>NC_133123.1:18420621-19670621 GCF_033568475.1 Henckelia pumila | reverse complement strand
TGCTGATTGGGCTGGGGATTTAGATGAGAGAAAGAGAACTTCGGGAGGATGTTTTTATTTGGGAAATAATTTAGTGTCATGGTACAGCAAGAAACAAAATTGTGTCTCTTTGTCTACTGCCGAGTCTGAATATGTTGCTGTAGGTAGCTGTTGCTCTCAACTCCTATGGATGAATCAAATGCTAAATGATTATGGTGTTAAGAGTGATACTCCTATTGTGTACTGTGATAATTCAAGTGCCATTGATATATCCAAAAATCCAGTACAACACTCTCGAACCAAACACATTGACATTAGACATCACTTCATTTGAGATTTGGTCGAGAAAAGCATGATCTTAATTGAGTTTGTTGGAACTAATAACCAATTAGCTGATATTTTCACAAAAGCTTTGGATTTTGAGAGATTTTCCAGCCTAAGAAAATCTCTCAGTATGTGTGCATTATAGACAGGATCGAGATGTTTTCAGGAGTGTTGCCAACACCCTGTGACAACACCTTTTCATGCATGTGCATTTTTAGGATCTTAGGCATCTCTGCATTCATGCATTCACTCTGTTATGTGAAGTGTTCGATACTTTGTAATCATTGAATAGTTTTCACTCAGGATTCTTTGCAAATTATTTTACAGTTTAATGAGGATTAATTGATAAAGAGTTCTGATTAAATCACAAAGTAGTGGAGGGATGTTCGTGTATTCCATGATCCTGTCCCAAGTGAAAAGTGATTTCGCAAATTCAGAAACTCAAAATAACAAAATGGTTAAAAGAAATAAGTCAATCATCAAATTTGATTGATAGTCAGAAGCAAATGGAAAAAGCTACCTAGAGGGGTCCATTTGAAGATCGTTCATTTAGTGTGCAGGCTACCACTTCTGCAATAATAATGATATAGGAAATTAAAATTTTCTGAATCCTGAAGTGTTGCTGGGAGATGTTGCCAACATCGTGGATTACACCACATTTGTCTACATATATTTGCGCATCTAATTGCATTTTAATTTTATGTCACATTCTGTTTTAGACATAATTAGGACATTCATATTTTATTTTGTGAATATCTTTGGCTGAAAGGTTATAAATTCCGATCTAACAAAAATTTTGAATTGTGCCCTATCCTCTGAATTTTTGAAATTAAAAGTGATTGGACTTTGTTTCAGTGGAGTTAAAATCTGATGAGGAGTTAAAATTGAAAATATTTGGTGAAATATTTGGCCAAGATTATCGGAGGAATCAATGGAATTTATTGCCTAATTTAAAAGAGATTTGTTACCGTTTCTCACCTTGTTACCGTTGGGGCCTACTCAGAATCCAAGTTAGAATAGGAAAGGTTTGAGGGTTTATTTATCTGGGATTTTATCTTATTCTGGAAACACTTTTTCTCTCTATTTTCATCTCGCATTCCCTCATCTTCTCTGTGTTATTGTGTCCTGCTTCTTTTCTCTATCCTCACATAATTTCATGGCAGGAAAGGGTTTTGATCCCCAAGATATTCGTTTTGAAATGGGTTACAATAAAGATGCTGCGGAAGGTGTCACAGCACCTACATCACCACACCCCATGGTTGAACAAGCTATTGTTCCGGTTGCTGAGGAACCAGTGCCTCTGGACTCCATCGCTCCAGGAGAGCCTGGTAATGCCATCGACGTGGAAAATATGCCGGACTTAAGTGTGCTGAACAGAGTGTTTCCTTCGAAACCCCTAACCCGACGATCGAAGAGACAAGCTGGGTATAATCCAGATTACACAGGCTCAAAGCGTTTCCGTGGAAAGGGTCAATCATCAAGGCCTTCTATGCTAGATACAGAGTTTTCTTCAGGAGATGCAAGTGATGATGAAGATTACAAACTGGTGCATCAAAAGAGGGGAAAAGAAAGCGCAATGGAACCCTTAGTTCAAACCATCCCCGTCCCATTTGAACCTGAAGAAAAATCTAAAGGAAGTTCATCCTCTGACAGTGAATCCACTGAATCAGAGACTCCATCTGTTCCTGCTGAACACGTAGCTCCTATTCAAGTTTCTGAGGAATCATATTCTACTGCTCCTCTTGTACCATCTGATGATGAGGAGATTTCCATAGCCCAGTTCATGGCTAAGATGAAGAAGGCCCACGCCAAAAAGCCTATATCCTCTCCTACTGTCCCTGTTCAGGAATCGATTGATAAACCTGATGAAGAGATGCTTCAGGAGTTTGCTGACAATCGTCCTAAATCTTCTGAGAGTTTCAGCTCTACTTCTAGTGAGGATTCAGATGCTGAGGATGAGTTGGAAGACGAGCCAGATTCTAGTGACTCTGAAGAAGAAGAAACAGAAGGTGCTGAGGAAGGTGTTGCTGACACCCTGAACAACACCTTAGGAGAAGAGTACCGGGTAAATTCCTCCTATTCCTCTGCTTTTTATTCTAAGAAGATTGCTGAATGCTGGGATCAGTACTCTGATCGTGAATTCCTGGAGGAGCGAAACATTGATGTCGAGAGCTATGAAGCTCAAAACTTGGTCAGATTATTTGAAGTGAGAAATCTACTGGCCACTGTCTCTACTGCTGGTCCATATTGCAGGGAAATTGTTCGAGAATTCTACTGCAATCTCACTGAAGCCGTAAAGGATCCAAGATTTGTCAAGTATGGAAAGGTGTATGTGCGATGACAGATTTTTGCATTTAGTCCTGCCATAATAAATGGGTTCCTTCATACTCTGACTGTTGATGATGCTGCACTTCCTTCTCTGGATGAGATGACCTCGGTCATTACAGGTGGTCAAGTCACTATTTTTCCCTCCCATCCTAAGAAGTTGCAGGCTGCCAAGCTCACATCTTTCTACTCTGTTCTCCACAAGACTGCTGTGAAGACATGGACTCCCTCCGAAAATTCTAAATTTGTGACAAAGCACCAGACTCCTGTCCTTTATGCCATTGGCACAGGTGCAATTTTCAACTATGGAAGACTTGTTTTTGACACTGTAATGGGATTTTCAAATTGTGCTCAACCAACCTTGAAGCTTTCTTATCCATCTCTGATCTATTCTATGCTGCTGTCTCAAGAAATTGAGAAGGATAATGATGAAGTACTTACTGAGCCTGGGGAATTGATGAAAATTGCACCTTCTCTACTCAAAGGAAACAGAACAATTGATCTTCCTTGGTCTGAGTCAAATGTTGCCACACGTGTTGTGGCAGGTGTGGCCAACATCCCTTCTGCCACTACTATTTTTGTGCCCCCTTCTGCTGCTCAAGCGGTTGATTCAACGTTTATTCAAGCTCAATTGGTGCATGCTGACCAGAAGATTGCACAAGCTAAGGCTGACCTTGCATATTACAAAGGGTTAAAGGCTCACTATGAGTCTCTTTTAAAGGGAGCTGGCCCTTCTGAACAAAAAGGGGGAGAAGACAGTGATGAGGCTTCCGAGAGCAATCAATTCTAATTTTTAGTGTTTGGTTTTCTAATTTTTAGTTTTTGGCTTTCCTAGTTTATTTGTTTCTCTTAGGTTAAGTTTTAATTGCTCTGTTTTTGCTCTGTCCCTAATCAAATCAAAACTTTTTTGTGTATTACTGATGTTTCGTATTAATTGTGAGATGTCATAGGTAGATGTTGCCAACATCTTATGACAACACCTCTGCTTATACTTAGGAGGAGAATCTATTCAGGGGGAGTTTTGATTAAGGGGGAGTTTAGTTGTGTTTTGTCCAGAAAGGCAAAAAGGGGGAGATTGAAAGGGATATTTTATTTCTTAAAATCATCCTATTTTTGAAAAAGATTTTATTAAATTATCTTTTGCCTTTCTTGGACATGAAGTTATTTAATTCCTTTAATAACTTGATTTAATTAAAGTTATCAGAATATTATGTTATCTAATATCTATTGATTTAATTCTTTATTGTGTAGATTTGCCTTGATCAAGATCTAGAGTCCTGCGCCTACAAGGAAATATTCTAAAGAAGGACTCTTGCCCTATTTATTGATGAAATACGCCTACAAGGAAGGGATCGATCATTGAGATACCGTGAATTTTAACGAGTAAAAAGAATACTTCATAAAGCTGCTGAATCTTGACGATTGAACATAGTCTTGAAGCCGTGAAGAACAATTCGGAGATTGTTGATCGAAGAAGTGTGCTACTCACGTGTTTTGGCTGCAAGAGTTTTTCTCCTTATTTTGTTTTTTTTTCATTATTCTATTTCATATAGAATGCTTTTTAGGAGAAACTTTATTATTTATTTTCTCACTTGTCTTGAGAAATTGATTTTTACAATAGTCACTAGTATTAGGGTTTGTAACACTCTTTAATTAGTTTTCTAGTGAAGTTTTGCCCTGAGGCGCTGCAAGAGTATTTATACTCTTGATTAATTCAATTGAGTCTATTTATTTGGTTGCTTATTTATTTTATACACGCTTAACTTATATTCCGTTGCAAATTACTCAAGGTGTTATAGTAGGTGTTGTCAACACCTTGTGACAACATCTCAAACTGTTTATGTGCAACTATTATTTCCTTACACAGTGAAAAACAGTCACCTTGTCGCAATCCTCGAATAGGCTTGAAATCCCCAAAAATAACTTGATTGATACGAAATGCGTACGAAACAGAGGAAACCCACTGCATTATTAAAATGACCCAATATGGAGAAAAACCAATTTCAGCATAGGAGACTCAAGAAAACTCCATTCGACTCGATCATATGCTTTGCTCATATCAAGTTTAAGAGCCGGATAACCGCTTTTCCTCTTGGTATGATGACGAATCCAGTATACATTCAAAATCAATGATAATATTATCTGTAATTAACCTTCCCTGGATAAAAGCGTTTTGGGATATTGATCGATTAATTGCAAAAAATAATGAGAGATCATACTATAATTTGAGAATTGACCTAAAAAAAAAAAGTGACCACATCACACACACATATATATAAGAAACTAATATTTCAAGCACAACATCGAAGATAAACATGTGGAGATCGAAATCACTTCGTCCTTTATTTATTCTTTCCGTTTATTTACATATAATCCAAGAAACATTAAAAAAAACTCCAATTTTTTTGGGGGAAGATACCAATCACTTCACCATCTCAAATGTATTATAACTTAATTCCTCTCAAAAATTAAAAAGAAATACATAAAATACATAGTGCACACACAATACATAAAGGTTACTAGGGTTATAACAAATCAATGTTAAATACTGTGTGTATATATAGATAGTTTTTCCAGTTAAAGGCATGATGGATAGGCAGACAACATCGTCTCCATGTTTGATGAACATGGGACAATTTCCTCCACGCCTAGTTGTCCTGCTTGCTCCCAAAACACAAAGCTTGGACATTGTTGAGACTCAATCAAACCGGCCCATTCATTCATCTCATTTCTTTGCAAAAAATCAAGGGCCATTTGCCCTCCTCCTCCCATATTTATGCCGCAAGTTTGCACTTCAATCGGCATCATAACGTTCTCCATCAAAGGTGTCAAAAGACTCGAACTCGTTGTGTTAGTAAACATCGCGATCGGTTGGAGTATTTGATCACTGGCTTGCATTTGATCAAGGTTATGGCTTATTTGCCATGACTCCGAGTCCAATCCCGCAGTTTCTTGAAAAACATGATCCATTCTAGCATTGTTATTATCGTTTGTGTTTTCGAATGTTGGAGCGATGTCGAAAATGAATGATGCACCGGGTAATGGGAAAACGGTTTCTTGCAATTGTGATTTTACGGCCAGGTCTTGATTAATCAAGAAGTGTGGTTGCCTCCTTTGTTCGAATACAATCTGGGAAGTTTGGTCGTCGGGGCTAGACGTCGTCTTCGTCGACGTTCTTGATGGCTTTCTTATCTTCTTTTTAATCCATGAATTCCAGTAGTTCTTTATCTCGTTGTCTGTTCTTCCAGGCAAATGACTGGCTATATGAGCCCATCTACACTTCGTTTAGACAAATTAGTACTTGAGAAGTAATATTGTAAGAAGTTAATTAGACCCAAATGACAAGATCGAAGTTCGTATGATTACATATATAGATGACGACATACATTTAGAGTAACTTGATTTGTATAATTAATAAACTCCAATATATATATATATATATATATATTTAATGTGTATAGTGCATTAATAAGCTATATATATTTTCATTTTAATTTGAAGCATAGTATCTAAATTATTTGCCAGAAATGTGTAAACGAAGTGATTAATCTTGAAAGTCCATCTTCTATGACAAGTAATTTTGAACAAACCCTCGAATAATCCACAGTAATTGAGCGCTAAACAAATCATGACATTGTCTTCTCAACAACTTATAATAATTTTTTAGCTAGCCAAAAGCTCCTAAAACTTTTACCTGAAAGTGATATACCTACACATGCACAAGACACTAAGCACATTTATAAACCAAACTCAATTCGGAGCCAAACACGTACGAAGTATCAAGCTCTAGCTCATGCCCGAACAAGCTCTACTAAGATAAAGATCGAGCTATGGTTCGAGTACAATTTTCAAGCTGACTAGATTCCAAACATTCGGCACGAAAATGTACCGTGTTTCGAGTACAAATTAAGAAAAACTTGGAGATCAGGAGAAATACATATTTAGTCAATATATAATATATATACCTGTTCCCTACAGCCCCATGAAGGCTGATGATTAGCTTCTCTTCTTCTGAGGTAAATCTTCCCCTTCTGATATCAGGTCTCAAATAATTTATCCATCTCAATCGACAGCTCTTCCCACATCTTTGAAGCCCTGCAAACACATAATTTTCACACTGCTCATTATTAGGGTTAGATCACAATATCATACCAAGAAATTAAAACCTATTTTTGTGATTTTATAAAGTGACTGATTATATATGCCCTATTTACGAAATACACCGGTAGACCGAAAATTCTATAAAAAAAAATCGCATATTTTGAAACCCTACAACACTAAACACGTACATATGTCTTAATTAATTTGTTAGAACAAATTTGCTACTACTAGCTTCCATAAGACTAGAAACGTGTTGTCTACAAACATGCTGGTCGGAAAACATATTCGGGTGGGAGGAGCGGGCTAGGACGTACCTGCTTTTTCGGGAACTTCGCTCCAGCAGCCGTAGCCATGAGTGGTGATGAATCTTATGAGCTTTTCGTCTTCCTCCGGGGACCAAAGGCCCCTCTTCACCTTTTGCTGGTTGCAGCATGAATGGTGCCCCATTTTTGCTTTTGGGAGGGCCAAGTTAATTAATCTTGTCTGATATATATTTATTTTTTTAAAAAAATAATTTACTGTGATTAGCAACATGAAATGTCTCACTTGTTCTACTCTTAAATATGTTGGGAATCAAGCGAATCCGGTGTCCCGACAGAAGGCCTCAAAATGGACCCTAACAATAGGGCCCAGATTTTGTTCCCATCTAACCTTAAAATGACATTTTATCAACTATATATATATATATGTGTGTGTGTGTGTCAAAGTATTTTTGCGAATAATATTTCTACGTAGACATCATGTATTTTCTAACAAACTTTACGTAGCTGACCCTCTCGTACATCCTTTTCTATATCTGCACTTTTTTCATGATCAATACGTGCTTTCCAAGTTAGAGTTATTGGGCATTAATTTGCTTTAATAATGATTATTTTTTGAAATGATAAAAAAATTATTATATATTATAATTAGATCTTCTGTCATTAACACGACATGCATGCACCAATATTTTTGGTACAAACTAGCAAGCCATGTTTGGTTAGGGAACTTGAGGGGAAAATTGTGTTTTTTTTTTTCCATTATGTTTTGTCTTTCGTAATTTTGGTTCTCTGTGTTGTCAAATTCAGTTTTAATCCATAGTCTTTATATTTTAGAAATTTTAAATATTTTTTTCGACATGACACTGTATATATTACACCACTGCGACGGCTGACGATGATATGGCGCCCACGTGTGCTTTCCACATCAGCATTTCTGATTGAAAAAAAAAAATTAGAATAGCAAAAATCGTAAAATACAGGACGAAAACTGAAATTTGATACCGATATAACCAAAACTATAAAGAGAAAAATATAAGTGACTAAAAATACAATTTTCCCATGTTTATTTGGCTTGTGAGTAAAGATTTTTTCGTGTTTGTGTTCCTTGAATTTTGAAAATGGAATTGCCCAATAATTTACGCTAGCTACAATATTCCAATCGAATTCCAAAAAACTTTGGCCAATTTTTATTTTTCCAGTATTATTAGAACTTTGAAATTTTATAATACTTCCAATTCATTGTTAGTTTAGTTGGAAAAAAAATCTTGTTATGAAATTATTTTAGGAAAAACTGCAATTTTGGTCCTTTATGTTTGTTATTTTGTGATTTCGGTCTTTTATGTTTTCATATTTCAGTTTTAGTCCTGCATGTTTCGATTTTTGGCAATTTCAGTACTCCTTTTTGTTCGAAAATGTTTATGTGGCACTATAAACGTCAGCTCCACATCAGCACTACAATGTTCTCACTTCAGCGCCACATCAGAAAAATGACTAAAATTGCCAAAAAAATAAAGATAGCGGACTAAAACTGAAATTTGAAAATATAAATGATCAAAATCGCAAAGTGACAAACATACGAGATTAAAAAAACAATTTTCCCATTTTTTAACGTGGAAAGTGCACACGTCAAGTTTAAGACATGTACAAATTAATTAGTCCAAGTATTCGGCTACAATTTGTTCTAATATATTAATTTACAAGTTGCAAGCCGCATATTTTATGATTGCGCATGTGGAAAACAAAAAATAATTAATAATCCATTGGGCATATATGATAAAGGGATTTAATTATACTTGCATCAAATTAATGAAACATCTTCTACATGTGGCCTAATCATTAAGTAGATTATATATATTATTCACTAATTACTTATTTCGAAATTCAAGTGAAACATGAAAAACTGTAATTTTGGTTTTTTATGATTGTCACTTTATGATTTTGGTCCTTTATATTTTCATATTTTAGTTTTAGTTCTGCATGTTTCGATTTTTGGCAATTTCAGTCCTTTTTATTTGAAAATGCTTACGTGGCACTATACACGTCAGCTCCACATCAGCACTGAATTGGTGCCACATCAGCGCCACAACAGAAAAATGACTGAATTTGCCAAAAAAAACAAAGATAGCGGACTAAAACTGAAATCTAAAAATATATAGGACCAAAATCGCAAATTGGCAAACATACATGACTAAAAAACAATTTTTCATACATATATATATATAATTATATATATGTCGACCCATGCATCTATGAGAATTAAATCAAAATATATATAATTGTATGTCGACCCATGCATCTATGAAAATTAAATCAATAAATTTATTTTGTAAGTTGACATATTATGACTTTTGGTTTGATATTTGTCAAAATTGTGGCATGACATCATATATTGTTAATGTAGCATCGGACGTTTCTAACAATATTTCAGCGGATATTGCTGGCAATATCATGTCAGTACTTCAATGATAATGAGAAAAAAAAACAAATTACACTAAGAACAAATTATTTTCGATAATTTACGAGATTAAATGCCAAGATTTGCCAAATTACCGGACGATATTTCCATCCAAAATCTAAACTATATATGCAAAATGTGTTTCACGAGAAGGAGCCTACATACAATAATAGTATGTCAAGCAAAGATTCACAAGACGTACATATTTAATGCAGTTATTTTGAAAAATTGATTAGAAACAATATAAAATAATTTTTTTTTATAAAGTAAACCATATTAAAATGTCTAGAGTTTCGAAGTTTTGTGAGGTATATATATATATATATATAGAGAGAGAGAATTGTATTTTTTTTATTAAGAAAAATAGTTTTTTTAGTTCATTAACTTGTTCATATTTTTGCTTTGGTTCATTAACTTTTGTTAAAGTTTGATTTTGGTACACTAACTTTTAGTTTTCGATTATTTTGGTCAAACAGCTTACGTATCATCGGAAAATACTGATGTCAGAAAATGATGATGTGGCACTATAAAATGATGACATGTCAAACTACAACGTCAAAAATTGGACAAAAATAACCAAAAATTAAAAGTTAATGTACCAAAACCACACTTTGAGATATTAATGGAACAAAACAAAAAAATAGACAAGTTAATGGAGTAAAAAAATTGTTTTCCCTTTTGTTGGGGTGCAATAATTATTCCTACTGGTAGAGAAACCGAACCATGGCGCTTGTGCTGCTGTGTGGTTTAAAAGATTTGAGTTGAACTATTACCACCGGCTATAGCTTTTGGTAAAGCGCCAAGCGCTCGGTCCTACAATTGATATCAGAGTCAAGGTCATGGGTTCGATTTTCATTGATTACAAGGAGTGCAATTATTGAGAGAGAGATTGTTGAGGTGCAATAATTTTCCCTGCTTGGTAGAGCGATCGAACCATGACGCTTGGGCTGTTGTGAGGTTTAAAATATTTGAGTTGCACCATTACCACCAGCTATAGCTTTTGGTAAAACGACAAGAGCTCGGTCCTACAGTACCTGTTTATTAAGTATATTTGTCTCTTTGTAACTTTGGTTCAGCCGATGACGTGTAGCTCATCTGGCACTAGGGGTGGAATCGGGTCGGGACCCGTCCCGTAATCCCCTTATCCGATTCCCGTCCCGATAGGAATTGGGATTTTTTTTTTCTTCCGATCTCGCACCCGAGATGTGTTGGGACCCGAATGTTCGGATCTCGAACATTCGGGATCCCGTCGGGTCGGGAGAGGGTAATCCCGAATAATATTTTTTTAAAAAAAAATTCTATAAAAATATTTTTTTGAAAAAAATTTATGAAAAAAATCTAACAATTTCTTAATACATTACAAATAAATTAAAATTTCTTTATATATAACCATTAAAAAACTAAAACATTTTTTTAGTACATTACAAATAAACTAAAACAACTACTTGATTAATAAAAAAACATATAATTATTCATAATAATAAAAAAAACAAAATAAAAAATTATAACTCAATGTTAATATTAAAAAAGATAAATATAAAAAAATTATATGGTATATAATTATAAAACATTAATATTAAAACATAAAATTAAAAAAAATTATTTTTTTAATTAAAAATTATTATTAAAAAATATTATTTTTATATTCAGGTCTGGTCGGGAATCCCGTCCGGAAGGGTTGCCTATCCCGATCCCGATCCCGACATTGATCGGTTCGGAAAAAATCCCAAATACTTGGGTCGAGAAAAGTTCGGGACGGGAAAAGTTCGGGACGGGAACGGGTTGGGAATCGGGACGGGTCGGGATTTTTGTAAAATTTGCCACCCCTATCTGGCACCAAGGTCCCATGTATGAGGCGAGGTCTCGGGTTCGAAATCCAATTGTAACAAAAATCCTCTCCCCTAACTAAAAAAAACTTTGGTTCATTATATCATCGAATTTCAGTCTTAGTCTGTTATATTTTTTTGACAATTTTAGTATTTCTTTCAAATGTGACACAAATGTAATGTTAATGTTTGCAGTATCCACATCAGCTTTCCTGGTTTAAAACAAAAAACTAAAATTGTCAAAAATTGAAAAAATACAAAAATAAAACTGAAATATGATAATATAAAAAGACCAAAATCACCAAATATTGTCAAAAATTGAAAAAATACAAAAATAAAACTGAAATATGATAAGGGCAAATTATTTTAAAATCCCCAAACATTTCTTTCTCTTAACTCCCTACACTCAAAATTCTTTGTTTCAATCCCTAGTGGTCCCCAAATTTTTCCTAACAAAGTGTTTAGCATTTAATCCTTTGTACGTGGCATTGTTTTACCTATCGAACCAGTTCAGGCTAAGCAGAACTATTGATTACGCAAGGTTTCCAGCCAATATACTCTGGATTAGGTTCCAACATGCTTCCGTAAGATGAATTAAATTCAAAAACCTCTTTGACCATAGTGTCGTCGAGTCATACCTGCCGAGCTCCTCACACACCAACCACGCAGTCGCAACAGATGGTTTCTGCACAAGCTCCTTCAACGACACCCAGCACAGCCTTAATTCGTTTTCTACCTTAAGGCGTATGGTATATGAATTTAATTATAAAATATGAGCATGAAAGAACAAGAGACTTTAGAAAAATTATTCAGACATAATATTATTACATAAATCAACTCCTTTGAAGAGGAGAAGACAACTTGTTTAGCTACTCATAGTAGCTTTGTTCTTGAAATACATAAAAGAAAACTTATTACAATCTTAGAAAGAGAAATATTACAACAATTTATTTGTAAGAAAACTGAAGGGAATGATCGATATCTTCAGCTTCCTTGAACGCTTGTATTTATAGTTGAGGTTCCACTCGTTTCACCGGGAAACTTCAGGGAATCTTACAGTTGTTTTGTCTTATCTTTCTCTGCCATTATTAATGGCATCTTTAGCTAGTGGATGAGTCACCCGTTATCCACCTTGTCCTGTTATGCCATTATTGATGACATCATTTGTTTGTGGAGGAGTCACATGTAGTAACCCGGAACCCATTTTAAGATAATAATATGTTAAACATGATTAAGGGTTAGTAATTGATCTATTTCGGAGTGTTATTGGACTTCGGAAGAGGAATTTGGGCTTTTGACTTTGGGCCAGATCGGAAGCTCCGATCCCAGTTCGGAAGCTCCGATCCTGACCACTTCGGAAGCAGATCGGATGCACGGAGATCGGACGTTCCGATCAGGAACGGAGGTTCCGATCTCAGCCAGCCAGCAATGCTCGATGACTCAACTGTGAGTTTTGACAAGTGTTGATCGGGGGTTCGATCGGAAGTTCCGATCCCGGAACGGTGGTTCCGATCCCGACGTGTCGGTCATGCACAGAATGAGCTGGAATCGGAAGCTCCGATCCCGAGATCGGTGGTTCCGATCGTTGCCGAGATTTTGGCTATAAATAGGGCTCATTTGCTTCAGTTTTGAAATACGAATTCCCGCGTTTCCTTCTTCAGTTATATAGTGTGAGATATACACTTGAGGGCCCTATCGATTATAATAGAGGTTCTGGAATAACCAAGGTGTGGTTATAGTCATCCGGGACTAGCGACTCCAAAGGGCTAACTACGGACGAAGGTATGGTTCGGGAATCTATTTAAGTTTTGAGAGTACTTATTAGCTTAGTTAAGGCTTATAGAATTTATGTAGTGATACGATGAATTTTTGAATATAGGCTTGGAACCTAGGATCCTATTATACTTGAACTAGCCTAGAGGTACGTACACATTGACTGAGATTGCCAGCGAGTATACATGTTTATATGTTGCATTTATTTGGCATTATTATATGGCATGATGTATGATTTATCGCTTTCTATACTCATATGTCATGTGCATATACACGTTGAGCCTATTTCTTGTTATACCTGACTATAGAGCCGCTCAGCTCTATACTCGTTAGTCTGTCACTGAGAGTACCGCGACGGCGGGGGCATTTATGTCTGTCTACTCTGGTGTACTAGACGAGTGTGGTTGCACCCAGAGGTTGATCCGTGCGGTGGCAGCACTCATATGGCGCCGGTTCTGAGCATGACTTTTCAGATGACCCTGTACCAGTCATCATGTTGCATGCATTATATACATATGTTTACTCATGTCTATGTACTGGGCATAGCGCTCACGTCCTAGTTGTTATCTTGGACACCCTATTCCATGGGGCAGGTCGCAGGATGGACGGAGCTGGTAGTTCAAGGCAGGACTAGGGAGCAGGAGCTTTGCAAGTTTTTATACAGCACGATTTATTAGCTGTATAATGTTTACTTTTAAGAATTTCGATTTGGTTGTATCACTACAGATTTAAGCCTGGATTATATTACTAAGCTGATATGTAAATTATGGATTACGTTTCCGCACGTTTTTACTCTGCTTAAATATTTTGCTGTATTAATAAGTTTAATGCATGCTATTAGTTGCCAGTTAGTAGGTGATTCCATGCAGGGTCACTACATTTTTGGTATCAGAGCATGCATAGATTTTGGGATTAGTACTTGGGATTTAGTTTAGTCTTGAGTAATTCTTGGGCATTTGGGATTTTAATGTGCAATTCTTTTCAGGATATGGCTGACGAGAGTCACGGTAGTGTTGGCCAGGGAGGTGGTCATCATCATCGTCGCCATCATCATCAGGATGATCAACATCGTCATCATGAGGGTAGACGTCGCTACTCTATCAATAAGTTTATGCAGGTAGGACCGAAACCCTTAGTGGGAGGCGAGAATCCTGAACAAGCTAGAAGCTGGATGTCTAAACTTGAGAGCACGTTCCGAGCTTTTGAGTGTACTGAGGAGCAGAAATTGGAAGTTCTAGAATTCGTTCTAGAGGATAGAGCACGTTTTTGGTGGGATGCCAAGGTTGCTCAGGCACGTACTGAGAGAGGACAGGTGACTTGGGGGGATTTCTGTCGGGAGTTTCAGAAATTATATTTTTCTCCGGCTGTTCGCCAAGCACGATCTATGGAGTTGCTTACTCTGAGGCAAGGATCAATGACTATTGATCAGTATCAGCAGCGATTTCTTGATCTGCTACCTTTCAGTCCTCATATCAATGAGAGTGATGCGTCGAAATATGATATCTTTCTGCAAGGACTGAACCAAGATATCTACTCTCAGGTTGTCGTCTGTGATGACCCGGTATCTTATGAGACTTTGGTGAACCGTTGCCGTCTTGTGGAGACTAGCAACAGGCGTGCACAGTTGATGATGCCAGCACAGCCTAGTGGATCTTTTGAGCCTCGAGCTCAATCTGTTGTGCCATCTGTACCTACGTCTTCTTCTACTCCTACTACTTCGTCTGGTTCTCGTGGTTCACGAGGTACTTTCCGCTTTGGGAAAAAGAAGAAGAAGGAGGAGTTTTGTAGCCACTGTGGTGGGAAGCATCCTGCAGCTTCATGTCGGAGAGCTACTGGGGCGTGTTATATTTGTGGTCAGCAGGGACATCTGCGGAGAGATTGTCCTCAGCGCATGGGTTCTGCTGGTGGATCGGGATCCCAGGTTGGATCTCAGGCTTCTACTTTTCCACGTCAGCAGCCAGCACCACAGAGTTCTTCTGGTTATCGTCCCCAGACTCAAGGGCAGGTGTTTGCTCTGTCTCAGGAGCAGGCTACTGAGGGAAGCGATCGCATGTTGGCAGGTAACTTCTTGTTATGTGGTATTCCTGCACTTGTATTAATTGATACGGGAGCATCGCATTCCTTTATTTCTAGTCGCTTCGTTAAGAGACATAGATTACCTTATGTATCATTAGATATGGATTTAGTTGTATCTACTCCGTTGGAGCAAGAGATAGTAACTAAGCGTCTAGTGATGGGTTGCCTTCTGGAGTTTGAGGGTAATGTGTTATCGGCTAATTTGATGATATTAGCGATGACGGATTTTGATTGTATCTTGGGAATAGATATGCTGACTTTGTATCACGCTACTGTGGATTGTTATCAGCGTCTGGTACAGTTTCATCCCGTTGAGGGTGATAGCTGGTACTTTTATGGTGAGGGTGCGCGACCTCCGATGCCACTTGTTTCGGCTCTGAAGGCATGTCATGTCTTGGAGTCAGGTGGGGAGGGCTACCTCATCTATGCAGTTGATATGTCCATGAGTAGTACGGGTATTGATCAGCTACCGGTTGTCAGCGAGTTTCCTAACGTATTCCCTGATGAGATTCCTGGTTTTCCTCCGGTTCGAGAGGTTGAATTTGGTATTGATCGTGTACCAGGAACTACGCCTATATCCCGAGCACCTTATCGTCTGGCACCGTCAGAGATGAGGGAATTGAAACAGCAGTTACAGGATCTGCTTGATAAGGGATATATTCGTCCGAGTGTTTCTCCGTGGGGAGCACCTGTTTTGTTTGTCAAGAAGAAGGATGGATCGATGCGATTATGTATTGATTACAGGCAGTTGAATCGTGTCACCATCAAGAATAAGTATCCTTTGCCGCGGATTGATGATCTGTTCGATCAACTACAGGGTACTTCTGTTTATTCGAAGATAGATCTGAGATCTGGATACCATCAGATGCGGGTACGAGACTCAGATATATCTACGACTGCTTTCAGGACCAGATACGGGCATTATGAGTTTCTGGTGATGCCATTCGGTTTGACGAATGCACCGGCAGTCTTTATGAATCTGATGAATCTGATATTTCGAGATTATCTGGATAGATTTGTCATCGTCTTCATAGATGATATTCTTGTCTATTCTCATGACAAGGATGAGCATGCACAGCATTTGAGGATTATTCTACAGACGTTACGAGATAAGCAGCTATATGCGAAATTAAGCAAGTGTGAATTCTGGCTTGATCGGGTAGTATTTCTCGGTCATGTGATTTCTAATGAAGGGATATCTGTTGATCCTAGTAAGATAGAGGCAGTGCTGAACTGGTCTCGACCGACGACGGTTGCTGAGATTCGTAGTTTCTTGGGTCTAGCGGGATATTACCGTCGGTTCATCGAGAATTTTTCACAGTTGGCCAGGCCTTTGACTCAGCTTACACGGAAAGATGTTGCCTTCATTTGGTCCTCGGATTGTGAGGAGTCATTTCACGAGCTGCGTAGACGTCTTACTACTGCACCTGTGCTAGCTCTACCTTCTGGATCAGGAGGTTATGTTGTTTATACTGATGCCTCTGGTCAGGGGTTGGGATGTGTGTTGACACAGCATGGACATGTTATTGCCTATGCTTCTCGACATTTGAAGACGCATGAGAGTAATTATCCAGTGCATGATCTCGAGTTAGCCGCCATTGTATTTGCGCTCAAGATTTGGAGACATTATCTTTATGGCGAGAAATTTGAGATATTTACGGATCACAAGAGTTTGAAGTATTTATTCACTCAGGCAGAGTTGAATATGCGACAGAGACGCTGGATGGATCTCCTGAAGGATTATGATTGTGAAATCAAATATCATCCAGGTTCTGCTAATCTTACTGCTGATGCCTTAAGTCGGCAGGTGAGACTGTCTGCACTTCAGACTAATGAAATATCTCATATGATTCAAGAGTGCTGTTCATTGAGTTTTACGCTCAAGCACAAGAAAGGGAGGAATGGGATTCGTTTGTATACTATTCTATCTGAGCCAGCATTGTATTCTCGGATCAGAGATGCTCAGATATCTGATGTTAAGACTCAGCGATTGGCACGTCTAGCCAATGGAGTTAATACATCTGGCTTCCATTTTCAGGCAGATGGGTTATTGTGCCTATCCAATAGAGTGGTTGTACCTAATGTTGCGGAGCTCAGGAATGATATTCTATCTCAAGCTCACAGGAGTCGATTATCAGTTCATCCTGGAAGTATGAAAATGTATAAGGACATGCGAACTAGATTCTGGTGGAAGGGGATGAAGCGAAGTGTGTATCAATTTGTTTCGAGATGTTTGGTTTGTCAACAGGTCAAGGCTGAACATCGACGACCAGGTGGATTACTGCAGAATCTTGAGATTCCCGAATGGAAGTGGGAGCACGTAACTATGGATTTTGTTACCCACTTGCCTATGACTTCACGTCAGTGTGATGCTATTTGGGTTGTCGTTGACCGTTTGACGAAATCAGCACACTTTATTCCTTATAACCGGGAGTATTCTTATGATCGCATGGCACGCTTATATATCCAGGAGATTGTGCGATTACATGGGATTCCAGTGAGTATTGTCAGTGATAGAGATCCGCGATTTACTTCACGTTTTTGGGGTAGTTTTCAGCAGGCGTTGGGTACCACTCTGAGTTTGAGCACGGCGTATCATCCGGAGACTGACGGGCAGTCAGAGCGCACTATTCGTACGCTGGAGGATATGCTACGTTCTTCTGTCATGGACTTTGGTTTATCTTGGCAGGATCAGTTACCTTTGATTGAATTTGCCTACAATAACAGTTATCATCGTAGTATTGATATGGCACCTTTCGAGGCATTGTATGGTCGACGGTGTCGTACTCCGTTATTCTGGGATGAAATCGGGGAACGGCAAGTCGAGGGTCCTGAATTGGTGCAGCAGATTGTAGACAAGGTAGATTTGATCAAGCATAGGATCAAAGTTGCTCAAGATAGACAAGCCAGTTATGCGAATATTCGCCGCAGGCCACTTCAGTTTGAGCTTGGTGAATATGTATTTCTCCGGGTATCACCTTTTAGAAAGGTGATGAGATTTGGTGTGAAAGGCAAGTTGTCTCCTCGTTACATTGGGCCTTTCCAGATACTGGAGAAGATCGGAGATGTTGCTTATCGTTTGGCTTTACCGCCATCTCTTTCCAGTATACACAATGTTTTTCATGTGTCGTTGCTTCGACAGTACATAGCTGATGAATCTCATGTGATTCAATCTACTGATATTCAGCTAGAGCCAGATCTGTCTTTTGTTGAACGACCAATCTGTATCCTAGACAGGAAGGAGAAAGTTCTTCGGAACAAGATTATACCACTTGTGATGGTACAGTGGCAGCGCCGAGGCGTTGAAGAAGCAACTTGGGAAACTGAAAGTCGTATGCGAGCAGAATATCCTGAGTTGTTTGCTTTGTATTTTTGATTACCATATAAGATGTAATTACCGTTGTTGTAATAAGACATGGTTTGTTGTTTCATATTGTTATCTTGATTTATCTTTAGATGTTATTTCGCGGACGAAATATCTAAAGGTGTGGAGAATGTAGTAACCCGGAACCCATTTTAAGATAATAATATGTTAAACATGATTAAGGGTTAGTAATTGATCTATTTCGGAGTGTTATTGGACTTCGGAAGAGGAATTTGGGCTTTTGACTTTGGGCCAGATCGGAAGCTCCGATCCTGACCACTTCGGAAGCAGATCGGATGCACGGAGATCGGACGTTCCGATCAGGAACGGAGGTTCCGATCTCAGCCAGCCAGCAATGCTCGATGACTCAACTGTGAGTTTTGACAAGTGTTGATCGGGGGTTCGATCGGAAGTTCCGATCCCGGAACGGTGGTTCCGATCCCGACGTGTCGGACATGCACAGAATGAGCTGGAATCGGAAGCTCCGATCCCGAGATCGGTGGTTCCGATCGTTGCCGAGATTTTGGCTATAAATAGGGCTCATTTGCTTCAGTTTTGAAATACGAATTCCCGCGTTTCCTTCTTCAGTTATATAGTGTGAGATATACACTTGAGGGCCCTATCGATTATAATAGAGGTTCTGGAATAACCAAGGTGTGGTTATAGTCATCCGGGACTAGCGACTCCAAAGGGCTAACTACGGACGAAGGTATGGTTCGGGAATCTATTTAAGTTTTGAGAGTACTTATTAGCTTAGTTAAGGCTTATAGAATTTATGTAGTGATACGATGAATTTTTGAATATAGGCTTGGAACCTAGGATCCTATTATACTTGAACTAGCCTAGAGGTACGTACACATTGACTGAGATTGCCAGCGAGTATACATGTTTATATGTTGCATTTATTTGGCATTATTATATGGCATGATGTATGATTTATCGCTTTCTATACTCATATGTCATGTGCATATACACGTTGAGCCTATTTCTTGTTATACCTGACTATAGAGCCGCTCAGCTCTATACTCGTTAGTCTGTCACTGAGAGTACCGCGACGGCGGGGGCATTTATGTCTGTCTACTCTGGTGTACTAGACGAGTGTGGTTGCACCCAGAGGTTGTTCCGTGCGGTGGCAGCACTCATATGGCGCCGGTTCTGAGCATGACTTTTCAGATGACCCTGTACCAGTCATCATGTTGCATGCATTATATACATATGTTTACTCATGTCTATGTACTGGGCATAGCGCTCACGTCCTAGTTGTTATCTTGGACACCCTATTCCATGGGGCAGGTCGCAGGATGGACGGAGCTGGTAGTTCAAGGCAGGACTAGGGAGCAGGAGCTTTGCAAGTTTTTATACAGCACGATTTATTAGCTGTATAATGTTTACTTTTAAGAATTTCGATTTGGTTGTATCACTACAGATTTAAGCCTGGATTATATTACTAAGCTGATATGTAAATTATGGATTACGTTTCCGCACTTTTTTACTCTGCTTAAATATTTCGTTGTATTAATAAGTTTAATGCATGCTATTAGTTGCCAGTTAGTAGGTGATTCCATGCAGGGTCACTACATCACATGTCGTCCTTTTTATTTTGGCTCTATCCTTCTTACATGCCTTCTTTATTGTTGTCGGGGCATCTTTTGCTTTTGCAGTAATCCCCTGAAAAAACGCATCTTTGGTGGTCCCTGTCCACCTTTGCTTTTCTTGGAAAATTCTTTTTAATCCGTTTGGGGTCTGAAGGTTTTTTCGAATTCTGGCTCCTTCTGGTTTGGACACTCTGGGCAGATATTATCTGACCATCTTTCAATATGAGCCATGTTACAAAATTTTCGGCGTGTCTCTTTACTCCCCGACAGCTTGTTGTTCCACAAAAAGTTCCTCTTCTTTTCGAAGAGTTCTTTCGCAAAAGCCGTAGTTTTTCCTGTCATTGTGTTAAACAGGAATGATCCGTTCACAGAATTCTGATAAAATTTGAACGAAAACTTGTCTTTGTCCATCTCGGTGAGACAAACCCAAATACCTCATGCCCTTCTGGTTGAAATTTCATTTTCTCCAAAAGTGGACACTAATGGAATTTATTCAGATATAGGATCCTTGATGAATCTTTGATTATTCATGTCAGGTCTTCTTAGCTTGATGAAATGAAAAGGCTCGTGTGATCCTTTCCCTGTTGGTTCTGGAGCTGCACTAAAGAAGTATAATTCGAGCACATCTCCTCTGGACAAATAGTCGTTATTTGCCCATGTTTCTTGGACTGCTTCCTGAATCCACTTTGGTAGTTGTGATATATCCTAGAAGCTTGGGGAAGTTGTATAAACTGAGGCTAAAGCCCCAAATTCATATCATAGCTTTACATCCTTAGGGTTGACATTATTATTTTAGCCACACCCTTGGATATATCCCTACAACATCAACCCTGCAAGTGTTAGGGTTAATTTCACTTCTTGTACTTAATTTCTCCCACCTCTGTTGATAAACCTGAAATGGAGAAATGATAACTGGGTTAGTATCAATCTTAGATTTGCCCTTGTCTGTGTTGGGCCTAAGATTGATCTCTTCCTCTTTTACCCCAGAGACGGAGGGTTGACTTGATGAGTTATCCTCATCAATTGTTGCTTCATCCAGATCATCAAAGGCTGATGATATATTAGCACTTGTTTCTTGAGGTTTAGATTCCTCAATATCTTGTTTCACAACCGGTGATTGTATTTTTTGTTCTTGTAAAACCAATGGTTTTAGCATATCTTGTTTATTAGAAACCAATGGTTTCTCTATAGCCTTCACAATTGACCCTTGAATGGCAGCCCATAGTTGGGTTTGAGCTTGCATACATCCTGTAATTTGATTAGATACTTTGATCCGATCAGCTTGTTGTAACCTGTCGGCCATTTCAGCATTAATGGCTAACTGGTTGAACTCTTTTTGAAGCAACCCAAGGTGTTCCCTAAGATGCCTTAGCATTTTCATGATGGAATCCACGTCACTGCCTTCCATCTCTTGTTAAGAAATCTGCAAGAATATTTTCATGAGATTTAATAATAACAATATCAAAAATATTATTTTGACATAATGATTGCCATCTTAATAACCTTGCTTTCTCAGGTTTAGATTCAATCTTATTTATTAGGAAAGCTTTTACCTGGGTGTTATCAACCTTCAGTGTGAATATTTTAGCAAGTAAAAATAATTGCCTTTTTTCGAAAGCCCTTTTAACTGCATAAAATTCCTTCTCATTAATATGCCATCTGATGGCCTTTGATTCTGAAAAAAGACCGCTACAGTATCTGCATGGTAATTCTCCATCCGGGGTGATCTTGGTAAGGACTGCTGCCCACCATTCGTCACTGGCATCCGTAAATAATACCATATCATCTTCATCTACGGGTATAGCCATCTTTGGGAGATTCTTACATATCTCCTTTAATTGGTTTACCCCTTTAGTATGGTCATCGGTCCATATAAACCTGGCATCCTTTTTTAACAAAGGACTAAACACCTTTCTGTACATTGCTAGGTTGTTTATGAACATCCCTGCAAAATTAACTACTCCTAGAAAACTCTGGAGTTGTTTTACATCATTGAGTTTATCTGAAAAATTCTTTACATTTTCCACAATATGGGGTTGTAGAATTATTCCAGTTTCGTCAATCTCAATACCAAGGAATTCTATTTTTCTTGTTGCTATGACTGTTTTCTTTTCAGATAAAACCAGTTCTTCTTATTTACAAATTTTAGAGAAAATCTCTAAGTGTTTAACATGTTCGTCGATGTTTTTTGATGCTAAAAGAATATCATCAATATAAACAAACATAAAGTTGAAATAATCTTTAAAAAGATTATCCATATTTCTTTGAAATATTTGGGGTGCATTGGCCAATCCCATAGGCATAACTTCCCAAATATAGTGTCCTTGTGAAGTAGAGAAGGCTGTGAATTTCTTACTGCCTTCTTCCATTCGAATCTGGTAAAATCCAGACTTACAATCAAATTTTGAGAACACTCTAGCATTTCGTACACAACTAATTATGTGTTCTCTACTAGGTATGAAGTACCCATCAAACTCCAGGATTTTATTAATACCTTGGTAGTTAATAACTAACCTGGGTTTTCCTCTTTTTATTTCACCATGATTTCTGACCAGAAAACCTGAGCTGCTATATGGTGAAACTCCTTCTTTGATTAGACCAAGGTCTAAATGTTCCTTGATAATCATTCTCATATCCCTTTGATCTGTTATGTTCATCGGGATAGGCTTATATCTGACGAATTCATACTCTTTGCCTTCCTTTAGAGTAAGGCTAACTTTGAGTTT
Organism: Henckelia pumila; assembly: GCF_033568475.1. Classification (NCBI taxonomy): domain Eukaryota; kingdom Viridiplantae; phylum Streptophyta; class Magnoliopsida; order Lamiales; family Gesneriaceae; genus Henckelia; species Henckelia pumila. The sequence continues at coordinate 19,647,817 of NC_133123.1, read as the reverse complement.
ATTTCTATCCCACCATATCAAAGGATGCTCATTATAACTTTCTTTGAGCCTTTTTTTGACATCTTCAAGGGATACATTATTTTCTAACTCTATATCTCTGTAATTTAGAGTTACCATGAGAAGATCCATATCCTCTATTTGGAGTTCTTGTTCTGTTGTTATTTTCAACATGATTTCTCCAAAACTTCTTGGATCTTTCATTTTTGGGTGAAAAAGTTGTCCTTTATCACCACGCTGGCTGCGAAATATTATCGGCAATTGTTGATCTTTGAACGATAATTTTATGATCACAAATTGTAGTGAATATAAGTCTTCTTGACTCATTGTCTTGTGTGCACTTCTTAAACATTTGTAAGAAGTTATTTCCTAACAGGATATTAGCTCCTGTATCATGAAAATAGATTGGTGGTGTCTTTACCTTGTACCAAGGTGTTTGACCTGCTCATCCCACAAGGATTTCTGCTTGTTTTATTCCTTTGCAAAGAATTAAAATCCATCGAGAGAAATTTCGTCCAGCAATTTTTGGCAAGTCCTCTTCACATTCTTCAGGAAAGACTCCTTTTTTGCTGTACAAATTCCTGCTCCCGAGTCAATATAAGCTGCAAAGTATTCAGCCTTATATTGTTCGTATAACATCCCAATTGGAATGTAGATGAAGAAAGGGCTTGTTGTCATTTTACCTAAAGGGATTACTAAATGGTCCTGCCATTTTTAGTAAACTACATTGTAACATAGTAATCCGATTAAGACTATTTAGCCTTAATACTTCTAAGGCCTCAGTAGGTAGAGTATTGTTACTCTTTTCTACTTCTTCAATGCGTTCTAGTAAATCATGCTCATGATTTACTAATCTCAAAAGTTGCTTCTTTCTCTGTTTGTGAACATAGTTCTCGAATTTGATTAAGGGATTGTCCCTTATCCGATTCTCTTGGTTTTTCATCTCGTAGAATTCTTATTGAATCCTCCAAGTCTTTTCTTTTGCCATGAACTCTATTCCCTTTTCAAGGCGTTTCCATGATTTATGATCCTCCAGGAACTCTAGACCAAGAATGAGCTGATCCATTTCTTTTCCTGGAATTCCCCAGATTTGAACTTCCAATTCTCCAATATTTATCACTCCTTGGTAAGTTCCTTTTTCATGTTGTTCCAAATAGTAAATCGAGTTACAAGGGAACTGGTTCCGATGACTTGTAATTTCGAATACTATTTTCACTTCTTTCCATCCTTCTGGAGATCTAAGTTTTCCTATTATAGAAAACTCTTTTTCTTCTGGTGGAATTTCTTGAATAGGAGATTTGTCTCATCTCCTACTTGTCATTCGGTTTTCTTGGAAAGATAACCTTCGGGATTCTATTTTAAGGTCTTTATATAGAACTGGTCTGTCTTGAATTTGAATGTCTGTTTCCTGAATTAAAGGAAACTCGATTCTTTCCGGGTATATTGCTTGAGCAACTTTCCTAAAGATTTCTGGAATTTCAATGAACTCATTTATAATAAACAGAATTATGAGTATTAGAAAGAGCATATGAAATTTGATATGTAATAGAATATTGTTTATTACCTTCCTTCATTAGTCTTTTTTCCTTGAAGTTTTGATGCAAAGTCAAGGCTCGACTAAAATGTCTATCAGCTAAATTGTAGGCTATTCTTGGATAAATAACTCTCACAATTTTTCATGCACATAAATTTCTCGAGATAGTTCCTAGAACCGCATCTTGTATATTCCCCATTCTTTTATCGCATACTACGATATCTATGGGTGAATCTATTCCCTCTTTAAAAGTAGCTTTGATCATAATCTGGATTGCTCCAATATGAATCCAAGACATTGTCTTTGCTACTTCTGCTTTTAATTTCTGTAATTCTTCTCGAATTTCTTCAAAGGGATTTAACTGCATTTCAATTTGATAACTGGTTAATTCCATAGGGATTGCCATTTCCCTTCTGGATACCTTATAAATCAAATTTTGTCTTCTTTGTCTTAGCCCTAGGTTTTCTAAGACTCTTTCAACTTGTCCTGCCGAAAATCCTTGGTACTTCTGTAATGTTGGATTTTCTCTCATAATCCTTTGGACCATATTATGAGATATCGTGGTTTGGCTAAAGAACCTAGCCAAACTTTCATGTGTTTCATGGCGAAACACTTCCTCTTTACTCTGATTCTGATTTTGATTCTGATTCATCCTCAGAAACTTCTCGGATAAAAAATATCTCTTCTTCGTATATGCTTTCATCTGAGGGGATATCCTCAAATCGATATACTTGGACTAGATCTTGAAAGAAGACCGCATCATCCATATCTGGTGTTTCTTCAAAGAGTTTAACTCTTTTTTCTCGTTTTCTGGACAATTTGTAGATACATGTCCTCTTGCTCCACATTTCCAGCAGTTGCAATCCTTGAAACTTTCACTTGCTTTTGTATGAGTTCTTCTGAAAGTTCTTCTTGATGGTGTTCTTCCCCTGATTTGTGATGAACATGTTGCTGGGGATGTTCTTGTAGGTCCACTTCTTCTACCTGACTTATAGGATCTGGCCTTTTGTTTGGACCAGAATGTTCTTGGTTTCCAAGAACTTTTCATTCTTTTATTATAGGGATTATTTTTGAATTTCTTCCTTTTAAATCCCTGTGATCTGTTCCCAATGATCGTTGAAAGATCATTTTCTCTACAACACAAAGATGTACGCTTATCTATACCCTTTATTTTCTTGTAATTCTTTCGTAATGCTGCCATATGGCACCATTCTGCTAATTTTCCTTTCAAAAAGGAGGCACGTCTTGCTAATGTATCAAGATTACCTGGAACATATTCTTTAATCAACATTTCTCTCTAGGGACTTGGCATTTTTACGAAAAATAGCTGAATAGCTATATTTTCCTTGACTCCCGAATTTCATCTGTATTTAGTGAATAACATAATGTATTAATCAACTAAACAGATATCATGTAACTCGAGGCTATAAAGAGCTTGAGTATATCTTCTCTTTTTCTTTGTATCTTGATTATTGAAATAGTTTACCCCTATGAATTGTGCTTTAAATAGGGTGGTCACTCTTCCTCCAATCTCGCTAAGGGATTCTTCTGCGAAGATTGATTCCTTAGTTTCTGGCATAGTCATCTCCCATGCGATCTTAACAGATCCCATTATACTCATTTCTAGAAGTTTAATGAATCCTTCTTTATTGAGATCTAATGTCCCTGCTGCTATTCTCATAGCTGACGTCCAATCATCTATAAGATCTTCTCTATTTTTGAAGTACAAAACATCAAGGTTTAACATAATCCCATAAGGATGTATCGGGTCTAAAACAGTCTTTCCATAAGGAGTTTGATGTAGTGGTATCTTACTCCTTCTTGATCTGGTTGCTGCTGGATGTGAATTTTCTTCAATATGGAACTCACTATGTGGTTCTTCTGTTTTAACCACATATCCTGGGGGATTTCCTATGGGTTGTTCACCCTCAGGGGAATTCATTTTTAGATCTACTACTTTGAGATTCAAAAAAGAATCCGCAAAATCTTATAGATCCTTGAGATTTAATCTTTCTAAAGTAGTCATCAGATAGTGTTTTTCTCTGATACTGCTTTTATAAGATTAATCATTATTTCATCATCAGTTAAAGATTTTTGAACCATCTTGATTTTACCTTTCTGATGTAACAAAGGTTCGGTACCAAACGAGAGTGGTAATCTTTCTCCTGTGTTTCCTTTTCTAGAACCAGAAGTATGTTCTATATTTATGATTTTAGTTTGAAGATCCTTTAGAGTTCCAAGAATTTCTTCTTGTTTCTTAAGGATTTCTTCAATCTGACGCGGTATTTCATACAGCTGTTTGCTGTAATATTGTACCGTATTTTGAATTTCTCTAAGATCTCTGAAGAGTTTAGAGAAATCTGGGGTAATCTCTAAAAATTGAGAGTTAGAAATCATCTTTCTTTATCCCTTCAAAATTGAGAGCATAAATCACAACCTGTCGTAAGTAATCTATTGTGAACAGATTAACTTGTTTATAAGATTTCATATATATAAAATCCTCTTGATTCAAACCTTCGTTTGAAGTCATTTTTTGTAAAATCTTCTCCTCAACAAAGAAAAATTTGAATTAACGAATAATATAAAGTCTGAATAATTAACCTAAAGCTTTGATACCCTTTTTGCGGATAATTCAAGTACCATAATTGAGCATAATCATTGCATACATGAAGTACATAAATGCATAAATTGGGTACAAGAATTAAACATTGGATTTTACCAAGTTTGGTGGTCCTAGGGAATTTTAAGAAAGAATTTTTATTGTAGCGATTTATAAAAAAGTTAGGTTTGGGTTTAGAGAGTTATTCATAATTCACTCATATGATAATATAAAAAGACCAAAATCACCAAATAGGAAACATACATGACAGAAAAAAATACAATTTTCCTCATATATGTATGTATTTTAGGCATAATTTGTTCAATCCAATATACATATACATATATATATATATATTAATTTTAATTTTTATCAGTAAACAACTAGCATTAATTTTGATAACAGATATGTTGGACAATTAATGTTTTAGAGAATTAAGAAAATAATTAGAACCAAGCTGATGGTTGAACTAAGGACTAAGTTTAGCAAGGGGTAATTAACAAATCAATATTGTTGTTATTGATTTGAAGTTTTAGATCAGACAATTAATCTTTGAAGTTTTATTCAATTAATAGATTGGGTTTAAAATTATATACTTGTGAAACTTGTTGGTTTTGAATGTATATATAATTTGGGACAATACCGATGTTATTGTTTTTGGGAATGATCACGTGACATCGGTGTCATTATTTGCCAATGTCTCCACGCACTCAGTGATTGTACTATTTTGAAAAATTGTCAGAAACACGTCACAAGAAGTGCTAATTTTGGCAACGGCCTTGTCGATCCAAAAGGATTTTTTCAATATTTTTTAATCGTTACAAATAAGGACTATTTGGGAATCAGTCCTTGAGATCAAGTATAAATTAAGAATCAGTCTTTGTGTCAGAAATTTTTGTTTGAACTCCCTGATCTCACTTTTTTTTCATGGATAAAAATCGGTACAAAAAGTTAAATATACGGTACTAATATATAATATTTGAGTACTCATAGTTTCAGATCTAGTACAAAGATTAAGATTTTGAGTATAACATTTGAATTAATTTATTACTACCAAAATTTATTGTACATACATGTTTATGTACAAAATATTTATATTAAAATATTTGTTCATCATTTTTTTGACATATATTAGTATTTTGAAAATCACAAAAATTAGCAATTTTTTTGTATTAATTTAAGAAATTTGAGTGCAAAACATTTAATTTACGTATTGATTTATCTATTGTTGGCATTAATTATCTCAAATTGAGTACAAAATCATGATTTATATTTTTAGTTTTAGAGAGATGAAATATAACACAAAAGATTTTATACCAAGAAAACAAGTTTTTGTATCAGATTTGAAATAATTAGTACTCAAATTTCATATGTTTGTACCATATTTTTAATTGTTTATACTTATTTTTCACTTTGAAAATTATTTGTGGGCCCAGGGAGTAGAAACAAACTTTTAATGGTTTAGGGAGTGCAGAAAAAGAAAAAACCTGACAGAGACTGAATTATAATAAAACATGTGATGGGAGGATTTTTTAACAATTAACCGTACAAATAATCTATTTAATGTTTCAAAGAAAAAAATCTATTTAAGAATCGGAATTAAAAACTTCTCAATCGATATACTTTGAATTTACAAGTGAAGAAAATCTCGCTGAAAGTTATGTTGATTTGATAAGGCATACTCTTCAAGTTTTATATATATGTTCGATCATTTTAGAGATCAATTGTGCTAAGTATAATTTGTAGTTGAAAGTATCTTGTAACTGTCAAAACGAGTCTTGTGAACAAAACGAGCAATATATTTTTCATACAATTTTTTGTCTATTAAAATTAGAAGTAACGTAACCATGCAGACACCAATATTTAGCGACGTAAATTAACATTCATTTCATAATTCCGACACCGGAAAACAAGTCAATTGCATATTAATTATTTTATTTAATTAAAATTATAATAGATTGAGAAAATTTTAATTGTCGCATATAATTTTAGTCTTTTATATTGTCAAATTTAACTATTAATCATGTATCTTTCAAATTTTTACAACTTTAATCATTTTTCTACTAGACATGCATCTCATAATGTAGCGCTGCAAACGTCATATATTGAAATAAATAGACCAACACAAATTATTAAATTAATCACAAAGAAACAAATATACATTACTAAATTATCATTTTCTTTTTATATCTAATCATATTAAAAGAAAAATGACAACTATATATGATAGGGGTTAGGACAAGACCTTTCGAACTAAGCTTAGAAAAGCATATCTAGTTATCAATGCTAATTCAATAATTTAAAACTAGTTGAAATTTCAAGAAAATTATAGGTAAAATTTATAATAATTAAACTACGTGCAGAATTGACGTGCTTAAGTATATTAAATTTTATTCTACATTCTATTAGCTTTAGAGCCTTTAGTTAGCATCAATACATCACTTGATGACGGACTATAAGAAAATATGTTTATAACCAGCTTATAACACTTATCGTTTTATCAAAAATTATAACTGGTGCTAATGATTTCACAACAGTCCAAGCGTCATGGTTCGATCGCTCTACCAAAAAAAGACAATTATTTCACATCAACAATCTTCGTCTCAATAATTGCACTCTTTGCAATCAATGATAATCGAACTCATGACCTTGGATCTGATACAAATTGTTGGACTGAGTGTTTGTCGTTTTTACCAAAAATCATATATATATGGTAGTAATGGTGCAACTCAAATATTTTAAACTGCACAGCAGCCCAAACGTCATATTTCGATCTCTCTACCAAGAAGGGACAATTATTGCAATAAAAAATTCTCTAGCTTCTTGATTTTATTTTTGAATCACAAGAAATAAAGTTTTTTTTTTTGTACAGAAACGATAGTTCAATATCATAGATTTTAACCACTATTATTTTCTTGAATCTTTGCATAAGTGTACATGCACATAATCTCAAATAATATTATTATCTCTCTCTATATAAACTTATTGGAAATAAAATATAATGTGTTGATTAACAAAAGTTTTATCATGGTTATTATCCAAATACAAATTAAGTTTCGAAAAACATCACTATTTGCCTTTGGCACTCCATGTTATCGAATTTTAGTCTCATTTCGCCATTTTTTTTTTCAATTTTAGTTTTTTTTTTCAACATGACATTGATATATCACCGATGTGGTGCAGATATATATAAATAGTGCACATCAAAACTCTTAATAAAAAAAAAACTAAAATTGCAAGTAATCCAAGGATAGGGGACGAAGACTGAAATTTAATAATGTAGATGACCAAAATAGCAAACAAATATATCTAACGAAAAAATTTCAATTTTCTCGATGGAAATTATATATTTCAAAACAAATGTTCATTTAATTACATCAAATTTTATTGAAGATGTAATTACATCAAATTTCAAACCTAGTAACGTTATTGGAGTTCATTGAAAACAAATTTTTTTTTTCATCCTGAGCAAGTACTTTATAATTACTTATAAATTGCGTGTATTAATTGGAACTTGAAACTCACCCTAACTTAGGGAGTGTTTGCAATAGATTGTGCTTTTGTAGAAGTGATTAATTTATATATTATAAAAAATTTAAGAAAAATCAAAAGTTGGTAGTGTTTGAAAATAAATGTGAAAATCTAAAAATCAAAGTTGGGTAGTGTTTGATAAATAAGTGATTAGAGTGATTTTAACAATGACCTTCTTATTAGAATCACTTTTGGAGAATCATAATCACCACATGACTAGCTTTTGGATTTCAATTAAGTTAAGCATAAGCTAACACATAATCTAGGTTTAAAAAACACACAAAAATGATTTTCTTAAGCCAAAAACTAACAATCATTTTTTTTTAGTGATTGCAAACACTCTCTTAATCATGTAAGTTCAACCATTATAACATTGAAGTATGCATGTTTGTTACACACTACAAACCAAATAATCATGATTTACATGCATTAATACGTACAGGAATTTCTAATATAGACCCGTGCAGGTATTGAAAATGACCATATAGAAGTCTCTAATTTAATTGTTTCAAACCCAAAAAATTTAATCAAGGGTTTGTGTAGGTCGAGAATTAAATTTTGGGGAACTAGTTTTTTTTTTCTATTAATTAACTTTAGAGTAATGCTAGATGTACACCTTAGTATACATGTTGGTTTACATTTTTCCTTATTAATTACAAAAATTTCCTTACCAACGAGATATTTATTTCGTATCATGGGTAGTTTTGTATTTCTTTACATGTAAATTGGTGTAAGCTAAGGTGTACATCTAGCATTTTTTTAACTTTATTATTTTATTTTAGTCTGTTAACTATTTCAATGTTTGTTTTTGGTATACTAATTTTAAGTTTCCGACTATTTTGGTTCAATTGCTAAAGTGTAACTTAAAAATGTCGAAGTGACATCAAAAAATATTGATGTGGCACAGAAAAATGATGATCTGTCGAGCTGTCATATCAGCAATTGAATCAGCCGAAAATTAAAATTTAGCGTACCAAAACTAAACTTAATTTGAAAATTTAATGGACCAAAACAAAAAAAAAAGATAAAATAATGAACGAAAAATAATACTCCCTTAATTTTTAAACCATGCATGAATTCTAAAACTATGATTTCTAATTATTCTGGCTTGTTCTCATTAGTTTAATATATATGCATTAGTTGTATATTCTCTTACGCTGAATCTATGCACATTAGTATGTGGTTAATTATAATGAATTTCATACGAGATTGTTGCCAAATCATCACTCTGTCTCTGACTGAATAATAGTGCGTATGTATAATAGAGTCGAGCGAGTGCAGATAATTTCGCGTACACCATGGATTCAACATTAATTTTTTATCTACTTATAAAGTGGACCCTGTTGGGTCCGGTTATGACGCAAATCATTTACCATATTGATTTTGAAAATTCTAGGGTTTTGCTTGTAAAGATAGAAGCTGAGTTTGGAAGTAAAAGGGGATTCATTATTTCACAAAAAAGACACTTGGGGAGCAAATGAAAAAGGAGAAATGATTAATCTTTTAGCTTTAAGATGGAGCAATATTGGAGGACCATAGGCCTACCACACACATTTATTATAAAAGTAAACATGAGAAGAGGTAAATAAATATCAGAGATATATAATACTATGTTTAACATGAAAATTTATTAGCGGCAATATTGTTTTAACTCGTAAATTATTCTTAGTCAAGAAGTATATTATGATGGTTTTGAATATATGGAACAATCATGAAGGAAAGGTGAGGGATAAAAACTAAAAAGTACTACATTTAATTTTTAAAAGATGTCTCACGAATTTATATTCATGAGACGGATTCATATCAAGTCTATTTCTAGAGTGAAAATTAATATTCTTGGCATAAAAGTTAATATTTTTTCATAGATTGAATAAGAGATCCGTGTTACAAATTTATCTGTGAGACGGTCTCATGAGAATTCTCGTGACAACAAATTTTTGGATCTTCCAATGGATTAAAATTCAGTTGGCTTCTTTTTCACTTGCATCTTAGAACTTTGATCTTTAAAACACTATAGTGTATTGGTGTTGAACATGTCCATAATATCTAATGTATTATTACAATTTAGAACAAAATTAAAAATAACAACATAACAGATCAAAAGAAAGAAAGAAAGAAATAAACCTAAATAAAATTCAGGTTATTGTATATTTGTATTTAAACCTGATTTTAACCGATGAGGGCAAACAGCAACTTACAAGACGAATATCACCTTTTTTTCCCAATAAGGTAATTTCTTGTCAAGTTTAATACTTGAAAATCTCGTTATTCTAACCAAAAAATAAAATAAAATTCTAATATCTTCAATAAAAAATAAAATGAAAATAAATAATAATAATAATAATAATAATAATAATAATAATTAAAGAGGGTGTTTTAAAATCCGTATAATACAAAATTAATTAAAATTCGAATCTATCATGAGTATAATTTTTTTTATTAAAAATGCAGAAAAAAATTAAATTAATTCTAGCTATTTCAGTTCTAGATCGATTAATTTTCACTCGATGCATAGAGATAAAAAAAAAAAAAAAAAAAAAGACATTAGTTATTGGCTTCATGATAAATCAAAGTTGTTTAAGCTAATAACTCAAAGATAAAATGTCTCCACCACTTCACTTAATTAATTGTGGTCCTCGTGCCTTAAACTTTACTATCATTCATTAATTAGTAAATTAATCATAAAAATAGTCAATTAATTTATCCAATTGTGGTCCGTCGAGTGGAACCCATTTCCCATAATTAGAACAAGAAAAACTCAACATATATATTACATTTTCTAATTATATTATAAGTCACACATCAAGATCCTAATTTCTTTTTTTTTTTTGAAGGTGGATCCTAATTTCTTTCAATAACAAAAGACTTGGTTTTTTTTATTTAAAACTTTTGAGTTTCCATCAATGGAACTTACACGGTACTACAAGACAAAAAGGTTGCGTGTAGATAAAATGCCTCGTTAATTTGGGGTCGGAATTCTATATAATATAATATAATTATATTATTAATTTTAAAAGAATAAATGTAATGGAAAGGGATATAAATATTGACTTTTAGAAAATATGTGCATCCAAGTTGGTTATATGACATTGATCCATAACAAGTCATTTCTTTAAATTTATTTAGATTTTTGGGGAATAAATGTTGATGTTTATAAAATAAGGTACATGTGAATTTTGAGAATTGAGAGAGTTAAATGTTATGCTTTTGTCATGAGTCAAATATTTTGTGTTATTAATTATTTCAATCATACACTTCATCTTATCTTTGAAAATATATAATTTTTAAATATGTTCTTATTGGTTTGATATAGTCTTAATTCCTATCACCGAAATCATGATTTAATTTGCATAGATTTGAAGGACTCTTTAGCTGCATGATACGTCCATTTCGTGTATGCGAAAATCAATTTATAGAATCAAAAGATTTCATCAAATTTTCAATAAATAAGTTACTTGATTGGTGTTAAAGAAACAACACTGGTCGTGCTTTTTAAATCAATTTCTTCCTTCCTAATTTATTTTGATCATTACATCACTATGGCGTCACCAATATGTGTGAGCTCTAGATTTTGATTTCACAACAATACAGAGTATTTATTTTTCCGTGCGTGACATAAAATTTATGATATATATATATATTTTTTAAAGTATAAAAACAAATGATCATATTATATTGTTTCTTTTTAACGACCGACAACAACCGTTATCGTTGTATATTGGGTAAACTCTCTAGTTAACGCAGTAACTTACAAATCATTTAGTCAAGTAAATCTCATTAGACATACATTGTACGATTATATCGCCCAAGAAAGTGTTAGTAGGGGATATTATATTGTTGCTTATATATGTGGTATGTAATATCAAGCGTTATAATTAAAAATATGTTTTTTGTGATATGGTCTCACTAATTTATATTTGTGAGATGAGTTAACTCGTCGCGTCCTTATTTTTAATGAAAAGTAATGATTTTGACATAAAAATAGTAGTTTTTAGGATCGGATCGAATCAGATATCCGTCTTTCAAAATTGATCTGTGAGACGATCTCAAATTTTTGTGTAAATTATAATGTAGTTAGAACACAAACACATAATATTTATAGGATCAAGTTCTTAATTAATATATCATTTTATCAAGATGATGTCATCATGTCACTCGAATCTTTCAATACGTTTGTTTCAGTGAATTATTTTATCTTATTTCATGCTGCCATTGCACGATTCAATATTAATCAGAATTATGAAAAGTTGATTTTACCTTAAACTTATACTATTTTTTTAGTTATTTAATAATATGTTATTTGTGTACATATATTTTTAGTGGGTATTGTTTAAATTTGTAAATGGATGATGGATCCACCATGATATCGGGCCTTCATAAATAGAGCACCAAAGTCATATATAATCGCTTTTATTGGATCATGTAATGATTTACTAGTGAAAGCCTATTATTTAAAATTATAAGCAGTATAATATAAAGTTTATAAATAGTAATCAGTTTGTGACTTTCAGGCCCCGTTTGGATTTGGTAGACATTTTTTAAAAAAAACACTTTTTTAAGCTATAATTTTTTGCTTTTGAAAAAGCTCTAATTTTGACTTTAAAAAGTGCTTATTTAAGCACTTTTCTGGTCAACCAAACACTTTATTAAATGAAAAGCACTTAAAAAAAAATACTTTTTTGGCCTGGCTTTTGAAATCAAACGGGGCCTCAGTCGACATAATCCTTCAACCCTTGGTTGCTAGCACAAATGGCAGAGCATGCATGAGAGTAAATTAAAGGGTAGAGTTCAACCTAACACATGAGTATTACCCCAATGATAGATCAAATGTCCCATGATTTGTCACGTCAAAAATATATCATTAATTACGCTTATGTGTAAAAATACGAACCATTAGATGTATGATTTAGGTATTATCCTTAGTGTAGGATCTCATTAACCCAAATTAAGATACCCACAAAGTTGGAGCATGCCACATGTGCATGTCTTCGTCATCAGATACACCACAAACTGTGCAAGTATCTCTTGAGCAGACAAGCATTGAATCTGGTATTCATGTTCTCCCGAATAGATTGCGAAAAAATTTCTGGAGAACTTTTGGTTCTTCTTGATCCTTCTCATTATATTAGGACAAATATCACTACTATATTTTTCCATTCCATCTTTCTTCTGCTGAATATTCTCCTCATCAATTTTATTCGTATACACTTCAACATTGTTATAATCGGCTTGTCCTTAGCACCCATTATATAACTATTGAATGATTCTCACAAATTATTTACTACAATATTAGACAAACAAGTTGTGGAGAAATGAATTCTAGCTCGATGAATTAGTGGGATCTTTTGGAGTCATTCGGAAGCCGTCTCATGGGTAGAATTTAATTTTAGATCTACATGAATGATCCTCTTCATGCAACCATCAAAATCATTTCTGTTTGTTGTTGTACCAGCCTTCCAAAATAATTCCTTAAGCTCCAAACCCCTGTATTTTTTATTTTTTTTAAAAGTTTTGGTATATGTGTCTCAAGCAAAACCTATGCTCATAATCAGGTACAAGATTCTTCAAAGCTTCAACAAGACACTTCTGCTTATATGAGATAAAATTCCATCTATTCTCTCACAATCCTTGATATCTTCTAACAACTCCCTAAGAAATCAAGTCAAGTTTTCTGTATTTTCTCTACTTGTACCACAGCTAATGCAATCGGGATCATGTTATATATTATTCACATCCCTACCAATAACCACTAATAGCTTCCCACCATGTCCTATTTAAAAAAAAACATCCAATCCAATAACTAGTCTACAACCTAACAAAAAGTTGGTTTTCATTGCCTGCAAACAAAATAAAGCTTATCAAATAATGGTGGTTCGAAGTCTTCCTTACTTCTAATGAGAATCTTTCTCCCTGTAATATATTTCAACACTTTCTCACAATAATCCCTAAGTAGCTAGTACTGGACACCATTAACTCCTCCGATCTTCTGAATAACAACCTTCTTTGTCCTTAAAACTTTCCAATAACCAACATCTACTGCACATTTTCTCATAATTATATTATGTAGCTGATTAGTTTTGATATTTATATTATCTCTAACAATATTTTCAATCATTATTCCCAAGTACTTGTAGTTAGAAAATATATTGGAATGAGATCTTGCATGAGTGTGAGCTCCGTTCATTGTTTTGATTTGGAATGTTGTCCCACCCTGAATCAGGGATGCATGAATCCTTCAATCACAACCGTTTTTACAAACACCAGTTATCCTTATTTTCTCTTTCTTCTTCAACACCAACTCATAACCCAATATAACCATACTATCTCTAAGAACCTCTCTGAAATCTTGTGCACTTTTAAATTTTATACAGTTGGAATATTCATATTTTCGGTGTTGATAAACTATGACAAACAATAGGAAAAATCAATATGAAAATTGAACTTGTCATGAACCGGGATTAAAGCTACTCAACTGGACAAGTTCTCAACCGAAACTGAAGTTATCAACTGGAATTGAATTGACTTGGTCCACTTGACTAATCTAAGATCTCAACTGGACAATTCAACTGAATTGAGATAATTAGTGCACAAACTGAACTTGATGAAACCAAGAGTGGACTAGTCAAGGCAAACTGATCAAACGAAGTTCTCAACTGAACTGAACTGATCAAATCAACCAGACAAAACTGAACTGAACCAGTCAAGGGAAACCAACCAGTCGAGGCAAAATCACTTGTGCCCAAACTCATTATCAGTTGTGCCCGTACAAATGGCTACTGAGCAGACGCAGAATTTTGGTACATGTCTGTGACACTCGGAGCCAAAAAATCATTGGGCTGTACATGGTCCGTAATATGGGTGGTTAATACCTGAAATATGGAAACCCCACCAAAGAATTGGCGATGGGTGACATGAATGAATCGATCCCACGTCGGAATGAGAAGTACAAAAGATTTGATATGTACAACTCATATTAAGAAGGTGCATATTTTTTTCGGAAGCTCATCACATAATAACTCCAAAGTTAAGCGTGCTCGACTTGGGGTAATTTTAGGATGGGTGACCCTCTGAAAAGTTACACAAGGAGCGTGTGAGTGAGGACATAAGTACGCTAACAGTGAGACATTACACATGGTATCAAAGACTGGCCTCTCCTAGTACGGTGTGGTTCGGGGATGAACCAGGCGAAAGCTGGTGAGTATGCGACACCCGGAGCCAAAAAGTCCTAGGGCGGTACATGGTCCGCAATATAGGTGGTTAATACCTGAAAGATGGAAATCTCGCCAAAGAATGAGCGATGGGTGACATGAATGAACCGATCCCACATCGAAATGAGAGGTACAAAAGATTTGATATGTACAACTTATATTAAGAAGGTGCATCTTCTTTTCGGAAGCTCATCACATAATAAATCCAAAGATAAGCGTGCTCGACTTGGGGTAATTTTAGAATGAGTGACTCTCTGGGAAGTTTTCCAAGGTGCGTGTGAGTGAGGACATAAGCACAATGAAAAGACTCGTCTTGATACAGTGAGATGTTACAATGTCAGTGAGCTAAAAGACAAATCAACAACTACTATTCTTGGACGCACATCAATTTGAATTTAAGAACGTTGCAATCGAAACCTATAAATAGCAAACCTAGATCAGTTGAAAGAGCAGTCGGATCACGAATAACTCTTCTATCTTTTCAAGGAAATTTAAAGCAATTTTCAAAGATTTCACCTTACATTGAAGAATCATATTTGGGCCAAATAATTCAAGCACACGCTACAAGATATATCAGATGATCTAGTGAATGATCAATTGTGCGAAGAATTGAGTTGTAATTACGTTGATTGTAATTCAGTTGAGATGTTGTAAACCTCTGTAAAAAGAATCAATCAAGGGATATATTCTTCAGTTTTAAGTCTAAGATTTTTAGTTAGGCAATATGGTAAATCCTAACTGAATTGAGGTCTTGCAAGGTGTTTGTAATACTCTAAGTGTAGTAACTCGTACCCTATTTTCAGTTAATAAAATGTTAAATATGATTGAGGGTTACTAACTAAACAAATAAAGAGAATAATTGGAATTGAAATACGAATTGTAAGCTTCGGAACCACCGGAGAGTTCGGAAGATCCAAAGTCTAGTTCAGAAGTACCGAACTGGACCCTTGACAGGTTCGAAAAAAGGGCAGTTCGGAAGGTTCTAACTCCCCTACTTCGGAAGCAACGAAGAATGCATGGATTGTTCGGAAGCATAGATACAATTTGGAATGTCCGAACTGTAGATCAGAACATCAGATCCCTACCAGACAAGTAATTCGATGGGTTAACGGTTGGATGCAAGCCTCATTGTAGATCGGAAGGTCCGAAGTCCTGATCGGATATTCCAAATCCATCTGTCAGTGAGTTTTTCATGCATCGGTGACTCATCCACTGCATGAAAAGTTAGTAACCACCAAAGGGTGATCACAATGTCTGAAATCCGATGATCGAAAACATGTCACACATGCAGAGTTTGGAAGGTACGAACTCGAGTTCGGAGCTTCTGAACTCCTCTTGTATATAGGGGTCCGAGACTGCAGCTTTAAATCATATATTCAGTGATTCCTTTCTTGATTCAGTCTATATATTGAGGGCCGACGATAATAGTAAGGTGCTTCTGGAATAACATCAAAGTTGTGAGTAACAACTAGGTTATCGACAGCAGTGGGCTAACGACTGACGAAGGTATGGTCCGAGAATACTATTAAAATATAGGAGTATCTGTTAGCTTATTAAGGCTTTTAAATCATGTTTAGTGATATGATAATTATTTTACTGTAGGCTTGGAACATAGACTCTGATTAGACTTGATCTATCACCTACAGGTATGTAAGTACTAACTGAGATTATTAGCTAAGTATGCATGTTTATATGTTGTATTTATGTCCTGATATATTTTTACTTCTTTATATGCAGACTTCATGTGCACATACATGTTGAGTCGTATCTCATTCAAGATAGCCTTTCTCATAGGGTCGCTCAGCCCTACACCTGTTTATACTTTCTGACACCAGGAGTTACTGCAACGAGCGGAGAATAATACTACGGTGATCTAGACGAGTTTATAAGAAACCCCGCGATTAGATTTCCAGACGGTGCAACATACTCATTTAAGCATGTCTAAGTAGGACTTGGTAGTTGACCAGTCACCCAGTCATCTCATGTTGCATGCATCATATTAGTTTTGTATACTCATATTTACATATTGGGCGTTAGTCGCTCACGTTCATACTGTTATCTTAGGCACCCCATTCCATGGGTTGCCCGTCGGTCATGTGACATACGATGTCCAATCATACACAAACTAGGGCTGAGCGGCCCTGCTATACTATGACTATCTCGAAAGAGATACGGCTCAACGTGACAAATAATCATGCGTCATATGAACAATAAATACATGAATATCATGGAAGATAAAATGCAACACATAAGAATGCATACTCAGCTGGATATCTCAGTCAGTACTTATGTACCTTTCTAGGTCAAGTCTAGGTGAGCAACCTAGTATCCAAGTCTATAATCAAATTTACACCATTCTAAAAGTCTTAACTAGACTAATAACTACTCGCTGAAGCTAATCAAAGTATAGAAATATACTTACGTCCATAGTAGCGCTTCGTCACCACTTGGCCCTCGAATACGACTCCCGAAAACCCTTAAAACTAACTAGAAACTAGAGGAAAAACTTGAGAAAGGTGTGATGAAATGGCTGCATCGAGCCCCTATTTATAAACCACGCTCGGAACGTCCAATCTCTCGTTCGGAGCTTTCGAACGCACTTCAAAACTTCCAATTGTCCTACCAAACTCTCTCTGTCGAACGTGTGTCTTTGATTGGACAACACACTACTGCCGACACAGTTTGGACCTTCCGAAATCTATTTCAAATCAGTCAAGTCCAATCACCAATCAAAACACATACCCTGTATGACTCCAACGAGATCGGAGCTTCCGAACTGTCCCAACACAAGAAACTCATGTAACTATGTTTTATCGTTCCGAATCCGATTTTCATTCTTTAAACCAAATTTAGTATTCTTTAATCATGTACTCTTAACTCTTAAACATGATTATTCAGTTGATTAGCTTAATCCGGAATCCGATTACTTCATCCTCGTAAAAAACCGATGTTCATTTCTTGTTACCTACAAATAAAATTTACATGCATGCATAAGTACATAAAACAAAAAAAATTAAATTAAATAATAGGTGGTTCACATGTTTTAATATTATATCAAATGAAAAACAAACCATCATTGTATCTATAAGCTAAATGAAGAGGAAAAATCATTGTCTCAAGCTAAATAAAGAGAAAATAAATCCATCTTGTTTCTCGCCTTCAACAAGAAAAACATTCTAACTTTCATGCACAATTCAATAAAAAAAATAGGTAATCTGTTGATGGACAGATTCAGAATCTATGAATTGAAAAATGATTATCAATAAGTTTTATTTCATTTCAATAAAAAATTAAAGGCTGTGAAAAAAATATTCTTTCAAATTTTTTTCTTAAAAAATAAATGTACCACAAAATTCAACAGTACAATTTCCAAAATCACATTTCCGGAAACCGTCAACCAAAATTTCAAAATTGTATCCCCAAGTGCAAATATACGTTTTCTCATACATATGTGTAAAACTCTCATAATTTAAACCTCTTAAGGAAGTTAAACAGACTCATAATATATAGTTCTATTGTCAAACACGAGTATCCCAGGAATTGCCACCAACTTACTAGTAAGAGCAGAAAAATGAACTTATGAATCTACTTAAAAGTACAAAAATCAGAACCTACATGGTACGTTTAACAAAAAAACTTGAATATAGTTTATATACAAGGGAGATAAATAATTGAACCTTACCATGACTATGTCTCCGACCTGCAGCTTCTTCCATGGATGGATACCCATAACTGATCTTGCAACACTTCTATGCTGGAATTATTGATTGTCATATTATTTTGGAAACATTCATAGCATGCATGCATAAAAGGAAAAGAATAGAAGAGGAAATTAAACTCATTGAAAATAATCAGAAAAATTGGTCTTGAAATTCGAAATACAAACTTTAATTAGCAGAAAATGACAGAAACCGATGAAGAAATGCTACAACACGGCGCTCAGATAGCAGCTCACCAAAAAACCTCGATCCGGAAAAAACCTTGCTCAAAATCGTGATTCAAGGCTTGAAAGAAAGCTTAGAGTGCGAAAAACAAAATCCTAAAACAATTTGAATTACCGGCAGAAATAGGCGGCGTTTCTGCGGTCGGGAATGGTGAGGGAAGAAGGTGACGAATTTGGGCTTGGGTGTTCTTTTCTCTTTCTCCTCCTTTATTTGTTAATTGTATCGTATTACTATATTATTATAGTAAAATCTTTTAATTAGCTAAATTTCAATTAATTGGTGAAGCTCGAGATAAAATTACGATTATATCATAATTTAATTCACAAAAAAAATCAATTATATGATTATCTTTTCTATCCGTTAGATTTTTTCTTATTTACCAAAATCACATTAACTTTGTGATTTCTGGTGTATTTTTATTTACGAAAATGTCACTCACCTGTCAAATTGATGTATTTGTTGCGTTTTAGTGATTATTTATTTATAAAAATGCCTTAATTTTTTTTAAATTTTTTGTAATTTTACAATTAATTTTTTCTTTTTTTTCCCTTAAAATAAAACACAAAATTTACAAACACGTAACACGTGCACGAGAGTACTAGTATGTATATTGTTGGGATAAAAAATGTGTGTAGAGGGGGGTGGGGTGAATATATACATTTAAAATATTTTGAGCTATGTACAATAGCTCGTTCTTGAAATGTTCAAAAATGAAACGAGCATCGAGAAATTATATTGAATTTTGTTACAAAACCAAGAGGAAGACACTCAACATAACCCTCTAAAAACTGATTAAATATTTTAAAAATCGTTTGAAAGTATTGAAAGTTGAAACAATAAAAACATATTGGTTGAAGCATTTTATCAAACACTTTATATGTAAGACTTTAGTATTTTAGAAAAAAAAAACATAAAATGTTGCAACAAACTATCCAAAAACAGTAACAATAAGTAAATGCAATGAAATAAAGAGGCAAGAATTTGTTTATGGTAGCTTTCGAATGTCAAATCCTTCTATATCTCCCTTTCTTCCGTTTTCGCAAGGATTTCATTAGAAGACTTTGGTTTTACAACTCTTTGTAACAACTCACTCCAACTTTAAGACTTATCCATCACCTAAATCAAAACTCCTAGCATCTCTAAACTATGGTTGGGATAACAAATCTCACAATGAAATACAAAACACATTCTTTAATATCTTTGTGCAAAGACTCTCACTCAACTATTTTATGAAATAAATCTTTCTTTTGTGTGAGTGAGCTCTCTTCAAATGATGTTTTCTTCAATACTTGAAACATGGAAGAGGGTTCTACTTAAACTTGATTTGGTAAGGAGGATTTAACTTTGTAAGCTCATCTCTCTTTTTGTTCCTCACATCTCATTTTTTTGGGCTTGCTCTCATTCTAGCTTCTTTTTCTTATATAATATGCCCCATTCTCTAGATCTACATCAAAAATTTCTTGTTTGATCTTCAAGATGTTGTATTTATAGCCTCCAAAAATTATATAGACGTTAGATACAAGAATATGATCGTTGGAAAATGTTTTGTAATATTTTTGACAACACAACGATCATATTTGCGCTTCTGGACAGTTGTTGGCTGGTTGAGGAGAACTCAAACAGGTGAAAAGAAAACAGGTGAGTACTCAACCGATTGAGAAGGCACACCGATCGAGAAAAAAATCACCGGTCGAGTAGAGCTAATTAAAATGGGAGAGTGAATGTTGTCTGTTCTAGTGCTTATAACTCTTGATTCATTTATTTTCTTAGCAAAGTAATGAACATGAAATTGTATCTCTTTGGTTTGCCTTTCCAACTCATCAATAATCACTCAATTTGGAGTTCATATGAGAAAGTAATGCTTGAAATACCAAAACATACTCTTCGATGATGATTTGGGAGAGAGGTAGAGAGCAAAAAGATCAATCAATGTTTGTCCAGATTTTGAGAGTAAAGAAAAAGAGTCTGAAATCGTAAAAAAAAACATGTAGAGAAGGGTATAAAGTGGGACGGTTTTTTACCCACGTTGTGAGAATAGGAGGCAAGTTTTGATTTTTTTTCTCACACGGAAAAAATTTATTTCTCAGTAAAACAATAGGAAATTATTGAAAAATTAGAAAAGGTCATACCAACATACCAATAAGTTAGTACTAGGCCCACATCTTTAATAGAATAATAATAAGAGACAGTAAGAGATAATAAGAAATGATGATGATACTCGTAATTGTTTACATATTATTAGATATTGCGGATAATATAATACCAACTACTTTATCTCTCAATAGTTTTTCGGATATGTACTGGGGCTGCCCAACAATTTTTACTAAAGTTTCTAATCTTTCGGATAAAAATGCAGCCATATTGAGCACAAAATTTACTATCTCCGGAATATTTTTTTAAAAAAAAACTAATAAAATCAAAAGTTAAAAACTATGGACTTCAATTAGAATTTTTTAATTATCTCAATTTTTGAAATGATTCTTCTTTATCTGTTTGAGAAAATTGTTTCCTCCCCAATCCAAAAACAAAAAAAATTAATGTTTGGCTCAATTGATTTATTTTTGAATTTGCTTTTGAATAAAAATGAGAAGGTTAAAAAAATGTGATTATGAGTATTATAGCTCCCCTTTTCTCATGAAAAATGAAAATTAATTTTTAAAATTAAAACATCTAATAGTTGAATATTTATTTCAATTTTCTGGTGAGATTTGATTTTTGTTTATGTGTAAATGATATTTATTCTCTGAGGTTTTTGAGGGATCACTTAAATTTGGGCTGGGATTGTTGATTGGGGTAGAAAGATACAAAAAACCTGTTTATCAACTCTTTGATTTGTATTATTATTATTATTATTATTATTATTATTATTATTATTATTATTATTATTATTATTATTATTATTATTATTATTTTTTGGTTTAATAGGCTGAATTTAGGTGACATTCCAAATAGGATAGTATCTTTTCAAATTTAAAAATCCCACAAATTTCTTGAAAAATTAAACATTTCAGTAAAAATCGGACCAAAAGATCCAAAATTTAAAAGTTAAAGAAACAATACAGAACTTTGACTAGTTATAATACTAAAAGAGAAAATAGGTAAAAATAGATGACCAAAATAGCTTTTTTTTCCCGTGAGTGATCATATCCAAAATCAGTGTCAACTGGCACTACAAGAATAAATATATATGATGACACCTTTATATGGACATTTGAAAAAAAAAAAGTGTTGATACATGAACTTAATAGTGAGACTTATGAAAAAGTCTTAATTTAAAAAATAAAATAAAAAAATTATTAAACTATGACCGACAATTTCGGTTATTAATAACTCTAGCAAACGGACTAGGTCAAGAAATAGTAAATGGATGACGAGTCCAATTATCGATCCCACAGAGACTGTAGTAAATTCTCAAGATTTAATTATTTTACTTAATCTAGATAAAATCGTAAAAAGGGTTGTGATGAATTGAATAAAAATAAGAATTAAAAAAATAAATTATTATGAAACTATCTAACAACTAGAATTCAAGAATAAATTTAATTAAAACGAGACAATCTAGATACACGAAGGTATCGAACTAATTTATGCATCCACGAGGCACATACTGAGAGTTATGTGTATTCCAATCAAGGTGAATTTTTCTATATTATGTAACAATCTATTTCTAGACTTGCTAAACCTATTCAAATTGGACGGATTAATTATTTTTAATTAATTATAATCAATCTAAAACGCATTCAAAATTTATGAAAATTCAGTTTTCACCTAAAACCGCATACTGAAGCCGATTACTATTTTTAGTCGTTTTAACCATATGTTGTTTGATATCTTTGAAGTTATATTTAATCAATCCTCATTCGATTCGTGATTAATCAACACACAAGTAACTAGGTGATCAGACTATTCACAAGAAATATTAAACTAACATCAATCAATAATTGAAATATCCAAAAATATCTCAAACACGCAACCACGTATCAATTATAAATTAGTCTCGACCCAATCTCGTGGTGTTAGTTGAAGAAAAATTACTTAATAAAAGAAAACATAATTCAATAAACAAGTTTAATCATCAAAATAAGAAGAATGAAGAAGAAAAATATGAAGTAGATCTTCGTGTTCTTCAATCCTTCAACCCTAGCCGACGTCTTCCTTGTTAAAGATTTGAATGAATCTCAAAAAATACCGCTTTAAGTGTATATACGCTCTCAAAATTCCATAAATTGTGTTTCCTTTTCGATAGAGTTCGTAAAATAAAAAACTGTGTTCCACGATCGCACTCGAGCGGTAAAAATTACCCGCTCGAGCGCATAAAGCTCCGCATTGGACTAAAAATTTGGCGATCGCGCTCGAGCGGTATAAATCTCCCACTCAAGCACACAACTTTCTGTCCATCTCTGAAATTTTCCACCATTCGCGCTCGAGCGGTATAAATATTCCGCTCAAGCGCAATCTTTTCTGCCCATTTCTTTTGCTCTTGTCTTCACGCGCATAATTCTTGAAAAAATCATATCTGAAGTTCTAGCCATCGGATCGAGCTGAAATTGGAAAACAGATTCAAAACATGCTTACTACAATTTGAACAGTGGAGATCGGATTTGGATCTCTTTAGCATCATAACTATTTTTTTTGTACAATCACTGTTTCGTAAGTCATTCTTGTGCCTTTTCTTGGTGCTTAGAGCAGCTCCAACGCTGCGCTAAAATGGTGCTTTGCACCATTTTAGCGCAGCAAAGGAGCTCCAATGGGGGCGCTAAATGCTGCACTATTTTAGCGCCCCCTCCCCTCCACCTTCGCACCAAATTTGGCGCAGGCCTTTGCAAATATTTTATTTTTTTTAAAATTTTTTTATTATCATTTATTTGTTTTTAAATATACTTAAATATTATTTAAATATTTTTGGTATTATTATAATAACTAATATATTATTTAAAAAAATTAATATATAATCATTTAATGTAATCAATAAATAATTATTAGTGGAAAAATTGTCCAACGGCTTGGGCAGGCCAATATGCAGGTCGTAGTGGTTCTCCGACAATCATTTTAGAAGCAGTAGCTGATTACGATCTTTGGATATGGCATGCATATTTTGGAATGCCCGGAACAAATAATGATATAAATGTGTTGGAGTCGTCTGGTTTATTCTCCAAACTTGCACAAGGTATTGCTCCTACTGCTTATTACAAAATTGGAGGAAAAGAATATGATATGGGATATTACTTAGCTGATGGTATTTATCCAAAATGGTCAACTATTGTGCAAAGCATTCATGATCCACGCGGACCAAAAAAGAAATTTTTCGCAATGAAGCAAGAATCCTGCAGAAAAGACGTTGAACGTGCATTTGGAGTCCTTCAATCACGATTTGCTATCGTGGCGTCACCAGCACGTGGTTGGAAGAAATGTCATTTACATGACATAATGACATCATGTATCATAATGCACAACATGATTATCGAAGATGAACGCGATCTCAGTGCACCTATTCAAGATGCGCGAGAAACACCTGCTCCAGAAGTCGAAATGATTGTCGATGATAATATGAAGTTTCAAGAATTTCTCAATCGATATAAAAAAATAAAAGACAAAGATGCTCACTACGAACTGCGAAATGCTTTAATTGAGCATTTGTGGGATGAATATAGTAGTTCAAATGCTTGAAGTTGTACTCGAACGGTCTAAGCATTTATGTTTGAAATTATATTTTGTATTATGTTTGTGATTTGTATGTGTTATGTTTGATGTTGTATCCGTTTCGTATTCGTCTTATTTTTGAAGTTGTATCCATTCTGTGGTTGTCTTATGTTTGAAGTCGCATACATATTTATCAATTTTAATAATTATCATATATTAATTTGTATTATCTATAAATTAATTTATATAATAATAATTAAACCATAAACTTTAAATTTAATATTTATATGCATTAACAATAAAATATTTTTTAATTAATTAAAATATTATTTAGATAATATGTAAAAATATTTATTAACGATAAAATATTTTTTTATAATCGCAAAATTAATTATATAGTTTGTAAAAATATGTTGAATAAAATTAATTAATATATATGGAATAAAAGGAATATTCCGAGAATATTTTTTTTGGTGTAATATTTGGTGTAAATGGGTTGGAGATGGATATTGTGTTTGGTGCAAAAATTGCACTATTTTAGTGCAAAAGTTGCACCAAAATGGTGTTTGTGGTTGGAGATGGCCTTAGGATCTTATTTTGTGTCCAAAATCATTATTTCTTCATTGTACCTACATATAAACCAGAGAATGTGAAATGAAGACAATATGCATGAATAAGAATAAAATTAAACTTAAATGATACGAACACAACCCGAATGCATGCAAAATGGACTCAAAAACTAACACAAAATTTTGCATCAAAACTCTCTTATCAATTCCCCCATACTTAGATCTTGCTCACCCTCGAGCAAGACAAATGAAAAAAAAAACACAAACACAATGACACAATTAGGACAATTCCATGGGATAGTAGTCGCCTCCGTGAAGTCTAAATACATTACAAGTTCAAAAATACCCTCAACTCTTTATAATACACCTTCGATTTAGCGTGAACGTGTGTGCGTGTGATGTTATTCCAGTTACATGCAACTTAAGTAGAATCCGGTTACACGACTGCTCAGTGACCTAATAACACATCAGTGCGAGTATCCCTCTCATGTATCCATTCCTTCCAGATATATCTAACAATCACACCTCCCTCAAGAGTAGTATATAAAAATATGGGTGATTTGTATTTTTAACGCACCTCCGGATTTTACATCCGACTTAAATTAGCCCCACAAATTACCCGCATACTTAACCTTGGACTTGGTGATTAGGATTTCAATCTCTTATTCATGGTCCGGATGGAGTTGTTTTCTCTTTTTTTTTTTTCATGGTGTCCATACGAATCATCCATTTTTGGAGCAAAATAAAAAGAAAAACGATATCATAAGTGCACTATTAAAGTATCATCAAAATTCACAAGACACATTTGAGATCACTAAACACCTCGTACCGTGCAATGGTCAAGCAATCAAAAACTTCATCAATTTTTTGCTACAATTCACTGGTTTAATAGTAGTGCGTAAAAATATTCACGGTTCAATTTTAGGCTTCTCATTTCAAGTCAAAATTTTCAACAAAATTTAATTTTCTTACTCCAAAATCATCATCGGCTCTCATTAATCATCATAACTTGACACACAAATATGCACAGCTACATGTAAAATGCAATAAACCCCTCATACTTATTCAAAGCATTGATCCCAATGTTTCAAACACAAAATGACACAAAGCAATAATTAATGACACTAAATACACGAATAATAATAATAATAATAATAATAATAATAATAATAATAATAATAATAATAATAATAATAACACTCCTCTGGTCATTCTTCTTCATCCTCCTTAGGTTGTAGAGCACCAGCATCAACTTCTCATAGCGGGGTAACATACTGGACATGGGAAAAACGATGGGTAAGGCGTTGGAATAGAAAAATATAATAGAAACAAAAAGAACAATAATTAAGTAAGAAAAAAAAAACACTGGGTTGCCTTCCAGTCAGCCTTAAATTTATAGTCTATAGCCCGACTATGCTCCCTTGTTAAACTCAAGATGATTCATCCACTGTTGTGGAATTATGCGCTTCAATGCTTCCTTTTCCTCCAAATCCTTCAGTTGACACATCATGAACGACGTTGACCTGCATATACTTAATCACACCTTCATCAACAACATTAAATTCAAAGCAAGGTTTCACAATGGGGTTATCTTTGAGCTGCCGAAGCATATTAAAATTAACCTGCTCATCATTCAATCTTAAAATCAACTCTTCTTTTTTTGCATCAATTAATGCCCTGCTAATAGCAAGAGAAGGACGCCCTAAAATCAATGGAACCTCAAAATCCTCATTCATATCAAGAATAACAAAATCAACTTGAAAAATAATATTGTCCACTTTGACTAAAACATTTTCCACTACACCTCTAGGGTATTTGATTGATATGTCTGCAAATTTAAGAGAATTTGAAGCGGGTTCAATGGCTCTTATTCCTAACTTTTTAGCAAGTGCATATGACATTAAATTGATACTTGCCCCTAAATCATACAATACATTTTCAAAAGAAAAATGACATATTGTACAAGGTATAGAGAAACTCTCTAGATCTTTAACTTTTTGTGGGAGCTTATTTTGAAGCACCACAGAGCATTCTTCAGTCAAGTTAAATTGCGCTATATCATTCAAATTACTTTTGTTTTTCAAAATATCCTTCAAGAATCTAGTATAAATCGGCATCTAAGCTAAGGTATCTGCGAAAGGAATGTTAATATGCAATTTCTTGAAAATTTCAAGAAACTTTTTAAACTGATAATCAATTGTAACTGCTTAGCTCTTTGCGGAAAAGGAAATATCAACATTAACATGAACATCAGAATCTCAATTTTTACCCTTCTTACTTGTCGTCGAGGGCTCTGCAGAACTTCGCCTTTCCTCTTTTGAATTTTCATTGATTGGGCTCTCTATCTCCTTTCCCTTGACACTTTTTTTCTGGTTCCTCCCCTTGGGACCTTGTCACCACCATTATAGCATTCACATCCCTAGGATTCTTCTCAGTGTTGCTCAAAATGTTCCAGCCTCGGGAGCACGAGTCAAAAGTTGCGTTGCCAATTGAGCCATCTCGTTTTCGAGCTTTCTTAACATGGCTTCTTGATTCTGCAGTCTTGTTTCAGATCCAGCAACATATGTCATCATAATTTCTTCAAAACTCGGCTTCATCTCCTCTTGCTTAGTTTGATTTTGCCAGCCCGGATAATAGGAGTTACTATATTGGTTGTATGGCTGCCTTCCTTGATTCCCCACAAAATCTTTTGTCTCACTGTAAAACTTCAGCTGTTCCTCGAAAACCATCCTCTGAACTTGATTTACATGAGTCGACTGCATCTGTGCCATTTGATGAGATAAAGCTTCATTTTTTTGCAGTCAAAGTCGTTAAAGCATCGATCTATAAAACTCCTGCTTTCTTCTCCTACTTCAAATCTGCCATCCAGTATTACTCTCAGCCATGTTACCAAATTATTTCCCACACATCAGCTGGAGTTTTTCTGAATAAGCTTCTATTTGCTGCAACATCTAGCATAGATCGCACTGACGGCTCTACACCGTTGTAGAAAGTCTGATCCTGCTGGCTTTGTGTCAGATTATGTTGAGGACACATCCTCAACATCTTTTTCAATCTCGTCCAGGCTGAATTCAGCGACTCTCCATCTTAATGTCTGAATGATATAATATCTGAGAATAATTGAGCCATCTTGACTTGTTAAACCTATTCAAGTTGGACGGATTAATTATTTTTAGTTAATTCTAATCAAACTCAAACGCATTCAAAATTTATGAAAATTCAGTTTTCACCTAAAACCGCATACTGAAACCGATAACTATTTCTAGTCGGTTTAAACATATGTTGATTGATATCTTTGAAGCTATGTTTAATCAATCCTCATTCGATTCGTGATTAATCAAAACACATGTAACTAGGTGATCAGGCTATTCAATAGAAATTTTAAACTAACATCAATCAATTATTGGAAATATCCAAAGATATCTCAAACACGTAACCATGTATCAAACATAAATTAGTCTCGACCCAATCTCGTGGTCTTAGTTGAAGAAAAACTAATCAATAAACGAAAAAATAATTCAATAAACAAGTTTAATCATCAAAAGAAGAAGAATGAAGAAGAAAAAGATGAATTAGGTCTTCGCGCTCTTCAATCCTTCAGCCCTAGACGTCGTCTTCCTTGTTAAAGATCTGAATGAATCTCAAAATATACCGCCTTAAGTATATATACGCTCCCAAAATTCCATAAAGTGTGTTTCCTTTTCGTTAGAGTTCGTAAAATAAAAAACTATGTTCCGCGATCGCGCTCGAGCGGTAAAAAGTACCCGCTCGAGCGCATAAAGCTCTGCCTTGGACTAAAAATTTGGCGATCACGCTCAAGCGGTATAAATCTCCCACTCGAGCACACAAATTTTTGTCCAGCTTTCAAATTTTCCACCATTCGCGCTTGAGCGCTATAAATATTCCGCTCAAGCGCAATATTTTCTGCCCATTTCTTTTGCTCTTGTCTTCACCCGTATAATTCTTGAAAAAATCATATCTGAAGTTCTAGCCGTCGGATCAAACTAAAATTTGGACAGCAGATTCACAACATCTTTAATATTTTGAACGGTGGAGATCGGATTTGGATCTCTCTAGTATCATAATTAATTTTTTTGTACAATCGTTGCTTCGTAAGTCCTTCTTGTACCTCTTCTTAGTGCTTAGACTCTTCTTTTGTGTCCAAAATCATTATTTTTTATTGTACCTACAAATAAACCAGGGAACGTGAAATGAAAATAATATGCATGAATAAAAATAAAATTAAACTTAAATGATACGAACACAAACCGAATGCATGCAAAATGGACTAAAAAACTAACACAAAATAATGCATGAAAACACTCTTTCAAACTACATATAATGACACTTTTAATAGATGTTACTTTGTTATTGGAGGTAACCATTTATTTTTGCATCCCAATTATTTTAATCTTTTATTTTTTCATAGATTGTTTATAAACACACGATATATGTATATATATATATATATGACACACATATATATATACATGTATGTGTATATATATATATGTATATATATATATATGGGTGTGTGTTGGGTACGAAAATACAAGCAATCTTGATTTTGATGATAACAAAACTTGTTATTGTATTTCTAACATATTTACTCAAGTGTTCAGTTAATAGATCATATTTGGAAGTCTTGAGATGGTGACTCGAATTCAACCAAACAGGATTTCTAGCGAGTTGAAGTATTTTGATGATATCTCATAGCTCGGTGATCCAAATGACTAGTCGCCAAAATAGTTGAACAGAAAACTAAAAATATACAAGTCATATATCAGACCAGGTGGACCAGTTCGAATGTTTGCTAGGTCAAACCATTGTCTCAAGATATAGGTGGACGAAATTATAGCAGCAAACGGATTGACAAATCAACTCTGTTATAATGGCCATATCTCTCAGCTCCGGCATCCAGATGGAATGATTCAATATGTGTTTTAAAGATAAGAACATGATCTACAAATCATCATCACAAGTAAAAGTCTGAATCGAAGCTTAAGAAGCTGATAAATTACATTGAATTTGTTGATTCTGCACAGATTATTGACAGAGCTCAAGATTCTACACAGTCTGATATTTCAAGTATATTTTTGTCATAAAAACTCGAATTGAGAGATTCTTGATTACATGTAAATCTAATACAATGGGATACAACTTTCATGTTGCAATTTGCCCAGAAATAGACGAATCAAGAGATATAATCACTCGACCCGACCACATCCACACACCTATTTTTTTCTCAATCATTTTTTAGCAATCCTGGTATTTCAAGTATAAATTTATCATATGAAAGACTAATGGAGTGCTAGATCTCTAAGCACTCGACCGGTCAACATTCCCTCTCTTGGTGTGGTTCTCGACCGGTGAAGAGTTCAGTGCACCCATCGAGTACCTATCACAGTTTGATGAGAGGGTCTTGGAACTATGTCCCAGAATGAGTTTCTAATAAACTGATTGAGCTCATCTTTCATGCTTTCAATCCAGCTACTATCGATTAGTACATCATCAATTTAATTTGGTTCAATTGAGATAAAGCGGCATGTGAAAATTCATTGATCATCTGACCCTTGGTTCTCAAGGGTGCAGATGGATTACCAATCGCCAGATTTGGTGGATGACTCTTGGACCACTTGTATCTTGGTCCAAATGGGTCTGCTAGATTCGGTTGCACTGACTGAGTTTGATCCGTTGATAGTTCTTAATTAGGTACAATCTCAGTGTCATGGTGATGTTATTCTTGTGTCTCTAGTTGATGAAGTTCCTCAAAACTCAACTGGTTCAGTTGGGTGATCCTTGACTGCATGGTCAACTGGATTATTACCCTTAACTGTTGAATCTACTAAATCTGGTTCTAAAGATTGAAATGTTCTTAACATTGACATATCATCCTCACTATCATCTTTGAGACTGATTTCTTGAAAGTGATTGGTCAGTTGAGTTGCATCAGTAGGCTTTTCTGAGAGAACTGTTTCATCAAAGACAACATGCATGGATTCTTCAACATTTAACGTTCTTTTATTAAAAACTCGATGATATGAATCTTATATATGAAAGGCAACACGATTTCAAAGAATCGCACCTCAATTCGATAACAAAAGAATTCAACGATTTTTCCCTATCTTTGAAACAAGTAAGTTTGCAAAATCCACCTCTAGTTGAACCTGTAACTAGCAACAGATAATTGCGGAATAAACAATCGATCTCAACGGGACCTTCAAAGGAACCTGTCTTTGACAACCCATGAATATAATCAATCGACAAACGCCACAAAGTTGTTAAACTTTGATAAGTTTGATTTTGACAAAGCAAAAGCTTCAATAAAATTCTAGAGAGAATTTTAGACTGATAAAAAAATCAATAATATGAACTATGTTGTTTTTAATAAAGAATGTCTTTGTTGTATTTATAATACAACTACAAAATAATAAAAGATCACGCAAAATATTGCAGAATATATCTAAAGATATCAAAGATATCTCCTAAAAGTTTCCTAATAAACTTAAAAGACTCAAAATATCATAATATATCAAAAATACTCAAAATTCCATACACACACACTACATGCCGAAGTGTGTGTGAGAGAACGTCGGCGCGGGCGCGCTTAAAATTTGCAAAATAAATCTTCACAATTTTTGGAACGGCGCGGGCGCGCGATAAGGCAGCGCGGGCGCGCTTCTTGTGCGCAAAACATAGCGCGGGCGCGCCTTGGTTTCGAACCAAACACTTTATTTTTGTGTTTCCTTTGATGTTTTCTTTACTTTCTTGATCCTTTTGGTCTTCAATATTGTTATAACTTCCTCCAAAATGATCTTCAAGTATTCCAACTTGATTCCCATGAATTCCAAAACCTTCAACTCTCGATTGTAAATCACGGAGCAAATCTTGGAACAATATGAATCTTCGAGCACCTCTTAGATTCATATCAGACTTCCCTTCTTCAAAAAGATTTGTCCTCAAATCTTGACCCTTACCTACAAAATTCAAACAAGATTTAGAAACTTTAAGAGTATAACCGACAAGCAATAATATACCTTGCATACTCAAAACCATATCAAGAGTCACGAAATTTCTTATGCACAAATTAAACACTTCATAACCATTCACATGCTTACACATGATTAAAATTTCATTAAGCATTTCAAACACTAAATTTCTCCCCTTCTTAGACCTAGTTAACACCAACACAATGTTCATAGTTAAGTACAACCATTGTTTTCTAGGAATAAGAAACAACTCACATGCATTATGACACTCACAACTCCACTCAATAAATCTTTTCATGTGCAATCACAACAAATATTCATGAAACTTATTCATCAACCTTATACTACATGCTCCCACAACAAGTAACTTATTCAATGACGAAGATGGAATAAAAGTGCTACTCGTCTTAAACAAACACTTATTGCTCACATAGAATTTCTCAAGAGTTTCATGCAAACATAACTCAAACACATATTTCAAACCATTATCCAATGCATATAACTCATTAACATTCTCAATCCATAAAAACTTTGTAACCAAAATAGATAAGAACTCATACCTTTGTGATAGTGTAGTAACTACCACATATTCCTTACCTCGTTGGCATTGGATCAACTCTTCACCAATAATTCTAACATGTTCACGATCCAACATGATTAACACAACTCCATAATGTTCAATATGCACATTAAAATTTTTGTTATACACTAAGATATAATCAAAGTATATCACAATAAAGCTACCCATAGATGCATGCAAAACACAACCCATCAATCCCATGAAAGTATTACGCACATTAGTTAGCCCAAAAGTCAACAATAACCAATCAGGCAAATATGACTTACCACCTATACTATTCTTGCAACACTCGCACATATCAACATAAACCAAATAACCAACTCTTGTAGTATGCACAAACTCAAGAGACTTAACATCAAGATTTGAACTTAAAGCATAATTCATAGCTAACACTTTCTCAAATCCTTCAACAAAGTAATTAAACCCATGCAACATTGAATTAAATTCACACCTTTGAAAGTTTGTATTGAAATTGTACCTTCGATTTGCATCTACATCATACCTCTCAAAAAGAACAACTTTCAAACATTCAACCTCACCTTCACATGGATCCAACATGTTAAGACTTTTAATATTGTATCTCCTTTGTTTTCTCATCAACACATCTCCAATAACCTGCAAAAAAGAACAAACGATGCTCGGGATTGAACCGGCTATATTATAACAATGAGATAAAACCTCTTTGTACAAAAGTACTTTAGGGATTTTATTCATTTGCACAAAATTTTCATCCTCATAATTTTGGACCATAATATTTTTTTTTTCTTGGTCTCTTTCCTCTCTTTTCTTTCCTCTCTTTTTTTCTTTCAAAGGCCATCTCACTCTTTTGTACACTCTTTCTTTCGGCCTTAATTATTTCCTTTTTTTTTTCTTTTTCCATGGCTATCTCACTTTTTTATCACTCTTTTTTTCAGTCATATCACTCAAATTTTCAATTTTCAATTGATCCTCAAGAAATTCTTTTGGATTCAATTGAATAGCAATATTACAAGACTTATCCAACAAAGTACTAGTCTCACTTTGAACATCAATAGGACTCTCATCTATCACAAGAACATTAGATTCAACACTAATACCACTATCAACCACACCATGTACAATAGAAGAGTTTTCATCAAGCCATTCACCTTCCACCGCACAAATTTCAACACTCTCATCAATAATCAAGGAAGTTTCATCCTTAATTCTTGACTTAACTTCAACTTTTGACTCAACCTCCACTACAACATTAGATTCAATCTCTACACGAGAATCCGCCACTTTCATCATAGCCTCCTTAAAACATTGGCTCATATCATGCTTATCTTTTCTATGACACCATAAGCATGCAATATCAAAGATACTAGAATTTGAAAGTTTAGATGTACCTCGATGTTCACGTTTGGAAACTCCACTTTTCTTCTCATTAGGAGCAAAACGTGTCCGCAAAGCTTTCTTCATCTCATCCCATGTAGAAATAGGACTCATTCCATGTCTTTTCCTATTCACTACCACTTTATCCCACCAAGTGCAAGCATAGTCGGTAAAATCTTGTAAAACAAGTTTAAACTTCATAGCTTCAAAAAAATCAGGACCTTCAAATAAAAACTCTACCCTTTTATCCCACTTCAAATACGACTCCGAATCTGAATAACCATCAAACGATGGAATTTTATTTTTCTTAATCCTGCCCAAATAATATTCAAAATCTTTTTCTCCACGACAACCATCATCATCTCTTCTCTCTCTCCTACTACTATCATACCCATATAATCTTTTTCCACTCTTCCTATACTCATCAAAGTTTCTTTGAAACATTGTACCTGCAAGAAAAAGGTTAGTAATAAAATATCCTCACCCAAATTCTCACTAGTCACTCCAAAGAAATCACTCAATCACTCTTTTTTTTCACTCAAAATATATGGAATAGCTTATGCTTTGTGATTTTAAATATCAAACTCACAAGTTCAAAACTTGTAAACACTTGCCAATCGACCCACGTAGATTGCACAAAAACAAGAAATTGACTTTATGAAGATTGAAATAAACTTGGCACCCAAGACTCACAAGACACAAGAAATTTTGACCACAAGTTATTTTGCTTCCTTTCTTTTTTTTTTGAAAATTTCGGTCTCTTTTTTTTTTTTTTGACCGATTTCAAATCACTTTTTTTTTTAATTTCGAATTTTCTATTCTTTTTTTTTTTGAATTTATAACTTGTAGCACAATACACGAGACTTGGATAACAAGTTTGAAAGAATGGCACAGAAATTTGAGATGAGATAGATGAAGAACGAAGAACAAGGAAAGATGAACGAAGAAAGAATATAGATTAAAGAAGGTTACAACTTACTTGAATCAAAACCTTAAGCTTTGATACCAAATGATGTGAATCTTATGTATGAAAGGCAACACGATTTCAAAGAATCTCATCTCAATTCGATAACAAAAGAATTCAACGATTTTTCCCTATCTTTGAAAAAAGTAAGTTTGCAAAATCCACCTCTAGTTGAACCTGTAACTAGCAACAGATAATTGCGGAATAAACAATCGATCTCAACGGGACCTTCAAAGGAACCTGTCTTTGACAACCCACGAATATAATCAATCGACAAACGCCACAAAGTTGTTAAACTTTGATAAGTTTGATTTTGACAAAGCAAAAGTTTCAATAAAATTCTAGAGAGAATTTTAGACTGATAAAAAAATCAATAATATGAACTATGTTGTTTTTAATAATGAATGTCTTTGTTGTATTTATAATACAACTACAAAATAATAAAAGATCACGCAAAATTTTGCAAAATATATCTAAAGATATCAAAGATATCTCCTAAAAGTTTTCTAATAAACTTAAAAGACTCAAAATATCACAATATATCAAAAATACTCAAAATTCCATGCACACACACTACATGCCGAAGTGTGTGTGAGAGAACGTCGGCGCGGGTGCGCTTAAACTTCGCAAAATAAACCTTCATAATTTTTGAAACGGCGCGGGCGCGCGATAAGGCAGCGCGAGCGCGCTTCTTGTGCGCAAAACATAGCGTGGGCGCACCAATGAAGTAGCGCGGGCGCGCCTTGGCTTCGAACCAAACACTTTATTTTTGTGTTTCCTTTTATGTTTTCTTTACTTTCTTGATCCTTTTGGTCTTCAATATTGTTATAACTTCCTCCAAAATGATCTTCAATTATTCCAACTTGATTTCCATGAATTCCAAAACCTTCAACTCTCGATTGTAAATCACGGAGCAAATCTTGGAACAATATGAATCTTCGAGCACCTCTTAGATTCAAATCACTCGATAATCCTTGCTAATGGAAGAATAACCAGGAAATATACCCTCATATGGCTTTGCATCGAATGCAGTCAGATGATTTTTACCATTGTTGTGAATATATCATTTGCAACAAGCACCTTAAAGTAAGAGATACTCTGCTTGCCATTCTAGATCTCATATGGCGTTTTCATATGCTTCTTACATATCATTGATCTGTTCTGAGTATAACAGGCTTTGTTCACACTCTCTGCCCAAAACCTCTGATACACCCCATAATCAACCAGCATTGTTCTAGTAGCTTATTTCAGAGTTCGATTTCTCCTTTCTGTAACATTTTGTTGTGGTGTTCTAGCTGCTGAGAACTCGTGTCCGATTCCATGATGTTCTAAAAATGAAGACAAAGTTTGATTGACGAATTCAGTTCCCTTGTCACTCCTGATTTTGTCAATCTTTTTTTATTTTTCATTGAAAAGTCTTTTGAAAATATTTATCAGTTGGCACTACAACAAATTTTAGATTCAACAACATCTAAAAGACAACGGTTTTGTGAAAAAATTGTTGTCTCTTGACCTTTTACAACAGATTTATTCAAAAGTGTTGTTGTTTGTCTTATTTTGATAAACAACCACAACAGATTATAGCCTACGACAACGGATTTTAAAATTTGTTGTCTATGAGCGTGTTTTTTAAGGATTACGACAACAGATTTTAAAATCCGTTGTCTATGAGCGGGTATTTTATATAGCCTACGACAACGGATTTATTATTTTGTGTTGTAATAAAATTAAATTTTTCTTTTTCTAAATAAATTGTAATAGCCAGAGTTAACACTTAGATTTTTAAGGGAACGAATCACGTAGACATGATTTCTTCCCTCCTCTCTCGTCGCAGGCTTCTTTCCTTGTTGCTCTCACGATCCATTCTCCAATTACCAAACCCTAGCCGCCCGCTTCGCTTACCACCTCGCCGCCGCAGAACTCCATCCCGGTCGTCGCCGCACCTCGCCGCCGCAGCACCCTAGCCCAGTAGTATCGTCAGTGATGAGGATGATTCATTTGGTCCAAAGTTGTTCTCGCGAGTTAAGGCTCCAATTTCTGAGCATCAACCATCGATTTTTGCCTTTCCCGGTCGTGAGCTAGTTGTTATCAAGTATCAGGATAATTTTAAAGCTTGCCCAGCCATTTCCCCAATTTCTAGCCAAGACCAAGACCCTATTCGTGTGACCTTGTTGCGCGATTACTGTTCATCGCGATTCCATCAGATTTGGTTCAATATTTGGCAGTGTTGAGCTCGATTCCAGATCCGTACATGTATTTTATGGTCTTTCCGGAGGTCAAATTTATGTAAAATATTTTTGCAAGAATTTTGGATGCTCCTTGGGCCAAATGGCTGCGACAAATCAACCATTTTGAAAGTACTCAACACTCT
The DNA here is from genome assembly GCF_033568475.1 of Henckelia pumila. Lineage (NCBI taxonomy): Eukaryota > Viridiplantae > Streptophyta > Magnoliopsida > Lamiales > Gesneriaceae > Henckelia > Henckelia pumila. The sequence continues at coordinate 19,610,538 of NC_133123.1, read as the reverse complement.
AATTATTTTCAAAATTTCGAGTGTTTTGTTTTCTCCTATTTGGAGTTTTTGATTTGATAATGTTATTATCTGGTGAAATTAATAGCTTTCGGACGAAAATTTTATAGTTTTATGGTTTGTGCGTCGGTTATTTTGCTGGTTCTGCTTTTCATGTTCGAATTTGATATCTTGGTTACTCTAGTATGCTTGTTGCCTTGGTATCTTACATTCGAGTTATTGCTTTGTGTATTATTCTGCTTTCCATGGCTTCCGACTTCCGAGCCTGTAACTTTTGTGGATTAGAATTAGGTGTTATATTTGTTTTCTGTAATTTATGCAGATTTTAGGTGGATTATTGAATCCAAGTGGTGGGTTTTTGCTGGTGAACAAGCCAAGGAGCTTTGTGTTTCAGAATCCAGATTGCCAGGTTGCTTTATTTAGCTATCACAGGAGTTGGGCACATTTAGTTATTAAACAACTTAATCACTCAAGTTCCGCTATCTTGGTATTTTTGCTACATTTCATTTTCATTTTTCATCTGATGAATTCAATCTAATTGTCATGTAAATAGTTGATTTAAAGAATCTAATTTTTAAAGTGACTAGATTGATTGATAATTGTTGTTGAATTGTGGAATTTAGTTGCTCTGCCTCGAAACCAAGAAGTTTTGGTGTCAATGATATCTGATATCATTAATGAATTTCAGTATTTGGCAATATATGGAACTGATTCCTCTTTTGGAGAACGAGTTTCGAGATGCTATTAGGGAGAATTATTTGTCTGCCAAGAAATTGAAAGGAAGTCAGATTACCATTTTAGCAACAACAATCATAGGATGCATAGGATACAAGGTGCAATCTATTGTTTTGCCTCCTGATTTCATTTGTGATAATATTATCATAAAAAATGTGAAATCTCACGTGCATACCTCATTTCGTCTCAAAATTAGTGGAGGAATTGATTTGATTGAGGTGAGTTAACTTTTTATTTTTGTTAGTTATTAAATAATTGTATCGTTTTATGCACTCTGATTTGCGTGCGACTCCGCTGTATAGAGGAATGGCAAATGCTCGAGAGACGATCAGGCTTGATATTTTTTTGTTTGTTAATTGAGTAGAGGCTGGGATGTTTTTCCCCCCTCTTCAGCCAGTTTTTCAGGTTGTGGATTTGGTTAATGTCGATTTGAAAGTGTACTTACAAATTTTATATTTTGGTTTTTATTAAAAGTTTGCTTTTTCACTTAAAGCAACTGATCTGTAGTTAGATAAATTGTAATCAGTTGATTCATTAATTTTTGTTTTTTTATTAGAATATAACATGCTTGAGGATGTTAAACGAATTTTTGAATCTGCTCAGAGAAGAAGAGTTAAGTTGTGTGGGAATTATCACTTTGGACTACCCTTTCCCCTCAAAAGTCCTCGGAGTGCTGCTGCTAGTAGGAGGACGAGAATCTTATTTCATTCTAATGGAATGCCAAAGAGAGAAATGAACAAGACTTATTACAACAACAGGTATTTGCAATCTCATAAGTGTTGTTTAATAGATTCGTTCAACCACATATTCAGATATTGGCTAGGGGTTTCTAGGGCAAGAAAATATGTATTCTTTTATTTCCTTGGCTGCCTATATTCAGATAGTTGAATTCATTTGTTATCTTCATTTGTCATTAATTAATACTGTGATTCTGACTTCTGAGTTAGTCTGGAAAATTAGGTTGTAAATTCTTGCGGCTTTATTTGACCGTGTATTATTTACATCTGTTTAATGAGATGAATGGCTTTACCAATAGCATAGCAATATATAATCTGCCTTCTTCTTGTGTTTTTTTTTGTGTGTGCAGGAGCGAAGGGCTAAACTATTGTCTTGTAGTCTTTCTTCCTTTAATTTTCAAGTGGTTCCAAAGCTTTCAATTTTCATGCTTATATTATGTTGGCGCAATGCATGGAAAGATCTCCTGTGTTAAAAAGCTAATTGAAGCTGGTGACAATGTATGTATGTCTAATAAGCATCTTCTATGCATTTACAAGTTTTCGGTATCATTAACTTGGGATTTTGGAGACAGATTTTAATGTTTGAATTCAGTCAAGGGGGGAACATGCTTGCACTATGCTGCTTATTATGGTCACTCTTATTGCCTTCAAGCCATTCTTTTGTCTTACTTAGTGACCATGATGCATTAATAAGGATGATTAGATAATATATAAATATAAATGATGTTTTGATTTATTAATTGATGAATTTAAATACATATTTTCTAAGCATGGCAGTAAATGGAAAATAATTTATTATTTGAATTTTTAGCGGTATTATTATGGGACAAAATATCTTAAACTCCTCATAATTAATGAGTTTGATTGGATATGCATGCAGGCTTACAGCTCACTCCTGGTTGACCTTGGAAAGTTGACCTTTAGTACTATTTGGGTCTATTGTGACACCCCCATGAGTCTTCAAGTCAAATTTCTTAAAATGATTTGAACACCTAAGTCTACCCAGCTCATTTATTACCATTTCGTGGCATCGAAATCTCAAATTTCATATAAGATATCGATAGTGTTCATGATTTAATTATAATAAATATTTATTCATGCTAAAGAAATTCATTTATTTCAATTCTTGTTTTTTGACAAAAAATGTATATGTATATATGGAATATTTAAGAAAAAACAGTAATTACTTGAACTTTTGTTTGGTGGAAGTGTACGTCTTTGCTTGTGGATTCATGCTTATTGGATTCACACGGAAACTCAGATCCTTGAAAGCATTTCATGATTACTTTTTCCATTTATTTATTTGATGTATCTATGCTGCTTATTATGGTCACTCTGCTTATTAGATATGCATGATACAAGCATGTATATTGAGATTTGACTTCGTTACTGCTAGAATTCCAGTGATCATCTCAATATTTTCAAACTGAAGAGAGTCGAGCAGGATGGGTTCCTGGACTTTAAAATTGGAGATCATTCAAACACTTCACATGCTGGTTTTCTCCCCATAAAATAGTGCTATGTGTTAGAATTTTCACTTGTATGCTTTTACTAACAATTTAAATAGAGGGAATCATAGATATCAACAAAATTGAGCTTCCACAATATTCATGGTGCTATTGCAGGCTGTATTTTGGTTAGTGGTGCCCAGATTAATCAGAGAGGCTAGAAGAAAATAAAGCTTATAATGACAGTTCTCTTGCTGATCTTCTTGTTCCAGTGCTCGCTGGAGAAAATAAGGATGATTTGGTAATTTAGGTGGAAGATTTGGTTTCGTGAAAATTTGAAATTAAGAAACTCCGAATTCTGTTGGCTTTTTGTTGCATAATCCGATTCTCTGTTGTTAATGGTGCATTGCAGTGATTTTAGGTTTCTCACTGTTCGAGCTCAAATGACGATAGGTAATTTTTCACTCTCCTTGACCGCAATAGCAATACCTCTTTGCTTGTTAAATAAACTTTATTGCAATGTTCTGAGAGTGTGTTGCTTTTACCTTACTTTACTACAGCAACTTTTCAAATTAAGTCGTCCATTTGAGGTTGCAGCAAGGGGTTATTAATTCATAACCAGCTTCTTAAAGGCATTGGCAGTGCATGAGTTAGTTTCCATCGATCTTTACTTGGTATTTTCCTTTAGTCTCATCATAGTTTTCTAAAGTAGAACTTTTCTTTCTATATGAGAGTTGTTTCAAAGAACATTTCCTTTTTTTATGCATGAAGTATGGGTAATTATTGCTTGCATGGCGGTGATTAATTGATGCAACTGCTGCTCTATGTTCATAGTCATTTTAATGCCTAATTTTTGCAGAAATGTTCAATGTAGATATGTCTTCACTAAATGCATATGATTTTTGTTTGTTGTTTTTCTAGGCATATAATAGATATATTAATGCCTTCTAGGAACTCACTTTAGCTATATGCTAGCTGCTATTTTATTTTATCTTGTGATTATTTTGCTACCATGTAATATGTTGGGAGCAACAATTCAATCTACGGATTTCTTTTGGCAGAAACAAGAGAAAAATTGTGAACAACACCATTAGAACAACCCATCTTAGACTGCCTCTTATGTTCTTTTCCAAATTCCCTGAAATTATTTCTAAACTCTGACCTGTCACCAGTGAGTTTTTATGTATATTTGAATTTCTGATAAAAAAATGAATATTCCCATGTTTTCTATGATTTCTATCATATCCCCAATCCTGTACAAGTTATCAGCTCATCATTAAAGAGGAGAATCTCTCTTTCTTCCTGGTCTATTATAATTATAACATAGTTTCTATAATTAAGTTATTCATAATCAAATTCCTTTTACAAGTTTAAGAAGCACATGATAACGCGAAAACTATAAGAAGGGCATTGAATCTTTGAGTAAATGTGAAAATGATAACTGGTAGACTTTGTTTTTCAAGTTTATTTAACTTTTGTTATTGATGTCTGTTTCAGAGGGTAATAAACCGATGATCGAAGACTACTTGATGTGAGCTGGAGCTAATTACACCATCAAGGATGCAAAGGGTCGGACCACCACTTCGATTTTTTTTTTTGTAGTATGCATTGAATTAGAATTTTAATTTCGAGTGATTTGTAATACTAACAAATTGTATATTAAATTTTGTTATGAAATTTTAAATTTTGGTTTATTTATAATATTAAAATTTATATAAATTTTTTTATTTTTTTTTGTTTTTTATATAAAAAAATACAACGAATTTTATCCGTTGTCGTAGGGGGTCTAAAACTGTTGTAACTAATGGTGTTGTAAAAAGCATGCCCTACGACAACAGATAAAATCCGTTGTCGTTTTTCTCAAAGACAACGGATTTGTGTCAACGACAACGGATTTTATCCATTGTCGTAGGGGCACAGTTTTGACAACACCAATAGTTACAACAGTTTTTCACTCCCTACGACAACGGATAAAATCCGTTGTCTTTTTCCGTTTTTCTTGTAGTGTGGGAAGCAGTTTGGTCTTTAAATTTTAGAAAAGTGACTCGGGTGAATCGAGAGTAGTCATCAACAATCACAAGAGTATACTTCATTTCCCCTAAACTTGTTACTGGGATAGGACCAAACGTATGGGATAGTAAATACTTCTTTTAGTGTATGCAAAGTTGTTATAATTTTTATTCACTTAGTGCGATGTAATAGATGTGTTTAATATTTCAATGAAACTACAAACTGAGCCATTATTGCAATAAAAACCAAAATAAGTAGACCTTCTATTTTATTGAGCTTCAAAATTAGAGCTTCAAAATTGTGGAGAATATTAAGTATCTCCAATTAATCAATGAGTAATCAATTGTTAGAGGTATTAGTTTGTAATCAAAATGTTGTAATCAAGCTATTGGGGGATTAAAGGTATTTCCGTACGGGTAAGTTAGAGGTTTTATTTCCATTTTAATTCTCATGTAATCAAATTTTTGGAGGTATTAGTTTGATATCATGATAAGTAATGAAATTGCGGGATGGTTGGAGGTACATGTAAGTTGGATGCTTTATTTTCATTTTATTCTCATGTAATAAAATTGTTTGATGGTATTAGTTTGTTATCCCTGATTTAAGCACTAAATATTTAGGTCACAAATTTTTTTTGCTTTGCATATGTTATTTTCAATTATATGTTTATAATGTAAACTCGCATGTCGTAGCAATAGAAAAAGGGGTAATATACTTATGTATCATGTTCAAATCTCATGCAGGTTCAAGAAGTTAATGGGCAATCCAATTTGATTTTTCGTGGTTGTTTGTGGTCTACTTAAAAGTTCTTGGAAAGAACCAACATGAACATCACATTTTTGTCATCACAAGTTTTAAGTCTCTTTATATGGTTTAGTGAATATTTTATAAATTTATCAATGTTTGTTTATGTGTGAGCGTCATTTATATTTCTTGCATTAATTTGTATGAAAAGTTGCACCTTTTCATTCAGCGTTATTCTCGCAATTGGAAATAGATTTTCACAAAGCAGATAAAACTTCGGATTATTTCAATTTGTTTGATTTCACAAAGAGAAGGCAAGCTGAAGACCTGAAATATGTTATGTTTACCTATATGGTTTCATATCACAAGTGTCCTTTTTTTATATACCAGGAAAAATGATTTATACGTTCTTTTATGTAACTTTATGTATTATTCCTGCTTTTGTAGTTTTGTTAGTAGCCTAAACTTGCTTTTCATTTTTTTGTTTATTTTGAAGGTGGGCTGGATATTTTGAAGGTGGGCTCGCTACTTTAAGTTCTGAAATGGTGAATGATAGTTAGAAATTTGCACTAAAAGATTGAAATTTCATTATTTTAATTTGAAGCACATTCAAATGATTGAGGGTAGGCAAGTGTTAAACCTATAATTGGCTACAACCTATAGTTTATGTTTCAGAATGGCTGTAAAACCAATTTTTTTGACGATATTCACTGGGTTACGATCTTCTGCATAAACAGGGAAAAAAACCAAACCAAAATCGATTATATATCCGACGGTGCTGCATGTCACTCTCTTGATTAACTCTTCAACTACGCTAAGTTTCAGAATTTAATTTCCATTGCATCATTTATATTATTGTTTTATTCGTAATTTAAGTCAAATTCAAATTTATGTTCACGTCTACAAAAATAACCATGAATTTGAGGCTGTTTTTTAAAATGTGTATTTGGATTTTATGGTATTAAAGTTTGTGAAAATATCCAATAAGAAAACTATAGCATTGTCTTGAAATTTTGTTTGTTGGATTTTAATGCTTGCTTTCAAATTTTTGTGTGCTTCATATCTTACAACTTTTTTTCGGTTAGTGTTTATATGCAATCCATATTTCTTACCATTTTTAGTTTGGTGTTCAAACTCTGGTAAAGTTGGACCAACATTCTCATTTTTCTTTCTCAATATTTTCCCGCTCCTTTACGGAAAATTTGGAGCAAATTTCTTATTTTTCTTAAAATCTAGATTTTTCTCTTCCCGAGTAGATTGACCATTGATTGTTCTTGCTGGAGCGAGGTTGCATGTGAGAATTTAAGCTAATCTTGTCAACAATCAACCATTAATAAATTGTCAGTTTAAAGATTTGCATATCGAGGGATTTTTAGTTTGTTTGATGTTGATAGTGATAGAAGAATAATCAAAAACGATTTTGTATTGTGTTTGAGGAGAAATCCATTGCTAACAGCCTTTTTCACATGTATAGAGGTTCGTCTACATTGGATGCTACTTTACTAAAGGTGTTGTACTATTATTGATTTTTTTTTTTTTGTTCATTTTTGCTAGAATAGGAGTCTAAGCAATTTTTTTGTGTTGGTTTATGTTGGATTAGGAAATTTAAGTCATGATTATCGTTCTTTATGTGTGTCCAAGTGTTACTTCTGAAAATATTGGTTTAAGAGTCTTAAATGCTTGAAAATCCAATACACAACTGTAAACATAATTTCGCACACGCATCACGTGTGCCTCAATCGCTAATATTAATAATATTTGAGGTCTGACCAAATTGTAATAATTTATTTATAAGGTCAACAGTCAAATGAGCATGGTTTAATTTGCTGATTTTCACAAATTAATTAACGTATGTAGCGTTATTACTTATTATTATTATAATAAGGATAAAAAGAAGGAAGTGGAGCGAAACGACAAACGGTCATGTTGGGCTTAACCACCAATAGCAGTCAACGTAATAACTGCCACACCTCTCTTTTGTTTTCTTGAATTCCATTCCCATCTTCCTTTTCCATTATTTGTGTATCAAAAAATGCCGACCGCCGATAATCAAGGATCCTTCCTTAATCTTATCAGCATCCGCCGCAACCAGGTCACCGCCATGGATAACGACCAAGAGCTTGAAGACCTCGAACTCTTCCAAAAGAACGTCGCCGATCTGTTTTCCGGCCTTTTCGCCGCCGCCTCCGAAGATCAACCTTCGTCTGCCAAGTCCGCCGCCGAGACCACTGACTCACCTATGACGGAAAAAGCTATTTGCATTCCCCCGCTCCTCTCCATTTCCTGGTTCCGTAATCTTCTCGACGCCTTCCTTTGCTGCGAGGCCGAATTCAAGGCGGTTCTCGTGTCGGGTCGTGATACGACTCAGTTTACGCGGCCTCCGCTGGATCGCTTGATCCCTGATCTCCTGGAAAGATCGATCAAGGCGCTTGATGTCTGCAACGCCGTCACTCACGGCGTGGAGCTTGTTCGCCACTGGCAGAAACTGGCGCAGATCGCTGTGACGGCGTTGCAGCAGAGTCCGATCGGGGAAGGACAGGTGAGGCGGGCTCGGAAGGCGCTCACCACTTTGTTGGCATCTTTGCTTCTCGACGACAAGGAGAACGCCGGCAACGGGAACGTTCACGGCAAATCGGCGGAGAGATCATGGTCTTTCGGCCGACGCGGCGGGGCCGCCGCCGCGAATAACAAGGATCGGAACGGGAGGAACTTCAGCTCTTTGTCCTGGTCCGTGGCCAAATCTTGGTCATCCGCGAAACAGATTCAGGCCATGTCAGCGAACCTCGCCGCCCCTCGCGGCGGCGAATCAACCGGTTTGGCTCTGCCGGTTTACATAATGAGCACGATCCTTGTGTTCGTGATGTGGGCTTTGGTGGCAGCAATCCCTTGCCAAGAACGAACCGGGTTGGCCACACATTTGCCCGTCCCGAAGCAGTTGGCATGGGCGCAACCTCTGGTTTCTCTGCAAGACAAAATCGGCGAGGATTGGAAGAAGAAGGAGAAGAAAGGGAATGCTGGATTGTTGGAAGAGGTACAGAGAATGGAGAAGCTGGCACAGTCCCTTGTGGAGTTCTCCGATTCCTTTGTGTTTCCGATGGAGGAGGAGAAGGCGGCGTCGGTGGCGTCGCAGGTGGCGGAGCTGGCGGAGATATGTGAGAAGATGGAGGAAGGGCTGGGGCCGCTGCAGCAACAAGTGAGAGAAGTGTTTCATAGGATTGTGAGGAGTAGAGCAGAGGTTCTTGATGTTCTTGATCCAGTTTCTAAATTATCCACTCCAGTTCCATATTGATACAAATTACAAAACTCATTTTCACTTGGGATTTTGAATTTGTCTCTTAAAATGTGTGTTACGTTTAATTTAGGCTACTGGAAAATATATTCTTTTTTTTTTTTAGGTTGTATTCCATATATTATGACATATGGTTTGGTTTAAAAGCCAATGCAATATGCATTTACATTTTTACTCATCTTGTAATTACGTTTTCATGAACTGAGAACACTTTTTTAATTTGTGAGGTGTCATGTAGGCCTTTTCTTTCTATTTTGCCTTTGGAAAATAAGTTGCAACAAAAGGGCTTCAAATATTGGATGATCGTCCTAGCTAGGGTATGAGACACTCACATGGTCCAAATTAAAGTATTGAGATTTGAGATCATATATCTAATGAAATTCGACATGTACAAAATATTGAAATTTTATTCTATACTTAATCTCGAGATGTTACGAACAACGACGAGTGGATATTGCTAGTTAAGATGTGTCTCACGTCGATTGGATAGAGTTTTTGGAGGTTCAATATATGGTCTTGAACAACTCTTCCTTCTTGAGCTAGCTTAGAGGTTGAGTTAGATCCAAATGCATTTCTTAACATGGTATCCAAGCTCAACCCAGCCCAGACCATCATTATATGTTGGATCGCCCATAATTGGGTTGCCTATATTTAGGTCATTCGTTAATATCTCCATACTCCAGGTGTTAATTCTTGAGCGTGAAGGTGTTAAGATGTGTACTACATCGATTGAATAGAGTTCTTGAGAGTTCAATATATGGTCTTAGACAATCCTCCTCCTTGAACTAACTTTTGGGGTTGATTTAGATTAAAACTAATCGAGTCGATTGCAGATCACAAATGCGATTCAAGAAGCAAAGCGGGTCTATTCTAAAAGAAAATTAAAAAGGTATATAAACGATCTTGATAATAATTGATATATAATCTCTAGCATCCTGGGCCTGGTTTTTATACAAAAGAAAGGTGGCCTCAATCTTCGACTACCCCTGACTTTCCTAGAATGGGGGCCCAAAAAGTTTAAATGAATATGGTTAAATAATCAAGTCATTAATAATGATAATAAATAACTTTTTTTTAAGGGAGAACTTGTAAAATTTATTAATGATAATCATTCATCAAAAGATCAACCAGTCATAAGAAAAACTCATCATTCATTCAAATAAAAGGTGAATGGAAGGAAGAATCAAAACAAGCAACACTATGGGCCACAAAATTGGCCGAACGCATTACATGAATAAAATTTGAAATTGGAGGATCAAGAAGGTGCTTTCTGATTTCATCTGCACAAACTGCACTATATCCCAAATCCTCCTAAGGGGCTGTGATTGCTTTCACTGCTAATAAAGTTTCACTGCTAATAAAGAGTCTGCGCTAACTGGACATTACTAAAGTTCTTCTCATAGCTTTACCCCTTCCAGGATCTCTAGTAGTTCACCATGGACCACGGAAAATGGTTGAGTGATTTGCTTACCAAATGCCAATAAAAGTCTCCCTTGCCTGTCTCGTAATACTCCATCCACTATATCGATCCAGAAGAATTGAAATTGAGAAATCAGACATACTTTTTCAAATTCTTATATGTACAAAGTAGATATTTTACCTTCAAAAATAACATTCAATCTATCATGAATGTCGTTCCACATTAAATTTATGTTCTTGTATTTGAAAAACATGCAAGACGTAATAAAATATTTTATCATTCATTTAACAAATAATATCCCTTTAAAATAAAATTCTAATTTTAATCAAACAATTTTGAAATAATTCAAAATTATATCCACAGTAAAAAAATGAGGAAATCGATTATTTCTTTAATGTGATTTTCCTTTAATTATTTTCAAATCTTGAAATATATAATTTCATTAATATCCATATAAAATAACGTTTCATGAGATAACATTAGATTAAAAGAAAACAAAATATGGATATATACGTGGTTATGCCATGATTTAAGAATTTATCAGAATATTTATTATGATGATGCATGATAATGTAAAAGATAAAACAAGATATTAATTAACATAAGATAACATGAAATGAAACATATAAGAACAACATGCAATGAAACATGTATTTGAAAATAGGTGATAGTGGGCTGACATACCGAATTCAAAATACCGAGTTTTCGGCATACGTACCAAAAAATTTTCGATATACAGATATTTTTCAGTATACGGAATTTTTTTAGTATTTATACGGTATCAATATGGATTTTTTCTATATCAAAATTTCGAAATTTCAGTATCGGTACCGGTATGAACTTTTTTCATACCGATATTTTTGATACGGTATACCGAAAACCCACCCCTAGGTGATAGTTGATGATAAATACGTGAATATTTTGATATTTTGATATATATCTCATAAGTTTGAGAAAATTATTTTTTTTGTCCTGTATGTTTGTCACTTTGCGATTTCGGTCTTCTATATTTTCATATTTCAGTTTTAGTCTGCTATCTTTGTTTTTTTTTTTGGCAATTTTAGTTTTTTTCTATGTGGCACTGATGTCACACCAATGCAGTGCTGATGTGAAGCTGACGTGTAGAGTGTCACGTAAACATTTTCAAACAAAAAGAATAAAATTGCCAAAAATCGAAATATGCAGGACAAAAACTGAAATATGAAAACATAGAAGACTGAAATCGCAAAGTGACAAACATATATGACCAAAATTGTAGTTTTCCCTATAAATAACATTCTCTTATGAATATTGACAATTTTAGATAACATATCGCTATTCTTTAAGAAATTTCGATGAATTTTTTTATTTATAAGATTTTAAAAAAATCATTAAACCAAAGGCACTTTAAATTAATATTGTTCAAGAATATTGCTAAATCTTGGATCTTATATTAATATTCTTCATGAATATTATCAAATCTTGCAATATTGATACACTTTGACATTAGATCTATTTCTTCAATGATATTTATAGATAATTGGATATCATATCATATATCAATCATGATTTCTTCAGTTCTCGATATCCAAAATCATATATTACATCTTTATCACGAATCTATTCAGATTCTCATTATATTATATCATAATCATGAATCTCTTTCGATATATTAAAATCGTAATCGCGAATCTCTCAAAATTCTCAATATGTTATATCATTATCATGAATTTATTCAAATTCTGAATGTAAAATCATGTTGTGCTACTTTATAGCCATAAACATATTCATGATATTTCATGGGCACCAATATATCAATTATTTTTATTGTGCTACTTCTAGAACACTAATGAATATCTCTCATAAAATTGAGTATTGACAACATGTTGTGCTATTTCAATAACATCAATAAAACGAGAATTATTTTCATTCTCAATTGGTTATAATATCGTGCTGATAACATGTTATAAATAATGGGAGAAATGAAGAGATGAGTAAAGAGAATTTATGAGAGGATAGAATTCATATTAGTCAATATTCATGTGTAATTTTTATTGAACTCAATCAATCTTATGTATAGGAGAAAATAATAGAATACAAATCTTTTCATATATTATTTTGATTATCTTGATCACAAACTTTCCAAATCTACATAGATAAAGATAATAATCTATAATAACAATATATTTATAACATTATCGATTCATATTTGCTTATTTACTTTTAAATGATTGTCCATATTTTTATTTTGTTGTTGTTATTATTATTATTAGGGAAAACTGCAAATTTGGTCCTGTATGTTTGTCACTTTGCGATTTTGGTCCTCTATGTTTTCATATTTCAGTTTTAGTCCTACATGTTTCGATTTTTGGCAATTTCGGTCCTTTTTATTCGAAAATGCTTACGTGACAATGTACACGTCAGCTCCACATCAGCACTAAATTGGTGCAACGTCAGCGCTACGTCAGAAAAAAGAATAAAATTGCCAAAAAAATAAAGATAGCATTGCACATTTTCCCTTGTTATTATGATTAAAAAAATGTTATTTTCGTTCTCAACGTTTTTGAAAACTTTAATCATTTATTATTGAGACTGTTGATATGACATTGCACACGTGAGCGTCATCATTGAAATCAAGTCAGTGTCATGTCAGATATATGAATAAAATTACAAAATATATAAAGATATCATATTAAAACTGGAATCTATAAAAATATCATATTAAAACTGGAATCTAATAATATACTTAAATAAAGATAATCATCTATAATAACAATATATTTATAACATTATCGATTCATATTTGCTTATTTACCTTTAAGGGATTGTCCATCTTTTTATTTTGTTATTATTATTATTATTATTATGATAAAAAAATATTATTTTCGTTCTCAACGTTTTTGAAAACTTTAATAATTTATTATTGAGATTGTTGATATGACATTGTACATGTGAGCGTCATCATTGACATCAAGTCAATATCATGTCAGAGATATGAATAAAATTACAAAATATATAAAGATATCATATTATAATTGGAATCTAATAATATAATTAACAAGATCCCAAAAAAATATATTTAGAGACTAAAATTACAAACTTCTTGTATCACATTATCTCCACGCACTCTTTTTAAATTTCAGAACATTTTCCATGCACTCTTGAAGTACATGGAGTAAAAATTTTGGTATTGCAAAAGGCATGGTCAGCAGTCTTATCTGAGCTAGCCTCAATAATGTTCACAAACATCCGAAACCTTATAACAATTCCTTGAGAACCTCAAATGCTTCTCCCCATTTTCAATATCCATTTGATGTCTTCTTTCGTCGTATGTAGAGAACTATCATTCTGTTTTATAACAATTCTCCTCCGAAAGAATAAAATAATATCATAATCATTGTTTTTTAAAAATATTTGGTATGTTCAAAGAAATAAAAACACGTTATGCTGAAAATAAATACTATATTTTAAAATAAAGCATAATAGAAACAAAATAGGATCATGGTCTCTGTTTTTTAAAATATCTAGATTATCCCTATTTTTATAAGGGCATCTCCAGTAATTAGGGCTCGTGTAAGCTTTTTGTGTTCTTTGCACCATGGTACTGTCATGTCAAAAGCATAAAAATCTATTACTTTCTTCACAATAAAAAAACATATATTGTCCATTGCATTTAAAATATCTAGAGAAAATCTCTTGCAATACTCAACAAATTAGATTTGTTATCCCAATTATCTTTTGCATCAAGTGTAATATGAATACGAAATCAAAATAAATCCCCGCAAGAAACAAACCACTAGCTTCACCATGGGATGGAGTTAGAAGCTTCATCATGTTTTATAGTATGGCAATCACACCTATATCAATCATGATATAAACTGAGTCAAAATTAGAACTTCGATGAGTCTTTTTGGGCTATAGTAAATTTCAAATTTTATTACATCCTATATCACATTCATGATCAGCAGCTACTATATGTGCAACTTCAATTTTTTGAGCAAATCGTAGCTTCGTGTAGGTTTAGTTTAACATAACTTAAGGGTATTACTTAATAGAAGATCTAACAAATAACATTAACCCATGATTTGTCATGTCGCCACTATAATATTAATTATGCATATGTGTTGAGATGTAGACCCTCGGATGAATTATTTGGGTACTATCCAAATCAGCCAAATGGTAGGATCTCATTAACCCTCAGCTTGATACTTATGTTTAAACAAGAAGCACGAAAAGCAAAATGCAGCATCTTTCGAAGAAGATTACTCTAACCAAATAAATTTCTTAAACCCAGTGACTTTAGAATCTCTTATTTCGACTTCTGAATTTGGTTGGTGGATATTCATTCTTAATAGGTCGATATGGTCTCATCTTGATATAAGCTCTTCGAATTTCATCTTTTTGATCAACATATTTCCATATTGACATCGGATTACGTAATACCGGATTAGGCTCAAAAGAACTCACATCAACATCAATTCTAGGAGACTTAATTGTTGTGTTGTTGATCACCGGAATTTGAGATATCAATATTGGATGGAGAATTTCTTCCCTTGGATCTCTGTCGTTCGTGTACATCCTTCGATTTAACTCTCGGATGAGCCAATGTGCCTTTAACTCATGTGGAATGAGGTCCTCTTCGCGGTCAACCCTTTTAAATATTGGATGGAGAATGCTCATAACTGATCGATGTTTGCTCTTTTGATTTAGAAAATGAGTTGATAGTTTCCATTTTTTGTTCCTTTAGTTTCCTTTATAACCTATAGGAAAAATTTATTTTTTGGTCCCATATATTTGTTATTTTGTGATTTAGGTCATCTATATTTTTAAATTTCAATTTGAGTCCGCTAGCTATCTTTTTTTATTTTGTTTTGTTTTGTTTTTTTGTTTTGTAATTTTAGTCATTTTCCGATGTGACGCTGATGTAGCACCAATGCAACGCTGACGTTGAGTGGACGTGTATAGTGCCACATGAACATTATCGATGAAAAATGACTAAATTGCCAAATAAAAGACTAAAACTAAAATATGAAAACATAGAGTACCAAGTGACAAAATTATCGGACCAAAATTGTAATTTTTTCTAACTTATAAAATAAAAACAAATGTAAATAATAGAATTAATTAACTATGAGATTATATAGTACACTTACATTTTTTAAAAAAATGTAAGAAAAATATTTACAATTACAAAACTAATTTAACTATGCATTAAAAAAAAATCCTAATTTAGATCGAGCCTATTTTTCAAGCAATAAACTTAAACATTTAAAATTCCGAAATCACGGGTTTCAAACTAAAATAACACAGATCATGTCAATTTTTTTATTAGTTCAAAAACTCACCAAAACATACTTTTTGTTATAAATCATAATAGAAATAGAGAGATGAATAGAGAGAATTCATATGAGTCAATACTCAAGTGCAAATTTCATTGAACTCAATCACCCCTATTTATAGGGAAAGATTACAAGATACAAATCTTTACAAATATTATCTTGACATATTTCTCTTGATCACATATCTTTAATAAGATAATCATCTATAATAATAATATATTTATAACACTCCCCCTTAGATGATTATTTGCACAAGCAATCGATTCTTCAAAATCTCCATTTGGCAAGATGTATGTCTGAGAACTTCATCGGGACTCAAGTGTTGCCTCGTTAAAACCGTGATAGTAAAACCCCGTGAGAAAAATCTGAACGAAGGAAAAAAAGTACAACAACATATATTTTCTTTGGATATCTTCCCGATGATGGATGCGCCTCGTTAAAACCTTATTAGAAAAAACCCAGTGGGACAAAATCCTAATGAAGAAAAAAGAGTACGATATCTCTTGATACTTGTTAATTGCCTAATTAAAAACCTTGTTATGAAAAACCACGTGGGAAAAATCACAGACAAGGGAAAAAGAGTACAACTTTAATTGCTCTCCCTCGTGCAAGCATCACTTTCAATTATTCACTCTTAATATTTTAATCTTATGCACTACTTTGCCAAAAATTGATTCAGATGCTGATTTTGCCATATATATGGTACTTCAAGACTAAATATTTTTTTTCTTCTTCAAGTTGGCCAAAACAATATTTTGAGCATCGAATCTTTCGAGGATGTTTTTATATGTATCACCATCAAATCAGTGCATCCATGATAAGTGCAAATATTTTCTCATAATCCGCTTGAAATACTTTGAGAAACTTTGCGAATAAAATGATTTGAATGGACATCATCATGCATAGGCTACCATCAATCCATCATCGTCGTTGTCATTGACATCATCATGCATAGGCTACCATCAATCCATCATCATCGTTGCCCAATATAGATGATGGTCCAATTCATTGAGTTTAATATTTATTTTTCTTTTTCGGTTGTTAGTGTTGCGATCTTACTACCGCACATTCATAATTTTCAATCAATAGCCTATGCAGTTCATCATTGAACATCAAGTCGCTATTCATAAAAATAGTGACAAATAATAGATCATGCTTCTTCTAAAGCATTAAAAACAAATATATGATTTGAATCGATATCAAGTCAATATCTTTTGATATATATCTCACATATATCTTTAATAGTATTTTCTTATGGATATTGACAATTTAAATCATATATCGATATTCATTGAGAAATTATACTAAATTTCCCAATTCATAAGATTCTCAACAACAAAAAAGGGCATTAAATTATATTCTTCGAGAATATTTTCAAATCTTGGATCTTATATTAATATTCTTCACGAATATTATCAAATCTTGCATTTTTTTATCAATATTTTAATATTGATATATTTTGACATGAGATCTGTTTTTTCAATTATATTTGTATATATTTGATATCATATCAGATATCAATCATGATTTCTTCACTTTCTCTATATACGAAATCATATATCACATCTTTATCATGAATCTATTCAGATTCTCTATATATTATATTATAACTAGGAATCTCTTTAGATTCTCAATATATTTGATCTTATATAAGATCTTAATCTTGAATATCTCAATATTCAATATATTATATCATGAATTCATGAATATCTTTCGATATATCAAAATTGTAATCATGAATCTCTCAAAATTCTCAATATCAAAATTGTAATCATGAATCTCTCAAAATTCTCAATATATTATATCATGATCATGAATTTATTCAAATTCTCAATATAAAATCATGTTGTGTTACTTTATAGCCATCAACATATTCATGATATTTCATGGGCACCAATATATCAATTATTTTCATTGTGCTACTTCTAGAGCACCAATTAATATCTCTTTGTGCTACTTCTAGAGCACCAATGAATATCTCTCATAAATTTGAGTATTGACAACATGTTGTGCTATTCCAATAGCATCAATAAAACGAGAATTATTTTCATTCTCAGTTGGTTACAGCATCGTGCTGATAACGTGTTATAAATCATAATAGAAATAGAGAGATGAATAGAGAGAATTCATGCAAATTTCATTGAACTCAATCACCCCTATTTATAGGGAAAGATTACAAGATACAAATCTTTACAAATATTATCTTGTCATATTTCTCTTGATCACATATCTTTAATAAGATAATCATCTATAATAATAATATATTTATAACACTTTTGATATAATGGTTGTTTTCGACATAAGAGCACCACAGATGATAAGCAAGCATTTTTTGGATGTTGAACTACAGACTTGAAGATACATAGACAAAGGAAAATGAATGATATTAATTGATTGATTAATTTTTAAAAGGCAAACACATATTCATTTGTTATAGTGGAAGAACCAAAATAAAAAAATCAAATCAAATCAAATCAAAATTTGGCTCACCCCTCTAAAATGTTAAGCAAAGGCAAGACAAGTGGCGTCTGACGGTGAAGAGACGACGGATAAAATTGGGGGCACATTAATTCTTTGCAAAAGATATCAGACGATTAAAGTGGGGACAAGGGTTTGGAAAAATCGGGAGAAAGAGATGAATGGTGAAAACAATGCTATTTTTTAAAAAATTACAATTACAATTACATTAATAATTAAAATAATTAATAATAATAATAAAAGCAATGCTATTGTTATTTTTTTAAAAAAAAATTAGGTGTGACGGTAACCATCCTAGTCCAAAGTTTGCTCTGCCATAGAACGGTGGGCTGGAACCAAAACATAATAATAAAAAAATCCCTAATTTTTTAAATTACCTGGAATTGGACCCTAGTCCAAAGGATGTTTTTAAACTATATTTTTCAAATCGAAAAACAATAAATAATAAAATAATTTTTTAATATTCAATTTAATAAATGGATAATATAGAAATAACAAAGCATAGTTGATTATGATATAATATAAAATTATTTCCATTTTATGTTATTTTGTAATCAATTTCGAAGCAATTTAATTAAAATAAAAGGCGTTGATGGTGACAGTATTTGGTTGCCGCCCCGATAAATATCAATTTTATAATGTAAGTGTGCTCGATGTTACCTAGATTTATGGCACAAAATTAATCAGCACCCATAAAAAAAATTAATGCTTTAACAATGAAATTGTGCAAACAATATCTTGTTTTTGAATTATTATTTACGGTGATTAACTGGTCGTTCTTATTGTTTTTTAAAGTGTAATAATGAACAATAATATATATATATATATATATATATATATATATATATAGTTTTTTTCAGCTGCCCACCTACCATGTCCATCAATGATGTGTCATTATTCTATTGGATTTGATAAAGATGTGATAAATTGTAGGTCCAATAAAATAGTGTCACATCATTGGTGGACATGGTAGGTGGGCAGCTGAAAAAAACTATATATATATATATATATATATATTTCAATGTAAATGCCAGCGGGGCACCTCTAGAAACTAGGGTTTTAAATATCAAAGGTCGTGTAAATTATATAAATATTTTAATATCTAGTTAAAATTATAATAAATTTGAAATTTTAATAATTTGTAAATATTATGTTGATATTAAAGAAAAATACAATGAAATTAATTGAAATAGATCCTTAATTTTATCAAAGTAGGAAAGTTATTTTTTCGGCCATCAATGTTTAACTCTTTATGATTTTGTTTCATTATGCTGTCATAATTGAGTTGGCAAAAACTCCTATGAGACGGTCTTAAGGGTCATTTTTATGAGACGAGTCTCTTGTATGAGTTATCTATTAAAAAGTATTACAATTTATGCCAAAAGTATTACTAATTATTATAAATATGGGTAGGGTTGACCCGTTTCATGGATGAAACCGTCTCACAGGAGTGTTACTCAATTGAGTTATAGTCTTGTAATTTTTTTTTCGCCATTTAAATCTTTTATTTTTTAATTTTAGTTTTTTAATGAAAGTGTTTTATTTATCATTGGACACATCGATTTCGCATAGAAAAATAAAATCAAAAAATAAAAAAAATTAAAAAGAAAAATAATAAATTAAAACTGAAATTTGACAAGATAAAATACCGTAAAATATTTTGATCATATATGAATCATAAATTGCATATAATTAACATGCTAGTTATAAAAAGTTGCATAGTTCCACAATGAGGTGGCCCATTGGACGAAATATATCCTAGGGAAACTGACTCAATCTCAAGTAGATTTTAATATCTTCCTTTTTGACTAATTAATTATATAGACATTGATTTAAAAAGCCTCATTGTACTTCTCTCCCATGTCTACAAACTATTTCTCCACCAGTACCTCTATATACACACAGCTTGCCCCTCATTTCTCATCTCTTTAAATTTGATCAAATAATAATAATAATCCTATTCAAGAATCCTCTACTCTATCAACATGTCCAAGGTAAAATCCCACTTGATCAAGTTCTTCGATTTTTTGTTTTTAAAATTTTTAATAATTTTGTAAGTCAATCGC
This sequence comes from Henckelia pumila, assembly GCF_033568475.1. NCBI lineage: Eukaryota > Viridiplantae > Streptophyta > Magnoliopsida > Lamiales > Gesneriaceae > Henckelia > Henckelia pumila. Next base: position 19,590,296 of record NC_133123.1, on the reverse strand, counting down.
CACTTAATTCTTGATTTCCTCACAGACAAAGTGGTTAGTTCATCAATTTATGTGTATCTTGTATATATTCTCTACTTTTTTTTAATCATAAGTTACACGAGTATTCAATTCTTGATGATGTTCTTAATTTCAGAATTCCATAGAGATAATATATATACTCTTTGAATTTGTTTATTTTATGAGATGAATAGCTCGAGTTTGCGTTTTTGGCCTATGATGTTTAAGTAACCAAAGTTCTATTGTCTCTGAATATCGCATATATTATCCCCGTGATCTAAGTCTAAGTAAAAACTCGCGACCCAAGCCGGCTTAAGATCGATCAAATTTATCATGTTATGATCAATTTTAAACAAGCTAGCTAGCTGGAATTGTGGGGCTTGATGTACCAATTTTTCTGTAATATAAAATGGATCTTGTTTAGCCAAAGATTTTGACGTTACGGTTGTGTAATCTTGGCTGCAGAAAGTGGTGTTGAAATTACAAATACAAGATGACAAAGAGAAGCAGAAGGCTTTAAAGACAATTTCAAGTATATCAGGTATCTCTGAGTATATCTCGAAAACATATATTTTTGAATTTTTTTTCCATGGTAATTTTTTTTTACTTTGGCAATCCTACTCAAATTTCTTTTAAGGCAAATTTGGTTCAATATATTCTATTCTTTGCGATTTTAGTATTTTATATTAAAATTTCAATTTTAGTTATCTACGTTTCAATTTTTGGTATTTCATCGTCATGCCTGGTCCACGTCGGAAAAAAAATGGTAGAACTAAGTCATGAAATTTGAAGACATAAATGACCAAAATCACACGTTAATAAATATATAAAATCAAAATTACAAATTTCCTGTTTTCAAATCTCATGATCATGACAAAAATTTATATTTTAAAAAGATCACTTGCGATTTTAAATATGGATGCTAAAAACCCATTATTCTTCAATGATATGCTAGTATGATCAATTGCCGTGTCTTTTACAATTTTTTGATAGTTTAATAAATCTCTTTAGCCTATGAAAATTAAAAGTATTACCTTCTTACTTTATATTTACTAGCCAAATGATCATATGAATATTATGTATTGTATATAATTTAATTTGTTCTTGAAATTTTTTATAGATTTTTTTTCTTTTTTTAATGTCAATATTAAGAACAAATTGTAGGTATTAATTAAAGTTAAAATGTGTGAAGGTTAGGCAATTATGGGATTAGGAAAAAGACAATATATATCACTAAAAGTTAGTTAAATATATATATAGGGATTGAATCTATAGCCATGGACATGAAGGAGAAGAAGTTAACAGTAGTTGGAGATGTGGATCCAATCCAACTGGTGAGCAAGTTGAGAAAACTGTGGTCCACTGATATTTTGACGGTAGGGCCAGCGAAAGAGCCGGAAAAGAAGAAAGAAGAAGAAAAGAAAGATGACGCCAAAAAAGATGCCCCGAAAAAGGAAGAAGATGAAAAGAAGAAGGAACTTGAACAGATTGCAGAGTTATTGAAGCGTTACAGGAATAACTACAATGTCAATCCTTATTATGCACAACACTACCGTGTTTACAGCGCCGAGGAAAACCCTAATTCTTGTGTTATATCTTGAATATATATATATAAATATATATAGTGTTGCCAATGTGATGGATTTCGTGCTTAATAATGATCTCTGTGTAAAATATATAGTTTCAAGAACTAAACAATGTGTTGATTGATGAGATGATTTAAATAGTGTGTGTTGCATGAAATGAGAACTAATGCAAGTCTTTGATTCTAGAAATTTTTTCGGTGATATGCATAAGATTAATTTGGATTAATAGTATTGTACAAAAACTCTTGTGAGACGGATCTCCAATTTGGGTAATCCATGAAAAATATTACTTTTATGCCGAAATATTAACTTTTATTATAAATATGAGTAGGGTTAGACATGTCTCATGAATAAAGATCTATGAAGCTGTCACAAAAAAGACCTACTCATAGTACTTGTTAGGATCGGGTGTGTGTAGATGAGAGGGGGTGGGGGTTAATGCACATAGTAAAAATTTTCTTTGAAATACTAGATCGGTCGAATAGGTGTTAACCAACTAGATCAAATTTCTCAACTTTTGAAGGCATTTAAACAACTTAAAAGTGCGAAAATAGTTCAAATGCATTCAATAAAGTTTTTATACTGGAATCACAAGTAAATCAACTATACAAAAGATATAAAGAACACATGAGATATGGAAGTTCGAATGTTGAATCCTTCTACATCTTCCGATCCCTTTTTTACACAGGAAGTGAAAGGAATTTTAATTCCGTGAAAATCTTTTCCTTAAGCGTGTTAATTATAAATATTGAATTTTGCTTTCTAGACAAAAGATTTGATTTGATATGGTTAAATATTCTATGATCTCGATAATATTTTTAGGATAGATATTTAACTTAATCAAAATATATCTTGATATCGAATTGAAGTGTTTTATGTTTATACAATATTATCAAGATATGCATTAATATGATATACTAAATATTTATGTGCTATTATCGAAAATATTGAGATAGATATTTGCCTAGATTAAATATTATCTTGATAAGGAATTTATGTGTATCATGGTTATTAAATATTATCAAGATATATTTAAAAGAGTCTTATTCCTAACAAAGACTTATTTCCTTATTTGTGTAGGACTCTACAAGAAAATCCTTTCCATGCTTGGACTCTCATCTATAAGAAAGAATTTTGCGCACAAATAATTGTACACTTCAGAGGAGAATTCATAAGAGCTTTCAGAGAAAATCACATTGAAAAATTTGAAGATTCTGAAGCAATTTTGTAGTCGTCGTTACTACTTGTCCCCGTGCTGCCGTTCGTGTTGAAAACATCAGAGACAACACTGTGAGAACTGTGTTGATCGAAGATCTTTTCTGTCTCTTCAATTTAGGCTACGGGAGTTGAATCTGATTTGTTTTATATTCTGATTATTTAGGATGCAAGTTTGATTTCTCAACTTGTTGAGAAATTTAGGATTTATTGATTTTTCGTAAAATCACTAGGATTATTTTTGTAAGACTGATCTTACGTTTACTAGTGATATTTAGCCCTAAGTCACCCGCACGAGTTTTTATACTCGTGCAAAATTAATTTCTTGTATTTTTTTATTTTTGTTTATTTTCCGCTGCACTGTGTTGTCGTTGATGTTGTGACACCGCGGACAAGACTGACTCTTGATTTTAACCTACAATTACAATACGTTTTCTGTCAAGTGGCATCAGAGCCATCTCTTGACTTTACTACCAGAGATTCTGGTTATTTTTGTTTTGTAGGTTTATCATGGACGTGCCGGTTGTTGACGTCAGATTCCGACCACCGGAAGTAAATAAGTCAGATTTATTTGATGATTCAATTTCCTTTATCACACAGAAGTTTGAAGATTATTTGAAAAGAAGAAACAAACAGAAAGTTGGACAACAATCTAAGCAACCTAGTTTTCCTGCTCCTGAAAATTTGTTGAGGGTGTCACCTATTCGAGAACTGTCTCGACCAAGGTATGTTGTTAATTATGAATCTAATACCAAGAATTTTGATTATGTGCAATGCAGGGAATGCAATGGATATGGACACTATGCAATTGAATGTGCAAATCGATTCCACAAAGGTATGACTGTTTTCTCGAGAGATGATGACTCTGACAGAGATCAAGAACAGAATTATGAAGAAGATCATACCTCCCTGGCTGCATTGCTGAAAGAAAAGAGATGTTTTCAAGTCAACCCACTGGGTGTTGCCTCTGGTGTTGCAACACCAAGTCGCAACACCAGTGAAAAATCAGTTTGCTTGAATACATCTACTCTTGGTAATTTTGGTGATCATGAAGCTGTCAATGATGATATAACTCTAGATAAGGAATACGAGCATAAGATCTGGAGCGTTCTCCTATAAATACGAGGTTCACTTTCATTATTTGAATTCAATTTTCACTCGTGTGCACACACCACTCTCTATATTTCGCTATCCTAGCATCTGACTTGAGTGTCGGAGGGGATACGTCGGAACACCTTTCGGCCCCCCTTAACACTCTTGATCGTGGTTTCAGGCTAGCTAGCAGCTCATCACTTGTTGGAGAAGTTTTATTAGCCCAGTTTGTTAACTCATCCAGGAAAATCACTTTATTGAAGTATATCACAATCCATTCAATATGGTAGGAAGATTACACCCATGTTATTTATATCCATGAAAGTTGTAATTGAAGAACAGAGCTGATATGTGATTAAGGAATTTGATGTGATCTAATTTAACGATAATTATAAAATTATAGAGATTTCATAAGATAGAGTTATGAAGAAAATACAATTACTTTTTAATCTACATCAACTTTTCATATCTACCTCATAAATTTCATGTTTTATTTTCAAATTTCATAAAATATTATATATTTGAAATTATTTACAGTATTTTTACATAATTTTACATATATATATATATATATATATATATTAAGAAATATATGTAAAAATCAAACAATTTATTTTTATTTTTAAATTTTTTTATAAGGTATTAAAGGACTTAAATTAAATATTTGGCCAAAACCTATTGGTGAATTTTGCTATTCTAATATCGTTGTTTCATTTTTCTATAAGAAGATTATGATTTTAAATTATGGTAATGGTCATGAAATTAGCTAATTAAATCATCGACAATATTTACTCATAGCTAAAACTCCGCATATATATATATATATATATATATATATCATAAATATATTAATGCCATATTTATCTAATAATCCAATATCTTTTATAAAATATAAAATGCTCTGCCTCCGTCTTAAGAATTATTATTATTATTATTAAAAATAAAACATGAGAAAACGAAAAGACTCTTAGATTTCTCCTAATAGCGTACGAAAGAAACCACACATCATTTCAGAATCCCGCGTTAATAATTTACATTCCCGCCTGTGAAGTTAATTATCTTCCTCACGTTCGATTATTTTCCTTTTCATTCAACCATCACTCTACCGCAAGTTGCAATATGTTTTGTGCGAATTTGGTATTTAGATATTTATGTGAATCTGCCATAAAATATCTTTATGTTGGGAAGGATTTTGAGCGGTGATTCTCCTAATAATGTGTTGACTCTTTGTTTGGTTGCTAATTTAGTATCATGATTTCTCCTGCTTGTCATTTTGCTCTTTAAAAGCTCATCTTTTTTCATAGCCTCAATTGTTTACAAGTTATTTGGTAGAAATGAAAACTACTTTCCGAAGTTGAGCCAACTTTCTTGTGAGTTTTGGAGTTTATTAGGTGTTCCAGGATTGTATCTGTTTTTTAAAGTGTTGTAGAGCTCATTCCTGTCATACTTAATTTTCTTGGAATTGATACACATACAGTCGGCTTCCATTTTTCAGTAATATCCATGAAAATAATTTTTTTGGTCCATTAACTTGTCCATGTTTTGGTTTTGGTCCATTAACTTCTTCGATTTGGGTTTGGGTACTCTAACTTTGCATTTTTAGTGTTTTTTGGTCCAACTGCGTACGTGTCAGCTTTTGATTGGTCCACATCATCATTTTGGATCAATCAAAAGTTGACACGTACACAGTTGGACCAAAAAACACTGAAAATGCAAAGTTAATGTACCAAAACCCAAATCAAAAAAGTTAATGGATCAAAACCCAAAAGAGTAAAGTTACTAGACCAAAAAACTTATTTTTCCTATCCGTGGATGATATGTTTTTTCGTTTGAGATTGGAATGTAGGAGCTGTTTGCGAGGAGGTTAATTTTCATACGTGTTATTATCCATCCAATTTCATGACCAATGTAGATTAAAACAAATGAACTGTAAAGAATCATGATCTTTTTATATGTAATGTATAATTAAATTTAAAAACTCCACCACATCAGATGTTATCTATGATACTTGTTAAAATTGGGGTCTTTTTTTTTTTTTTTTCTCTGTACATTCCTCTGTTCGATTATATTTGTTATGTATCTTTACCATCTTCCCGACTGCGGTCATTTTATATTACTATTCTCAGGTACATATGAAAAATTACAAACAAAAGACTTCATAAGTTGATTAAGAATATCAGAAGGCGATCTAGGGGACAAGAGTCAAATAATAGGTGTGAAAATAAAGTTGAATCACAAGACACAACATCACAATCACCATCGGAAACCCAAAACAATGCACTAGAATCACAACAAGATGACGAGTTCCACGAGGAAGGTCAGAAATATTTTTTAAATATATATACTTAAGTTTAAAGCACCAAATAACAATAATATTGTGCATATATACTTATCAGACGAAGATGAAGTGTTGCCTTCACAAAGGCAGCAAAATAGATGTGGGAGGACTGTAATGAAGGATGTTCATGCATTGCATCATGATGATTTTCTACATGTAACATTTAATAAAAGAGGTCAGCCTTATGGAGATTTACAGCCGGTACTGGCTAATTATGTGGGGACCATAGCTCGGAATGGAGTTTTGTTGCCCCTTGACTATTTAGACTGGAGAAAAATCCCAAAGCATAAGTTGGAGGAGGCATGGAAACTTGTTATTGTAAGTTGAGAAGTACTTAATATCATACATGGGTTTCAAACATTAACTTGTTTAATTTTTATGTTTATAGGCACGTTTCATAATATCCGCTCAACACCGAGATTTTATGATGCAAATAATGGGGGTTGCATGGAGGCGATGGAGGACCGAAGTTAAAGCTACGTCTTATGACTTGAATATCCCAATAGAAGAGCTTGTGTCCATTCGCCCTATTCCTCATGGGTTGGCTGCTGAAGTTTGGGAAAAATTATGTGTGCACTGGAAGAATACTGAGGTAATCATGAATATTGATTATTTTTTTATATATAGTTATGGATATTCTAAGTAAAATGTAATTTTTTTTGTAGAAAAGTTCAAAAATAAATCGAGAAAATGGAAAAAAAAAAAAGGGGAACTCATGCACAGGGACGAACGAGTATTCCTTCTTTGGAAGATAAATTTGTAAGCATCAAACCATAATTTTTCTTTGCAACAAGTTTCATATTACCTATTTGTTTTTTGAACTTTGATGGTATCAATAACTAGTGTTATGCTTATGTGGTGTTGTAAATGTAGATTAACAATGTCATAGAATGTAGATAAACTTTAAAGATATGTCGTTAATGGTTTATTCTAGTTTTTCTTTTCATTTATTTTGTAATTTGTGAATGTGTGAATTAAAAATACACATTTTGTTGTTTGCTAAATTTCAGTTGTCATAATTTATCATATTTGGTTTATTATTCTTCTATTAGTTCAAAGAAAATGGTAGAAAGCCGACTCGCATTGAAATAATGCATTTGAGTCGGAGAAGTAAAAAAAAAGGAGGTGCTCCGGTTGATGTTGAAGCCATACGCTATGAGGTACTGATTTGTATCAATATTTTAAAATGTCTTTTGAATGATTTTTTTTTTCATTTAATAGACGTTTTTTTTGTTAGAATTTGTTGGATGAGGCCGTGCAAACTCGTCTACAAGACATGCCTGAGGGAGCACAAGCAATAGAAGTGCATGAGGATGCATTTCGGTTATATTTTCTTTAATATTTCATATCATTTTAGTTGAGGCTATTACAAAATGAATATGCATTAATTATAAATTTAATGCAGTGATGTCTTCGGAGCTGAGCATTCTGGTCGAGTCCGATGCCTAGGAGCAGGAGCACTGCCTAGCCAAGTCTTCCCCGAACAATGTAGGCGTAGCTCATTCTACAATATAGGCAATCCTATCACTCTACTACAGATATGACAGATAAATTCAAAGCAATGCAAGAACAAATGAAGAAAGATATGGAGACGCGTGAATCATAGTTGCGAGCAGAAATGGAGACACAAAAAGCACAACTTCAAATTGAAATGGAGCAAATGAGACAAATGCAAGATCAATTCCAAAGTTTTGCACGTGTTATGCAGAGTATGATACCTGGAACTGTTGGAGGGTCCAATGGACCTGAATAATTACCAACACAGGTATTTACATGTTATATAATATGAGATTAACAAATTGGTCACTTGTTTAAGTCTATGATACTAATTTGATTTCTTTTTACAGATGGCAATCGTAATGGCAAATATCATTCAGCAACAAATGCATGCCACATCAAATCCAAAAGAAAAAGAAAATGGTCGTAGGAATCCTTCGGAATAATCATCTGATAATTAGAGATATTCAAGGGTAAATTTGCTTTAGCTTATGTTTTCATTTGCAATCATTATTCTGCTTTTGCTTTTAGAAATTCTGTTTCTTGAAACTTAAGACAATAATTTCAGTCATTTGTGGATTGTTGAATTATGTTTGGTTTCCAGATGAATGACAATTACTTTTTTCATATTTTTGAGTTATTTCTACTAGATGTACCATGTTTTTTTTCATAATTGAGTGGTCTGCAATAGGAATAGAATAGGATAATCTGGAAATGGGGAAAATTAGGAAATTTTAAAAATAAAAAAATACTACCGAAGCGGTTAAAAACGCTCCTAAAAGTGAAAATGTCGACCAACAGCCATGGCTTTACGAACAGTTTCTAACCGATTCTAAAGATATCAATACAATCGTTAATTTGAACCGTTCCAGATACAAAGCAACCACAGCGCTAGATAACCACTTCTACAGAGACTTCCTTCGAAGCAGTTTACAACCGCTTGTGACAATTCTTTTAGAAGCGGTTTATAACTGCTCTTATTAATGCTTTTAGGACCGGTTATTATTGTTTCACCACCGGTTGTTGTTACGGTTCAATAGGTTCTAGGAGAGAAGGAATTGATTCGGGAATTGAACCACTTCAAAAGAATTAGAAGCGGTTACATAACGCTTCAAAAAGTCTCAAAAATCGGATCTGAAACCTCTGTTTTTTTTGTAGTGATGATTCTCTACAGAGTTTGATGTGCGATAATTTAAACATGAGTAAAATGTGAGATAGTAGACAGATTCATCCTCATCTTAATTTCTGAGACACAAACTCCTGGATAGCCGAGATCCTCCTGTGTAGATGCAACTGCTTGCACAGCTAGCAAGAAGTCCGTTGCTCGTTGTTTTGATGTTTCGGGATTGGGAATTGCTTGTGTCCCATATTTTTGCAGTACTAAATATATAAAAAAAGTTCGACATCATATAAGTTGACCTAAATACAGTTTTTATTATTTTAGTCAAAATTTGATTTCAGTGCGATCAATCACTGATTTTTATATATTTGGTGTCTGATATTGCTGAAAACACTCCTAAAAAAATACAAAAACTTTTGTGAGACGGTCTTATGATGGAACAATATTTATGAGATGGATCTTCTATCTATTTGGATAACCATGAAAAGATATTAATTTTTATGTTAAAAGTATTATTTTTATTATAAATATGGACATGTTGATCCGTCTCACAGATAAGACCGTATCACAAAAGACCTAAAAAAACACCAATAAATTGTATTAGGATCAAAAAATTAATGAACAATTAAAAGACCAAAAATCAAAATAAACTATCTATATAGCCAATTTTAGAATTTTTAGTTTTCTCTTTGATGTGTAACATCTAAAAGATATTTTGGGGCAAATTATAATCATATATTATACAAATAATGCAATCCTTTTCATACATTTTTCATCAATAAATGAGAATATTAAGCAATACCAAATTATTAAGTCCAATTATTAGACATTGTCAAATATATATATATATATATATTATATATATATAACACGTAGCAATCGTCGATGTATAAGTTGATTTTAAAAGTAGAAGTCCATAATAAAAGTTATTTGTACAATTTGGACTGTATATTAAGTTTTAGAATACCGACCTATATATTATATCTTTCTGTACTTATTGTGTGTTATTATATTATAGACTTTACAGGCGAATCAAAGGGTGAATAGATTGTTAATAAAACTTTGACGGTAGAAAAGAAAACTATTGGACCTAAGACATAAGAAAAAGCCTAATCCATATATGTTAGATATAATAATTGTTTCTCTTGGTAGAACAATTTAAATGCGATATTTAAGTGGTACGATTTAAAAGATTTGAGTTACACCATTATCACCAACTATAGCTTTTGGTAAAGCCGCAAGGTCTCGATCCCGCAATGGTCAGATTCAAGGTTATGATGTTGATTTTCATTGATTGAAAGAAATATTAATTGGTTGAGAGATTAGTAAAAATGCAATAATTTTTTCTGTTAGATAGAACAATTGAAACGTAACATTTGAGCTTTTGGTAAAATTTTAAAAATTTGAGTTTGTAAAGCGAAAACACTCAATCTTCAATATGTTAGGATCGGTATGATATTTTGTTAGGATAAAAAAAAAAAAAAAAAAAAAATGTGGCATGATGAGGGGTGAATATAATATTGTTTATAAAACTTTAATTTTTAGACCTTAACTCAATCGATTATAGGATGTTGAGTTTCGAATTTATTTGATTGGAAAAATTTTTTATTAAAAAAAATAATAAAAGCAGAAACGAAAATACGAAAAGTAAACTATGTAAAAAAAAAAAATTATGGAAATTTGAAGCCTGCAAGTTATTATAAATATCTCCTTCAAACGCTAGAAGGAATCACTAGATCAAATCTAGGTCACACAGCAGGACTTCCAGATCACACAACATGACAATTTACAGCAAACTTAATTATAACACGAATATGTGGGGTTTAAAATGACATTTTGGCTTGTTTACCAAAACTTCCATTCTTGAAACCTTCTAATTATTTACGTCAATGGTTGAACAACACCGTGGATTGAAGATGAAGGAATAATTGGTTACACATAAAATCAGATTCAGATGTTGTCACTAGGTGTTGACAACATTTTCAATAACATGCAACGGAAAATTATAAAAACGTGGTTAAAATAAACAATCAACCAAATAAACATACTCAAATAATTAAGCAAGAGTATAAAATACTCTTGCAATGCCTCAGGGCAAAACTTTCACTAGAAAAACGAATCAAAGAGTTTTACAAACCCTAAAACTAGTGAATTATTGTAAAAGTCAATTTTATCAAAACATGTGAGAAAATAAAGAATAAAAACATCTTCTAAAAATTCTATACGAAATAGAATAAAGAAAACAAAGTAAGGAGATGAATCCTTGATGCCAAAACTCGATGAGAGCAACACATTCTTTGATTTTCGATCTTCAAGTGTTCTCCAAATCTTCAAAGCAATCAAGTAAACACGACCAAAATATGCTTCAGAAAATCTCTAGAATTCTCTCAAGTTGCATGCACAGAAAGTTATCTAAAATCTCTTTTGGTCGTCTCATCTCATGTACACGCCTCCTTCATAAATAACCCAAAGAATTCTCCTTGTCCTTGTTTTCTTGTAGGCGTGTGATTCTTATCAATAGAAAGATTTGATCTTTATTTCCTCTTATCAAAGATTGTATCTGCAAAGATAAGGTAACAAAATATTAAGATATGATAAATATAAGATAATATCATAAGTGTACAATATACCATATCATATCATCTAAGGAAATAATTCTATTAAAACTTTGAAATCCAAGAAAAGCAAAAAACTTTAAATAAATATTTTAACACTTAAAGAATCTTAAAAAATAAATATTTCCTTTAATATCTCATTTTTTGCTTTTATGTACAAAACACATATAATCAGTTTAGCTCATATCAAGACTCCCCCTAAGTTACAAATCTCCCCATGAATTTAAGAACATCTCCCCCTTTAGTCTAAGCAGAGGTGTTGTCGGAGATATTGGCAACATCTTTTCACAACACTTAAGACCATAAGTATCAGAGAAGAGAAAACAGAACTAATAATGAAAAACACAACATAGAGAATCAAAATAAGCATTGATTATAATCGAAGCAAACAAAATAAAAATAACTCAGAGCAAAGAAACTTAAAATGTTTGGAGCCAACAAACAACTAAAATTGATTGCTCTCAGATGAGCCATCAGCATCTTCAGCTTAAACTTCTTCTTCACCTTCTCCCCTTTTTTGTCTAGAAGAGGTACAAACTCCAAGTAGAGTTTCATAATGAGCTTTCAATGCCTCATAATAGGCAATGTCTGCCTTAGCTTGAGTGATATTCTGCTCAGCATGGAGTAATTGAGCTTGAATGAATGTGGTGTCCACTAATTGAGTTGAAGATGGGGGAACAAACAAGGCAGTGGCAGAGGCAGGGGCGGTGTTGGCAACATCTGCCACAACATCTTCAACAACACCTGATTCAGACCAAGGAAGATCCAACTTTTTGGTTCCTCGTAGAAGTACAGGGGCCAGCTTCAAAACTTCGCCATACGCAGTAAGGGATTCATCATCATTGATGAGTGAATTTTGTATGCATTATTTCGTGATATTTTTATGTCTATTTTTTGTGCACTCATATTGTTTTATGTGTTTTTATGTGTTTTAGTGCATGTGTGTATATTTCACTCTCCGGGTTAATTTTGTAGGAAAATAGATTTTTGAAAGAATGAATTACGGAGCAGCAATGGTCAAAAATTCATATTTAATGATAGAGAACTCCAAATCCGATCTCTACCATTCCAAATCAAGTCAAGATGTTTTGAAGTTGATGTCCAAATTTTGGCTCGATCCGACGGCGAGAACTCAAGATATGATTTTTTCAAGGAAATTTCGCGCTGGAAAATACACATGCACGGACCCAGGCACGGACCTGGCACGGGGTCCGTTCATGTCGCGAGAAAAAAATAGTTTGGGGCAGAAATTTGCTCGCTCGAGCGCATTCTTACTGCGCTCGAGCGAGCCCGACGTGCAGAAAAGGAAAAAAATAGAATTTCGAAAATTAAATATCTTATTTTGCGGGCTTTATTTTATGGGCTTTTTAACGCCATATATATAGAACATAAAATAGCAGATTTTAGAGGGGATTGACCGAGAGAATGTGAAGAACACAAGAGAGGCGGCTACAGGATTGGGATTGAAGGCTCCATTCTAGTTCTTCTTTCTTTCTTCTTCTTATTTTTATTTTTGAATTATATTTTCAAATATTGATTAAGTTTTCTTCAACCACGACGACGTGATTGGACCGAACAAATTTATGTAGAAAACTTGGATGTTTGTTTGGGATTTTTCAGATTTGATTTTATGTTATTGATTATTAGATTCATATTTGTCTTGTGAATAGTCTGATCAACTGTTTGCTTGCATGTTAATCGATTCTAAGTCGACAAAGGAGGAATTGATTTTGATCACTCTAATAATTGACATATGGTAAAACCGACTAGAAATAGTATTCGGTTTCAGTGTGCGGTTTAGGTGAAAACTGAATTCTCACAGTTCTTCATGCATTTGAATTTGATTAGAATTACGAAAAATTAATTCGTCAATATTTGAATATGTTTGATTGTTCTATAAATAGACATTTGAACAAGTTTGGAGAATTTTCATAATCTAAGATTAAATATGAGTCCTAAATCGGCTACATGTTACATGATTTGTTCGGTACCTACGTGTGTCTTGGTTGTCTTGTTTTAATTATATTTATCTTTCAGTTATTTTAATTCTTTTTATTTTTATTAATTAATTTTTTATTTAATTCGTTGCATCCTTCTTTATTATTTTTTTCTAGAGTAAGTAAAATAATTAATTCTTGAAAATTGACTACAGTCCCTGTGGGATCGATACTTGGACTCTCTGTCCACTTACTATTACTTGACCTAGTGCACTTGCTAGTAAATACCGAATTAAGCGGTCAAGTTTTTGGCGCTGTTGCCGGGGACTGTTTAGTTAATATTAGGTAGATTATTTGATTGATACTAGACATTTTTTTTCTTGATTTTGTTCGATTTTTAATTTTAATTTTATTTTCTCTTACTTGTGAGATACTTGAAGATGAATCATCGACAGGTGTTCACAAGGTTTGGCCAGCAATACTCGGAGCCTTTCTATGCTGCTTGGGGGAGATTCAATGATTTGACGAACAGATTTCGATGCCATGATTTTTCAAACTACACTCTAGTTCAAATTTTTTATGGTGGTTTGGATGTGACAACAAGGATTTGGGTAGATTATGGAGCTTTTTCAACTGTCAGTCACTTGTTTCACATAGATTACGACAGTGTTATGCACTTGTTAAATGATATGGCAAATTTCGACTATTATTGGCATTCGAACCAACCATCCGAGTATCAAGAAGAGTGTATAGGGCGTTCTGAAGATTTTGTGGATCAGTTGGAGAACATTGTGCGACAACAGACAGAGATAAATCAGTTCTTGGAAAGCTGCATCAACTCTTTGAGTTTTTTGGATGAACAGGTTGCGCACATTTTAGAACCATCTTCTGAGATTTTCCAAAATACTGAAGCGAGTTGTGTTGATCAGTTATCATGGGCATGTGATCCTGAAGCAATAATTGAGCCAGAGCAAGAAGAAATATTTTTTGAAGAATCTTCATGTGACGAGGAGCCAAAAGTTACAGTGGAGGAGGAAGAAATTTCCAAGGAGAAAGATTTGACCTCGTCAATGGTCTTTACATGTACACCACTTGAAGATCTTTTCTTGTCATTGATGTTAACTCCACAATATTCCATCCTCTATGAGCTTCAGCCTAGAGTCGGAATCTCTTTCCAAAATTTTCATTTCATGACAAGTATTGTTAGACCGACGTGCTTACAAAGTCAATATCACGCCAAGCTTGAGGGCGAAGAAAATCAAGACCCATACATAGAGTCGTATGATTCTTACTATGGGCCGCAGCCACTCTTTGATGGTGGCTTCTACATAGTCGGGCTATAGACTATAATTTTAGCGCTGACTGGGAGGCAACCCAGTGTTCTCTTTTCTTTACTTTTTGTTGTTATTTTTATTTTTATTATCTTTTTCTAATCCACCGCCTTACCCGTCGTCTTTATATGTGCAGTATGTGGCCCCGCTAAGAAGATGCTGTTCGAGTTTTACATATGGAGGAAGAGGACGAAGCATAAACCAGGGGAGTGTTATTTTTTGTTTTCATTATATTTTTGTTCATCTTGCATTTGTGTGTTTGTTCAGGCATTCTGTTCATTATTTTTGAAGCATTGAGGGCAATGCTTTGGATAAGTATTGGGGGGGGGGGGGGGGGGGGGGGGGGGGGGGGGGGGGTGTTTGTTGTGTTTGTTTTGCATTAGTAATGTTTTGTGTTTGTTTGCATCTCGTTCATTTTTGGTGTTGTTTGTTTTGTCTTTCATGAGTAGGATGAGTCATAATAGCCAATGATGATGAAGTTTATTTGAAAAAAAAATGGATTTTTGAAAAGTTTTTGCTCTTGATTGGACATGATAACCGTAGGTTGTGTAGTGAATATTTTTAAGCACGCATGTTAGACCGATGAAATGTAGCGATGTATTGGATGATGTTTGTATTTGTTTGATCATTGCACGGAAATAGGTGTTTGTTAATCTTGATTGTGTTCTTTGAGTTTCAATGATTTTCTGACATTGCATATACGATCTTGGACGCACCAAAATTTTTGAAAAATTTTAATTAATATTAATTTTTATGAAAATTTAAACTCCAACCGGGTTACGAGCAAGGGATTGAAATCCTAATCCTCTATTCGTCGCTAAATATGCGGATTTCATGGGGTTAAAAATTTTAAATTTTAAAATAACAATTCCATACGGGCTTTAAAAATGATTGAAATTCTAATCAATTTTTCTATAGCTAAGTTTGCGGGTTAAATGGGATTGTAGCTCCATCCAGGCTATAGACGAGAGGATTGAAATTCAAATCCTATCATAGTCATAGCTAAGTTGCGGGTAATTATTGGGGCTTAAGAAAACGGGGTGCAAAATTCGAAGGTGCGTAATTTATCTCAAGGGAGTTGTGTTTTTGTTAGAGATTGTTGGGAGGAAGGAGCACTGGATTATGACACTTGCATTGGTTTGTCATAGTTCGCTAAGCAGTCGTAGAACGGATTCTTTTGAAGTTTCATGTAGTTGGAATAATATGGCATACACACACGTTCACGCTAAACTGATGGTGTATTATGGAAAATCATGAGCATGTGAGATTTTGTTTTACATGGTGCTTGAACTTATCTAAGGCTGTATTTTCCATGACTTGTCCTTACTTATATTTGTGTTTGCATATTGTTTTTGCATGTCTTGCTCGAGGGCGAGCAATATTTAAGTATGAGGGTATTGATGAGTGCATTTTGTATGCATTATTTTGTGATGTTTTTATGTCTATTTTGTGTGCACTCATATTGTTTTAAGTGTTTTTATGTGTTTTAGTGCATGTGTGTATATTTCACTCTCCGGGTTAATTTTGTAGAAAAATGGATTTTTGAAAGAATGAATTACGGAGCAGCAATGGTCAAAAATTCATTTTTAATGATAGAGAGTTCCAAATCCGATCTTCACTATTCAAAATCAATTTCAAGATGTTTTAAAGTTGCTGTTTAAATTTCGGCTCGATCCGATTGCTAGAACTCAACATATGATTTTTTTCAAGGAAACTATGCGCTAGAAAATACATATGAACGGATCCAGGCACGAACCTGGAAAGGGGTCCGTTCATGTGGCAAAAAAAAAATAGTTTGGTGCAGAAAGTTGCTCGCTCGAGCGCACTCTTACTGCGCTCGAGCGAGCCTGACGTGCAGAAAAGGAAAAAAATAGAATTTTGGAAATTAAATCTCTTATTTTGCGGGCTTTATTTTATGGACTTTTCAACGCCATATATATAGAATATAAAAGAGCAGATTTTAGAGGGGATTGATCGAGAGAACGTGAAGAACACAAGAGAGGCAGCTACAGGCTTGGGATTGAAGGCTCCATTCTAGTTTTTCTTCATTTCTTCTTCTTATTTTTATTTTTAAATTATATTTTCAACTATTGATTAAGTTTTCTTCAACCAAGACGGCATGATTGGGCCGAAAAAATTTATGTAGAAAACTTGGATGTTTGTTTGGGATTTTTCAGATTTGATTTTATGTTATTGGTTATTAGATTCATATTTGTCTTGTGAATAGCCTGGCCAACTGTTTGCTTGCATGCTAATCGATTCTAAGTCGAAAGAGGAGAAATTGATTTTGATCACTCTAATAATTGACACATGGTAAAACCGACTAGAAATAGTATTCAATTTCAGTGTGCGGTTTAGGTGAAAACTGAATTCTCACAGTTCTTAATGCATTTGAATTTGATTAGAATTACGAAAAATTAATCCTTCAATATTTGAATAGGTTTGATTGTTTTAGAAATAGACCTTTGAACAAGTTTGGAGAATTCCTGTTATCTAAGATTAAATCTGAGTCCTGAATCGGCTACATGTTACATGATTTGTTCGGTACCTACGTGTGTCTTTGAAACGACCACTGACTCGAGGATTTTTTTTTAAATATAAATTTAAACACCACATATATGCCCATACCTATATGTTTCATTAGTAAAAATAATTTTGTTCCACGTGATATAATATATAATAAATTGATTGAAGTCTAGCATTTTAAAATGTCTGAATAATTTGAAAGAAAGCGAGCGCGTGAAATACGGCATCTCAGAATGTGGAAATACATAGTTCAAAATACCCAAACATAGCCAAATCATAACGTGAGTGGTAAAATAGCAAACATGCATTGTAAATAGTTCAATACAATCCTCAGGATAGTCTCATAAAAGTGCGAAAATAAATATTGCAATGGTCACGGGCAAGCCAACTACCAGTGGGTGCTCAAAGGTCCTCGCCGTCAGTCAGGACTACGTCAACAACCACTGAATCAAACTCACCTGCACCATTTATATCTAGTGAGTCTAAAGGTCCAGCATGCTCTATAATATAGATAACGAATACTACTAAATAAAACCACATGCAAGCACATATCATATATGAAAATAACTTGAGGGTTCTAATGCATGCATGATCGTAAAAACGTATGCACCATACTAAAACGTAAACATAATCATAACATAAATAAATAGTATAATCATGCCATGATATATTCGTAAAATTTTTGCTGTGGGTCATATCAGTGAAGTGTAACCTAATTCGATTGATCAATCTATAACCAACGTACGTGGCGGCAAGGGTCACCGAACCTGTGGGGTTTCCCTACGCCTCCTATGCCTCGTCACCAAACCTCTAGGGTTCCGAAGGCTCATAAACATAAGTGTCATAAATCACATCAACTTCCCAAAAAAAATGTTTTTTTTTCTTCACATGCCATCAATTCAACGTGAAACATACGCATGAATCATTAATTAAAATATCATTTTTCCTTGAAATCTTTGCCCGTAAATATATATTTAATTTTTTTTATAAAAATAATATTCATATCAAAATATTACATATACGTCTATTAAATATATATTTACGGACTATTTAGATTGTGACGGCTGGTTCGAGTTGCTGCCCCTCAACCTAGGCCCTGGAACTAAGTCTGACCCAATTACACCTATCTAAACCCTCAAGCACAAACTTATGCCTTAAGCCCAAGTAACTATTATAATTCAACCCTAAAATGAAATACTTAGACCCAAATACTAGCATTCCAAACCCAATTAAATCCAACCAACCCCATATGAGTGTTGGCCCAAAGATCTAATTTAAACCCTAATTTAAATTAGCCTGGCCCAATAAAATTAACCTAAACCCAACTCATGGCCCAAATAATGACTAATTAATTAAGCCCAGTAATACATTTAACTCTTTGGGACCAATAGTAAACTTAATCCCAAATCATAAACTTGGGCCCTAAACCTATTGGACCCGGCCCAGAACACTAACCATGACCCGGCCCGAATCAAACCCAACCCACATGGGCCGAGCCCAAGTCACACGCGCAACCCGACCAGCCCCTTCACCCAATCTCCTACACCTCGTCTCCCCCCTTGAATCGCCTCCAGTCTCATCCTCACCCCCAGCTCCGGCAGAACCACCCCAAGGTCCTGCCAGTGCCTTCTGAACTGACCCTGGCTCAAGGCCCCGCCAAGAATGGCTCAGCCGATAGCCAAGACCCATGACCCAACACCCGAATCTCCCCTGCGCATAGCTGACTCCATTAACCTCGGACCTCCTGCTCGCCCCTCTCCAGGCCGAGCTACCCCTTTACGAACCAGCCCTTATCGAGCTCACTGACCAGCCACCCAGAGACAGCAACTACCCGAACCCGCCATGGCCAAAAAAAAAAGGAAAAACATCCGAGCCATCCAAAAACAGAGGTAAAACGATATGACATGGTGCGAAAATCTCAAAATCACGGGTTAAAATCACATACTAATACAAGCACATATTTTTCTCAACCAAGCAAACATTATATCGATCGAAATGGTGAGGGGAAGGAAGTCGAACATGCCTTATTCAACAAAATAAAAGCATAGAAACGGAGCTTGCGGCGAGCTGATCGATAAACCGTAAAAATCTTGAAATTTGATAAAAGATTTCCATTGTGTTTGGAATAGTAAAAAATGGGAATTGGAATTGGATTTGGAATTGGAATTGAAATTCTTGGATTTAGAATTCCATTTTAGTGTTTGGCTAATGTTATTTAGGAATTGGATTTGATACTTAAAATTAATCTAATTTTAAATTTAAAAATTTTTGTTTTACTTATTTTTTTTAAAAAAATATCTTTCTTATTAATAATATTTAATAGGCACATATATTTTTTTTATACATGGTATTTAATAAAATAATTTAAAAATATTTATTTTTCGTAAATAAATTTTTTTGATAATGAAAAAAATTTCATCAAAATAAAATTGAGATAAAGTCATCAAATAATGATAAATTAAGTTTTTAGCATTAAAAATAATTGAAGTTCATTGTTAAAATAAATCTACATAATTTTTAAAATATACAAATATTTTAAAATGGTTTCGAAATAATTTTTTCAATTGTATGATAAAATATTTATGAATTAAATGTATTGTTTTTTGAGGACATGATATTTTTAGTTGGTTTGAAAAGAAAAGAAAAAAAATTATTTGTATCACCCAAATCCCATGAAATTCCATGAAACCTTTTCATTTTTTCAAAAATTTCATTTAGTTATATCAAATCCCATCAAACCCCACCAAACACCAATCTCATTTTAAAATTCCATTATAACAAACGCTCAAAATGGGATTTAGAAATCCAAATCCCACCAAATTCCATGAAATCCATGGAACCAAACACACTGTTCGTGTGATGTGTGTGAAATGTGTGAGGCGGCACAAGAGTTCTCTTTTCTCAGAGGAAGTCGTGAAGAGGAAGAAGAAGACCCCGTAGGGCTTTTTCTCAGACGGGTTTTAAAATGTAAGATCATGGGCCCAACTAATTATTTGTTATGGGCTTCTAAACATTTTTAAGAAGCCTAGCCCTACACCCATATTTTGGACCATAAAAATGTTAATTTTCGAAATAATAAGGCCCAAAAATTTTAAAGTGCCCTTAAAGCCTTAAAATGGCCTATTTAGATGAAAAATGGGCTTCCTAAATATTCATATATATATATATAACTTAAATTTTTCTATAAAATAAACCTTAAAATAATTATTTTGGGCTCTTAAAATTCTTAGGACAAACATTTAAATAAAACTTTTATCGCGGTCGATCACCGACCGGCTAAGTGCTCAAAAATTAATATTTTTATTCAAAAAAATTCATAACTCTAAGAATACTCGGATTAAAAATCCTAAATAAATTTAAAACACAAAATCATGATAAATAAAAATAATTTAACCCCTTAATTTATTTTATAATTATTTAAATTTTATTTAAAATATTAAATTTCTTAATTATGCATACGATTTAGCGTGAACGAGATTCTAGGCGTTACAGTCTTGGTTGTCTTATTTTAATTATATTTATCTTTCAGTTATTTTAATTCTTATTATATTTAGTAATTAATTTTTTTATTTAATTCTTTGCATCCTTCTTTATTATTTTTGTCTAGATTAAGTAATATAATTAATTCTTGAGAATTGACTACAGTCCCTGTGGGATCGATAATTGGACTCTCTTTGCAATTATTATTATTTGACCTAGTGCACTTGCTAGTAAATATCGAATTAAGCGGTCAATCATCATTGTTGATCTCTTGAGATAGCAGCATATAATAGATCAAGGATGGATATGGAAGTTTGAAGGTAGTCTGGGCACAATCATCAAATGCCATGACTGTGTCAAAAATAAGTCGGCCATAGTTAAACTCAACGCCTGTCCCAATCGCATACAACACAGGGACTTGATGCTTGGTCACACTGATAGAATTTCTTGATGGAGTCCAAGACATCACATCAGTTTTTTGAAGAACAGAGTACCAACATGTGAGTTTGGCCGCAGACAACTTCTTGGGATGAGTTGGAAATTATGTAACTTGACCACCAGTAATGACAGAAGTCATCACATCTGTTGTGAAAATTGCTCGCAAGCGTACGAGTGTCAAGTTTTAATATAGTAATTTAAATCAGATATCGATCCCACAGGGAGTAAAATTAAAATATTTAGTGCTTGTAATTAAAATAGTCCAAACTTTATCTAGAAAATCAAACTTTGAGAATTTGGCAGAAAAATAAATAAAATAGCAATGAAGTTTTGATAAGCACGCACACAACTTTCAGATTAGAAATCAATCAGAGAAAAATGGTCTAGAGGTATAGATTTCACCTGGTTTCAACAACAGTCAATTCTAATTAATTTAGTTTCATGAATTCCAATCAATTAATAGCCAAGAACACTAAAGTTTATTATATCCCTCTCCGAGCAACAAATAATTTTTATCAACTATAATTCAATTCCAATATCCCTATTAAGAATTTATCGCAGTGATCTATCACAAAATAATGTTCTTTTTAAAAGCTCTGTTAAAATATACACTCTCCCGAACTGTATAAATAATTAACAGTGTATTTTCTAATGTCCTATTCAAAATCCCCTCTCCCGAGCAATGATTTCAAATAAATATAACAAATCAATTATTGATCTAATCTAGAAACAAAACTCAATTCAATAAAATAAAAAATTCATGAAAGTGTTTACACCAGATTCCATTCGACCTCTAGACTCTAAAAATTAGTTCATAATTGAATTCAAATAAAACCAAAATAAATTCAAAAATCTAGACATGAATTCAGAATTAAATAAATAAAAGATAAAGGAACAAATCCGTCATCGATGTCGTGCCCGGTCTATCGATATCCGTCTTCGTTCTTCAAGTAAAGCACAAAATTCCTCAGAAAATCTTCCCAACGATCTCACGATCAATCTCTGATTCTCTGATATGGGTGTGGTGATTGTGGCGGCTCTCCTTTTTTATGTCTGATAAAAATCCTTTTATATTGCTCACAAAAGCCCAGTCAAAAAGCCCATAGAATTAATTGCCCGAAATAATAAAACTTTCCAATCCAGCAACGGGGCGGGCGCTCAAGTGAACGGCGCGGGCGCGCTTCAAGATCGCTTCTCAAATCTTCAAGGCTCCCAGGCATAGCGCGATTGCTCTTAATTCCCTCTCTTTAGCGCTAAGTGAAGTGCTGACAACATTGGCCCATTAACAAAGCCCAACACTGTTCCTTCTTTTCCTGATCGTTCTTTTCTTTCTTTTTCACTTCCTTTTTATTCTCTTTTCTTTTATTCTTCATAAATCTCATTTTTCTTCTATTTTCCTTTTCTTTTTCAAATAAATTCAATAATTCTCTACAAGCACAAAAACAACAAAACTCCGCATAAATCTGCTCGAAACAAAAATTTAACAATTAAAATCATATATAAATTAAGTGTATAAAATACACTTATCAAATACCCCTAAACTTAGACTTTTGCTAGTCCCGAGCAAAACTATTCAAAACAATAAATTCTAAAAACTCATACTCTCAAACCTACAAAAATAGCCAAGAAATATTATGGAGCAATGGCCTCATCAACGATTTCAAAAAAATATCAAATCCAATCATATCACACCCAACTAACACTTGAAAGTTTTCAGTCATAATAAAATAACCGCATAAACTTACAATCTCCTCAACTCACGTTTCAAAACACCCTTATCCAAATTCAATTCAAACATTCATAGATCATGAAGATTTTTCAAGGTAGCATAGGATCAAATTATAGGAATATAAATAAAAAACACTCACAAATAGGTAAATACAAAGAATAATAGTGTGTATGTGTTTCGATCAAAATTCATAATCATTAAAAGCATCAATCAACAGTCCATAGGCTAAATTCTCGCAACTCTTCTCCACTAGTATATTGGGCAACTGAGACTCGGTCAATAGGACTTAATTAGCTTATAGTGTAAGGCTTGACTTATGGCTACAAATGAAGGATAAGAATTTAAATTAAGGAGTAAATCATATTTATGCTCTAATTACGACTCCTTTTCATTCACAATTTCACGCTCTTTTTCACTTCATTGATTTTTCAAATTTTCACTTCTTCTTTCACAAATTTTTTCTTTCTTTCACAACTTTTTCAACCACATTTTTCAACTCTTTTTTTTTTCTACTACCTCTTTTCATCATTTTCAATTCATCCACCAAACCATTCTTTTATTTTACAAATATTAACTAGGAGCATATAACATTTTAGCATTCAAATTTCTCCCTTAAAGGTAGGAAATAGTGTTTAGGCTATTCAGGTAGTCAATGTAGGACCTTGAAATAATGACGAATGAGAGTTTAATCACACGTTTACACACATGCAATTCGATTTTCAATAAAGCTCAAACAAGGTACTAGGGATAACATAGATTAATAGGTAGCTTGAAAGGCTCAAATGAATTCAGAAAAATTGCCTAAATCATTTCTAATCTCAGTTTTTGTCCGTATTTCGCCTCGAGGAGTGTCCGAACTAGTTCTAGACAAGTATCAATCCACAATTAATTGATACAAATTCCAATCAGTGCAGAAAAGATTAATCATCAACAGTAAACGATGATTTTCCAACAAATTTCAGATTTTCTCGTACCTCACTGTACTAATAAACGTGTATGCTCAAATAGCAACTAAGGATACTTTTTTTTTTCAATGAAAATTCTGGCCCAAAAAATTCAAACAATGCCTCAATCATATCTATGTCTGTATGTTTCAAAACTCAGATTCAAGTATTAATCACAGAGTATATGGGAAATTGTTCATCTAATTGGTTCCATTTTTTCTCAAAAATATTTGTCAGATAGGTAGACAATCATGGATTTCAGTTATAGCACAAAAAATATTTTTCATCCATGCATCCATTTCTTTCTCGACTTTATTTAAACTCAACTCAACTAACACAACAAATAAACTCAATCAAAAATTTTATCTATGAAGCACACAATAATCAACTAAACAACTTTCAACCTTATCAACAAAATCAAAAACTAATTCACCCCCCCAAACTTATTGTAATCATTGTCCCTAATGATTAAAAACAATAAACAAGGGACACGGGACGCGTACCTTCCACACCGAGCATCAGTACTCGACATCCATATCATCTCCAAGGAAGTAAGTACACCAACATCTCCATAGAAATAAGTTGCAGCTACAACAACACCATCAAGATTTGATCGGATGAAATAGAATTTGCCCATGTGAATAAGTGATTATGCTCCTAATAAGCAGGACCGAGCAATGCATGGAACGATTTGGACACGCGATTGTGCATAGAGATGCTAGGATTTCAATGACCTCAATGGTACATGGATGTGAGCAGCTAGGAGGGGCGTGTGATCTCAAGGCTATGCTGCTGAGATTTGTTTGCGCAAGGAGACGACTGGTGGAGAGGTGCAATCGCGTAAGATTGAAGTGCTGATGGTGGCTAGGTGCGCATAAAGTGAAGCGCAGATGGAGATGCTTGTTTGCTCAGATGGTTGCGCGGTTGGGCAGGCGAATTAGCGCGTTAGCGCAAGGAGATGGTGCATGGAGAAGGCGCGATAGCGCTAGTTGAAGCGCTGATGGTGGGTGATGGTAGCGCGATAGCGCTTTGTAGTGCGCACTTCAGGAGCGCGTTAGCGCTTGGTGGATGCGCGGTTTGTGTACGTGTTAGCGCATGTTTGTGCGCAGTTGAGTGAGCGCGATAGCGCTTAATGGAGCGCCTTTGAGTTGCTTAATAGCGCTAGGTAGTGCGCTGTTCCTGAATAACTGAAGCAAAATGTGTGCGCGGGCGCCCAAGAGTAGTAAGGCGGGCGCGCCTGTAGTTCGACAATCAACATTATTTTCTTCCCAGATGCAGCGCGGGTGATAAGTTCATTTTGTATGCATTAGTTGTGATATTTTTATATATATTTTTGTGTGCATTCATTTTATTTTTATGTGTTTTTATGTGTTTTAGTTCATGTGTGTGTATTTCACTCCTTGGGTTAATTTTGTAGGAAAATATATTTTTGAAGAGTGAATTACGGACCAGCTTTGTTCAAAAAATCAAATTTAATTTTAGAGAGCTCCAAATCCGATCTTCACCAGTCAGATTAAAGTTCAAGATGTTTTGAAGCTGCTGTCCAAATTTCAGGTCAATCCGACGGCTAGATCTTAAGATATGATTTTTTCAAAATCATCGCTCGGAGCAGTTGGAATGTTGCGCTGATGGTGAATGTTGTAGCGCGTTAGCTCTTGATGTGCTAATGCGCTTAGAACAAGCTGATTGGTGCATGAGGGAGTGCTAACGCGCAAACGAGCTGGAAATAGCGCTTGAGCAAGCGCAATCGCGCAAAGATGGAAGAAAGGATGCGCAGATGCGCATGAGAATAGCGCAATCGCGCAGCTTCATCAAATTTAGAACGCGCGCGGGCGAGGTTAGTGGCTCGCTCGAGCGCGGTATAGAATTCCAGAGAATTGGGGCTTGCGCGCGAGAATGCTTTGAGGCCTCTGATTTTTTAGCTGGCGCGCGAGCGAGATGGTTTTGGCGTCGCGCGCGTGTGGCAGAATTTTAAAAATCCGAGAAATTATATTTCGCGTAGGATTTAATTATGAGGGTTCCAAAACACTATAAATAGATGTTTTAAATATTTTAGAAGGGTTCCTGACCAGATTCCGGATTTTGAGAGGCGGCTACGGCACAGGCTTGGAAGATTTTTCTCTTCTCTTTTATTTTATTTTATTTGTCAATTCATGATAAAAACTTGGTTTTGAATTATGAATTGTGAGTAGTTTTCTTTTTCGATCAAGACCACGTGATTGGACCAGACAATTTATGTAGAAAACTCGTTTGTTTATTTGAGATTTTTAGACTTGATTTGATTTTATTAATTATCGAATATATTTGTCTTACAAATTTCTTGGCCAGTTATTTGTTTGCTTGTTAATCGATTCCAAGTCGACAGAGGAGGTCTCGATTTTGATCACTTCGATAATCAACATAGTGTAAAACTGACTAGAAATAGAATTTGGTTTCATTATGCGGTTTAGGTGTTTACTGAATTTTCACAGTTAGTCATGCATTCGAATTTGATTAGAATTACGAAAGATTGGTTCATCAATATTCGAATAGGTTTTATTGTTCTAGAAATAGTCCTTCGAACAAATTAGAAAAATTCCCGTGAATTAAGATTAAGTCTGATATCTTAGATTGACTACTTGTTACATGAATTGATCGAGCTTTTCCCAAATTTGATTTAAATCTAAAATTTCCAGCTGTGTTTAATTTAATTTAATTTTAATTGCAACGTTTTATATTGAGTTTAAAATTTGAAATCATCCTTTTAATTAGTCTAGATTAGGTAGAAATAAATATATTTTGGTAATAATTTTTATACAGTCCCTGTGGGTTCGACACTTGGACCTTTGTCCACTATATTATTACTTGACCTGGTACGCTTGCCAGTTGAATTTATTCACACCGATTAACGCGGTTAAGTTTTTGGCGCCGTTGCCGGGGACTATCTGATATCAAAATTTTTATTTCTCTTGAGATTAGACTGTTTTTTTTATTTATCTGCTTTTTGAATTTTTTTTTATTTTATTTGTGTTTGTCAGGTACTCATCTGCTAGTGCATGCATCGATCTCGACTATTCAAAAATCTCCTACCACTCGATTTGGAGATAGAACGCACGCTTAGTAGGATTCGAAGAGCTAGGAAAGATCTTAATTTGGAGCTTGATTCTGAGTCTGAGGAAGAAATGGCAGAAGAAGTTGACAACCGCACTGTTTGGGATCTTATTAGGCCTCCGGTTGAAGGTTATGGATCCAGCATCGTTCGCCCCGCTGTTGAGGCGAACAGCTTTGAGCTTAAACCCTCAACTATTCAGATGATACAACTTCAAGCACGATTTGGAGGCACTTCTACTGAGGATCCTTACGCTCATCTGGAGCGATTCCTGTCGATCTGCGATACCTTCAAAGTCAATGGGGGTAACCTCTGATGCAGTAAGACTGCGGTTATTCCCATTCTCTCTACAGTACGAAGCCTTGGAGTGGCTTGATGACCTGCCAACTGGTTCTATTACTACTTGGACTGGGCTTGTCCAAGAATTCCTAAGGAAATATTTCCCTCCTACGAAGATGGCTAAGTTATTCTCTGATATTATATCTTTCAAGCAAAAGGAGGGAGAATCTCTACATGCGGCATGGACCAGGTTCAAAAAGATGTTGAGGACATGTCCTCAGCATAATCTTACTCAAAGCCAGCAGACCCAGACGTTCTACAACGGAGCCGATCAGTCGGTTCGATCTATGCTGGATGCTGCAGCCAATGGATGCTTATTCAGGAAGACGCCAGCTGAAGCTTGGGAGATCATTGGCAACATGGCAGAGAGTAATATTGGGTGGCCGGATGTAAGGAAGGAAAAGAAGGGTGAAATTCTAGAGGTCGATGCTTTGATGGCCCTGAACGCTAAGATCGACTCTCTAACACATCAAGTGGCACTCATGAAAACAGCGCCAACACAAGGGAATCTGAAAGAGGATCATCAGTTGTTTGAAGTTGATGCTGTAAATTTTATGGGAAATCAAGGACGGCAGCCGTACAACTCCTACAACAACAATTATAATCAGAACTGGCAGTCCAAGCAAGAGGAGAAGAAGCCGAGCTTCGAGGAAATAATGATGAAATATGTGGCGGGTACTGAGGCTCGTTTACAAAATCAAGAAGCTATGATGCAGAGGTTGGAAAGTCAGATGGGTCAAATTGCTTCCCAATTGTCAAATCGTCCTACTGGATCTCTACCGAGCAACACTAAGCTCAATCCCAAAAGCGTGAATGCAATTATGGTAGTGACGAGATCACAATCTGAACAGTCTGAGAAGCAACCGAAAGACGAGAAGGTTGTGGAAGGGCCAAAAATTGATGAAGAAAAAGAGGAGGTGCGTACAGAAAAATCCTCCACGACAGGTAAGAAAGGTAAGACTTCAAAATTTGAAGTTAACAAAAATGTTGATTTATCTACTTTACCTTTCCCTCTTAGAGCTAAGCAACTATTATTTGATTCTCAATTTAAGAAGTTTCTTGAAATTTTCAAGAAACTGCATATTAACATACCTTTTGCAGATGCTTTAGCTCAGATGCCGAGATATGCAAAGTTTCTGAAAGACTTGCTGAAAAATAAAAAAGAAGCTGAATGATCTTACGCAAGTCACAATGAAGGAAGAGTGCTCGGCGGTGTTGCAAAAGAAGCTTCCAACAAAATCTCAGGATCCAGGGAGTTTTTCTATACCCTGTCATATTGGAAGTTTGTATTTTGAGAATGTGTTGTGTGATCTTGGGTCGAGCATTAATTTAATGCCTTATTCTATTGCTCGAAAATTAGGAGTTGAAAATATAGAACCTGCTGCTATCTCTCTTAAATTTGCTGATGGTTCTATTAAATATCCGAGAGGGATCGTAGAGAATGTCCTAGTCAAGATAGAACACTTTATATATCCTGTAGATTTTGTTATTCTTGACATGGATGAGGACTGTGAGGTTCCACTGATTTTAGGGCGTCCTTTTCTTGCTGCTAGTAGAGCCCTAGTTGATGTTGAGAAGGGAGAGTTGGTTCTGAGATTGAATGATGAACAAGTAGTTTTTACTATGTCTAAGTCGGCTACTGAGAGCCCAATTTTGAAATCTTGTTCTGCTATTCGTTTGGTTGATGAGATGCATGATGTTGGTGCATGTCTGCAGGTGCAGTTGTCTGCAGGAATTAATCCCTTGCACAAGTTCTTTAATGATGTAGCATGCAAGTGCAGGACTGATTCGAGTTTTTCACAGACGGTGGATAAACCACCTTGAATTTCACCACTCAAAGAGGAGTATAGTCGGGCTATAGACTATAAATTTAGCGCTGACTGGGAGGCAACCCAGTGTTTTTGTTTTTTTTTTATTATGTTTTTGGTTTTTATTTTTGTTTTTATTTGATTATTGTTTCTTTCCCATGACAGTTGGTCGTGCCCGCCGATAATCTAGACTACTGATACCGTCCCAGAGGATACTGTCAAGAAGGAAGAGAATGCATCGAAAACCAGGGGAGTGTTATTTTTGTTTTTCATTACATTGTGTGTTTGTTTGCATTCTGTTCATTGTTCTGAAGCATTGAGGGCAATGCTTTGGATAAGTATGGGGGGGTAGACTAGTTTATCGCAGTTGTGTGTTTGTCTTGTATCTGTCGTGTTTCGTATTTGTTTGCATATAGTGTTTTTTGTTGTTGTTTGCATTGCATGGGTAGGATGAGTCATGATAGCCAAGTTTATCACAGTTGTGTGTTTGTCTTGCATCTGTCGTGTTTCGTATTTGTTTGCATATAGTGTTTTTTGTTGTTGTTTGCATTGCATGGGTAGGATGAGTCATGATAGCCAATGATGATGAAGTTATTTGAAAAAAAAAATTAAAAAAATGGGTTTTTTTTTTTGAAAAATTTTGCTCTTGACTGGACATGAGAAACTGTAGGTTGAACCGTGAATATTTTTAAGCACTAATGTTAGACCAGTGGACTGTAACAAAAGATTTGATGAAGTTTCTGTCTGTTTGACCATTGCACGACAATAGGTGGTTTGTGGATCTTGATTGTGTTCTATGAATTTTGATGAGGCTCTAGTTTACACTTATGATCTTGGGCGCACCTAGAAAAAAAAAATTTTACAATTCCATCCGGGCCTTGAAAGGATTAAAATCCTAAAAAAAAAAAAAAAAAATAAATAAATTTAAGGCTAAGTATGCGGATTCAATGGGATTGATGCTCCATCCGGGCTATAGACGAGGGGATTAGAAAGAAAAAATAGAATGATTTTTCGTATCCTAGCCAGTTATAGCTAAGTCAGCGGGTAATTATTGGGGCTAATGCAATACCGGGTGCAAAATCCGAAGGTGTGTAATTCATTATCTCAAGGGAGGTGAGTTTAGTCTAGAGGTCGTTGGAAGGAATTAGCACTTGAAGAGTGAAACTTGCACTAATTTGTCATAGGTCTCTAAGCAGTTTTGAGATGAATTCGGTCTAAGTTGTATGAAACTGGAATACATTTCACACACACACGTTACAATTCACACACACACGTTCACGTTAAACCGAAGGTGTATTATGAAAAGTTGAGAGCATGTCTGTGTTTTTTATTTTGTGATTGAACTTCTCGGAGGCTTTGCACATTTATGACTTGTCCTTACTTATGCTTTTGTTTGCATTTTGTTTTTCCATGTCTTGCTCGAGGGCGAGCAAGAGTTAAGTATGGGGTTGTTGATAAGTTCATTTTGTATGCATTAGTTGTGATATTTTTATATATATTTTTGTGTGCATTCATTTTATTTTTATGTGTTTTTATGTGTTTTAGTTCATGTGTGTGTATTTCACTCCTTGGGTTAATTTTGTAGGAAAATATATTTTTGAAGAGTGAATTACAGACAAGCTTTGTTCAAAAAATCAAATTTAACTTTAATAGATCCAAATCCGATCTTCACCAGTCAGATTAAAGTTTAAGATGTTTTGAAGCTGCTGTCCAAATTTCAGGTCAATCCGACGGCTAGATCTGAACATATGAATTTTTCAAAATCATCGCTCGGAGAGTTGGAATGTTGCGCTGATGGTGAATGTTGTAGCGCGTTAGCTCTTGATTTTGGCGCTAGAAAGAGTGCTAACGCGCTTAGAACAAGATGATTGGTGCATGAGGGAGTGCTAACGCGCAAACGAGCTGGAAATAGCGCTTGAGCAAGCGCAATCGCGCAAAGATGGAAGAAAGGATGCGCATATGCGCATGAGAATAGCGCAATCGCGCAGCTTCATCAAATTTAGAACGCGCGCGGGCGAGGGTAGTGGCTCGCTCGAGCGCGGTATAGAATTCCAGAGAATTGGGGCTTGCGCGCGAGAATGCTTTGAGGCCTCTGATTTTTTAGCTGGCGCGCGAGCGAGATTGTTTTGGCGTCGCGCGCGTGTGGAAGAATTTTAAAAATCCGAGAAATTATATTTCGCGTAGGATTTGAGGGTTCCAAAACACTATAAATAGATGTTTTAAATATTTTAGAAGGGTTCCTGACCAGATTCCGGATTTCGAGAGGCGGCTACGGCACAGGCTTGGAAGATTTTTCTCTTCTCTTTTATTTTATTTTATTTTATTTGTCAATTCATGATAAAAACTTGGTTTTGAATTATGAATTGTGAGTAGTTTTCTTTTTCGATCAAGACCACGTGATTGGACCAGACAATTTATGTAGAAAACTCGTTTGTTTATTTGAGATTTTTAGACTTGATTTGATTTTATTAATTATCGAATTTATATTTGTCTTACAAATTTCTTGGCCAGTTATTTGTTTGCTTGTTAATCGATTCCAAGTCGACAGAGGAGGTCTCGATTTTGATCACTTCGATAATCAACATAGTGTAAAACTGACTAGAAATAGAATTTGGTTTCATTATGCGGTTTAGGTGTTTACTGAATTTTCACAGTTAGTCATGCATTCGAATTTGATTAGAATTACGAAAGATTGGTTCATCAATATTCGAATAGGTTTGATTGTTCTAGAAATAGTCCTTCGAACAAATTAGAAAAATTCCCGTGAATTAAGATTAAGTCTGATATCTTAGATTGACTACTTGTTACATGAATTTTCTGGTACCTACGTGAGTCCTTGATCGAGCTTTTCCCAAATTTGATTTAAATCTAAAATTTCCAGCTGTGTTTTATTTAATTTAATTTTAATTGCAACGTTTTATATTGAGTTTAAAATTTGAAATCATCCTTTTAATTAGTCTAGATTAGGTAGAAATAAATATATTTTGGTAATCATTTTTATACAGTCCCTGTGGGTTCGACACTTGGACCTTTGTCCACTATATTATTACTTGACCTGGTACGCTTGCCAGTTGAATTTATTCACACCGATTAACGCGGTTAAGTTTTTGGCGCCGTTTCCGGGGACTATCTGATATCAAAATTTTTATTTCTCTTGAGATTAGACTGTTTTTTTTATTTATCTGCTTTCTAAATTTTATTTTATTTTATTTGTGTTTGTCAGGTACTCATCTGCTAGTGCATGCATCGATCTCGACTATTCAAAAATCTCCTACCACTCGATTTGGAGATAGAACGCACGCTTAGTAGGATTCGAAGAGCTAGGAAAGATCTTAATTTGGAGCTTGATTCTGAGTCTAAGAAAGAAATGGCAGAAGAAGTTGACAACCGCACTGTTTGGGATCTTATTAGGCCTCCGGTTGAAGGTTATGGATCCAGCATCGTTCGCCCCGCTGTTGAGGCGAACAGCTTTGAGCTTAAACCCTCAACTATTCAGATGATCCAACTTCAAGCACGATTTGGAGGCACTTCTACTGAGGATCCTTACGCTCATCTGGAGCGATTCCTGTCGATCTGCGATACCTTCAAAGTCAATGGGGGTAACCTCTGGTGCAGTAAGACTGCGGTTATTCCCATTCTCTCTACAGTACGAAGCCTTGGAGTGGCTTGATGACCTGCCAACTGGTTCTATTACTATTTGGACGGGGCTTGTCCAAGAATTCCTAAAGAAATATTTCCCTCCTACGAAGATGGCTAAGTTATTCTCTGATATTATATCTTTCAAGCAAAAGGAGGGAGAATCTCTACATGCGGCATGGACCAGGTTCAAAAAGATGTTGAGGACATGTCCTCAGCATAATCTTACTCAAAGCCAGCAGACCCAGACGTTCTACAACGGAGCCGATCAGTCGGTTCGATCTATGCTGGATTCTGCAGCCAATGGATGCTTATTCAGGAAGACGCCAGCTGAAGCTTGGGAGATCATTGGCAACATGGCAGAGAGTAATATTGGGTGGCCGGATGTAAGGAAGGAAAAGAAGGGTGAAATTCTAGAGGTCGATGCTTTGATGGCCCTGAACGCTAAGATCGACTCTCTAACACATCAAGTGGCACTCATGAAAACAGCGCCAACACAAGGGAATCTGAAAGAGGATCAGCAGTTGTTTGAAGTTGATGCTGTAAATTTTATGGGAAATCAAGGGCGGCAGCCGTACAACTCCTACAACAATAATTATAATCAGAACTGGCAGTCCAAGCAAGAGGAGAAGAAGCCGAGCTTCGAGGAAATAATGATGAAATATGTGGCGGGTACTGAGGCTCGTTTACAAAATCAAGAAGCTATGATGCAGAGGTTGGAAAGTCAGATGGGTCAAATTGCTTCCCAATTGTCAAATCGTCCTACTGGATCTCTACCGAGCAACACTGAGCTCAATCCCAAAAGCGTGAATGCAATTATGGTAGTGACGAGATCACAATCTGAACAGTCTGAGAAGCAACCGAAAGACGAGAAGGTTGTGGAAGGGCCGAAAATTGATGAAGAAAAAGAGGAGGTGCGTACAGAAAAATCCTCCACGACAGGTAAGAAAGGTAAGACTTCAAAATTTGAAGTTAATGAAAATGTTGATTTATCTACTTTACCTTTCTCTCTTAGAGCTAAGCAACTATTATTTGATTCTCAATTTAAGAAGTTTCTTGAAATTTTCAAGAAACTGCATATTAACATACCTTTTGCAGATGCTTTAGCTCAGATGCCGAGATATGCAAAGTTTCTGAAAGACTTGCTGAAAAATAAAAAGAAGCTGAATGATCTTACGCAAGTCACAATGAAGGAAGAGTTCTCGGCGGTGTTGCAAAAGAAGCTTCCAACAAAATCTCAGGATCCAGGGAGTTTTTCTATACCCTGTCATATTGGAAGTTTGTCTTTTGAGAATGTGTTGTGTGATCTTGGGTCGAGCATTAATTTAATGCCTTATTCTATTGCTCGAAAATTAGGAGTTGAAAATATAGAACCTGCTGCTATCTCTCTTAAATTTGCTGATGGTTCTATTAAATATCCGAGAGGGATCGTAGAGAATGTCCTAGTCAAGATAGAACACTTTATATATCCTGTAGATTTTGTTATTCTTGACATGGATGAGGACTGTGAGGTTCCACTGATTTTAGGGCGTCCTTTTCTTGCTGCTAGTAGAGCCCTAGTTGATGTTGAGAAGGGAGAGTTGGTTCTGAGATTGAATGATGAACAAGTAGTTTTTACTATGTCTAAGTCGGCTACTGAGAGCCCAATTTTGAAATCTTGTTCTGCTATTCGTTTGGTTGATGAGATGCATGATGTTGGTGCATGTCTGCAGGTGCAGTTGTCTGCAGGAATTAATCCCTTGCACAAGTTCTTTAATGATGTAGCATGCAAGTGCAGGACTGATTCGAGTTTTTCACAGACGGTGGATAAACCACCTTGAATTTCACCACTCAAAGAGGAGTATAGTCGGGCTATAGACTATAAATTTAGCGCTGACTGGGAGGCAACCCAGTGTTTTTGTTTTTTTTTTATTATGTTTTTGGTTTTTATTTTTGTTTTTATTTGATTATTGTTTCTTTCCCATGCCAGTTGGTCGTGCCCGCCGATAATCTAGACTACTGATACCGTCTCAGAGGATACTGTCAAGAAGGAAGAGAATGCATCGAAAACCAGGGGAGTGTTATTTTTGTTTTTCATTACATTGTGTGTTTGTTTGCATTCTGTTCATTGTTCTGAAGCATTGAGGGCAATGCTTTGGATAAGTATGGGGGGGGTAGACTAGTTTATCGCAGTTGTGTGTTTGTCTTGTATCTGTCGTGTTTCGTATTTGTTTGCATATAGTGTTTTTTGTTGTTGTTTGCATTGCATGGGTAGGATGAGTCATGATAGCCAAGTTTATCACAATTGTGTGTTTGTCTTGCATCTGTCGTGTTTCGTATTTGTTTGCATATAGTGTTTTTTGTTGTTGTTTGCATTGCATGGGTAGGATGAGTCATGATAGCCAATGATGATGAAGTTATTTGAAAAAAAAAATTAAAAAAATGGGTTTTTTTTTTGAAAAATTTTGCTCTTGACTGGACATGAGAAACTGTAGGTTGAACCGTGAATATTTTTAAGCACTAATGTTAGACCAGTGGACTGTAACAAAAGATTTGATGAAGTTTCTGTCTGTTTGACCATTGCACGGCAATAGGTGGTTTGTGGATCTTGATTGTGTTCTATGAATTTTGATGAGACTCTAGTTTACACTTATGATCTTGGGCGCACCTAGAAAAAAAAAATTTTACAATTCCATCCGGGCCTTGAAAGGATTAAAATCCTAAAAAAAAAAAAAAAAAAATAAAATTAAATTTAAGGCTAAGTATGCGGATTCAATGGGATTGATGCTCCATCCGGACTATAGACGAGGGGATTAGAAAGAAAAAATAGAATGATTTTTCGTATCCTAGCCAGTTATAGCTAAGTCAGCGGGTAATTATTGGGGCTAATGCAATACCGGGTGCAAAATCCGGAGGAGTGTAATTCATTATCTCAAGGGAGGTGGGTTTAGTCTAGAGGTCGTTGAAAGGAATTAGCACTTGAAGAGTGAAACTTGCACTAATTTGTCATAGGTCGCTAAGCAGTTTTGAGATGAATTCGGTCTAAGTTGTATGAAACTGGAATACATTTCACACACACACGTTCACGTTAAACCGAAGGTGTATTATGAAAAGTTGAGAGCATGTCTGTGTTTTTTATTTTGTGATTGAACTTCTCGGAGGCTTTGCACATTTATAACTTGTCCTTACTTATGCTTTTGTTTGCATTTTGTTTTTGCATGTCTTGCTCGAGGGCGAGCAAGAGTTAAGTATGGGGGTGTTGATAAGTTCATTTTGTATGCATTAGTTGTGATATTTTTATATATATTTTTGTGTGCATTCATTTTATTTTTATGTATTTTTATGTGTTTTAGTTCATGTGTGTGTATTTCACTCCTTGGGTTAATTTTGTAGGACTGTCCAAATTTCAGGTCAATCCGACGGCTAGATCTTAAGATATGAATTTTTCAAAATCATCGCTCGGAGCAGTTGGAATGTTGCGCTGATGGTGAATGTTGTAGCGCGTTAGCTCTTGATTTTGGCGCTAGAAAGAGTGCTAACGCGCTTAGAACAAGCTGATTGGTGCATGAGGGAGTGCTAACGCGCAAACGAGCTGGAAATAGCGCTTGAGCAAGCGCAATCGCGCAAAGATGGAAGAAAGGATGCGCAGATGCGCATTAGAATAGCGCAATCGCGCAGCTTCATCAAATTTAGAACGCGCGCGGGCGAGGGTAGTTGCTCGCTCGAGCGCGGTATAGAATTCCAGAGAATTGGGGCTTGCGCGCGAGAATGCTTTGAGGCCTCTGATTTTTTAGCTGGCGCGCGAGCGAGATTGTTTTGGCGTCGCGCGCGTGTGGCAGAATTTTAAAAATCCGAGAAATTATATTTCGCGTAGGATTTAATTATGAGGGTTCCAAAACACTATAAATAGATGTTTTAAATATTTTAGAAGGGTTCCTGACCAGATTCCGGATTTCGAGAGGCGGCTACGACACAGGCTTGGAAGATTTTTCTCTTCTCTTTTATTTTATTTTATTTGTCAATTCATGATAAAAACTTGGTTTTAAATTATGAATTGTGAGTAGTTTTCTTTTTCGATCAAGACCACGTGATTGGACCAGACAATTTATGTAGAAAACTCGTTTGTTTATTTGAGATTTTTAGACTTGATTTGATTTTATTAATTATCGAATTTATATTTGTCTTACAAATTTCTTGGCCAGTTATTTGTTTTCTTGTTAATCGATTCCAAGTCGACAGAGGAGGTCTCGATTTTGATCACTTCGATAATCAACATAGTGTAAAACTGACTAGAAATAGAATTTGGTTTCATTATGCGGTTTAGGTGTTTACTGAATTTTCACAGTTAGTCATGCATTCGAATTTGATTAGAATTACGAAAGATTGGTTCATCAATATTCGAATAGGTTTGATTGTTCTAGAAATAGTCCTTCGAATAAATTAGGAAAATTCCCGTGAATTAAGATTAAGTCTGATATCTTAGATTGACTACTTGTTACATGAATTGTCTGGTACCTACGTGAGTCCTTGATCGAGCTTTTCCCAAATTTGATTTAAATCTAAAATTTCCAGCTGTGTTTTATTTAATTTAATTTTAATTGCAACTTTTTATATTGAGTTTAAAATTTGAAATCATCCTTTTAATTAGTCTAGATTAGGTAGAAATAAATATATTTTTGTAATCATTTTTATACAGTCCCTGTGGATTCGACACTTGGACCTTTGTCCACTATATTATTACTTGACCTGGTACGCTTGCCAGTTGAATTTATTCACACCGATTAACGCGGTCAGCGGGCGCTCAAGAAAATTGGGCGGACGCGTCGTCTCCTCGCATTGATATTTCTGGAGCCTGAAAATTAAGAAAAATTAAGCTCAAAAAATGAAATTAAAAAACTAAAAAAGAAAAAAAAATTAATTAACAATAATTAAATAAACTGAAAAATAAAAGCAAATAAAAATAAAAGAAAATGCTTGGGTTGCCTCCCAAATAACGCTTGGTTTAAAGTCGTCAGCCCGACTTTCACCGGTGTTAAGTCTTCCCTTTCTCTTTCACTCGCCAAATAAATTTCACGAACCTCTTTTTAAATTTTGCTTTCTTGTTCTTCGTGGCTTTCTTTGTTGATGAACTTGGCACTTTACTCTTTGATTCAAGCTCAAAATCAACTCTTGGACAGCTCTCCAACTTCACAACCGGTTCAATTAAACATAATTCTTCAATGGGTGGATTGGGTACTTTTGCGAATAAATTGAAGACCACTCGTTCGTACTCCACATCCATTGATAATTCACCCTTCTTGACATCTATTTTGGCATCAGCAGTAGCCAAAAATGGGCGTCCAAAAATCAGCGGAGCACCATGATCCGCTTCAATATCCAAGATCACGAAATCCGCTGGGAAGATAAATTTATCCACCTTGACTAGAACATCTTCAACAATTCCTAGTGGATATGTAATGATCCGATCCGCCAATTGCAATGAAATCTTAGTCGATTTCATGTCTCCCAACTCCAAGGCCCTGAAAATATATAATGGCATTAAGTTAATACTGGCCCCTAAATCACAAAGTGCATTATTAAAATGAGAACCACCAATAGAAAAAGGAATAGTAAAACTCCCTGGTTCCTTAAGCTTTTGTGACATCTTCTTTTGAAGCACCGTACTGCACTTTTCATTCAAATTCACCATCTCGTTCTCTAGCAGTCTCCTTTTCTTGGACATCATCTACTTGATGAATTTTGCATAATTTGGCATTTGTTCCAAAGCATTAGCAAAGGGGATGTTGATGTGAATTTTCTTGAAAATCTCCAAAAATTTGGAGAACTGCTCATCCAATGCTTTCTTCTTGAACCTCTGCGGGTATGGAAGTGGAGGCTTGTACATCGGTTTCGGCTCAGTTTTAAGCTCCTTCTCTTCGAATTTCTTCTCAAATTTCTCCTCTTCAATAGCAGGTTCTTGGACTCCAACTTCTTTTCCACTTCTCAACTCTATGGCATTGCACTGTTCCTTAGGATTCACCTCAGTATTGCTAGGGAACTAGCCGTGGTTGTTGTCTTTCAGTGCGTTTGCCAACTCCCAATGCTAGTCTCCATGGATTGCAACACCGCGCCCATGTTGGCCATGTGCGTCTCCAAGCTGTCAAGGTGAGACTCAGTTCTGGCCATCCTCTTACCTGGTTCCTGCACAAAAGTACTAACCGCATCCTCCAAAGACGGCTTACCCTCACTCTTATTTGTCATGAACCCCGAAGGATTCAACACATTATTATTGTTAGTATAAGAAAAATTTTCATGATTTCGCAAGCTAGGATGGTAAGTATTAGGGACAGGGTTACCTCGATAGCCTCCATAACCTCTTTGATTGATGTACTGGGCTTGTTCATGATAGTGAGATTCATCCATAGCACCCAGCACACCTGATGGTTCTGCAACACTCACTTTATTCAACGCAACTACCTGTGTAGTTAGTGCAGATAATTGAGCAGTGATGGATGTGAGAGGATCCACTGCATACACTCCAGCTGGCTTTTTTACCCCCATACGCTCAGAAGGCCATTGGAAACTATTGACCGTCATCTGCTCCAGCATATCATAGGCCTGCACATGGTCCTTAGCAAAAATGGTACCTCCAGCCGCAGAATCCACATTCATCCTCGTAGGGGCATTCAGTCCGTTGTAAAACCACTCGATCTGTTCCCTATCTGCAAAATTGTGGTTAGGACAACGTCTAAGTAATTCTTTGTACCTTTCCCATGCCTCGTATAGCTGTTCAGTGTCCATCTGCCGGAAGGTGCTGATCTCTATCTTCAACTGGGTGGACTTGGCAGGTGGAAAATATTTAGCAAGAAATTTTTCTGCCATCCCCTCCCAAGTAGTGATGCTTCCAAATGACAGTGATTGCAACCAACTCCTTGCTTGATCCCTGAGAGAAAAAGGAAACAAGCGTAAATGAATAATATCCTCAGATACACCATTAATTTTTATCGTATCGGTTATCTCCAAGAAAGTGCGTAGGTGTAGATGAGGATCAGCAGTGGTGCTCCCATTAAATTGGTTCTGTTGAACCATATTGATCAAGGCCGGCTTCAGCTCAAAATTGTTTGCGTTGATAGTTCCACGAGCTATTCCAGAATAGTGAGCCTGGATTACTGGCCTGAAGTGATCTTTAATTGGCACCAGGGGAGCTTGTTGTGCTTCTTCTTCAGCCATGTTCCTTAATTCTTCTCTTCTAATTCTTCTTAAAGCACGTGCAGTGCGCTCGATCTCCGGATCAAACAGTAGAGAATTCGCACTTTGAGATCGTCGCATAGACTGTAATTAAAAATAAGAAGAAATTAATTAGTAACTTAAAATAAAATAAAAAACTCTAAATTAAAATCTAGACTAATTAATAACAAGACTAAAAAATAATCAAAATTTACTCCCCGGCAACGGCGCCAAAAACTTGTTGTGAAAATTGCTCGCAAGCGTACGAGTGTCAAGTTTTAATATAGTGATTTAAATCAGATATCGATCCCACAGAGAGTAAAATGAAAATATTTAGTGCTTGTAATTAAAATAGTCCAAACTTTATCTAGAAAATCAAACTTTGAGAATTTGGCAGAAAAATAAATAAAATAGCAATGAAGTTTTGATAAGCACGCACACAACTTTCAGATTAGAAATCAATCAGAGAAAAATGGTCTAGAGGTATAGATTTCACCTGGTTTCAACAACAGTCAATCCTAATTAATTTAGTTTCATGAATTCCAATCAATTAATAGCCAAGAACACTTAAGTTTATTATTTCCCTCTCCGAGCAACAAATAATTTTTATCAACTACAATTCAATTCCAATATCCCTATTAAGAATTTATCGCAGTGATCTATCACAAAACAATGTTCTTTTTAAAAGCTCTATTAAAATTATACACTCTCCCGAGCTGTATAAATAATTAACAGTGTATTTTCTAATGTCCTATTCAAAATCCCCTCTCCCAAGCATTGATTTCAAATAAATATAACAAATCAATTATTGATCAGATAATTGAAAAGACAATCAATTCTAGAAAAAAACAATTAATCTAGAAACAAAACTCAATTCAATAAAATCAAAAATTCATG
Organism: Henckelia pumila; assembly: GCF_033568475.1. NCBI lineage: Eukaryota > Viridiplantae > Streptophyta > Magnoliopsida > Lamiales > Gesneriaceae > Henckelia > Henckelia pumila. The sequence goes on along the minus strand of NC_133123.1, from coordinate 19,549,498 downwards.
AAAGTGTCTACACCAGGTTCCATCCGACCTCTAGACTCTAAAAATTAGTTCATAACTGAATTCAAATAAAACCAAAATATATTCAAAAATCTAGACATGAATTAAGAATTAAATAAATAAAAGATAAAGGAACAAATCCATCGTCGATTCCGTGTCCGGTCTATCGATCTCCGTCTTCGTTCTTCAAGTAAAGCACAAAATTCCTCAGAAAATCTTCCCAACGATCTCACGATCAATCTCTGATTCTCTGATATGGGTGTGGTGATTGTGGCGGCTCTCCTTTTTTATGTCTGATAAAAATCCTTTTATATTGCTCACAAATGCCCAGTCAACAAGCCCATAGAATTAATTGCCCGAAATAATAAAAATTTTCAATCCAGCAACGGGGCGGGCGCTCAAGTGGACGGCGCGGGCGCGCTTCAAGTTTGCTTCTCAAATCTTCAAGGCTCCCAGGCATAGCGCGATTGCTTTTAATTCCCTCTCTTTAGCGCTAAGTGAAGCGCTGATAACATTGGCCCATTAACAAAGCCCAACACTATTCCTTCTTTTCCTGATCGTTCTTTTCTTTCTTTTTCACTTCTTTTTTATTCTCTTTTCTTTTATTCTTCATAAATCTCATTTTTCTTCTATTTTCCTTTTCTTTTCCAAATAAATTCAATAATTTTCTGCAAGCACAAAAACAAACAAAATCCGCACAAATCTGCTCGAAACAAACATTTAACAATTAAAATTATATATAAATTAAGTGTATAAAATACACTTATCAACATCCAAGGAGGGTAGAGCAGCATCATCAACAGAGACGGTGTCCGAAGAAATCCATTAATTATTGCAGGACTGAATAAGAAGATCTGTCCTCTCATATATACTCTGTCATACTTAACATATCTTGGATCCTTCACAGCTTCTGTTAAATTGCAGTAAAATTCTAGCACAAGCTCCCTATAGTATGGAGCAGATGAAGTGATAGTAGCTAGAATATTCCTTACCTCAAAAAATCTGACCATATTTTGAGCTCCATAGGTTTCCAGGTCAATATTTCTCTCTTCAAAAAATTTGCAATTGGCATATTGTTCCCAATTTTCAGCAATTTTCTCGGAGTAGAAAGAGGAAGAGTAGGGCTCATTTACCCGATAGTCTTCAGCTAAGGTGTTGTCCAGAATGTCAGCAACACCTTCGTCAACATCTTCCTCAGAGGTATCATGTAGTGACCCTTACCGAGATCACCTACTAAACAGAACTTAGGCATGCAATTAACTTAATCAAACAAAAAACCAAAATTAAGCTGCGGAAACATTAAACAATAAAAAATCCCAAGAAAAGGAATCTGTAAATACCCAAATAGTTATATAACCAAATTGAATGCTGTATCAACCCAATACAAAAGAATAAACCTAGAAGATGCTCCAGCTGGCCATCCTCTGCCTAGCCCCTCTTGGATCCACCCGCCTCGTCCAATCGCAAACCTGCCCCATGGAATAGGGTGCCCAGAAACAATGAGTACGAGATGTGAGCATAAAACGCTCAGCACGAGAGTATGAGTATACATGCATGCAAGTGTACCGTCTACTGAATGGAGGTCAAGAATCAGATAACAAAGACAGACCGGGCCCTGGAATGTAGCACGCTGTGCCGTCGCTTCAGGAGGTGGCTCACAAACCGAAATACAAGTGGATACGCGGGACCCAAATCGATGGAAGTCCATCCACTAACAGGATAGGGTAAACCCTACTAACAGGCATCTCAAAAGAGATATCTCAAGATGCAAATGTATGCAGCATATAATCATGGCATATAAATCATGCAGTCACATAATACATGCATACTCAGTCAGGATATCTCGAACAGTACTTTCGTACCTCAAATACCACGCGCGCTCTACCAGCTCTAGGTCTACGCCTATAATCCGCACTACACTGCCAAATGATACTAATATCATTATAGTGCTCTAAAAGCCTTAACTAAGCTATTGCATACTCCTAAATATTTTTAGGAAGCAAAAGCTATATCTTCGTTTGTCGTTAGCCCTTTGCTGTCGATTGCCTCAAAACTAGGCCACAACTCCGCTACGATGCCTGGATCGTTATGCCACTTCCGGATTCCCAATGGGACGCCTAGAATGTCCTAAATCTAAGCTAGAAGGCTGAAGAAACGAGAGAGAAGAGGTGATTGGTGTGCTCAAATGTGAACCTCGTCACCCCTATTTATAAACCACGAACGGAACGTCCGTTTCTCATCGTTGTGTCTGTTCTGCCTGATGAAAGTTGCTTCCATTCTCCTTCGTTGCTTCCAATGTCCCATCAAGTGCATAAGCAATGACGCATTTCAGATGGCACGAACTTTGCGTCCGATCCCTGGACGTTGCGTCCGTTTCTCTGACCCTCCGAACCATTTCTGATCATTCCGGGTCTAATCCCGAACTTCGTTAATCCATTAAGAGTTTCCTTAATCATGTTAATTTGATTAATTATAAATTACTCACTAAAACTGGGTTCGGGCTACTACATTCTTCCCCACTTAAGATATTTCGTCCTCGAAATCAGATCTTAAGTACTGAATGTAAAACAAGATACAAAAACATTCTTTATTCAAATCAAACGTTTACAGAGTTTTCAACTAAATACTACTCGAAAAGGAAATCAAAACAACTCAGGATATTTTGTACGCATCATGCTTTCGAGCTCCCAAGTGGCTTCTTTAGTGCCTCGGCGCTGCCACTGAACTAAAACCAGAGGAATAACTTTATTCCGCAAGACCTTATCCTTATGATCCAGGATACGAATAGGTCTCTCAACATAGGTCAAACCCGAATCCACCTGAACTTCAGACGGCTGCAGAATATGAGACGGATCTGCCACATACCGTCGCAACAGAGACACATGGAACACGTCATGAATACTAGACAGATACGGTGGCAAAGCCAGACGATAAGCCAAATCGCCAATGCTCTCTAAGATCTCAAACGGACCGATAAACCTGAGAGACAACTTGCCCTTGAGGCCCAATATGAGAATTCTGTGGAAAGGTGACACTCCTAGAAACACTTTCTCCCTAACATCAAACTGCAGAGGCCTACGCTTAGTATTAGCGTAGCTGGCCTGACGATCCTGTGCAATCTTAATCCGTTTCTTGATCTGATCAACAACATCTGCTGTCTGCTAAACTAACTCCGGTCCTTCAGCCTGTCACTCCCCGAATTCTTCCCAGAAGAGTGGAGTACGTCAACGTCGCCCATACAATGCCTCAAACGGTGCCATCCCAATGCTAGTATGATAGATGTTGTTGTACGCGAACTCAATCAATGACAAATGATCTTGCCAGGCTGAACCAAAATTCATAACGCACGCTCGAAGCATATCCTCCAAAGTACGGATAGTGCGCTCTGACTGACCATCTGTCTTCGGATGATAGGCCGTACTCAAACTGAGAGTAGTGCCCATCGCACGCTTAACACTCCCCCAGAACCTAGAAGTAAACCTGGGGTCTCGATCGCTGACAATGCTCACAGGAACTCCGTGAAGTCGAACGACCTCCTGAATATAAAACCGCGCCATGCAATCCACAAAGTACTCTCGGCTATAGGCAATGAAATGCGCGGACTTGGTGAGTCGGTCCACCATGACCCAGATAGCATCACAATTCCTCAAGGATACCGGCAAAATCCATCGTGATAAGCTCTCATTTCCACTCAGGAATAGGCAGACTGTGAAGCAAACCTCCAGGTCGTCGGTGTTCTACCTTGACCTGCTGACAAACCAAGCATCTCGAAACATACTGATACACGTTGCGTTTCATTCCCTTCCACCAAAACCGAGTACGTAGATCCTTGTACATTTTGTTGCTTCCCGGATGAATACTCAACTTAGTGCGATGTGCCTGAGACAAAATATCCTCTCGCAACTCTTCATCCTCCGGAATCATAAGCCTACCAGACAAACACAGAAAACCATCTGACTGATAGTGAAATCCAGACGTGCTACCCTCATTAGCAAGACGAGCCAAACGCTGGGTCTTTGAATCAGACATCTGAGCATCCTGAATTCGCAAATACAAAGTTGGCTTAGATAATATCGCAAACATATGGATATTCTGCATACCTTTCTTGTGCTTGAAGGTATACCCTGAAGAACAACACTCTCCGATCGCACTAGACATAGAACAAGTCTGAAGTGCGGATAGTCGCACCTTGCGACTCAAGGCATCGACGGTAAGATTAGCAGCTCTCGGGTGGTACTTAATCTCGCAATCATAGTCCTTTAGCAAGTCCATCCAATGCCTCTGCCACATGTTAAACTCCGCCTGAGTGAATAAATACTTGAGACTCTTGTGGTCGGTGAAGATCTCGAATTTCTCGTCATACAGATAATGACGTCAGATCTTCAAAGCGAACACAATAGCTGCCAACTCCAAATCATGAACCGGATAATTTTCTTCGTGAAACTTCAACTATCTAGAAGCGTATGCGATCACATGCCCATTCTGAGTTAGGACACAACCCAACCCCTGAAGAGAAGCATCTGTGTAAACCACGTACCCTCCAGATCCTGACGGTAATGCCAACACCGGCGCAGAAGTCAACCGTCATCTAAGCTCACAAAAATTCTCCTCACACTTTGAGGCACTCGAAATCAACACCCTTACGGGTAAGCTGCATCAACGGTCGAGCTATCTGAGAGAAGTTCAGAATGAAGCGATGATAATAACCTGCTAGACCCAGAAAACTACGGATCTCAGCAACCGTCGTCGGGCGCGACCAATTAAGCACAACCTCAATCTTGCACGAATCAACAGAAATCCCCTCCCTGGATATGATATGGCCAAGAAAGACCACTCGATCCATCCAGAACTCACACTTGCTCAGTTTGACGTACAACTGCTCATCCCGAAGAGTCTGCAGTACCAATCGCAAGTGTGAAACATGCTCGTCCGCATTACAGGAATACACCGGGATGTTGTCAATGAAGACCACAACAAACTTGTCCAAAAACTCCCTGAAGATACGGTTCATCAGATCCATAAATATATCCGGCGCATTAGTCAATCCAAAAGGCATCACTAGAAACTCGTAATGCCCATAGCGAGTACGGAATGCAGTCTTGGCTATGTCCTGATCTCGGACTCTCATCTGATGATACCCAGATCTAAAGTCAATCTTGGAGTAAACCGAAGTACCCTGCATCTGATCAAACAAGTCATCAATACGAGGCAAAGGATACTTGTTCTTCACAATAACTCGATTCAGCTGTCGGTAGTCAATGCACAACCGCATAGACTCATCCTTCTTCTTCACAAAGAGAACAGGAGCTCCCCAAGGAGATACAATAGAACGAATGTACCCCTTATCCAAAAGATCCTATAACTGATTCTTCAACTCTCGCATCTCTGACGGAGCCAGACGATACGGTGCTCGAGAAATAAGCGAAGTACCCGGCATCAACTCTATGCCAAACTCGACTTTCCTAGCAGGAGGAAAACTCGAAATCTCATCTGGAAATACATCTGGAAATTCATCCACAATAGGAATACTCTCTATCCCAATGCTCTCAGTGGACAAATCAACTGCATAGATAAGGTATTCTTCCCCGCCAGACTCTAGAGCTTGATAGGCTCTCAAAGCTGATACCAAAGGCATCGGGGGTCGCGCTCCCTCATCATAGAAAAGCCAGTTATGACTCCCATCCGGATGAAAGTGTACTAATCTCTGATAGCAGTCCACTGAAGCTTGATAGGTAGTCAGCATGTCTATCCCTAGAATACAATCGAAGTCATCCATCGCAAGAACCATGAGATTCGCTATCATAATGTTCCCTTCGAACTCTAAAGAGCAACCCATCACTAGACGCTTAGCCAAAGCAGATTGACCCATCGGAGTAGAAACAGAAATTACTACGTCTAGTGCAATGCATGGTAACTTATGCCTCTTAACAAACGTGCAGAAATGAAGGCATGAGATGCACCAGTGTCAATAAGTACAAGAGCAGGTATACCATATAACAGAAATGTACCTGCAATGACCCTCGTTCTCCTCCACTGCCTGATCATGCCTCAAGGCAAACACCTGACCAGAAGCCCGCGGCTTCCAGTGAGAACTCCCAGCAGGCTGTCCCTGCGACCTCTGCTGAACGGTAGTCTGAGAACCCGATCCCGAACCAAAACCAGAACCGCCTCCCCCAGCTAATGGACAATCCCTCCGGAGATGACCAACCTCTCCACAACGGAAACAAGCTCCAGAAGCTTTACGGCATCTGTCGGTCGGATGGTTCTTCCCGCAATGGTCGCACTTCTCCTTCTTCCCTAAACGAACAACACCAGCGGAACCAGAGAAAGAAAAAGTAGATCCGGACTTCTTGAAAGACTGAGCACGGGGACCCAAAGAACTCGCAGGCCTAGACTGAGGGAAAGACCTGTTCCGCCGAATGCTATCCTACGCCTGGTGACAATGGCTCACCAGACCCTCGTAGTTCATGTCATCACCAACCGCCACACGGTCATGAATCTCAGGGTTAAGGCCCTAAAGGAACAGATTGTACTTCATCTCAGAGCTGTCAGCAATCTCGGGGCAATAGGATATTTGATCGAAGAACTTCTGCTGATACTCGTCAATAGACATGGCTCCCTGTCGCAGACTCACTAGCTCACCCGCCTTCATCTGACGGAGTGTAGGAGGAAAATACATCTTTTGAAAAGCTGTGTGGAACTCGGCCCAGGTGGCCACTCCTCTCGCCGCAACAAAAGGTGCATAAGTGAATCTCCACCACTTTCGGGCTTGCCCATCCAGAAGATAACCAAGCGTCTCCATCTTTTGCTCCTCAGTACAGCGAAACGTCTGAAAAGTCATCTCCATACAGTCTAGCCAGTTCTCCGCATCCTCCGGAGACTCGCCTCCAACCAAGGGCTTAGGACCCATCTGTAAGAATCAGCGCACACTGAAATGCTGATCATCATGGCGACGATGATGGCGTTCTCGACGACCCTCCCGATCGGAATCGCCCCAACGTCCACCAATACTGCCATGGCTACTCTGATCATCGTTGTCTGCCATCTACAAAATAACCTCACGGTTATCTTATGCAGAATCTAAATCCCAAGAATACTATGCATGCTCTGATACCATAAATGTAGTGACCCTTACCGAGATCACCTACTAAATAGAACTTAGGCATGCAATTAACTTAATCAAATAGAAAATCAAAATTAGCTGCAGATTAAACAATAAACAATCCCAAGGAAAGGAATCTATAAATACTCAAATAGTTATACAACCAAATCGAACGCTGTATCAACCCAATACAAAAGAATAAACCTAGACGAAGCTCCAGCTGGCCATCCTCTGCCTAGCCCCTCTTGGATCCACCCGCCTCATCCAATCGCAAACCTGCCCCATGAAATAGGGTGTCCAGAAACACAGAGTACGAGACGTGAGCATAAAACGATCAGCACGAGAGTATGAGTATACATGCATGCAAGTGTACCGTCTACTGACTGGAGGTCAAGAATCATATAACAAAGACAGACCGGGCCCTGGTATGTAGCATGTTGTGCTGTTGCTTCAGGAGGTGGCTCACATACCGAAATACCAGTGGATACGTGGGACCCAAATCGATTGAAGTCTATTCACTAACAGGATAGGGTTAACCCTACTAACAGATATCTCAAAAGAGATAGCTCAAGATGCAAATGTATGCAGCATATAATCATGGAATATAAATCATGCAATCACATAATACATGCATACTCAATCAGGATATCTCGAACAGTACTTTCGTATCTCAAATACTAGGCGCGCTCTACCAACTTTAGGTCTACGCCTATAATTCGCACTACACTGCCAAATGATACTAATATCATTATAGTGCTATAAAAGCCTTAACTAAGCTATTGCATACTCCTAAATATTTTTAAGAAGCAAAATCTATACCTTCGTCCGTCGTTAGCCCTTTGCTTTCGATTGCCTCAAAACTAGGCCACAGCTCCGCTACGACGCCTGGATCGCTATGCCACTTTCGGATTCCCAATGGAACACCTAGAATGTCCTAGATCTAAGCTAGAAGGCTGAAGAAACAAGAGAGAAGAGGTGATTGGTGTGCTCAAATGTGAACCTCGACACCCCTATTTATAGACCACGAACGGAACGTCCGTTCCTCATCGTTGCGTTTGTTCTGCCTGACGAACGTTGCTTTAGTTTTCCTTCATTGCTTCCGATGTCCCATCAAGTGCGTAAGCAATGACGCATTTTAGATGACACGAATATTGCGTCCGATCCCTGGACGTTGCGTCCATTCCTCTGACCCTCCGGACAATTTCTGATCATTTCGGGTCTATTCTCGGACTCCGTTAATCCATTAAGGGTTCCCTTAATCATGTTAATTTGATTAATTAGCAATTACTCACTAAAACTGAGTTCGGGCTACTACATATCATCCTCTGATTCTTCTTCTAACTCAGCTTCAGCATCCGAGTCCTCACTCACTAGAAGACTCAGCATTGTTTGGGTGGTTGTCAACATATTCTTGCATCATCTCCTCATCAAGTTCATCCTCGGAATCATGAGGAGATACAACAACTTTCTGACCATTTTCTTGCTTCAGATTAGCCATAAACTTGGCTATTGAAGCGTCTTCATCATCAGATAAGGCTATATCAACAGCCTTTTAAAATTCAGAAACTATAATCGATGCAGATGCATCTTCAGCAGCAACAGTGAGAGAAGCATTTGGAGTCTCTATTGAAGGAGAGTCACCATCAGACGATGAATCACCAGATGACTCATTCTCAGCAGCAAAATAAACTGGGATTTCAGAACTTGGTGTTGCAACAAATCATGTTGCTTTCTTTGGATGAGCTTTCACCACAAAATCTTGATCGGCATTATCATCCCCTGAAGAATACTCAGTATCCACTAAAGAAGGACAGGATGACTGGCCCTTTCCACGAAAACACTTCTATGTTGTGTAATCTGGGTTATACCCAGCTTGTTGCTTTGATCGGCGAGTCAAGGGTTTTGCGGAAAACACCTTGTTCAGAGTAGATAAGTCTGGTAGATTCTCCACATCAAGAGCATTGTCAGGCTCTCCTAGTGCAATGGAATCCAGGGGAACAGGTTCTTCAGGAACTGGAACTATGGCATGCTTGATCACACGATGTGATTATGAAGGTTTTGGCACATCCTTCTCAACATCTGAAGTGTTACCCATCTCTATGCGAATGTCGTGAGAATCAAATTGCTTTCCTGCCATAGAATTTTAGAAGAGGAAAACAGAGATCGATTAGGGAAGTAGAGCCTTGAAAACTGAGGAAAGAGATTCAAGAGAATGAGAAACAATGAGATATAGAAATATATGATCAAGATAAATAAAATCTCTGGACTCCTTCTCTCACCCGAATTTACAGCACCCCTAACGGTAACAAAACCATCAACGGTAACAATTTAAATTAATTAAGGAAACAAAATTCTGAAATTTTAGTAATAATCCAGGCCCAAATAATTTACCAAAAATTTCCAAAATTAACCCCTTGTCAGAATACAACTCCACTGAAACAAAATCTCACATTCAAAATCAAAATATCATTGGATGAGGCAAATCACTATACTTTTGTTTAATTAAAACATTAAACCTCTCAGCCAGATATATTCACAACAAAAATATGCATGTCCTAAATATGTATAACATAGAGTGTGACATAAAAATAAAATGCAATCACATGTCAGATGTATGTTGACAAGTGAAGTGTTATCAAAGATGTTGGCAACATCTTGCAGCAACACTCAAGATATCCAGAAATTTTTAACAAACAGACAACCATATAGAATTATTGCAACATAAGTGGTAGCCTACACATTAAAGGAACGGTTTTCAAAGGACTCCTTTAGGTATCTTTTTTAATTTTCTTCTTAATTTCCATTAAACTTGATGATCAAATGAATTGTCATTGATAATTCCATCAAGTTGAGCTTCTGAATTTGCGAAACCCCTGTTCACATGGGACAAGATTATGGAATACACAAACATCCCTCAATTACTTAGTGATTTAGTCAGAGATCCAAATAAATTACCAACTATTAGGCTGTTGACCGCTTAATTCGGTATCAACTAGAAAGTGCACTAGGTCAAGTAATAGTAAAGTGGACAGAGAGTCCAAATATCGATCCCACGGAGACTGCAGTCAATTCTTAAGAATTAATTATTTAGCTTAATCTAGACAAAATCATAAAAATCAATTTGATTTAAATAAAATAAGAAAATAAAATAAAAACTTCTGAAAAAATAAGAATTAAAATAACTGACGATAAAAATAATTAAAACAAGACAACCAAGACACACATAGGTACCAAACAAATCATGTAACATGTAGTTGATTCAGGACTCAGATTTAATCTTAGATCACGAGAATTCTCCTATCTTGTTCAAAGGTTTATTTCTAGTACAATCAAACCAACTCAAATATTGACGGATTAATCTTTCGTAATTCTAATCAAATTTGAATGCATTAAATTGTAAGGTCCAAATCCACTAAACTCACTTACGATGATTTTAAAATAATTTTTATGATTTTATGCCATAAATTGTTTAAGTTATGATTTAATGATTATGGTTTCATGATATAATTATTTTATGTTTAAAGCTTTCGATTAAGTTAATGGTTTCAGGTCGAGTTTGATTTTGAAATCATGGGACGAGGCTAACCTACGAACGAGATGATAGAGCGTATTTTTAAGAACGTTTTAAGTATAATATTGATATGTTTTTTTATGTATGAGTCGGGGGATGGTATTTTTATCAGACGAGTCGGGACGGGTGACTGACTGCATTTTAGAGATGAACACACATTATGTATTGAATGATCATTATCCTATCTATCTACCCGGTTCCCCACCCCATTACTTCCCATGTCCCCTTGTTCCCTTGACTCTCTCTTCTTCCCTATCCTCTACACGATTCTTTCCCCTTCTCTCCATTCTATCATCTTCTCCTTCTTGTTTCTTAATTGAACCTTCACGGTTCTTCAAGAAAGTCACAAGCCAAAGTTCCAAATCTCGTTCTTGGTGTGGTTAGCTCGTTGCCAAGAATCCGAATCAACTTCGTCTTCATTTCAAGGCAAGTACAAATTTTAAAGGTTTTGAAACCACCATTCAAAATATAATTATTTTGATATGAGAATATGTATGTTGAGATATGTAAGCATGAAGTTTTGATTTTAAGGGTTTGAAGAGCATGTTATGTGATAGTATGAAATCGTGAAGCAAAAGTCGTTCCTGCCATGTTATTGAGTTTGATTCAAGAGATACATGTTTATTTTAAAGTTTTGATGAGTTTTTGAGGTTCTAAGATATTTTTTAATTAAATTATATAGCTATAGTAGTAGAAAATATCATATTTTGAAGTATTGAGTTAGTTTGAATTAAATCTTTGAAATGTTGCATGTGCTGGATTGTTCCGGATTAGCGGCACTTGTTATCATTTTTACTAATCCAAATGATATTAGGCCAATTTCATTTGAAAGATACCTCATTTATCTACAACTTTCATGTTTTGAGTTTTGTCAAAATCATTTTGAAAGATTAGTCAAAATCGCCCCGAAGTGTATCAAGTGTTTTGAATTTGTGGAAGTGACACATCTCGGGAGAATGAAAATAACTTTTTACGGAAAACTCCAATTGAGGTTCGTTTTTCGGCTTTACAAAGCCATGCTCAAGAGCTACAACTTTCATATTTACCACTTTTCCAAATTTCGACTTTAAAATAGAGTTCCAGAGCGAGAAAGAAGGCTCATTTGCGCAGGTCATGCGCGCCCGCGCCTAGAAGTTGAGCGGCCGTGCCTTGACTTCAAAATTCATGATTTGTTTATGTTATTTTAGGGTCCTAAATTCATGGTTATGATCTTTTAAGGCTTCTAAAATATATTTAAGAGTTTCTATGCAAAAAGTTTCAAGTTTTAAGTCAAGAACGAAAAGAACGATTACATTATGTGATACATGTACATGTCTAAGTTTCATTCATGAAACCTATGTTCAATATGAAAGTAGGATTTTTATCATCTATGACATGCAAGAAGTAATGGAGTAAAGTTTTATGTTCATGAAATGAAAGTTATGACGGAATTTACGATGAAACAATGATGTTTCATAATGAATGAAATGATATGATGAATGATGTTAAGATGAAGCATGATATGATATGTTGATGCATGAAAAGATTTTGATGTCTTATGTGTCTTTGTGGTGGCAAACACGGGATTGGTGCTCCGGTTTGGGCTCCGGAGAGGGCCTTTCCAAACATGGCTCATGAGACAGATAAGTACACGGTACTGGTGCTCCGGGATGAGCTCCGGAGAGGGCCTTTCCAAAGAACGAATGTTATGAGGCTTAGTGCCATATGCTTGTTGATCAACAAGAAAAGGATGAATGTGCCCATTATGACGGTTGCCACAATTTCGCATAATTCATCACCAAATGATGAGTTTATGTTATGTTATGTTACGTTTAAATGATATTTGAACTCTCACGATTTTTACTTCATATACTTGCTGAGTCTTTAGACTCACTATACTTGAATGGTACAGGTAATGAGGATGACATTTATGCATATGTCGATGAGTTTAATGTCGGACATGAAGAAGAGCAAGGAGTCGGACCGGCGGGCGATGCATGAGTGTGTTATGTGTTGAGTGTGATATGCTATGTCTTGAGTTATTTGCAACTTTATGATGTATTTTAAGGTTGTAAACAAGTTTTATAAATTTTAAGGTTTGGATTTGGTTTGTAAACTATTCTGAAATGTTTTAAGTAAGGTTTGATGTATGCATACATCTTTCAAAAAATTTCTTTTCCGCGTTATTTTAAGGTTATGTTAGTTTTGTAACATCTTCATCGGTTGCGGGTATTACAGTTTGGTATCAGAGCAGTTCGCTCTGGGTTTTCTTGAAACATTCATGCATACTCGCCACGACTCCAACGCTCCGTCTTCATGTCTGTAAGTTACGATGTTTATTCGATTATGTGTATGACAATGCGATGAGATATTGTATGCATGTTACATGTTAAAGTATATTTACGTATTGAATCGTGACTGAGCGGTGTGGATAATATTGGACTTTAGGACTATGGCATCACGTAGGGAAAATAACACCAACGCCAACGCCAATCCCGCTAACAACAACCATAATGATTGCGGGCCAGATAGTGAGAACAATCAAAACAACCAGTTTTTGGCGGGATTAACTGCTCTGCTTCAAGAGCAAAGCCGTGCTCAGGGAGCTCAAATCCAACAGTTGCTTCAAGCCCAAACAGCTAATGCCGGAAATAACCATCCTGCAGCTAATCAAAACCCTATCTACAAAAGGTTCTTAGAGTTGGGACCACCTGAGTTCAAAGGAGAGACTGATCCTTTGATTGCGGAACAATGGTTCCAAGCTATGGAGACTGCTTTTGAATTCATGCAGATCACGAATGCGGATAGATTGAGATGTGCTACCTATATGTTCCATGATGACGCTCGTGTTTGGTGAAATGGAGCCAAAGCAGCATTGAACCTAACCACCCTTACTTGGAATGGATTCAAGGATGTGTTCTACGGCAAATATTTCACGGTGAGCACCCGAAACAGGTTGGCTAGAGAGTTTATGGAGATCTGTCAAGGAAACATGTCAATTGCGGAGTATGTAAAGAAGTTTGAAAGGGGAAGATACTTTGTACCGATGATTTCTGGTGATCCTGCTGAAGAGTTGAAACACTTTACAGAAGGGTTGAATGCCTTCATCAGAAAGGATGTTAGACTAAGTGGAGCAAAAAATTACAAAGAAGCGGTAGATCAGGCCATGCTGTCCGAAAAAGACAGAAACGATATTATCAGAGAGTCACAGGCAAAGAGATCTAACTATCAGGGTCAAGACCAACAAGGAAATTCTAGTAGAAAGAGACCGTACCAAGCCCCTCCCCAACACCGACCGTACCAACAACAACAGCCTCGACCTCAAGGGCAGAAACAGTTGGCTCTGCCAGCACCAAAACCGGCAAATGCACCAACAGCTTGTCAAAAATGTGGAAAACTTCATTCAGGCCAATGTATGATGGGAACTGGTGTATGTTACTTGTGCAAACAACCAGGACATTTTGCGAAGGAATGTCCCCAACAAAGAGGACCGGTCAAAGGCCGAGTGTTTGCCATGACTCATGAGCAAGTGGACACAAACTCAGCCATCGTCACAGGTATGATTAATGTTTACAGTATTCCTGCTCATATCTTAATTGATATTGGAGCTACACATTCATTCATATCTGTTGAATTTGTTAATAAATCGGGTTTGGTACCGGATAAGTCAATTTCGGGGTTTAGTATATCTTTGCCTTCAGGGGAAGAATTGAGTAGTGATTTGATTATCAGAGGATGCAGTATACAGATGCAAGGTCATGAGTTGTATGCTGATCTTATTATCCTCAAAATGTCGGACTTTGACGTGATATTTGGTATGGATTGGTTGTCTTGTTACGAGGCTACCATAGACTGTAAACGGAGGACGGTTTCCTTGAAAACTAAGGATGGAGAAACGTTTCTATTCCATGCCACACCGAAAAATAATTCATCTTTTTTAATTTTAGTAGGTAAGGCATGGCAACTATTGAATGAGGGATGTGCAGGTTTCCTCGCAAGTGTCACTTGCGACCAAGAATTACCTCGACCGAAACTTGAAGACGTCGAGGTAGTGAGAGATTTCCCAAAAGTATTTCCTGATGATATTGCAGGATTACCTCCAGCTAGGGAGGTAGAATTTGGGATTGAATTAATGCCCGGAACCCAACCAGCTTCCAAAGCACCATACAGATTAGCACCGACTGAAATGAAAGAATTGAAGGAGCAACTACAAGAGCTACTCAATAAAGGCTTTATTAGACCGAGTATATCGCCTTGGGGTGCACCGGTATTGTTTGTCAAGAAGAAAGATGGGTCTATGAGACTGTGCATCGATTATAGAGAGCTGAATTGAGTAACAGTGAAGAACAAATATCCACTGCCAAGGATTGATGATTTGTTTGATCAGTTACAAGGGGCAGTAGTATTCTCCAAGATCGATTTGAGATCAGGTTATCACCAATTGAAGGTGAAAGATGAAGATATTCATAAGACGGCTTTCAGGACTCGTTATGGCCACTACGAGTTTTTAGTCATGCCATTTGGAGTTACCAATGCACTGGCAGTATTCATGGATCTTATGAACAGAGTGTTTCAGCCTTTCTTAGATCAGTTTGTCATAGTATTCATAGATGACATACTGATTTACTCTCGTAGTTCGGATGAGCATCGTCAGCATCTAACCACAGTCTTGCAGATTCTGAAAGAAAAACAATTGTTTGCTAAGTTCAGTAAGTGTGAATTTTGGCTGGAACAGATTGCATTTTTGGGTCACATAGTTTCGGCTAAGGGAATAGAGGTTGATCCAGCAAAGATAGAAGCAATTAAAAATTGGGTTACTCCAAAGAATGCTACAAAGATACGGAGTTTCTTGGGATTAGCGGGTTACTATAGGAGATTCATTCAGGATTTCTCCAAGATAACGCTGCCACTAACGTCATTAACTCGCAAAAGTGTGAAGTTTGAATGGTCTAATCAGTGTGAGAAAAGCTTTTTAGTGTTAAAGAAAAAGTTGATGACAGCACCAGTACTAGCCATACCAGAAGAAACAGGTCGATTTGTAATTTATACAGATGCTTCCAAGAGTGGATTAGGGGCTGTCTTGATGCAAGATGGAAAGGTGATAGCATATGCTTCACGACAGTTGAAGATTCATGAAAATAATTACCCTACCCATGACCTTGAATTGGCAGCAGTTGTCTTCGCACTCAAACTATGGAGACATTACCTTTATGGTGAGAAGTGTCATATTTTCACTTATCATAAGAGTTTGAAGTACTTATTCACCCAGAAGGAGTTGAACATGAGACAAAGAAGATGAATTGAATTGGTGAAAGATTATGATTGTGATATTATCTACCACCCAGGTAAAGCTAATGTAGTAGCAGATTCTTTGAGTCGTAAATCTGCAACCTTGAACAGAATGACAACTCAACAAGAGTTGATTGCAGATTTTGAACGACTCAGATTAGAAGTAGTTGAGCCGATGGAAGTTTGTGCCCTATCAGCCTTAACAATGGTTCCAAGTTTGCTCGACAAGATTCGAACAGGTCAGGCTTCAGACCAGCAATTATTAACTTGGAAACTTAAAGATGAAGCTAAAGGGGGTGCATTGTATACAGTGAAGGATGGGATCGTGCATATACTGGTGGCCAGGAATGAAGAAAGACATCGTTAAGTTTGTTAGCGAATGTTTGACATGTCAACAGGTCAAAGTTGAACATCAAAGGCCAGCAGGACTTCTGAAACCATTACACATTCCCACTTGAAAATGGGAAGATGTCACCATGGACTTTGTGATTGGACTGCCAATTACACATCGAAGAATGAATTCAATATGGATAATAGTTGACAGGTTGACGAAGTCAGCTCACTTTTTACCAGCTAGAAACAACTTCTCGATGAATCAATATGCAGAGTTGTATATTCGAGAGGTAGTTAGATTTCATGGAGTTCCAGCAAGGATAGTCTCTGAAAGGGATCCCAGGTTCACATCGAACTTTTGGAAGAGTCTACATCATGGATTGGGGACAAAGTTAGCCTTCAGTACAACTTTTCATCCACAAACAGATGGACAATCTGAGCGAGTGATTCAGATACTGGAGGATTTACTTAGGGCTTGCATGATTGACTTCGGAGGAAATTGGAAATCGAAGTTGCCTTTAGTGGAGTTCACATATAACAATAGTTATCAAGCTACTATTGGAATGGCTCCTTATGAGGCTTTGTATGGGAGAAAGTGTAGGACTCCATTGCATTGGGATGAAGTGGGAGAAAGAGCTGTATTGGGGCCAGAAATAGTGCAATAGACAATCGACATGATAGCAAAAGTCAAGGACAGAATGTTGACAGCACAGAGTCGATAGAAAAGCTATGCCAATAAGAGGCGTAGAGACTTGGAGTTTCAGGTATGTGATCATGTGTTCTTGAAAGTGTCACCTTGGAAAGGAGTTTTGAGATTTGGAAAGAAAGGAAAGCTGAGTCCGAGATATATAGGGCCTTTTGAGATCCTAGACAAGATTGGAGAAAGAGCCTATCGATTAGCATTGCCTCCAAATCTAGAAGGAGTACACGACGTCTTCCATGTCTCGATGTTGAGGAAGTATATCTCAAATCCTTCCCATGTCATTCATCATGAACCAGTTCAGTGGACGCCAGACTTGTCATATGAAGAGGTACCTATCCAAATTTTGGATACACAAGTCCGGAAGTTGAGAAACAAAGAGATCAAGATGGTAAAGGTCTTATGGCACAATCAATTAATGGAAGAGGCTACTTGGGAGACTGAACAAGATATGCGTAGCCGATACCCAGAATTATTTGGTGAGTCAAATTTTGAGGACAAAATTCTTTTAAGGAGGGTAGAGTTGTAAGGTCCAAATCCACTAAACTCACTTACGATGATTTTAAAATAATTTTTATGATTTTATGCCATAAATTGTTTAAGTTATGATTTAATGATTATGGTTTCATGATATAATTATTTTATGTTTAACGCCTTCGATTAAGTTAATGGTTTCAGGTCGAGTTTGATTTTGGAATCATGGGACGAGGCTAACCTACGAACGAGATGATAGAGCGTATTTTTACGAACGTTTTAAGTATAATATTGATATGTTTTTGATGTATGAGTCGGGGGATGGTATTTTTATCAAACGAGTCGGGATGGGTGACTGACTGCATTTTAGAGATGAACACATATTATGTATTGAATGATCATTATCCTATCTATCTACCCGGTTCCCCACCCCATTACTTCCCATGTCCCCTTGTTCCCTTGACTCTCTCTTCTTCCCTATCCTCTACACGATTCTTTCCTCTTCTCTCCATTCTATCATCTTCTCCTTCTTGTTTCTTAATTGAACCTTCACGGTTCTTCAAGAAAGTCACAAGCCAAAGTTCCAAATCTCGTTCTTGGTGTGGTTAGCTCGTTGCCAAGAATCCGAATCAACTTCGTCTTCATTTCAAGGCAAGTACAAATTTTAAAGGTTTTGAAACCACCATTCAAAATATAATTATTTTGATATGAGAATATGTATGTTGAGATATGTAAGCATGAAGTTTTGATTTTAAGGGTTTGAAGAGCATGTTATGTGATAGTATGAAATCGTGAAGCAAAAGTCGTTCCTGCCATGTTATTGAGTTTGATTCAAGAGATACATGTTTATTTTAAAGTTTTGATGAGTTTTTGAGGTTCTAAGATATGTTTTAATTAAATTATATAGCTATAGTAGTAGAAAATATCATATTTTGAAGTATTGAGTTAGTTTGAATTAAATCTTTGAAATGTTGCATGTGCTGGATTGTTCCGGATTAGCGGTACTTGTTATAATTTTGATTATTAAGACTCGTTTACTAATCCAAATGATATGAGGTTAATTTTATTTGAAATATACCTCATTTATCTACAACTTTCATGTTTTGAGTTTTGTCAAAATCATTTTGAAAGATTAGTCAAAATCACCCCGAAGTGTGTCGAGTGTTTTGAATTTGTGGAAGTGACACATCTCGGGAGAATGAAAATAACTTTTTACAGAAAACTCCAATTGAGGTTCAGTTTTCGGCATTAAAAATCCACGCTCAAGCGCTACAACTTTCATGTTTACCACCTTTCCAAATTCTGACTTTAAAATAGAGTTCCAGAGCGAGAAATAAGGCTCATTTGTGCAGGTCATGCGTGCCCGCGCCTAGAAGTTGAGCGGCCGTGCCTTGACATCAAAATTCATGATTTGTTTATGTTATTTTAGGGTCCTAAATTCATGGTTATGATCTTTTAAGGCTTCTAAAATATATTTAAGAGTTTCTATGCAAAAAGTTTCAAGTTTTAAGTCAAGAACGAAAAGAACGACTTACGTGGATCGATTATGTTATGTGATGCATGTACATGTCTAAGTTTCATTCATGAAACCTATGTTCAATATGAAAGTATGATTTTTATCTTCTATGACATGCAAGAAGTAATGGAGTAAAGTTTTATGTTCATGAAATGAAAGTTATGACGAAATTTACGATGAAACAATGATGTTTCATAATGAATGAAATGATATGATGAATGATGTAAAGATGAAGCATGATATGATATGTTGATGCATGAAAAGATTTTGATGTCTTATGTGTATTTGTGGTGGCAAACACGAGATTGGTGCTCCGATTTGGGCTCCGGAAAGGGCCTTTCCAAACATGGCTCATGAGACAGATAAGTACATGGGACTGGTGCTCCGGGATGAGCTCCGGAGAGGGCCTTTCCAAAGAACGAATGTTATGAGGCTTAGTACCATATGCTTGTTGATCAACAAGAAAAGGATGAATGTGCCCATTATGACGGTTGCCACAATTTCGCATAATTCGTCACCAAATGATGAGTTTATGTTATGTTATGTTACGTTTAAATGATATTTGAACTCTCACGAGTTTTACTGCATATACTTGCTGAGTCTTTAGACTCACTATACTTGAATGGTACAGGTAATGAGGATGACATTTATGCATATGTCGACGAGTTTAATGTCGGACATGAAGAAGATCAAGGAGTCGGACCGGCGGGCGATGCATGAGTGTGTTATGTGTTGAGTGTGATATGCTATGTCTTGAGTTATTTGCAACTTTATGATGTATTTTAAGGTTGTAAACAAGTTTTATAAATTTTAAGGTTTGGATTTGGTTTGTAAACTATTCTGAAATGTTTTAAGTAAGGTTTGATGTATGTATACATCTTTCAAAAAATTTCTTTTCCGCGTTATTTTAAGGTTATGTTAGTTTTGTAACATCTTCATCGGTTGAGGGTGTTACATAAATATTTATGAAAATTCAGTTTACACCCAAACCGCACACTGAAACCGAATTCTATTTCTAGTTGGTTTTACCATGTGTTGATTATCAGAGTGATCGAAATCAATACCTCCTCTGTCGACTTGGAATCGATTAACATGCAAGCAAACAGTTGATCAGACTATCCACAAGACAAATATAAATCTAACAATTAATAAAATAAAATCATGTCTGAAAAATCCCAAATAAACATCTAAGTTTTCTACATAAAATTATCTGACCCAATCTCGCGGTCTTGGTTGAAGAAAAACTACTCAAATAACGAAAACAATATTCAACAAAAGTTTAATAATCTAAAGAAGAAAGGAAGAAGAACTCGAATAGAACGTTCTTCAATCTTCAAGCCTCCGCCCTATCCGCCTCACGATCTCTGCGTGCGATAGTCCCCCCAATTTGATCTCAACTCTCCTATTTATATGTATTTGAAAGCCCCCGAAATAAAGCCCAAAAAGTAAGACTTTTAATTGCCAAAAATTTTATTTTTCTGATTCTGCGACACGCACGGACCTGGGATAAGGGTCCGTGCCCACCTCCGGGTGCCCTCCGCCTCAAATTATTTTTTTCCTCGTGACATGTCCGGACCCCGTGCCACATCCGTGCATGGGTTCGTGCATACATATGTGCCAACGCGCAGTTTTCTTGAAAAAATCATATCTCGAGTTCTAGCCGTCGGATCGAGCCGAAATTTGGACAACAGCTTCAAAATATCTTGAAATATATTTGGAACACTGGAGATTGGATTTGGATCTATCTAAAATTAAATTTGATTTTTTGAACAAAGCTGCTCCATAATTCACTCTTCAACAATTCATTTTCCTACAAAATTAACCCGAGGAGTGAAATATACAAGCAAGCACTAAAACACATAAAAAAACATAAAAACAATATGAATGCACACAAAATAGACATAAACCTATCACGAACTAATGTATACAAAATGTACTTATCAGCTGTAAAAATAATTTTGCATATAAATCTGAGTGTACACTAGTCTATGGTTACAAAGTATCAGACACTTCACAAAACAGTATGAATGCGTTAATGCAAAATTCCTAAGGATCCTAAAACGCTCATGCATGTTTAGGTGTTGTCTTAGGTGTTGGAAACACTCAAGACAATATCTGTGTTCTGTTTATAATGCACACATACGGAGATACTTCATTAAACTGGAGAATCTCTCAAAATCCAAACTTTTGTGAATATATCAATTAATTGGTTGTTAGTTTCAACAAACTCAATGCAGATCATGCCTTTTTCGACCAAATCTCGAATGAAGTGATGTCTAATGTCAATGTGTTTGCTTCGAGAGTGTTGTACTGGATTTTTGGATATATCAATGGCACTAGAATTATCAAAGTAAAATATGAGAGTTTCACTTTTAACACAATAATCATTCAACATTCGATTCATCTACAGGAGTTGTGAGCAACAACTACCTACAACAACATATTCAGATTCTTCCGTGGTGCTCTTTCTCCATCTAGATCCCCAGCCCAATTAGCATCACTAAATCCTACCAAATTTGAGTTGGTTTCTTTAGTGTACCACAAGGTACACGCCACATATTTCAGTATTCTTTTAACGGCCTTTAGATGTGTAACTTTTGGGTTAGACTGGTATCTAGTACACAAACAAACACTAAACATGATATTAGGTCAAGTAGCACTCAAATATAAAAGACTTCTAATCATGCTTCTGTAGAGGGTGTTGTCAACACCTTCGGAAACATTGTCCCTTGACAATTTTCACCAGACCTCATAGATGTACGCATGTGTTTAGTGTTGTCATTCAAGAAATTTTTCACCAAATTTCTAGCATATTTACTCTGACACAAAAATATACCATCATGCATTTGTTTCACTTGCAATCCCAAGAAATAATTCAACTCACCAACCATGCTCATCTCAAAAGTAGAAGACATGCACTTAACAAATTCATCAACAAGTTTATCACACGAAGCACAAAAGATTATGTCATCTTCATAAATTTGGCAAATAAGAATATTACCTTGAGACTTTTGCACTAATAAAGTCTTATCAACTTCAGCTCTCTTGAATATAATATTGAGCAAGTATTCAGTTAATCTTCTATACCATGTACGTGGTGCTTGCTTCAATCCATATAATGCCTTTTTTAAGTTATACGCATAATCAAGATGATTTGGATACTCAAACCCTTTAGGTTGTTTCACATATACTTTTTCATTCAAGATCTCATTCAAAAAACACTTTTTACATCCATTTGAAAAGGTTTCATACCCATATAACATGAAATTGCAAGTAAAAGTCGGACAAACTCAATGCGGGCTACAAGAGAAAAGGTTTCATCAAAATCCACCCCCTCAACCTGTGTATACCCTTGAGCTACCAACCTTGCTTTGTTTCTTGTGATGTTTTCTGATTCATCAGTCTTATTTTTGAAAATTCATTTTGTTCCTATAACATTACCATGATTAGGACACAAAATCAGATCCAAAACATCATTCCTAACAAACTTTTCTAACTCCTCATGCATAGCATTGACCCAAAATTCATATTTCAAGGCTTCTTCAACCTTTTTGGGTTCAATTTTTGACACAAAGCTCGAAAATCTTACCTGAGAATACGTAGAGCTCATGTAAATCAGTCCAATCATTTTTCTGTAGTCCACCTTCTCTTTTTTTTGGGTTTGCATGTCTCCATGTACATCTCCAATGACCTGTGAAGTTGGATGATTCTTCTGAATTTTATTAGGTACATTCTTACAAACTTCATTTACCTCATTGTTCTCATCCTCATTCTCATCAGTGAGCTGTTCAACTTTCGTTTTTGGAGTTTCTGCAGAAGGTGTTGTCACAGGTTTTATGACACCTTGGACAACATTTGAATTTCCCAAATTTTCAATCAAGTCGTCAACTTCGTCCACAACAGTTTTTTTCTTCAGATCTGCAAAATCATCAAATACAACATTAATAGACTCAAAAAGAGTCCTGGTTTTTAAGTTAAACATCTTATAGGCTCGGCTATCAATGAATATCCTAAGAATACACATTTATCATTTTTTGCATCAAACTTAGCAAGATGATCTCTATCATTCAAAACGTAACATACACATTCAAAAACATGAAAATACTTAAGGTTTGACCTCTTTCCCATGAGAATTTCATAGGATGACATAGTAGTATCATTCCTTAAATATAATATATTCGAAATATGACATGCATTGTTTAAGGCTTCTGCCCAAAAACGTTTTGAAATATTTTTTGAACTCAACATCACTCTTGTCATCTCTTGCAAAGTTATATATATTCTTTCTTTCGGCAATTACATTCTGACCATGATCAGTGCTAATTCTGACTACCTTCAGATTGTGTAGATTCACTATCTTAGTGAGCAGTTTCTTGAAGGAATCAAATGTGTCTGATTTTTCTCTCAAAAAATTTACCCATGTGTATCTTGAAAAATCATCAACACAAACAAAAGATTATTTCTTACCTCCGAAGCTTTCAACATCCATTAAACCCATTAAGTCCATATGTATAAGTTCAAGACAACGTATTGTCTCAGATGTTGGCAACATCTGGTGCGACACCCTGGTCTACTTCCCTTTTTGACATGCTTCACACATAAATAGAATTCCTGATTTTAAATTAGGCATACCTTTAACAGCATCAAGCTTACTTAAATTTTTCAAAGTCTTGAAATTTGCATGTCCCAACTTTGATGCCAAAGGTTGAATTCATTCACCTTTGTATGCCTACAAGCCATCTCATCTCCAAGTTGATAACAATTATCAGATGACCTAGTACCTGTCATCACACACATGTAAGAACTATAAAAAACTTTGCATAATTTTTTTATCAAATTGCACATGCAAGTTATCATCACAAAACTGGTTAATGCTTATTAGATTTGCAGTTAGTCCTTCAACATGGAGCACTTTTAGAAGCTTAGGTAAGCCAACAACATTCAGTGTCTCTTTTCCAACAATATTTCCCTTCGATCCTCCTCCATAGGTTACTTTTCCACTCTTCTGTTCAACGTAGTCAGTGAGAAATCTCTTGGAACCTTTCATATGACGTGAGCTACCGCTATCAAAGTACCAAGCACCTGAAACATTAGTTCTCAAAGCATTATAGATCATATAACAATGAATTTTAGCTTTTGGTACCCAAACCTTTCTCACAATGGATTTGTTCCTGGAGATGTTGTGAAAGGTGTTGTGCAACACCTTAGATACAGATATCTGTCTATAGTATTCATGTATCTTAAAACAGTATGGTTTGATATGAGCAGGTCTATGACAGTAGTGATAAACAAACTTACGTTTCCTTCCATACTTTATAGGAGCAGTAGGATGTGGCTTTGGTTTTGGTGGAACGGTTGGTGTGACCTTTTTGGTTGAGCTGAAAGAGTGGGTGCCCGGTTAGTCAACTTGTGGCTAAGGGCTTTTATGACTCTATGTATAAACAATCTTTGTTTAATATAATTTACATTCATTAATGGCATTTTCTTTGTCTTTCTTCATATTGTTATATTGTGATATACTATAGTTGTTTTGATAAAGACCTTGAATATACTATAGTGTAAGTAAGATGAGATAGTGAATAAAAAGAGATCACTATTATGAAACACATCTTATAGTCACTGTATATTCTAAATAGTTCCTAGTCAATTGAGTTGTCCGCTAATAAGGATAAGGATCGCTCGAGATTGAGACTAGCATTTGTGATGCCAAGTACCATGTTTCATTGGTAATGGACATGGAGATGTTCAAAGCATGAAAATGGATATTCATATGATGAATGATCGAACTACCCTATTCGGACTTTCCAAGTGGTTATCACTTATCGAGTGGATAAAGTCCGCGGTTTTGGTTGTACACCATTAGTCCTTACTACTTGAAACATCATTGAAACTCTATATGCTAGTACTGTACTTTGACTCGTTTACCGAATCTATTGGGGTCATCAGGTGTCGGGATTGGGTACAGTTACGACACATATAGGAGTCGATGCTTTGTTGTCAAGGATTCACCACATACTTGCGAGTGTGGATATCCTATGCGATCTGAGGAGATATTAGTGTGACGAATCTCTGGCCAGAGTACATGATGTGTTTTAGGTTACTCGGTTTTCCTAGTAACACATGCGATGTCACTATTTGATCTCCAAGATGTAATGCATAGTTATCGAATCTCGAAAGACTCTCGATGCACCAATGGTTGTTGATTCGATCAGGATATATGGCTGAAGGGACCGTACTGTACGCTAACCAAAATCTACTGGTTCTTGCAGGCACTATCAGTGATACCTAGGGAATCATGGGGCGATGTTGCTAGACGCTCTTACCATGATTCGTTGGGCAAGTCGGAAATTGTTGTTCCGAGTCACAAGGAGTTATGAGCCCACGGCTAGCTGTATCCCTAAACCATTGAGGGTCACACAAGTAATGGATTACTAAACCCCGTTGAGATAGTTAAATTTAAAGAGTTAAATTTAATGAAAGAGAAGTTGGACTTCTTAACTAAAAGGGAGTGGAATTTCCTAAAATGACATAGGGATGAGCATTTTTGGAAATCACTGAATTCGGATTCAGAAAAATTATCTTGACTTTAAAAGGTGCAGAAATGGTTTTTGTGCACATTGGTGAAATCGGTTTATCAATCGGAGTCATGATGAATTTTATATTAATTTCTATAATAACGGGCTTGGCTTGTTGGGCTTAAGTTATGGATTGTGGATCCTAAGGAGTTAGAGTCCTAATACAATCATAACTTAATCTAGTGTAGAAATTATCTATAAATAGATGAGTAGTGTTCGAAAATCACAAGCTTTAATTCTAGCAATTTTCGAAAATCACTCATATTATTTCAAGGGGATTTTTGAAATCCTCTGTCCCTTTTTGAGAAAAGTCAGTTTGTGATTTTTACGGAAAATTACATTCTGAATTGACAGATCAAATCTGTTTATTCTCATCAATAAACATCTGATTGATTTATAGTGCAATCAATCAGAGGGTTTCTGTTTTCTGTTCGTGGACCTGATTCCGGAGATTGATCGTGAAGCCATCGGTTTTCGGGATATACAAGAAGAGCAGATTAAATTCTGTTGGTGTCCATAATCAAGTCGTTGCTTGAATAGGTAAAAATTTAATTGTGAATTTATATTTTTACTTGCAAGATTTTAATCGTTAGGATTTGATACCCACGATATGGAATCGTTCCATATCGAAAAATAAAATTTTTAAACTTCCGCTGCTCCGGGTATCACATCCGTGTGATCAGAGAATGCGTGTTCCAACAATGGTGTCAGAGACAGGTTGCTCAGATCAAACGAATAAATTAATCGATTGTACAAAATATTTGGCCTCGGTTTTTTTTTTTTGAAAAACAAAACGAATTTTAAAATTAAAATTTTGACGAAACAGGGGCATCGGGCAGCGATTTGATCGCTGCCCAGGGGCAGCGGCAGCAATTTGATCGCTGCCCAGGGCAGCGCTCGGCACTGCCCAGGGCAGCGACAAAGTTGCCCGCCTCCACGTGGGCAGCCCTGTCCCACGTGGAGGAGGGGGCTGCCCGGGAATGTCCCGAGCAGTCCGGAAAAAATTAAAATTCAATTTTTAATTAAAATTTTGAAATTTTGAAATTCTAGTTTTTGGTCCGATCGAAAATTGTTTTTGATTGGTTCACGAGGCATCGGATCGAATTGTTCGAGTCCGAAATTTTTAAAATTGATTTTTGGATAAATTTGAATGTTTTGAAAATTTATAAATTTTATCCGTTAAATTAGATTTTATAAAATCAATTATTTTGGTACAATTGATGATAAGATATGATCTTATGAAAGAATAAGATAAAATTTGATTTTATCTTTTAATTATGATGCCATT
The DNA here is from genome assembly GCF_033568475.1 of Henckelia pumila. Taxonomy (NCBI): domain Eukaryota; kingdom Viridiplantae; phylum Streptophyta; class Magnoliopsida; order Lamiales; family Gesneriaceae; genus Henckelia; species Henckelia pumila. The sequence continues at coordinate 19,522,674 of NC_133123.1, read as the reverse complement.
GCATGTTATCCAATTATTTAATTATTGGATAAGGGATGATCGATTGCCATGACCAATGTTTTAGGTATATGTTAGGTAATTTACATTTGGTTTTATTGTTGTTGGGTTTTATTAATGGGCTTGGTTTATAGCCCAATTTGAATTGTCATTTGTAATAAAAAGTGGGTTTGGTTTATGGCCCGTTCCACCCCTTAAATATGTATCCCCTACTTGTCATCGAAATTTATTGTAAATTTGTTAGACTTAGTGGGAGATAAAGATTTGAAGACAATGGTGGGCCCAGAAAACGATAAAGACCGAAAAGATGTAAATGGAAGCTCAATGTAATAGGATTGCATTGCATACTTGCATATCACCTAGGATTGGACTTAGACTCATGATTGGCAACCACGGGTCGATTAGATAATGGGATCGATCATCCTTAAATAATATATGATATTATTGATGTATGCATATTTAGACTAAATTATATGAATCCCGCAAGCATACATAAATTGCATGATGAGACAGATTTTCAAAAATTAAAAATCCCTCATTTTAAATATGATTTAAAATTGATATCAAGATAAACAAAAGGGAATTTAAATATTATTTAAATATTCCTACCTTCCATCAACGATCAATGTATGAGATGCTACCCGCGGGCACGGTCTGGCTCATATTATTGGGGGGGCCCGTTCGTCGGAAAGCTGTACATTGGATCGACACATGTTGTAAGTTGGGTGGAACTCCCATGGGATTGGCTCATATTATTGGGGATCCATATGGCGACCGTCCATCACAACTTAATATTGATGGGTCATCTTGACATGTCACATTAAACGACGTCATATTATTGGGCCCTTATTGGACATGAGGTAAAAATATGAGGGTTGCTTTGGAAGCAATTGGGCTCTACCTTTTGAAAATTATGGTTGGCTGATATTATTCGGGACTATAGTTTGTCAATTGGACTCCATGTTCCCACTAAGGAAACAAGTTTCCCGTTTTCACTAGAGGGTAGTGAAATCGTTAAAATAGTGGGAGTGAAATTCATAAAATTAAATTTTGCCATATTTTATGTCTTAGTAAATTAATTAAACAATCACTGATTATTGTCTGTTTCTTTTCAGTATTTCATTACAATGAATTCGCGCAATCCACTATACTCAATTCTCGAACAAAACAAATTGACTGGCGCAAACTATACGGAATGGTTCCGTAAATTAAAGATTGTTCTAAACTCGGAGAAAATTTTCTACGTGTTAGAAAAGAATCCTCCAAAGGAAGCACCGGCTAATATAAGTCCGGAAGAATTGGCAAAACTTGATCAATGGTGGGACCAAGATGTCAAGGCTAAATGCTATATGCAAGCTTCAATGTCTGATGAACTCCAGAGGCAATTTGAGGATGCCGTGAATGCTGCTAACATACACATGCACCTCAAGGAACTTTTTGGAGCTCAGTCAAGGTCGGAAAGGTATGCCACCGTCAAAGAGCTCATGACATGCCGCATGCGAGATGGGACTTCGGTCCGTGAGCATGGGGTACACATGATTGGAGTCATTGAAAAATTGGTAACACTCGATTTGACTTTGGAGCATGAACTAAACGCGGACTTGTTGCTTCTTTCCCTTCCTTCATCGGTTGACGGATTTGTGGTGAACTTCAATATGAACAAGATAGAGGCCACCCTTGAAGAGATGGTCAATATGCTTGTGTCTTATGAGGCCACATTAAAGAAGGATAAACCGGTACTCTTGGTTGGCTCCTCTTCTTACTCCAAGAAGGGGCCAAGTGGAAAGGGTAAGAAACGTTCTGCCCCACCCAAGAAAATTGTACCACAAAAGAAGGCCAAGACAAAAGCTTCAAACGTGAACATATCTGGAGATGTTTGTCATCACTGCAAGAAACCCGGTCATTGGAAACGTAACTGCAAGGAATACCTCGAGCATTTGCGAACTGCAAAGGGTATGTTTTACATTGAAATAAATGTTTCACTTAATACTACTTCTTGGGTATTGGATACCGGATGTGGATCTCACATTTGCAATGATTTGTAGGTGATGACAAGAAGTCGTAAGCTTAGGATGGGTGAGACCCAGTTGAGGCTTGGAAATGGTTCCAGAGTTGAAGCCAAAGCAGTGGGAGACGTTTATTTAGTTTTGCAGAACAATTTTAAGTTATTTTTGAGAGATGTTTTATTTGTGCCAGATTTAGTTAAAAACATTATTTCTGTTTCTATGCTTGATAAAGATGGTTTTTCTTGTAATTTTGTGAATGAGATTTGAAATATTTACAAGAATGAATGTTTGATTGGAAATGGACAACTTAAAAACGATCTATATAACTTAAAATTAAAAGACGTTCCAATTAATTATGTTGATAAACCGATAACAACAAATAAAAGGAAAAACGATAGTCAAAACCCGGCAAACCTTTGGCATGCTAGGCTAGGTCATATTTCCTCAAAGAGGATGAACAAGCTAGTGGGAGAGGGCATGTTTGATATGTCTGATATTAACTCTCTACCTACTTGTGAGTCCTGCCTAAAAGGAAAAATGACTAAATCTCCTTTCAAAGGGAAGCCTGAGCGTAGTCAAAACCTGTTGGATTTGATCCATACAGATGTCTGTGGACCATTTAGTATCGGTACTAAATTTGGACACACCTACTTCATTACCTTTACTGATGATTATTCGAGGTATGGGTATTTATATTTAATGAAATATAATTCTGAATCATTTGAAAAGTTCAAAGAATTCAAGGCTGAATTAGAAAACAAACAAGGTAGAAGTATTAAAGCACTTCGATCGGATCGAGGTGGAGAATACTTAAGTACCAAGTTTTTGAGCTATCTAAAAGAGAATGGGATTCTCTCTCAGTGGACTCCTCCTATGACACCTCAGCTAAATGGTGTCTCGGAGCATCGCAATCGAACTTTGTTGGACATGGTTCGATCTATGATGAGCTTCACTGAGCTCCCACCTTCGTTTTGGGGCTATGCGCTTGAAACGGCGATATTGTTGTTGAACAATGTCCACACTAAAGCAGTACATAAAACTCCATATGAGTTATGGAATGTCAAAGCTCCTAAGTATTCGTACTTAAGGATTTGTGGATGTCCTGCTTACGTGAAGCAGACAGTGGGAGATAAGTTGGATAGTCGATCCAACTTATGTTATTTTGTAGGATATCCAAAGAATTCAATCGGATATTATTTCTATCATCCTTATGAGACAAAAGTGTTTGTTTCGAGGAATGCCACCTTCATGGAGAAGGAGTTCTTATTAGATAAGAAAGACAAGATGATGGAACTCGAAGAAATTCGAGAAGAACCCGAGATACAAAATAACGACCACACACCTCAAGAACCTTCAACGGACACGCCTATATCTAGGAGATCCGAGAGGACTTCTAGACCTCCTATTCGATATGGTCTTCTTCTTGAAGGGGATCAAAGTGAACCCGACATTGGATGTGATCCAAGAAACTTCAAGGAAGCAATTTCTGATGCGGATTCTAATTTATGGCTTGAAGCTATGCAGTCGGAAATAGACTCGATGCATACAAACCAAGTTTTGTTTTTAGTAGATCCTCCCGATGGAATTGTTCCAATAGGGTGTAAATGGATCTACAAGAGAAAACTTGGGCCTGATGGTAAGGTACTTACCTACAAGGCACGATTGGTAGCAAAAGGCTATACTCAAAGACAAGGAGTTGACTATGATGAAACCTTTTCACCAGTCGCAATATTCAAGTCCATAAGAATCCTTATTGCCATAGCAGCATGTTATGACTATGAGATATGACAAATGGATGTGAAGACTGCATTTCTTAATGGAAACATTAAGGAAGAAATCTATATGATGCAGCCCGAGGGATTCACATCCATGGGAAGCGAGCATAAGGTATGCAAGCTTCAGATCTCAATTTATGGTCTCAAACAAGCATCAATAAGTTGGAACCAGAAATTTGATGACACAATAAAGGACTTTGGTTTCATCAAAAACCCGAAGGAACCGTGCGTGTACAAGAAAGTAGTTAAGGATGCGGTGACGTTCTTAGTGCTTTATGTTGATGACATCCTACTCATTGGGAATGATGTAGGGATGTTGCAGTCAACAAAGATATGGTTATCAGGTAGATTATCGATGAAGGATTTGGGTGAGGTATCCTATATTCTAGGGATACAGATCTATAGAGATAGATCTAAGAGAATGATAGGACTCACTCAAGCAACCTACATCAACACCATATTGAAAAGGTTTTCTATGGATGAGTCCAAGAGAGGACATCTACCTATGTGTCATGGAGTTTCTCTATCCAAGTCTATGTGTCCCAAGACTGACGAAGAGATAGAGAAAATGACACACATACCATATGCGTCAGCCATAGGTAGTATTATGTATGAGATGATATCTACCAGACCGGATGTAGCCTTTGCTCTGAGTGTCACGAGCAGATATCAGGCCAACCCCGGTCAAATGCATTGGAAAGCCGTGAAGGATATTCTTAAGTACTTGAGAAGGACTAAGAATATATTCATGGTTTATGGAGGAAGAAAATTAAAATTGGAAGGCTATACCGACTCTAGCTTCCAAAGCGACGTGGATGACTCGAAGTCAACCTCTGAATTTGTATTCATGCTCAATGGCGTCTTCCAAAGCGACGTGGATGACTCGAAGTCAACCTCTGGATTTGTATTCATGCTCAATGGCGGTGCTGTCTCTTGGAAGAGTTCCGAGCAAGACACCACAGCGGATTCCACCACTGAGGCAGAATACATTGCAGCATCAGCTGCTGCTAAAGAGGCCGTTTGGATGAGGAATTTCGTCCAAGAGTTGGGCGTAATTCCTGAAGCTGTTGGTCCAGTTTCGGTGTACTGCGACAACACTGGTGCCGTTTCTTAAGCAAAGGAACCAAGGTCTCATCAAAGATCCAAACACGTACTGAGGAAATACCACATCATCTGGGAGATTGTGGAAAGAGGAGACATCACTGTCGAGAGAGTGTCCTCTACAGATAATATCGCTGATCCACTTACTAAGCCCTTGCCAGGACCATTGTTTGACAAACATCGCGAAGCAATGGGATTACGTAGTATGATTAGTTGGCTTTAGGGCAAGTGGGAGATTGAAAGAGTGGGTGCCCGGTTAGCCACTTGTAGCTAAGGTCTTTTATGACTCTATGTATAAACAATCTTTGTTTAATATCATTTACATTCATTAATGGCATTTTCTTTGTCTTTCTTCATATTGTTATATTGTGATATACTATTGTTGTTTTGATAAAGACCTTGAATATACTATAGTGTAAGTAAGATGAGATAGTGAATAAAGAGAGATCACTATTATGAAACACATCTTATAGTCATTGTATATTCTAAACAGTTCCTAGTCAATTGAGCCGTCCGCTAATAAGGATAAGGATCGCTCGAGATTGAGACTAGCATTTGTGATGCCAAGTACCATGTTTCATTGGTAATGGACATGGATATGTTCAAAGCATGCAAATGGATATTCATATGATGAATGATCGAACTACCCTATTCGAACTTTCCAAGTGGTTATCACTTATCGAGTGGATAAAGTCCGCGGTTTTGGTTGTACACCATTAGTCCTTACTACTTGAAACATCATTGAGACTCTATATGCTAGTACTATACTTTGACTCATTTACCGACTCTATTGGGGTCATCAGGTGTCGGGATTGGGTACAGTTACGACACATATAGGAGTCGATGCTTTGTTGTCAAGGATTCACCACATACTTGCGAGTGTGGATATCCTATGCGATCTGAGGAAATATTAGTGTGACGAATCTCTGGCCAGAGTACATGATGTGTTTTAGGTTACTCGGTTTTCCTAGTAACACATGCGGTGTCACTATTTGATCTCCAAGATGTAATGCATAGTTATCGAATCTCGAACGACTCTCGATGCCCAATGATTGTTGATTCGATCGGGATATATGGATGAAGGGACCGTACTGTACGCTAACCAAAATCTACTGGTTCTTGCAGGCACTATCAGTGATACCTAGGGAATCATGGGGCAATGTTGCTAGACGCTCTTACCATGATTCATTGGGCAAGTCGGAAATTGTTGTTCCGAGTCACAAGGAGTTGTGAGCCCACGGCTAGCTGTATCCCTGAACCATTGAGGGTCACACAAGTAATGGATTACTAAACCCCGTTGAGATAGTTAAATTTAAAGAGTTAAATTTAATGAAAGAGAAGTTGGACTTCTTAACTAAAAGGAAGTGGAATTTCCTAAAATGACATAGGGATGGGCATTTTTGGAAATAACTGAATTCGGATTCAGAAAAATTATCTTGACTTTAAAAGGTGCAGAAATGGTTTCTATGCACATTGGTGAAATCGGTTTATCAATCGGAGTCATGATGAATTTTATATTAATTTCTATAATAACGGGCTTGGCTTGTTGGGCTTAAGTTATGGATTGTGGGCCCTAAGGAGTTAGAGTCCTAATACAATCATAACTTAATCTAGTGTAGAAATTATCTATAAATAGATGAGTAGTGTTCGAAAATCACAAGTTTTAATTCTATCAATTTTCGAAAATCACTCATATTATTTCAAGGGGATTTTCGAAATCCTCTGTCCCTTTTTGAGAAAAATCAGTTTGTGATTTTTACGGAAAATTACATTCTGAATTGACAGATCAAATCTGTTTATTCTCATCGATAAACATCTGATTGATTTCTAGTGCAATCAATCAGAGGGTTTCTGTTTTCTGTTCGTGGACCTGATTCCGGAGATTGATCGTGAAGCCATCGATTCCCGGGATATACAAGAAGAGCAGATTAAATTCTGTTGGTGTCCATAATCAAGCCGTTTCTTGAAGAGGTAAAAATTTAATTGTGAATTTATATTTTTACTTGCAAGATTTTAATCGTTAGGATTTGATACCCACGATATGGAATCGTTCCATATCGAAAAATAAAATTTTTAAACTTCCGTTGCTCCGGATATCACATCTGTATGATCAGAGAACGCGTGTTCCAACATGAGCTTCATGTACAACTACTTTCTTTGGCAAGCACATGAGGTTTTGAAGATTCACTAATTTCAAATTTACTATTCTCAAAGCCTAATCCTGCCTTACCATCTCTTCCCATCATGAGCAAAGAATCAAGCTTGTTTGTGCTTGAATTAAACTTGGTCAGTGTGGCCTTAGATCTCTCGAGTTCTTCCTTTACCTGACACAATTCCAGGTCATTCTTACTCAGCACAACTTTAAGTCTTGATACAGTAGCCTTGAAATCAGTATTTTCTTCTGAAAGAATAGTATTCGACTTATTCATTTCAATCCAGTCAGCATACAACTCTTCATACATCATAGAAACATCTTCTAAAGTCATCCCTTCATCGCCTGCATCAGGATTACTCACATTAACAGTAGCAAAAAAAACTTGAATATACTGACCTTTGGGAGATGTTGCGGCCAGGTGTGGCAACACCTGCGACAACACCTAAAGGATTGACTTGAAAAAACTTCTTGCTTTTCGGCAATGCTAATAGAGCTGTGTGACTTTCTTCATCTTTCTGTTCTTCATCTTCTTTAGACTCTTCATCACTCAAGGATGCGTTCATTCCTTTCCGAAGAGTATTTGCACACTCATTGTCATAATTTCCAAAACCTTGACATGCATGACACTGTACAATGTCAATCTTCTTCAAAGTAGGCTTCTTCTTTCCTTCTAACATCAGTCGAGGCTTCTGAGGATCAGGACCTTCCTTGGTGACTGATCTGGTCCTGTGATTCTTAAAGGCTTGTTAGAAAACATTGGAGCCTTAAGTTTCTGATCAAACTTCTTGATCTCCTTCATATTTTTCAGATAGTCATTGAAATTTTTTGTCATGAGTGAGATCGTATCATCTTTTAGGTCAGACTGAAGAACTTCTTTTCGGAATTGAACAAAGTCCTCATATGAGTCATTTGAGACTTGAAAAGCTATAGACTTTCCCTTGTCCTTTTTTTGTGCAGTATTATTCATTTCAAACACTTGAAAAATGCTTATCGATTCTGTCCACTTCATCTTTGAAGTGTCTTTCACTTCTTCAAGCGCCCCAATCTTCCCGTTAAATTTTTCTGACAATGACCGAAGAACCTTGTTCACCAATCTTTCATTTGCAATTAGTTCTCCAAGAGTGAATGCTTCATTGACTAACTCTTGAAGACGCTGATCATATTCTAAAATATTTTCATCTTCGTTCATACGGAGGTTCTCGAATTTTGAATTTAGTAGTCTCATTCTTGTTATTTTGACACTCTCCGATCCTTCACAATGCTCTTGTAGAGTATCTCATGGATCCTTGGCAGTAACACAGTCAGTAGTAAGCCCGAACATTCTCATGTCCACTCTTGAGAATATAGCATTGATAGATTTAGCATTAAAACTTGAGATTTGTGCCTCCTCGGTTGTCCATTGGGTTTCTGGTTTTATGATGTAGTCACCCTCTTTGTTCACAATCTTTGGTGCAATCCAACCGGTAAGAATACTCTTCCATGCAAGTTCATCCATAGCTTTGATAGTGAAGCGCATTCTTGTCTTCCACAAGGCATAATTAGTGACATCAAGAACTGGAGGTTTCAAAAACGAATTGGCTGTAGTAGATGAGTCCATATTATTCCCTGAAAATAAAAATCAACCAGGATCAGTTCTTAGTATATCAAGAATGTGTCTCTGATGCCACTTGAAGGAATAATTGGTTGCACATAAAATCAGATTAAGATGTTGTCACTAGGTGTTGGAAACATTTTCAATAACATGCAATTATAAAAACATGATTAAAATAAACAATCAACCAAATAAACAAACTCAAATATTTAAGAAAAGTATAAAATACTCTTGGTCTCTTGCAATGCCTCAGGGCAAAACTTTCACTAGAAAAACGAATCAAAGAGTTTAACAAACCCCAAAACTAGTGAATTATTGTTAAAGTCAATTTTCTCAAAACATGTGAGAAAATAAAGAATAAAAACATCTTCTAAAAATTCTATACAAAATAGAATAAAGAAAACAAAGTAAGGAGATGAATCCTTGATGCCAAAACTCGATGAGAGCAGCACACTCTTTTGTCTTCGATCTTCAAGTGTTCTCCAAATTTTCAAGGCAATCAAGTAAACACGACCAACATGTACTTCAGAAAATCTCCAGAATTCTCTCAAGTTGCACGCATAGAAAGTTCTCTAAAATCTCTCTTGGTCGTCTCATCTCATGTACACGCCTCCTTCTTAAATAACCCAAAGAATCCTCCTTGTCCTTTTTCCCTTGTAGGCGTGTGATTCTTATCAATAGAAAGATTTGATCTTTATTTCCTATTATCAAAAATTGTATCTGCAAATATAAGGTAACAAAAGATTAAGATATGATAAATATAAGATAATATCAACAATATATCATATCTTATCATCTAAGGAAATAATTCTATTAAAACTTTGAAGTCCAAGAAAGGAAAAAGACTTTAAATAAATCTTTTTAACACTTAAGAAATTTTAGGAAATAAATATTCCCTTCAAAAGACATGGTTTAGATGGATGAATCTTTGAGGTCTAAAACCAGCTCTCTCAAGGTTTTTCCAAGGCCAACCCACCTTTTCGAATTCGATCTCCACTAGATATATTTATAACTTCAAATTCCAATGATCACAGATCCTCGATATCAACTTATTAGATAGACACCACGAAAACTAGACACAACTGCTAAATACCCAACAAAACAAAGACCACGGGCAAATATGCTACCAGGAATACGAAGACGACTCATACTCGAATTACATAGAACCAGAATGAAACCTATATAATAGAACCTAAGTAAAGAAGCAATTAGGGAGATGTAATTATGCTGTTACAATCCGTGTGGGAAACACATATGAATTTGTAAGGAAGTCCTTCTACGACAAGAGTAAAACACGCAATTATAACACCACCGACAAGGTGGAGATCATAGCGGATTCTACGGTAAGAGTTTCTATTGCTTATGATGGAAAAAAAGTCCTTCATGGTAGCAAACATACGGGACTAGTATATTTCTTGATAAGCCCAAATATTAATCTAAGTTGCTCTAAAAACCATGAGTTCGTTTTGTGCAGAACAAAACTGTATTAAGTTTTTGTGTCTTAAATAGAGGTGGGAGTTAGAGAATCGGGTGCCCAAACCAATCCGATCGGGTAAAATTCAATCGGGTCTATTATTGAAAATGCTTGTGGATTTTCACGAATGGCTAATAAGGTTACAAGCCACTTATTAAGCACAAGAAGCTATTAGGTCTCCATCTTCTCTTTATGTTTTCTGATCTGATCCTTTGAACAATTAGAGAATTTCTAAGTGTTGAGAAATATAGACTTTATTTCATATCAGATTATTAACATCTCTGAGAACATTATATGTTCTTTCATCCTTCTTTAATCAACTGAAACATTGCACTGATAACTTTTCTACCATATGTGTCAGCTTCACTGATCTAATATCTAGATATGATCTAATTTGATTATTTCTTGAAGTTTTTTTTATTCGATCCTTAACTTAAATAATAATTTGCGCTTGTGACATTCTCTCTGATATGAGCTGCACTAGCTAGCTTTTTGCGGTTTGTGAGGTCTTATCTAATTTTTGTTGCTATAGATAGCTTTATTGTGGGGCCTTGGGTTGCTAATATCGTCTTAGGGCAATTAACTATTAATTAATATTAATCTTACATGATAAAGAATAATCAAACACAAACCCAAAGAAATAAAAAAAATTTTAAAAAGATTTCACCTCGCTCGATCGGTCAAACTCCACCGATCGTGCGAGCATAAAAATCCAATTCTCGGGTCTGAGAAATATTTGGCCTCGCTCGATCTATCGAGTTCAGCAGATCGATCGGTCTCAAAAATTGCAAGTCTCCGATTTGAGCTTTATTTGGCACCGCTCGATCCGTCGAGTTCAGCCGATCGAGCGGCCACCCTTGTTCCAAAAATTCTGCAGACTTTGTTGCTGTCAAAAACCAATTCCAAACATGCTAAACCAATTCTGAACAAGTTAGCACAGGTCTGAAAAATACATATAAACAAGTACTAAGTCTCAAGCATCATGCCATGTATTTCTTACATAATCTACTCGTTCAAAGTCTAGCCAAAAGCATAAATACAAACATGTCCAAAGCAATATCAAACCAATTACAACATGCTATAAATATTCTATCATGCTTGCAAGGCTTCTAACTATAACCTTCAGCTACAACAACCCGAGTGCACACTTCTAGACTCTCTCTCGAGCTACCCATGTTGATTCTGGTCAGCTCCTGCCCCCTCTGTTGTCATGTACACATACAAAACAAGACAACAGCCGGAAAAATCCGGTAAGAATATAATTCTCAATATAATCAACATATACATGCGTTAAAATAAATTCATATCGACTCTAAACATTTAAATTCAAGAATATAGTAAACGCATATATAAAGAATTGATTCCTATCACACTCTTTTCCATCAAGATTCGTATACGATCTTGACATTGATATCCATCTATCGTCGTCTCATCAGACACGAAAATAAGGTTCATCTGACCTTGGCATAAGAATCAATTCATATCTTAAATCGTAGTATATCAAATAAAAATCTACTACCTGAAATGGATCGACAACATAAATAATAAACAAGAAAGTAAGTATGTTATTTATCGGGATAACTCAAGACGCTTCATTCTCGAGTTTCAAGTCCCTGACTCTCGATGTTGTCTTATACCTTCTCGTTTCTTCTTGGATTGTAGATGCTTCAAATCTGAAAATACAAGCAAGAACACATATATCACAAGCTGTTCAAGGTATCATTCAATCTTCAATATCAAATCAACTTCAAATCTTCTTCACTTATTTCTCGGTTCGAAATCGAAGTTCTCGAGTCAATCAATATCTTGTCAAGGCTGAAATAAATGAAATTCAAACTAAAATTATCAGCAACAACTCAAGAAAATCCATAGTTCAATCATTGAAAGGCAAAAAAGATTCTAATCCCAAACCGACGGCGTAACGATTGAAAATCGGTAACTGAAACGATATCGAATTCAATTCTAACATTGTTATCAACTTCATAACATAATCATACCAGCTGCATATAATAAAAAAACCAGCACAATCAAAAGTGAGAATTTCGAACATAGCTTCAATATTTCATATCAAATTCATACGACGTTCTTTCTTCTATCCGTCCTCTAATAAACAATCGATGCTAGCTCATAACCGCATATAATCAATAATATTCAAAACTCATCATAACATCAAAATTCAAGATATGATAGAAATTCAAAAATTATATACTAGAACAAAGCTCTCAGCGCCGTGATCATAGATATATAAACGATTCTGAATTCTGACGACCGGATATCGCAAAATGGGAGCTCCAAAATCTTGAAAATGGCGTGAAGGTGAGTTTTCAGCTTCTTCTTCCTTCTTTTGATATGTTTACACGTTTGAAATGAATAAATATCAAGTGGATTGAGATATATACCAATATATTGCAGGTTAGTCCCTGAAAACTTTAGTGATTTGCAATTTAGTCTTCGACAAATATTTTAATTCAATTTCAATTCTAAATAATTTAAGAATATTAAAATTTAAATCTAAAATCCATATATTCTCAAATTAAATAATCTCGGATCAAAATTAAATAATTTTGGAACATTACATTTATACAGCTTTATATTGACATGGTTTTATTTTTGTATGCTATGATAGATTATTTTGATGTTATTTATGCTTACCTGTATGGAGAGATTATTAATATTTTGACAATTACTTCGTTATTTTTGACAAGTACTTTGTTCTGTCTTTGTTCTTTACTTTTTTCAAATCTTTATTTTTGTTCTTATGATGTGAGCTATCTGTCTTATAGTAGTATTTAATGTTCTGTTTGATAGGTATGATCATTTGTTCTGCATCAAATATGTTAATTCAAATTATCTCAAGTATTGTCAATATTCAAAACTTCTATTGTACGTTGATCTCATGGACTTCCTCAAAGATGATTCAAGGTTGAGCAAACAATCGCTGAAACTAGACCTTGATCCAAACCTATCACTCGAGTAATTTTAAATTAAAGTGTTGAATAACTTGAAATAATACATTGAATATTTGGTCAAATAATTGATGAACAAATCATGAAACAGATAAAAAGTGTGCATCAGAACTGACTTAGAGAAAAAAAGATTAATGAAAACTATTTCTGGAAGTTTGAGGACAAAATCCCTATATATAATATGTCTCCACTTCCTACGTTTTCGAAATATTTCACTAGATTTTATTTTATACAAATTTGTTGTACAAACCCACGAAAATGGAAGCCACTCTTTTAGTTAGAATTTTTAGCAAATTCAATCAGTTAGCACGAGAATCTTTGACACCCCAGATTCGACGACTATCCTCATTGTATCAATACGGGTCTTTTTCAGCGTGTTTATGTCCTCACTCACACTCACCCTGGAAAATTTTGCAGGGGATCACCCATCCTATAATTGTCACAAGTCAAGCACGCTTAATTTCAGAGTTCTTGTATGATAAGCTCTAAAAAAAAGATGCAAATTCGTGATATGAGTAGTACCTATTAATTAATATTTTAAGTCCTCTTCAACTATGCAATCTTATACCTAAACAGTCTCAAAATCCCTCTCATTCTAGTACGGGATTGGTTCATTTATGTCTCCCTTCGCCTAGAATCCTGTCAGGAGCCGCTCATTGTCCATACAATCTCTTGACACCGAAGATCACTCCCCGCCCTCTTATTAGCCCCGGGAGTACATGCCCACCATCTTCCGCGTGGTTCGTCCCTGAATCATAGCATGCTAAGAGAGGTCGGCTCTAATACCAATTGTAACGCCCCAGATTCGAAGATGGTCCTCACTTTATCAGTACGAGTCTTTTCAGCGTGCTTATGTTCTCACTCACACGCACCCTGGAAAAATTCTCAGGGGGTCATCCATCCTATAATTGCTCCAAGTCAAGTAAGCTTAACTTCAGAGTTCTTATGTGATGAGATCCCGAAAAGAAGATGCACCTTCGTGATAAGAGTAGTACCTGTCAAATCTTTTAAGCCCTCCTCAACTATGCAGTCTCATACCTACAAAGTCTCAGAATCTCTCTCATTCTGGTATGTGATCGGTTCATTCATGTCTCCCTTTGCCTAAAAGCCTGCCAGGATCCGCTCGTTGTCCGTGCAACCTCTTGATACCGACGATTATTCCCCACCCTCTATTAGCCCCGAGCATCACAAGCCTAACCGATCCTCTACCAACAAGTTGTTGTTGGGGTGAGCACATTGATCCTTGATAATCTAATGTTGACGTTGGAGTCGCGCTCTAATACTCAAAGATGCTCCTTGGCTGAGCGGATATATTTTTTAGCATGACCATGTAGATGGGTGATATTTTCTCAAATAATGAGCATCCATGGTGATTCAAGAAAATTTGTGCATTCTAATAATACTAATAAATCATTATTTGTGTTTATACTTTATTTTCTCAAGATTTCGTACCGTTTTCTATTAAAGGTTGTCCTCTCTTCTGTAAAGGGTTGATCCCGAAGGGGACCTCATCCCACATGAGTCAGATGCACATTGGCTCGTGCGGGGGTTAAATCGAGGGATGTGCATGAGTGGCAAAAACATGAGGAAGGGAGCAACATGGCCAACCCCCAGAGCATACCTTCATAATATTTTAATAGAAAATATGCTCCACACAAGGATCGAACCCGCAACGTTGAAAAATTTCTTTCCACGTCACCTCAGGTCTTACCAATTCGTCTATGCCCCTGAGAGCAAAAGTTGTCATCTCTTGTCTTTGACTATAGTCACATTAAATATTTTTGTCTTTTGTGTTCAACGACTATATTAATTTTATAAAGTTTATCGATTCAGATTGGTTAAGCAGTTTGATTGGAACCAATGACTTAACGGAGGCATATTAATTATTATATGTCGATTTATAAAATATTTTTTTGTTTACATCATACATAATTTCTTTCACCTATAATCAAAATTTTTAAATTGATTTATTATTAAAACGTACAATGCACACGCAATGTGTATATTATATATAGCATACAAATATCAAAATACAAATGAATGTAATTTAGATGAATTATTTTGAATTGATAATATACGTAGAGAATGTTATCTTAGAATAAAATGAGGTAAGAATAATTTTAAAAATGAGAAATAAAATTTATTATATAAGACGATGAGAAATGTAAGACTGTTGGAGAAAAAAGTTGTGAAATTGTAAGCGGTTTGAAAATTCGACGTGGTTTGTGGATTAAGAAGTGGGTTAATGGTATTTTCAAATTTGTTTTAGGTTTGTGAATTTTCAAAGTTACTAAATTATATTCAAATATTGCTTGTGAAATGTCATGATAATTTATTATTAAAAAAAGACAATTTAGTTTCACAACATAATTTACTATGACAGTTTTTCTAAAGAGTTGATGTATTGTAATATGGTAAGATATACACACAAAAATCATCGTTTTGAAACTCTAAATGACAAAATTTCCAAGTTTTTTTTATCTTGTTGTCAACCAAAAAAACTAGTTTCTTCGTAGAAATTTAAAAGTGATCATAAATTTATAAATAAAGAACACAAATGATATGGTTTTGACTAAAAATAAACTCGAATATTTCGAATCGAATCGAATGAAGCATGATTAGATATAGGATCTTTACGTAGTTGATTTACTAACCTCTCTTCCGACGATAATAACTATTCGATGGTCCGATGCCAATCACGAACAGAAAGGATCGGAATCGATTTGCACAATCCAAGTGATTAAAATTGTGAAATGATTTTTCTTCCAATATTGGAATGGAAGTCTCGACCTCTTTCTTATGAGTTATGGAAGTTAATTCATTCATTATCCAAACTAATGAGAGTTAAAATGGTAGTAAAAAAACTACTCCCTCCAAGATTCAATTACCAATTTGAATCACTTGGGTTGGGTTGGGTCGGGTCGGGTCGGGTCAGCCCTCATGGGCAAACCAGTTAACACATTACCCATTATACATTTCTTACATCTCCCACTAACACATGAGAGCTAGACTTCCATAGATATCAGAATCATATACCACCAATTTTATACAAAAAAATAGATCGTGTGACCAACAAGCATATCAAAATAAGAGCTCAGAGCCATACACTTCTTAAGGATATATAGCAACTCATTTCAAAATCATATCATTTGTTTTACTACACTAATCAACGTATCTCTTGTCCCAAACAAAATAATAAGAGCATACTTGATTCAAAATATTTATCTATATTCATGTATTTACAATTATGTTTTAACAACTAATTTAAACACAATTAGCCGACTTGTGAATACAAAACTTAAGTGTCAAAATAAGTATTATTTTCCCACTAGAATCTTTCAATCTTAATTTTAGCTACTTTCTTAGACATGTACTGTAGTAACCCGCATTTTTAATTAAGTGATTAATGAGTAGTTAATCACATGATCATGTTTAGATTAAGTAAAACATGATTAAGTAAGTTCCTGTTGGGATAACGGACTTCAGAAATGGATTCAGAGCAATCGAATTAGTTGAATTGGTTCAGTAGGATCGGACGGTCCGAAGAGGAGTTCGGACGATCCGAAGTGGATCGGAAGCTCCGTGCCAGAATCGGAGGCTCCGATCGAGATCGAACGCTCCGTCGGCAAGATCAGACGTTCCGATCGGGACCAGGGCACACGTCATTGCTTACGTCAGCAAGGTGACATCATAGCTGACGTAATATTGGGAGATCAGATGCTCCGAAGGAGGGATCGGAGGTTTCGATCGAGTTCGGACGGTCCGAACCAGGTTCGGAGGCTCCGAACGTTGCCTATAAATAGAGGGTCCGAGAATTCATTTTCTCACACCAATTTCCTCTCTTCTCTCTCGATTCCTAAGCCTTCTAACTCAGATCTAGGGAGATCTAGGCGTCCTACGGGGAATCCGGAAGTGGCTTAGTGATCTAGATGTCGTCGCGGAGCTACGGCCTAGTTTTGAGGCTATCATCAGCAAAGGGTTAACGACGGACGCAGGTATAGCTTTGGCATCCTAAAAATATTTAGGAGTATGCAATAGTTTAGTTAAGGCTTTTAGAGCTTAATTGTTGATGCATGGATATTTGCATTGTAGTAGCTAGTAGACTGAACTAGTAGGCTTGAAGTCTAGACCAGCAGAGCTAGAATTGACCAGCAGTGTTAGAGGTACGTAAGTACTGACCGAGATAGCCGGCTTTATATATTTGCTTATATATAGCATGAGTATGTGCTATATGTCTTATCATGTTTTAGCATGTTTTACCGCCTTAACACATACATGATTTTACGTGTGACTGCATCCGGAGAGATGTGAGTTATTGACAGTCTCCATAGGGAACGATGATCTCATTTTGGACTCGAGTCAGGTATGACAGTTTCCATATGGGACTTGTATCCTGTTTTGGATTCGGGTCAGGATGGGGTTGGCTCAGCCCTGATATGGAATATACAAGTACCCCGCGGAGTAGCTCTCTAGCCGGTGCTGTATATTTCCGGCGCCATGAGCAAGTGTTTTCACTTGAGTTTTAAATCATCTGTGCGCACATATTTGTATTTATATCATTGCTTCGTATTGAGCGTTCTAGCTCACGCCCCTGTGTTTGGATATTGTGTACCTTGTGGCGCGGCAGGTTTGAGGCTGGACGGTCCAGGCGGCTCTCAGCAGGATTGAGCTTTGGAGAGTGCGAGGTTGTAGAGGGTAGGGATTTATTTACCCTGAACCTTCGATTTAGTTGTATAACAGTACTTATACACTTGTGATAGCGTCGGTTGTATTCTGCCGATTGGATTTGTTGTATTTTAATTATCCGCTCTTTACGCTTTAAACTTTTATTGCGTGCGCTTTTACTATAACTCTGATTAGGTAGTGGATCCGGGTTGGGTCACTATATTTTTGGTATCAGAGCGACCCATTGCACTGGGAATATCGTAAAGCGGATTAAGTAATTATCTGTTCTTATGTAACAGATGGCAGATTACGACGAGAGTCACGGTAGTGTAGACGGCGGTCGTTGGGGCAATCCAGATGATCGTAGATGTCGGGGACAGCCCGAGGAGCGCAGACGAGTCAACATGCGTAGGTTTAAGGAAGTTAGCCCGAAGCCTTTGATGGGTGGTGAGACAACCGAAGAGGCGGAGGATTGGATGGAGAGGATGGAGCAGTGCTTCCAAGAGTTCCATTGCACGGCTAAGGATAGGATGGAGATCCTTGCCTTTAGCTTGAGGGCAGGGCGAGGAAGTGGTGGAGGTCTACTTCCGCACCGTTCATAGCAGCTAGAGGTGCAGCTACTTGGGTTGTGTTCCGTACTGCCTATCAGAGATTTTATTTTCCTCCAGCTCTTCGTCAGGCGAATGCCAGCGAGTTGTTGAGTTTGCGACAGGGGACGATGACGATCGAGGAGTACCAGCAGAAGTTCTTTGATCTACTACCCTTTTGTCCTCATATTGCTGATAGTTCTATGGCGAAGTTTGATCGTTTCCTTCAGGGGTTGAACCCTGACATTCATCGTATGCTGTGGGCGGCGATGGGACTTACGAGGATTTGGTGGACCGTTGTCGCCAGGCCGAGGACAGTATTCGGAGGAACAGGGGAATTTACTCTTCTTCCAGGCCAGCGAGCTCTAGTCCTTTGGGTCCGAGAGGACAGTCCTTCAAGAAGCCAGGAGGTACTTCTTCTTCTTCCTCTGGATCTGGTGGAGTGCATTGTTTTGGTGGACAGAGACCGAACCGGTGTATTCAGTGCCGACGCAGACATCCGCCAGGGCAGTGTGGTCGATCGGCCACTGCATGTTTCCAGTGTGGCCAGGAGGGTCACATGAAGAGAGATTGTCCTATGCTGATTGGGGCAGCGAGTGGTTCCGAAGGTTCTCAGGCATCTGTTCAGCCACCTCAGTACCAGCAGCCACCTTTCCAGCAACAGTATTCACAGCAGCGCCAGCATCCGCAGCAGTCTCAGAGACAGCCTACTCAGACTCCTTCTTGGGGTCATTCTTCGTTGAGGCCACGTACCCAGGGTCAGGTCTTTGCGCTTAACCAGGAGCAGGCAGAGGCTGATAGTGACCGGATGATTGCAGGTATCTGTAGTTTATGTGGTTTTCCTGCATATGTTTTAATTGATACCGGTGCATCGCATTCTTTTGTCTCAGCACGTTTTGCTAAGAAGTATAGATTGCCATTTATTCCTTTAGACGTGTTGCTAGTGGTTTCTACTCCTATGGGGAGCGAGGTTTTAGCCAAGCGTCTAGTTGTGGGTTGTGTTTTGGATTTTGAGGGACATCAGCTTAGTGCTAACCTAATGATTCTAGCGATGGAGGATTTTGATTGCATCATTGGGATAGATCTATTGACTACCTACCGAGCGATAGTGGATTGCTATCAGAGGTTTGTCCAGTTTCGTCCAGAGGATGACGAGTCATGGTATTTCTATGGTGAGGGAGCGCGACCCCCGATGCCAGTGGTTTCAGCTCTGAAGGCCCGACGTGCTTTAGAGTCTGGCGAGGAAGGCTACCTTATCTACGCCATTGACGCATCCTCAGGAGAGCCAGATATCCAAGAGATACCAGTGGTTCGTGACTTTCCAGATGTGTTTCCGGAGGAGATTCCAGGCTTGCCACCAGTAAAGGAGATTGAGTTTGGCATTGAGTTAGTGCCAGGGACTGCACCGATTTCCAGAACTCCTTACCGATTGGCACCGTCAGAAATGAAAGAGCTGCAGAAGCAATTGCAAGATCTTCTTGATAAGGGTTATATTAGACCTAGTGTTTCGCCATGGGGAGCCCCAGTACTATTTGTCAAGAAGAAGGATGGTTCGATGCGGTTGTGTATTGACTACCGTCAGTTGAATCAGGTGATAGTGAAGAATAAGTATCCTCTTCCGCGGATAGATGATCTCTTTGATCAGTTGCAGGGTACTTCTGTCTATTCGAAGATTGATCTTCGGTCTGGATATCATCAGTTGCGAGTTCGACAAGAGGATGTTCCTAAGACAGCATTTCGTACGCGGTATGGACACTATGAGTTTCTAGTGATGCCGTTTGGTTTGACGAATGCTCCAGGTGTTTTTATGGATCTGATGAACAGAGTTTTCCGCGACTTTTTGGATAAGTTCGTGGTGGTGTTCATTGATGACATTTTGGTGTATTCTCGTAGCATGGATGAGCATGCCTACCATCTCTATACTGTATTGCAGGTCTTGAGGGAGAGACAGCTGTACGCGAAGCTGAGTAAGTGTGACTTCTGGATTGACCGAGTTGTGTTCCTTGGTCATGTCATTTCTCAAGATGGCGTATCTGTTGATCCTAGCAAGACAGAGGCTATTCTAAATTGATCACGTCCGACTACAGCTTCTGAGATTCGTAGTTTCCTTGGTTTAGCAGGATACTATCGTCGTTTTGTGGAGAATTTCTCTCAAATAGCTAAGCCTTTGACTCAGTTGACGAAGAAAGATGTTTCTTTCGTTTGGTCTGATGCTTGTGAAGACAGTTTTCGTGAGTTGAGACGTCGCCTGACGACAGCTCCAGTTCTTGCTTTACCGTCTGGATCAGGTGGTTTTGTAGTTTTCACTGATGCTTCTCTCCAGGATTTGGGGTGTATGTTGACTCAGAATGGCCACGTGATCGCTTATGCTTCCAGACAGTTGAAGACTCACGAGGAGAACTATCCCGTACATGATTTAGAGCTTACAGCCATTTTCTTTTCTCTTAAGATATGGCGTCATTATTTGTACGGAGAACGATTCGAGATCATCACCGATCATAAGAGTTTGAAGTATCTGTTCACTCAGGCTGAGTTGAACATGCGGCAGCGTCGTTGGATGGATCTGTTGAAGGATTACGATTGTGAGATCAAGTACCATCCAGGTTCTTCAAATCCTGTTGCTGATGCGCTTAGTCGCAAAGTTTATGTGAGTTCCCTTCGTACCAGTTCGGTTTCGAAGGCAGTGGAGGAGTGTTGTTCTTTGGGATTTCCGTTCCGTCATAAGAAAGAACAACAAAGGAAGAACCTGTTGCTGATGCGCTTAGTCGCAAAGTTTATGTGAGTTCCCTTCGTACCAGTTCGGTTTCGAAGGCAGTGGAGGAGTGTTGTTCTTTGGGATTTCCGTTCCGTCATAAGAAAGAACAACAAAGGATTCGTGTCTCTTCTGTGCTTGCAGAGCCAGTGCTATACAGACGAATTCGAGAAGCTCAGAATTCTGATCTGAAGACTCAGAAGTTGGCCCGGCTGGCTGAAAGTGATAACACTTCTGGTTTTCATCTGCAAGGAGACGGTCTGTTGTGTCTTTCTGGTCGAGTTGTGGTACCCGAGGATTCTACTTTGAGAGATGAGATCTTATCGCAAGCTCACCGTAGTCGATTCTCTGTACATCCAGGCAGCATGAAGATTTATAAGGATCTTCGCACTCGATTTTGGTGGAAAGGGATGAAGCGCAGCGTTTATCAATTCGTATCCCGATGTCTTGTGTGTCAGCAGGTCAAGGAAGAGTTTAGACGACCCGGAGGGTTACTCCACAGCTTAGAAATTCCTGAATGGAAGTGGGAGCATGTGACGATGGACTTTTTCATCCACTTACCTATGTCTTCTAGGAATTGTGATGCTATTTGGGTTGTCGTGGATTGGTTGTCGAAGTCAGTGCATTTTCTTCCCTATAAACGCGATTTCACCTTTTATAGGATGGCGCAATTGTATGTGCAAGAGATTGTTCGATTGCATGGGATTCCGTTGAGCATTGTCAGCGATAGATATCCGAGATTCACCTCGAGATTTTGGGGTAGTTTCCAGCGAGCCCTTGGTACTACTTTGAGCTTGAGTACGGCTTATCATCCAGAGACGGACGGACAGTCGGAGCGTACTATTCGCACTCTAGAGGATATGCTTCGCGTGGCGGTGATGGATTTTGGTCCAGCGTGGCATGATCATTTACCTTTGGTGGAGTTCGCCTACAACAATAGTTACCATCGCAGCATTGGCATGGAACCATTTGAGGCTCTTTATGGACGCCGTTGTCGTACACCTTTGTTTTGGGACGAGGTTGGCGAGCATCAAGTTAAGGGTCCTCAGATGATTCAGCATATGATTGATGCAGTAGAGTTGATCCGACGCAGGGTTAAGGCAGCCCAGGATCGACAGGCTAGCTACGCGAACACTCACCGCAGGCCACTTCATTTTGAGGTAGGAGAGTATGTTTTCTTGCGTGTGTCACCTTTCCAGAAGGTGATGAGGTTTGGTCGCAAGGGTAAGCTGACACCTAGATTCATTGGTCCTTTCGAGATTATCGAGAAGGTTGGGGATGTTGCTTACCGTCTGGCCTTGCCGTCCGATCTTTCGGATATCCACAATGTGTTCCACGTGTCCTTATTGAGGCAGTATGTGGCAGAAGAGTCACATATTTTGCATCCGAACGAGGTGAAGGTAGACCGGGATCTATCATATGTGGAAAAACCCCTACGGATTCTTGATAGGAAGGACAAGGTACTTCGTAACAAGCGCATACCATTGGTTATGGTACAGTGGCAACGCAGAGGGACAGAGGAAGCTACTTGGGAGTTGGAGAGCCGGATGTTAGCCGAGCACCCCGAGTTATTTTGAGATTTTGTACTTCTTTGTATCAAATTTGTACTTGTTCAGTTGTAATAAAGTACATTTGGTTGGCTATTTATGTTTTCCTCTAAGACTTAAATTTCGAGGACGAAATTTCTTAAGTGGGGGAGAATGTAGTAACCCGCATTTCTAATTAAGTGATTAATGAGTAGTTAATCACATGATCATGTCTAGATTAAGTAAAACATGATTAAGTAATATCCTGTTGGGATAACGGACTTCAGAAATGGATTCAGAGCACTCGAATTAGTTGAATTGGTTCAGCAGGATCGGACGGTCCGAAGAGGAGTTCGGACGATCCGAAGTGGATCGGAAGCTCCGTGCCAGGATCGGAAGCTCCGATCGAGATCGGATGCTCCGTCGCAAGATCGGACATTCCGATCGGGACCAGGGCACACGTCATTGCTTACGTCAGCAAGGTGACATCATGGCTGACGTAATATTGGGCGATCGGACGCTTCGAAGGAGGGATCGGAGGTTCCGATCGAGTTCGGACGGTCCAAACCGGGTTCGGAGGCTCCGAATGTTGCCTATAAATAGAGGGTCCGAGAATTCATTTTCTCACACCAATTTCCTCTCTTCTCTCTCGATTCCTAAGCCTTCTAACTCAGATCTAGGGAGATCTAGGCGTCCTACGGGGAATCCGGAAGTGGCTTAGTGATCTAGACGTCGTCGCGGAGCTACGGCCTAGTTTTGAGGCTATCGTCAGCAAAGGGCTAACGATGGACGCAGGTATAGCTTTGGCATCCTAAAAATATTTAGGAGTATGCAATAGTTTAGTTAAGGCTTTTAGAGCTTAATTGTTGATGCATGGATATTTGCATTGTAGTAGCTAGTAGACTGGACTAGTAGGCTTGGAGTCTAGACCAGCAGAGCTAGGATTGACCAGCAGTGTTAGAGGTACGTAAGTATTGACCGAGATAGCCGGCATGATATATTTGCTTATATGTTGCATGAGTATGTGCTATATGTTTTATCATGTTTTAGCATGTTTTACCGCCTTAGCACATACATGATTTTACGTGTGACTGCATCCGGAGAGATGTGAGTCATTGACAGTCTCCATAGGGAACGATGATCTCATTTTGGACTCGAGTCAGGTATGACAGTTTCCATATGGGACTTGTATCCTATTTTGGATTCGGGTCAGGATGGGGTTGGCTCAGCCCTGATATGGAATATACGAGTACCTAGCGGAGTAGCTCTCTAGCCGGTGCTGTATATTCCCAGCGCCATTAGCAAGTGTTTTCACTTGAGTTTTAAATCATCTGTGCGCACATATTTGTATTTATATCATTGCTTCATATTGAGCGTTCTAGCTCACGCCCCTGTGTTTGGGTATTGTGTACTTTGTGGCGGGGCAGGTTTGAGGCTGGACGGTCCAGGCGGCTCTCAGTAGGATTGAGCTTTGGAGAGTGCGAGGTTGTAGAGGGTAGGGATTTATTTACCCTGAACCTTCGATTTGGTTGTATAACAGTACTTATACACTTGTGATAGCGTCGGTTGTATTCTGTCGATTGGATTTGTTGTATTTTAATTATCCACTCTTTACGCTTTAAACTTTTATTGCATGCGCTTTTACTATAACTCTGATTAGGTAGTGGATCCGGGTTGGGTCACTACATGTACCATATTATCAAATCATACATCGCTATTGGTATCATGCTAAAGTAGCGTCACTAAAATAAAATTAAAGAAATGGTTGAAAATCTTAAGGGTATAAGATTAGGTATAAACCAATGAAGCTGACACAATGAGTTGGTACTCTACTAATCATTATCCAAACGATCACTTTAGCACACGTGGTAAGAAACACGTGCTACGATGTGCTTATTCCACCTTTTGGAAGCGTATGTCATATATATATATATATATATATATATATATATATATTTTCATATCATACAGATCTTAGTTCAAGTGTGTCTCAATACTTAACTTGAGCTTTCTTCTCTTTTATCCTGCAACATGTATCGATGTGACGAAAACTCTAATCTGGCTATCAGAAACTTTTATGGTGTAGTGACCCAGCATTAAATCACCTATTAACTGGCAACTATTACATGCATTAAACTTAATTAAAGCATAAATACAAAACAGAGAAAAATGTAAACATAACCCATAATTTACACATCAGCTTAGTATAAAAGTTCTAAGCTTATTATCAGTAGTAATACAACCATATCGAAATAACTTAAAGTAAACATTATACAGCTATATAAAATCCTGTTGTATAAAATATCCCTTGTAGGCTCCTTGTTCCCTAGTCCTGCCTCGAACTACAGGCTCCGTCCATCCTGCGACTTGCCCCGTGGAATGGGGTGTCCAAAATAACAACTAGAACGTGAGCTCTAACGCCCAGTACATAAATATGAGTAAACATATGTATATGATGCATGCAATTGTGATGACTGGTAAAGGGTCATCTGATAAGTCATGCTCAGTACAAGCGCCACATGAGTGCTGTAATCTCGCGGATCAACCTCTGGGTACAACCACACTCGTATAGTACACCAGATTAGTCAGACATACATGTCCCCGCCGTCTCGGTACTCTCAGTGACAGACTATCAATTATAGAGTTGAGCAACTCTATAATCAGGTATAACAAAGTATAGGCTCAATGTGTATATGCACATGACATATGAATATGGAAAGCGGTAAATTATATATCATGCCATATAATAATGTCAAGTAAATGCAACACATAAACATGTATAGTCGCTGGCAATTTCAGTCAATGTGTACGTATCTCTAGGCTAGTTCAAGTCTAGTAGAATCCTAGGTTCCAAGCCTATATTCAAAAGTTCACCGTATCACTACACAAGTTCTATAAGCCTTAACTAAGCTAATAAATACTCCCAAAACTTAAATAGATTCACAGATCATACCTTCGTCCACAGTAAGCCCTTTGGAGTCGCTAGTCCCGGATGACTATAACCACGCCTTGGTTATTCCAGAACTTTTATAATAACCGATAGGGCCCTCAAGTGTATATCTCACACTATATAATTGAAGGAAACTTGGGAATTCTTAATTCAAAATGAATTCTGAAGACCCCTATTTATATAAATTCCCGGTCTAGTTCGGATCCTCCAAACTCGCGTTCGGATCGTCCGATCCAGCTCCATGCCTGCATGCATAACACGTTGAGTTCGGATCGTCCGATCGTCACTTTGGATCGTCCGAAGTGTTCAAAGTCCGACACTTGTCAAAATCCATGGCTGAGTAATCCTGCCTGCATGGAATAGGGGAGTTCGGACCATCCGATCGTGGGTTTGGATCGTCCGAACGTGCCTTCACTCCGAAGTCAACAAGTCTTCTTCGGAGCCCCCGGACTGCTGAGTTCGGATCGTCTGAAGTCCTCTTCGGACCGTCCGAATTGGATCAAACATTGGAAGCCCAATTCAAAATTCTGAAGTTCGATTAAGCCCTAGAATTGGTTAATTTATAACTCTTAATCATGTTTAACATATTATTATCTTAAAATAGAATCTGGGTTACTACATTCTCTCCACCTTTAGATATTTCGTCCACGAAATAAAATCTAAAGACAAATCAAGATAACAATACGAAACATCAAACCATGTTTTATTACAACAACTATAATTACATCTTTACATGGTAATCAAAAGTAAAAAGCAAACAACTCAGGATATTCTGCTTGCATACGGCTCTCTGTTTCCCAAGACTCTTCTTCGACGTCTCGGCGCTGCCACTGTACCATCACAAGTGGTATAGTCTTATTCTGAAGAACTTTCTCCTTCTTGTTTAGGATACGGAGTGGTCGTTCAACATACGACAGATCTTGCTCTAGCTAAACATCAGTAGGCGGGATAATATGATATTCATCATCTATGTATTGTCGAAGTAACGACACATAAAAAACATTATGCATACTGGAAAGATATGGCGGTAATGACAAACGATATGCAACATCTCCGATCTTTTCCAATATCTGGAAAGGCCCAATATAACGAGGTGACAACTTGCCTTACAGACCAAACCTCATCACCTTTCTGAATGGTGATACTCGAAGGAATACATATTCACCAGGCTCGAACTGAAGTGGCCTGCGATGAATATTCTCATAACTAGCTTGTCTATCTTCAGCAACTTTAATTCTCCTCTTAATCAAATCTACCTTGTCTACAATCTGCTGCACCAACTTGGGACCCTCAACTTGCTGTTCTCCTATCTCATCCCAGAATAACGGAGTACGACATCGTCGACCATACAATGCCTCATAAGGTGCCATATAAATACTGATATGATAACTGTTTTTGTAGGAAAATTCTATCAAAGGTAACTGATCCTGCCAAGACAAACCAAAATCCATGACAGAAGAACGTAGCATATTCTCCAACGTACGAATCGTCTACTTTGACTTCCCATCAGTCTCCGGATGATATGCAGTGCTCAAACTCAGAGTGGTACCCAACGCCTGTTGAAAACTACCCCAAAAACTTGAGGTAAACTGCGGGTCTCTATTATGAAATTTCCTCGCAAGTGTACGAGTGTCAAGTTTTAATATAGTGAATAATTCAGATATCGATCCCACAGGGAGTAAAATTAAAATCTTAGTGCTTGTAATTAAAATAGTCTAAACTTTATCTAGAAAATCAATAATCAAGAATTTTTCAATAAAAATAAAATAATTAAGAGATTTAAAAGCACGCACACAACTTTTAGATTAAAAATCAATCAGAGAAAAATGGTCTAGAGGTATAGACTTCACCTGGTTTCAACAACAATCAATCCTAATTAATTAATCTTCATGAATTCCAATCGATTAATAGCCAAGAACACTTACGTATATTATTTCCCTCTCCCGAGCAACAAATAATGTTTATCAACTACAATTCAATTCCAATATTCCTATTAAGAATTTATCGCAGTGATCTATCACAAAACAATGTTCTTTTTAAAAGCTCTGTTAAAATCATACACTCTCCCGAGCTGTATAAATAATTAATAGTGTATTTTCTAATGTCCTATTCAAAATCCCCTCTCCCGAGCAATGATTTCAAATAAATATAACAAATCAATTATTGAGCAGATAATTGAAAAGACAATCAATTCTAGAAAAAAACAATTAATTTAGAAGAAATTCAATTCAATAAAATCAAAAATTCATGAAAGTGTCTACACCAGGTTCCATCCGACCTCTAGACTATAAAAATTAGTTCATACTAAAATTCTGAAAATAATAAATAATAAATCCAAACATGTTCAGAATAAAATAAAAGATAAGAAACAAATCCGTCGTTGACGCCGTGTCCGGACTATCAAACTCCGTCTTCGTTCTTCAGTTAAGCTCCAGATAAATCCTCAGCAAATCACGATCAATTCTCTGATGTGCGTGTAAAATATTGTGGCGGCTCTCCTCCTCCTCTGATAAGAATTCCTTTTTATATTGCGTACAAAAGCCCACAAAATCAAGCCCAAGAATTAATTACCCGAAATAATAAAACTTTCCAAACAGCTACACGGCGGGCGCTCTAAGAACGGCGCGGGCGCGCCTTCAACTCGAAATCACAATTCTCTCAGAAACATAGCATTGCGCGTTAGCTCTTCTCACTTCTCTGTTTAGCGCTCAATCAAGCGCTAACTTTTAAAGCCCAATAAGAAACCCAACACTGTTCATTCTTTCTCTTCTTCTCTTCTGTACGTTTTTTCTATTTTCTTCTCAACTTTCTCAATTTTTTTCTCTTTAATTTATTTCTCCAAATAAATTCAATAATTATTCTTTTCTCCACAAAATTCCATAATTCACTGTAAACACAAAAACAACAAAATACCCACATAAATCTGCTCGAAAAAAATATTTAACAATTAAATCATATATAAATTAAATGTATAAAATACACTTATCAAATACCCCCAAACTTAGACTTTTGCTAGTCCCGAGCAAAACTATTAAATTCCAAAAACTCATTCTCTCAAAAATCAACAAGAATAGTCAAGAAATATTATGGAGCAATGGCCTCATCAATGATTTCAAAAATATCAAATCCAATCATGTCACACCTACTAACACTTGAAAGTTTTAGCCAATCACAAAATAATAACCGCATAAACTCACAATCTCCGCAACTCAAGTTCAAAACACCCTTCTTCAAATTCAATTCAAATATTCATAGATCATGAAGACTTTTCAAGGATAGCATAGGATCAAATATAAGATATTGAATCAAAAACACTCACAATTAGGTAAATGCAAAGAATAATAGTGTGTGCGTGTTTAGATCAAAATTCATAATCATTAAAAGTATCAATCAACAGTCCATAGGCTAAATTCTCGCAACTCTTCTCCACTAGTATATTGGGCAACTGAGACTCGGTCACTAGGACTTATTCAGCTTATAATGTAAGGACTGGCTCATGGCTACAAATGAAGGATAAGAATTCAAAAATAAGGAGTAATTCATATTTTTTTGCCCAATTACGACTCCTTTTTCATTCACAATTCACTTCTATTTCTTCTTCAATTCACTTCGTTGATTTTCAACTTTTTCACGTTCTCTTTTTCACAACTTTTTTCTCTTTTTCCCAACAATTTCAACTTTTTTTTTTCTACTACCTCTTTGCATCTTTTCAATTCATCATCACACCATTTCATTTTTTCACAAATAAAACTAGGAGCATATCACAATTTAGCATTCAAATTACTCCCTTAAAGGTAGGAATTAGTGTATAGGCTATTCAGGTAGTCAATGTAGGACCTTGAATTAATTACGAATGGGGGTTTATCACACGTTTACATGCATGCCATTCGATTTTCAATAAAGTTCAAACAAGGTACTAGGGATAAAATAGTAATAGGTAGCTTGAAAGGCTCAAACGAATTCAGAAAAAATCGCCTAAATCATTCCTAATCTCAGTTTTGCCCATATTTCGCCTCGAAGAGTGCTTGAACTAGTTCTAGACAAGTCTCAATCCACAATTAAATCATACAAATCTCAATCAGTGCAGAAAAAATAATCATCAGCAGTTAACGATGATTTTCACAAAAACAATTCAGATTTTCTCATACCTCAATGTACTAATATACAAGTGTAGGCTCAAATAGGCATCTAAAGATAAATTCAATGAAAATTAGGCCCAAAAATTTCAAACAATGCCTCAATCATATCTATGTCTGTATGTCTCAAAAATCAGATTCAAGTATTAATCACAGAGTATATAGGAAATTGTTCATCTAATTGGTTCCATATTTTCAAAAATATTTGTCAGATAGGTAGACAATCATGGATTATGGATTTCAGTTATAGCACAAAAATCTTTTTCATCAGCCATGCATCCAATATTTCTCAACTTCTTTTAAATTCAACTCAACTCAACCAAAAACAACTAAACTCTAAATCAAACATTGATTCACCCCCCCAAACTTAATGTAATCATTGTCCCTAATGATTAAAAACAATAAAAAGAACAAGGGACTCATACCTTCGACACCGAGCATCAGGACTTGGCGTCATCATCATCATCTCCATGGAAAGAAGGTGCAGCAGCAGCAGTATCATCAGAAGACCACTGCGGAGGAGGTGGATAAGGCACAACAGTGGGCGGATAATTCTGGGTGAGAGCGGCAGTGAAGTCATGCATATATGTCATATGTGCTCGCATCATCTTCCACTGCTTCTTCATCTGAGTAAGCACGGCCGTAGAATCATCCCGAGTAGAATACGCAGTGGCCGGATGCGTCGGTAGTGACATAGGTCCTTACAAATGGGAAGGTGCTGGCTCAAAGTGTGGTAGTGGCTCAGAGGGCTGCGGTGGTTTAGCTGCCTGTTCAGAAGTACTGGCTGCTTTCTTCTTCTTGTCCCGTCTCAGTGCACCAGTAATTCTTATAGGACCTCAAATTGAAAGAATCTGCTCCGTATCATCCCACACAACACCAGCTAACCGGCAAAGTTGAGTAATCAAAGACGAGTGGGGTAAACTGATAGTCGAGGAACCCCTAACTGCAGCAATAATAGACTCCTGAATCACCCTCCCAGCATCAACAGATTTTCCAGTGACAATGCAGTACACAAGACCAGCTCTAACCTTAGTCACATCGGATGTATGTTCAGATGGCAAAATTCTGGCAGCCACAAACTCATGCCAATTATTCGCTTCTCTTCTAAGAAAGATGGATGGAAATGTAACAGCTTCATCCTTTGCATTCCTCTTCCATTCCGCTCATCATGACACAAAGTCTGAATTACAATATTCTCTGGATATGACTCATTATTAAATACCTCATACTCATCATCTGAAATGTCCAAATCCGGCATTTCATAGAGACTGTTAATTGTACTCTTATCAAAAGGCACCAATTTCCCTCGAACTCGAACTTTCAGATTCACATCTTTGACCATCAAATTTGCATAAAACTCATGAATCAATGATATAACAGCATCTGGTGGACTCCTAACAAATGTCTCCCAACCTCTTCTCTTAGCTTCAATTAACGCTGGTGCACTATGCTCTCTCAAACTCATTCCTCTTTCTTTGTGCATCCCTCGCTCCATTACATCAAAACAATACTCCTCTGCTGTGGCATTCCAAAATCTGTGTCTATCATATGAAGCAGCAGAGGACGAAGAAATTGCTCCTTTCCCTTTGGTTTTCGGTGGCATTGTAACTCAATAATTCAACTCAAATCAAATCAAATGCCTCAAACAATACACTAAACTCCAAACAATTCCAGCAACCAACGTTCAAATATAACCCAAGCAATTCAACAAACACTTGGTAGGCACGAATAAAATGATATAGAATTTCACTGCATCAAACGTACTCTACACCACAACTCAGACAACCCAATAGCTTCAAATCACAACATTTATCACGGAACAAATGTAATAAATAAAATTTCAGCTTTTGTACCGTTCAAGAATAACATTTTCCAAATTCTCCAAATTCCCCTTTCTCGACAAGCGTAGATAGAGTAAGACCAATTCTGAGAATCTCTGCCTTGTAATCAAGATCAAAATCCTTGAGATGATGATATTTTGTTGAGTGGAAGATTTACGATGATCGTGCCAGTGTGTGAGATTTAAAGATGGAATCGAACGAGGGATCGTGATTTCTAAATTGTGGAAGGAGTAGACTCGGGAGTGGGCTTTTAAATTTCTGATGTGGAGGGGCGCGATAGCGCAAGGGTGAGAGCTAACGCGCATGATGAAGGTGCTGATGGTGATGCTTGTAGCGCGATTGCGCTTATGGGAAGCGCTAATGGAGAGGGGCGATAGCGCAGGTAGTGCTGTTCTTGCATCAGTGTGGCGCAAAGGAAGCGCGTGCGCTCAAGAGGAGTGGCGCGGGCGCGCCTTTAAGTCGCAAAATAACTCCACTTTCGTCCAGGTAAGGCGCGGGCGCTCCCATAAATGGGGCGGGCACGCCTCTTGCTCGAATTTGAGATTTTTGGAGCCTGCAAATTTTTGAAAATTAAGAAAAATTAGCTCAAAAATTTAAAATACTTAAAACAATTAAATAACAAAAATTAAATAAACTAAAAATAAAAACAAATAAATTAAAATAAAAAAAATGCTTGGGTTGCCTCCCAAGTAGCGCTTGGTTTAAAGTCGTCAGCCCGACTTTAACGGGATTAATTCTTCCCCTTCTCTTTCACTCTCCAAATAAATTCCACGAACCGCCTTTTAAATTTTGCTTTTTTCGTGGCCTTCTTTGGTGGTTTTGGCGCTCTCTCGTTCGATGAATTAACCGCAATGTCGGCTTTTGAACGACCCTCCAAATTCATAACCAGCTCTATCAAGCATAATTTTTCAATAGGGGTGTTAGATGACTTCATGAATATATTAAAAATTACACTCTCACCGTCCACACCCATTGACAATGCACCTCTCTTCACCTCTATCTTGCCATCGGCAGTGGCCAAGAAAGGTCTCCCCAATATCAGGGGCATGTTTGCATCCTCCTCCATATCTAACACAACTAAATCCGCTGGAAAAATAAATTTATCTACTTTTACCAAAACATCTTCAATGATTCCAAGCGGATATGTGATAGATCGATCAGCCAACTGCAACGCGATCATGGTGGGCTTCACCTCACCAAGTCCTAAGCTCCTGAAAACAGTCAAAGGCATGAGATTAATGCTAGCTCCTAAATCGCAAAGTGCATTATTAAAATAAGAAGAGCCAATAGTGCAAGGAATAGTAAAACTTCCTGGATCCTTAAGCTTTTGTGGCATCTTCTTTTGGAGCACCGCACTGCACTCTTTCGTTAAATTCACTACCTCGTTCTCTTGAAGTCTCCTTTTCTTGGACATCGCCTCTTTGATGAATTTTGCGTAGTTCGGCATTTGCTCCAAAGCTTCAGCAAAGGGGAAGTTGATGTGAATTTTCTTGAAAATCTCCAAGAACTTGGAGAACTGCTCGTCCAATGCTTTCTTCTTGAACCTTTGCGGGTATGGAAGTGAAGGCTTATACATCGGTTTTGGCTCAGATTCAAGCTCCTTCTCTTTCTCCTCAACTTTTTCCTCAAGTTTCTTATCCGCAACAGTAGGAATTTGAACTCCAACGTCTTTGGCACTCCGCACTTCGATGGCATTGCACTGCTCCTTGGGATTCACCTCAGTATTGCTAGGGAACTGGCCGCGATTGTTGTCCTTCAGTGCGTTCGTCAACTGCCCAATACTAGTCTCCATGGATTGCAACACTGCGCCCATGTTGGTCATGTGCGTCTCCAAACTATCAAGTCGAGACTCAGTTCTCGCCATCCTCTTACCTGATTCCTGCACAAAAGTACTAACCACATCCTCCAACGACTGCTTACCCTCATCCTTGTTTGTATTGAATCCCGAAGGATTCAGCACATTTTTATTATTAGCATACGAAAAATTTTCATGATTACGCAAGCTAGGATGATAAGTATTTGGGACAGGGTTACCTCTGTAGCCTCCATATCCTCGGTAGCCATTAGGATTTATATAATTGACTTGCTCTATGGCTGGTGATCCTTCAACTCAAGTTGAATCTGCAACATTAATTTTTTTCAAAGAAGCTACCTGTGTAGTCAGTGCAGATAATTGAGCAGTGATGGACGTGAGAGGATCCACTGCATACACTCCAGCTGGCTTCTTTACTCCTATACGCTCAGATGGCCATTGGAAACTATTGACCGTCATCTCCTCCAACATATCATAAGCCTGAACATGATCCTTTGCAAATATAGTACCTCCAGCAGCAGAATCGACATTCATCCTTGTAGGCGCATTCAGTCCGTTGTAAAACCACTCGATCTGTTCCCAATCTGCAAAATTGTGGTTAGGACAACGTCTTAATAATTCTTTATACCTTTCCCACGCCTCGTATAACTGTTCAGTGTCCATCTGCCGGAAGGTGCTGATCTCGATCTTCAGTTGGGTGGTTTTGGCAGGAGGAAAATATTTTGCAAGAAATTTTTCTGACATCCCCTCCCAAGTAGTGATGCTTCCAAGCGGCAGTGATTGCAACCAAATTCTGGCTTGATCCCTGAGAGAAAACGGAAACAAGCGTAAGCGTATAATATCCTCAGACACACCATTAATTTTTACCATATCGGTTATCTCCAAAAAGGTGCATAGGTGTAGATAAGGATCGGCAGTGGCGCTCCCATTAAATTGGTTCTGTTGAACCATGTTGATCAATGCAGGCTTCAGCTCAAAATTGTTTGCATTGATAGTTCCTCGAGCGATTCCAGAATAGTGAGCCTGGATCGTCGGTCTGAAGTGATATCTAATAGGCACTAGGGGAGCTTGATTTGCTTCTTGTTCAGCCATTCTTTAAATTTCTTCTCTTCTAGCTCGTCTTAAAGCACGTGCAGTGCGCTCGATCTCCGGATCAAACAGTAGAGAATTAGCACTTTGAGATCGTCGCATAGACTGCAATTAAAAATAAGAAAAAATTAATTAGTAACTTAAAAAATAAAATAAAAACTCTAAATTAAAATCTAGACTAATTGGTAACAAGACTAAAAAAAATAATCAAAATTTACTCCCCGGCAACGGCGCCAAAAACTTGTTATGAAGTGTACGAGTGTCAAGTTTTAATATAGTGAATAATTCAGATATGGATCCCACAGGGAGTAAAATGAAAATCTTAGTGCTTGTTAAAATATTCTAAACTTTATCTAGAAAATCAATAATCAAGAATTTTGCAATAAAAATAAAATAATTAAGAGATTTAAAAGCACGCACACAACTTTTAGATTAAAAATCAATCAGAGAAAAATGGTCTAGAGGTATAGACTTCACCTGGTTTCAACAACAATCAATCCTAATTAATTAATCTTCATGAATTCCAATCGATTAATAGCCAAGAACACTTACGTATATTATTTCCCTCTCCCGAGCAACAAATAATGTTTATCAACTACAATTCAATTCCAATATTCCTATTAAGAATTTATCGCAGTGATCTATCACAAAACAATGTTCTTTTTAAAAGCTCTGTTAAAATCATACACTCTCCCGATCTGTATAAATAATTAACAGTGTATTTTCTAATGTCCTATTCAAAATCCCCTCTCCCGAGCAATGATTTCAAATAAATATAACAAATCAATTATTGATCAGATAATTGAAAAGACAATCAATTCTAGAAAAAACAATTAATCTAGAAGAAATTCAATTCAATAAAATCAAAAATTCATGAAAGTGTCTACACCAGGTTCCATCCGACCTCTAGACTATAAAAATTAGTTCATACTAAAATTCTGAAAACAATAAATAATAAATCCAAACATGTTCAGAATTAAATAAAAGATAAGAAACAAATCCGTCGTCGACGCCGTGTCCGGACTATCAAACTCCGTCTTCGTTCTTCAGTTAAGCTCCAGATAAATCCTCAGCAAATCACGATCAATTCTCTGATGTGCG
Source organism: Henckelia pumila (assembly GCF_033568475.1). NCBI lineage: Eukaryota > Viridiplantae > Streptophyta > Magnoliopsida > Lamiales > Gesneriaceae > Henckelia > Henckelia pumila. The sequence continues at coordinate 19,487,149 of NC_133123.1, read as the reverse complement.
TGTAAAATATTGTGGCGGCTCTCCTCCTCCTCTGATAAGAATTCCTTTTTATATTGCGTACAAAAGCCCACAAAATCAAGCCCAAGAATTAATTACCCGAAATAATAAAACTTTCCAAACAGCTAACTCCGCTTAAATGAATAAATATTTCAGACTCTTGTGATCTGTGAATATCTCAAATTTCTCGCCATAAAGATAATGCCTCCAGATCTTGAGCGCAAATACAATGGCGGCTAACTCGAGATCATGCACTGGATAATTCACCTCATGCGTCTTCAAATGCCTAGAAGCATAGGCGATAACATGTCCGCGCTGTGTCAAAACACATCCTAACCCCTGACCGGAGGCATCAGTGTAGACAATATTACCTCCCAATCCAGAAGTTAGAGCTAGCAAAAGTGCAGTAGTAAGACGTCTACGCGGCTCATGAAATGACTCCTCACAATCTGAGGACCATATGAAGGCAGCATCTTTCCGTGTAAAAGGCCTGGCCAACTGTGCAAAATTCTTGATAAACCGATGGTAAGAACCAGCTAGACCCAAGAAAATTCGAATCTCAGCAACCGTCGTCGGACGAAACCAGTTCAACACTGCCTCAATCTTTCTTGGATCCACATATATTCCTTCACTTGAGATCAAATGACCGAGAAATACTACCCGATCAAGAGAAAATTCACACTTGCTCAATTTTGCATATAGCTGCTTATCTCGTAACGTCTGCAATACAATTCTCAGATGTTGTGCATGCTCATCCTTGTCATGAGAATATACAAGAATATCATCAATGAAAACGAAGACGAATCTATCCAGATATTCTCAAAATACCTGATTCAACAGATTCATAAAGACTGCCAGTGCATTCATCAAACCGAATGGAATCACTAAAAATTCATAATGCACGTATCTGGTCTTAAAAGCAGTCGTAGAAATATCTGAGTTTCGTACCCACATCTTGTGGTATCCAGATCTCAGATCTATCTTGGAGTAGACAGAAGTACCCTATAATTGATCAAATAGATCATCAATTCGCGGCAAAGGATACTTATTCTTGATGGAGACACGATTTAACTGCATGTAGTCAATACATAATCGCATCGATCCATCCTTATTCTTGATGAACAAAACAGGTGCTCCCCACGAAGAAACACTCGGATGAATATATCACTTATCAAGCAGATCCTGCAACTGCTGTTTCAATTTCCTCATCTCTGACGGTGCCAGACGATAAGGTGCTCGGGATATAGGCATTGTTCTTGGTAATAGATCAATACCAAATTCAACCTCTCGAACCGGAGGAAAACCGGGAATCTCATCAGGGAATACATCGGGAAACTCGCTGACCACCGATAACTGATCAATACCCGAAATACTCATGGACATATCAACTGCATAAATGAGGTAGCCCTCCCCACCTGACTCTAAGATATGACATGCCTTCAGAGCCGATACAAGTGGCATCGGAGGTCATGCTCCCTCACCATAGAAGTACCAGCTATCACCCTCGTCCGATCGTCACTTCGGATCATCCGAAGTGTTCAAAGTCCGACACTTGTCAAAATCCATGGCTGGGTAATCCTGCCTGCTTGGCCTAGGGGAGTTCGGACCGTTCGATCGTGGTTTCGGATCGTCCGAACGTGCCTTCACTCCGAAGTCAACAAGTCTTCTTCGGAGCCCCCAGACTGCTGAGTTCGAATCGTCCGAAGTCCTCTTCGGACCATCCTAACTAGACCAAACATTGATAGCCCAATTCAAAATTTTGAAGTCCGATTAAGCCCTGGAATTGGTTAATTTCTAACCCTTAATCATGTTTAATATATTATGATCTTAAAATAAAATCTGGGTTACTACATATGGATTGTGGGAAAATCCATTCTGATTACAATTAAAAAAATATGATCTCATCATGGTAATTCATGACCAAGGCAACATGTCTATGGATTTGTTCACTATCAAATCAATATTGTCTTATCTATGCATGTTTCTTAGCATCATAGGAGATTGCTTGTGTGAGAGAGTCAATCTCAACAATATCTCTGATGAAGTTATACTTTGTATCAATATGTTTGGTTTTTCCATGATATTTAGGGTTTTTTATGTAAGCAATTTTTGATTGATTATCGTAATAAATTGTTACATCTCTCAATCGACTTCTTACTACATCTAAATGATCTAGAAATATTCTCAACCAAACACCTTCTTGCACTGCAAAAGCACACGCCAAAAATTCTACTTCCATTGTGGATAAAGATACACATGTTTATTTCTTGCTTCTCCAAGATATGCATCCACCATTTAACAAGGAATCATATACAGAGGTGGATTTACGCTCATCAAAATCACCACCCTAGTCAGTGTTAGATCATTTCCTTGATAACATATGAAATAATATGTAGTGTCTTTTAGGTATCTCAAAATTCTTTTAACCGCACTCCAGTGTTTTCTTACTGAATTCTATTGATAACTGCTGACCAGACCCACGATATAACAAATATCGGGATGAGTACACATCATTGCGTACATCAAAATCCCAACTGCATTAGAATATGGAACTTTAGACATATCAAGGATTTTTTTTGAAGTGTTTGGGCACATTTCACGACTTAAGTTTTTTCCTTGGGCCACAAGAGTATCAATGGGTTTGCAATTCAACATTCTAAATATCTCTAGAACCTTTTTAATATAAGATTTTGAGACAATGCAAGCAGTCTCTTAGAATGATCTTTGTGAATTTTAACACCTAGAATGTAATATGTCTCACCCATGTCCTTCATTTCAAAATTCGAGGACAACCACTTCTTAATGGTTTCTACATACTCTGTCATTTTTAGCTAACAATATGTCATCGACATAAAGAAAGAGAATTACAAAATTTTTATTGGATCTTTTCATATAAACACAATGGTTTTCATCAATCATAATGAATTCATATGAGATTATTACTCTGTGAAATCTCAAATATTATTTTCTTGAAGACTGATTAAAGCCATAAATTGATCTATTAAATTTATAAACTTTATTTTATTGACCTTTAACAACAAAACCTATTGGTTGTTCTATGTAGATTTTTTCCTCAAGTTCTCTATTGGAAAAAGCAGTCTTAACATCCATTTGATATAATTCTAAATCTAAATTAGAAACTAAGCCAAGAACAGATGAATAGATTTAAATCTCACTATTCACAAGAATGTTTCTTCATAATTAATACTCTCTTGTTGAGTATAACCATTTTCCACTTGTCCATCCTTATATATCTCTATTGTTCCATCAGCCTTTCACTTAATTTTGAAACCCCATTTGTTCCCAATAGCTTTACGACCATGTGGAATTTCAAATAGTTCCCAAAATTTGTTTGATTTCATTGAATTCATTTCTTCTTCCATTACATTCATCCATTTGTGTCTTGAAGGACAATATAGAGCCTCGTCTATGTTTTTAGGCTCTTCTTCATCAACTGAAGATGATATATGTGTGACCCTCAATCTCATAATGACGGTTAGGCATACATTTTATAATACTCTTTCGAATTTGGGGATGAGATAAATCAACATGATCATGATTGCTCCCACTCAGATCAGATGAATCATCGTGAGCAGAACCATTAGGATTGATCCCACTCTGAATAGATGAATCATTGTGATCAGGATTTCTCCCACTAGGATCAAACAATGAATCATCCACTTGAACTTTTAATGATTCATTTGACAACAACTCGTTATTTCAATCTCATAACTCAAATAAAGATTCATTCCCATTTAGTTTACCTCTTTTAGGAAATTCATGCTCTAGAAATTTTACATTTCTTGTTTCAATCTCACTAATGCTTCCATCATCTTGCTCACCAATGAATACGTAATCCTTAGAAAGTTTAGAGTATTTAATAAAAATACATTTCTTTCCTCGGGGACCCAACTCTTTATATTTACTTGTAGAATCATAAATATAAGCAGTTGATCCCCAAGATCTAAGATTACTGAGGTCCGGTTTTCTACCATTCCAAAGTTCACATGGCGTGTAAGGAACTGATTTTGAAAGCACCTTGATCAAGATATAGGCCGCAGCTAATAAAGCATCTTCCCAAATAGAAATAGAAAAATTATCTTGTGTCATCATGGACCTCGACATATCTAACAATTTTCTATTTGTTCTCTCCGCAACACCAATTTTTTTAGGTATGTAAGGAGTATCCAATTGTCTAATTATTCTCTTTCCATTACATAGAATCTTAAATTGATCTGATAGATATTCATGACCACTGTCAATTCCCAAGGCCTTATGGTCTTGTCCATTTGGTTTTCCACATAATTTGCATAACGTCTAAAACATTCCAATGCTTCAGATTTATGTGAATCAAATAGACTTGACCATAACGAGTGAAATAAAAATCATATATAAACTTAATGAAGTAATAGTGAAACGGCCCTAACCTCTAAACTTAAATTTAAATAATAAAGAAAATACGGATTTATAAAAAATTTGTCATGACTTGTTTGAAAGTAAACAAAGCCACTCTGTCACACACAGCAATTCTAACAAAATGAAATAAACGACTGGTAAAAATTCTAACTGCGATAATCATAAATCATGAAAGGAAAAAGGCAACCCCACACGGTTGCAATAATAGCAATAACAATTTGAAAGACTAAAATTTAAGCATAGAGAGAACACATCCTGGCTAATCTAAAAGTACTCAAACTAAAATTCTTTACTACAATCATAGTCTTATGCGGAACATAAAAGTAGCGATGGTCATAGGGCCTTGCACCGTCGGCGGCTTCAACCCCGAGGATCCTGCCCCTCGGTCCCTAAGAACTCCTCCTCACCTGGCAAACAAACAATCATAGTGAGTCTAATGACTCAGCAAGTATAAACAGTGTAATAACAAGGGTTTAAAATAACTGCAGTAATACTCAAAATACTGTACATAATAGACTTGAAACTTAAGCTGTAAAAATGCACATGCTACAAGAGAATGAGACAACATGTAAATGATGAACACACGCCAACTCACGCTATGCAACTCTTGTACTTTCTTAACTTATTTGAAACTCAGGCATGACTGAAAACTGAATGCAATAAGACGAGTCAACTGATATTTAAACTGAAACTGAGAACTTAGATCCTTGAATTGTGACCCTGTGATTTCAATCATGATCATGGCTGCAGTGCACTATGCCGCAAGGAAGTCAGGATATCTTCCAAACTCGTCTTGCCTTGTGATTGGTAAGGGAGGCCAAGATTTCTCTTAACCCCACACATACACGTCTATATTTGGTAAGATAGGCCAAGACGTCTCTCAACCCCATACATACACATCCTTTGGTAAGGTAGGTCAGAACGTCTCCCAACCCCACACATACACGTCATTTCTAAAGTCACAATCATCTCACTTCGTTCATAAAAATATTTTCTTTCATACTTTCTTTCTTGCCTTGATATAAAAACTCAGCATGCATATGTAGATGTAATGTACTTGAAAATATTTACTCAATGATCAAGCAAGAGACTCAAACATACAAGTATGCAACTTTAGGAGATGAGAATCAACACAAAGTTGTGGACATAGGGTGGGAGAGTGGCTGCCCCTAGGTGCTAAGACCCATACTTAACTCTATTGCTCACAACCAAGGCATAACCCGAGCAATCACACCCAAAAGCCCATATCTCATTCTTACCTTAACCGAATTCGACCCCGCTCGAACCGACACTTTCCATACACTACAAACAACCCCTAGGACCAGATTTTATCCTCATTTGACAGCTCAAGCAATGCATACACAACTCAACTTTGGACAGCCCCTTATTTCTTCCAAAATTTCTGCACCGACACCTCAACTTCAAAGACCCATAACTCATTGAATACTTAACCGAAACGAGTCCATTTTATACCGACATGACCAAAACATCATAACCTAGACCTAGGACCAGCCCTAACAACTCCCAGACCTCGTTCAGTTCCTCCCCTGCCCCGAAAACAGAACTGCCCTGCCCATGGAGATCACACCTTACAACCCTTCTACTTGGAGGAAACCATCCCAAGCCCTTTTCCCTTGCCTTTAACTCCTTCCAAACCACCAAACACACCTATAGACATGTCTTAGGACTTTCCACAAACACTTAGGCAGCCGTCAACCACACTCTAACTCCACATTTCGAAAATCACATGATCATGCACCAAAATGCGTCAAACTCATGAATAATCAATCAAGACCAATGCAAATCATTAAAATGCTTCAAACTCACTTCAATTCCAGCCCTTAAACATGCAAACTTTTGAATTCTAGGGCACATAACTTCTGGAAAAAATCGAAATTACATCAAACATTTAAAATACCTCATGCCTCCGAGCACAAATCACCATACAACAACTTAAAACCCAAGCTAAAGCATAAATTCGAAAATCACACATATAAATCTGAATTTTCAGAGGTAAAATCGAGCCCTACATGTTGAAAAATCATAATCATTTCGAAATTTAAGAAAAAGCTAGGAGCAAGAACATAATAGCTAGCTTGAATGCCCAAGGAATGCTCACACTTGCCTTGCCTACCAAAAACCCAAGAAAAACACAATGAGAGGGATGAAGGCTGGAAACACTTGAATAACTTCAAGAACAACCTCCCTAGGTGGTCCTCCGGCGACGGCGGTGGCGGCAGGAGGCGGCGCCGGTGGCTGGAGCTTGGAGAATGGGGCGGCCGATCAAAAAAAGAGAATGGGAGAGGAGAGAAGAATGGGGCGGCTCTTTGATTTGTTTGGAAGACTAGGGTTTCCCAAAAATGGTTTATTGTGTTTAAAATTGAAGTGTGTAGTGTGTACATGTGTGTGTAAGCATAGATGTAAGTAATTAAAAATAGGTGTGAGTGTTGCTTTAAAAGTACAACTTTAAAGTACTACAACTTTGCCTACTAACTTACACTAATAAAATTTCTAAGTTTAAAAACCCCAAATTAAAATATTAAATTGGGTTTTACTAATCCGGGTTTATGAAAATTCTAACTTTTGAAAAAGTTAAAGAATAAGAACAATATTGCAATAATAAGAAAAATGATTTCTGATACCCGGAAACCTCTAACTTCCGAACTCTCATCTAATTTTCTCCTACCTCCCTACTAAACTTTTAAAATAACAAATCTTGGAATTTACCGCCGAAATCCGCCATCGCAAAGCACCGGAACCGGAAGTCAATGTCTCAAAAATTTCAATAATAATAACTTAAAATATTTGAGCACTTAAACTTTATAGGAAACTTAGGCAATTAAGCAATTAAAATCATAAATATTGAAAATGAATTTAGGTACTATCTTAGGAATTAAAATCAACACTTTAAATATTTTGATGTCACTGCAATAAATGGAATATTTAAAAAAAATAGCAGAGCGATTAAAATAATTTAAACAACTAGAAAAACGTTTAAAATTAATTTAAATAAATACACAAGCAGTATAAAAACCTTTAAAATGATTTGGATAGATAAAAGAATATAACTAAATAAGCTAGGCATTTAAAATCATTTAAATGAATAAACTAAATAATTAATTAAAATCATTTAAATAAGCAAGCTTATACCTTTAAAATATTTAAAATAAATAAGTTGCACAACAAAATCATTTGAATAAATAAATGATATTCTATTAACACATAATTCAAATAAAAAATTTAAATCAATTAAAATTAAAAATAATAACCATAATATTTATTTAATTTAATATATGCGAATTAGTAGATTTGAATTTTAGGTACTACAATTTCTTTCCCCCTTAAATGGAATTTCGTCCTCGAAATTCAGGATTTACTAACTTGGTCCAGATACATTAGACCCGGTTGACACTAACTTTTCTTACCGAGCACCCACATGAGTTGACGCTAAATAGCTTACAATGTACACTCTGATACTTATTAGTGTCTATATCATCTAGAATCTGACTAATTTTTACTGCAATACATATTCACAATTCTTATTTGTTCCCAAATGATTGCTTCCAAAGAGAGATTTCAAATCACTGCTCTCATGTGACTTTAAAAGTTTTAATTCGTCACCTAAAGTCCTAAAATATCTTATATCTGCCTTGGTTCGATAACCTTAAATCCTGGATCGCAAATTCTAAGCATTAAAGTTCTGTATACCCAATAAAGAATTTATGTCGATCTTTACCAAAAATTAGAAGTTTTATAACCACGAAAGTATGCTTAATGTCTATTCACCAGTTAAACTTAACTCATATAATCCATAACTTGAACTCTTGAGAAATCCACAAGTTTCCAGAATACTTAGCAACTAAACACTAAACTTTTCTAAATAGGATAACTAAAGGACTATAAAATTCTACCTCGTTAGACCTCAAAATAAGATATGAATCTGACCCATATTTCCCCAACATCGATACAGGAAACCCATCATGTATCACTAACAACTTTGTGCCAGCTCGAATGATAAAACAAATTACCTATCTCCTCAACAATTGCATAAAGACCGACAAATCGAGTTAATTTTCTTATATACCCAAGTCAATAGTACTACCGAACAATGATACCTTCAAAAAAAACCTAACAACCATTTTGAAATTCTAAAGGTCTACGTCACTTATTAGCAATGATTTGCTTAATGCTCTTGGACTATGCTCAATCCCTTATTAGTTACTGCATCTCACAATGCCTCTATGGATGATTAAAATTCTCTTAAGCAACGACTCTAGCTCAGCTAACCTTTAAGTGGAACAAATGACTCTCCTCAACTTAGGATTGATTGACCCATTTCTCTAAATAAATCTAATCAAATCCTTGATAAGAAAATATAACCATATAATCCATTGTTGCTTAGCTCCAAGATGTTATCTAATAATATAAAGAATCCAAATAGGCAACTACACAGATCCCAATTATCCATTCACCAATTTATACTTTCGTCTCTTAGGCATTCTTGATTCTACCGAAAGTTTAATTCTTAGTTAAAATCTTCCAACGAATTTATCCACTTATTGGATTAGATAGCCTCTAAGTACCAAACAATTCTTACATATTTCCTGAAGACATTTCTCGAATCCCTAGTTCAACTCGACAGCAAGTTCGAAAATCCAAAATTCCCAAATTATTATATCTACAACCTGAATTTATATTTCAAGAACTTAGTACCCAATTAGGCACCTTGAAGAGTTTGTAACCCGATCGTATATGCTTCCTCAGTATTCCTCTAGTACCTTAGTATTTCACCGGTAAATAAATCTACAGCTTATCCTGTAAACCACTTGAATATTCTATTCGTCATTTTGTTCCCATAGTTGGTGCAATAGTCCTACCGGTTGACATTCACAAAACCTTAGAATTCTAATATAAAGTACCCAAAAGTCTCTAGGGACAACTCTATTTTCTATCTCGAAACTGTTCACCCATTCAGTTTACAAAAAAATAATCTGTTTACTCTTAACGATCCTATTTAAAATTGAAACAACCCAATTAAATAATTTACTACCTAGCAATCTACTCACTAGAACTAGATACAATTGATAGTCGCTACCCCTAGGATCACAACAATAACTTAGGATTTTATCTAGTATAAATGCTAAATTCCAACAGTCTAAAATATCACTAAGTGGCTACGAGCCAATTATCTACACAAGAATTTGAAATAATAATTGAAATTATGATCCACCCAAATCCTCATCATAATGGATCATGAAAGGAAACAGACATACAAGTAATGCTGCTTAATGTGAAATGAAATGATGCAAGCATTACAAACAAAACGAGCTGAAAATGAAAATCTAGATAAGTGAAAACAACCAAATCATAATTACATTCTAGGGATGTGTGAATAATAATGGAGGCTCCAAGAATAATGAATATGAGCCAACAAGATACAAATCTCGTGATCATTCATCCATGAATAATGAAATCATGCTCAAATAATCAAAGCATAATTGAGAGCAATCGATGTGACTTCAGTCGAGAGAAGTCCACACAAGTCAATAATCAGGGGAAACAACGGTCCCAAGACATATTCAAATGTCAACCACAAAATAAGTAGATCACCAAAAATAAGGACAAAATGAATCTCACTCACATCAACATGTGACTCTAGAACCGAAGAAAAATTTCAAGAAGTGTGAGATAAGAATAAAGTCTTATTAAAAGTTCAACCTATTCAAAGTAGCAGAATACAACGTTCACTGATGGCATACAAATCCATAAATGAACAAAGGATGTGCAAAGAAATTTCGGATACTCAAAAGTATTCGTTGCAATTGATATGGGCACAAAAGAGGAAAAAAGAATTAATGATCGGAATAATAGTTCATATAATTGAAAGGCTTATAGTAACCGACTCACTATTTCCAAAATCATATTTTGCCCATATAACAAAAGAAAAAAAAAACTCAAACTATCCATTATAATATAAACGAAGTATATACCTCAAGTTTTCACACCAGTTCGATTCACAACTTAACTGACAAAACATACATCTATAAATTTCTAAGCAAACTATACACTTAGTTTATCCGATTAAATTCCATCCATAAGAGAATAAATTACTACAAGGACACATCAATTAATATTTTCTAATGCGCAAGTTTAATGTTTTTAACCAACTCCTACAATCTCATCAAGAATTGTTAACACTGCCTAATAACTCAAACAATTCTCCTGTACTGTCCAAAACTAGAAGGAATATTGGTACACCAACTCCGTTTAACTTGAAGTCGCATGCTAAGAAAAATAAACATTTGAATGGTACACTTTAAAACTACTAACAAAAATTTTTAAACAAAATTAAACACTGATATTACACATTTAAAAGATTTAAACATCTATTTTGAAAATATTCTTAAAAAGATGACATCAAAACATTTAAAACAATAAATCAATTACGACTATCATATCATATAAAATTCATTAAAATTTACAGACCTTGAGGCGAGATCTCTTGAGTTTCGGCAACCGGCAGTAGGCTCAGCCCAAACCAAGATCGTGCTCTGATACCAACTGAAACGACCCTAACCTCTAAACTTAAATTTAAATAATAAATAAAATACGGATTTATAAAAAATTTGCTATAACTTGTTTGAAAGTAAACAAAGCTACTCTGTCACACACAGCAATTCTAACAAAATGAAATAAACGACTGGTAAAAATCCTAACTGCGATAATCATAAATCATGAAAGGAAAAAGGCAACCCCACATGGTTGCAATAATAGCAATAACAATTTTAAAGACTAAAATTTAAGGACATGGAGAACACATCCTGGCTAAACTGAAAGTACTCAAACTAAAATTCTTTAATACAATCATAGTCTTATGCGGAACATAAAAGTAGCGACGGTCATAGGGCCTTGCACCGCCTGCGGCTTCAACCCTGAGGATCCTACCCCTCGGTCCCTAAGAACTCCTCCTCACCTGGCAAACAAACAAGCATAGTGAGTCTAATGACTCAGCAAGTATAAACAGTGTAATAAAAAGGGTTTAAAATAACTGTAGTAATACTCAAAATACTGTACATAATATACTTGAAACTTAAGCTGTAAAAATGGCATGCTACAAGAGAATGAGACAACATGTAAATGATTAACACACGCCAACTCACGCTATGCAAATCTTGAAGTTTCTTAACTTATCTGAAACTCATGCATGACTGAAAACTGAATGCAATAAGACGAGTCAACTGATATTTAAACTGAAACTGAGAACTTAGATCCTTGAATTGTGACCCTGTGGTTTCGATCATGATCTTGGCTGTAGTGCACTATGCCGCAAGGAAGTCAGAATATCTCCTAAACTCGTCTTGCCCTGTGATTGGTAAGGGAGGCCAAGATTTCTCTTAACCCCACACATACACGTCTATATTTGGTAAGGTAGGCCCAGACGTCTCTCAACCCCACACATACACATCCTTTGGTAAGGTAGGTCAGAACGTCTCCCAACCCCACACATACACGTCATTTCTATAGTCACAATCATCTCACTTCGTTCATAAAAATATTTTCTTTCATACTTTCTTTCTTTCCTTGATATAAAAACTCAGCATGCATATGTAGATGTAATGTACTTGAAAATATTTACTCAATGATCAAGCAAAAGACTCAAACATACAAGTATGCAACTTTAGGAGATGAGAATCAACACAAAGTTATGGACATAGGGTGGGAGAGTGGCTGTCCTTAGTTGTTAAGACCCATACTTAACTCTATTGCTCACAACCAAGGCATAACCCTAGCAATCGCACCCAAAAGCCCATATCTCATTCTTACCTTAACCGAATTCGACCCCACTCGAACCGACACTTTCCATACACTACAAAAAACCCCTAGGACCAGATTGTATCCTCATTTGACAGCTCAAGCAATGCATACACAACTCAACTTTGGACAGCCCCTTATTTCTTCCAAAATTTCTGCACCGACACCTCAACTTCAAAGACCCATAACTCATTGAATACTTAACCGAAACGAGTTCATTTTATACCGACGCGACCAAAACATCATAACCTAGACCTAGGACCAGCCCTGACCATGCCCAGACCTCGTTCAGTTCCTCCCCTACCCCAAAAACAGAACTGCCCTGCCCATGGAGATCACACCTTACAAGTTACAACCCTTCTACTTGGAGGAAACCATCCCAATCCCTTTTTCCTTGCCTTTAACTCCTTCCAAACCACCAAACACACCTATAGGCATGTCTTAGGACTTTCCACAAATACTTAGTTAGCCCTCAACCATACTCTAACTCCACATTTTGAAAATCACATGATCATGCACCAAAATGCGTCAAACTCATGAATAATCAATCAAGACCAATGCAAATCATTAAAATGCTTCAAACTCACTTCAATTCCAGCCGTTACACATGTAAAATTTCGAATTCTAGGGCACATAACTTCTGGAAAAATCGAAATTACATCAAACATTTAAAATACCTCATGCCTCCAATCACAAATCACCATACAACAACTTAAAACCCAAGCTAAAGCATAAATTCAAATATCACGCATACAAATCTGAATTTTCAGAGGTAAAATCGAGCCCTACATGTTGAAAAATCATAATCATTTCGAAATTTAAGAAAAAGCTAGGAGCAAGAACATAATAGCTAGCTTGAATGCACAAGGAATGCTCATACTTGCCTTGCCCACCAAAAACCCAAGAAAAACAAAATGAGAGGGATGAAGGCTGGAAACACTTGACTAACTTCCAGAACAACCTCCCTAGGTGGTCCTCCGGCGAAGGCGGTGGTGGCAGTAGGCGGCGGCGGCGGCGGCTGGAGCTTGGAGAATGGGGCGGCCGATCAAAAAAAGAGAATGGGAGAGGAGAGAAGAATGGGGCAGCTCTTTGATTTGTTTGGAAGACTAGGGTTTCCCAAAAATGTTTTATTGTGTTTAAAATTGAAGTGTGTAGTGTGTACATGTGTGTGTAAGCATAGGTGTAAGTAATTAAAAGTAGGTGTGAGTGTTGCTTTAAAAGTACAACTTTAAAGTACTACAACTTTGCCTACTAACTTACACTAATAAAATTCCTAAGTTTAAAAACCCCAAATTAAAATATTAAATTGGGTTTTACTAATCCGGGTTTATGAAAATTCTAACTTTTGAAAAAGTTAAAGAATAAGCCCAATATTGCAATAATAAAAAAAAATGATTTCTGATACCCGAAAACTTCTAACTTCCGAACTCTCATCTAATTTCCTCCTACCTCCCTACTAAACTTTTTAAATAAAAAATCTTGAAATTTACCGCCGAAATCCGCCATCGCCAAGCACCGGAACCGGAAGTCACTGTCTCAAAAATTTCAATAATAATAACTTAAAATATTTGAGCACTTAAACTTAAAAGGAAACTTGAGCAATTAAAAAAATCCAAGCAATTAAAATCATAAATATTGAAAATGAGTTTAGGCACTATCTTAGGAATTAAAATCAACACTTTAAATATTTTGATGTCACTGCAATAAATGGAATATTTAAAAAAAAATAGCAGAGCGATTAAAATAATTTAAACAACTAGAAAAACGTTTAAAATTAATTTAAATAAATACACAAGCAGTATAAAAACCTTTAAAATGATTTGGATAGATAAAATAATTTAACTAAATAAGCTAGGCATTTAAAATCATTTAAATGAGTAAACTAAATAATTAATTAAAATCATTTAAATAAGCAAGCTTATACCTTTAAAATATTTAAAATAAATAAGTTGCACAACAAAATCATTTGAATAAATAAATGATATTCTATTAACACATAATTCAAATAAAGAATTTAAATCAATTAAACTTAAAAATAATAACCATAATATTTATTTAATTTAATATATGCGAATTAGTAGATTTGGATTTTAGGTACTACAAATAGGCTCCATGTCTAGTCTTCACACTCATTGGACCACATATTTCCGAATGAATCAATTGCAATGGAAATTCTGTCCTAATTATTTTTTCAAATGATTCTCGTGTCATTTTATTTGCAAGACAGTACTCGTAATTTTACAAATCAACTTTATTAAAACAACCTAATAGTTCTACTTTTATTAGTCAATTCATCATGTTTTGTTCAATGTGACTCAATCTAGCATGTCAAGTATAAGCATCCATATTTGCATTACTAGATGAACAAACGTTTAACGAAACACAACGATCAGCATAATAGTCAAACATTTGTCTGTCACAATCAAACACAATAAAACCATTCCTATGATGTCCACAACCATAATATATATTTCCATAGTAAATACGAACAAGATCACTACTAAAGTTCAAACCAAATCCTAATCCTAGAAGAACAACAACAGATACTAGATTTTGTCGAATTTTTGGTGCATAGAGGACATAATGTGAGATAAGAGTTCGGTCACCACGCAACTCAAGTTTGCAATTACAAATGCCTTGGACTTCAACTTTTGCATTATTTCCTACATATATGCATCTTGTACCACGACGAATTCGACAAAAATCTAAAAACTCTTCAAGATCTCTAGTTACATGGTATGTTGCCCCGGAGTCTATAATCCACACAGGATAATATCCTGTTAGAAAAACAGTACTAGAGACACATATAGTACTCTCAAAAGCATTAGTAAGTGCTACCTTTTTAGGCTCAGGGCACTCATGATTGAAATGTGGTGCCTGATTTTCACTTGCAAGCATACGGTGTCAAGTTTTAATATAAGAATTAAGTCCAAATCGATCCCACGTAGAATTAAAAAATTGATATTATATTAAATATTTGAAACTAATATAATCTTAGTCCTATGTAGAGCTACAATGATGGTTTGAATTCAATTAACTAACAATTTCAACAAATAAATTTAACCAACGATGAGTTTTCAAGACAAAAAATCAATGAGAAATAAATTCTAGATGTTGAACTAAACTTGACTATCCACCAAGATTAATTCTTATTGATTTCTTAATTATAAATTTTTATGGTTTATTAGCCAAGATTCCAATTATTTTCTACTCCATTTCCCAAGTGATAGTAGAAGTTCGTATCTAATATTAAACTCAATATTCCTATCAAAGTTTGAATATTAAATCCGGTAAACAACTCAATAATTCTTATAATGTCTTTAATGGAGTTATATGCCTTCCGAAAAATATAAACACCAACAATGTATTTTCCTATGTCATAATCAAAATTCTCTCTCCCGAGTGATGAGTTCTAAACAATAAATCATTCAATTTATGACCAATAAATTGAAAACAATAAGAACAAAAAAACACAAATATGCAAAGAATTCAAATATATAAATCAAAACATCAAAATCATGGGTTCAAGTCAAGATCCATCTACCCTCTAGACTAAAAGATTAGTTCATGATGAATTTAAGCAATAAACAAATATTCTTCCAACAATTCATCAAAACAAAAATCTTTAATGAAAGAGTAACAAGAACGAAGTTTATAATAAGTTTCTCTGTTCCCAGATGCCCGTCTCCCATCTTCGTACCGAGTTCTCTGGATCTTGTGCACTCAAAAAGTCTCCTATTTGTCTCCCTCATTGCAAACCATCCAAAAGTCCTCAAAAAGACGCCTAAAATTCCATTTTATAGCATTTTGAAAAGTTTCCAAAAATATTGAAACACATTGGCGCTAAGGCGCCTATCGCTGATATTTTTCTCTTCATGCAGGTAACAAGCGCAAGGGCGCCTCTGATATTCTGCATCGGGCGCTGAGGCGCCCAGAAATAAGTGCTGGGAGCCTCTCTGTCCTATTTTGTTTCTTTTTTCACGCATTTTTCTTTTCTTATTTTTGTACATTTCCTACCTTTTTAATTCAAATAAAATGGTCGTTAGTCAAATTCCTGAAAACGATACAAACAAAACAAAATCTAATTTAAATCATATAAAATAAAAGTGCAAAAATTGCACTTATTAAATCCCTCCAAATTTAAACTTTTCTAGTCCCGAGTAAAAATAGAATAAAAGAAGAGAAAAAGAAAAGACGCCAACAAAATAACTAACACACATAAAGCACGCAAGTCATGATATCATATAACGCAGTCGGCTTCAGAGATTTATTTCATCATTTAGTACATATGTTTACTACATCATTTTCAAGAGTTCTCGTGTGTGTGTGTGATTAGCCAATTTCATCTACCCAAACTAACACCCTGATAAAATTATGCAACCAATGAGCTCCAAAAATTCATTCATCCCTCCCTCAAATTTCAAAACAAAATCTATACTCACACAGATCAAAGGACTTTTTCGGTCAATATTGAGTTCAAAATATATAAATCAAATCAGATTAGCCCAAAACATAATTCAATGCAATGAGATGTGTTCGTTTAAATTGATCAGAACTTTATTCATTAAAAATGTCTTTCGAATATCCATATGCTTAACCCTAACAACCTTTCTCCATTAGTATATTGGACAGGTGTGACTCGGTCAATAGGACTTCCTGGCTTATAACGTAAGGCATCGGCTCATGGTTACAAATAAAAGATAGGAATGCAAATAAGGGAGTAAGTTAAAATTCATATATATATAAATATATATATATATATATATATATATATATATATATATAAGGGACAAAGGAAGAATTTATAACCTTAAACACTTAAATGCTTACTCCCTCAAGGGTAGGAAATAGTGTACAAGTTATTTATTATGTTTTCAGTGTGGGATTTTGAAAGGATGCCGAATGGGGGTCAATCGCACGCTTTCATGTGTGCCATTCATTTTCAATTAGCTCAAATGAGGTGACTATAGATTCAAATATTTTTATTTGGTGGCTCGAGAGGCTCAAACGATTCAAAATTTTACCTATATCATAACTAGGTCACACATTGTCTGTATCTCGCCTCGAAGGGCACTCAGACAAGATCTAAATTACTTCTCAATTCATTATTAAATCCTACAATATGATCATAATACTCAATAATGTCTCATGTAAATATCCAATAAAATGTGAGTGGCTAAAAATAAAATTTCAGGATTATCCATTCTTTTTCAAATAGGCTCAAAAGACATCAAATGAATATATTACTCAAGAAAACAAACCCAATTTATTCAAGAATTGCCTCAATCATGTATGTGTTATCAAAACTCTACATCGGTGTCAAGTGTAAATCACAAAAGTTTGGAATTTATTCCTTTAATTCACACTACACAGTCCACATAATTATTCTCTTAATATTAAAAGTATCGATGGTCATGGTATTACATGCATAATTTTTGTGAGAACTAAAGGTAGGATGTTGCTAACACAGACTGTACTTCTCAAATAAAACGTCAGCACAACAGTAATTCTCATTTTTTCTCATCATAGGCCGACAATGTTCACTAACACACTACTTTGACTCACACCAATAAAATAAAATAGGAATGATTGCATATTTTTTTTGTTTGTTTTTAAATTAATTTTTTTTTTCAAATAACAGAATAAACTAAAATACGAACAATAAATCAAAATATAAAAATAGGACATAAGTGCAGGATTAGGTAATGACTCCCATGAAGCTCGCATACACAACGATCAACTTCAACACAACAAATCATCCCCCAAACTTAGATACGTGCATTGTCCCCAATGTACAGTAAACCGATAAAAATCAAGGGAATACACATACCTACGACAACTACTGTTAGTGGTAGTCGTCCATGTCATCATCCTGGGGTGGCCAAGTGGGAGGAGGAGGAAACTTCAAATCATCAGAACTCGAGCCAGGAAAAGGCCGAGCTAAGATTGTCGTAAAATCATTCATGTAGCTCATAAATGTGTCATCCCGATGAAAATGGCTCTCCATCTATTGCTGCTGCTGGATGGCAATCTGTTGTTGCTGGTACAACATATGCTACTCTAGGCACGCCAACTTCTCACCATTAGTTATGTGAGCTACCGAAGGTGGTGGAGGTTGCAACGGCGCCTGGCTGCTACTGGCAAGAATATCCTGAGGTGCTGGTGCTGGTGCTGGGCGTGGTACTGGAGCGGTAGGAATCTTATAGGCCAGCAATGGAGCTATACATTTCAACAACTCCTCATCCATATCCCAAGTGACTCCGAGCCACTGGCACAGATCGGTGATCAGAGATGGGTGTTGTAAACCGATGATGGTGGCCCCTGTTACTACAGACTAAATTGACTTCTGAATAATTCTCCTCACATTTATGATTTTTCCCGTGACGATGCAATCGACTAATGAAGCTCTCTCCTTGGTCCCATCAGAATTATGACTTGTGGGAATTAAGCAGGCTGAAGCAAACAAAAACAAGTACCCCGGGTCTGGCTTCAAATAAAATTCCAATAAATTCACTACTTCTTCCTCCTCATTCAACCTCCAAGACGCCCCCTCATCACAAGAATTCGCAAGAATCACATTGTAATCCAACTATTTACCAAATAGGCAGAGATTCATCATATTCATGATCTGGCATTTTATACATCTGATTAATCGTATGAGCATTGAATGCCACTAGCTTGCCCCTTACCAAAAATTTAAATCCTTCGTGGCGGACCTTGAGATTGTCATAGAACTCTCTCACCAAATAAATCACACCATCATCACCAGGGGATGAATAAAGTCATCCCATCCTCGAGCGTGAGCGGCTCGATTCACAGAACAAGATGGTCGAGACATGTCAATACCACTCTCTCTAACCATACTCTTTGTGATCATCATTGTATAATGATTTGCAGCAATTTCATTCCAAAACCGATTCCTA
Organism: Henckelia pumila; assembly: GCF_033568475.1. Classification (NCBI taxonomy): domain Eukaryota; kingdom Viridiplantae; phylum Streptophyta; class Magnoliopsida; order Lamiales; family Gesneriaceae; genus Henckelia; species Henckelia pumila. Next base: position 19,468,001 of record NC_133123.1, on the reverse strand, counting down.
TCAAAATGGGCGGATAATGATTCACCATTTTTTTGTTTCTTTTTCGGAGCCATAGATAACAATAGATTCACCTCAAACACCTTCACAATGTGGCACCGATCCCTCACACACCATAATTTCAAATGCACAATTCCTTTAACTCCAAGATATAATGCAATGGACATCAATATTCAACACCAGATCAATAAACAATATCAAAGAGCATAAACTTAAGCAACGAATATCCTACCATAATCGAATCCAATAATCCTTTCTGAATGAATTTAAGTCACCCATTTCTAAGAATTTCAACCCAAATCAAGGAATTGTGAAATACCTCAAGATGGAAAAAATTTATGTGTCCGTCAGCACAATCCGGTGATCTTTTAAGCACAAAATGAGCACCACTCTCAACCAATTTTAACACTCACCTGCCACTATGAAAGAAAATAAAAAAATCCCAAATTTTCAAAGCGGTGGCTGCTAAAATCGGGAGCCTCGAGCGAGATATGGCTGGTCTTAATCCTTAATGAGTGATGGTGAGAGGATAGAGATGATTTTCAAGGGATTTCGTTGATAGGTCGGCATCAAGAGTGGAGATTCTGAGTGAAGGCGTGAATAAATAGGGGCAGACGAGTTGCAAAATGTTTATGAATGCCCTAATCGTGTATGATAAATAGGCTGGCACTGAGACGCCTCCAAGAGCGTCGGCTATTTTTTTTCTTTTCTGAACAGATGGGAGATGAGGCACGGATGTGATTTTGCTAAGGCACGGATGGGTTTAAAAAACTTGGTCAAGACAATGAACTTGGGTGCTAGGACGCGGGCCTGTTTAAAAAATAATCATATCAAAAATTGGGCATTGGGGTGCCTGAAAGTAGGCGCTAGGGCGACGATATGTTGTAAAAACAATTCACAAACAGTGCAGTGAGGCGCTGAGGCTCAAAGAGTGTGGCGCTGCATCTCAATGATGCCATAAGGATGCACCTTGGAAAATTCGTCCATTATGACACCGCAGCTCAATGATGCCATAAGGATGCACCTTCTCTACTGTAAAGGACCAGACCATCTCGATTTCAACTTAACAGAAAATAATTTGAGACGAGAATTAAATAATAGTACATATTGTCCAGGCTCAAATTCTCTACTCAGTATTTTTTTGTCATGCCATTTTTGGTCTGTTCTTTGTAGATCTTGACATTTTCATATGCATCATTACGAAATCCATCCATCTCATTCGCTACATCAACCGTTCTTCGTCATATTCTTTCAGATCAAAATTCAATTTCTTTACAACCCAATATGCAAAATGTTCTAACTCCACTAGCAGATCTCATGCTTTCCCAAAAACCAACTTATACGAAGACATGCCAATTGGAGTTTTGAATTTAGTCCTATAAGCTCATAGACCATCATCTAACTTGATTTTCCAATCCTTCCGGTTAGTCTTGACAGTCTTTTCCATAATTTGATCAATTTTCCGATTGGATATTTCAGCTTGACCATTTGTTTGCGGATAGTATGCACATGTATCTTTTTGCCTAACACCATATTTTGGTATCAATGAATTGAAAATCTTATTGTAAAAATGTGTGTCGTCATCACTGAGAATTGCCCGTGGAGTTCCAAACCGCATGAAAAAAATTTTCTGCACAAACTTTGCTACTACAATAGCATCATTAGTTGGGGTGGCAATTGTTTCCAACTATTTCGAGAAATAATCTACAACCAATAAAATATAATATTGACCAAAACATGTGGGAAATGGACCTATAAAAATAATACTCCAAACATCAAACAATTCAAATTATAAAATATTTGTAAGGGATAATTTATGACGCCTAGATATATTTCCCATCATGTGGCATCTATCACATTATTTCACCAAGGTATAACTATATTTAAACATATTTGGCCAATAAAAAACCAGATTGAAATACCTTAGCGGATGTCTTTGATGCTCCAAAGTGACCACCATACATCGCATAATGGCATTGTTTTAGAATTTTTCTCGCTGCAACATCAGACACACATCTCCTTATCACTTGATCCGAAAACATCTTATACACAAATGGATCATCCCATAGATAGAACTTGGCATCAAGAAAAAATTTCTTCCTTTGATGATTGTTAAGATCTGGAGGCAAAACACCATAAAAGTTAGAAATATCAGCAAACCAAGGGAGTTTAAAATTTACCTCAAAAAGATGCTCTTCCGGAAATTGTTCCTTGATGAGTCCATATTCAGCTTTTCCTTCCAATTCTAAACGAGACAAATGATCCGCCACAAGATTTTCACTTCTTTTCTTGTCTCGAATTTCAAAATAGAACTCTTGTAGCAAGAGTATCCACCGAATCAATCTCAAATTTGCATCCTTCTTAGTAAAAATATAGCGAATCACTGCATGGTCAATATAAACAATTATTTTAGAGCCAATAAGATAGGACCTGAATTTTTTGAACGAGAACACTACAGCCAACTTCTCTTTTTCAGTAGTTGTGTAATTCTAATGTGCTCCATCAAGAATGCGGCTGACATAGTAAATTGCACGAAACATCTATCTCTTCTTTGGCCTAAAACTGCTCTCACAGCATAATCACTTGAATCACACATCACCTCAAACGACTCTTTTTTATCAGGCACAATCATGATAGGCACTGAAATTAATGCTTTTTTGATCCTATTGAACTCTTGCAAACACGTATCATCAAAAATAAATGATGAGTCTTTTTCTAATAAATTACATAAAGGCTTAGTAATTTTAGAAAAATCCCTAAGAAAATGCTTATTGAACCTGGCGTGTCTCGATAAACTTTTAATGGCTTTCAAATTATTTAGCGGGGGAGCTTATCAATCGCAACCACTTTAGCTCGATCAACCTTAAGCCCATTATATGATACTTTAAGTCCAAGTACAATGTCTTCTTAAACCATAAAGTGGCAATTTTCCGAATTAAGAACTAAATTTTTTTCTTCACAGCGCTGCAAAATTATAAGGGTCAGATTGTGCAAAGAATGATCAAAAGAGAACCCAAACACAAAAAATTTCCATGATTTCCTCCACCATGTCCAAAAAAATTGCCATCATGCTTGTAACATGTGCATTACACAAGCCGAATGGCATTTTCCTAAAAGCATAAGTACTATAGGGACAAGTAAAAGTTTTCTTCTCTTGATTCTCCGATGCTTTGGAAATTTGATTATACCCTGAGTAACCATCTAAAAAAAATAATGTTGGTACTCAGTCAATATATCAAGCATTTTTTCAATAAAAAGAGAGGAAAATTATCTTTTTAAGTAGTTTTATTTAAACTTCTACAGTCAATGCAGACTCTCCAACTAATGACAGTACGAGTCCAGATCAACTCGTTTCTTCTCATTTTTAACCACATTCATACTCTTTTTTTAGGCACAACCTATACTTGTGACACCCAAAAACTGTCAGAAATAGCATAATAATACCAGCATTCAACAATTTCAAAACCTTAGCTTTACCACTTTTTAAATCGCAGTATTTAACTTCCTTTGATGATCAACATACGGGCTATATGAATCCTCCATCAGAATTTTGTGCATGCAAATGTTGGGACTAATTCCCTTGATATCAAAAATTGACCAATCCAAAGAAGATTTAAGTTCTCTCAAAACTCTTAATAATTTAATTTTTTCATCCAGAGTAAGAGAGAAAGAAATAATTACTGGGTAAGTCAAAATTTCACCCAGAAATGCATATCATGACTTGGAAGTTCTTTCAAAGCTGGAGTAGAAAGTGGTACCTCTTTGACTGGCTCGTCAAGAAATTCTTCATATTTTTCTTGACATTTTTTTTATTTTGGCAAACTTTCAAGAGCAAGAAGTTTCTCTCTAAGTTCCCAATCATCTCCATCAATATGAGTCACCGAACTAATCAAACATCTTGCCAACACATCCTCCAACTACATTCTTACACCAAGATTAATCATATAAGAATTAAATAAATCAATGTGATTACAAGAATGTACCTCATCTTAGTAGTTAATAGTCTTATAAATATTAAAAGTAACCGCTTCACCACCAACTCGTAGAGTTAATTCACACTCCTGCACGTCAATTAAAGCTCTTCCAATTAAACCCACATATTGTTCATGTGTGTCTCCATATTATCAAGAATATTATCATTCCTCTCAAATCTTTTGGTTGACTCAGGTGTAAAATTACTCACCAAATCCTCCAAAGATGCTTTACCCTCACCCCTTGGATTATTGAACCCCAGTGGAGAATTCAACACATTTTTATTATTTTCATATGAAAAAATCTCATGATTGTGCAAACTAGGATGATATTTAATGGGTACAAGGTTACCTCGATAGCCATTAAAATTTCGATTTTACACATACTGAGTTTTCTCCACACTTTCAAATCCCTTAGTAGGATTAACTGCAGCCACCAGCGATGCCAAATCAGTTGAAATTCGATTCCCTTTGTTCATCACAAACAACTGTATGGAAATAGCAGGCATTTGAGCAGACAATGTGGTGAATGCATAAACTTCATGAACTCCAGCAGGCTATTCTTATCATAGATCTATTACTCGGCCACTGATAGCTATTGATCGTCATCTGTTCAAGAATCTCAAAAGCATCTGGAGGAAATTTAGAAAATATTGATCCTCCAGCAGCAGCATATACAAAAATTCTAGTCGACCCATTTAAACCATTGTATAACAATTCAATCTGCTCCTAATTTGCAAAGTTGTGGTTTGGGAACTTTCGTAGTAATTCTTTGTAGCACTCTCAAGCTTCATAAAGTTGCTCAAAATCTTGCTGTCTAAATGTAGTGATCTCAATTTTTAGTTGGACAAACTTGGTAAGAAGAAAATACTTGGTCAAAATTTAGAAGTCATGTCAGCCCATCATAATGTTTCCCAATAGCAGTTACTGTAACCAACTAAAAGCATTGTCCCTACGAGAGAACGAGAATAGTCGTAGTCTGATGGTGTCCTCGACAACACCATGAATTTTCACAGTATCAGTGATCTCCAGAAAAGTGCGCAGATGTAAATTTGGATCTTCAGTAGCTGCTCCTCTAAACTGATTCTGATGTATTATATTGATCAATGTTGGCTTCAATTCAAAATTTTTAGCAGTGATATTCTGCCGAGCAATATCAAAATAATGAATTTTTTATCACCGGTCTAAAGTGATATCTGATTGGCACCAAACCGGTATTTTCACCTCCATCTCTATTTTCAACCATTTTTTTGAACTCTTCTCTTTTTTCTTTTATTAAAGCTTTAGCACTTTTCTCTATTTCTGGATCGAAGAGCAATGAGTCGTCACTTTGGATTTTTTTGCATAAACAGAGGAGAAAATTTAAAATTAGACCGAATAATGTAAAATAAATGCTCTAAATCAAAATTAAGACTAATTAGCTGTTAGACCTCGGTTCTAAACATCTAATCTCGAGTTAAACAATAATTAAGCATACAAGATCCAAGATTAAAAACCATAAAAGTTTTTTTTAAAGAAGGGCTGCGCTCGATCGCATGAACTCGTGCGATCGAGCGCACCATCCATACCTCAAGTACTGCCGGAAAACTCAAGTGTTGCGCTCGATCCTACGAACTCGTGGGATCGAGCGCACCATTTTTGCAAATCCACTGCCTCAACAAATTACGGGTCGTGCTCGATCCCACGAACTCGTGGGATCGAGCGTGCCCTCTGCCCAGAAAAACATCAGAAACAGATCAAGGCTAACCAACTCCATCCAAAAGCCATTCAATACTTCAAAAGCATAAACATGCATTACAATCGCAATTCCTCCAAATAGTATAAGAAGTTCTAGAGTTTAACAACTGCTCAAAGTATAGAACATGCAACAACAACATTCAACCAGAAAGCTCGCATAATCAATACAACATAACAACGAAGTTCGATATCTAAACATATTCCAACATAACTAGGTAGACATGCTGACACGACTTCTAAACCGAGTCTCACTTCTATCCCTTGATCCCAAAGCTAACCATGCCTCTTCTAACTTGATCCTACCCCACCTGTTGCCAAGTACATATACAAAACAAAGCAACAGCTGGATAAACCGGTGAGAATGATATTTCCAGTAAAAACAACATAACAAGAATTATATCAACAACATTCTTTCAAGACAACATATTCAAATCAAAGCTAATGATATGCATGTCTTTAAAATCAGGATATCAATTCTGATAAACAAGGGAGTGCTACTCTGCTTTTGGGATCCCGAGGATGAGATCACGCAACGACTCGCCGACTCTCCCAATCGAGGTGGTGCCATGTATCCCAATCCCCTAGACTTTGGTGCGACTATGAGGAGTATGCTGACACTAGGTGAACTTCTACAACCCAGGCCACTCACAACATAGCCCCCAAACGTCTAATTAAAAAGGTTGTTCTACCCGTTGAAACAAAGGTTTGGCTCAAGATGAATGAATAAGAAAAACATAACACATAAGCCATATAACAAAACTATAATAATAACAAAATACAAGTTCCACATGCTAGAACAAGTATTGATGAAATATGTGATTTTAAGGGAAAACTCAAGAACCAAGCTATCTTGAGTATGCTATCCCGCTAACGATGACTGCTTTTAATTTTCGATGCAAGTAGCTCCAACTCTGGATACACTACAAAAGAGGTTATATCAAAATCTAGACAACCTAAACAATAACATGGCTCAAGGTAAAACTCTTTATCGATCTTCGTCCAACTCTTCGACGATCAAATGCTGCTAACACCGGGCTCGAAAAACTCCAAACAAATCTGTACGGAGGCAAAGAAGATCAACAAACGACAATCAACTCACAAGCCAAGGTTCAACGACACGAAATAGTTCAAAATCTCTAAAACTCAAACCGGCGGCATAACGGCTATAACTGATCGAACCGGAAACACAGACATCATTACAGCATTGCAAATAACTCAATTAAATGCTAAGACAACCATAAAGGCTCAAACCCAACAAATCTCAAAACTAGATTTTCGAAAATGGCTTCCAAAAATCATAAGAATTCCGAACGTCGCTCTATTTCAAAACCAACAGATAATAAACGATCAGAACTCTGCCAAGAAAAACATACTCGAATCTCAAACGATTCTAACAACATCCAAAAAATAGAATGTATCTGATCGTAGAAAAGCTTACGATATAACGGAGCTCTCGCTACAGTGATCGCTAATCTGCCTTCAGAATTAAATTCCAACGGACGGATTGAGCTCGGACTGAAATCTGGAAGCTTGGAAGCTCAAAGGGGCGGCCAACAATGGAGGGAGGCGTGCAAGGGAGGTGATGAAGAAGATAAACCAATTCAATCAAGTGTAGATAATATATAAAATCCACTATTTGCGTTTTAGTCCCTAAAATTTCCAAAATTTGCAAAATAGACCCTGATCAAAATCAAGTCGGCTCTTGAACTCTGAAATCTCCGATTAACTCAAATAAACTCATTTACGATAAAATCGGGGTGTTACATTAGCACAATTTAATATAAATCAAATAAAATGCAATCCCCGAAAACAGCGCCAAAAACTTGGTACGTGATTTTCGATCGCAAGCATACGGTGTCAAGTTTTAATATAGGAATTAAGTCCAAATCGATCCCATAGAGAATGAATAAAATGATATTATATTAAATATTTATAACTAATAAAATCTCAATCCTATGTAGAGCTACAATGATGGTTTGAATTCAATTAACTAACAATTTCAGCAAATAAATTTTACCAACGATGAGTTTGCAAGACGAAAAATCAATGAGAAATAAATTCTAGAGATTGAAATTCACTTGACTATCCACCAAGATTAATGTCTATTCATTTTTTAATTATAAATTCTTATAGTTTATTATCCAAGAATCCAATTATTTTCTACTCTCTTTACCAAGTGATAGTAGAAATTTGTATCTAATATTAAACTAAATATTCCTATCAAATTTTGAATATTAAATCCAGTAAATAGAACAATAATTCTTATAATAGCTTTAATGCAGTTATATGACTTTCGAATAATATAAACACCAACAATGTATTTTCCTGTGCCATATTCAAAATTTTCTTTCCCGAGTGATGAATTCTAAACAAAAAATCATTCAATTATATGGCCAATAAATTGAAAGCATTAAGAACAGAAAAACACAAATAAACTCTGCGAAAAATTCAAATATATAAATATAAAAATCAAAATCATGGGTTCAAGTCAAGATCCGTCTACCCTTTAGAATAAAAGATTAGTTCATAACGAATTGAAGCAATAAACAAAGCATGTTCTTCCCACAATTCATCAAAACAAAATCTAGAAAGAAAGAGTAACAAGAAAGAATTTAGAATAAGCTTCTCCATCCTCGGATGCCGATGTCTTCTGTCTTCATACCGAGTTCTCCGGCTCTTGTGCTCTCCAAAAGTATCCTAGTTGTCTCCCTTGTTGAAAACCATCCAAAAGCCCTAAAAAATATGCCCAAAATTCCTTTTTAAACCATCTCGAAAAGTTTCCAAAAAAATTGAAACACATTGGGGCTGAGGCGCCTATCGTCGATATTTTTTTTTCTCTTCATGTAGGTAACAAACGCTAGGGTGTCTCTGATATTCGGCTTAGCGCCCAGAAATAAGCGCTATGGCGCCTCTCTCCCCTATTTGTTTCTTTTTTCGCCCCCTTTTCTTTCCCTATTTGTACACATTTCCAACATTTTTAATTCAAATAAAATGATCGTTACTCAAATCCTGCAAACAACACAAAAAAAAACAAAATAAGCATAATACCTCTCTATACATATATAACAAAATCCAAATTAAATCATATAAAATATAAGTGCAAAAATTGAAATCATCAAAATGACCAAATGCTTGGAAATTGTAGCACTTAATTTTGCTCATATATTTTTTCTTCCCAAACCTCGATCTTATGCTTATTATTTTGGTTTGGCTTGAAGTTGTTCTTCTTGGATCCTTCCACATCCCCTTCTTATTTTTCTTCCAGTTATTAAAGCGTTTAAATCTCGAAGCTTCTTTGAACTAGATTCAACCACAAAAAAACTTGATATGGACTTAGTAGCACCAAGCCACTCATCCTCAAGTTCAACATGGCGAGCAACATCAGAGAAAGTTTTAATGCTATCATTGTGAGTCAGATTGACTTTCAGATGATCCCACGTGTCAGGAAGAGATCGGATCAAAGCTTGAACCTACTGCTCATCAGAGAGAATATGACCGGCTGATGTCAATTCACGTATCATGTTTGACATAGTTCTCAAATGTTGTTTTATTTTGTGATCAGCTTGTTTCTTGTAAGTGTAAAACATGATATTCAATTGCCTCAGGCTTGTGACAGTGGTACCTCCATATTTCTCCCTAAGATACACAAATGTCATGAGCAGTAGGATGTTGTTCATATTCATGGATGAGATCATCAATCATAAACCAGAATAGCACGAGCAATGGAATCTTTATTTTTCCATGCTTGGTAAACTTCTTGATCTCTTTCTTCTTAACAGTGTTACACATACCGGGATATTCCATGATTTGGTTGATACCCTATAAGGCATCTTTTCTCATCGAACACATACCAAATAGTATGGCGCCAAGTATCAAAGTTGTCATCATTCAGTTCGTCAACTTTGTTAAAATCAACAATGATAGATTTGGATGACATGTATGGTCTGTATATTTTAGAGGTGATAACACATGTTAATGCTCATTAAATGTACACATTAATTTCCATACTTGTAATTAACATATATGATGGTTTGACATAAGACATAGACTCAAAAGTTCACTAAGTTTCCAATCATCATCTACAATCCTAATGTTGCATTATCATAAATTTAATTTCAAAGTTTAAAAAATATAAACTGATTTTAGGTGAGAATCAATCAAATTCTTTCAGCCTAAAACTCTCATTTAACTTGGAATATCTCAATAAATTCTAAATAGACATATGTAGAAAAGCATGTATTAAAATAAAATAACATCAAATTTTACAATGCATACTTATATTCAAATTAACATAAATAAAACATAAACTACATTACATATACCACATAATATGTTAAAATAAAAACATCTAAAATTAAACATAGATTATAACAAGTCATCTTCCTAAATAAAATCTATTTTTTATTGTACATGCGAGTTATCATTAATTTTGTCTTTCCTTTTGAGAGCCTATAAGATAGAGCAAACTTCAAGAGATGAGAACCGGAATCTATCCTTAAAGATAATGACTTCTTCATCTCGAGTTTTATATTTTTCCTCCATCTCTTAATGAATGATGACTGTAACGCATCAAGGGAGATCGTCGATCCCTTTTGGTAAAGTATTTCATCAATTATTTTCTTCCAATGTCCAGGCCGGGAATCTCTCATTATTCAAACTACATCATAATTTCGAAAATAATGACCCAAATACACAATATCTAAATGTTTATCCACTTAAACAATAATATCTTAAGGCATGTTGTGTATGTGATCCATTTTATAATGCTCAAACATGTGCAACTTTGTTATACATTCTGGGGCTCTTTGAACTTTAGCTGGTTCCCGGAGGATGCTAAGAGTGTATCTAATTATAGTCATATCTATTGTGACGCCCGGGGCTAATAAGAGGATGAGGAGTGATTGTCGGTGCCAAGAAGTTGCACGGACAAGGAGCAGCCCCTGGCAGGCTTCTAGGCAAAGGGAGACATGAATAAACCGATCTCGTATTGGAATGAGAGGGATTCTGAGACTGTGTATGTATGATACTGCACAGTTGAGGAGGGCTTAAGAGAATTAATAGGTACTACTCATATCACGAAAGTGCATCTTCTTTTTGGGAGCTCATTACATAAGAACTCCAAAGTTAAGCGTGCTTGACTTGGGGCAATTATAGGATGGGTGACCTCCTGAGAAGTTTCTCAGGGTCCGTGTGAGTGAGGACATAAGCACGCTGAAAAGACCCGTCTTTTTACAGTGAGGGAAGTCGTTGAATCTGGGGCATTATTTCTATAAATATGAGAGTAATTATTATAGTGAACACAAACCAACCATAATATTTAATATTCAAGATGAAAATTTTCATACATCATAATAATCTCTCATTCTCAATCTTATCGGCTAATTTTCTTTAGATATTAAACACATGCAACTCTTAATATGGTTCACATTAGTCATAATAAAAAAAATAATTTTCCCAATTATGTTATATATCATTTTCTGTTTTTATAATCCTACACGTAATTCAAATGGCTACTAAAGCGGTAGTGACCCGCTTCCGGATCACCTACATAAAAATAATAGCACACAATTAAATCTTAAAGTACGAATACAAATTAAAACAGTGGAAATTAAACCTTACAACAAATCAACCAAAAGAAAAAAAATCGGCCCTAAACCCAAGGGGAAATATAGTTTTTACAAATCCATCGAAAACAGTACTGAAATACACTCAACCTGAGACTAAAAAGAATCACGATCCATAGAATAGTTGCAACCTCAACGACCGCTCCCCCATGGTCCTTCTAACCTAAGCCCTATCCCATGGAATGGGGTTGTACAAGACAAAACCGAAAATTTGAGCGATAATAACGCTCAGTATGAGAGTATGAGTATACACATTATGAGTGTTAATGCAAATGTACGGGTTATAACAATTCATCATGGTAAAACTCTGCTCAGTTAAGTGACGTCATGGTATGTAGCACTCTGGGTAATCGCATCAAAAGGTGGCTCACACACCAAAAAGAAACTGTAGATATTGGTGACTTGATCCCGTACTAATGGGTCCAACCATCCACTCAAGAATACGAGGCTGAGCAACCCCACTACGGGTTATATCAAGGTACAGGCTCAACATTATTGTAGTAGCCCAGTTTCATTTTACAAGATTAAGTTACTAATCATGTTTAGATTTAATAAAACAAGATTAAAGGATTTTATTATGATCTAATGGACCAAGTATTTGAGTCCAGAATGCCCGGAAATAGTTAATGGTTTTATTGGGCTCGGGCAGTTTGAAGGATCCGAAGAGGGATCGGAGGATCCGAACTAGGACAGTTCGGAGGCACGATTTGGGTTCGAAGTCAGAGTGAGATCGGATAATCCAATCAAAGGATCGGACGGTCTGAACTCACCCAAGGACAGGTGTCTCAATCTCATGTAGTAGATGATGTCATTGCTGACGTCACATGACCAGATCGTACGATCCGATGTGTAGGATCGGACCGTTCGATGTGTCACCAGGACAAGTGGCAAGAAGGGTTTTACAAGTGTTTCAGGCGTAAGGAGATCGGACAATACAAAGAGGGATCGGACTGTCCGAACTTGCATGCATGTGACGTGAAAACCATGCAAAGATCGGACCATCCGAACCGGGGATCGGACCATCCAATCGAGGTCTATAAATATGGCCGAGGATGGCTCATTTTGAATCGTTCAATTTCCTCTCCTCTCCCATTATGCCTTTATTTTAAGGGCTTCGGGAATCTTTTTTTAAGAGTTGGAGTAGGAAATAGTATTTTTATAGCGGACAGTGTCCGCGATAAAAGTCAGCGGCGGAGCTCTGGCGAGGCATCTAGGGGTCGTAGCTAGGTTATGCCTAAGCTCTGGGTCATGCGACATCAGCGGACTGACAACAGACGAAGGTATGACTTTGGTTCCCTATAGTAAATATGGAGTATGCTATAGTTTAATTAAAGCTTTTAGAGCATGATAGGTGGTGTTTGGCATGCTAGATAATACATGGTATTTATGTATTATAGTGATGCATGGTAGACTTGGACCTAGAGGGGAGCTTCTAGGATCTGTCTTAGTAAGGTATGAAAGTATTATTCGAGATATCTTGATTGAGTATGCATGTATTAAGTTCTTGCATGTATTATGTGATTTCATGATTTATATGATACAGCATGTCATGACTGTATGTTGCATATATGAGCATATTGTGTAACGCCCCACTGTATCAAGACGTGTCTTTTCAGCGTGCTTATGTCCTCACTCACACGCACCCTGAAAAACTTCCCAGGGGGTCACCCATCCTATAATTGCCCCAAGTCAAGCACGCTTAACTTTGGAGTTCTTATGTGATGAGCTCCCGAAAAGAAGATGCACCTTCTTGATATGAGCAGTACATATGAAATCTTTTAAGCCCTCCTCAACTATGTAGTCCCATACCTACACAGTCTCAGATCCCCTCTCATTCTGGCACGGGATCGGTTCATTCATGTCTCCCTCCGCCTAGAAGCCTACCAGGAGCCGCTCATTGTCCGTGCAACCTCTTGGCACCGGCGATCACTCCCTGCCTCCTCAGCCCCGGGCGTCACATGCCCACCAGCTTCCGCTTGGTTCGTCCCCGAACCATACCGTACTAAGAGAGGTCGGCTCTGATACCATTTGTAACGCCCCACTGTATCAAGACGTGTCTTTTCAGCGTGCTTATGTCCTCACTCACACGCACCCTGAGAAACTTTCCAGGGGTCACCCATCCTATAATTGCCCCAAGTCAAGCACGCTTAACTTTGGAGTTCTTATGTGATGAGCTCCCGAAAAGAAGATGCACCTTCTTGATATGAGCAGTACATATGAAATCTTTTAAGCTCTCATCAACTATGTAGTCCCATACCTACACAGTCTCAGATCCCCTCTCATTCCGGCACGGGATCGGTTCATTCATGTCTCCCTCCGCCTAGAAGCCTATCAGGAGCCGCTCATTGTCCGTGCAACCTCTTGGCACCGGCGATCACTCCCTGCCTCCTCAACCCCGGGCGTCACATATTGATTCCATATCCTTGAGATATCCTGTAGTAGGGCGTTCACCCTACGAGTTTGTGGATGGTTGGATACGTAAGTCTTGTATCAGGTCACCGTGATGGTTGGACACATGTACTAGTATCAGGTCACCATTATCCACTGGGCATATGAGCCACCTCCTGAGGTGACGGCGCAGCGTGGTATAAACCCTGGGCCGGGTCTATGAGATAGTTTCTTGAGCTGAGTGTTTTGATATCCAGTTCACTTGCATACATTCACACATTAGTGTATACTCATACTCTCGTACTGAGCATGTTAGGCACACTTTCGATTATTTTCTGTTATCTGGATACCTCATTCAATGGGGAAGATGCAGGTTGTTCTTCTGAGGACTGGGAAGTTAGGTGGTGACCAAGGCTGGATGGCAGGGTTGACCACTAGGCTTTACTTTCCGGCATTTAGTTTAATTGATTTCAACATTTACTCTAATTAAGATTAATTATTGATTAATTACATGCTTAAGCTTCTGATTAGTAGGTGATCACAGTGCGAGTCACTACAATTATAATGTATGAAACATAATAGCCATGACATTAAATATGCACATAAAACATGTCATATAAACATGCAAACATAGAACATGCATACTCAACCAGGATATCTAGGATTGTACGTATGTACCTCTATTCGAGCAACCTTGCAACTCTGATTCTCAAGTCCAAGCCTATAAGCAAGTAATTACCATATCACTCATTGCATACTAAGGCTGCGTTTACTTGTCTTGATAAATGAGGGATAACATAATTAATTCTGACTTAATCCTTTGTTTAGTTGCAAAATTGAAAATAATTATAAATCCTTAAGCCCGTTAACAATGGGATTTACAAATGATTATAAATCCTAAATTTCAGAAGGGATTATAAATCTGTACATTGTGAAAAGAGAAAAAAATCCAAAATTTAATCCATCAAACTAAATATATTATTATTTTTCTATAATCATTTCATACCCCATCAAATTATATTAATAATCATATTTTAATATATTCTTGCACAATCTCATCTATCAAAGTAAACACAACCTAAAAGTATTAACAAGACTAACAGCTACTCCAAAAATCTAATTAGAGTCTAGAATTATACATGCGTCCGCCATCAACCCTTTGAAGTAAAATGCCCCACCTCTTGGACACAGTTCCACTGCTATTCCGGAATCTTCTCAATAGTGCCTGACCCTCAAACCATAGACTTGAACGCCAAAGAATGCACTAAAGACTAGAGGGAAATTTTGGAAATGAGCAAAAAATTATTATCTCAGATGGCCTATTAATAGGCGATCGGACCTTCTGATCCCTGGTTCAGAGCTTTCGAACGAGCCTTCGGAGCTTCCGATCTCAATCCACAAAACGTGTGTCATGTGATTGGACAACTCATTGTGCTTGTAGAGTTCGGAACTTTTGAACGGGGGGTTCGGAGCTTCCAAACTATCTCGAGTCCAATTACCAATCAAAAAGCCCATAATTTCTTATCCAAAGACGACCAGATCTACCGATTTCAAGTTCGTAATGTCCAAAATGTTCGATACATCCGATCTTCAACATTGTCTTTCAAACCAGTTCGGAAATTCCCATATGCTCATTGGATCTTCCGAACTGTCCAGAAATTTGGGACTCTCTGGACCATTTCTGATAGTCCTGGATCCTATTTTCAACTCATAAAACCCAAACGATGATTCCTTAATCATGTTTTGACCAATTAAACTTGTTTAGACAGTTGATTAGATTAATTAGGAATCGATCTACTACATTCTCCCCAACTTAAGAGATTTCTTCCTCAAAATGCGGATTAAGGTAAAAAAAAATTGAAAATCACTGAAAATTTTTTTTATTACAACACTGAAATTTGTAAATACAACCGAACTACCCAAAGGAAAGTATAATCAAAACAACTTAGGATGCTCAGAATGCATCTGAATCTCTAACTCCTAGGTCGCCTCTTTAGCACCTCGACGCTGCCATTGAACCATGACGAGAGGAATACACTTGTTTCGAAGCACATTTTCTTTCCTGTCGATAATCCTGAGTGGTATCTCCACGTACGGAAGGTCGGGATCTAACTGAACTTTTGTCAGGTGCAGTACATGCGACTCGCCTGCCACATAATGACGGAGTAGAGATACGTGAAACACATTGTGAATACTAAAGAGATATGGTGGTAATTCCAAATGTTAAGCCACATCTCTGACTTTCTCTAGGTTTAGAAGTGGACCATGAATCTACACGCTAACTTTTCCTTTAGATCAAACCTCATCATTTTTCGGGAAGGTGAAACTCGCAAGAACACATGCCCTCCTGGATCAAAATACAAAGTTCTGCTCTTGATGTTGGCATAACTGGCATGTCTGTCATGTGAGGCTCTAATTCTCTTCTTGATCAGTTCAACTTTATCGACAATTTTCTGAATCAACTTTGGTCCCTCAACCTGTCGTTCCCCCACTTCATCTCAGAATAAGGGTGTCCGACAATGACGACCATATAGAGCCTCAAACATGCCATGAAAATGTTGTGATGATAGGTATTATTATACGCAAACTCTATCATCGGCAAATGATCCTTCCAGGATAAACCAATATCCATCACTTAAGCTCTCAGCATATCCTCTAATATTTGAATAATCCTCTCTATCTTACCTTCAGTCTCTGGATGATATGTTGTACTCAGATTCAAGGTAGTTCCCAAGGCTCGTGGAAACTACCCCAAAACCGGGAGGTGAACCTCGGATCTCTATCACTGACTATACTCAGCAGTACTCCATGCAATCTTACAATCTCTTGAATATATAATTTGGCCATACAATCAAAGTTAAATGCTGAATTATAAGGAAGAAAATGTACAGACTTGCACAACCGATCCATAATAACTCAAATGACATCACAATGCCTGGATTACATTGGTAAGTGGGTGATGAAATTCATAGTCACGTGCTCCCACTTCCATTCCAAAATCTCCAAACTCTGAAGCGAACCAGATGGTCGACGTTGCTCAATCTTGACTTGCTGACAAATAAGGAATCTGGATACAAACTCATACACATTGTTCTTCAATGCCTTCCACCAGAATCTCGTACATAGATCTTTGTACATCTTTGTACTGTCTGGGTGCACGGTGAATCTACTACGATGGGTTTGAGATAGAATCTCATCACGCAAAGTAGAATAATAAGGCACAACTACTCTGCTAGTCAAACACAACAACTCATATGACTGAAGGTAAAAACCAGAAGTATTGTTTCCTTGAGCAATTCTAGCTAACTTTTGCATCTTCGGATCTGAGAGTTTAACTTGCCAAATGTGGGCATTAAATGCAGGCTCAGCTAACAGTGGAAAGACTCGGATTCCTTGTTGTTATTTCTCGTGGCAAAACGTGAAACCCAAATAACACTATTCGTGAACTACACTGGACACTGCACTGGTGCGAAGAGCACTCACATACACCTTACGGCTAAGCGCGTCTGCTGCTAGATTCGTAAACCTAGAAGGTACTTTATTTTGCAATCATAATCCATGAGAAGATCAATCAAACGACTTTGTCTCATGTTCAACTCAGCCTAAGTGAAAAATATTTCAAACTCTTGTGGTCAGATTAGATCTCAAAGCACTCATCGTACAAGTAATGTCGCAAGATCTTGAGAGCAAAAACCATCGTTGCAAGCTCTAAATCATGTACTGGATAATTTTCCTCATGGGATTTCAGTTGCCTAGAATCATAGGCAATCACATGCTCATTTTGTGTCAGCACACAACTCAAAACCTGAACAGATGCATCTGTATAGATCATATAACCTCCACAACCAACTGGCAAAGCAAGTACAGGCGCGGTAGTCAGGTGTCTCCTCAACTCAATGAAGCTCTGCTCACACCCAATTGACTAGACAAAAGGAACATCTTTTCCCGCCAACTACATCAATGGTTTAGCATTTTGTGAGAAATTCTCGATGAATCGACGATAGTATACTACTAAGCCCAAGAAACTACGAATCTTTGAAGCTGTCGTCGAAAGCGACCAGTTAAGAATAGCCTCATTATTACTCGGATCCACTTAAACATTATCTCGAGAAATGACATGACCAAGAAACACTACTCAGTCAATCTAAAACTCGCACTTGCTGAACTTGCATATAACTTCTTCTCTCGAAGAATCTGCAGTACAACTCTCAAGAGGTCTTATATAAATTAACGCATGAGACGATTTCACAAGAATTTTTGTGTGAATATTTTCTAGTGATATACTGAAAAAATTGTGAAATTAGCTTAAAGGGAAAATTAAATTGGTCTTATTGTAATTTCAGTTATTTAAGTAAATTTCAGTATTAACTCGTCATTTTTCTCATATAACTGTAGAAACGTTAAGGAAATATATTTTTCATATATCTAAAAATAAAGATACAATGTATATTTATATACAATCTCACGATATAGAGATAGGGAAGCAAATAAATAAAAAGATACAAAAGATATACACAATATTTATAAAGATATATTTCCAATAGGCCCTCTCAAAACTTGGAGCAAAGTAGATGAAGACGAGAACTAGCAAGCGGCTTTATCAGTGCATCAGCAAGTTGGTCAGAGGAGGATACATGATAGACACGAACTTTACGACGTTAAACCAACTCACGAACAAAATTATAATCCAGAGCAATATGCTTCATGCGAGAGTGAAAAACTGGATTTGCACAGAGATAAGTAGCTCCAACATTGTCACAGTAGATAGAGGCTGGAGATGAGACATTAGTGAAGCCGAGTTCATCAAGCAGCGAACAAACCCATTGTAGTTCCGTAGCATTGGAAGCAATGGCATGATATTCAGCCTCAGTAGAAGATCAGAGTTAACAAATCCAGGCGGCTGAGACATATAAACACATTCATCCAGCTGACCCTGAAGGAAAGCATTGTTCACATCCATTTGACGAAGAGACCAACCACTGAAAACAGCCAAGGACAAGAGAATTCGAACAGTGGTGGGTTTTGCCACATGACTAAAGGTGTCAGTGAAGTCAAGACCCGGACGTTGATGAAACCCCTTGGTAGTCAGACGAGCCTTGTAGCGAGCAATAGAACCATCAGATTTCCGCTTAAGCCCAAAGACCCACTTGCAACCAACAAAATTTTGTGCCATATCCGACGGAACAAGATCCCATGTACCGTTACAAAGAAGCGCATCAAACTCCTTAGACATGGCAGCACGCCAGCGAGGATCCTTGAGAGAAAGATTATGGGATGTAGGCTCAGACGGGGCAGTGTCATTTATAGCAGTGAGACCGAAGCGAGGATTGGGCCAAAAAATATTGTTTTTGGAACGGGTGACCATGGGATGAGTGTTGGAATCAGGGGGGGTAAGCGATGGGTCGAAAAGAGGGGTTGCGTGAGTAGGTAGTGGCTCGGTGATGGCGTGGGTGAGGAGTGGCTCGGTGGTTGGTTCGGGGTCGGGCTGTACGGCAGGGGACATAGGTCAAGGGAGAGGTGGAGCTGGTCGTGGGACAAAGGGTTTAACAGGTAAAGAATCAACGAAACAGGGGTCCTCCACAGGCGATCCAGGAGGCGTACCAGAGCAACGTCCATTGTCAGAACCACCACTGGAAAAAGGAAATGCAGACTCAACAAAGAAAACATGACGAGAAACAAAGACTCGACCAAAAGATGGCTTGCAGCAGAGATAGGCACTCTGCTTAAGAGAATAGCTAAGGAAGACACAGGGGGATGACCGGTGTGTAAGCTTATGAGGAGAGTAGGGACGGAGCCAAGGATAACATAGACATCCAAAAATTTGAAGCTTGGATAGGTTAGGTATCGTGGCAAAGAGACACTCAAAGGAGGATTTATATGAGAGGTTGGGTTTTTTTAGGAGATTTATGAGATAGGTGGTAGTGGAAAAGGTAAAAGGCCAAAAATAAGTAGGGACGGACGCATGCTGGAGAAGGGCAAGCCCGGTTTCCACAATATGACGATGACAACGTTCAGAGTAGCCATTATGTTCAGGAGTATGAGGGGGAGTGGTGAGATGAGAAATTTCATGCACACTAAGGGCCCGTTTGGTTTCAAAAGCTAGGCCAAAAAAGCACTTTTTTAAGTGCTTTTCATTTAATAAAATATTTGATTGACCAAAAAAGTGCTTAAATAAGCACTTTTTTAAGTCAAAATTAGAGCTTTTTCAAAAGCCAAAAATTATAGCTTAAAAAAGTGTTTTTTTTAAAAACGTCTACCAAATCCAAACGGGACCTAAGAAAGTCTTTGAGGGGAAGAAATTCCCCACCATTGTCAGTATACAAAGTGAGGATGGGACAATTAATGCTCTTCTCAACCAAAGATTTGAAACATTTAAAGACAGATAAGAGATCCGATTTATGTTTGAGGGGATACAACCAGATATATTTGCTATAGTGATCAACAAAGATAACATAGTATTTATACCCATCATTTGAGATAACCGAAGAGGTCCAGACATCAGAGAATATTAGATCAAGAGGTAATGAAGAAGTAAGTGAAGAGTCATGAAACGGAATTTTTTACTTTTATTGTATAAACACGAATTACAATGAAAGTGACGAATGGAAGACGAACATGACACGGACTTAGACACAACTAAATAACGTAAAACTCGAGCAGACGGATGACCTAAACAACTATGCCAAGTAGGAATAGACACGACAGAATCAGAGAGTGCCAGTGGCAGAGAGGACGGAGACGCAGACCAGGAGTAGATACCGCCTTTAAGTGGACCCTGATGGAGAATAGCCCTCATGCGAGATCCTTCACCTGAAAATCAGTTGAAGAGAAAACAGCAATGACATCATTAGTTTTACAAAGTTGAGACACAGATAACAGATTTTTTTAATGGAAGGAACACATAGGGCGTTGGAAAACAAAAGCGTAGACGAACTAGAGGGTGGCAGGAGACAACCTGTGTGAGTGATAGGGAGACCACTGCCATCACCAACAACAACACCATCAGAGCCAGCATACGGAGTGTGGAGAGATAGGTTTGAGAGATCGGCGGTGACATGATGTGTGGCTCCAGATTCTAGGAGCCAGTCAGACGATGCAGGAAAGGCAACAGTATATGCGGCGGCCGAGGAAGAGGGCGAGCCCGGGGCAGCACGTGGGTGACCAGCATGGGGCGCATAAGATGGAGCTGACGTGAACTGAAAGTCGGGGCAGCGCTGAGGAGAATGACCTTGGCGGCTGCAGAGCTGTCAGCGCCCCAGATATGGGAGCGAGAAGCGCTGGCCCTGTACCTGGGCAGGCTGGTGGAACGCAGGCCGCGGTGTCCAGGCATCACCGTGACGAGGCTGGGCGGTGGAGGCACCGACAACATGAGAAGGTGGCGGGCGATGACCTTGATGGTTGGAGAGCTGGGTCGAGTGGGCTGTTGCCAGAAGAGAAGAAAGAGAGCCCCGTCGAGCCACAAGATGAGTCTCATGATTGAGAAGCTTTTCATGGAGCTCCTCAAACGAGATGGTAGTGTCACGGGCCTGAATGGCGTGAGCAAGCTCTTGTAATCATTATCAAGGCCATGCAGAACTTTGATTTTAAGATCTTCGATGTCGAGCGGAGCATTCATGAAGGCCAGTTCATCAGCCTTTGATTTGATGAATTGCATGAATTCAATGATGGTTTGGGATCTCTTGACTGGATTCCGAAGTTGTGTCTTGAGTTGAGTTATGCGATCACGAGAGGGCTTGCCATAGGTATTGACAAGAGTGGTCCAGGCATCGGCGGCCGTAGTGGCAGTAGTAATAAACGGAATCAAGGAAGAAGAGAGGGATCCAATGATGATGTTCAGAATCAACTGGCCCTGACGAATCCAAGCGATATACGCAGGATTCAAAGAGGAAGCGGCAGGAACGACGGCGGTGGCGGCCGTGGCAGGAGTGGCGGAGAGGAGGATAGTCCGAGGTGGACAAGGTAAAGATCCATCAATAAACCCAAGAGATCATGACCAGTGAGGAGGGTCATGAACTGGTCAGACGCCAGGAAAGATAGTTTGTGGATGTCAGGTTCAAAGGCACATGAGCAGCAACATTGAAAGAGATCGGGAGCGTGATAGCCAAACCGGGTACAACAGCCATGTGAGTCGCCGAAAAAAAAATTGGAATAGTGGGGCGGCGACGGCGTGGTAGGGCTAGGGTTTAGTGGCGTAGGCCGGGAGCTCTTGATACCATTTATAAAAGTTTGGAAAATATATTTTTCATATATCTCAAAATAAAAATACAATGTATATTTATATATAATTTCACCAGATAGAGATAAGGAAGTAAATAAATAAAAATATACAAAAAATATACAAAAAAATTTATAAAGATATATTTCCAATAATAACTATCGATGTACAATTCCAACGACGACTGTGTCTTCAATACGTAAACTCATATCAACAATGGTTGGTTGCATGTCAACATTCTCATAGAAATAGGATTAGAATTGGAAAATAAGAAGAGAGAGCAAATTAAAACAGAACTTTGACTGCTAAAAAAATCAAAATCATAATACCACCAACTAAACATATATTAATATTTTCGATTGACTTGTTGAATAATTAAAGACCCGACATTTAATTTAGAAGAACAATCCAAATGATTACTAATTGACTTAAATTTCTATATCTTATAGCAGTGTGGAAAGAATTTCCTAAAATAAAGAGTATATATAGATATTTTGTGAGACGGTTTCACTGATCTATATCTGTGAGACGGACAGATCCGATCCCTATCTGCAACAAAAAAAAAATTTGTTCGACATAAAAATAATATTTTTTCATAAGTTAAGTGTAATTATAAATCGGTCTCATAAATTAATTTATAAAACAGTCTAATACTAATTTTATTGAAAGAAAGATTCGTAATATCAAATGACATAGATGTGTCTAGATATAAATATTAGTGCATGGTAGGGTTACAATGCTACATTTCGTTATCAAGTCTCAACCAATCAGGGTACTACCCTGTGGGTGGCATCGACTTAACCGTCTCATGTGGGGCCCATTAATTTTAACCAATCAAAATCCGCCACACCACCCACAGGGCACTACTCTATGGGTGGCATCGACTTATCCCCAATCAACACCATAATTACATATATTTAAATCGGTCAAACCATAGAAATTACGCGATTTTATTTATGATGAATAAAGATTATTGGTGATATTACTCGGATGCTCATTCAACATCAAAATTTCATGATTGAGATGAAATTTCGGATTCAAAAATCAATTATAACAAATATCTTGTCCACACTATATATTAAAATAAATAAATAATACCGTCGATGTATAGTCTAATTGAATGGTGAGGATATACCATCATGTTTGAACACATTTTTTTTTTAAAAAAAAAAATTATTTTTAATTTAAAGGAAATCTGCCTTTAGCACAAACTGGTTATAATGGTTTAGGATGCCGGGTCCCGTCTCACCGACCTAAAAGGGGAATGCATCCAAACAAATAAGAAATATATATTTTTTTTATAAAAAGAAAAAACAAATATAGTTATAGACCTAAGTCTTGTGGGCAAAGTTCTAGCTAGTTGCTAGCCCACCAAGTAGATGGGTTACTTTAAAGCCCAATTATTAACTTAATCAAAAGAAAAATCAAACAAAATTCGTGTTTCAAACTTTGCTACATTTTGCGCCTTGTTGCATGAATATTTTTAAATGTATTTTTCGAATTAAGAAGTTAAGACTTAAGAGACAAGTGCTAATGTGCATATAACGTATTAGAGAAGAGTCTACATCTAAAACACTAAGGTAACGCTTGGTGTAATAAAAAATAAATAAAAAAATGATAGTGAATATAATATTTGATTTGATTGATTTATTATAATTTATTGATTTGATTGATAAAATTTTATTTTAAAAAATAACAAATTATCATTTTACCTTTTTAACAATAAATAAAATATGAATAATATTATTTATAAGGGGTAATATAGTAATTAAATTAAATGATTTGATTGATGTAAGATAAATAATTGATGATTTGATTGATGTAAAATAAATAATAAATAAATGAATAAATAATATGATGAGAAGAACGTGAAATTTTATAGGATAAGTTATACATATATTAATAATATAGGCTACCAAACGGAGCCTAAGGGTCCGTTTGGAGTGAGAGATAAAATAAATAATATAGATATAAGTAATATATTGTAATAAAAAAATAAAAAAAGTTAGTAAATATAAGATTTGATTTGATTGATAGATTATGGTTTGTTTGATTTGATTGGTTATAATTTATATAAAAATAGTAAATTACCATTTTATCTTTTTAATAATTAACAAATATAAATAATATTATTTATAAAGGATAATATAGTAATTTAAATTTAATGATTTGTTTGATGTAATTTAAATAATTAATGATTTGATTGATGTGATATAAATAATTAAGAGATGGATAAATAATATAGCAAAAAAAAACGTGATACTAGATAAGATTATTAATACATAGATTAGTAATGCATAACTTCAAACCAGGGTCGTCTCCAGAATATTAGAGGCCCTAGGCAAATATTCACGGGAAAGAGCTATATAAAATTTTTAATTAAATATCGATGCAATCGCTTCATCGTCTAAAAGTCAAAATTTCAAAATTTTGTAATTAAAAATAATGACATAAACAACAATTGAATAAAAATATAAAAAAATAAAACTAAAACTAAAAAAAACTCGATGAATACTCAAATTTCATGAGTCAGAGATGAATTAATGCATAATACAAATAAAATAAGAATCTCCAAAGTAAGAAATTAAGTAAAAAAATCATTATCATTGTCGAATAAAAAAATTACAAGATTTTAGTATATCGAGATCAAAAATTAAATTAATTAAAAAAAACAACCGCAGTACAAAAATAGACAAAAATAAATCTCATCTCATTCAATAAATAAACAAAAAATGATTAGTTCAATTTGAATACCTTAACTCATCTGAAGTGATCAATTTAACGAAAATATATATTTTTGTTTAAATATAAAGATATTTTTTAACTAAAGAAATTATGAAAAAGGTAAAAAAAAATTGACCACAATTTTAAATTTTAAACAAAATAAATAAACTCATATAATATTTTAAACATAAAAAATAATTAAAAAAAATTGAAGCTCCTGCCGAGGAGAGGCCCTAGGCGGTTCCGTCTAGGCCCGCCTCCCCTTGGAGCCTGCATGCTTCAAACGCACCTTAATTTTATAGGTGGGGGAACCGAGAGAGTCCGAGACAATTCTTCTTCTTTTTGATATTTTATACTTTGTTGTCAAGTGGACGTGGAACATAATATATTATTCACGAGGTTTAATAAACTTTGTAATAGCAAGAATTATCCAGAGTAATGTCTTGTACATGGCTCATATAATGTAAATAAAGTCCATGTTATATACGCTAAAATTTTTCTTAGAAAAAATAAAATTCAATATTTTTAAATGATAGGGAAAATTGTTGTCTTTTTCTTTTTATTTTTTCTTAGTTATATCTTTTTATTTGTAATGTAGGTTTTTATAATTATCATCGCATGGGTGACGTGAGATAGCATCGGTTTCATATAAATAAAAAAAAAATTTCATTAAATTTAGTGATTTCGGAAAAAATTATCAAAACTAAAAAAAATTGAGAAAATTGCAAATTTAGTCTTATATTTTTGTCACTTTGCGATTTTGGTCCTCTATGTTTTCATATTTCAGTTTTAGTTCTGCATGTTTTGATTTTTGGCAATTTCGGTCTTTTTTATTCAAAAATTCTTATGTGGCACTGCACACGTCAGCTCCACATCAGCACTGAATTGGTGTCACATCACCGTCACGTCGGAAAAATGACTAAAATTGCCAAAAAAATCAAGATAGCGGTCTAAAACTAAAATCTGAAAATATAAAGGACTAAAATCGCAAAGTGACAAACATACAAGACCAAAAAAACAATTTCCCAAAAAAATTCAAGTTAATGGATGAAAACCAAACTTTAGCAAGATACATGACTAAAATCTAAAATAAACGAACATACCGAACGAAAATTGTAATTTTTTATTATTGTTGTCATTGAATCGAGCTCTTGTCATTTTATATAACTCAAATGTTTAAACAACAAAATAGTCAAAGCGCTACATTTCCATGATCAATTTTCCTAACATGTACAATTATTGTTCCCTAACAATCATAATCCTAGCTAATAGTTGCAGTCGTTGCAATCTACGGAAATGTGATCTTGACTCAGATATCAATTTTAGGATCAAACGTTTTCCACTTTATAAAAAATTTATTGCTAGATGTGACGGTAGAACTCAAATATTTTTAACAATACAACATCACGATTTGATTATTTTCTCATCATGTACATCGATTGCTCCCCAACAGTAATTTGTTTCACACATAGAGCAGTGTTATCTGAAACTCCTTATCTTCAAGAAAATCCCAATTACCTGCTCATCATGAAAATCAATCCCCAAAAATATATATGTTGCATTGACAGCACTGTAGTCTTAGCAGCTTACCACCGAAAATGAACCACGAAATTGGAATAGGCAAAAAAAAACTTACATTAATTCAGCAAAGTTATCACTTGTCTTTTAGACACTTTCGAAACATGATCGTTGATGGGAGCAGCCACGGATTCAGTTCTCAATTGTATTTAAATCGAGATCATATAAATTAGACTAGTTCACGCGAAATCGAGTTCTCAATTGTCTTTTTTGATCGATTAAATTCTCATTCACCCGAAATTTATTATGAGAAAATAATTGGTGCATGGGCTTGGATCTTTGTTGAAGAGAAAATAAATTCTCATTTTCAACTTTATTGAAGAGACTCAACTGAATAATTGGTGCATGGGCTTGGATCTTTGGTGGGCTCCTATGGTATTAGCCAATTTTAATTTAGGTCATTTTTAAAAATAAATCTTGAGTGCAATCTAATTTAATCGGACTCGAACTCGGATTCGGACTCCGCCACAAATTTATTAGGACTTTTTAGGTTATTGTCAGATTCAGTTAATTTGATGAATTGATTTTCTAATGAAACTTAGATAACAGAAGTTATGTTTAATTTTCTTTCTGCTGTTTGGTTGGTTTTATAGTAACTAGGAATTTAGGCATGATTAATATTGTAATTCATTACGATATTTCACTTTATACATAAATTAAAGGAAAAATATTTTTTTTATCCATTAACTTGTCTATATTTTGGTTTTGGTTCATTAATTTTTTTAAATTTAGTTTTGGTACACTAACTTTTATTTTTCATTGATTTTAGTCCAACTGCACACCTGTTAGCTAGAGATCGGCACACGTCAACATTTTTCAGGTGACGTGTGCCAATGTGTAGCTGACACGTATGCAGTTGGACCAAAATCACTAAAAATTAAAAGTTAGAGTACCAAAACCAAATTTTGAAAAGTTGATGGACCAAAACCAAAACATGGACAAGTTAATTGACTAAAAAAAATATTTCCTCTGAATTTGATTGCGTCTCGTTTAAGTAATTAAAATCTATTATATTAGTATTTTTAAGAAATATTTGATACAACTGATTTTAGAGTTCGATATCTTGTTCTAAATTTTAGTGATTCGCATAAAGTACATGCCTTTCAAATATAAATAAATTTGTATTGAATATGTTTTCAATCATAATTAGCTTCAGACACGGGTAGATCATAAGCATAAATTCTTATGATATTTGAAATATTGTTAGATTTTCCATATTTAATATTTAATTTAATAGATTTATTATATACGGCATGCCGATGGCTCAAACTTTAAACCAAACACACACACACACACACACACACACATATATATATATATATATATATATATATATATATATATATATATATATATATATATATATATATAGAGTTTTGTTATCCTGCCTACCCACCGTGCCCACATAATGTGCCCACCATGAGGTGGCACTCAACTATTGGACGCACAATTCATCACATCCAATAGTTGAGTGTCACCTCATGGTGGGCAAATTAGGTGGGCAGGATAGCAAAATTATATATATATATATATATATATATTATAATGACTATGGAACTCATAGTCACTATTCTTCTACGTACTATCGATAAATCATTGATTAACGCAGTAGTCTACAAATCACATTAGTCAGATAAATCATACTGATCAAACTTTATATAATAGATTCGTTTGAAAAAATGTTGATAAACATATAAATATATATACACACATATACTTGGGTTCTAACATGTCGAGTTAAAAAAGGGGCAATTTGCTCAAAAATCCCCAAATGCAAACATATTTTGCTTTGGGGTCCCTAGTCATAAAATGTGGTACAAAACCATACAAGATGTGGTACAAATTAACAAAAATTGTGGTACAAAAAAAGTGGCTAAGGAGTGCAGAGCAAAACATATTTGAATTTTTGAGCAATTTGCACTTAAAAAAATACCTCTTGTAAATAAATAAATAAATAAAATTAACTGATTTGAGGGGGTGGGGAAAGGAAGATGTTTTTAGACAAGCATTTGCTTTTTTAAGAGGGGAATTAGTGTTTCAAAAAAAAAAGGGGAATTAAGAAATAAGGAAGGCATCGAAGCCTTAGGTTGGTCCATTTTAATTGACAATCAGTCAATCACTATCACGATTATATATTATTATTATTATTATTATTATTATTATTATTATTATTATTATTATTATTATTATTATTATTATTATTATTATTATTATTATTTTGCAAACATTATCCTATATATTTTAGAGTATGTGTTTAGAGACATGCATGCTGTTCCAAACATTAAGTAATGTAATACGAATCGTAACATACGTTTTTTCCACGCAATTATTTCAAATTTCAATATTTGAAAAAAGTCAATAAGTTCGTAAATTAATGATATATATATACATATATTAGGCCATATATGTCATATTCCAAACCATTAGCTGACCTCTTGGTGAAATAAAGACATGTATGATATGACATTATATTTTTAATATAAAAAATAATATTTCTCATCTGTCGGAAATCCACATTATAAAATTGAACAATAAATCAATATGATAGAAGTTGTTGTATAAAAAACTATCGCTATATTTAAAACTTGATTAAATGCTTAAGCCAAAATATTATCCGAGGGACTTTTTTTCCAAACATCTATTGCTCATATATATATATATATATATATATATATATATATATATATATATTCTTTTGCTTTCTTTGTCAATATTGATTATTTTCAACAAATTAATTTAATGAAATAATAATTAATGAAAAATACTCCGCTTTTATTTATATTGTATACGCGTTCTACCAAACTAATTAAGCAAAGATTACTTAATTCAATTATTCTTTTTATTTCTTCGGTCCTTTTGTATGCCCATATTTTGGTCATCAATAAAATCGCAAGTTGCATCAAAACTAGCTTTGATTTCAGCGTGAAACATTGAATACAACGACCGACCTGATATAGATGCTTGGAGGTTAATGGACAAATAATAAATAAGGGGAAAATTTTAAATTAACTACACAGTCACACGCTCGGACTCGATCTTTTTAATTGAAAATACTTCATCGATGTATAGTTTTCAAAATGATTAGGTCTTTGCTTGGATAAATATTTATATAATATTTTTATAAAAGCATTTTTCACAAAATTTTTATAAAATATCTTAAAAGTTGTTTTAAAAATAAATTAAATATATATGTTTTGGTAGATTATTCTATAAAAATGTTTTTAGAGTTGATAGGATGTTTCAGGTCAGGGGCTGATAAGAGAGCGGAGATTGATCGCCGATATCAAGAGGTTGCACTGACAAGGAGCAGATCCTGAAAGGCTTCTAGGCGAAGAGGTACATGAATGAATAGATTTTACACAAGAATGAGAGAGGTTCTAAGACGGTGCAGTTATGAGAATGTACAGTTGATGATTGAAAGGAATAATTATTTCTTGATATATTTTCATGTTTTGAAAGATTGTATTATTGTGTTTTGTCTTTCTAGGATTGATAGTTGATAATTGTGTTTTCTATCTATATGTTTGATGTATTTTAAACTAGGAATAGTTTTGATTTGAATTGAGATAATATAATATTACTAGATTTAAAATATGGTTTCTTGGATTGATAGTTTATTTTAAATTAGGAATTGTTTTGAATTGAAGTGATATATTATAATTTTCCTATATTTAAAATAAGATTGATGCGTTTAATTGTGATAGGAATTATCTTATATTAATTATTTAGATTTAGTCTTTTGATATTTTTGGTAGGAGATATATTTGGACTTATCATAATATATATCTATCTCCTAACTTATCTTTGTTTCGTTATCATTGTAGATTCAAGTTTGAATTAAGAAAATAAGATCAAGACTCTTTTTGGAGATAAGCTGACACGCTTAAATAGAAGAAGAGGGCGTAGAGATCAAGCGGCTTGGAGAAAAACGAGAGAGAGCGTAGAGAAGAGATCTCAAGCCGTAGAAGAGAGATTTAAGCGTACAAAATAAAAAAGAGAGTGATACGACCAAGAGAGCTTTGAGCGTACATTGTGAGAGACTTCAACATACGCATAGAATATTTGGAGAATCATAGAAAAGCTGAAGGACTCGTAATAGCTCTGGTCGTTGTTTTCCGTATATGTCTTGAAAGTTTAGAGAGCACATGAAGATTGGAGATTGAAGTTTGCGTTGCTCTCGTATTTTGGCATCTAAGGGCCAACTCTATTCTCTTGATTTTCTTGTCTACCTATAGTAGACTTTTAGGAGTTGGTTTATCTTTTTTGTTTATTTATTTTCTCACATGTTTTGAAAAAATTGATTTTTACAATAATTCACTAGTTTTAGGGTTTGTAAAACTCTTTGAATATTTTCTAGTGAAAGTTTTGCCCTGAGGCGCTGCAAGAGTATTTTATACTCTTGCTTAAAAATCTGAGTCTGATTTATTTGGTTGTTTATTTATTTTATTCATGCTTTCAAAAATTCTGATGCATGTTAATCAAGGTATTATTGAAGATGTTGTCAACACCTAGTGACAACATCTGAATCTGTTTTATGTGCAACCTTTTATTACTTTAGTACTTGTGCATATTTACTCTTGAGTATTTTTATTGTTGGTTTGCTGTTACTATTCACGTTTTAATATTTCCGCTGCATGTTGAGTAGGATGTTGTCAACACCTAGTGACAACATCTGATTCTGATAATTTTTATGAACCATGATATCCCTTACAAGTGGTATCACAGCCTACTCTTGATACACTAAGAGCTGATTCTGGATTATTTTTTCAGGAATATTATGGAGTCAACAACAGCAAACTCATTCTTCAAACCTCAAGAAGTATTTGAATCGGATTTGGGAGATGACTCGATGTCACTCATCACAAAGAAGTTTGATGATTATCTGAAGAAGATGAGAGAGACAAAGAAGACCGATCAGAAACTCAAAGCTCCACTTTTTTCGTCTGCTAACAAAACTCTGAGAATAGGCGAGCCTGATCAATCATCAAGGAAGTTTCCTAATCCTCAAAAGCCTCGACTTATGCTGGAAGGAAAGAAAAAGCCTACTGCAAAGAAGATTGACACGGTTCAATGTCATGAATGTCAAGGCTATGGTCATTATGCCAATGAATGTGCAAATACTGTTCGAAAAGGGTTGAATGCATCTTTGTGTGATGAAGAATCTGAAAAAGATGAAGAACATAATGAAGAAGAAAGTCACACATCCCTGACAGCATTGATGGAAAGAAAGAAACTTATGCAAGTCAATCCTTTAGGTGTTGCCGCAGGTGTTGCCACACCTGGCCGCAACATCTCCCAAAGGTCAGCATGTTTAAATTCTTTTACTACTGATAATGTGTGTAATACTGATGCAGGTGATGAAAGAATGTTTCTGGAAGATGTGCGAATGCAATATGAAGAGTTATATGCTGACTGGGTTGAACGAAATAAGAAGAACACTTTTCTTTCAAGAGAAAATTCTGATTTGAAGGCTGATATATCAAGACTTGAAGTTATGCTGAGTAAGAAGGATCTGAAATTAAGTCAGGTTAAGGACGAACTCATGAAAGCTAAGGCTACACTGGCTAAATTCAATTCAAGCACAACCAAGCTTGATTATTTGCTCATGATGGGAAGAGATGGTAAGGATGGACTAGGTTTTGAGAACAGTAAATTTGAGGTTGGTGAATGTTCAAAAGCTCCTGTGTTTGTCAAAGAAAATAGCTGTCCAGGAAGCTTAACAGAAAAGGTCACATCAACCGATCCTCCAAAACCAAAGCCACAACCTACTGCTCATGTAAAGCCCAGAAGGAAAGGTAAGTATGTTTGTCATTACTGTCATAGACTTGGCCATATCAAACCATACTGTTTTAAGCTGCAGGAATATTATTGGGAGAGGCCTGCATCTAAGGTGTTGCCAACACCCTCCCACAACATCCCTAAGAACAGATCCACTGGAAGAAAGGTTTGGGTATCAAAAGCTGATATTAACTGTTATATGATTTATACTGCTTTGAGAACTAATGTTTCAGGTGCTTGGTACTTTGATAGTGGAAGTTCACAACATATGACAGGTTCTAGGAAGTTTCTCACAGATTATGTTGAACAAAAGAGTGGGAAAGTGACTTATGAAGGAGGTTCAAAGGGAATTATCGTAGGAAAAGGCACACTGGATGTTGCTGGTTTGCCTAAGCTTCGCAATGTGCTACATGTTGAAGGACTAACTGCAAATTTAATAAGCATTAGCCAGCTTTGTGATGACAACTTGCATGTGCAGTTTGATAAGAAATCATACAAAGTGTTTGATAGTTCTAACATGTGTGTTATGACAGGTACGAGGTCATCTAATAATCGCTACCAATTTGGAGAAGAGATGGCTTGTACACATACAAAGATGGATGAATTTAACCTTTGGCATCGGAAGTTGGGACATGAAAACTTCAAGAATTTGAAGAACTTAAGTAAGTTTGATGCTGTTAGAAGTATGCCTAATCTAAAATCTGGAATTCCATTTGTTTGTGAGGCATGTCAAAACGAAGGAAACCAAGGTGTTGCACCAGATGTTGCCAACATCTGAGACAACACTCTGTCTTTAGCTTGTATATATGGAATCGATGGGTTAAATGGATGTGAAAAGCTATGGAGGTAAGACATATTCTAGTGTTTGTGTAGATGATTTTTCACTATATACTTGGGTAAGTTTTTTTTTGAGAGAAAAATCAGATACATTTGATGTTTTTAAGAAATTGCTCACAAGGATTGTGAATCTTGAAGGTGACCAGAATTCACACTGATTATGGTAAGGAGTTCGAAAATTTTTCTTTTGAGAATTTATGTGGTAAGAAAGGTATTTCTCATGAATTCTCTGCTCCTAAAACTTCACAATAGAATGAAATTGATAAAAAAAAAAAAGAATATAACTTTGCAAGAGATGGCTAGAGTGGTGTTAAGTTCTGAAAATATCTCAAAACTTTTTTGGGCAGAAGCCTTAATCACAGCACGTCACATTTCAAATTGAGTATACTTGAGGAATGGTTCTACTATGACTTCTTATGAAACTCTCATGGGAAAGAGGCCAAACCTTAAGTACTTTCTTGTTTTTGGCTGTGTATGTTACGTTTTGAATGATATTGATCATTTTGCAAAGTTTGATGCTAAAATGAGAAGTGTTTGTTCTTAGGTTATTCTTCGGATATTCGAGCTTACATGATGTTTAACTTAAGAACTGAAACAATTTTTGAGTTTATTGATGTTGTATTTGATGATTTTGCAGATCTGAAGAAGAAAACTGTCGAAAATGAAGTTTATGATCTGCTGGATAATTCTGGAAATTTAGATGTTGTCCAAGGAGTGTTGCCAACACCTCTGACAACACCTCCTGCTGAGATTCCAGAAATAAAAGTTGAAAAGCCTACTGATGAGAATATTGATGAGGACAGTGAGGTAAACGAAGCTCGAAAGAATGTTCCAAGTAGAATTCAGAAGAATCACCCAACCTCACAAGTAATTGAAGATGTGCATGGAAACTTGCAAACTCGAAGGAAAGAAAATGTGGATTATCGAAAGATGTCTGGACTAATTTGCATGAGCTCCACGTTTTCACAGGTAAGATTTTCATGCTTTGTGTCAAACAGTGAACCAAAAAGGTTGGGACTGTATGGATTGTAGCAAGCACCACGTGCATGGTATGGAAGATTAACCAAATACTTGCTCAATCTTGGATTCAAAAGAGGTGAGATTGATAAGACATTGTTTGTGCAAAAGTCTCAAGGTAATATTCTTATTTGCTAAGTTTATATGGATGACATAATCTTTTGTGCATCTTGTGAAAAACTTGTTGATGAATTTGTGAAGTGCATGTCGTCTACTTTTGAGATGAGTATGGTTGGTGAATTGAATTATTTCTTGGGGTTGCAAGTAAAACAAATGCATGGTGGAATTTTTGTTTGTCAAATACAGTATGCTAGAAATCTTGTGAAAAAGTATTTGAATGAAAATTGTAAACACATGCGTACACCAATGAGGTCAAGTGAAAAACTGTCGAGGGAAGATGTTGTCGAAGGTGTTGACAACACCCTCTACATAAGCATAATTGAAAGTATCTTGTTTTTTGTGCTACTAGGCTAGATATCATGCTTAGGTGAATGTGTACTGTGATAATTCAAGCATTATTGATATATACAAAATCAAGTACAACACTCTCGAACCAAACACATAGACATTTGACATCACTTCATTAGAGATTTGGTCGAGAAAGGCATGATCTGTATTGAGTTTATTAGAACTGATAACCAATTAGCTGATATTTTCACCAAAGCATTGTATTTCGAGAGATTTTCCAATCTAAGGAAGTCTCTCAGTTTGTGTGCATTATAGACAGAACTGAGATGTTGTCTGGAGTGTTGCCAACACCCTGCGACAACACCTTTTCATGCATGTGAATCTTTAGGATCATTAGGCATGTTGCATTCATGCATACACTCTGTTTTATGAAGTGTTTGATACTTTGTAATCATTGACCAGTTTTTACTCAGGATTCTTTGCAAATAGTTTTACAGTTTAATGAGATTTAATTGAAGAAGAGTTCTGACTAAATCACGAAGTAGTGGAGGGATGTTCGTGTATTCCATGATCCCGTCCCAAGTGAAAAGTGATTTCGCAAATTCAGAAACTCAAAATAACAAAATGGTTAAATAAGATCATCTCAATCATCAAATTTGATTGAAAATCAGAAGCAAATGGAAAAATCTACCTAAAGGGGTCCGTTGAAGATCGTTCCTTTAGTGTGCATGCTACCACTTCTATAATAATGAATTTAATGGCTATCTGGAAATAAAATTTTTTGATAATCCTGAAGTGTTGCTGGAAGATGTTGCCAACATCGTGGATAACACCTCACTTGTCAACATTTTTTTTTTTTGCATGTGATTGCATTTTATTGCATTGTTACACTCTGTTTTTAGACATAATTAGGACATGCATATTTATTTTATGGTGAATATATCTTCCTGAGAAGTTTGAAGTTCGAAAATAAGCGAAATGTAGTGATTTGCCCTATCCACTAATATTTCGAATTGTTTAGTGATTGAAAATGTTTTTAGTGGAGTTTATTTCGATGTGGAGTTTCTTTATGGAAATTTTGTGAAAATCAATTGGCTTGATTTATTGCCTTAATTCGGAAATTTGTGGCCATTATGATTTTAAAATCCATTTTACCGTTGGCAATTGTTACTGTTAGGGAACATTAATTGCGACCGAGTGATTAAGAGGTGAAGGGTTTTTTGTTTAGATTTGATCTTATCATCAGAATATTTTATGGTTTTGTTACTCTTTTCTCACACTCACCACATTATCACTTCTACAGAATTTTGTCGGTCCTTGCATTATTGTCAAATTCTTCTCTTCTTATTCTAACTGTTCAAAATTTTATGGCAGAGAAGAATTTTGATTCACTGATATTCAAACAGAGA
Organism: Henckelia pumila; assembly: GCF_033568475.1. Lineage (NCBI taxonomy): Eukaryota > Viridiplantae > Streptophyta > Magnoliopsida > Lamiales > Gesneriaceae > Henckelia > Henckelia pumila. Next base: position 19,432,318 of record NC_133123.1, on the reverse strand, counting down.
TGGGCTACAAAGAAGATGTTGAGCCAGATGTTGACAACACCTCTGACAACAACTTAGAGGATGATTTTTTTAAAATTGGGATATTTGATGGTCATTGTTACTACTGCTGATCCATCTTTGATGGTCATTTTTACTGCTGCTGATCCATCACTTGCATTCTCTGATGAAGACTCTGAGGAATCTGCCTCAAAAGAAAATGTTGCATCAAATGCTGTTGACATTCCTGTTGACATCTTAGATGAGGAGTATTTGAATATGATAGAATTTTTTCAAAAATAGGAATTTGCTGGCTACTGTCACTGTTATTACACTTTTCTGTAGGAAGCCGGTGTTGCTGTTTCTGCAGAAGATGTTTCTGCAGGTGTTGCTGACACCCCGGACTACACCTTGGATGAAGACTACCGAGTAAGCCAATCATATTCCTCTGTTTTTTTTCTGAGAATGCTGCAAACGATTGGCAACACTATGCCAATTGTGACTTCTTTGAGGACCACACCATTGATTTGAAAGCATATGGCGCACAAATTCTGGTAAGAATTTTTCAACTCAGAAATATGTTCGCTACTGTGATATATGCTACTCTTTACTTTAGACTTATGGTCTTGGAATTATACTGAAATTTGACTAAAGATGTGTCGAACCCTCTTTCGCAAAATTTGGGAAAATTCATGTGAGGGTTCATATTTTCGAGTTTAGTCCTACTATGATTAATGGATTCTTTAACTCACCCGAGGTGGAAAAAGATGTGCAGCCTGCTCTAATAAGATAGCTTATGTTCTTTATAAGACTGCAATCAAGACTTGGACTCCGTCCCCAAATTCCATCTTTGTCAGCAAACAACAAGTTGGTGTGTTGTTTACTATAGGAACTGGAGCAGCTTTGAACTTTGGAAAGCTTGTGTTTTACTACAGTTATGCAATATGCAAACTGTGGGTTGGTATCTTGCATGCTCATGTTTCTTTCTTTGATATTTGTTGTGCTAGTATCTCAATATTTTGAAAAACATGATGATGAGCTTTTATCTGCTGTTGTTAAGGTACTGAATCTTGCACCAGCATTACTTAAAGGTAACATGAAATTGGACCTACCTTGGTCAGGAACAGGTGCTGCTGCAGATGTTGTGGCAGATGTTGCCAACACCTCCCCTGCCACTGCCATATTTGTTCCTCCTACTTTAACTCAACAGCTGGATTCTGTCTTTGTTCATTTTTAGATGCTGCATGTTGAACAGAAGATTTTACAAGCCAAAGAAGACATTTCTTACTATGAAGCTCTTCTGTCTCAATATCTAATTTTTCCTGGTGTAGGTACCTCTTCTGGACAAAAAGGGGGAGAAGATGTTGAATCTGATGGAGAAGATATTGACTCTGACTCTGATGGAAAAAAATCTAGTTCTGGAGAAGCAAATGACGGATTGTCACAGATCAATAATTTTTAGTTTTTTTGTGGTTTAAGTTTATTTTGCTCTGCTATGATTTGTCTTATGTTTTTGCTCTGATCTAGTTCTAATCAATGTTAGCATGTTTGATTATGACTCTCTGATTTGTTCTAAGTTTTTTTTCTGATCTGACTTAAGTGTTGTGAGGAGATGTTGGGAACATCCTCGACAACATCCAAGCTTTGACTAAGAGGGAGATTGTATTTTAGAATTCATGGAGAGAATTGATATTCAGGAGAGGTTTGATGTGTGCTGAATTGATTAAATGTGTTTTGTGATTCACTTCTGAACATGTATTAAGTATTTTCTGATCTCGCCAAGTGTTGTGTGTAGGTGTTGCCAACATTCTTGACAACACTCAGAATTGAAAGATCAAATTCAGGGGGAGAACTGATTTGAGAAGTTTGAACTCAGGGGGGGTTCTGAGAATTAATATTCAGGGGGTTGCTGAATTGGTTTTAGGTGTTTTGTCCAGAAAGACAAAACGGGAGAGATTGAAAGGAATAATTATTCCTTGATATATTTCCATGTTTTGAAAGATTGTATTAATGTGTTTTGCCTTTCTAGGATTAATAGTTGATAATTGTGTTTCCTATCTATATGTTTGATATATTTTAAACTAGGAATAGTTTTGATTTGAATTGAGATAATATAATATTACTAGATTTAAAACATGGTTTCTTGGATTGATAGTTTATTTTAAATTAGGAATTGTTTTGAATTGAAGTGATATATTATAATTTTCCTATATTTAAAATAAGATTGATGCGTTTAATTGTGATAGGAATTATCTTATATTAATTATTTAGATTTAGTCTTTTGATATTTTTGGTAGGAGATATATTTGGACTTATCATAATATATATCTATCTCCTAACTTATCTTTGTTTTCTTATCATTGTAGATTCAAGTTTGAATTAAGGAAACAAGATCAAGACTCTTTTTGGAGATAAGCTGACACGCTTAAATAGAAGAAGAGGGCGTAGAGATCAAGCGGCTTGGAGAAAAACGAGAGAGAGCGTAGAGAAGAGATCTCAAGCCGTAGAAGAGAGATTTAAGTGTACAAAATAAAAGAGAGAGTGATACGACCAAGAGAGCTTTGAGCGTACATTGTGAGAGACTTCAACATACGCATAGAATATCTGGAGAATCATAGAAAAGCTGAAGGACTCGTAATAGCTCTGGTCGTTGTTTTTCGTAGATGTCTTGAAAGTTTAGAGAGCACATGAAGATTGGAGATTGAAGTTTGCGTTGCTCTCGTATTTTGGCATCTAAGGGCCAACTCTATTCTCTTGATTTTCTTGTCTACCTATAGTAGACTTTTAGGAGTTGGTTTATCTGTTTTGTTTATTTATTTTCTCACATGTTTTGAAAAAATTGATTTTTACAATAATTCACTAGTTTTAGGGTTTGTAAAACTCTTTGAATATTTTCTAGTGAAAGTTTTGCCCTGAGGCGCTGCAAGAGTATTTTATACTTTGCTTAAAAATCTGAGTCTGATTTATTTGGTTGTTTATTTATTTTATTCATGCTTTCAAAAATTCTGATGCATGTTAATCAAGGTGTTATTGAAGATGTTGTCAACACCTAGTGACAACATCTGAATCTGTTTTATGTGCAACCTTTTATTACTTTAGTACTTGTGCATATTTACTCTTGAGTATTTTTATTGTTGGTTTGCTGTTACTATTCACGTTTTAATATTTTCGCTGCATGTTGAGTAGGATGTTGTCAACACCTAGTGACAACATCTGATTCTGATAATTTTTATGAATCATGATATCCCTTACAATGATGACTTAAAAGATACTCATATATCAATAAGGTTTAAGTTTTTTTCGAAAGATCGTCATATAAAAACTCTAAAGTTAAGCATGTTTAACTTTGAGTAATTATAGGATGGGTTACCCCCTTAAAAATTTATCATGGTGCATATGAGTGAGGACATAAGCACACCGAAAATATATGTGTTGGTACAATAAGGACATACATTGAATTTGTTGCCTTACATTTGGTAATTCTAAAAACATAAAAACAAACATATTTCAATTGTTAGTATACTTGGAGAACAGTATTTTTTTGAAAAATATTTTACAAAAATCTTATCTCACATGTATTTTAAGTTTTTTTCACTTATAAAACACAAGTATTTTAATTTTTTTTCACTTATAAAACACTAAAAATTGACATTTTTGAAGTATTGATCCAAATTACATATTGACTCATTCAACAATCGATACGAATAACTCATACGACTGTAGATTAGTAATCTGATGCTTTAGTCCACGTTTATATATAAATATATATATATATATATATATATATATATATATATATATAGTTCTTTTATGGTGCCCAACACTATATGTCCACTTCATGCCCACCATGTAAAATAGATGAGTTGACCGGTACAATAGATGAGTTGACTTGTACATGGTGGGCATGAAGTGAGCATATAGTGTTGGGCACCATAAAAGAACTCATATATATATATATACATATATATATATATATTATAACTTAATACAAATATCGTCTTAAACACATGTGGGATAGGGTCCCCTAACCCTTTTGAAAAACATTTATACCATCTCCCAAATTAAGTTTTATATTAAAATTTATTCATTTTTTTTTAAAACAAATTGTCATATTATTGTTATATATTATACTTACGAGGAGTGTTGTTTATCATCTAAAAAGTGTTAATAGTATTCTCCCACTTGTTTATTTAACTATTCTTCATTATTACGATTCTATGTTTTCTTTTAGTTCCGAAAATTAAAGGTATATTTACTTTAGATATTAATTTTAAAGGTAAAATATTTCTGCAAAATAAAAATTTTATACAATATATTAATTATATAAAATATTATGTAATGTCTTAAATTTGAGTAGTATCATCACTATACTAACACGAGTCTTTCCAGCGTGATTATATTCTCACTCATACACATATTGCGAAACTTATCAAATGGTCACCATACAGAATTACTCCGAGTCAGACATGCTTAATTTTGGAGTTTTTATGTGATCATGAGCTCACAAATTTAAAAAAATGAATTTTGTTGACATTATTAGTATCTAATTACCTATTAAATAATATTTTATTCCTCTTCAACTATAGAATCTCATAGATACACAGTCTTGGAAATCTGCCACAAGTTAGGTGCTTCATATCCATGCATTTTTTTTTACACCAGCGATTAGTCTCAGCCCTCTTTTCAGTCCGAAACCATACAATTTTAAGTATTGATATCCCTGTAAATATTCGAGTCTTGAAAGATAAATCATATATATTACTTCTTATCTAAATATCTGCATATTTAGCAAGATAAGTAAATAATCTTTGGTAAAGATGAAAGTTTGAATTCAACTAGGAAAGTAAATATTCATGTGGCTTCGCCTATAAATATCAGGTTTGATTTATTCTTAACGACATTGAGAATATACATAATCTCATACACATATACACTACACACCTTGTTTCATGTTTTTTTCCTAGAGTTTTCCTCTCCAATAAGCCATGTATTGACTTAGGCATTAGAGTAACTACATCGGAAAACTCTTTTGGTGCCCATTCACGAGCTGTTTATTGTGTGAAGAAGACTAGTTGAGTTACGAAGCCACGATGAAAAGGGAAGACCTCATTGGGAAAGGTTGCCACATCTACCCAATTTTTTTCGGTGATAACATTTGGCGTCGTCTGTGGAAAACGATTCTAATATGTTGATGAGCGAATATGAGAACATGGGTTTTCGGATTTCTGCGTGGCTTGCACATCAGCCAACTTTCGAAAGCCAGTGGGAAGAATTGAAATGTTGGATCGGGTTCAAATTTTTTATGCATATTCATAATTAGGTTTATAGGATCTGAATAGTGGAGATCGTGATTGGTGGCTTGTAGAATCGGATTTAGACTGCCAAGAAGATGCTGCTCTTCTCGCACAGTTTCTATATGAGTTTCGCGTGGCTTGCACATCAGCCAACTTGAGAAAGCCGGAAGGAAGAATTGAACTGTTGGACCGCGTTCAAATTTGGTATACATATTCATAATTAGGTTTATAGGATCTGAACGGTGAAGATCGTGATTGGTAGCTTGTAGGATCGGATTTGGACTTCCGAGCAGATGCTACTCTTCTCGCACAGTTTCTGTATGAGTTTTCGGACTTTCGCATGGCTTGCACATCAGCCAAATTGCGAAAGCTGGTGGGAAGAATTGAACCATCGGATCGGGTTCAAATTTGGTACGCATATGTATAATTATGTGTTTTATTATCTGAACAACGAAGACCATTCTTGGTGGCTTGTAGGATCATAATTTGACCGCCAAACAGAAGCTGATCATCTCGCACAGTTTTTGTATGAGTTTTTGGATCTTTGCATGGGTTGCTTATTAGCCAACTTGCGAAAGCAGTTGGGAAGAACTGAACTGCCAGATCGGGTTCCAATTCGGTATTCATATGTATAATTATTTTTCTAGGATCTGAATGGTGGAGATCGTGATTGGTTTCTTGTAGGATCGTATTTTGACAGTCGAGCAGATGCTTCTCTTCTCGCACAGTTTCTATGCGTTCTATTTGAATAGGCTTTTGCAAAAGATCTAACTGTTGGAATTCTTCAAAATTTATACAATATTCTCAGAGCATCTTGATTCAAATTTTGAACGGTGCATATTTCAATTGAAGGCTTGAAGATTTGGATATTTATGACCGAACAAAATCTGTTGTTCTTCTCGCATATGTTCTGTACAGCGTTTTTGAAAACGCGACTGCAAAAAATTTAACTGTTAAAAATTTCTAAAATTTATACCGTGTTTGTAAAAAATCTTTTTGCATATTCTGGATTGTGAATATCGAATTTTGATTTATTTTTGAGTTGGATATTTGCAAGCTTTAGATCTAATTATTATATAAGACCGAGGTAGATTTTCTATAATAGTTTTATTGTCATACATCATGCATTCAAAGTATTATTATTTTTGATTATTTCTGCATTGGTTTCATATTTTGGTGCAGCACTCATAATATATTATATTCTAACTCGGTCCCAGACCTTCCCCCTTAAGCCCGAGTGAATGAGGCTTCGGCACAATATTTATAGCTCGGTTACTAATCCTATCCATCTAAGCCCAAATGTATAAGTCCTTGACAACTAAGTCTGAGTGTATGAGGCCTCGACACCATATAATAAGGCCGAGTGAATGAGGCCTCGGCACTATATTTATGACTCTATCCTTGACCTTGTCCATCAAAGCCCGAGCGAATGAGGCATCGACACTATATTTATGACTCCATCCCCTGTCCATCAAAGCCCGAGTGGATGAGGCATCAGAACTATATTTATGGCTCGGTCCTTGACTGTAGCGACCCAACACGAATCCACTACCTAATCGGAGTTAGAGCATAATTATGCATGCAATTAAAATAAATTATATAATTCGCTGTGGAAAACTTAAATAAATGCTAGTCGGCATAATACACCCAACTAAAAAAATTCGATTATACAACCCAATCGAATAATACTCCTAAAGACAAATAAAACCTACAGCTAAACCTGCTGTGTTATCTGGTCGCTGGTCTTTCCAAGCTACTGGGTGCACTACCTGCACCTGCACCTGCCCCGTCAAATGGGGTGTCCAGACATACAGAAAATATTGTACGTGAGCAACTACGCTCAATACAAAAGCAATTATATATAAAATATATGCAGAACATAAGTGATTTAAAACAAGGGTAAATCAGTCTACTCAGGGGCGCCATGAATATACAGCGTTGTGCTGGATAGCTAGTCCGCGGAGCACTCGTATATTCATCCATCAACTATAGTGTCTAATCCACCGTCGTGCTTGCTCATAGTGATAGTAAAAACCAGGGTCTGAGTCTCCCCAGACACGAATCCATAAGAAGTAACTTATCACCGATGAAAACTGTCATGACTCACATCTCACGGGATGCAGTCCAGTACGTATAAAAATATGCATGTGCTAAAGCAGTAAAAACATGGAAAACACATAGCACATACCCATGAAACACATATATCATATATCATGCTGGACATCTCAGTCATTACTTACGTACCTCACTAAAAGCAGTCCTAACAGTCCCATTCTAGGTTCAAAGCCTATCATCAGCTCTACAATGTAAATTATCCATGCATCATTATTTAAGCTCTAAAAGCCTTAACAAAGCTATTGCATACTCCTAAATAATTTAAGAAGACCGTAGTTATATCTGCGTTCATCGTCAGCTCGTTGATGGCGACTTCCTTAAAACTTAGGCACAACTTCGCTACGATGCCGGGATCGCTTCGCTACTTCCAGATTCCCAATAGGACGCCTAGATATCCCTAGATCTGACTATAAAGAGTTAAGAACGAGAGAGAAGAGAGGAAATAGGCGAGTTGAAATGAGGCCTCGTCACCTTTACTTATAGACGCAGAATGGAACGTCTGTTACCGCCATCGGAGTGTCCGTTTAGATCGGAACGTCCGATCGCTCATCGGAGCGTCCGATGTCACATCACGTTTGTAAGAAATGACGTCACTTTTCTGAGGTCACGGATGATGTCAGCTCGTCCAACGGACCGTCCGATCCTGACTGTCCCTTCGGGCCATTTTCGATCATTTTGAGTCCATTTTTAAAGTCCTTAGACTTATCTGAACCTTCCTTAATCATGTTTCACTTAATCTAAACATGATCACTGGACTAATCATTAATTAATTTTTAATTCTGGATACGGGTCACTATATTCACCCCCCCCCCCCCCCCCTCTCTTAAAATATTTTGTCCCGAAATGTAGGGAATACCTGAGAATGCATCTCAGCCTCTGATTATCACATTCACAGAAAATTCTGATTCGGAACGACTGGTCGAAATAACTTTTGACAATCTAGACTCTTGTCACACGACCACAAGTCTGTTGGCACTAGCCGAACTGTTTCAGTATCTCCAACTCATAAGTCTGGTTCCTGAAGAACTAGATCTGCTGCATTACTGGAACAAGTCAAACTTAATAGGTACTAATGTATCCAAAACTGGATACACCATTCAACCTCAACTGGAATCACTAAAGATTCTTCCATCGAGCTGACACTCGCAACTTTTGGGCACTGATCTTGTACCAATTGACCACGAGCAACTAGAACATAAATTCCTTCTTGCTCAAGATCACCATCCTGAGGAAAATCTTGTACAGATGAAGCCTAATTCAAAACCTAACTTGTTTGCGACATTCATCGAATCACTAACTATATTCAACCTTCTAATGGTTCCCAAAAGCTTTCGGTCCAGAACACCTAAAGTCAGGAAACACTAGTCCCAACACTGCTCTTGATATAGAAACTCGTGAATCTCTCCTCAAGAGAATTCAGTTGACATAAAGCTTATACTTAAACGTAACTGCTTATCACAATTTCCAGACTGGTTCGTCCTTCCCATGCTCCTCTGAAGCAAAAATAAGCTTCTAAAGCGATACTAGGAACTCAGACCACCAAGTCTATTACTAATCATAGTTCACGTTCTCAGTATAACTCATCACTGTGTTCTGAAGAAAACTATCCTCACTTGTAAATCATGATACTAAGTCACCTCTCAACCATTGGCCTGCGAAGCCACGCATACGCTGCAATGGTAATCGTCGCATCTCTGATAAACTACATCATCTCGACCACAGGTTACTCACCCATGAATTTCAATCGATAGGCTAGTCAAATCTCTCTACAGTATTCAATTACCTTGGACATCCTCCTGACAGTTATACATACTTGCAATCATTGTACACTCATCAAGACTAAGGCAAGCTTCCACCAAAATGCTCGACTGGGATATTCCATAGTACACAAGCATATAGAAACACTTTCTATCATGTCTTGAAATATACAGTCATTTGCACCTGGTATAACTCATCTCAGAGTCTCTGATGCCACCATCATTGCAAATTCTATCCTCGTGAGATCTGACCAACTGATCTTAAAGGAAACTAGTCTCATAGGATTCAATATTTCTACTAACTCATGTTCCTGCTGAAACACATCAGCCCTAACATGAATCAAAAAAGACTAAAATTCTTGACAAACACGTCATCTCTGGAATTATATCAAGTCACTAGATACCAAGTAACTCATGGAATACTCCATGCTTGAAGTAACTTGTCACACATCACATGCTCGACTATTGTTCATTGCTGAAACGCAATAGTCTTGACAATCAGTCCGCACCTGATGTGACTCGCTGACTAGGAAGAACATGAAAGAGTGGGTGCCCGGTTAGCCAACTTGTGGCTAAGGGCTTTTGTGACTCTATGTGTAAACAATCTTTGTTTAATATAATTTACACTTTTATATTGGCATTTACTTTATCTTTTATCATATTATTATGTTGTAACGTACTATACGATGTGTAGATAAAGACCTTGAATATACTAGCGTGCATGTAAGATGTGATAGTAGAATTGAATGACTATCATGAAACACATCTTATAATCACTGTATATTCTAAACAGTTCCTAGTCAATTGAGCCGTCCGCTAATAAGGATAAGGATCGCTCGAGATTGAGACTAGCATTTGCGATGCCTAGTACAACGTTTCATTGGTATAGAACATAGAGATGTTCGAAGCATGCAAATGGATATTCATATGATGGATGATCGAACTACCCTATTCGGACTTTCCAAGTGGTTATCATTAATTGAGTGGATAAGTCCGCGGTTTTGGTTGTACACCATTAGTACTTACTACTTGAAACATCATGGAGACTCTATATGCTAGTACTGTACTTTGACTCGTTTACCGACTCTATGAGGGTCATCAGGTGTCGAGATTGGGTACAGTTACGACACATATAGGAGTCGATGCTTTGTTGTCAAGGATTCACCACACGCTTGCGAGTGTGGATATCCTATGCGATCTGAAGAGATATTAGTGTGACAAATCTCTAGCCAGAGTACATGATGTGATTTAGGTTACTTGGTTTCCTAGTAGCACATGCGATGTCACTATTTGATCTTCAAGATGTATTGCATAATTATCGAATCTCGAACGACTCTCTATGTACCAATGGTTGTTGATTCGATCGGGATATTTGGTTGAAGGGACCGTACTGTACGCTAACCAAAACCTACTGGTTCTTGCAGGCACTATCAGTGATACCTATGGAATCATGGAGCGATGTTGCTAGGCGCTCTTACCATGATTCGATGGGTAAGTCGGAAATTGTTGTTCCGAGTCACAAAGAGTTGTGAGCCCACGGCTAGCTGTATCCCTGAAGCATTGAGGGCTACACAAGTATATGATTACTAATCCCCGTTGAGATAGTTAAATTTAAAGAGTTGAATTTAGCAAAAGAGAAGTTGGACTTCTTAAGTAAAGGGAGTGGAATTTCCTAAAATGACATAGGGATGGGCATTTTTGGAAATCACTGAATTCGGATTCAGAAAAATTATCTTGACTTTAAAAGGTGAAGAAATGGTTTCTGAGCACATTGGTGAAATCAGTTTATCAATCGGAGTCATGATGAATTTTATATTAATTTCTATAATAACAGGCTTGGCTTGTTGGGCTTAAGTTATGACTAATGGGCCCTAAGGAGTTAGTGTCCTATTAGACATATAATTTAATCCAGTACAGAAATTATATATAGTAGATGTAGGGGATTTCGAAATAGACAATTCAATCCAAGTTGGAATTTTCGAAAATACTACTACACACACATCTACAGTTTTCGAAAAAATCCTAGAACAGTTCTAAGGAGATTTTTGAATTCTGTCTTCCTTTTGAGAGAATTCAGTCTGTGATTTTTCTGAAAAATTACATTCTGAATTGACATATCAAATCTGTAAATCTCTTCGATAAACATCTGATTGATTTCTAGTGCAATCAATCAGAGGGTTTTTGTTTTCTATTCGTGGACCTAATTCAAGAGTTGATCGAGCAAGTCATCAGTTCCTGGGATTTACAAGAAGATCAGATTTAATCTGTTGGAGTCCATTAATCAAGCCATAGCTTGAAGAGGTAAAATATTAATTGTTATTATTATTTTACTTGTATATTTTAATCGTTAGGATTTGATACTCATGATCTGGAATCGTTCCAGATCAGAAAATAAAAATTTTTAAACTTCCGCTGCTCCGGGTATCAGATCTGACTGATCTGAAAACGTGTTCCAACAGTGGTATTAGAGCCAGGTTATTCTCAGATCAAACGATTAAAATTTATCGATTGTACAAAATTTTGGCTTAGGTTTTTGGAAAAACAAAACAAAATTTTTAAATTAAATTTTAAGGGCAACACGGGCAGCGATTGGATCGCTGCCTAGGGCAGAATTGTCGCTGCCCAGGCCCCACGTGGGGCTGCCCTGCCCCACATGGTGGCGGGGCTGCCCGGGAACGTCCCGGGCAGCCCGGAAAATTAAAAATTGTTTTTTAGAGTTTTAAAATTTTGAAATTTTAGTTTTTGGTCGGATCGAAAATTGTTTTGATTAGTCCACGAGGCATTGGGTCAAAATTGTTTGAACCTGAAATTTTTAAAATTGATTTTTGGATAAATTTGAATTTTTGAAAAATTTATAAATTTTATCCGTTAAATTAGATTTTACAAAATTAATTATTTTGGTACAATTGATGATAAGATATGATCTTATGATTATATTGTTGGAAAACTGGCGAGTTCCCAGACCAATTACGATTGATACCCGGTGCAGCGGAAGTTTAAAAATTTTTCATGGAACGTTTCCATGGTCTGGGTATCAACCGTTCATCGATTGAATTACGTGTGTGTAAAATTTAAATAACAATTAAATAAATTTTACCTCAAATCTCGCAACGAGATTAATGGACACCAACAGAACAATTCTGCTCTTGTTGTCTCTCCCTGGAACCGATGAACTCCTTCAATCAGGTCCACGAACAGAGGTTTAATCCCTCTGATAGATTGCACTAGAAAATCTATCAGAAGTTTTCTGCGAAGAGAATACACGAATTTGATTCGTTATTCCTTACTGCGATTCAAAATCACAGACCGGAATTTTCTCGGGCAGAGGTAGGGAGGGGTCGGCCGATTGCTTTTTGAGAGAGAGGAGGGTTCGAAATTTCTGTCTCAAAAAAAAATGACCTGTTGTGTGTAATTTCTGTACTGAAATAACTTATTTATAATGCAGGCCACTAACACCTTAGGGCCCATTAGTCATAAGCTGGGGCCCGACAAGCAAAGCCCACTTGTTCAGAAATTAATATAAAATTCATCGTGACTCCGATTGATGAAACGATTTCACCAATGTGCACAGAAACCATTTCTGCACGTTTTAAAGTCAAAATAAATTTTCCTGAATCCGAATTCAGTGGTTTCCAAAAATGTCCATCCCTATGTCATTTTAGGAAATCCTACTCCCTTACTCTTATTTAAGAAGTCCAACTCCTTAGTTCATTAAATTTAACTCTTTAAATTTAACTATCTCAACGGGGATTAAAACTCCATTACACTGTGTGACCCTCAATGGTTCAGGGATACAGCTAGCCGTGGGCTCACAACTCCTTGTGACTCGGAACAACACTTTCCGACTTGCCCAACGAATCATGGTAAAGCGCCTAGCAACATCGCCCCATGATTCCCTAGGTATCACTGATAGTGCCTACAAGAACCAGTAGATTTTGGTTAGCGTACAGTACGGTCCCTTCATCCATATATCCCGATCGAATCAACAACCATTGGTATATCGAGAGTCGCTCAAGATTCGATAACTATGCAATACATCTTGAAGATCAAATTAGTGACATCGCATGTGCTACTAAGAAACCATTTCTTAAATCACATCAAGTACTCTGGCCAGAGATTTGTCACACTAATATCTCCTCAGATCGCATAGGATATCCACACTCGCAAGTATGTGGTGAATCCTTGACAACAATGCATTGACTCCTATATGTGTGTAACTGTACCCAATCTCGACACCTGATGACCCCCTCAGAGTCGGTAAACGAGTCAAAGCACAGTACTAGCATATAGAGTCTCCATGATGTTTCAAGTCGTAAGGACTAATGGTGTACAACCAAAACCGCGGACTTTATCCACTCGATAAGTGATAACCACTTGGAAAGTCCGGATAGGGTAGTTCGACTATTCATCCTATGAATATCCATTTGCATGCTTCGAACATCTCCATGTTCCCTACCAATGAAACGTGGTACTCCGCATCGCAAATGCTAGTCTCAAACTCGAGCGATCCTTATCCTTATTATCGGACGGCTCAATCGACTAGGAACGGTTTTAGAATATACAGTGACTATAAGATGTATTTCATGATAGACATCTCCATGTTCTACCACATCTTACATACACTATAGTATATTCAAGGTCTTTATCAAAACAACAATAGTATATCACAATATAACAATATGAAGTAATATAAAGTCATTGCCATAAAAGTGTAAATAATATTAAACAAAAGATTGTTTATACAAAGAGTCAACAAAGCCCATAGCCACACAGTTGGCTCACTGGGCACCCACTCTTACAATCTCCCACTTGCCCTATAGCCAACTAGTCATACTACGTAGACCCATTGCTTCGCGATGTTTGTCAAACAATGGTCCTGGCAAAGGCTTAGTAAGTGGATCAGCGATATTGTCTGCAGAGGCCACTCGTTCGACACTGATGTCTCCTCTTTCCACAATCTCCCGGATTATGTGGTATTTCCTCAGTACGTGTTTGGATCTTTGATGAGACCTTGGTTCCTTTGCTTGAGCAACGGCACCCGTGTTGTCGCAGTACACCGGGACTGGACCAACAAATTCAGGAATGACGCCCAACTCTTGGACGAAATTCCTCATCCAAACGGCCTCTTTAGCAGCAGCTGATGCTGCAATGTATTCAGCCTCAGTGGTGGAATCCGCTGTGGTGTCCTGCTTGGAACTCTTCCAAGAGACAGCACCGCCATTGAGCATGAACACAAATCCAGAGGTTGACTTCGAGTCATCCACATCACTTTGGAAGCTAGAGTCGGTATAGCCTTCCAGTTTGAGTTCTCGTCCTCCATAAACCATGAACATATTCTTAGTCCTTCGCAAGTACTTAAGAATGTCCTTCACGGCTTTCCAATGCATCTGACCAGGATTAGACTGATATCTGCTCGTGACACTCAGAGCAAATGCTACATCCGGTCTGGTAGATATCATCCCATACATGATACTACCTATAGCTGACGCATATGGTACATGTGTCATATTCTCTATCTCTGCATCAGTCTTGGGACACATAGACTTGGATAGAGAAACTCCATGACACATGGGTAGATGTCCTCTCTTGGACCCATCCATTGAAAACCGTTTCAATATGGTATCGATGTAGGTTGATTGAGTGAGTCCTATCATTCTCTTAGATCTATCCCTATAGATCTGTATCCCAAGAATGTAGGATGCCTCACCCAAATCCTTCATCGAAAATCTACCTGATAACCATATCTTTGTTGACTGCAACATCCCTACATCATTCCCAATGAGTAGGATGTCATCAACATAAAGTACTAAGAATGTTACCGCATCCTTAACTACTTTCTTGTACACGCAAGGTTCCTCCGGGTTCTTGATGAAACCAAAATCTTTTATTGTTTCATCAAATTTCTGGTTCCAACTTCTTGATGCTTGTTTTAGACCATAAATTGATCTCTGAAGCTTGCATACCTTATGCTCGCTTCCCATGGATGTGAACCCCTCAGGCTGCTTCATATAGATTTCCTCCTTAATGTCTCCATTAAGAAAAGCAGTCTTCACATCCATTTGCCATATCTCATAGTCATACCATGCAGCTATGGCAATTAGGATTCTTATGGACTTGAACATTGCAACTGGTGAAAAGGTTTCGTCATAGTCAACTCCTTGCCTTTGAGTATAACCTTTAGCCACCAATCGCGCCTTGTAGGTCAATACCTTACCATCAGGCCCAAGCTTTCTTTTGTAGATCCATTTACACCCTATCGGAACAATTCCATCGGGAGGATCTACTAAAGACCAAACTTGGTTTGTATGCATCGAATCCAATTCAGACTGCATAGCTTCAAGCCATAAATTCGAATCCGCATCAGAAATTGCTTCCTTGAAGCTTCTTGGATCACATCCAATGTCGGGTTCATCTTGACCCTCTTCAAGAAGAAGACCATATCGAACTGGAGGTCTAGAAGTCCTCTCGGATCTTCTAGGTGCAGGCGTGTTCAGCAATGGTTCCTGAGGTGTGGGATCGTTATTTTGTATTTCGGGTTCTTCTCGAACTTCTTCGAGTTCCATCATCTCGCCTTTCTTATCCAATAAGAACTCCTTCTCCAAGAAGGTGGCATTCCGTGAAACAAACACCTTTGTTTCAGCAGGATAATAGAAATAATATCCGATTGAATTCTTCGGATACCCCACAAAATAACACAAGCTGGATCGACTATCCAACTTATCTCCCACTGTCCGCTTCACGTAAGCAGGACATCCCCAAATCCTCAAGTACGAATACTTAGGAGCTTTGCCATTCCATAACTCGTATGGTGTTTTGTCCACTGCTTTAGTGTGGACGTTGTTCAACAACAATACCGCCGTTTCAAGCGCATAGCCCCAAAACGAAGGTGGAAGCTCAGTGAAGCTCATCATTGATCGAACCATGTCCAACAAAGTTCGATTACGACGCTCCGATACACCATTAAGCTGTGGTGTCATAGGAGGAGTCCACTGAGAGAGAATCCCATTCTCTTTTAGATAGTCCAAAAACTCGGTACTCAAGTATTCTCCACCTCGATCCGATCGAAGTGCTTTAATACTTTTACCTAGCTTGTTTTCTACTTCAGCCTTGAATTCTTTGAACTTTTCAAATGCTTCAGACTTATATTTCATTAAATATAAATACCCATACCTTGAATAATCATCAGTAAAGGTAATGAAGTAGGTGTGGCCATGTTGAGTCCCTACTCTAAATGGACCACAAACATCTGTATGGATCAAATCCAACAGATTTTGACTACGCTCAGGTTTCCCCTTAAAAGGAGATTTAGTCATTTTTCCTTTTAGGCAGGATTCACAAGTAGGTAGAGAGTTAATATCAGACATATCAAACATGCCCTCTCCCACTAGCTTGTTCATCCTCCTTGAGGAAATATGACCTAGTCTAGCGTGCCATAGGTTTGCCGGGTTTTGACTATCGATTTTCCTTTTGTTTGTTGTTGCCGGTTTGTCAATACAATTCACTGGAACGTCTTTTAGTTTTAAATTATATAGATCGTTTTCAAGTTGTCCATTTCCAATTAAACATTCATTCTTGTAAATACTGCAAATCCCATTCACAAAATTACAAGAATAACCATCTCTATCAAGCATAGAAATAGAAATAATGTTTTTAATTAAATCTGGCACAAATAAAACATCTCTCAACAATAATTTAAAACCATTCTGCAAAATCAAACAAACATCTCCAATGGCCGTAGCTTCAACTCTGGAACCATTCCCGAGCCTCAGCTGGGTCTCACCCATTCTAAGCCTGCGACTTCTTGTCATCACCTGCAAATCATTGCAAATGTGAGATCCACATCCGGTATCCAATACCCAAGAAGTTGTATTAAGAAAAACATTTATTTCAATGTAAAACATACCCTTTGCAGTTCGCAACTGCTTGGGGTATTCCTTGCAGTTACGTTTCCAATTACCGGGTTTCTTGCAGTGATGGCAAACTTGTTTAGACTTGTCCAATTTTGCATGTAACATTTGACCTTGAGATCATGGTCCAACCATTTCTCTAATTCGGCCAACCTTTCGGCAGTTACATCAGCCGGGGCTGTTTTCGGAGAAGCCTTTTCTAACACTTAGAAAATCTTTTTCCGAACTTAGGACAATCTTAACTTATGGAATCATTCTGTATTGTTTGCGTCAATAAGTTTGTTTTGTTGGAGAACAGAAACATGTGGATTACTGAGATAAAACAGACAATTATCGATGATTGTTTAAATAATTTACTAAGACATAAAATTGGCGAATTTTATTTTATGAATCTCACTCCCACTATTTTAACGATTTCACCACCCTCTAGTGAAAACGGGAAACTTTTTCATTAGTGAGAACATGGAGTCCAATTGACAAACTTATGGTCCCGAATAATATCAGCCAACCATAATTCTCAAAAGGTAGAGCCCAATTGCTTCCAAAGCAACCCCCATGTATTTACCTCATGTCCAATAAGGGCCCAATAATATGACGCCGTTTAAAGTGACATGTCAAGATGACCCATCAATATTAAGTTGTGATGGACGGTCGCCATGTGGATCCCCCAATAATATGAGCCGATCCCATGGGAGTTCCACCCAACTTACAACATTTGTCGATCCAATGTACAGCTTTCCGACGGACGGGCCCCCCCAATAATATGAGCCGGACCGTATCCGCGGGTAGCATCACATACATTGACCGTTGATGGAAGGTAGGAACATTTAAACAATATTTAAATTTCCTTTATTTATCTTGATATAAATTTTAAATCATATTTAAAATGAGGGATTTTATTTATAAAAATATTTGTCTCATCATATTTAATTTATTGCATGCATTGCCGGATTCACGCAATTTATGTCTAAACATGCATACAATCATAATATCACATATTATATAGGATGATCGATTCCATTTCTAATTGACCCGTGGTTGCCAATCACGGGTCTTAGTCCAATCCTAGGTAATATGCAGTATGCAAATGCAATCCTATTACATATGCTTCCAATTTACATTTCTTCAGTCTTCATTGTCTGCTGGGCCCACCATCTTCAAATCTTGATCTCCCACTAAATCTAATGTATTTACAATAAATAACAATGACAAGTAGGGGATACATTTTTAGGGGGTGGGAACGGGCTATAAACCAAGCCCACTTTTATTACATATGACATTCATATTGGGCCATAAACCAGGCCCATTAATAAAACCAACAACAATAAAGACAAAATGTAAATTCCTAACATACACCTACAAAATTGGTCATGGCAATCGATCATCCTTATCCAATAACATTTAATTCAAAATTAATTTATTGGATAACATGCTGTGGCAATTCAAATTTAAACAAGATAAAATCATATTTTATATATAAAATCACATTTCACATATAAAATCATATTTTATCTCCATATCAAATAAAATCATATTTTATCTATAAAATCCAATTTTACAAATAAAATCATATTTTACTTAATATATCATAAGATCATATCTTATCATCAATTGTACCAAAATAATTGATTTCAAAATTCAATTTACGGATAAAATATTAAAATTTTCCAAAAATTCAAATTTATCCAAAATCAATTTTAAAATTTACGGACTCGAACAATTCAATCCGAAATCTCGTGAACCAATCAAAAACAATTTTTGACCGGACCAAAAATAAAATTTTAACATATTAAAATTAATTTTTAATAAAATATTAATTTTTCCCGCGGGCCACCCGGGACACTCCCGGGTTGGCCCGCACCCGGGGCGCGGGCCGGGGCAGCCCGGCTGCCCCCTTAGGGCAGCAACGCTTGCTGCCCTGGGCGGCGCCGAGCGCTGCCCTGGGCAGCGCCGTGCGCCGCCCTGGGCGGCGACGGTCGCCGCCCTGGGCGGCGCCGTGCGCCCCCTTTGGGCGGCGCCGTGCGCCGCCCCTGGGGGCAGCGACCATCGCTGCCCCTTCCGGGCAGCGATCCAATCGCTGCCCGGGTTTCGTCCCCGGAAAAAAAAAATTTTTTTTTATTAAAAATATTTATTTTGTTTCAAAAACCGAGACTCAAAAATTTTGTACAATTGATTAATTCAATCGATTGATCTGAGCAACCTGGCTCTGATACCACTGTTGGAAAACTGGCGAGTTCCCAGACCAATTACGATTGATACCCGGTGCAGCGGAAGTTTAAAAATTTTTCATGGAACGTTTCCATGGTCTGGGTATCAACCGTTCATCGATTGAATTACGTGTGTGTAAAATTTAAATAACAATTAAATAAATTTTACCTCAAATCTCGCAACGAGATTAATGGACACCAACAGAACAATTCTGCTCTTGTTGTCTCTCCCTGGAACCGATGAACTCCTTCAATCAGGTCCACGAACAGAGGTTTAATCCCTCTGATAGATTGCACTAGAAAATCTATCAGAAGTTTTCTGCGAAGAGAATACACGAATTTGATTCGTTATTCCTTACTGCGATTCAAAATCACAGACCGGAATTTTCTCGGGCAGAGGTAGGGAGGGGTCGGCCGATTGCTTTTTGAGAGAGAGGAGGGTTCGAAATTTCTGTCTCAAAAAAAAATGACCTGTTGTGTGTAATTTCTGTACTGAAATAACTTATTTATAATGCAGGCCACTAACACCTTAGGGCCCATTAGTCATAAGCTGGGGCCCGACAAGCAAAGCCCACTTGTTCAGAAATTAATATAAAATTCATCGTGACTCCGATTGATGAAACGATTTCACCAATGTGCACAGAAACCATTTCTGCACGTTTTAAAGTCAAAATAAATTTTCCTGAATCCGAATTCAGTGGTTTCCAAAAATGTCCATCCCTATGTCATTTTAGGAAATCCTACTCCCTTACTCTTATTTAAGAAGTCCAACTCCTTAGTTCATTAAATTTAACTCTTTAAATTTAACTATCTCAACGGGGATTAAAACTCCATTACACTGTGTGACCCTCAATGGTTCAGGGATACAGCTAGCCGTGGGCTCACAACTCCTTGTGACTCGGAACAACACTTTCCGACTTGCCCAACGAATCATGGTAAAGCGCCTAGCAACATCGCCCCATGATTCCCTAGGTATCACTGATAGTGCCTACAAGAACCAGTAGATTTTGGTTAGCGTACAGTACGGTCCCTTCATCCATATATCCCGATCGAATCAACAACCATTGGTATATCGAGAGTCGCTCAAGATTCGATAACTATGCAATACATCTTGAAGATCAAATTAGTGACATCGCATGTGCTACTAAGAAACCATTTCTTAAATCACATCAAGTACTCTGGCCAGAGATTTGTCACACTAATATCTCCTCAGATCGCATAGGATATCCACACTCGCAAGTATGTGGTGAATCCTTGACAACAATGCATTGACTCCTATATGTGTCGTAACTGTACCCAATCTCGACACCTGATGACCCCCTCAGAGTCGGTAAACGAGTCAAAGCACAGTACTAGCATATAGAGTCTCCATGATGTTTCAAGTCGTAAGGACTAATGGTGTACAACCAAAACCGCGGACTTTATCCACTCGATAAGTGATAACCACTTGGAAAGTCCGGATAGGGTAGTTCGACTATTCATCCTATGAATATCCATTTGCATGCTTCGAACATCTCCATGTTCCCTACCAATGAAACTTGGTACTCCGCATCGCAAATGCTAGTCTCAAACTCGAGCGATCCTTATCCTTATTATCGGACGGCTCAATCGACTAGGAACGGTTTTAGAATATACAGTGACTATAAGATGTATTTCATGATAGACATCTCCATGTTCTACCACATCTTACATACACTATAGTATATTCAAGGTCTTTATCAAAACAACAATAGTATATCACAATATAACAATATGAAGTAATATAAAGTCATTGCCATAAAAGTGTAAATAATATTAAACAAAAGATTGTTTATACAAAGAGTCAACAAAGCCCATAGCCACACAGTTGGCTCACTGGGCACCCACTCTTACAATCTCCCACTTGCCCTATAGCCAACTAGTCATACTACGTAGACCCATTGCTTCGCGATGTTTGTCAAACAATGGTCCTGGCAAAGGCTTAGTAAGTGGATCAGCGATATTGTCTGCAGAGGCCACTCGTTCGACACTGATGTCTCCTCTTTCCACAATCTCCCGGATTATGTGGTATTTCCTCAGTACGTGTTTGGATCTTTGATGAGACCTTGGTTCCTTTGCTTGAGCAACGGCACCCGTGTTGTCGCAGTACACCGGGACTGGACCAACAAATTCAGGAATGACGCCCAACTCTTGGACGAAATTCCTCATCCAAACGGCCTCTTTAGCAGCAGCTGATGCTGCAATGTATTCAGCCTCAGTGGTGGAATCCGCTGTGGTGTCCTGCTTGGAACTCTTCCAAGAGACAGCACCGCCATTGAGCATGAACACAAATCCAGAGGTTGACTTCGAGTCATCCACATCACTTTGGAAGCTAGAGTCGGTATAGCCTTCCAGTTTGAGTTCTCGTCCTCCATAAACCATGAACATATTCTTAGTCCTTCGCAAGTACTTAAGAATGTCCTTCACGGCTTTCCAATGCATCTGACCAGGATTAGACTGATATCTGCTCGTGACACTCAGAGCAAATGCTACATCCGGTCTGGTAGATATCATCCCATACATGATACTACCTATAGCTGACGCATATGGTACATGTGTCATATTCTCTATCTCTGCATCAGTCTTGGGACACATAGACTTGGATAGAGAAACTCCATGACACATGGGTAGATGTCCTCTCTTGGACCCATCCATTGAAAACCGTTTCAATATGGTATCGATGTAGGTTGATTGAGTGAGTCCTATCATTCTCTTAGATCTATCCCTATAGATCTGTATCCCAAGAATGTAGGATGCCTCACCCAAATCCTTCATCGAAAATCTACCTGATAACCATATCTTTGTTGACTGCAACATCCCTACATCATTCCCAATGAGTAGGATGTCATCAACATAAAGTACTAAGAATGTTACCGCATCCTTAACTACTTTCTTGTACACGCAAGGTTCCTCCGGGTTCTTGATGAAACCAAAATCTTTTATTGTTTCATCAAATTTCTGGTTCCAACTTCTTGATGCTTGTTTTAGACCATAAATTGATCTCTGAAGCTTGCATACCTTATGCTCGCTTCCCATGGATGTGAACCCCTCAGGCTGCTTCATATAGATTTCCTCCTTAATGTCTCCATTAAGAAAAGCAGTCTTCACATCCATTTGCCATATCTCATAGTCATACCATGCAGCTATGGCAATTAGGATTCTTATGGACTTGAACATTGCAACTGGTGAAAAGGTTTCGTCATAGTCAACTCCTTGCCTTTGAGTATAACCTTTAGCCACCAATCGCGCCTTGTAGGTCAATACCTTACCATCAGGCCCAAGCTTTCTTTTGTAGATCCATTTACACCCTATCGGAACAATTCCATCGGGAGGATCTACTAAAGACCAAACTTGGTTTGTATGCATCGAATCCAATTCAGACTGCATAGCTTCAAGCCATAAATTCGAATCCGCATCAGAAATTGCTTCCTTGAAGCTTCTTGGATCACATCCAATGTCGGGTTCATCTTGACCCTCTTCAAGAAGAAGACCATATCGAACTGGAGGTCTAGAAGTCCTCTCGGATCTTCTAGGTGCAGGCGTGTTCAGCAATGGTTCCTGAGGTGTGGGATCGTTATTTTGTATTTCGGGTTCTTCTCGAACTTCTTCGAGTTCCATCATCTCGCCTTTCTTATCCAATAAGAACTCCTTCTCCAAGAAGGTGGCATTCCGTGAAACAAACACCTTTGTTTCAGCAGGATAATAGAAATAATATCCGATTGAATTCTTCGGATACCCCACAAAATAACACAAGCTGGATCGACTATCCAACTTATCTCCCACTGTCCGCTTCACGTAAGCAGGACATCCCCAAATCCTCAAGTACGAATACTTAGGAGCTTTGCCATTCCATAACTCGTATGGTGTTTTGTCCACTGCTTTAGTGTGGACGTTGTTCAACAACAATACCGCCGTTTCAAGCGCATAGCCCCAAAACGAAGGTGGAAGCTCAGTGAAGCTCATCATTGATCGAACCATGTCCAACAAAGTTCGATTACGACGCTCCGATACACCATTAAGCTGTGGTGTCATAGGAGGAGTCCACTGAGAGAGAATCCCATTCTCTTTTAGATAGTCCAAAAACTCGGTACTCAAGTATTCTCCACCTCGATCCGATCGAAGTGCTTTAATACTTTTACCTAGCTTGTTTTCTACTTCAGCCTTGAATTCTTTGAACTTTTCAAATGCTTCAGACTTATATTTCATTAAATATAAATACCCATACCTTGAATAATCATCAGTAAAGGTAATGAAGTAGGTGTGGCCATGTTGAGTCCCTACTCTAAATGGACCACAAACATCTGTATGGATCAAATCCAACAGATTTTGACTACGCTCAGGTTTCCCTTAAAAGGAGATTTAGTCATTTTTCCTTTTAGGCAGGATTCACAAGTAGGTAGAGAGTTAATATCAGACATATCAAACATGCCCTCTCCCACTAGCTTGTTCATCCTCCTTGAGGAAATATGACCTAGTCTAGCGTGCCATAGGTTTGCCGGGTTTTGACTATCGATTTTCCTTTTGTTTGTTGTTGCCGGTTTGTCAATACAATTCACTGGAACGTCTTTTAGTTTTAAATTATATAGATCGTTTTCAAGTTGTCCATTTCCAATTAAACATTCATTCTTGTAAATACTGCAAATCCCATTCACAAAATTACAAGAATAACCATCTCTATCAAGCATAGAAATAGAAATAATGTTTTTAATTAAATCTGGCACAAATAAAACATCTCTCAACAATAATTTAAAACCATTCTGCAAAATCAAACAAACATCTCCAATGGCCGTAGCTTCAACTCTGGAACCATTCCCGAGCCTCAGCTGGGTCTCACCCATTCTAAGCCTGCGACTTCTTGTCATCACCTGCAAATCATTGCAAATGTGAGATCCACATCCGGTATCCAATACCCAAGAAGTTGTATTAAGAAAAACATTTATTTCAATGTAAAACATACCCTTTGCAGTTCGCAACTGCTTGGGGTATTCCTTGCAGTTACGTTTCCAATTACCGGGTTTCTTGCAGTGATGGCAAACTTGTTTAGACTTGTCCAATTTTGCATGTAACATTTGACCTTGAGATCATGGTCCAACCATTTCTCTAATTCGGCCAACCTTTCGGCAGTTACATCAGCCGGGGCTGTTTTCGGAGAAGCCTTTTCTAACACTTAGAAAATCTTTTTCCGAACTTAGGACAATCTTAACTTATGGAATCATTCTGTATTGTTTGCGTCAATAAGTTTGTTTTGTTGGAGAACAGAAACATGTGGATTACTGAGATAAAACAGACAATTATCGATGATTGTTTAAATAATTTACTAAGACATAAAATTGGCGAATTTTATTTTATGAATCTCACTCCCACTATTTTAACGATTTCACCACCCTCTAGTGAAAACGGGAAACTTTTTCCTTAGTGAGAACATGGAGTCCAATTGACAAACTTATGGTCCCGAATAATATCAGCCAACCATAATTCTCAAAAGGTAGAGCCCAATTGCTTCCAAAGCAACCCCCATGTATTTACCTCATGTCCAATAAGGGCCCAATAATATGACGCCGTTTAAAGTGACATGTCAAGATGACCCATCAATATTAAGTTGTGATGGACGGTCGCCATGTGGATCCCCCAATAATATGAGCCGATCCCATGGGAGTTCCACCCAACTTACAACATTTGTCGATCCAATGTACAGCTTTCCGACGGACGGGCCCCCCCAATAATATGAGCCGGACCGTATCCGCGGGTAGCATCACATACATTGACCGTTGATGGAAGGTAGGAACATTTAAACAATATTTAAATTTCCTTTATTTATCTTGATATAAATTTTAAATCATATTTAAAATGAGGGATTTTATTTATAAAAATATTTGTCTCATCATATTTAATTTATTGCATGCATTGCCGGATTCACGCAATTTATGTCTAAACATGCATACAATCATAATATCACATATTATATAGGATGATCGATTCCATTTCTAATTGACCCGTGGTTGCCAATCACGGGTCTTAGTCCAATCCTAGGTAATATGCAGTATGCAAATGCAATCCTATTACATATGCTTCCAATTTACATTTCTTCAGTCTTCATTGTCTGCTGGGCCCACCATCTTCAAATCTTGATCTCCCACTAAATCTAATGTATTTACAATAAATAACAATGACAAGTAGGGGATACATTTTTAGGGGGTGGGAACGGGCTATAAACCAAGCCCACTTTTATTACATATGACATTCATATTGGGCCATAAACCAGGCCCATTAATAAAACCAACAACAATAAAGACAAAATGTAAATTCCTAACATACACCTACAAAATTGGTCATGGCAATCGATCATCCTTATCCAATAACATTTAATTCAAAATTAATTTATTGGATAACATGCTGTGGCAATTCAAATTTAAACAAGATAAAATCATATTTTATATATAAAATCACATTTCACATATAAAATCATATTTTATCTCCATATCAAATAAAATCATATTTTATCTATAAAATCCAATTTTACAAATAAAATCATATTTTACTTAATATATCATAAGATCATATCTTATCATCAATTGTACCAAAATAATTGATTTCAAAATTCAATTTACGGATAAAATATTAAAATTTTCCAAAAATTCAAATTTATCCAAAATCAATTTTAAAATTTACGGACTCGAACAATTCAATCCGAAATCTCGTGAACCAATCAAAAACAATTTTTGACCGGACCAAAAATAAAATTTTAACATATTAAAATTAATTTTTAATAAAATATTAATTTTTCCCGCGGGCCACCCGGGACACTCCCGGGTTGGCCCGCACCCGGGGCGCGGGCCGGGGCAGCCCGGCTGCCCCCTTAGGGCAGCAACGCTTGCTGCCCTGGGCGGCGCTGTGCGCCGCCCTGGGCGGCGCCGAGCGCTGCCCTGCGCAGCGCCCAGCGCTGCGCTGGGCAGCGCCGTGCGCCGCCCTGGGCGGCGACGGTCGCCGCCCTGGGCGGCGCCGTGCGCCCCTTGGGCGGCGCCGTGCGCCGCCCCTGGGGGCAGCGACCATCGCTGCCCCTTCCGGGCAGCGATCCAATCGCTGCCCGGGTTTCGTCCCCGGAAAAAAAAATTTTTTTTTATTAAAAATATTTATTTTGTTTCAAAAACCGAGACTCAAAAATTTTGTACAATTGATTAATTCAATCGATTGATCTGAGCAACCTGGCTCTGATACCACTGTTGGAAAACTGGCGAGTTCCCAGACCAATTACGATTGATACCCGGTGCAGCGGAAGTTTAAAAATTTTTCATGGAACGTTTCCATGGTCTGGGTATCAACCGTTCATCGATTGAATTACGTGTGTGTAAAATTTAAATAACAATTAAATAAATTTTACCTCAAATCTCGCAACGAGATTAATGGACACCAACAGAACAATTCTGCTCTTGTTGTCTCTCCCTGGAACCGATGAACTCCTTCAATCAGGTCCACGAACAGAGGTTTAATCCCTCTGATAGATTGCACTAGAAAATCTATCAGAAGTTTTCTGCGAAGAGAATACACAAATTTGATTCGTTATTCCTTACTGCGATTCAAAATCACAGACCGGAATTTTCTCGGGCAGAGGTAGGGAGGGGTCGGCCGATTGCTTTTTGAGAGAGAGGAGGGTTCGAAATTTCTGTCTCAAAGAAAAATGACCTGTTGTGTGTGATTTCTGTACTGAAATAACTTATTTATAATGCAGGCCACTAACACCTTAGGGCCCATTAGTCATAAGCTGGGGCCCGACAAGCAAAGCCCACTTGTTCAGAAATTAATATAAAATTCATCGTGACTCCGATTGATGAAACGATTTCACCAATGTGCACAGAAACCATTTCTGCACGTTTTAAAGTCAAAATAAATTTTCCTGAATCCGAATTCAGTGGTTTCCAAAAATGTCCATCCCTATGTCATTTTAGGAAATCCTACTCCCTTACTCTTATTTAAGAAGTCCAACTCCTTAGTTCATTAAATTTAACTCTTTAAATTTAACTATCTCAACGGGGATTAAAACTCCATTACACTGTGTGACCCTCAATGGTTCAGGGATACAGCTAGCCGTGGGCTCACAACTCCTTGTGACTCGGAACAACACTTTCCGACTTGCCCAACGAATCATGGTAAAGCGCCTAGCAACATCGCCCCATGATTCCCTAGGTATCACTGATAGTGCCTACAAGAACCAGTAGATTTTGGTTAGCGTACAGTACGGTCCCTTCATCCATATATCCCGATCGAATCAACAACCATTGGTATATCGAGAGTCGCTCAAGATTCGATAACTATGCAATACATCTTGAAGATCAAATTAGTGACATCGCATGTGCTACTAAGAAACCATTTCTTAAATCACATCAAGTACTCTGGCCAGAGATTTGTCACACTGATATCTCCTCAGATCGCATAGGATATCCACACTCGCAAGTATGTGGTGAATCCTTGACAACAATGCATTGACTCCTATATGTGTCGTAACTGTACCCAATCTCGACACCTGATGACCCCCTCAGAGTCGGTAAACGAGTCAAAGCACAGTACTAGCATATAGAGTCTCCATGATGTTTCAAGTCGTAAGGACTAATGGTGTACAACCAAAACCGCGGACTTTATCCACTCGATAAGTGATAACCACTTGGAAAGTCCGGATAGGGTAGTTCGACTATTCATCCTATGAATATCCATTTGCATGCTTCGAACATCTCCATGTTCCCTACCAATGAAACGTGGTACTCCGCATCGCAAATGCTAGTCTCAAACTCGAGCGATCCTTATCCTTATTATCGGACGGCTCAATCGACTAGGAACGGTTTTAGAATATACAGTGACTATAAGATGTATTTCATGATAGACATCTCCATGTTCTACCACATCTTACATACACTATAGTATATTCAAGGTCTTTATCAAAACAACAATAGTATATCACAATATAACAATATGAAGTAATATAAAGTCATTGCCATAAAAGTGTAAATAATATTAAACAAAAGATTGTTTATACAAAGAGTCAACAAAGCCCATAGCCACACAGTTGGCTCACTGGGCACCCACTCTTACATATATTATATAAAATTTGATTTTATATTTTTAATTATGTTGTCATTCCATGTTATCCAATGATTTAATTATTGAATTAATTATTGGATAAGAGGATGATCGATTGTCATGACCAATTTTGTAGGTGTATGTTAGGTTGTTTACATTTGGTTTTTATTATTGTTGTTGGGTTTTATTAATGGGCTTGGTTTATGGCCCAAATTTGATTTGTCATTTGTAATAAAAGTGGGCCTGATTTATGGCCCGTTCCCACCCTTAAATATGTATCCCCTACTTGTCATCGAAATTTATTGTAAATTTATTAGACTTAGTGGGAGATAAAGATTTGAAGATAATGGTGGGCCCAACAGACAATAAAGACCGAAAAAATGTAAATTGGAAGCTCAATGTAATAGGATTGCATTGCATACGTGCATATCACCTAGGATTGGACTTAGACTCGTGATTGGCAACCACGGGTCGATAAGATCTAGGCATCGATCATCCTTTATATAATATTTGATATTATTGTTGTATGCATGTTTAGACTAAATTGCATGAATCCCGCAAGCATACAAATTTTTAAATGATGAGACAATTTTCAAAATTAAAATCTCTCATTTTAAATATGATTTAAAATTGATATCAAGATTAACAAAAGAAAATTTAAATATTGTTTAAATGTTCCTACCTTCCATCAACGATCAATGTATGAGATGCTACCCGCGGGCATGGCCCGGCTCATATTATTGGGGGGACCCGTTCGTCGAAAAGCTGTACATTGGATCGACACACGTTGTAAGTTGGGTGGAACTCTCATGGGATTGGCTCATATTATTGGGGATCCACATGGAGACCGTCCATCACAACTTAATATTTATGGGTAATCTTGACATGTCACAATAAACGGCGTCATATTATTGGGCTCTTATTGGACATGAGGTAAAAACATGGGGGTTGCTTTGGAAGCAATTGGGCTCTACCTTTTGAAAATTATGGTTGGCTGATATTATTCGGGACTATGGTTTGTCAATTGGACTCCATGTTCCCACTAAGGAAACCAGTTTCTCGTTTTCACTAGAGGGTAGTGAAATCGTTAAAATAGTGGAAGTGTAATTCATAAAATTAATCTCGCCTTATTTTATGTCTTAGTAAATTAATTAAGCAATTACTGATAATTATCTACTTACATCTCAGTATTTCATTATGATTAATTCGAGTAATCCACATGTTTCTATTCTCAAACAAAATAAAATGACTGGCGCAAACTATACGGATTGGTTCCGTAAGTTAAGATTGTCCTGAGTTCGGAGAAGATTTTCTACGTGCTAGAAAAGGCTCCTCCGAAAACAACCCCGGCTGATGTAACTTCATAAAGGTTGGCCGAACTAGAGAAATGGTGGGACCATGATCTCAAGGCCAAATGTTACATGCAAAGCTGGACAAGTCTAAAGAAGTTTTCCATCACTACAAGAAACTGGGTTACTGGAAGCGCAACAACAAAGAATATATCGAGCAGTTACGAACTGCAAAGGATATATTTTATATTGAAATAAATGTAACACTTAATACTACTTCTTGGGTATAGGATACCAGATGTGGATCTCACATTTGCAAAGAGTTGCAGATGATGACAAGAAGTCGTAGGCTAAGGATGGGTAAGACCCAGTTAAGGCTCGGGAATGGTTCCAGAGTTGAAGCTAAAGCTGTGGGAGACATTTGTTTAAAATCTTGTAAAACAATTTGAAGCTATTTTTTAGAGATGTTTCATTTGTGCCAGATTTCATTAAAACATTATTTCTATTTTTATGCTTGATAGAGATGGTTTTTCTTGAAATTTTGCGAATGAGATTTGCAATATGTACAAGAATGAATGTTTGATTAGAAATGGACAACTTGAAAACAATCTATATAACTTAAAATTAAAAGACGTTCCAGCTAATTATGTTTATAAACCGGCAACAACAATAAAAAGAAAAAATGATAGTCAAAACCCGGCAAACCTTTGGCATGCTAGGCTAGGTCATATTTTCTCAAGGAGGATGAACAAGCTAGTGGGAGAGGGCATGTTTAATATGTCTGATATTAACTCTCTACCAACTTGTGAGTCCTGCGTAAAAGAAAAAATGACTAAAACTCCTTTCAAAAGAAAACCTGAGCGTAGTCAAAATCTGTTGGATTTGATCCATACAGATGTTTGCGGCCCATTTAGTATTGGTACTAAATATGGTCACACCTACTTCATTACCTTTACTGATGATTATTCTAGGTACGGGTATTTATATTTGATGAAATATAAGTCTGAATCATTTGAAAAGTTCAAAGAATTCAAGGTTGAAGTAGAAAACAAACTAGGTAGGAGTATTAAAGCACTTCGATCAGATCGAGGTGGAGAATACTTGAGTACCGAGTTTTTGGGCTATCTAAAAGAGAATGGGATTCTCTCTCAGTGGACTCCTCCTATGACACCTCAGCTAAATGGCGTTTCGGAGTGTCGCAATCGAACTTTGTTGGACATGGTTCGATCTATGATGACCTTCACTGAGCTCCCGCCTTCGTTTTGGGGCTATGCACTTGAAACGGCGGTATTGTTGTTAAACAATGTCCACACTAAAGCAGTGAACAAAACTCCATATGAATTATGGAATGGCAAAGCTCCTAAGTATTCGTACTTAAGAATTTGGGGATGTCCTGCTTACGTGAAGCAGACAGTGAGAGATAAGTTGGATAGTCGATCCACCTTATGTTATTTTGTAGGATATCCGAAGAATTCAATCGGATATTATTTCTATCATCCTACTGAAACAAAAATGTTTGTTTCGAGGAATGCCACCTTCATGGAGAAGGAATTCTTACTTGATAAGAAAGGCAAGATGATGGAGCTCGAAGAAATACGAGAAGAACCCGAGATACAAAATAACGATCCCGCACCTCTGGAACCAATAATTGACACGCCTCTTCCTAGAAGATCCGAGAGGACTTCTAGACATCCTATTCGACATGGTCTGCTTCTTGAAGGGGATCAAAGTGAACGCGACATTGGATGTGATCCAAGAAACTTCAAGGAAGAAATTTCTGATGCTGATTCGAACTTATGGCTTGAAGCTATGCAGTCGGAAATAGACTCGATGCATACAAACCAAGTTTGGTCTTTAGTAGATCCTCCCGATGGAATTGTTCCAATAGGGTGTAAATGGATCTACAAGAGAAAACTTGGGCCTGATGGTAAGTTACTGACCTACAAGGTACGATTGGTAGCAAAAGGTTATACTCAAAGACAAGGTGTTGACTATGATGAAACTTTTTCACCAGTCGCAATGTTCAAATCCATAAGAATCCTTATTTCCATAGCAGCTTGGTATGACTATGAGATATGACAAATGGATGTGAAGACTGCATTTCTTAATGGAAATATTAAGGAAGAGATCTATATGGTGCAGCCCAAGGGATTCACATCCATGGGAAGCGGCTCATAAGGTATGCAAGCTTCAGAGATCAATTTATGGTCTCAAACAGACATCAAGAAGTTGGAACCAAAATTTTGATGAAACAATAAAGGACTTTGGTTTCATCAAGAACCCGGAGGAACCGTGCGTATAAAAGAAATTAGTTAAGGATGCTGTGACATTCTTAGTACTTTATGTTGATGACATCATACTCATTGAGAATGATGTAGGAATGTTGCACTCAACAAAGATATGGTTTTCAGGTAGATTCTCGATGAAGGACTTAGGTGAGGCATCCTATGTTCTAGGAATGCAGATCTATAGAGATAGATCTAAGAGAATGATAGGACTCACTCAAGCAACCTACATCGACACCATATTGAAAAGGTTTTCTATGGATGAGTCCAAGAGAGGACATCTACCTATGTGCCATGGAGTTTCTCTATCAAAGTCTATGTCTCCCAAGACTGACGAAGATATAGAGAAAATGACACACATACCATATACGTCAGCCATAGGGAGTATCATGTATGGGATGATATCTACCAGACCGGATGTGGCCTATGCTCTGAGTGTCACGAGCAGATACCAAGCCAATCTCGGTCAAATGCATTGGAAAGCTGTGAAGGATATTCTTAAGTACTTAAGAAGGACTAAGAATGTATTCATGGTTTATGGGGGAAGAGAATTGAAATTGGAAGGCTATACCGACTCTAACTTCCAAAGTGACGTGGATGACTCGAAATCAACCTCTGGATTTGTATTCATGCTCAATGGCGGTGGTGTCTCTTGGAAGAGTTCCAAGCAGGACACCACAGCGGATTTCACCACTGAGGCAGAATACATTGCAGAATCAGCTGCTGCTAAAGAGTCCGTTTGGATGAGGAATTTCATCCAAGAGTTGGGGGTCATTCCTGAAACTGTTGGTCCAGTCCCGGTGTACTGTGACAACACTGGTGCCGTTGCTCAGGCAAAGAAACCAAGGTCTCATCAAAGATCCAAACACATACTGAGGAAATACCACATCATCCGAGAGATTGTGGAAAGAGGAGACATCACTGTCAAGAGAGTGGCCTCTGCAGACAATATCGCTGATCCACTTACTAAGCCCTTTCCAGGACCATTATTTGAAAAACATCACGAAGCAATGGGACTACGTAGTATGACAATTTGGCTTTAGGGCAAGTGGGAGATTGAAAGAGTGGGTGCCCGGTTAGCCAACTTGTGGCTAAGGGCTTTTGTGACTCTATGTGTAAACAATCTTTGTTTAATATAATTTACACTTTTATATTGGCATTTACTTTATCTTTTATCATATTATTATGTTGTGACGTACTATACGATGTGTAGATAAAGATCTTGAATATACTAGAGTGCATGTAAGATGTGATAGTAGAATTGAATGACTATCATGAAACGCATCTTATAATCACTGTATATTCTAAACAGTTCCTAGTCAATTGAGCCGTCCGCTAATAAGGATAAGGATCGCTCGAGATTGAGACTAGCATTTGCGATGCCTAGTACCACGTTTCATTGGTATAGAACATAGAGATGTTCGAAGTATGCAAATGGATATTCATATGATGGATGATCGAACTACCCTATTCGGACTTTCCAATTGGTTATCATTAATTGAGTGGATAAGTCCGCGGTTTTGGTTGTACACCATTAGTCCTTACTACTTGAAATATCATGGAGACTCTATATGCTAGTACTGTACTTTGACTTGTTTACCGAATTTATGAGGGTCATCAGGTGTCGAGATTGGGTACAGTTACGACACATATAGGAGTCGATGCTTTGTTGTCAAGGATTCACCACACGCTTGCGAGTGTGGATATCCTATGCAATCTGAGGAAATATTAGTGTGACAAATCTCTGGCCAGAGTACATGATGTGCTTTAAGTTACTTGGTTTCCTATTAGCACATGCGATGTCACTATTTGATCTTCAAGATGTATTGCATAGTTATCGAATCTTGAACGACTCTCGATGTACCAATGGTTGTTGATTCGATCGGGATATTTGGTTGAAGGGACCGTACTGTACGCTAACCAAAACCTACTGGTTCTTGCAGGCACTATCAGTGATACCTAGGGAATCATGGGGCGATGTTGCTAGGCGCTCTTACCATGATTCGATGGGTAAGTCGGAAATTGTTGTTCCGAGTCACAAGGAGTTGTGAGCCCACGGCTAGCTGTATCCCTGAACCATTGAGGGTTACACAAGTAATGGATTACTAATCCCCGTTGAGATAGTTAAATTTAAAGAGTTGAATTTAGCGAAAGAGAAGTTGGACTTCTTAAGTAAAGGGAGTGAAATTTCCTAAAATGACATAGGAATGGGCATTTTTGGAAATCACTGAATTCGGATTCAGAAAAATTATCTTGACTTTAAAAGGTGCAGAAATGGTTTTTGAGCACATTGGTGAAATCATTTTATCAATCGAAGTCATTATGAATTTTATATTAATTTCTATAATAACAGGCTTGGCTTGTTGGGCTTAAGTTATGACTAATGGGCCCTAAGGAGTTAGTGTCCTATTAGACATATAATTTAATCCAGTACAGAAATTATATATAGTAGATGTATGGGATTTTGAACTGGACAATTCATTCCAAGTTGGAATTTTCGAAAATACTACTACACACACATCTACAGTTTTCGGAAAAATCCTAGAACAGTTCTAAGGAGATTTTCGAATTCTGTCTTCCTTTTGAGAGAATTCAGTCTGTGATTTTTCTGAAAAATTACATTCTGAATTGACAGATCAAATCTGTAAATCTCTTCGATAAACATCTGATTGATTTCTAGTGCAATCAATCACAGGGTTTCTGTTTTCTATTCGTGGACCTAATTCAGGAGTTGATCGAGCAAGTCATCAGTTCCTGGGATTTACAAGAATAGCAGATTTAATCTGTTGGAGTCCATTAATCAAGCCATAGCTTGAAGAGGTAAAATATTAATTGTTATTATTATTTTACTTGTATATTTTAATCGTTAGGATTTGATACCCATGATATGGAATCGTTTCATATTAGAAAAGAAAATTTTTTAAACTTTCGCTGCTCCGGGTATCAGATCTGACTGATCTGAAAACGTGTTCCAACAGAACAAAGTTCCTTCATCCACTGATTCAATCAGCTCAAAGGCTTCGTGAATCACACGCAACAATACTGTTAGATTCCGAAACTAGATCTTAACTATTGTTAATTTCTCAACTCGACAACTATTGTTCACTCGCTAATGCCTATTAGCGTTTCCCAAAACTCGTTGGACCCAATCTCAACGATATACTTAGACGTCATCATTGGAACACTTTAGCAAAATGTTCGGTTTACAGTCTTCAAAAAATATTGTCCACCATTGACATGGAGCAACACTTGATCTCTTCTTTACTCAACCTTGAGTATATTATTTGCTAATACTAAGCAATTGCTTGGATCAATTTCAATATCTTCTTGATCAAGAAAACACTAAACTGAAGAAATACCAATTCTCTTGGTTGCTCTTACTATAGCTGATAACCAAGTTATCACCGAAACTTGACTACACGAGTCAATTTTGAAATTGTCCTCGATTAGCATCAATCCCAAAAGATCCGTCTCTAGAAACCCTAGAGATTCCAATTATACCCAAATCGCCAACTGTTCTGAGACTGTACCAAGTACCAATCTCCTAATCACAATGCCTCCAAATGCTATCCCAAGTACTCCTCGATCTACTATGGCTTGCACTTAACCCATCGATATTGATCAAATCAGAAAACCACTGATCCTCAAAACCTATATGACTCTATCAATAATCTTGACCCAATTGTGACAAGTCTATTATTCCCAAACGCAAGAATCACACTGGTTCAACACATCTACCCTGACAGTATCAGGAAATAGCTAAGAGTAGTCACTGGCACTCATCTCGCGCCATTTCAGAACTATTAATCGCTACTTTGTTCACTTCAAAGAGAACATCAAGGCGAACTATCCCAAGAAACTTTCTGTGATCTATCTACCTAGATCATTTCAATCCCAAGGAAATCCTATGATTAGTCTCGGAAGACATCAGACAGCACTCCGCGCCAACACTGGTAGAATCCGACTACCTACTAGATCCACTCGTCTAGTAATATCTCATAGGTAAAAAACTATCTGCTCAGAGTACTCCCTCCTCAAGGAAATCCCTCCAAGACTGACTCTGACGGCATAAAAATCCAAACCAATATTTTGACAAAAGCCAGACGATTATCTAAACTACTGATACTAAACTGGGTATCTAACCACAACAAGGTCATACCCCGTTGTGACTGTTACCAATCTAGACTGAGTAGTCTTCCCACCGCCACCTCTTGAAGCACAAAGGCTTCCGAGTATAATGGCATAGGGTCGCGCCTCCTCACGTCTAATCCTGGTAATTTTTCACAACTCTTGATATTACTCGACCTGGTTCCCTGATGAAAAACATCATCACAGGGTCTCAACTTAAAGGGGTCAAATAAACTATTGTTCTAAGGAACAACCTAGAACAAAACCCAACGTTCTAAAGAAAACAGTTCAGAACCATATTCGCATGTTTCCTGAAGAATCACCTCATCACTGACACTAACCAAAGTCAAACGACTAACTAGGTCAATCCTAGGAAAACACCTACACTAACCTGATGTCAAGCAATTATAATAGGCTTACTCAAAACCTATGAGTTACAACAGTTGAACACTTAATCAACTAAAACCATGTTAAGCTTTAGCAAAATCACTACAACCAAGAACACAATTCGCTGGATTAATCTTCAAAATAATTCATGTATCATTGTTTCAAGTTATGTATAGTTTCCCATATTACAATCCCATGTAATAAAAATACAGTATACAAAATACAATGAAAAATGTACACCCAATAACTTGAAATAAGAAAACCAGTGTCTGATGATTCATTACAACTGAAACACTATTTACAACAACACGATATTAAATCATCGTACTTGATCTTGATTTTTTGAGCATGAAGCTTCTAATTGACACACGCATCAATTCTAGCATACTCCTGACCAAATCTCTCTATATGACCTCCTGCAAAGATCTTAGGAGAAATGGTTCGTGCTTGCTAACCAGCTATGCTCTGCATCAGTGCATGTCAGTAGACCTATTCTGCTCATGATCTAACATAAGAGTTCTTCTTGCATCCACTACATGCTTTTGAACATGAAGTTTCCCGTTTGCCTACCGAAAGCATCGATACAAGCATACAGGCAGGATCATGTTTTGCATGAATTTATAGAACTTATATGATTTACCAGTCATGCCTTAGCCACTCGAGGCATTCCCTGGTAAAGGTCTTTATGAAAATCTCTTCAACTGCTAGTGAAGAATCTTCAGAGTTGTAGTAACCCGTATCCAGAATTAACGATTAATGAGTAATTAATCGTGTAATCATGTTTATATTAAGTAAAACATGATTAAGGAAATTTCAAATGGGTTAACGGAGTCCATAAATGGATTCAGGACACTCAAAAATGGTCGGGAAGGTTCCGAGGGTTTGGTAGGTTCGGAGGGTCCGAACCAGGTTAGGAGGCTCCGAACGGGTTTGGAGGATTCGAACCTAAGATCGGAGGCTCCGAACTGCATGGCCAGCTGTCCAAAAATAATACGTCATTGATGATGTCACTGATGGGACTTCGGGGGCTCCGAAGTCAGGATCGGAGGCTCCAAACAGGAACGGAGGCTCCGAAGTCAGGATCGGGGGATCCGAACCAGTTCGGAGGATCCGAAGAAGAGTTCGGAGGCTCCAAACTTCGCCTATAAATAGAGGTCCAAAATTTCATTTTCAACTCGCACCTTTCCTTTTTCTCTCTCAATTTCTTAGCCTTCTAACTTAGATCTAGGGAGATCTACGCGTCTTATGGAGAATCCGGAAGTGGCATAGCGATCCAGGCGTCGTAGCGGAGCTGTGGCCTAGTTTTGAGGCAAGCGACAGTAAAGGGCTAACGACGGACGCATGTATAGATATGGTTTCCTAAAAATATTTAGGAGTATGCAATAGCTTAGTTAAGGCTTTTAGAGCTTAATTAATGATGCATGGGTAATTGCATTGTAGAGTTGATGATAGGCTTGGAACCTAGAGTGGGACTGCTAGGAATGCATTTAATAAGGTACGTAAGTATTGACTGAGATAGCCAGCGGGTTTTGCATGCTTATATGTTGCATTTGTGTGTCATATTATTATGCAGCATGTGAATATCATATTGTTTCTGTCCATCTTTTGAGATGAGCCATGTAGGGCCGCTCAGCCCTGTTCGGACGGTTGATGTCGAGCGCCCCGCGACCGACGGGTTAGCCGGCCCTGGCATCTGGAAGACATGGTCTACGTCCATTAGGAATGAGCAGTGTACGCAGGGTTTTCTCCCCGGTGTACCACTCATGTCCTAGGCGCCATTACTGAGCAGTTGTATATAGTTATCCCAGATATGAATACCTTGTCATTTGCATGCATCATATTTGTATGTTTTACCCGTTCTTTCGTATTGAGCTTAGAGCTCACGTCCAGTATTTTCTGTGTACCTGGACACCCCATTCGACGGGGCAGGTGTAGGTGCAGGATTGAGCACCAGGAGTTTGGAGTAGCCAGTGACCAGTGAAGACATCAAGATTAGCAGTAGGTCTTCGCCCTTTAGGCTTATTTATTCGATTGGGTTGTATCATCGAATTTGTTTAACCGGTTGTATTCTGCCGGTCTACTTTTATTTAAGTCTTCCGCAGCGATTTATTTAATGCATGCTTAATTATGCTCTTAACTCTGATTAGGTAGTGGATCCGGGTTGTGTCGCTACAAGAGTAGTGTCATCATGGCCGAACGGTATAGATGCAAGCATCAAGTGCGTCCCAACCAATCCTCTGTCACTGCCTCTGACATCTGGTACTCGATCCAAAGCTAGGATCCACATGAGTAGAAATCACAAAAACTCAGACACGATATTTCGCTCTTGTCCATACTTGCTGGAATCCCATAATCCAAATCCTTAAAAATCATGTTGATGATGATAGTTTTCGGGCAACCTAATTACCTCATCATCATCTCTTTTTATGGTCTCATCATACCTACAAGGACAATCCAAAGTCTCATTACTATATCCCAAGTCTCTTTGCATGCTGCTCTGATACCAATAAATGTAGCGACCCAACCCGGGTCCACTACCTAATCAGAGTTAGAGCATAACTAAACATGCAATTAAAATAAATTATATAATTCATTGCGGAAGACTTAAATAAATGCTGGTCGGCAGAATACAACCGACTAAACAAATTCTATTATACAAACCAATCGAATAATACTCTTAAAGACAAATAAAACCTACAGCTAAACTTGTTGTCTTCTTTGGTCGCTGGTCTCTCCAAGCTACTGGGCGCACTACCTGCACCTGCACCTGCCCCGTCAAATGGGGTGTCCAGACATACAGAAAATACTGGACGTGAGATACTACGTTCAATACGAAAGCAATGATATATAAAATATATGCAGCACATAAGTGACTCTAAAACAAGGGTAAATTAGTCTACTCAGTGGCGCCATTAATATACAACGCCGTGCTGGATAGCTAGTCCGCGGGGCACTCGTATATTCACCCATCAACTATAGCATCTACTCCACCGTCGTGATTTCTCCTAGTGATAGCAAAAACCAGGGGCTGAGCCTCCCCAGAAACGAATCCATAAGGAGTAACTCATCACCGATGGAAACTGTCATGACTCACATCTCATGGGATGCAGTCCAGTACGTATAAAAATATGCATGTGCTAAAGCAGTAAAAACCTGAAAAACACATAGCACAAACCCATGCAACACATATATCATATATCATGTTGGTCATCTCAGTCAGTACTTACGTACCTCACTAAAGGCAGTCCTAGCAGTTCCACTCTAGGTTCAAAGCCTATCATCAGTTTTACAATGCAAATTATCCATGCATCATTAGTTAAGCTCTAAAAATCTTAACAAAGCTATTGCACACTTCTAAATAATTTAAGGAGATCATAGCTATACATGAGTCCGTCGTCAGACCGTTGATGACGACTGCCTCAAAAATTAGGCACAACTTTGCTACAACGCCGGGATCGCTCCGCTACTTTTGGATTCTCAATAAGACGCCTAGATATCCCTAGATCGAACTAGAAAGAGCTAAGAACGATAGAGAAGAGAGGAAAGGGGCGAGTTGAAATGAGACCTCGACACCTCTACTTATAAATGTTGGAACACGGTCGTTCTCCGGATTGAAAAATTGATACCCGGTGCAGCGGAAGTTTTAAAATTTTATATGGAACGATTCCATATGGGTATCAAATTCCTACGATTAAAATTGATAATATAAAATTTAAATAATATAAATTTTACCTTAAAATCTCGAAATGAGATTATGGACACCAACAGATTAAACTGCTCTTGTTGTATATCCCAGGAACTGATGAACGAACAATTCTTCAATCAGGTCCACGAACAGAAGTTTAATCCCTCTGATAGACTGCACTAGAAAGTCTATCAGAAGTTTCTGCGAAGAGATAGAACAGATATGATCTGCTAATTCAGACTGCAAATTCGAAATTCGCAGACTGAAAATTCTCTAAGACAGAGAGAGGGGGGCGGCCGAAATTCCTAGACTGGAGGCTAGGGTTTTCGAAAATCTGAGTGTAAGTTGTGTGTAATTTCTGTACTGCAATAACTTATTTATAATGTGGGCTGCTAACAGCTTAGGGCCCATTAGTCATAAGTTCAAGCCTGACAAGCAAAGCCCGCATCTTCAGAAATTAATATAAAATTCATCGTGACTCAGATTGATAAACCAATTTCACCAATGTGCACAGAAACCATTTCTGCATCTTTCAAAGTCAAGATAAATTTTCTGAAACCGAATTCAGTGGTTTCCAAAAATGTCCATCACTATGTCATTTTAGGAAATCTTACTCCCTCTACTCTTAAATAAGAAGTCTCACTTCTTTATTCACTAAATTTAACTCTTTAAATTTAATTATCTCAACGGGGATTAAAAATCCATTACTTGTGTGACCCTCAATGGTTCAGGGATACAGCTAGCCGTGGGCTCACAACTCCATGTGACTCGGAACAACAATTTCCGACTTGCCCATCGAATCATGGTAAGAGCGCCTAACAACATCGCCCCATGATTCCCTAGGTATCACTGATAGTGCCTGCAAGAACCAATAGATTTTGGTTAGCGTACAGTACGGTCCCTTCATCCATATATCCCGATCGAATCAACAACTATTGGTAAATCGAGAGTCGTTCGAGATTCGATAACTATGCAATGCATCTTGAAGATCAAATAGTGACATCGCATGTGTTACTTGGAAAACCGAGTAACCTAAAACACTTCATGTACTCTGGCCAGAGATTCGTCACACTAATATCTCCTCAGATTGCATAGGATATCCACACTAGCAAGTATGTGGTGAATCCTTGACAACAAAGCATCGACTCCTATATGTGTCGTAACTGTACCCAATCCCGACACCTGATGACCCCAATAGAGTCGGTAAATGAGTCAAAGTACAGTACTAGAATATAGAGTCTCAATGATGTTTCAAGTAGTAAGGACTAATGGTGTACAACCAAAACCGCGGACTTTATCCACTCGATAAGTGATAACCACTTGGAAAGTCCGGATAGGGTAGTTCGATCATTCATCGTATGAATATTCATTTGCATGCTTTGAACATCTCTATGTTCCATACCAATGAAACGTGG
Source organism: Henckelia pumila (assembly GCF_033568475.1). Taxonomy (NCBI): domain Eukaryota; kingdom Viridiplantae; phylum Streptophyta; class Magnoliopsida; order Lamiales; family Gesneriaceae; genus Henckelia; species Henckelia pumila. The sequence goes on along the minus strand of NC_133123.1, from coordinate 19,390,786 downwards.
TACTCGGCATCGCAAATGCTAGTCTCAATCTCGAGCGATCCTTATCCTTATTAACGGACGGCTCAATCGACTAGGAACTGTTTAGAATATATAGTGACTATAAGATGTGTTTCATGATAGCCATCCCCATGTGCCACCACATCTTACATACACTATAGTATATTCAAGGTCTTCATCTAAACATCTTATAGTATGTCACAACATAATAATATGATAAAAGATAAAGTAAATGCCATTATAAAAGTGTAAATTATATTAAACAAAAGATTGTTTATACATAGAGTCATAAAAGCTCTTAGCCACAAGTTGGCTCACCGGGCACCCACTCTTTCAATAAACGTAGAACGAAACGTCTGTTCCCTCCATCGGTGCGTTCGTTCAGATCGGAACGTCCGATCGCTCATCGGAGCGTTCGATGTCCCATCACATTTGTAAGCAATGACATCACTTTGCTGACGTCACGGATGATGTCAGCCCTACCAAAACAAAATGTTCGATCGTCCAACGGACCATCCGATCATGGCTATTCCTTCGAGCCATTTTCGATCATTCCGAGTCCATTTTGAAGTCCTTAGACTTATCTGAAGCTTTCTTAATCATGTTTTACTTAATCTAAACATGATCACTAAACTAATCATTAATTAATCATTAATTCTGGATACGGGTCACTACATTGACCCTCCCCCTTAAACCCACGTGAATGAGTTCTTGGCACCTTTAAACCCAAGTGTATGAGATTTTGTCACCTTTAAGCTCGAGTGAATCGGCACTATACCTTTTGACTCGGTCTCTGACCCTTCCCACTTATCCGCAATTATTTTCGAGAAGGACATATCCGAGTCCAGAGTTTAAATCGGGACAACGAGTAGTACTCTAGCCCGACTAAGAGGGGACTTGTGATGTAGTACCTAAAATCCAATTTACTAATTCGCATATATTAAATTAAATAAATGTTATGGTTATTATTTTTAATTTTAATTGATTTAAATTTTTTATGTGAATTATGTGTTATTAAAATATTTTAATATTTATTCAAATGATTTTATTGTTCTAACTAATTAATTAATGTTTTTAAAATTATTTAAGTTTATTTGTCAAAATGATTTTTTTTTATTGTGCAACTTAATTGTTTTAATATTTTAAAGATTTAAGTTTGCATATTTAAATGATTTTAATTGTTTAGTTTATTCTTTTAAATGATTTTAACTGTTTAACTTATTTGTTTAAATATTTTTGAGTGTCCAACTTATTTATTTTAAATAACCTAAGTTTAGTGGTTAGTTATTTTAAATTATTTTAAATGCCTAGATTATTTATTTAAATCCTTTTTAATTGTCCAAATCATTTTTAAAAAAAATTTATTTCCGTTTGTGTATTTATTTAAATTGCTTTTAAAAGTTGGATTAGATTTATTTATGGAAATAGGTCGATCAATCCTAAGTTGAGGAGAGTCATTTGTTCCACTTGAAGGTTAGCTGAGTTAGAGTCGTTGTTTAAGAAAATTTTTAATTATCCTTAGAAGCGTTGTGAGATGAGGTAACTAATAAGGGATTGGGCATAGTCCAGGATCATTAAGCGTAGAACTGCTAATAATGTCGTAAACCTTTAGAATCTCAAAATGGTTATTAAGTTGTGCTTTAAGGTATCATTGTTTCATAATATTAACGATTTGGGAATATAAGTAAATTAACTCGTTTTGTCGATCCTTATGTGATTGTTGAGGAGATAGGTAATTTGTTTTATCGTTTGGGCATATCTTAGATAAGTGTTGTGGGAGTATGTGTCAGATTCGTATCATATCTTGAGGTCTGACGAGATAGAATTCTATAGTCATTTAGCTATCCTATTTAAAAAAGTTTTGTAGTAACCCAGATTCTATTTTAAGATAATAATATGTTAAACATGATTAAGGGTTAGTAACTAACCAATTTCGGAGTGTATTTGAACTTCAGAAAAAAAAATTGGGCTTTTGACTTTGGGCCGGATCGGAAGCTCCGAACCCAGATCGGAAGCTCCGATCCCAGCCACTTTGGAAGCCGATCGGAAGCACAGAGATCGGAAGCTTCGATCCAGGAACGGAAGTTTCGATCTCCAGCTGCCAGCAATTCTCAATGACTCAGCCGCGAGTTTTGACAAGTGTCGAACGGAGGGCAGATCGGAAGCTCCAATCGTCGGATCGAAAGTTCCGATCCTGGCGTGTAAATCATGCACGCAGTGAGCGGATCGGAAGCTCCGATCCTGAAATCGGAAGTTCCGATCCTGGCCGAGAATTTTTCCTATAAATAGGGGTCTCCGGACTTCATTTTGATTACGAATTCCCGAGTTTCCTTCTTCAGTTATATAGTGTGAGATATACACTTGAGGGCCCTATCGGTTATAATAGGGGTTCTGGAATAACCAAAGTGTGGTTATAGTCATCCGGGACTAGCGACTCCAAAGGGCTTACTACGGACAAAGGTATGGTCCGAGAATCTATTTAAAGTTTTGGGAGTACTTATTAGCTTAGTAAAGGCTTATAGAACTTGTGTAGTGATACGGTGAACTTTTGAATATAGGCTTGAAACCTAGGATCCTACTATACTTGAACTAGCCTAGAGGTACGTACACATTGACTGAGATTGCCAGCGAGTATACATGTTTATATGTTGCATTTATTTGGCATTATTATATGGCATGATATATGATTTACCATTTTCCATATTCATATGTCATGAGCATATACACATTGAGCCTATATCTTGTTATACCTGATTATAGAGCCGCTCAGCTCTATATTCGATAGTCTGTCACTGAGAGTACCGCGACGGAGGGGGCATTTATGTCTGAATACTCTGGTGTACTATACGAGTGTGGTTGCACCCAGAGGTTGATCCGTGCGGTGGCAGCACTCATATGGCGCCGGTTCTGAGCATGACTTTTTGGATGACCCTTTACCAGTCATCATGTTGCATGCATCGTATATATATATATGTTTACTCATGTTTAAGTACTGTGCATTAGCGCTCACGTCCTAGTTTTTATCTTGGACACCCTATTTCACGGGGCAGGTCGCAGGATGGACGGAGCAGGTAGTTCAAGGCAGGACTAGGGAGCAGGAGCCTTGAGGAGTTAATTATACAGCAGGATTCGATATAGCTGTATAACATTTATTTTTAATTTATTCGATATGGTTGTATCATTACAGATTTAAGCCTGGATATGTTTTATTAAGCTGATATGTAAATTATGGTTATGTTTCCACATGTTTTACTCTGTTAAGCATTCCTTCTTTATTAAGTTTAATGCATGCTATTAATTGCCAGTTAGTAGGTGATACCATGCTGGGTCACTACATTTTTAGTATTAGTTGCTAAGTATTTTGTGAACTTGTAAATTTCTTAAGAGCTCGAGCTGTATATTATATGTGTTAAGTTTAATTGGTAAATTCACATTAAGCATAGCTTCGTTTTTAGAAAGTTTTTGTGGGGACCCGGGTTACTAATCTAATCTTAGGGCAATTTATTATAATTAACAATTAATCAAGTACACAAAGGATATAAAGAACCAAGAGCTTAAAAAAAAAAAAAATTTAAAAACTACAGTGTCTCGCTCGATCGGCGAAAGTTGTCCGATCGAGCGAGCTCAAACTAAAACTCTCGGGTCTAGGGATTCTTGGCCTCGCTCGATCGATGAATTTCTACCGATCGAGCGGGCACAAAACTTGATCTCTCTGCCTTGCACAAAAAGGGCCTCGCTCGATCGGTGAATTTCTACCGATCGAGCGGGCTACATTTTCCAAAAAAAGCAGGAAAGATTTTTGCTGTCCAAACTTGAAACATACAAACACATACTCTGATACAAGCTTCAAAATAATAAACATGCAATCTAATAACATCTGATAAGCTATCCTACACAAGTTACACATGTAGTTAACAACTTCTACAACATTCTTGTATTCTTTTCTAACATGTTTATCCACTCAAAGTACATGTCTTGCTGCTACAACCCGTATCCTCACATGCTAAGACTCTATCTCGAGCTATCCCTGTCTTTTCTGACCAGCTCCTGCCCCACCTATTGACATGCACACATACAAAACAAAGCAATAGCCGGATACCTCCGGTGAGAATAAAATCCCAGTATAAATAACAAAACATGCAATAACAATAGCATCTCATCTAATGCTATAAAATAAATGCAATGCATGTTTGAAGAATAGGCTATCAAAGCTGATATCAATAAAGCTTGGTTCTTTGGGATCCCGAGGAATAAAATAACTATCAAACTGCCGACACTCCCAATCAAGGCGGCATCAAGTATTTTAATCCTCTGACTTTGGTGCAATTATAGAGAGTCTTCTGGCTCTGAAAGCGAAGGCTGCAATCCATGCCACTCAACTATAATTCTCCAAACGTCATTTCGCACTCTAGGCTAATCTGCCCTTTATGCTTTACAGGCTGGAGTTCAAGATGAATGCAACATAAGCTGTATGCATTAAAGACTGTAAAATATCTTGAACATGTAATCACATAATCAAACAAAGCATCAAAACTCATATAAATCACATAGAAGCACATAATAAAACAATAGCAAGAACGTATGTGATTTACTCGAGAATAATAGCTATCTCGAGGGTTCTATCCCATCTGGATAGCTATCATTTATACCTTTCGATGTCGAGTCTGAAATCGACGGCGTAACGGCTACAAACCGGCAATCCAAACAATATCCAAAACAATCCAACAATCAAGATCACTTATAATCTCATATCAATATCATCAAAAACATCATAATCAGATAAGATAGTGTTCGAATATTGCTTTCTAAAATCATATAAAATCCGAACGATAGTCTTTTTCCGAACCGTCTGCGAATACGTAATCAGTACAGCTCATAAATGCTTATATCTTAAAATCATAAATTTCCATATTCAACATACAAATAAAGTCTGAGAAAGATGAATGAAACTTGTACCAAAACGAAGGTCTCGGAGCGGTGATCGCAGATATATATTTATCTGGAATTTCTGATGACCGGAACGCACAAAATCGAAGCTTTAAAATATTGAAAATTGCGTGAAGAAAGAAATCTGATCCCTCTGCCTTGTTTTGGTCGTGTAATCTGGTGGAATAAGAGTCAAATAGATATATATAAGCTATTTTGCAGTTTAGTCCCTGAACTTTTGGCTATTTGCAATTCAGTCCCCGGAAAAGCGATTTAATTCAATTTCAATCCTTATTCATTTAAGAATATTAGAATTTAATTCTAAACTCTATATATTCCCAAATTAAATATTCTCGAATTAAAATGAAATAATCCCGGGCCTTACATTTCTCCCCCACTAAGACATGAGTTCGTCCTCGAAATCATAAGCAAGCTGTATAGACAGTCTGTATACACATAAGAGAAGGAAATAACATAAAGCAGAATAAGAACTCACATCAATGAAACAACTCTGGAAATCTCTGTCTTATATCTGACTCAGTCTCCCAAGTCATTTCTTCTGTGCCATGTCGACTCCACTGAACTTTGACTAGCTGAATTGTCTTGTTTCTGAGCTGTTTATCTTTGCGATCAAGAATCTGAATAGGTTGCTCAAAATAACTGAGAGTCTCGTCAAGTTCAGCTTCATCAGGCTGAAGAATATGGGAAGGATCAGGCTGATACTTCCGCAGCATAGAGACATGGAATATGTCATGAATACCAGACAAAGACGGAGGAAGAGCGAGTCGATAAGCAAGATCGCCTATCTTCTCGATAATCTTATACGCACCAATAAAACGTGGAGATAACTTTCCTCTCTTTCCAAATCTGACTGTACCTCTAAACGGAGAAATTTTCAAGAAAACTATGTCTCCCTGATCAAAAGATAGAGGTCGTCGTCTGATATTTGCATATTTTGCTTGTCTGTCTTGAGCTGTTTTCATTCTTTTCTGTATAAGCTTCACTTTTTCTGTCATTTCTCGGATCATATCTGGCCCAACATCTGGTACGTCTGAGATATCATCCCAATACAACGGTGATCTGCATTTCTTTCCGTACAATGCTTCAAAAGGATCCATCTCAATGCTTGTCTGATAGCTATTATTATAAGAGAATTCTGCAAGTGGTAATGAATCTTGCCAACTAGTAACAAAATCTAGTACTACAGCTCTCAATATATCCTCAAGTATCTGGATAGTCCGCTCTAACTGTCCGTCTATTTGAGGATGATAAGCTGTACTCAGATGCAATTGAGTACCAAGAGCTTGTTGCAAGCTATGCCAAAAGTGTGATGTAAATCTAGGGTCCCGATCTGAAACGATAGATTTAGGTACACCATGTAATCTTACCACTTCTCTGACGTAAATTTCTGCCATCTGATCATGTCTGTACGTCATTTTGTACGAAATAAAACATGCTGATTTCGTCAAACGATCAATAATCACCCAAATGGCATCGCACCCTCTGGATGAACGTGGTAACTGTGTAACGAAATCCATGGAAATGTGATCCCATTTCCATTCTGGAACTGATAGACTCTGCAATAGACCACCTATTCTCTTTCTTTCAGCTTTCACCTGTTGGCAATTCAAACATTTAGACACAAAATCTGTGACATGTCTTTCATCTGTTTCCACCAATACTGTGTCTTCAGATCATTATACATTTTCCTGCCACCAGGATGAATACTGAATCGTCTGCTATGAGCCTCTTTCAATATCTGCTATTTCAAGTCTGAAACATCTGGAACAACAAGTCTTTTATTCACATATAACACATTATCAGAACTGACCTGATATTCAGATTGATGTCCAGATCTGACAATAGCAATAGAATTTTGAATATTCTGATCCTCTTTCTGTGCTTATTTGATTCTCATTAACAGTTCTGGCTCGGCTCTTATAGCACAAACACGAATAGGTCGCATATCTGTTTCAAATATTAATCCAGAAATACAACAATCTTCCACCAATTGAGATACACCTATTGTAGACAAGGATAAAGAACATACCTTTCTACTTAAGGCGTCTGCAGCTGCATTAGATTTCCCTGGATAATATTTAATCTCGCAATCAAAATCTTTCAGTAAATCAAGCCATCTACGCTGTCTCATATTCAATTCTGATTGCGAAAACAGATATTTCAAACTTTTGTGATCCGAAAAGATGTCAAACTTCTCACCATAAAGATAATGTCGCCATATCTTCAATGCAAAGACAATAGCGGCAAGCTCCAAATCATGGATAGGATATCGAGTCTCATGTGGCTTTAACTGTCTCGAAGCATAAGCAATAACATGCCCTCGCTGCATAAGCACACAACCCAGACCCTTGTGAGAAGCATCACAATATACTACAAAATCACCCGTACCTGATGGAATCGTCAAGACAGGTGACTTGTAAGCCTTTTCTTCAATTCCAAGAAACTAGTTTCACACGCTTCAGTCCAGACATACGGCTTATTTTTCTGAGTCAATTGCGTAATAGGCTTCGCAATGCTGGAAAAATCTCTAATAAAATGTCTATAATAACTTGCCAAGCCCTTCCGTATTTCTGGCACTGATGTAGGTCTAGGCCAATTCAAAACAGCCTCGACCTTGCTTGGATCCACTGAAATCCCATCACCTAAAATAATATGCCCAAGAAACACAACTTTCTGCAACCAAAATTCACATTTCGATAACTTGGCATATAATTTCTCATTTCTTAAAGTCTGTAAAATGATTCTGAGATGTTCAGCATGATCATCCACATTCTTGGAATATATCAAGATATCATCAATGAAGATAATGACAAAATCATCTAAATATTTTTGAAATACCTGATTCATCAATCCCATAAATACTGCAGGAGCATTGGTTAAACCAAAAGGCATGACGATGAATTCATAATGTCCATACCTTGTTCTGAAAGCAGTTTTAGGAATATCTTCATCTCGTACTCTCAGCTGATGATATCCAGATCGCAAATCAATCTTAGAATAGATAGCTAAACCATGTAGCTGGTCAAACAAATCATTTATTCTAGGCAGTGGATATTTATTCTTGACTGTTACCTTGTTCAATTGACGATAATCGATGCATAATCGCATTGAACCATCTTTCTTTTGTACAAATAGTACCGGAGCGCCCCAAGGTGAAACGCTCGGTCTAATGTACCCTTTGGCCAATAAATCCTCCAGTTGATCCTTCAACTCCTTCAATTCAATAGGTGCCATTCTGTAAGGAGCTTTGGATATTGGTTGCGTACCTAGAATTAAATCAATACTGAAATCTATCTCTCGGGTTGGAGGTAAACCAGGAATTTCATCAGGAAATACATCAGCAAATTCATGCACAACTGGAATATCTGTTACTGCTGGACTGGATTTCAATACATCGACTGCATAAATAAGAAATCCTTCCGCCCCTCTCTGTAATAAACGGGTCATAGATAACACAGATATCAAAGGGATCTTGGCTCGAGAACCCTTACCGTAGAATTTCCATTCAGATGCCATTTCTGGTCTAAATCGAACCACTTTCTGGAAACAATCTATAGTTGCCCTGTACTTGGTTAACATGTCTATACCAACAATACAATCGAAATCTGATAATCCAAGTACTATACAATCTATATCAATCACATTCCCGTCATATTGCAATGCACAATTTCGAATCATTCGAACAAAGATAATACCTTCACCCAAAGGTGAATAAATAGAAACAACAGTAGGCAATGGCTCAGACGATAAAGAATGCATCATAACAAATTTTTCAGAGATGAATGTATGTGATGCACCTGTATCTATCAAAACATAGGTAGGATAACCATAAATAAAGTAGTTACCTGCTATGACATCGTCAGGTGCTGCCTGAGCCTGTTCCTCAGTAAGTGCAAAGACTCGAGCCTGTTGTCTAGGAGGTTGAGTAACAGTCTGGCTTCCTCCTGCTCTGGGCTGTTGCTGTGGCTGGAATGAATGCACTGATTGCCTTTCTGCCTGAGGTGATAGTCGAGAAGAACTTTCACCCATAGCTCGTTGGGGACATACTTTGGCATAGTGACCTGGTTGGCGACAAATATTGCAATTACCTAACACACCTTTGCACTGATCGATAGCATGTCATCCACCACACTTACCACAAAACACTCCTGATTCACCAGTTCTCTGACCTGTACCAAACTGTCTCTGTCCACTAGAACTGGACGAACTACTACCTGCCCGCTTAAACTGTTTCCCTTTAGGCTTGAAATGAGAATCCTTTCTGCCATTGCTTCCTCCCTCAAATCTGGGAGATGGTTGCTGAAACTGTGGCAGATTCTGTGGAACTGATGCTGATACAAGCTGTGGAAATGGCTGGGGAATGAACGGTGTTCCTCGTTGTCGTAATAACCCCGCTTCTGCTCCCTTAGCTTTATTCAAGGCGTCGGCAAATGTATTAGGTCTTCCACTGTCCACCAAGGTAAACACATCTGGATTAAGGCCATTGATAAACTGATCTGCCATTGCTTCATCAGTAGCTGCTATATGTGGTGCAAACTTCAAAAGACTTGAAAATTTGGCCACATATTCTTCGATATTCAAATTACCTTGCCTTAGATTGACAAATTCAGCACCCTTATCCTTCCTGTAGGAGACTGGAAAGAAACGTTGATAGAACTCAGTTTTAAAGACAGTCCAGGTGATAATCGTACCTCGTTGTTCCAATGCCCGTTTTGTTGTAATCCACCAACTTTTGGAAACTTCATGGAGTTGATGTATTACCAATCGGATACGACGATCATCGGTATAGTCAAGTGATTCAAACAGCTGTTCTATATCTTCAAGCCAATTTTCACAATCAACTGAATTTTCTGTTCCTTTCAATTTTGGCGGTTTGAATGACTGAAATCGCTTCAGTAAAGTCTCCATTGGAGTAGCAGTAGGATCCAAAGGATCAGCAGATGTACTACCCTGTGCATTCTGGGGTTCAACCGTTGGCGGTGGTACTGGTGCTGGTTCAGCTGGAGGAACCACTAATGGCTGTCTAATGACCGGTGCTTTACGGGGAGGCATATCTGATTGTCAAACAGATTAGTGCATAAACAATATCATATGCAGCAATTTATTCCATCCTTCTCTGATAAGCATTCTCATGCATTCTCATGAGAATTCAGGTTCTGACTGAGGATAATCTAGAATACAATTGCATATATAGCATGCAGTAGCAATAAAAGCACATAATCATGCAGTTACATAATTATTGCAATATAAAGCATGCTAGCATATAATGCACATAATCAGATACAACATGTAATCTCATGCAATATCAAACAATCAGACAGACTCAATCTACCCCACTCATCAACTTCTAACTCAATCTAGAAACTTATGCTCTGATACCACCTGTTGTGGGGACCCGGGTTGCTAATCTAATCTTAGGGCAATTTATTATAATTAACAATTAATCAAGTACACAAAGGATATAAAGAACCAAGAGCTTAAAAAAAAATTTTTTTTTTTAAAACTATAGTATCTCGCTCGATCGGCAAAAGTTGCCCGATCGAGCGAGCTCAAACTAAAACTCTCGGGTCTAGGGATTCTTGGCCTCGCTCGATCGGTGAATTTCTACCGATCGAGCGGGCACAAAACTTGATTTCTCTGCCTTGCACAAAAAGGGCCTCGCTCGATCGGTGAATTTCTACCGATCGAGCGGGCTACATTTTCCAGAAAAAGCAGGAAAGATTTTTGCTGTCCAAACTTGAAACATACAAACACATACTCTGATACAAGCTTCAAAATAATAAACATGCAATCTAATAACATCTGATAAGCTTTCCTACACAAGTTACACATGTAGTTAACAACTTCTACAACATTCTTGTATTCTTTTCTAACATGTTTATCCACTCAAAGTACATGTCTTGCTGCTACAACCCGTATCCTCACATGCTAAGACTCTATCCGAGCTATCCCTGTCTTTTCTGACCAGCTTCTGCCCCACCTATTGCCATGCACACATACAAAACAAAGCAATAGCCGGATACCTCCGGTGAGAATAAAATCCCAGTATAAATAACAAAACATGCAATAACAATAGCATCTCATCTAATGCTATAAAATAAATGCAATGCATGTTTGAAGAATAGGCTATCAAAGCTGATATCAATAAAGCTTGGTTCTTTGGGATCCCGAGGAATAAAATAACTATCAAACCGCCGACACTCCCAATCGAGGCGGCATCAAGTATTTTAATCCTCTGACTTTGGTGCAATTATATAGAGTTTTCTGGCTCTGAAAGCGAAGGCTGCAATCCATGCCACTCAACTATAATTCTCCAAACGTCATTTCGCACTCTAGGCTAATCTGCCCTTTATGCTTTACAGGCTGGAGTTCAAGATGAATTCAACATAAGCTGTATGCATTAAAGACTGTAAAATATCTTGAACATGTAATCACATAATCAAACAAAGCATCAAAACTCATATAAATCACATAGAAGCACATAATAAAACAATAGCAAGAACGTATGTGATTTACTCGAGAATAATAGTTATCTCGAGGGTTCTATCTCATCTGGATAGCTGTCATTTATACCTTTTGATGTCGAGTCTGAAAGTACTTCAAATCCGTAAATACAATCAACAACAACATGTCAAAATCTGCTCAGCTTCTCAACTTCATTTCAAATACAATACTAGCAAACCTTGCTTCAACTCTTTCTCGGTTCGAATCGGCATTCTCGAGTTGTCAATCTTCGAATGAAAGCTGAGAAATAACATATCAAATAACTAACAAGATCAGATGCAACTCAAACCATGCTCCTTTTAATCAATAATATCAAAGTCGTGACATTTTGCGAATCGACGGCGTAACGACTACAAACCGGCAATCCAAACAATATCCAAAACAATCCAAAAATCAAGATCACTTATAATCTCATATCAATATCATCAAAAACATCATAATCAGATAAGATAGGGTTCGAATTTTGCTTGCTAAAATCATATAAAATCCGAACGATAGTCTTTTTCTGAACCGTCTGCGAATACGTAATCGGTACAACTCATAAATGCTTATATCTTAAAATCATAAATTTTCATCTTCAACATACAAATAAAGTCTGAGAAAGATGAATGAAACTTGTACCAAAACGAAGGTCTCGGAGCGGTGATCGCATATATATATTTATCTGGAATTTCTGATGACCGAAACGCACAAAATCAAAGCTTTAAAATATTGAAAATGGCGTGAAGAAAGAAATCTGATCCCTCTGCCTTGTTTTGGTCGTGTAATCTTGTGGAAGAAGAGTCAAATAGATATATATATAAGCTATTTTGCAGTTTAGTCCCTGAACTTTTGGCTATTTGCAATTCAGTCCCCGAAAAAGCGATTTAATTCAATTTCAATCCTTATTCATTTAAGAATATTAGAATTTAATTCTAAACTCTATATATTCATAAATTAAATATTCTCGAATTAAAATAAAATAATCCCGGGCCTTACAGTTTTTAAGTCTTGGTCGAGGTCGACATAAATTATTTATTTGTTGTATGGACTCTATTGTTGGAATTCCGACATAGGATATAAGATTAGCAAAATTTAGGTCGTGCAATAACATAAAGGTCTAAGAATTTGTAAGTTGTAGAATTTATCAGTGCGGTAGGATGACGTTCTTAAGTAGATAAATTTAGATCGAAAGTAAATTTTAGGAGTGATAAAATTTCATTGAGGATAAGACCACTTGGAAAGATGTAAGAATTGTAAATTTTATATTGCAATAAGAGTTAGTCAGTTCCTTGATAATATAGATAGCGGTAAGCATCAGAGTACGCAGCGAAAACTGATTTGGGCCAACTCATGTGGGTGCGAAGTTGGGAATAAAGTGTTGATCTGGTATAATGTATTCGAACCTAGTTAGTAAGTCCTGAATTTCAAGGACGAAATTCCTTAAACGAAATTCCATTTAAGGGGGGAGGAATTGTAGTACCTAAAATCCAATTTACTAATTCGCATATATTAAATTAAATAAATGTTATGGTTATTATTTTTAAGTTTAATTGATTTAAATTCTTTATGTGAATTATGTGTTAATAAAATATTTTAATATTTATTCAAATGATTTTATTGTACTAACTATTTAATTAATGTTTTTTTAATTGTTTAAGTTTATTTGTCAAAATGATTTTTTTGATTGTGCAACTTAATTGTTTTAATATTTTAAAGGTTAAGCTTGCATATTTAAATTATTTTAATTGTTTAGTTTATTCTTTTAAATGATTTTAACTGTTTAACTTATTTGTTTAAATATTTTCGATTGTCCAACTTATTTATTTTAAATAACCTAAGTTTAGCAGCTAGTTGTTTTAAATTATTTTAAATTATTTTAAATGCCTAGATTATTTATTTAAATCCTTTTTAATTGTCCAAATCATTTTAAAGTTTTTTTATTTTTGTTTGTGTATTTATTTAAATTGATTTTAAACGTTTGATTAGTTTGTTTAAAATTATTTTATCGCTCTACTTGTTGTTTAAATATTTTAATCGTTGTTGCGACATCAAAATATTTAAAGTATTAATTTTTAATTCTAGGATAGCATTTTCAATCCCGCACTAGTAAAATCCAATTTAATATTTTAAATTAGAATTTCAAGCTTGTATTTTATTTAGTGCAATTAAATTCATAAATTCTAGTTGTTGAGTTAAGTTAGCATTTTCTTTTATTATTATTAGTGTGTAGTATTTTATATATATATACAACCCTCACTCACCCAATTTAATATATAACCCTAATCCCTAAATTTCACATTCAAATCTCACACACACACACACTAACACATTTCATGCCTAAACCCACTCACTCATTCACGACGTCTCCCCTATTCTCCCAAGCTCACCATCGACGCTTTCATCTTCTTCTTATTCAAGTGCCGCCGCCGCCAGCTCCCCATTTTCTTTTTTCTCTGGCGTAGCTCCTCCTTGGAGAGCTGAGCAAGCTGTTTCCCCTTCATTCCAGCTCTGTTCCAGCTCGTCGTTTGGCCATAGCTCATGGAGCTTGTGTTCTTCGATTTTTTTCTTGTTATAGCTTAGGCAAGATTATGGGTTTTTTTCTCACCTTGTAGATTTATATGTAGTGTGTCACGTATTTCTCTAAAATATGCCCTGTTCTTTTCAAAAATGTCATATGAAATCTTAGCCAAGTTTATGCACGATCTTATTATGAGTATTGTTGATGATTGAAATGGTTTATGAGTTTGAAATGGTGTTTTTATTGATGCCCAAAGTGTTCAAAATTTTTAGAAAAGGATTTTGCCCCGTTTCATTCGAAAATTGTGTGATATTTTTGTGTTGCTTGGATAGTGAGTAGGGGCAACCATGGGTGAGAATGTAGCTCACATGGTAGTGTTTAGAATGGCTTGAAGTTAGCTTGTAAGATTGGAATTGAGGAGCCTTCGATTTTAGTGAGGTTGGGTTCGGTTTTGCATTGATATTGAGGGCTGGTTTCGAGCCATACTTGCTATAGGAGGGCTGCCCTAGGGGCTTGAAGAGGTCTAGGAAGTGTTCTTTGTCTTGGTTCATGGGTTGGGATCATGGGAGTTATGGTTAAAGGTCTTGGAAAGAAGATAGGACAGAATTTGTGTGAGCAGAATTTTGGTTGTGTTGGTGCTGTCCGGAAATAAATTTTTAAAACAGGGTTAAACTCGAGTTTTGGTTAAGGGCTCGGGTTTGGAAATATTTTAGGATGATAGGAAAATTTCGGTTCAAGCGGGAACGAATTCGGTTAGGTTTAGATGGAGTTTTAGGCTATTGATTGGATAGGTGCAGAATTTTTGAATATAAAGAGGTGACTATCTGGAAATGAATTTTTATGGAATGAGTAGATATGAATAATACCCCGAGGATGACTTTCTTATTTAGTTCCAAGTGTGACGGAGTCGTGGTTTCAAGTGGAATTCTTTTTTAATAAGAATCGAGTAAGTTACATGTTTTACGGGCAAACCGCTCGAATTGTCCTAAGCGCAAATTATGGTTTAGATTTCTATCCTTGGTTTTCTCCCTAAATAACCATCCCGGTCATCCATATTTGAGTCTCTTGCATGATCATCGAGTTAACATTTACATGTACATTGTATCTACATATGGATGCTAAGTCCCTGATTCAATAACGAAAGAAAAACATTTTTATGAACGAACTAAGATGATTGTGACTACAGTAAAACATGTGTTTGGACGGGATGGGAGACGTCTTGGCTTCCCTTACCAATATATTCATGTGTATGGACGAGCTGGGAGAAATCTTGGTTTCCCATACCACCCATAGGGCAAGATGGATTGGCTGATATCCTGACTTTCTTGTGACATAGTGCACTTCAGCCATGATCATGATCGAAATCACAGAGTCACAATTCAAGGATCTAAGTTCACAGTTACAGTTCAAATCATTTATGGTTATGTTTCAGTAGAGTTTATTCAGTTACATTACTCATGTTCGACTTAGCCATACATATGTTCCATTCATGTTCACTTCTTTTTTTTAGAAATCTTTTGTTTAAATTAAGGGCACAATGTATTTTTAGTACGAGCTATTTTAAATCTTGTGTGTGCTTGTATGTAATTATTACTCGTTATCGCCCCATATTCTTGTTGGGCCTCTAAGCTCACTGCATCTACTTGGTGCAGGTTTAGGTTATCATTGAAATTGCGGGGCAGGACTATCGAGTGGACTGTGATGCAGGCATGACACATCCCTCTAACCATGCCAGTCTTCCGCAAAAGTTTATTGTAATACTTTAAAGTATTTTATTTTGTTGATCGAGTAAATGTAAAGTAATGACTTGAAGAATGGATTGCTTCCATGTAAACAGTAATTGTTGAATATTTTGGACGTTTGAAATGTCAAATCATTTTCTTAGGTTCCCGTTCTTTTCTCGGTCTATCTTATTTATCAGAGTTGTTGGTTGTGTTTTAATTTGTTGTCTGAGACAGACGGATTTTAATCAAAACAGTTAGGTCATGTCGAAATTTTTTGAAAATCCGTATTTTATTTAATTATTAATTTAAAGTAGAGATCTGGATCATTTCATGTGATATCCCCGTAAATACTCGGGTCTTGAAAAATAAATCATATATATTATTTCTTATCTAGATACCTGCATATCTAGCAAGATAAGTAAATAATATTTGATAAAGACGAAAGTTTGAATTCAACTAGGAAAGTAATTATTTTCTGTTGGTTGGACTCTTATAGGCTTCGCCTATAAATATCAGGTTTGATTTATTCTTAATGACATTGATAATATGCACAATCTCATACACATATACACTACGCACCTTGTTGCATATTTTTTCCTAGAGTTTTCCTCCCTAATAAGCCCTACATTGGCTTAGGCATCGGAGTGACCATATCGAAAAACTCTTCCGGCGCCTATTCAGGAATTATTTATTGTGTGCAGAAGACCAATTGAGTTACGAAGCCATGGTGGAAAGAGAATATCTCATTGGAAAAGATTGTCACGTCTACCCAACTTTTTTCAGTGATAACAAGTATCAATATAGTAAGAAAGAAAATAATAAATCAACATGAATTATACAATTAAGCACAATATTATTAAATGATCTGATTAAAATATTTAACTTTATTGTTCCAAATATCATGGTTCTTTATCGATCTCATATCGCAATAATAGTGTAATAAACTCTTAATTGTACACGGAAATTTAAAAAAAAAAATACATTACTCCTATAGTATTTAAAGCAATACTGTATGGTTATATTTGGCATAATGCTTAAAGAGGTTGATTAATAAACACCTGACAAGAATTTGGGGTTCAAAATGTGTTGAGCGTGATTTATTTTAGCTCGTTAGCTATTGAAATCAGAATTCTCAATCAGCTATGCTTCATATATAACTTTAAATGATTTTATAAAATGCAGAAGGAATCTGCTACGACAAGGTTATGGTAGTAATCAATGTGAACATAGATAAAGAGCCAGTTTGGATACATAAGCATTTTACTTTTAAAAATATTTTTTTAAGTTGACTTTTAAAAGTATTTTTTAAAGTAAAAGTTGTTAGAATTTTGTGTTTTGATAAATAAATTGAAAACATTTTTTTAAGTTGGGTTTTAAAAAAGCATTTGAAAAGCTATAAATATGAGTTTTTAAAAAGCATTTATTTTGGCTTAATTAAGTGCTTTTAAAAACATTTCAAGAGTCAGTTTGGATACAGAAGCTGAAAGCTTAAAAAAATGCTTAAATAAGTTCAGCTTTTTAAAGTCTTTTACTTTAAAAAGCAAAAGCGATTTTGACGTTTGGATAAATGTTAAAAAAGTATTTTTATTTAAAGTTTTAAGTATTTTGAAACAAAAGCCAAAAAACAGTTAGAAATTATAGCTTTTAAAAAAACACTTTTTTTAAGTGCTTTTTTAAAATTATTTTTGCAACCAAACACAAACATTGTAAGAAAAGTACAAAAAAAAAGTGATTTTATCTCCAAGCTTCTCAAACCAAACGAGCTCTAAATCTATCCAAACATATTTGAAACAATAAAAGTGCTTGTTTTTTTTTAAAAAAAAAAACATTTTTCTCTTTTGGATGCCTAATCCAAACGCATTCAAAATATGAAGCAAATCAAAATAATGAGTCGATATTTGTTTATGAAAGTTCTAAGACAAAACCTTCTAATTTTTCGTTCATGTTTTGCATAAAAATATCCATTATGACTTATGAGACTTGGAATGTCACAAGAAATTGTATAGTCTTACGTCAACTAAGCTCATTTCGTCCTAGAAAAGTTTTATACATCTTTGTGTCATCTTCATTAAATATTTTATAAATTTTCAAATATTTAGATAAAATATTAAATATATAATTATTCCAATATATTAGATCAAAATTAATCCGTTGGTCATTTAATTTATTATTATAATTAATTCAAATTTGTATACTCCACTAAAAATGCGATATGGATATATATGTGATATTAATCATTTAATTAAAGAATAAAAACTTTCAATTATTGTAATAATTATATTATAATAAAATTATGATTAGTGTTTCAAATATAACCGTTGTAAAAGTTAATATTAGAAAGAAAAATTACATTATTTCCATGTAATTTGGAGGTTTTTTATTTTTAAACATGTTATCTGTCAATTTACGATCTTACTTCATTAATTTACATATTTTTCCTTTTTTATTGGAGCATTGTCAAACGTTGTTGATGTCGCGTCAATACTCTGATAAAATTAGTAAATTTGAAAAAAAAAATTGAATTTTAATAATAGATCAATATCGTGAATTAATAGATAACATAACGAAAAATAAAAAGCATATAGGTTACAAGACAAAAAAAAAATCATATTAAAAAGAAAAGTTACCGTACATAGGTGTTCAAGATCAACTAAAATTTAAATAAGAATATTATATAGCTAGACGTAATCTCGGCAATTATTTAACTAAGAGGACAATATGAATCGGAGTTAATTAACATTTATTAAAGTTGTAGTATCAGATGTTTGTCGTTTTATCAAAATTTATATTTCGTAGTAATGGTGCAACATCTCTCGATCGCTCTTCTAGTATGAACAATATGTGTTTCCTAACAATATCTCGCTCAATGCACTATTTGCAATTCAAAATTAATCGAACGCATGACTTGGATCTTATATCAATTGTAAGATCAAGCGTTTGATATTTTGCCAAAAATTATATATAACTAATATTTAGTAATATATTATACAAGTCAAATATTTTATACTATGCATCACCCCAAACATTATATTTCGATCACTCTCTGAACGAAAACATGATTCATATTTTCCCAATAACCCAATAACAGTGTAAATATAACTCCTCCGTTACACTCGTCACTCTCCTCCGTGCCAGTTTTACGAATGTACCGAGTCCATATATCGGTGTATGAAAATCCTTACCCCATTAATATGGATGTTGTCTCTTGCATGTATGCATTGATTAATAATTCCAAATGACAAAGAATAATTGTAGAAATATAACATAATTAATTATTTAGGCATGCATTCGAGTGGCCCCCAAGAATCCATTAAATCCCAATTTCCCTAAAGTTCACGTTATAGTATACGTACGCGCGCCACTTGAGGCATCACTTTTATTTAAAGGTCCAAAGTCTAGCTAAGCTAATTCAAGATATATCAAGCGAGACTTGCAAGTTGCAACTTCTAAAGAAATTCGAAAATTTTATTTTGAAATTAAATTTTGGGTGACATTATTGATACATGCAAATTTCTTTTATAGATCTCATTACTAGATGGATATGACTCGGAATATCTAGGAGCTTAGATTTTTGTTGCGTATTATTCCTTTATTTATTAGAAGTTTTCGTACCATTACTGATTCGGTATAATAATTAATTTCTTTGACTCGTCGAGATCGTCTCAAATTCAAATAATTATAATATTAAATTTTGACATATTTTCGACCACGTTGGATTTGGACTAAAAATAGTGCTTGACTTGGAAACAACTCTTGAATAAAAAAAAAATTATGCATTTCCAGTAATTTTATTTTTGGTATTACATTGACTTAGGTGCAATATATTTGAAATGAATTTTGTTATAGTTTTACTGTCAAATCTTAAATTCATACCTTATTTATTTACACATCAATAATAAAAAGTAAAATGGCTTTAAATGACACTATTATTGGACTTTAAATCCATTATAAATTATAATTAATATGAAATAATACATAAGCATATAAGAAGTGGATTTGAAGTTTATGATACTATTGTGTCTCTAAACAATAAAAATACATTTGAAATCTATCAATTCATATGCAACCTTAGAAAGATTGGAATTTTATTTTGAATGCATTTCCTTTTTTTTTCTATTTTGTCAATATTGAACTTTGGGGTTTTGGAAATATTCTTTGAATATTACAAAGTATATTTTTTTTGTCTTGTAAATATAGACGTACGTAGTTATGATTTAATAAAGATAGTTGAATTTGATTAAGAAATCTTCCGAGTATTTTGTCTAAATACTTTTCTGATTATTCCGTGTGGATCAGAGGTTAATTGACTTGTATCGATAACTTTAAGCAATGATTTCGAAGCTTGAGTAATCATTTTGAATACTTATTTTTCTATTTTTGATATATGAGGATGGGAAGTTTTACGCAAGTGTACGTCGAACTCGAAATTTATCTATTATCGAGACACTGAGTTTCCAGTGGAACAAGTGATATGTGGCTAGAATACTTAAATTATTTCAAACGTACATACATGTAGTTATTAAATATTTTTATAAAAGTGTTTTTTAAATTTTTTTATAAAATTTTAAAAAATTATTTTAAGAATAAATATGTATTTGAAAAAGTATTCTATAAAAAATATTTTAACATTTCAAAACTAGTAATGTTGTTCATATTTTCAATAGTTCCATTATAAAACATTTAAAAACACCTCTTGAATGTTATTTAAATATTATACTTGGAGAACGCTTTTTAAAAAAATATTTAAATATTTTTTTATCCAAACACATTTTAAGATTTTCACTTATAAAACGCTAAAAACGTTTTTAAAGTACATGTCCAAAAACCTTACTATTTAGGCTCTTTTTAGCTAGAAATTTATAAATGAGAAAAATTAAAGTATGTGTTTGGAAAAAAAAATTGAAAATCGTTTTTGAAATATATTTTAAAAAAAATATTCTCCAAATATAATTTTTCAAAAATAATCGCAATGTGTTTTTTGATGTTTTTAAAGTTGAGTCAATGATAGAAACCAAAATAAAACTATACGGTTTATATAGTTGTCGGTTCAAACAGATATTTATTCTCAAAACAACTTTTAAAAAAAATTGTAAAATAACAATTTTATAAACTGGTTTTATAACAATATGTCGAAACAAAACCTTAGTTTTTGAACTGGAGTAGCACGATTTAATAATATTTAAATTTTTTGCCTACACCTTTTTAAAGATAAACAAAATCTTGTGCACAATATATCATTTTGAGCATCACCCATATTTTAATTTATATATATATATATATATATATATATAAGGATTTTTCAGCTGTCCAACAATATTTTCTCATCTCGTCCCCGATTACTAAAACCCGGTATCTGGTTTTAGTTTGTTTTTTTTATTTTTCGCATAACTAAAACACAGTACCGGATTTTAGTGGTCGGGAACGAGTTGAGCATCATTAGTTGGGCAGCTGAAAATTTATATATATATATATAAAGTAATTTTCAGCTGCCCAACCATGTTTTTCCACTTGGTCCGCGATCGTAGCGGGTTTTAGTGATGCGAAAAAAAAACCACTAAAACTCACTATCGGGTTTTAGTGGTCGTGGACCAAGTGGAAAAACATGGTTGGGCAGCTGAAAATTTATATATATATATATATTTGAGAAGTTGTACTTGAAATTCAAGTATTATTATATTTAACTCATTTATGGAGCAAATAATTTAATTTTTAGAATAAAGTTGTATAACTAAAAAGATCCATCTTAGCCATCTACCCCAAATAATTTTCCATCCTCCCTAAGGGAGCTAAAGTCGTGTTTTACCTACCTATAACGTCCTTGCCAATGCTCTCATTGAAAGCAATATGCACTATAACATTATTGATATTTTTAATTAGAAAAATTCTTGTAAACCAATATATATATATATATATATCTATAGTTTCTTTCAAGTGTCCACCTATCATGCCCACTACCATGTCCACCAATGATGTGGCACTATTTTATTGGATGTGATAAAGATGTGATAAATTGTAAGTCCAATAAAATAGTGCCAATATATACGGATAGGGATCCTTACGATGAAATTTGAGGCATAGATCTTAATTTCTTTAGAATTCACAAAATAATCTACAACTTTTTAAGTAAACGAAATTGAACGGCCTATCGAATTAGGATGATTTTTTTTTTCGAAAAGTTATTTGTCATTTGATTATGGTACTATATATATCTATGCCACATACTATATTATTAGCGGAGAGATATTTGTACTAATTTCATTGGAAAAATTGTTTTTTTGGTCTTGTATGTTTGTCACTTTGCGATTTCAGTCTTTTATATTTTTAGATTTCAGTTTTAGTCCGTTATCTTTATTTTTTGGCAATTTTAGTCCTTTTCCCGACGTGACGCTGACGTGGCACCAATTCAGTGCTAATGTGGAGCTGATGTGTACAGTGCCCGTAAGCATTTTCGAATAAAAAGGACCGAAGTTGCCAAAAATCAGAACATGCAAGACTAAAACTGAAATATGAAAAGATAGATTACCAAAATTGCAAAGTGACAAACATACATGACCAAATTTGCAATTTTTCCAATTTCATTTGATCGCTTGGAATATTAATTCATTTTAACTTCCTAAGATGAATTAATGTATATATATATTTGATTTTGTATTTTCTTACAATTCTTTGCAATTATATCATATGATGATCATAAGATAGAACCACATTAAATTTTGGTATTTTTTTATCAGAAAATAAAGATTTAAGTATTGTTTGGAAGAGCTTTTAAGAAATATTTTTCAGCTTTTTCTTAACAAAATGTTGAAATTTTGTGAAATGTTGTTAAAGAAAAGCTGAGAAGAACTTCCAAGAAGCTCTCCCAAACACTACCTAATATTGATGTGTTAATGATTTAATATAAGAACATAAATTGATGCCCTAAATTCAAATAAAAATATTTATATACTCCACAAGAATATATGATCATGTTCTTGTGATGAAATCATATCGAATGTATCATACAAAAAGAATGTAATATCCATATATAATACCCATAACTAAGCTTAACGAAAAAGTGTCATATCGAAATCCGCAATTTATTTGGCCTTTTATGGTTAGGCAATTGATCATTAGTTTATTGAATCGTTTAATAATCAGACTTTGTCAAATATTTGGAACCTACAATAAATTTATAAGGGAAATTAAAATTGCAGTTATCAACCAAATATATTTTTAAACATGTTTTAGATTTTTTTCCTCTAAAAAATCGAAATTGAATCTTAAAACAATATTTTTACGTTTTTTTTCTTTTTAATGTTATTATGCTAGTTTGGAATTATATGGAACTATGCATGGCATATTTATTTTAGAGATGGTGGGATCGTCTTCTCTCCTCCTTATCAATACATATATACATTTTTAATAATTTGGATTAATTTGATATTAGCTCGAATAGTTCAATTTAAAATATTTAAAAATTCGAGAGTTTAACTTTTAGCTCGAATAAATTAAATTAATATTCTGACTACGCTATTGAAGACCGATCCTATAGGCTTGTGTGCGGGTGCGTTTTCAGTCGAGACGTTGTCATTGTGTCATTTGAATGTAATTATGCTACTAATTACGTGTTTACAACGACATTAACCTCTTAATTAGGCCCTCACATTCTGCCATCTTTTATTAGCTTCCTAGCTGTTGCCTAGTTAATGAAATTGCTCTCGAAATTTTAAGCCCTTACAAATGGGGTGTGGAGATATAATTTGATTAAATATCATTAACGAGTCTGAAAATTAAATGTGTGTCCCAATCAAGTGAACTTGAGAGTTAGACCAAATCTTGGAAAATAATATTTTTGATTCATTACTCTAAAAATGCCCAATGTAAATTTTCTTAATTACTCTCAATGTTCTTCTGCCTTCAAAATAAAAATAATACATTTTCACTTCCAATTGGAAGCTTGAGTTGACAAAGTAGGTGAATCGTGAGGATTTGACCAAGGGAAAATTGCATATATTACCCTTGTGAAATCCCGTGTTACCTGATAACCCTCTGTGAAAAATTTTTAAGCTAATAACCCCCTGTGATTCTATATTTGTAGCATACACACCCCTTTCAGCTAAAAAATGACGAAAATACTCCTACATAAAATAAATGATAAATTAAATAGTTCATAAAAGTCAAGGGCATTTTCGTCATTTTTTTAGCCAGAAGGGGTGTGTATGCTACAAATCTAGAATCACAGGGGGTTATTAGCTTAAAAATCTTTCACAGGGGGTTATTAGCTAACACGGGATTTTACAAGGGTGATATATGCAATTTACCCTTTGACCAATGATAATGGATTTGATTTCCCCTACCACATCTTCTCGAACAAACTAGTCGCATAGAGATTTGTAAAATACGATTTATTTGGCTAGCTGGATTTACAAACTACTGCATTAGTCTAATCGAAGTTTACTCATTACGCATCAAGGACATCAGAAAAATCATATTAGCAAGTAATCCCAACATAATCAAATGTCGAGTTTTATTAAATTATTACAAAAAAAATTATATTTTTTTTGTCTGTGATACTTGTCTCTTTCTGATTTTAGTAAGGGAAAATAAGTTTTTTGGTTCAATAACTTTATCCCATTTGGGTTTTGGTCCATTAACTTTTTCGATGTGGTTTTTGGTACACTAACTTTGCATTTTAAGTGTTTTTTGGTTCAACTGCATACGTGTCAGCTTTTGATTGGTCTACGTCATCATTTTGGACCAATAAAAAATTGACACGTATGCAGTTGGACCAAAAAACACTGAAAATGCAAAGTTAGTGTACCAAAACCCACATTGAAAAAGTTAATGGACCAAAACCAAAACATGGACAAGTTAATGGTCCAAAAAACTTATTTTTCCTTTTAGTAATCCATGTTGTCAAATTTAATTAGTTAGTTTGCTATCTTTATTTTATTGCAATTTTAGTCATATTTCTAACGTACATTTTAGGGATGGCAATGGGGCGGTTCGGGGACGGGGATGCCTACCCCATCCCCATCCCCGAATTCAAATCCGATCCCTATACCCGCCCCAATCCCCATTAATTCTTATCTGGGATTCCCCATACCCATCCCCGCGGGGATCAAATCTCCATCCCCATACCCATACCCATACCCGAAAATATATATATTTATCTATATTATAAATAAATTTTATTTATTTATTTATATATATATGAATTAGTAAATTTTATTATATAAAAATATAAAAATTATTATTCAATTTTATAATAAAATACCTAAAATATTTTGGGTCAAATTTTTTATTATAAAACTAACTTTTAAAATTAATAAAAATATTTTAAATACAAAATATTTCTATAAATAAAAATTAATATTTTAAAGAAAAATATTATGTATCAAAAATTTATTAAGATTATATATTGTTTTTAAATTTATCAAAATAAATAATATATATTTAGACTAATATAAATTCTTTATATGTGTATGTAACATGAATGAGATTCAAATAATATTTTTATGTTATAAAAAACTAAGCTATCATAAAGAATGTATTATATATAATGTATAAAAAAATATATTAACGAAATAATAATAATACTTTAATTTTAATTTTTTAATAATATTTTAGATTTAATAAAATTTTATTATTATTATTATTATTATTATTATTATTATTATTATTATTATTATTATTATTATTATTATTATCGGGGCGGGTTCGGGGATGGTGATAGCATCCCCATACCCGCCCCAATATATTTCGGGGATTTTTAAAAATCCCCGAACCTGAACCCATACCCGAAAATACTCCCCCAAATTCGCCCCGTTTCGGATTTTTCCCGCAAGTACTCGAATCCGCGGGGAAAATTGTCATCCCTATACATTTATTTAGCGTTAATGAAGGGCTGAGATAACTTTGATTTGTGCAATTTCGTCGTCATATCAACACTCACAATTAAACAAAACAAAAATTGTCCAAAACTGAAAGATAAAAGACTAAAACTGACCAAAATTGCAAAGAATCAAATGTATGAAACCAAAATTAAAATTTGTCGTTATTAAATTTTGTTATAGGAACAAGATTATGATCAAGAGGAATCACCCCCACCAACGAAAACGCAATCCTAATGTAAACACAACGAAGTCAATTGTTTTGTGCAAACAAGCCATAAACATCACCTTTCAAAGGGCCCCTAATTTCTATTATAAGCGTTCAAAGTCAGTCAATAATACAAACTATGAAAGCTTGGATTCGATTGAAAGCGTGTGATAATATTTATAATATACAGTTTTTTTCCTTTGACAACAAGCAAAAGTCAACGGAAACCTAATTTTTTGAATTATTATTAATAAACAAAACGAGTTAAAAGTCCAATATATTGCGGCCCTTCATCTTATCGAAAGAAACTCTTCTTAATAATAATAATAATAATAATAATAATAATAATAATAATAATAACAATAATATTATGCCGTTGTTTACCGAGATACTAACGAAAATCATCCTATACCTCGTCTAAACAAGGTTTTGATGCTCTGATAATCTGATTAGTCAAAATTTGATTTTAGTGAAGTAAATATGTCTAATTTCCCCGCCTACATTTTAGTGACGTAAATTTAGAATTTTGAAATTGTTAAAGGGATGCTTATTGGGTAGTGTGACATCAATGAGTTTATAAGTTATTCTTAATTTATCAGTTTAATATTTCAATGTGAAATATCGTAACATGATTGCCGACCCGGACGTCGGCCCCCTCTAGACGGCTTTCACTTACCTTTCATCTGGTGGTAGCTATTTCTTAGGTCGCCCCTCCTAGGTCGGCCCTTCCACTACGAGAGAGAACCAATGTTAGATAATAAACCACGAGATGACCATCCCAAAAAGCTTGCTTATTTAGTGGTGTGATCTCATGATCAGTTTATAAGCTAGTTTTTATTAGTTTAATATTTCAATGTGGGATATCGTAATTAACAAATGGTGTTAGATATTATTCGACATTATATGTCTGTCTCATATATATGTCGCGCTCAATTAAGAAAAAATCAGATTAAATGAACAAAACCAATTTAGTGTAGTAAGATCAAATTTAAACTAATGGGAGGATCTAAAGCCTGTATCAGACAATTACATGACCATGTTTAGAATTTTGTGTGATATATTTAAGAAGCAGAATTTTATTCATAATTATTTTATAGAAATTTAGCGGCAAATCCTTTTGCGGCGTTAAATGGTTTGAATCAGTCGTTAGCATTACTTACTATATATATACATACATATATATAGTGATATGTGTATGCTTTATATAATTAGTTTGTAATTTAATATTTGGTTGCTTGACAACTGTTTCTAAAAAACATTCTTGAAAAGTCAAGAAGTACCAATAACTATTTTTGATGGCTGACGTTGTGGATAGCATGGAGGATTGGAGCCTTCAAGCCATAGTCAGGCAA
The DNA here is from genome assembly GCF_033568475.1 of Henckelia pumila. Classification (NCBI taxonomy): domain Eukaryota; kingdom Viridiplantae; phylum Streptophyta; class Magnoliopsida; order Lamiales; family Gesneriaceae; genus Henckelia; species Henckelia pumila. The sequence goes on along the minus strand of NC_133123.1, from coordinate 19,363,682 downwards.
TCCAGCGGCGATCATTTGACAAAGATTCTCCACATGGACGAAGAAGATCAGAGCGTCGATCACGGGTTCCGTTCGAGTTATCCAGAGTTCTTCCACATGTCGATTGGTTCCTATAGTGATGAATTAGAAAAGCTTTACAAGCCCTTCTACCCAGCTGGAATCTGCCATCCTCTTCCTAATTCCACACAGAAATCAGGTTCCGAGTTTCAAGAAAATCGACCCCGAGACGACGACGACGCGGTTGAAGACAAGCAGGCTGATCATGATCAATCTGATCGATCATCAGGGACTGGTGAATTTGTAGCTAAAGTTGATGGAGGAGCTTATACACCAAAATATAAGAGAAGGTGCGTCGTGTAATGGTCAAACAACAAAGGTTTTAGGGTTTTAAACTACAGAAAACAGCAGTAATTCTTATGTATATATAATTCATTTGAAATTGTTTTCTTACTTGGGCTGGGTTATATATAAATATTTTGATTGAAGTATATAATTCCTTAATAATTGTAGTAGTTAATTATGCTAATATAATTTTTCACAGGAAGAATCAGCAAAAAAGAGTGATGATTCAAGTTTCCGCAGATGGCCTTGGTTCTGATTTGTGGGCTTGGCGCAAATATGGCCAGAAACCTATCAAGGGCTCACCCTATCCCAGGTTCAATCTCCATCTCTAGCTAGCTCGGTACTAAGGTAGTATTTGGTAGAACTTCTAGTAATCGCTTCTCAGCTTTTTCTTATCAAAATTTTAAGAAAAAGTTGCGAAGTGCTTTTTAGAAACTCTCACAAACACTATCTAAGTGTCACACATTTAGATAGTGTTTGCAGAGCTTCTATGTAAACACTTCTCATCAGTTTCAGAACTCGTGCATTCAAGTACGATCATGATCTAAAATTTCGAAACGAAACTAATAATGAGATTTTTTTTTTATGTAATTATGATAAATTATCTGATCATCCACGACTCGATAGATCATAAGTGTTTGATCATAAGGGGAAACCCTTATTAGATGCTCTAATCAAGTCCTTCATTTCCTCATTAGTACATGCTATAGAATGATAGATTATGTGGGCCAATCCGGTTTCAATCCAAAAGTCATGATATAATAATGGCGATTTAGTTACTTCGCATTTTTCTTTATCGGAAAATATATACTAAATAATTTATACATGTTAAAAATAGAAATAAAGGGTAAGATTTTGTTAATAACACGATAATTAACAAATGTTGAAGATATATATTTCACTGAATATATAATTATTTAGTTTAATATTAAACATTTTTGTTTCCATGATGTACAGAAGCTATTACAGGTGTAGTAGCTCAAAGGGCTGTTTGGCAAGGAAGCAAGTGGAGCAAAGTTGCAGTGATCCAGGAATGTTTATCATAACCTACACAGCCGAGCACAGCCATAGCCAGCCAACTCGAAGGAACTCGTTAGCCGGTACCGTCAGGCAGAAATTTCCCAATCCCAAAAGCCCAAATCACACACCCAAACTAGACGCTAACATTGCTACTACACTAGTCTCTCCAAAACCCCTTGATGATCTCCAGGCGTCTTCATCAATCAAACAGGAGATGAAAGAAGAAAATGATCAAATATTGCCCATCTCGAGTGATGGTGGCTTCGACGATGACTACAACCAGTTCGACATCTCAGATTCCATGTTCAACGATGACTTCTTCTCGGGTCTGGATTTTCTTGATGGCCTCGATTGTCATGCAAGAACTTCATGTAGATGAATATCAAATTTCTTTTTTTTTTTTGAAAAATAAAATAAAATTTGAAGTCTAATTTTAATGGAATATACTAATATAAGTCGTATCTATTTAACAACACGGAATCATATGCTCTCCATTAAATTTATCGTGCACAAAACTAAAGCTGCGTTTAGGTACTTTATGGATTTCATTTGCATGGGAGAATATGATATATATATATAGGAAAGATTTTAAAAATGGATTTCACATGGCACGAAAAATGGGTATATTTGAAATATATTATAGTTACTATTGAAACTTGAAAATGTTTAACTTTATATAAATTGGATTTGATCCACTTGAAATTATCTCATCCAAATAAGTGTTGTAAATGTGAATTAAAATTAAAGTTTGAGTTAAAATGTGGTTCATGAATGTGGCTATCCATCCAAATTGGATTTGAGATCCACTTGATATTATCTCATCCAAATAAGTCAAGAACTTAAAATCATGGCTTTCAAAACTATCAATCCAAATATATCCTGATTAAAAAGCATTATATATATAATACTCCGGGCCTGCATCCAAGTTCTACAAATATACTGTCAAGTAGCCTTATAATAATCACTGCATACAAGCATGAATAACAATAAGAAGTATTTGTCCTCATTGAGGGGTCCGAATTGGTGAAATATTAGGTAAGTTATTGACAATTAATGGTTAGGAGTTCGATTCTCCCTACCAACATCTTTTCGGTCAATCTTTTTATAGGCGTTGTTCAGTGCGGTTTACCTAGCAACGCAGTTTGCAAGCTAATCACGTTAATTAGCGAGAGGATTTATGTAGTAGCCCAACTCCTAATTAAGTTAATCTATTGTCTAAATATGATTAACAGGTTCTCATTTGCATTATGAAGCATGAAAATCATATTCAAGACAACCAAAAATGGTTCCGAGAGTTTCAATTGTTGGGACAGTTCGGAAGCTCCGAAGAGCAGTTCGAAAGCACCGAACTAGTTCGGAAGCTAGTGTTGTTAATCGGAAGTACCAAGAAGTTTGAAAGCACCGAACAACAGATCAAAAGCTCTGATCTCATGTCAGTTAGAAAGGATATGTGTTTTGATTGGTGATTGGACTTGAAAGAATTCCGAAGGTTCGAACTGTGTCGGCAGCAGTGTATTGTCCAATCAGAGACACACGTTCGGTAGAGGGAGTTCGGAAGGACGATCGGAAGTTTTGAAGTGCGTTCGGAAGCTTCGAACGAGAGATCGGACGTTCCGATCGAGGTCTATATATAGGGACCGAGAGCTTCACTTGCCTCAAAACTTTTCCAAGTTTCTCTCTCGTTTATAGTCGAGTTTTAAGGGTTTTTGGGCGACGTATTCGAGGGCTAGGCGGTGACGAGGCGTTATCGAGATCGTAGCAGTGTTGTGCCTTGAGTTTAGGGAAATCGTCATCAAAGAGCTGACTACGAACACATGTATATCGCTAGTCACTGATTAACTTCAGCGAGTAGCTATTAGTCAAGTTAAGACTTTTGGTAGACATTTAGTGATACAGTGATTATCTGTTTATAGGCTTAGACTAGAAAGCCAGTATCGCTAAGTTGCTTATTATGAGTTACAGACGTACTATTCGAGATACCGTGGTTTGAGTATTCATGTTTTATGTTTGCATGATTTATATAGAATGGCTTATGTGTATTTATTATGTCACGATTATTATGCTGCATGCATTATCATGTTTTGTTGCATATACCTTGATATTATCAGTAGAGGGGTTTCTCAGAACCAAGGTTTTAATTTGTGGATGGATTCCATGGATTTGGATCCGGTTATTCCACATAATTCTTATGGTATGGGAGTATTTTCTGATGCAACGACCTAGTGTGCTACATACCATGGCGCCATTTTTTGAGCAAGAGTTTCTACCGTGATAGGTTTTCGGTACTCATTCATTTGAATTTGTCATTCATAGCATGTGTATATTCATACTTTCGTATTGAGAATTTTTAGCTCATGTTCTCGTTTTGGTTTTGGACACTGCCAGGATCGGAGTGCTAGTTACTAGTAGTGAGTTGCTACTGTTCTAGCACTAGTTTCTGAAGCAGTCGCCTACTGCTTCTGGTAGTGAGTTCAGCAGTGTGAGCCACTGAACTATCCTTTCTCTGATTCTTCAAAACAGTTAACTAACAAATATACAATTGTGTGGAATAAGATCAACTGAGAGATTGAACTTATATAAAAATGGTCTACTGGATGTGTGTGTGTGTTTTCAACAGGAAATAAAAAATACAAGAATTTGTTTTTGGATGTTTGGAGACTTAACTGCTCTACCTCTTCTTCTGTTTCCAGAAGGTACTCACTAAAACTTTGACTAACAGCCCACCTCATCTAGGACTTACCCCATTGCATACTGCTGAAACTCCTAGTTTCTTTACTGGTTTTAACCCTCGACTAAAATCAGGTTACAGAGGTTTGCAACATCTCAAATGTATGAATAACGAGTTTACAGATTAACACTTCACACAAAATGATCGTAAAAAGATCTGATCTACTTGAAGCGTGTGTTGAGTGTTCTTCGACTCTGATATGATCTACAATGAATGCTTTGAACTCCTCTACTGGTTATATGTCATGAACAACTGAAAGTGTTCAGTTGTTCTAAGACATGATATGAGTGATTGTGAGTTCTTGCGAGCCAGATAGTTCTCCTAATAGTTGTGGTCTCTTATTTATAGGTACAAAATAACAGTCATCTTGATAATTCAAACACATCCGTTGGTTTGTAGCCGTTTTTTTGTCTTTTAGTTCTCTGTAGAAGGTACTATTTTTGCCTCTTGCACAGTTCTGATTGTATCAGTGTACGAGAGACCTTGTATAGGGGTTAATAGCTTTGACTGGTTAACAGAGAGCTTCCGCTGGTTTGCTCTTCTGCTTCTGCTTCTGCTTCCATTCAACTGGTCTATTTGTTCCCTTTAGTTTTGCTTAGCAGCCAGTTGAATACTGGTCAACTTTCTTCTCTTTGACTTCTTTTTACTGCTTCTATTGATGTAAGACCCAAAAATATTAAATTATTAATTATGAGATTTGAAAATTAAATTCCATATTATGGGCTAATATTGATTTGAGAAGTTATGGAAATGATAGATTTAATTTCCGAGCCGAAAATATTTAATTTGAGAATTTACGGATTTTGAGAATTAAATTCCGAGAATTCTTAAATTAAAATAATAAATATTTGATTTGAATATTTATGGAATTTGAGATTAAATTCCATATTTCTGAAATTAAAGAAGATGTATTTTGAAGATAAAACCCGATCAGGGGTTGATTGGAGAATATCGAAGATTCGAGGGCTAAAGTGCAAAAGGCCGGGATTATTGATTTAATTCGAATTTATTTAATTTTAATCCGAGTATATTTAATTTGGGAATATTTAGAGTTTCGATTTTAATTCTAATATTCTTAAATTATTTTGGATTGAAATTGAATTAAAACGAAGGCCAAGGACTGAATTGCAATTACTGAAGACTTGAGGGACTAAATTTCAATTTATGCAATACATATCCGATTTAATCAGATTTTTAAGCTTGTACACGTGCATAAGTTGTAAGAAACTTCAGAATTCAGAAAGTGAACAGAGGAGCTCGAACCCTCTTCCATTTCCTTTGCTTTTCGATTTTCAAATCGCCATAACTTTTGTTTCGCTCGTCCGATTTCAATTCCGAAAGATGTTCTGGAATCCTTGCGACGAGGGCTTCGATTTGATGTAAGTATTTTGTTCTCTCAGTATGTTTTGAAGAACGAAATATGGCAGATATCAGATTATGAAACTATGTTGTGTCTTTGAGTTCGTATGCCGTTCGATATCGCAGTCGGATTGGAAATGAATTTAGAAATGAACTTGTCATTGTTTCAGCATGTTTTTGACTTGTTAACATGTGATTATAGCTGCTGATATGATGAATTGAATGATGAATTCAGCTGATATAAGTGATACGAATGACTGAATTGATTAGAAAGGAATTCGATACCGAGTCGATTTTCGATTTTCAATCGCTATAATACCAGTTGATGTTTTGACATCTTTTTGATAGCCTATAACTGAGTTGAGATAGTTGTTTAGATGTTATGAATGTTATAGCATTTTTATTTCTCGATTTCAGTTGAGTTTCGAAGGCTAACGATTCAAGACTCCGAGTTATATCGAATAAGAAAAAGTTGAAGTTTGAAATAATGTTGATTGAATCTATATTGATGATTTTGATTCAATTCTGAAATGATTGAATAGAATGAGGCTTGATATACATGTTTTGATGATATGTTTCAGAGTTTAATAGGAGACTATTGACTCAAGAACCTCAACTTGAAACCAAAGAAGAAGTGATCAAGATTGAAGTGAATGTGAGTGAAGATGATTGATGTTTGAATGAGCAGATTTGCTATGAGTTGTGGTACTTCCTATCCAGATGTGGACCATCGTCAACTCGAGAATGAAAGGTATAATGACGACATCGCGAGTCAGGGACTGTGAAACTCAAGAACGACTATTCTTGAGTTATCTCGAACAAACCACATACTTGTTTAAGTATTTGTTCTTGAGGTAGAACTTATGTATTGTCGATCCATCACAGGTAGTGGATCTTTATTGCTTTTGATATGATTGTATATTGAATTGATTCTATGCCAAGGTTGCGGTTAACCTTATTTTCTAGCCCGTAATGGCTACGATAGATGGATATCCATGTCAAGATCGGTTACGAATCTTGATGGCAATGAAGTGATAAGAATCAATTCTTGAGATAAGCGCGCTATATAAATTGAGTTTTGATTTGAAGTTGAGTCAATATATGCGTTATTTTTACTCTATTCTTGAGTTGATATGTTTAGAGTTGATATGAATTTATTTAACGCATTTATATGTCGATTATACTGAGAATGATTTCTCACCGGAGTTTATCCGGTTGTTGCTTTGTTTTGTATATGTGCATTGCATGGGGCATGAGCTTTGTTGAGACGACATTGACAGATTGGGAGCGAGACTTAGCAAGTGTGGACTTGGGTTTTAAGCAGAAGAATGGTAGTTAGATAGCATCAAACTTGATATGAACTTATAAACTTGAAGCTCACATTTGAGTCTTTGTGTAGCTTGCTCAATTAATATCTATTATGTTATTCAAATTGATGTATTCAATGCATTTTTTGATGCCAGAGACTTCGTATATGATTACATGCATGTTCTCAGATGTTATATCATGTATAGACTTGAATTTATTTGAAGGATCTTGCCATTGTTCCAAGCTTGACAGCAGAAAATGTCTTCTGATGTTTTCTGAAAATGGTGCCCGCTCGATCGGGTGAAGTTCACCGATCGAGCGAGGCCCTTAAATTGAAGGCAGAAAATCGAGCATTTTGGGCTCGCTCGATCGGCTAACTTTGCCCGATCGAGCGAGGCCAAAAATGTGCAGACCCGAGAATTTGATATTTTGCTCGCTCGATCGGCTGACTTTGCCCGATCGAGCGAGGCTCTGAGATTTTTAAAAAAAAAAAAAATTTCTGCTCTTGATTTATTATTCTTTAATTGTTTGATTAATTGTTTAATTAATCATTAGTTGCCCTAAAATGAGATTAACAACCCGAGGTCCCCACAATTGATTTGCTTTTCTGCTCTTCATCTATTGTTTATTGGTTCTCTTTACTCTTCTGCTTCTGTTCCGCAACTTCTGCTTTTAAATTTGTTGATGTGCACAGTTGAATGTCAAACACCGAAACTTAGATATTTGATTTTCTAACAGACACCCCATTCTACGGGGCATGACTTAGGTTGGACGAATCCGGGAGGTAGCGGTCATTAATTGAGCTGCAGCATGGTGAATTGTACTATACCAAGTTTTCATTTGTGGAATTTAGTATTACTTTTGATAGGGTTGTATAACATTTATCAATATTTGTTTTGGGGCCGGTCGTATTCTTGCCGGTAGTTTTAGTTGAGTTATTTAAGTTTTTGCTGGTTTAATTGATTATTGTGTTTTAAGTTATTTTGCATACTTAAACTAATTTGCTTAGTTAGTAATTCCGGAATGAGTTACTACAGTTTACCTAGTGCGCACCGAAATGTTGGGTTCCCACGACATAAAATAACTATAAGAAGTATTTGTAAATAAAAAAAAACTGTGTTATTGTACAAGTAATGAAAAAGTTGAGAAAATCAGAAGTGGGTAATATTTTAAAACAGTGAAAAATTAAAAATTAAAATTAGGTAGTGTTTGATAAATAAGTGATTTATTAATTTTTTTACTAAAATAATTTATAAGATTCAAAATCACTATATGATCAGTTTTTTTTAGCTAAATCAAAATCTAACGCACAATGTGCATTTAAGAGTAACACAAAAACTTATTTTTTAAAAAATTCAAAGCTAAAAATCATTTTTTAATGATTGTAAATACTCTTAAATGAGTGAGTTAATCTAAATGTCATTAAAAGAAGTCGAAGAATAATACATGCATGTATACAGTGCCGAACCTGAGTTTTTTAAGTCTGAGGCGAGTGTAAAAAAATTGCTGCCCTTAAAGCTTAAAATTCATATATTTTTCCATCGATAAATATGATAGTATGAATAACATAAATTTAATAAATAAAATTAAAGATATATAAAAATATGTAATAAATAAATACTAATAAAGTCAATATTATCCAAACAAAATGTGAAATTTATGTTTTGAACCGATAAATGTTCACTTGAATATTGATTGTCTCTCAATTTTGGAACGAAAATATGATTAATTTTGCCTAAAAGTGTTCTCAAACAGCACTTTTTTTCTTGATTGATACATAGCCAATTCATTTATCTTTTATATAACATAATTGATCGAAGATGAGTTTCGCACAACTTCAACTTGAAAAACCCTCTTTCGGTAAATGCAACTTCTGTTGGATCACAAAAATTATGCATTCAAGTGTTAGAAAATATCCTGAAACGAATCGATAAACAAATATCAAGTGATAGCGAGCTTGATCATCATATAATGGGGGGATTTGATTTTTAGTGGGAACTTGCTAGATATATTCTGAATTGATTATTGATTTTTGCTGAATATTTATGTGGATAAAAAGATAATTTAAGTGAGACTTCAAATCTTCATCACATGTTACTGTCCATTAATTATTATTCATGAGATGAGATCGTGAATTATTTATATACCATAATAGTAATTTTTTAAAATTTTGGTGCCCCCAAAATTTTGGGGCCCGAGGCACTTGCCTCAAAATTAATATAACAGGTCCGGGCATGCATGTATAAGTATCGAAATTCATGAAATGTTTTAAAAATATCTCATTCACATTAACCATTATCCTTTCAATAATCACGTTATTGCGAGTTTTCCATAACATGTATTGTAGTACCCAAAAAATCCATCTATCTACTCACGAGTGTTAAATGAATTTTAAATAAATTTTAAGTTATTTTATTTATTTATTTATGATTTAAAAGTTATTTTTAAATAAATGCTTTTATGTAATGTATTAAGGATCAAAAGAGTGTGTTCAAAAGGTTTCTCATGCTATTTATTTCGCATGAGATTTTAATGTTTCAAAGTTGAGATTTTAAATGTTCAAATATATTTTTAAATATTGTGTTAAATAATTTAATGTTTTCTATTATGCCTGATGTTTAACGATTGAAAAAGATAGTTTAATGTATTTTAGGTATGAGTTTTATAATTCCGGTGACGAAGGAATCGTGACTAGCTTATGAACGAGATTTAAGAAATTTTAAGTTATGTGTATTTTATACGAATATTTATTTTTAAGTTCAAAATATGTTTGTGCAGCTTTTTATTTAAAAGTTGGGCTTGGTATTTAATTTTAATAATTTAGGGAGAGATATTTTAAAATATGAATTTTTAAGTTGTCGAGCCAACTTTCGGTACAAGAACTTACTACAAATTTGTGTGTAAGTTTATTTCCCCAAAATCTTCTTTTTCACGCCGCCTCTTCCCCTACCCCTTCTCTGCAGCCGTCATCTCTTCACCTACCCTTCTTTTAAAAAATTTGCACTATTTGAAAGAAGTTTATCGTTCAACTCGTTCGTGGCAAGGCTAGGTCGTATTCCTGAGGTCCGGATTTCTCCATACCAAAGAAAAAAGACAAGTTTTTAGGTCTTTTGAATACCAATCGATAATATATTTATTTTGATATAAAAAAGATGTATGTTGATGTGTAAGTTATGTATATTGCATTGATTCTATAAGTTTTTGATGAGCATGATGTAGAATTGTAAAACGTGAATCGTTTTTGACGTTTTGGTTAAAGATTTTGAGAAAGATGTTAAAGAATTTTGAGAAAGATGTTGAATATGAATATTTTTGAATGTATGTATTTTTAGTTGAGTTATTTGCACCAAATACTCCTATGAAATATTGAAAATGCACACTTTTCCCTGTGAATTTTAATAGGCATCTTCAACTGTTACCTTTTATAAAATTAGCAAACGCGCTCCTTCATATGAGTGATTGTTGCGTACGCGCTTCTCATGTGACTGGGAAAATATTTTGATTTTTTTGCACCAAATACCCCTATGAAATATTAAAAATACATGTTTGACCTCTTGAAAATATAATTTTTAAATTTATTCAATCCATAATACACAATTTTTATTAAGATCCAATTATAAAATATTTACCAAACATTTATCATTTTATTAATTTTATTTTATATTAAATTTATTATTTTTAATTAATTTTTAACTAAAAAATATTATTACTTTATCTTGCTATCATTATTTATTAAACTCACTTCGTGTTTTCAACTTATAAATTAAACATGCATTCATAAACAAGGATTTAAATACCTAAAAGTACCAAAATATTGAACCAAAATGATAAGTTCACGCATATTACTTTTCGTGAAGATGCATTGCATAATTTGCAGTAAATAATAATACACAATTTTTATTAAGATCCAATTATAAAATATTTATCAAAAAATTTCATTTTACTAATTTTTATTTTTATTTAAATTTATTATTCTAAATTAATTTGTTAATTAAAAAAAAATATTACTTTATTTTGCTATCAGTATTTTATTAAACTCACTTCATCTTTCCAACTTCTTTATTAAACATACATTCATAAATAAGAATTTAATACCTAAGTTCATGCATATTTTGGTTCAATATTTTGGTACTTTTTGATATTTAAATCATTGTTTATGAATGCCTGTTTAATGGAAAAATTGGAAATACGAAATGAGTTTAATAAAATAACAAAGTGAGTAATAATATTTTTTTAGAAACAAACTAATTAAGAAATAAATTTAAAATAAAAACAAAAATTTATAAAATGAAAAATGTCTGGTGAATATTTTATAATTGGATCTTAATAAAATTGTGTATTATAGGATGAATAGATTTAAAAATTATACTTTCAAGGGATCAAACATGTATTTTTAATATTTCGTAGGGGTATTTTTGGTGCAAAAAAAAATTGTAATGTTTGCCCAGTCGCATGAGGGGCGCGTGCGCAACAATCCTTCACATGAAGGGGCACGTGTGCTAATTTTATAAAAAGTTATAATTGAAGATGTATATTAAAATTTTATAAGAAAAAAGTGTGTATTTTCAATATTTCACATAGGTATTTGGTACAAATAACTCATTTTTAGTTTAAAGCTTTTGAAGATTTGACATGTGTTGGGTTATCCTGGGTTAGCGACATCAGTTACGATTTCAAGGATCAAGGCTGGTGTACTAATAAAAATGAAATGAGGCCAATTTTATTAGAAATACAATTCATAGAACTACAATTTTATTGTTTTGACTTTTGTCCAAATCATTTTGGAAGAAAGGCCAAAACCACCCTGAAGTGTGTCGTGTGTACCGTATTTTTCTCCACTGACACATCTTCGTAGAACGAGCATAATGTTTCATTGAAATATCCATTTATGGTGAGGCCCATACCATTTGAAATCCAAACATAGTGCTACAACTGTCATATTTATCATTTTTCCTAATTCGGGACGAAAAATAACGTTTAAGGCAGAACAATCCACGCTCGTGCGTGTGCAGAGACCGCCCCGCGCCTGGGCTGGGCTCGAGCGGGAATTTATTCCGCTCGAGCCCAAATGTTTCTGTCTAAAAATTTTTCATGTATGTTTTTAAGTCATAAATTCATGTTTATGATATTTTAAGGTGTTTTAAGTATTTTTAAAGTTCATATGCAAAAAGTTTCAAGTTCTAATGTCAAGAACGAAAAGAACGATTCACGTGGATCGATTTAGTTATGTAGTGCATTACATGCTAGTATGTTCTCACGAAAGCTATGTTCTTTATGAAAACATGAAGTTTATAAACATTTTTATCTCTATTTCACTTAGCATACATGGTTTTCGAACATGAAAGGATTTTAAGAGCATGACATGTTAAGTTTAAAGTTATTTTCAAGGTTCATGATGACATGATATTTTTAAGATATTTTTAAGTATGATTCATGAAGGATAAGAATATTTATGATGCAAATGTTTTATTATTGATATGACAAAGTTATGAGAAAGTTTATGAAGAAAATGTTATGAAGACGATGTTATGATGATGATGTTTATGAAGAGAAAGAATGATCAAATTTACAAAGTTATGATGTTGAATGATGTATTGTATGCATGAAATATTTTGATGTTATATGTGACTTTATGGTGGCAAAACGAACGAAAATGACGGGATTTGGACTTTTGGAATGAGATCCGAAAGGGCCTATCCAAAATACGTGCTCAAGAGAATGTGAAACGACTCCTTGGGATAAGCTCCGGGGATGACCTTTCCAAATACGTGCTCAAGAGATGGAGAAATTGGCTCTCTGGGATGAGCTCTGAGGATGACCTTTCCAAATACGTGCTCGAGAGATGGAAGAATTGGCTCTCTGGGATGAGCTCCGGGGATGACCGTTCCAAAACATGTGCTCATACGACGGTTTGCACAAATGCATATATTTCATCACAACTATATGAAAGTTTTATGTTATGTTCAGTTAAATTTACTTTTATGTCATTTACTGCATGATTTTTATAATCAAATGTTGTACATTCAAAGCATGATGATTTTTATTATGTAATTATGTTGTTTATGAGTAATTCTTGTTGAGTCTTTAGACTCACTATACTTGATTGGTGTAGTTGGATTTGAAATGTATTGAATTAAAAGCTTGGTGGAATGGTTGAAGAGTCCAAGAGGCGAAGACATTGCATGACACGACTGTTCAAACTGCTGGCATTTTGAAGCGAGAAACTTTGCATATTTTATTTTTGTTGTTACATTATTTTATGCATTACCTTTAAAAGTCAGTTTTGAGAAATGTTTAGCTTTAGCATTTTATATGATAGCCTCGGGGCGATGGATTTTAATGCTTTTAAGTTTTTAACATTTATGTTGTTTAGTTCAGTATGATCGTTTTGTTCTTGGTACCACAAATATTTTAAAAAGTATTTTCGCACTGCGTTTATTTTATTAAAACTTATGTTTCGTTCGTTTTCCTAAGATTTCAATTGATGGTTGAGGTTCGCTATGTAAGTAGCAATTTTGGCATGCCCGTATTAGAACTGGTCTTTGTCTGTAGGGTTGAATCCTTTGTTTCAAATATTTTATTCACGTTAGAGTCATGATAATTTGTAAGTGTTATTTATAAATTTTAATTTCAAGTACGATTTATTAAACTCGCAAACGCGATTCATGCTCTGCACCTTTATATTTGAAAATTTTTGTCACACTTTTCCGCATTTTCATTCTTGTAAATATTGTTTAAAAATACGGGATGTCACATGTATAGTGTTTAATAAATAAGTTATTTTATTATTTATTTTTGGGAAATAAATTTTTGACCACTAATTTGTTTAATTTTGAGTTTGGTCTACTAAGTTTTCAAAGTTTGATTTTGGTACGTTAACATTTAATTTTTTGTTATTTTTTGGTTTAATTGCTAACGTGATATCGAAAAAATGATGACGTGACTTTGAAAAATATGAACTTGTCAAGCTTTAATTGTAGGAACGATCGCTTGTTTCTTTATCAAAAGTTATAGTTGGTGGTAATGATACAATTCAATTCTTTTAAACCGCACATCAGTCCAAGTGTCATGGTTCGATAGCTCTACCCAACAAAGATAATTATTGCATCTCAACAAGCTTTCATGTCAGCAATTGGCCCAAGGTATCCGAAAATTAAATTTTATTGTACCAAACAAACTTTGAAAACTTAATCAATGGACCAAAACCCAAAAATTTACAATTTAATGGACCCAAAAATCATTTTTCCTTAATTTTACTAGAATCACTTTTGAAGAATGAAAATTATCATATGACCAATTTTTGTGCTAACACATAATCTGTATTTAAGAAATAAAAAAAATTGATTTTTTAAGTCAGTGATAATTTTTTTAGTTATTGTAAATATTCCCAAATGACCGAAATTATAATATATGTCATATTCAAAAAGAAGTCGAAGGATAATACATGCATGGCCTTGAAACATATTTCATATGAAGCATTCTCCCTTCAATAATCATGTTATTTCTAGTTTTTCATAAAACATATAACTGTATACAAGCAGAGGCGGAGCTTATTCAGTCCCAGTGTGGGCACTTGCCTACACTAGGCCCAAAAAAAAAGGGGATATATGGTCTAGTTTTTTATTCAGCCCACACTACTTAATTTTTTTTTAAAAAAAAATCGTGAAGCCCACTACTTATTTGGATTGACTGATTCCAATTCCATCTTGCCCAAGTCTTCTTCTGCGGACTGCGATAAAAGTCGGGACCTTTCTGATTTTGAATCAGCCGCTGCTCTCTTGAGTCATCCTTCAAAGATCGTCGTCATTCATCTGGGGCCAGAGATGCCATGATTTTTTAGCTTTTCTTCTAGATTGGTCTCCATATTTAGGTATGTAAAAATATAAATAGGCGAATAATTTTGTTGGTAATGAGATATTAGGTTTCAATTGAACTTCTTATTTATTGTTTAATTGAAATTTTAAATTATATGTTAATTATGGAGAATTGAAAATTGAGAATGATGAGCAATCGTGATTCACGTGAGGGCCATTGAAATTTGAAATTTTAGCATTCTTTTTTTTTTCGATACAGTGGTAAGTGAGTTGGGTTTTTATTTTGCTTTTGTTTTTTGAATTTTGATACATTATTGTTTAATTGGTTTGTTTGTTGAAACAATGTTGGTTTTTAGTAATAGATCAATTGATCAAATGAAAGTTGTTTTGTGTTGTTTTATTCTTAATTATTTTGTTGCATTGGTCTATAATTTGTTTAATTTCATTGTATGAGTTCACTCTAAACATTTATAATTTTTTTTATTTCGTTAGGAAATCAATATATCTACAATGAATAGATTTTATAAAAGAAAAGATCCAGATCCAGAACCAGAAATACAAAGCAGTGGAGATATTACAGTGGTTGAAGAATTTGATTTCTCACAACTACCGGCAGATCCTGGATTAAGGACTCCAATTTGTGCTTATAATGTCAACATTAGGGATCAAGTTCGAAGGACATATTTGCAAAAAGGCCCATGTCAACCATCAGGCTATGAATTCCAAAAACAAAAATTTGGAGCAAGCCAATGGAGACGGTTCAATCCTTCATGGTTTAAGGAATTTGGTGATTGGTTAGAGTATAGTATAGAAAAAATGCCGTGTATTGTTTGTATTGCTATCTCTTCAAGGCTAATAAGGAAAAACAAGCAGGAGGGGAATCTTTTTTTAGTGAAGGATTCGTAAATTGGAAGTGTAAAGACAGGTTAAATATTCATGTTGGCCAGCATGACAGTGAACATCATAAAGCCCGAATGAATTGTGAAGCTTTGATGAATCAAGATGAGCACATTCAATCAGTTTTTCACAAGCTGTCAAAAAGCAAATGCGGAATGATTATCGCATTCGTCTCAATGCTTCGATTGATTGTATTAGAGTTTTGTTGCGACAAGGGCTTTTATTTCGGGGTCATGACGAAACTGAAAATTCTCTTAATCCAGGTAACTTTCTTATCCAACTGGAATTTTTGGGTGCCATAATAAAGAGATTAATGATGTAATATTGAAAAAATGCTCCTAAAAATTGCAAGTTAACATCCCCTGATATTCAGAAAGAAATAGTGAGTGTTTGTGCCACTGAAACAATTAATATTATTATCAGAGATGTTGGTGATTCATTGTTCTCTATTTTAGTTGATGAATCTCGTGATGTGTCAACAAAGGAGCAAATGTCAGTTTTCATCCGTTATGTGGATAGTAGTGGACACGTAAAGGAACGTTTTATTGGGATTGAACATATTTCTATTACTACTGCACTCTCACTTAAGGCCGCAATTGATAAAATGTTCTCTAGATATAATTTAAGCATATCTAAGTTGAGAGGACAAGGGTATGATGGAGCAAGTAATATGCAAGATAAATTTAAAGGTCTAAAAGCACTCATTTTAATGGAGAACCCAAGTGCATTTTACATACATTGTTTTGCTCATCAACTGCAACTAGCTCTTGTAGTTGTGGCCAAGAAAAATCTTCCGATTTCTATTTTCTTTCGTGTTGTTGGTGATGTGGTAAATGTTGTTGGAGCATCTTGCAAACGGTCAGATCTTTTTCGAGAGAAACATTCAGATTTTATTGTGGATGCATTAGAGAGGGGTGAGATTTCAAGTGGTCGGGACCTTAATCAAGAAACTTCCCTTCAACGTGTGGGGGATACACGTTGGGGGTCACATTACTATTCTTTGACAAGTTTGATTTCTATGTTCTCTGCTGTCAGTGATGTGCTTGAAATAATTTCGAAAGATGATCCTAGTTCTCCTGATCAAAAAACTAAGGCATTTAATTTATTAGAGTAAATACTTTCATTCGATTTTGCATTCAATCTCCACTTGATGAAACACGTCTTAGGAGTTTCAAGTGAATTGTCAATAGCATTGCAAAAAAAAGGATCAGGATATTGTGAATGCAATGGAATTGGTACAAGTATGCAAACACCGACTTCAAAAGATGAGAGATGATGGTTGGGATTCATTTTTAGAAAAGGTTCACCGATTTTGTGAGCAGCATTACATTGATGTTCTCAAAATGGATGATATGTTCACACGTTGGGCACCACGTGGTCGTCCTCATCGTAATCCACCCGAAGTGACAAATTTGCATCACTATCGTGTGGATTTATTCTATGGTGTCGTTGATATGCAACTTCAAGAGTTAAATGATCGTTTCTCAGAGACAGGTATGGTGTTGCTCCTTTGTGTAGCTTGTTTGTGTCCACAAAACTCATTTTTGGCTTTTGAGAAGAAAAAATTGATGCAACTAGCTGAGTTTTATCCACAAGATTTTTCAAGATTTGATCTCCTCGTGCTTGACGATCAACTTGAAACTTACATATGTGATATGCGTTCTAACAAAGAATTTCAAGGAATAAAAGGACTTGGTGAACTTTCAGAGAAGTTAGTCGTGTCAAAGAAAAATATGGTTTACCCGTTGCTTTATAAGCTTTTGACATTGGCATTAATTCTACCGGTTACGACTGCGACTGTCGAGATAGTGTTTTCTGCCATGAGAATTGTTAAAGACAGATTACACAATCGAATGAGTGATGATTGGATGAATGATAGTCTCATTGTCTATGTAGAAAAAGATGTATTTCTAACCATTGATAATGAAACTATTGTACAAAGGTTTCAAAATATAAAGACTCGAAAGGAACAATTGCAAGGTAATTATTTTAATGTTTTATGATTATCATATTTTATATTTTTGCTTTATTAATTATAACATCATTGCCTACACTGAACAATATTTCTAGCTCGTATACAAGGAAAAAAAATTCCATATTTTATTAATATAAGAGAGGACCTTCGATATGCATGTTTGCACTGCAGATATATAAACAAATAATTAATCACATGCATCCTATCATTCAAATGAAATGGTATTGGTATATTAATTAACTTATCCTATTTTTTGTTTCGATATGCTAAGTTTTCAAGATATCGTATTCATACACCAACTATTAATTTTTAGCAATTTTGATTCAACTGATGACATGACATAGGATAAATCAACAATTTCAGAAGTCATGTCAGTATTTTTCAACACTACTTTAGCACTTTGGCGAGAAAGTATTGCAAATCCCCCCATCCACGCCGCCCAAAAAAAAAAAAGAGTCGGTGCTTTGGAAAATAAATTTTTTAATCTACTAACTTTTTTTTTAATTTGGATTTTGGTCCACTTTATTTTGATATATTAAATTTTAGTTTTTCGGGTTTTTAGTCATATTTCGACATAGTATTGACGTGATACAAGAAAAATGATGACATGACACTAGAAATTATTGACTTGTTTGATATACCAAAATAATAAAAACTAAAAATTTATGTACAAAAAGTCAAAATTGAAAGGGAAAACTGCAATTTTAGTTCTACATGTTTGCCACTTTTCGATTTCGGTCATCTATGTTTTCATATTTTAGTTTTAGTTCTGCATGTTCTGATTTTTGACAATTTTAGTCTTTTTTCTTCGAAAATGCTTATGTGACACTATACATGTCAGTTCCACATAAGCAGTGCATTGGTGCCACATCAGCGCCACATCGAAAAAAAAAACTAAAATTGTAATAAAAAAAAAAACAAAGATAGCGGATTAAAATTGAAATATGAAACTATAGAGGATCGAAATCGCAAAGTGACAAATATACATGAAAAAAAAAACAATTTTCCCAAATTGAAAAGTAGACAAAAACTCAAACCTAGATAAGTTGGTGGAAAATGTCTCAAAATTTTAACTTGTGATAGATTCCTTCCCGTTTTTCCAATTAATCGGTAAAGTCTTAGATAATATTACAACTATACCCTTAATTCTTTTTAGACAAAAAAAATTTGAATTAAATAAATTAAATTAGATGCAGTCAAACGTGTCAGACAAAATTAAATCTCATTTTCTAGTTATCCTCTCATTGAAACGAAGGATAGGAAGAGGAAGAGGGAACGATTTTCTTCCCCCAATTTAAAATAATCGTTTCATTTGTTACAATTACTTGAATATTCACAGTATTTAATTTTTTTACGTTAATTTTAGGTTAATTACTTCATGTATACGATGCTATATATAAAAACTTACATGAAGCCAACAATATGCAACACAAATTATTTTGGAATTAAGTTACTGATACCAGTTGAACATTATGAACAACTTTTTGATGATTGATGTGACAATTAGATAATTGGAGGTTCTAGGCCAATTTTTAGGAAAAAAGCCTATGTAATTTTTTTTATATTAAATATCGTTACAAACATTTTATCTATAATTAATTTTTTAAAATTTCAAATTCTTGCAACTTAAAATAATAACAAAAAATTGCATCATGAAAAAGAAAATGATAGTACATGATGACTCAAATAACTATTAATATGTGTTAAAATCATAAAACATTATCCCAACTAGGAGAACCAATTCGGACGGGTTTGGATCGGATTGATATAATATATTAATAAAATAAAATCTCTAACCGATATATATCATGAACAAATTTGTTGCCAATACCTATCAAAGCTAATTTGGTAAGCTAGCTATTCATAATTTATCAAAGTGGAACACAAGAAGTAATTTTAGTATAATATGGTGGGTTTTTCTAAATTATATATATATATATATATATATATATATATATATATATAAGTGTTGATTTAATCATTCTCATTTAGATAACTTATGTGCTAACTATATTTTATTTATATTTTATAAACTAAAATTTAATTAGATATAAACAACTATGTTGAAACGCAACGCGCACAAGACGACTAGCATGAATAAAAATTGTTTCATCTAGCCAATTAGAACTTATGAGAAAATCTATCAACTTTAATAAACATTAGTAATTTCCTATATATGAAAGTCAGTAAGAAGCGAAGTCATGAAAAAAATTAATTAAATTTAGGTTAACTTAAAACTCCATCAAGTATATGGAGAAACCATGAAATCGCATTTAATTCAATGAAAAGATCATATTTATAATTATATATATATACGCATGCACGTACTTATAAAACAAATATCTATATATATATATATATAATAATAATAATAATAATAATAATATTAATAATAATAATAATAAAAGATTCTAAATATTTTAAAAATTTGAGTTAAATATTATCTTTTATTAAAAATTAAATATCTTATCATTCAGACAACGCCTTTTTTAAATTATTTTTTTTCATAAAAAATAAAAAATTTATCTCTACTCCATTTAATATAATTCACGATCTTCCTCTTAAAAAAAAAAAAAAAAAAACTGATGGTGTGAGAACACCATCTTTTCTTTCGATTTTACCTTTTTCCTTCATAATTAATTTTTTATTTTCTTTAATATTTTATCCATCTCTTCTACTCTACGTTTTCTCTCTTTCTACTCAACTCATGGTTTCTCTTCCCAAAATTCTAGATATTGAACAATTAAGTTTGTGAATATATTTCTCGCAATCTATACTGTCACTTCGGATTTACGATTATATTATACACGTAACACGTGTGGTTCGATGACTAATATATTATTAAGCGTGATGAACATTACTAGAGATTTGAATAATTTGTTCACTATATAAATCGTGCTTCTTAGGAAAGAATTTAAAATCGCAAAGCACGTGCAGCAATATATTCAGGTGAGGTCGAGAGGATAACGGGTGACGCCACGCGCCGTAGAATATATCCCTCAATTTTATGCTTTTCCCGAAAAGTATAAATACCCTCACCTTCCAATCATCATTTCGTGCCCTAATTTCTCTCTCCCCCCTCGGCCGCAACATGATCCTTCGCCTGAATTTACCTTTTAACTGTTCAAGTCTCCGTCTTTCCTCAGATTTTCCATCGATAATCCGCATCACAAGTCCTTGCACTGCGGTCAACGTCTTCAATTCAGCTCAGATTTGATAGATTAGTTCAAATTATTTTCGGATTTGTGGGGTGAGTATACTTTATTCGAATGGAAATATGTTTGAATTTGTCTGGAGTTGTGGTTCCATGGTGTTCCTGGGGTTGAATTGAAGCTACGGTGGCGGTTAAGTGGGTAGAATCATGGGATCGGCCGAGGGTTTTGGAGGAGGCGTGTTGGTGACCGAAGTTGGGCGGCTGTCTGGGGGTGCATGCAGCTCTGGGGTTCAAAAAGGTGAGCTTTCTCGAAGCGGTATTGGAGTTCTTGGATTTGGTTTTGGTCGTGTTTGTTTTGAGATAGTAATGACTTTTATGTGTTTCCATTTTTAAGACTTTTGATATTTTGGCACTATTGGTGGAGTTAGTTCAAGAGCTGCAACGCACAAGTCTCGATGGTCTGATTACAAAGCCAATATTGTTTAAATATAATAAGATTGACGATATCTCAGCTAATTTAGTCTGATGTATTTAGGTCACTGAAGAAAATCAGTTAGATCGATTACGACTGCAATGGAGTGTTGCTTCTCTTTTCAGTTTGTTTGCTTGTCTTAAATTCAGCATTACTTATTCATGTACAACGAATCTAAATGGTGGAACTTTTACTGCTACTTCGCATCACGAAATAGTTATGAACTGATGGTGCTTGATTCCCAATTCTTTACCTCAACAATTGTTACATGGATTTGTGTTGGTGACAATTGATATTATGAGCAGTGTTTCTTTCGTTTTTATTCACCATTTGTGATGCTTGTTACCTAAAAAGGAGTTTAGCATTAAATGTGCTTTATGATGTACGGTGTGTTGCTCCACTTTTTCCGCATGTTTTTTTTCATTGAGAGCATTCCTGAGTAATGACAATGCTTTTATACCATTTGGGGCGTAGTTGTAAAAGGCGCACTAGGCGCAAAGGAGTCCTGGGCACGCGCCTTAACGAAGCAACACACACTATCAATTTTTTTTAAAAAAGTATATCTGTATTATTATATAGAAAAAATATAACATTGAATATTTAGGTTGTGCAAAGCAGAAACATTAATAACACATTTATCTACTTATTTATTAGGGTTTGGGGGTTTGATCGTTGCTGTGCTGCTTATTCTTTCTTACGGTGTGGGCTTTGGGCTTTGAGGCAGCTGATCATTATAAGAAAAACCAGAGAAGTCAAACGCGACTTCTCTGAAAAAAATTTTGAAAAGAAAATCCTTCCTAGCAAAGCCAGCCGATTATTATTAAAAAAAAAAAACAGAGAAGTCAAACGCAACTTCTCTGAAAATTTTTTTATAAAGAAAATCCTTCCCAGGTGAGCCCAAGCCGCTCACCTGCGCTTGCATGAGGATACTGCACCCAGGCACAGCAGGCTCGCCTGGTATACCGCACCCAGGCGCAGCACGCTTGCCTGGTGGTGCCTCACATAGTCGCACCTTTTACGACTATGATATGCGGCTTACTCCTTTGTGAAGGCACTGCTGTAAGGTTGAAGTATTTTGTAACCTTGCTGCCATTATGGATTTAAAGTGTTTTATACTCACCTCGGAGTACCTCGTTTCTCTGTTAAATGCTTTGTTTTATTGAATGCCAGGTGAGATATCGTGTAAAAATGGTATTCCATGCTTATTTTATTGAATGCTTTATTCGGTTTATGGATGATTCGACCGGAAAAACGTATTATCTAGTTTCACTTTGATACGTTGCGCTGCATGGCATCTGATGTTGCTGTTCCTTCAATTCATCTAGAACTGACCCTGTTTCGAAATATGATTGTCTTGGAAGATGTTCAGGTTGATGACATGTCAGTGCCAGGTTCATGGGGCAAGATACCTGTTTCCGAACTTTGTAGGCAGGCTTCCCAACTCCCTAGTTTGCCCAACAAGGATGTTGTGAAGAATTCTGGCTTGGAGAACAGGAATTCGCCTTCCTTGGCACTGGATGTAGGGGATAAGCTTTTAATTGGGAGAACTGGTGAAATACCAAGAAGTAATAGTGTGTGCTCTAAAAGATCTGGGATGTTACCAATGGAAGTTTCTGATACGAAATCTGAATTATTCGATGCAGAAGGAATGCCTTTTGGGCTTGCGTCGTATCCTGCAAGCAGTAATACTTCAGGTACCAGGCTGATAATTTTTGTTGACAGAGTACTATTTGGAACTCAATCTCTGACATGAAAGAACCTTTGTATTTAATTTTTTTACTTGTCCCTAAATACATGTTTTGTTGAGAATTATAGTGCATCCCCTTTTGTTTGTCCCTATCTGAGCAGAAAAGCCTTCAATTTGCTCCTTAATTATGGTCTACCCCTAGCCAGCATAGACAGCAGACACCCAAGTTCCATCATGTTAAATTCTTGAGAATATATCCATGTCTCTTGAATTTGTACCTTTTTACGATACTGCATGTTATTCATCACAATGTTATTGTGGTCGTTGTATTGTTTGAAAAACGGAAATTTAATGTTTAATATACCTGTATACTCAATCTCCTATTTTCCTTTTGGGGTCTTTGGGAATAATGGTTATGTGTTGAAGTTTGTATACACTTTTTGAATATATTATAGTACAAGAACACGAAGCTACTGAAAAGGATTTCTAAGCCAGAATTTAAGCAAGGAGGTTGAATAGAATCAGATGTCCATCCTATTAACAATGTTTGTACCGATCGATGTCTGGTTTTGGATGAAATGAGTACCATTTGATTGATGCCAATGAGCTTTAATAAGGTTCCAGATTTATCTAGATGCAAAGATGTGCACTTCATTTTATATGGTGTCATTTTAGCCACCGATCACCACCAAATTAATATACACAATGTTATATGAAAAAATGTAATATAGTTATTTGTAGTACATGCTTAAGTGTGCGTGCCGCTTGGTGACTTGGCCTATTGGCACCATCTCTCTCAAATCTGTTGGTGGTCTAAGCATATCATCAAAATTTACTAAGGCTGTGACTGTTATTCTCTGATTTTTTTTTTGGGGTGAAAAATTGTGGACCACCATTCCATTTATAGAGAGGTGGCTTACAAAATGAGTGCAGAGTGCCCATGACAATTGATTCTCTTTCTTGAATATATATCTTTTACTCGTTATTTTTCCTTTGAGGGATTTACTCCATAATTTAGTTCTCTTTCTCTGAGCACACAGTACCATCCAAGAGTCCAGTTGGCTTGCTTGATGGTGTCGATATGTTCTTTTTGTTTCGGATGAAGCTACAAAAAATTGAGTTTAGATGAGTGATTCTGCACGGCTATTTTTTTTTCAATTGCCAATTTTTCTCTTGAAAACAAAATATGGATGACAAACATTCACCTATCTAGTATCCGTTTTCCTGAAAGTTTTGAACTCAGTCCTTTGTCCCATTTTCTTGAGAGCCAGCTGCATGAGATCACCTTTTTAAATGCTGTTTCTCTATTTCTAAGAACTTGTATGCATTTAAGCTTCTGTTACTTGTACAATCAGCAATTGATGCCAGATTACTTATTTCCTCTCTCCTATCAACAGGAAAAAAATTTCCGACTCATAAGACAAAAACCGTCTCCCAGATTTGTTCCTAGATATTTTCTGAATGTTATTGTACCTAAAGGATAGTTACAACTCTGTGGAAAATTTAGTTCAGAATTCAGATTTGTATCGCGGTTCCATCGGATTGTGTTTGTGAATATCCTTAGGTGGTCACCATCATAAACTTATGCCTAGTTGTTCCAGTCAATGACTCTGTAAATTTTTTTCCCTCGTGTGCATTTTATTTTCCATGTCAAAAGCTGGGACTATATGTAAGAAAACTTACATTTTTAGCTTTTGTTGCAAATTTTTTTCTAATTTAATGTCATGTCTGTAGCCTAGTTATGCAACATTATGGTGTTCTACCCTGTCCTTTAAGGATTTGAGTTTTTTCCTCCGACTTGTTTCTATTTGAATCAATTATCTCCCACCAATCATCACTGCTGAGCCTGGGCGGATGAACTAATCGAACCATCAAATAGAATATGTAATCACACCTGTTCTGGCTTGAAGTAGAGTTAACAGAGTATCTATAATTCCTAGTCTTGAGTGGCATTGAAATAAACTCTGTTCCTTGTGACCTGCTGGAGCATATCTGTGTTATCAGAACTTTCTCAAGACATTCACTTATGGTATTCCATTTTACTCTTTATACAGAGAAAACCCAAATGGTTAAGCAAAGGAAAAGTTCACTTATCAAACCAGGGGATGAAAGAAATGGTAAATTTTTTTTATCATAAAGTGTCATTTATGTAGCCTAGTTATGTATATCTTGGTGTTTTATTTCTAGAGTCTTATCCTTTGAGTTTTGGATTTTGTCGTCCAACTTGTTTTGATTTGAATCAATTATCTCTTAACCAATCATTACTGGCAAACCTGGGTGGATGAACTAATCGAATCATTAAATACTATGTAATTAGTAATTACACCTATTCTGGTTTGAAATAGCATTAACAATAGTATTTATAATACCTATTCTTGAGTGCCCATGAGATAAAGTTTTTTCCATATGACCTGCTGGAGCATTTCTGTGTTTGGGAAGTCCGCAACTTTCTCAAACCATTCACTTATAGTACTCCATTTTTCTTTATACAGAGAAAACCCAAGTGGCTAAGCAAAGGAAAAGTTCAGTTATCAAACGTGGGGATAAAAGAAATGGTAAAATGCACAAGAATAGATGTGATTCAATCTCCTTGAAGAATGGCTTGGTTAGCTTCAATTCAGCTTCAGGAGGGAATAACATTTTCGGTATGAATTGGGTTATTCCCAACCTTTTCTTGTTGATGGGCCGAATTTCTTTTCATGTTATGAGTTCGAAGGACTTTTAGCTTGAGGATTAGATACTTTATTATTTCAAACATGAGTTGATCAGTTGAAACCTTGTGATGATTGCGTTGAAAATAATGTTTTGCTGGGACAATTTGGTCTACCATCGCATATGACTATCTAGTTATTCCACTTGAAAAATGATGGTAGAGTCGTGCTCTAATTTTTTTGTGGTTATTGGTTTGATTCCTCATACTGTTTATGTGGGCTATGTGGTGGTGCCATCGTGATTTAATGGAGTTACAAATGTTGGCGTGGTGGCAAGGTAGAAACTCTTATTTGTAATTAAGAACAATGTTTCCAGTGGTTAAAAATAAGAGTATTAAAGATTTACCTATAAATATGTGAGTGAGTATTTAAGAGATTAAAAATGGATTTACAAAACAATTCCGGTGACTGTCGCGTTTTTAATCATTACTAGCAATAGTGCAAGCACTGTGTGCCCATTAATTATGTTAGAACCTTTAATGTTTTTACTTAAATTTAATTTAATGTATCATATCATCATCAGTATTAAAATATATGAGGTATTTTAGAAAGTAAAAGATACTTCAAGATATATACTAACACATATAAATTAAAAGTTTCATAGTAATATCGGTTACAGTAATTTAAAAAATAAAAACAATAAAAATATATATCAGAAGTTAAACGGATCAAGAGAATATATGCTAAATATAAGAAGGGCTTTTTGAGGAAGTATAAGACACACATAAAGAAACCACAGGCGGCTACTCTAGATTCCTCTTGTGTAGTCATGTGGCATAGATAATTAATATTTGGTGGGAAAAATGTGCAGATAACCCTTGTTTGCGGGAATGTCTACTTAGAACTTTAGTGTTGGAAATTTGGGCACTGATGTTTACAAAAATCTATAATATGTTGGAGGAGATGTGTTGATAATTAGTTGCACATGTTTTGGATATTTGTTGGACTAACTGATAGATCTTCATAACAGTTTTATTATTCACATTTCTTAGTTTTGGGGGAGTCCAAGAAAATCGATGCTTATGAAGTTGTATTCCAATGACTGTCATCTTTTGTATAACTGGAGATGGATGGTAGAATTTTAAGCATCACTTTCTTAGTTCTGTTTGTTTATCGACTGTGTGTTTGTTGCCGTTTTTATAGGGATCTGTTGCTGTTTTTCTGCCTTAGTAGTTCACCGGCGTAGCTGTTTTTAATACCCTTTTTTCTTTTTCTGTTATTCTACCTTTCGTAAATGGGAATTTCAGTGTCTTCCATTCTATAATATATCTATCGTCGGAAGGAATGGTTTAGAGGTTCGGTATTTTCTTGCGACCGATACGTTTCTGAAGTATTACTGCGAGATCATCTAAGCATTATGTGGCAGTTTTAAGTTCTAATATCGTTAGATTGATAGCATCAAGTCTATGGAAGATGGGACGGATCTCTTGATGACTCTATTTCTTTCTTAGTTATTAATTATTTATTGCATAATATGAGTTGTTTCAACTTTTCTGGCACAATGATAACATAACATTATGAATAAATTTAGGGTATGACAAACGATAAAGTTCCTTAATTAATTTTCAAGCATTTATATTTGTTTTTTATTTTCTTAGATCAATGAACTAATTATGAACAAGTTTCAGGAATCTATGGTTTGAAAGCTGATGTTGTTGACATCACAAAGTATTTCAATGAGATTCCTCTTGATGAGATTCTGCATGGAAAGTATCACTGTCCTAGTATTGCGAATGACAAGGGAAAGAAAGCAGTGAATTCAAACAGCAGTCTTTTGCAGTCGGTAAGAAAGGCCTACTCTGTTCTTCAAGCTAGGAAGGTTTTGCAGGCTGAAAAATGTGCTGAAATTGATCACAGTTGCAACCAAAAGGTTTCAACTAGCTTGGTCACTGCTAGTTCCTCGACAAGCCAAAGTGACAGTGACAAAGGAGAGAGTTGTGATCCAGATCCGCCATCCTTTGACAAGGTATGTTTGGATACTGAACTATGGAGTTTTGACTGAACTCTATCGGGTAGGGATGTGTGGTGATAAATTTATTAATATTTTCTGTATAGTTGAAATCATGTACTTGATGTGGCCCAGGAGTTCCAGAAACTCCTTGTTAAGGGTGTCATAATGAATCTCCATGATTTTTATTTGCTCCATATGCTCACTCACATGGAGTGGACATGGTAAACTAATGGAGCTGGTGTATTTATGGCTATTAACTTTGTTCTTAGCTATTGAGTAGGAAAATATTAATGTATGCACTTTAGGTTTAAAGCATGTAATTCCATTTGTCAATTCCTCATTATAATATTCTTCCCTTGTTGACTACAAATATTAGATATATGGACCAAAACCCTACCTATATATGTGATTCTATTGTGGGCATAACTCATCATGCTTAAGAATTATATCATACTTTTGAAGTTCATCTGAATGGTTGCGAAGTTTGATATAGTGAGTTGACTGAAGCTCGTGTTTGAAGGTTCAAGAATCTGTTGGCAAGATGAATTTATCTACCTTGATTTCTGATTCGCCTCTATATCGGCCAAAAGAAATCTTGGAGCGTCTTGCTCTTTCTCCACCAAAGGATTTGGAGTCATTCCTATTTGATGTGGCCAAGCCTGCATCATCTTTTCTGAAGCAAGGCAATGATCCTCGTTTGGGAAAATCAGTGTCTCACCGATCTGGCTTACCACCTTTTCCCTGGTCCAATTCATTTTCTGGACATAATAAGTCAGGTGCTGATGCCAGCAAGTTATCTGTGGGTCGGATTATATGTCCAGGTAGATGGGTAAAAGTTAGAAATTCTACTGCCCTTCAGAGGGGTTCTACTGATTTACAGATGGACCTAGGATTACTAACATTTGATCACAGTTTAGTGCCTTCATTTAACCTTAAATCTGAGCGTCCAGAACATCAAATTGCTCCAACTGAAAAGCTTCTTCCGTCCTCGGAAGCATGCTCAACTTCTAAGCTACCTGCAGCAGGTAAATCTCATCTAAGACCTAGTTTCATTTGGTAATTATTGTTTTGCCTTACCTCTTTCATCCCTATGCTCTAATTATTTCATCATGAAAATACTGTTTTGGATTAATTTAGCCCACAACACAAAGACTAGTCAGATGAAATATACATTAAGGAGAACGAGTCATTTATTATGCTATGGTCATGAAAGTTTTTTGTGGCACGCCTGTTTAAACAAGCATGAGATTGGAATAATTACAGTATCTAGACTGAACTGCTAGATCCTGGGCATGAATTAATTTTCAGTGAATATCGGACGTGAACATAGTTTGTTTGTTGTCTTATGTTGTCTGGTTGGTGATGCCAGATGAGCACTCCCCCATGTATGCTGCCGCTCAAGCTCTTTGTGAATTGGCTGCTCATTCCTCGAAGAAGAATCCCCATTCAACCGTTAAGTTGCTTGGAAAACCTTCCCAGATCGCCATGAAAGCATGCAAATCTAAAGCCATGGAGAGATCTGATAAATTTTCCGATCCACCAAAATCAAAAAGCGGAACCACGAATCTGATAAACCTTGGTGATGAAGGGTTTCCTTCAAAGAAGCTCAAGCTCACAACAGATGTAAGAAACACCTACAACAGTCGTACTGATTCCCTAAAAAAACATGCATTAAACTGGTCTACTCCAGAACCTGTTAGATCGCCTCCCATGAAACTATTCAGGGAGTCTAAACCAGAAATAGATCGTTACAACATCAACCTTGTAAAGAAACCATACATGATGAAACCGCCACGTGCTGCTGAGAGGCCTGGTATTGGTCAACAGAAGCTCAGGAAAGTCGTCCCAATGAAGTGGAGTCGACCCGAAGGTTAGCTAAATTTCTGTATAAATTCAGTTATATCTTGTTTTATCGGTCATTTGCTCCCAATCAATTCGTTGTATATAGTGTCAAATTTAGGTAGAACGTCGTAATGTCATTCAATGTTGTGTACCATTATTCGAATTAGGGAAGTCGAATGTTAGACATGAAACAGACAGAAAGAGGATTTTTTTTCTTCTTCTTTTTCTGTTTTCTGCCTGGCCTTGTGTAGATAATTGTTTGGGCGATTGAATATGCCATTTTTCTTTCCAGATGTGTTCTTTTGTTCATCCTCATGGTTTGCTAAGTTTCAATGTTTCATACACAAATTAAACATGAGTTGAACCAGCCAACAAGCGTTCTCGAACAGCCATAAGATATTTATTTTTGTACACAGAACTTGTAAATTTAGGTTCATGCGCTCCTACGCAACTTTTTATATTTAAATTTAAATTCCATTTTATTTAAGCTTCTCAACCATATGATTTATGTATACGTGAGTAAAAAAATAAATGTAGCAAATATGATCGGCTAGCATCCCAAGTACCGCCAAAGCGAAACTAGCAAGTATAGGTAAATGTATAATTTGAATTTTGAACTCGAAATCCACTTGTGATTTAAATAGTTAAGCATGTTTTTAAATGACTTATTATGGATTAAGGGATTTTATTATGATAAAATCAAGTGAAAAATCGACTCTAGGATGTCCGAAAATATTCGTAGGACAAAAGTGGCTCGAGCAGTTCGGAAGCACCGAACTTGGGCCAAGGAAGTTCAGATGGTCCGAACCAGTTCGGATGGTAAGGGTTGAGTTTGGATGCAATGGGAGAGTTCGGAAGGTCCGAACTCAAGATCGGAACGTCCGAACTGAGTTAGGCCATGCGCACCATTGACATGTCAAGCGTGTACGGACACGCGGGATTTCATGGAGATCGGAGCTTTGTTGCGTAATTTTTTGCTTGCAAGCGCACGATTGTCAAGTTTTAATATAGAGTGAATAAAGTATAGTTCTCGTGTGGAGTATGTATTGAAAATTATATAGTGCTTGTAATTAAAATAAGCTAAATTTTATTTAGAAAATTAAATAGAGAATTTTTTTCAAATTCAAATAAATTAAATAAGAAAACTAATGAGCAAATAACACACTTGCGAGAAAATCAATGAGAGAAAATATCTAGAGAATTTGATTTCACTTAGTTTCGACAACAACTTCTAATTAATTTATGCTCATAAATTCCTTTCATCTAATAACCAAGATCACTTAAGTATTTTTATTTCCCTCCCTCGAGCAATTCTATTTTCCTCCCTCGAGCAACAAATAGATTGTATCAAATAAACTTTGATTCCAATATCCCTATTAAAAATCTAAGCTTAATGATATATGATAAACGATGTTCTTACACAAGCTCTGTCAAAGTTATACACCCTCTCGAGCTATATAAACATTAACAGTGTATTTTCTATTGGTCCTATTCAAAATTTCCTCTTCCGAGCACCAATTTCAAATAAATATGACAATTCAATTAGTGATCAAGTAATTAAAAGACAATCAATTCTAAAAAACACAATTAAATTAAGAAAATTCAATAAAATAAATTAAAGAGTTGTAGAAGTCATCTCCACTAAGCTATATCATCCTCTAGGCTTGAAAGTTTAGTTCATAATAAAAAATAAGCAAAAAAAAAATCATATTCTTCAAACTAAACATCAATTCAGAATTTAAGAAGAAAAGATAAAGAGAAACAAAGCCAAAATAGTGTCTGCGTCCTTCGTCTTTGATCTTTTTTCCTTGTTCCAGCTTTCTTCTTCCTCACGTGCAGCCTTCTTCTTCCCTCTCAATCTCTCTTGTGCGTGCTGTGTTCTATGTTCTTCTCGTGCGTGAGTTGTCTTCTCGGTTTTGTGCAACTGACCCTCTCTTATGCGTCTCGTTCCTCTCCTTTTATGCGTGCTCAAAGCCCATCAATCAAAGCCCAAAGATCCCCATCTTTTAATTTCCTAAATCTCAAATTTTTCCATATTCGCACAGCAGCGCTATAGCGCTGACCGGCTAAATCGGTGTGATATAAATCTAGTGGCAAGCGTACCAGGTCAAGTAATAGTAAAGTGGACAAAAATTCCAAGTATCGATCCCACAGGGATTGTGTCAATTCTCAAGATTCGATTATTTTACTTAATCTAGACCAAAATCATAAAGAGCAAATTGATTTAAATAAAATAAGAATATAAAATAAAAAAAATGCTCAAAAAATAATAATTAAAATAGCTGAAGATAAAAATAATTAAAGCAAAGACAACCAAGACACACGTAGGTACCGAACAAATCATGTAACATGTAGTCGATTCAGGACTCAGATTTAATCTTAATTCACGGGGATTCTCCTAATTTGTTCAAAGGACTATTTCTAGAACAATCAAACCTATTCAAATATTGATGAATTAATCTTTCGTAATTCTAATCAAATTTGAATGCATTAAATATTTATGAAAATTCAGTTTGCACCCAAACCGCACACTGAAACCGAATTCTATTTCTAGTCGGTTTTACCATGTGTTGATTATCAAAGTGATCGAAATCAATACTTCCTCTGTCGACTTGGAATCGATTAACATGCGAGCAAACAGTTGATCAGACTATCCACAAGATAAATATAAATCTAACAATCAATAAAATAAAATCAACTCTGAAAAATTCCAAAAAAACATCCAAGTTTTTTACATGAATTTGTTCGGCCCAATCACGCTGTCTTGGTTGAAAATAAACTACTCAATAATTGAAAATAATAATTAAACAAAAATTAAAATAAAAAGAAAGAACAGAAGAAAGAAAAAGCGAAGAAATCTTCTCTGCTCCCAGCCGCCGCCTTGCCGTCTGCGTTATGCGTGTCGGAACCCCCTTCTCACCTCTGAATAAGTCCCTTAAATATGAGTTTAAAAAGCCCATGAAAAATAACCCGTAAAATAAGACTTTTTAATTTCCGAAATTCTGATTCTATCTAATTCCCGACATCTCGCTCGAGCGAGAACAACCTCTCGCTCGAGCGAGAGACTCTCTGTTCGGAGGAATAAAATTCACGTATCACTCGCTCGATCCAGCACAAGCTCTCGCTCGAGCGAGCAAGTTTCTGCCCGAAAAATAACACACACAGACATCATGCGCGGTTCCCTTCATTCCTTGCGCGTTAGCGCTACTCTTTGCGCCAAACTCCTTCTTCTAAGCGCATTAGTGCTTCTCCCTAGCGCCAAACACAAGGGAAAACGCGCTACAACACTCACCAACAGCGCAACATTCAACCTGCTCCGAGCGACAAATTTCAAAAATTCATAACTTGAGTTATAGCCGTCGGATTGACTTGAAATTTGGACAGAAGCTTCAAAACATCTTGAACTTTATTCTGAATGGTGGAGATCGGATTTGGATCTCTCTAAAATTAAATTTGATTTTTTTGACCAAAGCTGCTCCGTAATTAACTCTTCAAAAATCCATTTTCCTACAAAATTAACTCGAGGAGTGAAATATACACAAATGCAATAAAATACATAAAAACACAAAATAAAATGAATGCACACAAAATAAACATAAAAATATAATGAACTAATGCACACAAAATGCACTTATCAACACCCCATATTTAAACCTTGCTCGCCCTCGAGCAAGACATGCAAAAACAACATGCAAACAAAAAATAAGTAAGGACAAGTCATGAATGTGCACAGCCTCTGAGAAGTTCAATCACCAACAAAAAAAATCATAGACATGCTCTCAACTTTTCATAATACACCTTCGATTTAACGTGAACGTGTGTGTGTGAAATGTCATTCCAGTTTCATGCAACTTAGACCGAATTCGTCTCAAAACTGCTTAGCAACCTATGACAAATTAGTGCAAGTTTCACTCTTCAAGTGCCCATTCCTTCCAACGACCTCTAGACTAAACCCACCTCCCTTGAGATAATGAATTACACACCTCCGGATTTTGCACCCGATATTGCTTTAGCCCCAATAATTACCCGCAAACTTAGCTATAACTGGCTAGGATAAGAAAAATCATTCTATTTTTTCTTTCTAATCCCCTCGTATATAGCCCGGATGGAGCATCAATCCCATTTAACCCGCATACTTAGCCTTAAATTTAATCTTTTATAGGATTTTAATCCTTTCAAGGCCCAGATGGAATTCAATAAATTTTTTTTTTCTAGGTGCGCCCAAGATCATAAGTGTAAACTAGAGCCTCATCAAAATTAATAGAACACAATCAAGATCCACAAACCACCTATTGTCGTGCAATGGTCAAACAGACAGAAACTTCATCAAATCTTTCGCTACAATTCACTGGTCTAATATTAGTGCTTAAAAATATTCACGGTTCAACCTACAGTTTCTCATGTCCAGTCAAGAGCAAATTTTTTTAAAAAACCATTTTTTTTTCAAATAAACTTCATCATCATTGGCTACTATGACTCATCCAACTCATGCAAGAAAACACAAACGAACAAAAACAAACAATATGAAAACAAACATGAAACATGACAGATGCAACACAAAAACATAGATATCCAAAGCATTGCCCTCAATGCTCCAGAACAATAAACAGAATGCAAGACAAACAAAAACACAATGAAAACAAAAATAACACTCCCCTGGTTTTTGATTCATCCTCTTCCTTCTTGACAATATCCGCTGGGACGGTATCAGCAGTCTAGATTTATCGGCGGCTCGGCAAACTGGAATGGGAAACAAGTAAAAATTAAATAAAAAAACAAAAACAAAAAAATTAAATAAAAAAACAAGGGAAAGAACTCTGGGTTGCCTCCCAGTCAGCGCTAAATTTATAGTCTACAGCCCGACTATGCAGAAGCAACCATCAAAGAGTGGTTACCGCACATAGTAAGAATCATAAGACTCTACGTATGAGTTTTGATTTCCATCGCCCTCAAGCTTGGCGTGATATATGCATGGGAAGCTCGTCGGTCCAACAACATTCGACATGAATTTTTTCTTTCGGAAGGAGACTTCGATTCTAGGCTGAAGCTCATAGAGGATAGAATATGCTGGAGGTGGCGTCAATGGCAAGAAAGAATCTTCTAACGGTGTACATGGAACGACCATTGACAAGGTAAAATCTGTAGCCTTGTATGTTTCTTCCTCCTCCACTATCACTTTTGGATCCTCGTCACATGACGATTCTTCAAGAAATAGTTCTTCTTGCTTTGGCTCAATTACTTCATTCTCTTGGCAGATCTCAAAAATTGGTTCTCTAAGAAGCGCAATCTGTTCATCCAAAAGACTCAAAGACTTGATGCGGCTTTCGAAGAACTGGTTTGTCTCTTCCTGCCTTTTCACAAAATTCTCCAATTGAGCCACATGATCCTCAAAATACCCTACACACTCTTCTTGATACTCCGGTGGTTGGTTCGCAAAATTTGTGGAGTTGAATTCTGGAGGATATTTGTGACTTCAACCTTGCAATGAAGGATCACAATACCAATGATAGTCGAAATCCGCCATATCATTTAACAAGTGCATAGCACTGTCTTCATCTCTTCTGAACAGGTGACTTCCAGTGGCCAAAGCTCCATAATCCACCCAAGTTCTTGTTGGCGCATCCAAACCACCATAAAAAATCTGCACTAGTGTGTAATTTGAAAATTCATGGCATCGAATTTTTTTTTCCAAATCATTGAATCTCCCTCAAGCAGCAAAGAATGGCTCTGAGTATTGTTGGCCAAACTTTGTGAACATCTGTCGACGATCCATCTTCAAGTACCTCACAAGTAAGAAAAAATATATAATTAATAAATAAAAATAAAAAAAATGCAAGAAAAAAAATGTCTAGCCTCAAGCAAATAATCTATCCTAATATTAACTAAACAGTCCCCGGCAACGGCGCCAAAAACTTGACCGGCTAAATCGGTGTGATATAAATTTATTGGCAAGCGTACCAGGTCAAGTAATAGTAAAGTGGACAAAAATTCCAAGTATCGATCCCACAGAGACTGTGTCAATTCTCAAGATTCGATTATTTTACTTAATCTAGACCAAAATCATAAAGAGCAAATTGATTTAAATAAAATAAGAATATAAAATAAAAAAACTGCTCAAAAAATAATAATTAAAATAGCTGAAGATAAAAATAATTAAAGCAAAGACAACCAAGACACACGTAGGTACCGAACAAATCATGTAACATGTAGTCGATTCAGGACTCAGATTTAATCTTAATTCACGGAAATTCTCTTAATTTGTTCAAATGACTATTTCTAGAACAATCAAACCTATTCAAATATTGATGAACTAATCTTTCGTAATTCTAATCAAATTTGAATGCATTAAATATTTATGAAAATTCAGTTTGCACCCAAACCGCACACTGAAACCGAATTCTATTTCTAGTCGGTTTTACCATGTGTTGATTATCAAAGTGATCGAAATCAATTCCTCCTCTGTCGACTTGGAATCGATTAACATGCGAGCAAACAGTTGATCAGACTATCCACAAGACAAATATAAATCTAACAATCAATAAAATAAAATCAACTCTGAAAAATCCCAAACAAACATCCAAGTTTTCTACATGAATTTGTTCGGCCCAATCACGCCGTCTTGGTTGAAAATAAACTACTCAATAATTGAAAACAATAATTAAACAAAAATTAAAATAAAAAGAAAGAACAGAAGAAAGAAAAAGCGAAGAAATCTTCTCTGCTCCCAGCCGCCGCCTTGCCGTCTGCGTTATGGATGTCGGAACCCCCTTCTCACCTCTGAATAAGTCCCTTAAATATGAGTTTAAAAAGCCCATGAAAAATAACCCGTAAAATAAGACTTTTTAATTTTCAAAATTTTGATTCTTTCTGATTCCCGACATCTCGCTCGAGCGAGAGACTCTCTGTTCGGAGGAATAAAATTCACGTATCGCTCGCTCGAGCGAGCACAAGCTCTCGCTCGAGCAAGCAAGTTTCTGCCCGAAAAATAACACACACAGACATCATGCGCGGTTCCCTTCATTCCTTGCGCATTAGCGCTACTCCTTGCGCCAAACTCCTTCTTCTAAGCGCATTAGCGCTTCTCCCTAGCGCCAAACACAAGGGCAAACGCGTTACAACACTCACCAACAGCGCAACATTCAACCTGATCCGAGCGACAAATTTCAAAAATTCATAACTTGAGTTCTAGCCATCGGATTGACCTGAAATTTGGACAGCAGCTTCAAAACATCTTGAAATTCATTCTGAACAGTGGAGATCGGATTTGGATATCTCTAAAATTAAATTTGATTTTTTTGACCAAAGCTGCTCCGTAATTAACTCTTAAAAAATCCATTTTCCTACAAAATTAACCCGAGGAACCCGAGGAGTGAAATATACACAAATGCAATAAAACACATAAAAACACATAAAATAAAATGAATGCACACAAAATAAACAAAAATATAACGAACTAATGCACACAAAATGCACTTATCAAGCGCCTCTCATTAAGTTCAGAAGCACTTCATGTTCGAACCCCCATGCGCTAAAGCTCTTACTCCCTTGCGATTCTACGCTCACAAGCGCTTCTACTCTTCCATGAAAGCGCTGCTGCGTTGTGCATTCGTGCTTCCAGGGTGCTGCGCCTGTCCATAGTGCAGAGGCGCAACAACTCGTCTTTTTTTTTTTTCCTTTCACACAGGTTAAGCGCCTAGGCGCTTCAGAATGGCACCTAGGCGCATGAAGCTTCCATTTCACTATTTGTGCATCATTCTTGAAAAATTCATATCTCAAGTTTGAGCCGTAGGATCGAGCTAAAAAATTGACAGAAACTTTAAAACATCTCAAGCTTCATTCTGAACGGTGGAGATCGGATTTGGATTTTTCTTGCATCTCATATAAATTTTGAAAACTTGCAGCTTTGTTATTCCTTCTTCCGCATCTTCTTGGTACTTAACTTTCAATCCTTGCAAATCACAAAAACAACGAAAAAATATGCATAAAATCTGCTCGATACATAAAAAATCCAATTTAAACCACATGCAAAGTAAGTGCATAAAATGCACTTATCAAGTTTCCGAAGTGGGAGTTCGGAGCTTCCGAAAAGAATCGGAACCTCCGAAGAGCTGATCGGAGGTTCCGATCAGGTATAGCTCTTCGGAGGATCTGATCAGGGATGTTCAGAGATATGGTGGGCATGCGAGTTTGGAGCATCCGAACTAGGGTTTAGTGCTTTCGAACTCCGCTTATAAATAGACCACGAATTCCTCGCAATCAGTGTATGTTTTAGGTGTTTAGCCTACTCTAGTGTATTTTTTGACTGATTCTAGCCTTATATCGAGGACTGAGTGATAGCAAGGTGCTACAGGACTTGTAGAGGAGTTGGGGCCTTCGACATCAACGGGCTGAGGACGGACACATGTATAGTCCGAGATCCCCAGTAGTATTAGGGAGTATCTATTAGCTTAGTTAAGGTTTTTAGATCAGTAGTAAGAATATGATATTGTCTTGACTTGTAGTGATGGAGTATAGATGCATGTACATTTATGCCAGTTGTTGAGGTATATGTACTGACTGAGATTGTCATCTGAGTATGCATACTTATGTGTTGCACTTTATCTGTTGAATTATACTTGTTATGTGATGCATGTTTATACTGCTCATGTTATTGTATGTGTCATTTTCATACCATGTTGATACTGTTATTCTTTCGAGATAGCCATTTGCATGGGTTGCTCAGCTCTTTTTTTTCGTGGACGG
Organism: Henckelia pumila; assembly: GCF_033568475.1. NCBI lineage: Eukaryota > Viridiplantae > Streptophyta > Magnoliopsida > Lamiales > Gesneriaceae > Henckelia > Henckelia pumila. Next base: position 19,325,680 of record NC_133123.1, on the reverse strand, counting down.
TTGAAAACCAGAAGTACATAGTGACCGATGAGTTGAGAAGTCTTAGGTGTTCCAGGGACATTTAGAACGTCCGGTTTTGAGTGTAGTAGTGACCCAGATGGGTATTTTCGCGTTGGTACTACACACTCATTGATGCCTACTATGAGCATGATATTCTTTGTTGACTCAGATAACTAGTACACGTCATATACATGCACATATAGGATTGTATACTCATATTTACGTACTGGACGTTAGCGCTCAAGAACCTACTTTCCGTCGGTGACCCTTTTAATTTTAGTTGATTTCTTGTATTTTATTGGTTTTTGATTGAGTGGTATAATTATTGCTTTGTGTTTTTAGTCATTTCCGGTTGTATTATGTCGGGTTAGAATTTGTTTTTAGTTCTGCGTATCACTCTGATTATATTTACCTTCTTAAGTTAGTTGTATACATAAGTTCCTGATTAGTAGGTAATCTTGGATAGGTCATTATAATTTCATACTTAAAGGCTGTGTGAGTTATACTTTCCGCTAGTGATCATCCACAGATGAGAACAAAGAGCAATAAAAGCCCTTGACTGACAATATCAATGAAAAAGAGTAGTTGTCGGTAGAATACAAGAAGCCCCACCATTGGAACTGCATCAAATGGTGCGGTTGCACGACCGCAATCCTGTTGATCCTACTGACTACCGGGATAATACTCATGTTCACCATTTTTTACTTCAAATATCCTGTTTTGATCGTCGAAATGTCGAAAATCAAAGGCCTCGACGTGCTCAATGTAGTGATCCACTCCGGAATCACCTACTAATCACACTTACGCATGCAATTAAAACTTAAACAATGATAATAAGAGAAACAACAAAAAACTTAACCAAATACTAACAACCAGACAGAAAATACAACCGGTAAACCACTGAAAACCCCAACAGTAAGTGTTATTATTATGATTCTGTTCTATCTATTTCTACCAGTAACAATCTTGATCTCTCAATCTCACGTACTATCAATCAAGTGAAAATATCAAAGAGTTATTATGCCAACGTAAACCAATCAAATCAACACAGATGAATTACGTGGTTCGGTCAATAAAGGACCTACATCCACGGAAGAATCGACCATTTATATTATTGATCTAAAAACAATCCCATCAAGAATTCAATGTACAAATACAGAGTTTCTTTTAATCCATAAGACACAAATCCACTCAAAGATAATCTAATTCACTCCATTGAGTTCTTGTTCCTTTTACTTATGCCACCCTCCGTAATCTTCTTCACTGAATCTCCTTTGTTCCTGGAATCAATTCCTTGACAAGTTTTCTCTTGGATATTTTCTCGCTCTCTCTGCTCTTCATGTGTATTCGAGTGCATGATTTTTGCGTATCTTTTTGTGTTTCCCCTTTTCTTCCAACCATTGATCACCAATATATATACAACTGTTGATTAGGACAAGTTTGGGCCATTAGTGAGAAGCCCAAGAGGAGTGATTGACCTGACCAATCAACTTAAGCCCACTAACTAGCCCATACTTTAAGACACAACTCAAAATAACAATCTTCACCTTGTCTTAAAAGTGTGGCCGACTTCCATCCGCTGTCTCTTAGTTCCATTTTCCAGCACTGATCAAGCCAAGGAAATTTTGAAACTTGGCTTGAGTTAGTGCTTTAGTCAACAGATCCGCAGGATTATGCTCAGTTGGAATCTTTTTCAGTGTGATTTTTCCATTTGCTATAACATCCCTAACAAAATTCATCTTAACATCAATGTGTTTTGACCTTTGATGGAACACTTAGTGTTCAGAAAAGTGTATTGCACTTTGATTGTCACAATGAAATTCTACCTTTTCTTGACTTATCCCAATTTCATTTAGTATTCCTTTCAACCAAATTGCTTCTTTAATAGGTTTTGTGACAGCTATAAACTCAGCCTCTATAGATGTAAGGATACTACAGATTGGAGTGAAGATTTCCAGGTGATTTCAGTTCCGAATGTAGTGAACACAAAGCCTGTTGTTGATTTTCTAGCGTCCAAGTTACCTACAAAATCAGAGTCTTCATATCCAGCTAATGGAATTTTGGAATTTCCTTGTTTCTTGAATACCAAACCAATGTTTGGAGTGCCCTTTAAATACCTCATTGTCCATTTAAGAGCTTCCTAGTGAGCTTGACATGTAGATGCCATGAATCTTGATATCACACTTATCAGATGCTAATTCGATCTGCTGCAAACCATGCCATACATAATGCTACCCACCCTACTTGCATAGGGAATCTTATCCATATCTCTCTGTTCTTCATCAGTCTTAGGTGACTGTTGCACAAATAATTTCATATGTTGTGCCAAGGGTGTGGATACAACTTTGCAATATTCATTCATGTTGAATCTTAAAAGTACTTTGTTTATGTATGCTTCTTGACTAAAGAACAGTTCTTTATTTATTCTATCCCTCCTGATATCCATCCCTAAAATTCTCTTGGCCTCTCCCAAGTTCTTTATTTCAAACTCTAGGATTAATCTCTCTTTTAGAGTCTGTACGGTCTCATTATTCTTGCTGGTAATGAGGATATCATCCACATATAATAGAAGAATAGCTTGAACCTCTCCTGCTTGTTTCATGATGTATACACAGCTGTTATAGTTGCTCCTATTGAACTTGATTTTAATTATGAACTCATCAAAATGTTTATTCCATTGTCTAGAACATTGTTTTATTTCATACAATGATTTCTTTAGTAGACATACTCTTCCCTTTCCTTTCATCTTCTCATAACCTTCAGGTTGATGCATGTATATTGTCTCTTCTAGTTAACCATGTAAGAAAGCGGTCTTGACATCAAGTTGCTCTAAATCCCAATCCATTTGTGTCACTAGGTTCAATACTAATCTTATTGAGGAGTGTTTTACAACTGGATAATATATCACATTAAAGTCCACCCCTTTTAGTTGTGTATAACCTTTAGCCACAAGTCTTGCCTTGTATTTCATTGATTTGCTCTCTGTTGAAGTATCCTTGAGTTTGTAAATCCACTTACAACCCAATACTCTTTGAGCTGATGGTTTTGGTACAAGTTTTCAGGTGTCATTTTTTAATAATGAGCTTATTTCCTCATCCATGGCTTTAATGCATTTCTTCTTGTGACTTCCTGTTACAGCCTCTTTATAACAGGTAGATTCATATTGCTCCACATGTTCTGCTATAGATAGTGCATGACATGTCAAATCATGGAATCCAAATCTTAGAGGTGGTTTAGTTTCTCTCCTCGTTCAATCCCTTGCCAATTCATATGAGCTGAGTTCACTTTCTTTCATGTCTTCGTTTTCATCAGATTCATGTTCAGTGTTTGGACTCGGGAAATCAGTATGAACTTGAGAGGTTTCACTCATAAGCTCCACCTCAGTCTGTGATCTGCTGGTGGTTTGATTATCACTTCCTACTTTCCACATATACCCTTTCTTTGATTCATCAAAAGTTATGTTTATGGTGTTGAAGCACCTTGGTCCAGTTTGTTCAAGGTTCCATACTTTATAACATTTCACTCCTTCTGGATATCCTATAAAGATACATCTTAGGGCTCTGGAATCTAACTTATCTTGTTTGACATGTGAATACGCCAAACATCCATAGATCGTTAGGTGTGAATGTAGTGACCCTTACCCGGATCACCTACTAAACAGAACTTAGGCATGCAATTAACTTAATAAAACAGATATCAGAATGAAACTGCGGAAACCATAAACATTATACAATCCCAAGTAAAGGAATCTGTAATTTATCCAAATAATATACAACCAAATCGAATAGCTGTATCAATTCAAACAACAGTAATAAAACCTAGACGAAGCTCCAGCTGGCCAACCACTGACTAGCCCCTCCTGGATCCACCCTCCTCGTCCAATCGCAAACCTGCCCCATGGAATAGGGTGTCCAGAAACACAGAGTACGAGACGTGAGCATAAAACGCTCAGTACGAGAGTATGAGTATACATGCATGCAAAGTGAACTTCCTATAAACTCGAGGTCAAGGATCAGATAACAGAGACAGACCGAGCCCTGGTATGTAGCACGCTGTGCTGTCGCTTCAGGAGGTGGCTCCCATACCATAATACCAGTGGATATGCCGGACCCAAATCGATGGAAGTCCAACCACTAACAGGATAGGGAAAAAACCCTACTAACATACATCTCGAAGGAGATAGCTCAGTATGCAAATGAATGCAGCATAAATCAATGACATATAAATCATGCAGTCACATAATACATGCATACTCAGTCAGGATATCTCGAACAGTACTTTCGTACCTCAAATCAGTGCAAGCTCTACCAACTCTAGATCCATGCCTATAGTCTGCTCTACACTGCCAAATGAGACTACTATCATTAAAGTGCTCTAAAAGCCTTAACTAAGCTATTGCATACTCCTAAATATTTATAGGAAGCAAAAGCTATACCTTCGTACGTCGTTAGCCCTTTGATGTCGATGCCTCCAAAACTTGGGCACAACTCCGCTACGACTACGGAACGCCTCGCCGACCGCCGGGTCAAGCCTAGGAAGGCTAGAACTACTCGAATAGACTAGAAAGGAGAGGGAAATACTCGGAATTGGCAATTGGAAATTAAGCCTCGACCCTCTATTTATAGACAACGATCGGAACTTCCGATCCTTGATCGGAACGTCCGAACCTAGATCGGAATGTCCGATCCTGCCATCGGAGCTTCCGAAGATCCTGATCTGCCACGTGTCAAAATATCACTTGTTGACTCCGGATAGGGGTGATCGGAGATTCCGATCCTGATCGGAGCTTCCGAACTCTACCCAAGTAATTATGATTAATTTCTTAATTACTGGTTTTTGGTTACGGGCTACTACATTCTCCCCCACTTAAGATATTTCATCCTCGAAATCAGATCTTAAGTACCGAATGCAATACAGAAATCAGAAACATTCTTTATTCAAATCAAACGTTTACAGAGTTTGCAACTGAATACAACTTAAGAATGAAATCAAAACAACTCAGGATGGTCTTCACGCATCCTTTCCTCAAGCTCCCAAGTAGCTTCCTCAGTGCCTTGGCGCTGCCACTGAACTAAAACCAAATGAATGACTTTGTTCCGTAAAACCTTATCCTTATAATCCAGGATACGAATAGGTTTCTCAACATAGGTCAAATACTTGTCCACCTGAACCTCAGACCGCTGCAGAATATGAGATTCATCCGCCACATACCGTCGCAACAAAGATACGTGGAACACGTCGTGAATACTGGATAGATGCGGTGGTAAAGCTAGTCGATAAGCCAAATCGCTAATGCTCTCCAAGATCTCAAACGGACCGATAAACCTGGGAGACAACTTGCCCTTAAGGCCAAATCTGAGAATCTTGCGGAAAGGTGACACTCTCAGAAACACTTTCTCCCCGAAATCAAACTGCAAAGGCCTACGTTTGATATTAGCATAGCTGGCCTGACAATCCTGTGCAGTCTTAATCCGTTTCTTGATCTGATCAACAATGTCACAACGTCGCCCGTACAACGCCTCAAAAGGTGCCATCCCAATACTAGTATGATAGCTGTTGTTGTACGCGAACTCGATCAATGGCAAATGATCCTGCCAGGCTGAACCAAAATCCATGACGCATGCTCTAAGCATATCCTCCAAAGTACGGATAGTGCGCTCTGACTGACCATCAGTCTCCGGATGATAGGCAGTACTCAAACTGAGAGTAGTACCCATCGCACGCTGAACACTCCCCCAAAATATAGAAGTGAACCTGGGGTCCCGATCGCTGACAATGCTCACCGGCACTCCATGAAGTCGAACGATCTCCTGAATGTACATCCGTGCCATGCGATCCACAGAGTACTCTCGGCTATAGGCAATGAAATGTGCTGACTTGGTGAGTCGGTCCACTATAACCCAGATAGCATCACAGTTCCTCAGGGATACCGACAAATGGGTCATAAAGTCCATTGTGATAAACTCCTATTTCCATTCAGGAATAGGCAGACTGTGAAGCAATCCTCCAGGTCGTCGGTGCTCTGCTTTGACCTGTTGACACACCAAACATCTCGAAACAAACTGATAAACACTGCGTTTCATTCCCTTCCACCAGAAACGAGTACGTAGATCCTTGTACATCTTGTTGCTCCCAGGATGAATACTCAACTTAGTGCGATGTGCCTAAGACTAAATCTCCTCTCGCAACTCTTCATTCTGCGGAATCACAAGCCTACCAGACAAACACAGAAAGCCATCTGACTGATAATGAAATCCAGACGAGCTACCCTCGTTAGCTAGACGAGCTAAACGCTGGGTCTTCGAATCAGACATCTGAGCATCTCGGATCCGCGAATACAAGGCTGGCTCAGATAATATCGCAAACATCTGGATACTCTGCATACCTTTCTTATGCTTGAAGATATAAACTGAAGTACAACAGTCACTGATCGCACTAGACATCGAACAAGTCTGAAGTGCGGATAGTCGCACCTTGCGACTCAAAGCATCAGCTGTGAGATTAGCAGCTCCCGGATGGTACTTAATTTCACAATCATAGTCCTTAAGCAAGTCCATCCAACGTCTCTGCCTTATGTTCAACTCCGCCTGAGTGAACAAATACTTGAGACTCTTATGGTCGGTGAAGATCTCAAATTTCTCTCCATACAAATAATGATGCCAGATCTTCAAAGCGAACACAATGGCTGCCAATTCCAAATCATGGACTGGATAGTTGTCCTCGTGAAGCTTCAGCTGTCTAGAAGCGTATGCGATCACATGCCCATTCTGAGTCAGGACACAACCTAACCCCTGAAGAGAAGCATCCGTGTAAACCACATACCCTCCAGATCCTGACGGTAATGCCAACACCGGCGCAGAAGTCAACCGCCGTCGAAGCTCACAGAAATTCTCCTCACACTCGGAGGACCACTCAAAATCCACACCCTTGCGGGTAAGCTGCGTCAAAGGTCGAGCTAGTTGAGAGAAGTTCAGAATGAAGCGATGATAATACCCTGCTAGACCCAGAAAACTACGGATCTCAGCAACTGTCGTTGGACGCGACCAATTAAGTACCGCTTCAATCTTGCTTGGATCAACAAAAATTCCCTCCCTGGATATGATATGGCCAAGAAAGACCACTTTATCCATCCAGAACTCACACTTGCTCAGCTTGGCGTACAACTGCTCATCTCAAAGAGTCTGTAGTACCAACCGCAAGTGAGAAACATGCTCTTCCGTATTACGCGAATACACCAAGATGTCGTCAATGAAGACCACGACAAACTTGTCCAAATAATCCCTGAAGACACGGTTCATCAGATCCATGAATATAGTCGGCGCATTAGTCAAACCAAATGGCATCACCTAGGAATTCGTAATGCCCATAGCGAGTACGGAATGCAATCTTGGCTACGTCCTGATCACGGACTCTCAACTGATGATACCCAGATCTCAAGTCAATCTTGGAGTAAACTGACGTGCCCTGCAGCTGATCATACAAGTCATCAATATGAGGCAACGGATACTTGTTCTTCACAGTGACTCGATTCAGCTGCCGATAGTCAATGCACAGCCGCATCGACCCATCCTTCTTCTTTACAAAAAGAACAGGAGCTCCCCAAGGAGATACACTAGGACGAATGTACCCCTTGTCCAAAAGATCCTGTAGCTGATTCTTCAACTCACGCATCTCTGACGGAGCCAGACGATATGGTGCTCTAGAAATAGGCGAAGTACCCGACATCAACTCTATGCCAAACTCGACTTCCCTAGCAGGAGGAAAACCCGGAATCTCATCAGAAAATACATCTGGAAATTCATCCACAATAGAAATACTCTCTATCCCAATACTCTCAGCGGAAAAATCAACTGCATAGATAAGGTAGCCTTTCCCGCCAGACTCTAGAGCTCGACAGGCTCTCAAAGCTGATACCAAAGGCATCGGAGGTCGCGCTCCCTCACCATAGAAAAACCAGCTCTCACTCCCCTCCGAATAAAAGCGTACTAATCTCTGATAGCAGTCCACTGAAGCTCGATAGGTAGTTAACATATCTATTCCCAGAATGCAATCAAATTCGTCCATCGCCAGGACCATGAGATTCGCTAATAGAATGTTCCCTTTGAACTCTAAAGGGCAACCCATCACTAGACGCTTAGCCAAAGCAGATTGGCCCGTCGGAGTAGAAACAGACATCACTACGTCTAGTGCAATGCATGGTAACTTATGCCTCTTAAAAAAACGTGCAGAAATGAAGGAATGAGATGCACCAGTGTCAATAAGTACAAGAGAAGGTATACCATAAAGCAGAAATGTACCTGCGATGACTTTTTCATTCTTCTCCACAGCCTGATCATGCCTCAAGGCAAACACCTGGCCAGAAGCTCGTGGCCTCAAATGAGAACTCCCAGCAGGCTGTCCCTGCGACCTCTGCTGAACGGTGTCCTGAGAACCCGATCCTGAACCAGAACCAGAACCGCCTCCCCCAAACAGTGGACAATCCCTCCGGATATGACCAGTCTCTCCACAATGGAAAAAAGCTCCAAAAGCTCTACGGCACTTGTCAGATAGATGGTTCTTCCCACAGTGATCACACTTGTCCTTCTTACCGTAACGGACAACACCTCCAGAACCAGAGGAAGAAGTAGATCCAGACTTCTTGAAAGATTGGGCACGGGGACCCAAAGAACTAGCAGGCCTAGACTGAGGGAAAGACCTGTTCAGCCGAATGCTATCCTCCGCCTGGTGACAACGGCTCACCAAACCCTCGTAGGACATGTCGTCGCCAACCGCCACACGGTCATGGATCTCAGGGTTAAGGCCCTGAAGGAACAGATTATACTTCATCTCTGAGCTATCAGCAATCTCGGGGCAATAGGATAGCAGATCAAAGAACCTCTGCTGATACTCATCAATAGACATGGCTCCCTGTCGTAGACTCAGTAGCTCTTCTGCCTTCGACTGACGGAGTGCAGGAGGAAAATACCGCTTTTGGAAAGCTGTGCGAAACTCGGCCCAGGTGGCCACTCCTCTCGCCGCCACAAAAGGTGCAGAAGTAAACCTCCACCACCTGCGCGCACGTCCATCCAGAAGATAATCCAGGGTCTCCATCTTCTGCTGCTCGGTGCAATGGAAAGTCTGAAAAGTCGTCTCCACGCGGTCTAACCAGCTCTCCGCATCCTCCGGAGACTCACCTCCAACTAAGGGCTTAGGACCCATAGCTAAGAATCGACACACAGTGAAACACTCGTCGTCATGATGACGATGACGCCGTTCTCGACGATGCTCTCGGTCGGCATCACCCCAACGCCCACCAATACTGCCATGAGAACTCTGGTCATCACGATTTGCCATCTACAAAAATACCTCATGATGAGACTAAATCCCAAGAATTTCTTTTGCATTCTCTGATACCATAAATGTAGTGACCCTTACCCGGATCACCTACTAAACAGAACTTAGGCATGCAATTAACTTAATAAAACATATATCAGAATGAAACTGCGGAAACCATAAACATTATACAATCCCAAGTAAAGGAATCTGTAATTTATCCAAATAATATACAACCAAATCGAATAGCTGTATCAACTCAAACAACAGTAATAAAACCTAGACGAAGCTCCAGCTGGCCAACCACTGACTAGCCCCTCCTGGATCCACCCTCCTCGTCCAATCGCAAACCTGCCCCATGGAATAGGGTGTCCAGAAACACAGAGTACGAGACGTGAGCATAAAACGCTCAGTACGAAAGTATGAGTATACATGCATGAAAAGTGAACTCCCTATAAACTCGAGGTCAAGGATCAGATAACAGAGACAGACCGGGCCCTGGTATGTAGCACGCTGTGCCGTCGCTTCAGGAGGTGACTCCCATACCATAATATCAGTGTATATGCCAGACCCAAATCGATGGAAGTCCAACCACTAACAGGATAGGGAAAAAACCCTACTAACAGACATCTCGAAGGAGATAGCTCAGTATGCAAATGAATGCAGCATAAATCAATGACATATAAATCATGCAGTCACATAATACATGCATACTCAGTCAGGATATCTCGAACAGTACTTCCGTACCTCAAATCAGTGCAAGCTCTACCAACTTTAGGTCCACGCCTATAGTCTGCTCTACACTGCCAAATGATACTACTATCATTAAAGTGCTCTAAAAGCCTTAACTAAGCTATTGCATACTCCTAAATATTTATAGGAAGCAAAAGCTATACCTTCGTCCGTCGTTAGCCCTTTGATGTCGATGCCTCCAGAACTTGGACACAACTCCACTACGACTACCGAACGCCTCGCCGACCGCCGGGTCAAGCCTAGGAAGGCTAGAACTACTCGAATAGACTAGCAAGGAGAGGGAAATACTCGGAATTGGCAATTGGAAATGAAGCCTCGGCCCTCTATTTATAGACAACGATCGAAACTTCCGATCCTTGATCGGAACGTCCGAACCTCGATCGGAACATCCGATCCTGCCATCGGAGCTTCCGAAGATCCTGATCTGCCACGTGTCAAAATATCACTTGTTGACTCCGGATAGGGGTGATCGGAGCTTTCGATCTTGCCACATGTCATGCCTGACGTAATATCGATCGGAGCTTTCGATCCTGATCGGAGCTTTCGAACTCACCTTCGGAGCTTCCGAACTCTACCCAAGTAATTATGATTAATTCCTTAATTACTGATTTTTGGTTACGGGCTACTACAGTGAATATTCAGGGGGTTTTCCATTCCACAGTTCCATGGGAGTTTTAAACTTTATTGTTGTAACACCCGGTATTTTTAATTACATAAATCCGCCTGCATAATTAGGATATTTGATTATTTAAATTTATGATTTATGGGTTAAATAATTATGTGAATTATTTATGCATGATTTAATTTATTTTTTTTTTTTAACATTTAACCCATAATTAGTGATTTTTTTATAATTTTTAGTATTTTTATTATTTGATCACGTAGACGGGACCGTGGACGGACGAGATGACGACTTTTCACCCAAATTATTTTATGAGCCTTTTTAGAGCCTTAAAATATTATTTTGAGTTTTATTATCTCAAAATTTTAAGTACTTAATTTTATTTAATTTTAGGGGTCATTTTTATCCAAAATTAGTCAAAATATTGACTTTTTAGTATTTTTAAAATTCTCCTAAATTAATATTTCGAGATTTATTTTATGTTATCAGATTTCTAAAGTTTAATTAAGAATTTAAGTTGTGTATTTAATATTTAAAACCTTTTATAGTTAATTATTTAACCTATATCTTAATTAATACAAAATAAAACCTAATCTACCCAAACCCTACTAGCCGATCCTCTTCTTCCCCCATCAGCCGTCCCCCTCACCTCTCAGCTCTTCATCATCGGCCATCACCATCCAAGAAGCTTTAGCCGTGAGTTTCTAGCTCGTAGTCATCCCGTCGTCGCCCCGTCGTCCCGAAGCCCGTCGTACACGCTTTTAGCTCTACAAATCGGTATTAAGGCATGATTTTCTTCTCATTTTAACATTATATCAGTGTATAATATGTAGGTTATGGTAGGCATCGAATTTCTTTAATTATTTTTCAGAAAATTTGTTGAAGGATGTTGTTTGCGTGCATGATTCATGATTCACGAATTTTTGTTGGCATGGCTTGGTTCGGGGCTGAGGGTTCGGTCAGGTGAGGTCCTAGGGTGCCTAAGGATCGAGCCATGGCAGGGCTTGGGTCTGAGAAGGGCTCGGCCGAACAGGTTTAGGCTAGAAGGGGGCAGCGGCGTGCAGAGTAGGGTTTGGGAGAAAGGGCTGCGGCTTGGGGGTTTGGACGTGCATGGGGTCAGGGGCCTGGTGTGGCTCGAACCGGCAGGACCCTGGGAAGGTCCTGCCGGCGGCCCTCCGGCCGGTCGTGGCCGGAGCAGGGCGGCAGCAGGCGATGAAGGCCTGCTGCCCGAGCCCTCGGCGGCCGAGAGGGTAAGGATAGACTAGGGTTTCGGGTTCTAGGGTTTAGGGTACCGGGTCGGGTCGTGGGGGCTCGGGTCGGGTCAGTAAGTTAGTGGGTCGGGTTAAGTTGGTCCGGGTCCGGGTTTGGTGGGCCGGGCTCGAGTCTTTTTATTTTAAAATATTTTATGAAATAATGGGTTTTTGAGTCAATTTAATTGAAATAAAATTATTTGGGCTCCCAAATAATTTTATTTGGACTTTTAAAATTTTAATTAAGTTAGTCCATTAATTTTATGGGCTTTTGGGCCCATAAAAGTTAATGGGCCAGGTTTTGGGTTTTTGGGCCCAATGGGCCAGTTTAAGTGTTATTGGGCTTAGTGTAATTTTAATGGGCTTGAGTGTAGGGCCAGCAGTCCAGGACCATCCATGAGAAAATTGCATGTGTCCTGATTATATATTTAATTATTTTTATGCATTTAAGTTATTTTAATATTTATATGTTAGTAAGAAAATTAAATTAAATATATATGAAGGACACACAATTTATTTAAGTACATGCATTCATGAAATCAATTTTTATGCTATGATTTAATTTCTATGGTTGAGCAAATAAAATAGTTTAGGTGGAAATTGAAGTAGTGTGACCATTTATGGGCAGTTTTCTGCCATTTATGTATGGGCAGTTTCTGCCATTTATGTATGGGTGGTTCGCCACCAGCCTCGTACGATGGTTTCTTAGACTGATCAGTCGCACTATAAGTATGGGTCACACTTACGGATAGGACCATTCGATGTTAAGAAAATAAATGCTCAACAACTCAAGTATGTATGTTATGTATTATGTATTTATGTTTATTTAAGTAAGTTATGTTATGTAATTTTTAAGCATGCTCATTCATGTATATGTATGTATTAGTATTAAATTGTTTTAAATTATTTTGAACCCTTGTTAGTATGCATGTTGGGCCTCTAGGCTCACTACACTGATATGGTGCAGGTGAGTACATAGAGGAGCAGGTTACTCCTACCGGTGGTGAGGACGTATGAGCAGCGCTGCAGTAGCCCCGTGACCGTGACAGCTTCTGAGTCACCGTGCTTGAGTCTTATGATACATTTTTATCATTTTTAAGGGTTGAGATGTTTGGTATATTTTATTAAATATTTTAGTGCATGCACACTTTTTATTTATTTTATTTATGCAGTATATTTTGAATTATAGGGGTTGACTCAGATATTTATTTAATTCAAAGAATGCATTTTATTTAAGTATTTAAATTGTTTATTTATTTAGTCATGAATTTATTTTAAAGTATTTTAATTCAGTGCATATATGTATGGGCATATATGTACATATTTTATTTAGTAGTATAAAAAAAAAAACTTTTCCGCATATTTATTTATTATAGAGTTAGGGTCGTTTCAATTGTACTTGAAGGGCTCTTGTTAATTAGATAACAAGCAGTAGACAACGTTTCCCCCCAGAATGTTCTAGGTAAACCATCATATAATATCATGCTCCTTACCCTTTCAAGCAATGTACGATTCATTTTTTTTGCCAAACCATTATGTTGTAGAGTTCCAGGAGTTGTTCTATGTCTAGTGATTCCCTTTTTAGCACAAAATTCCTTGAATTCTTCAGATAGATATTCGAGGTCATTATCAGTTCTAAGATTTTTCACTTTGATATCCATTTTATTCTCAATTACTTGGATCCATTCCTTGAATTTCTTCAAAGTTTCATCCTTTGACTTCAAGACATACACCCAAACTCTTCTTTAATAATCATCTATCAAAGTCATGATGTATCTTCTTCCTCCATGTGTTTCTGTCCTTGATGTACCCCAAAGGTCAGAGTGTATATATTGTAGTGGCTTGGATGAAGTGTGCTTGGCTGTATCAAACTTGATCCCCTTTTCTTTGCCCAGAATACAATGCTTACATAAATCCAATTCAGTCACTTTGTCTCCACACAGTAGATTTTTTTTGACAATTCTTATAGACCTTTTTCACTCATGTGCCCTAACCTTAAATGCCACAATTTTGACTGGTCCTTATTTTTTTGGGCCATGGCAGAGCCACCAAGCACGGTGTTACCATTTAGAACATATAATGTGTTCTGTTTGTAGCCTTCATCACAACCAGTGATCCCTTCATTACCTTTAGAGTGTCGTTTCCAAATTTAAAGGTGTATTTTTTTGAATCTAGAGCTCCAAGGGAAATAATATTTCTCTTTAACTCTGGCACGTATCTAACTTTCTGGAGAAGCTTATCTGTCCCATCATGCATCCTCAGTCTGATAATACACATACCCTTGACTTTGCATGCTTTGTTGTTTCCAAGACTCCTTCTTCAATTTCAGCTAGTGTTTCAAAGCAAGATTTTATAGTGCATATATGAAATGAACATCCTGAGTCGAATATCCATTCATTACTTGAGTCAGTGTTTGTTATGGTCAACACTTCTGCAGAATCATACCCTTTTGAAGCTAGTGCAGCTTGTGGTTCTTCCCTAGGTTTCTCTCTAGGCTTCTTTTTTCTATCAGGACAGTCCATTTTGAAATTCTCTTCTTTGTGGCAATGGAAGCACTTGAATTTTGCTTGACTCTTGGATCTTGACCTCTCTCTATGACCTTTATTATTTATTTTTTCTGGTCTACCTCAGGCTGTTAAGATTTTCCCTTGTGATTCAGTAACAGTCTGCAATTTTCTTTCCCGTTCCTTAGATTGTATAGCAGCCTGAACTTTTTCTAATGTTATAGTTTGATCCCTACCGTATAACATAGCTTTTCTAAAGTTTTCATAGGACTTTGGAAGTGCATTCATTAGAATCAGTGCCTTATCCTCTTCCTCCAGTTTCACATCTAAATTTTCAATATCATCTAGTATTTTTATGAATTCACCTATTTGATCTTGAAGATTTTTTCCTGGTTGGATCTTGAAAGAGTACAACCTTTGTTTCATGTATAGACGATTAGCTAGAGACTTAGTCATATACAGACTTTCCAACTTAACCCATACAGCTGCTGCCGTCTGTTGCTTAGCCACTTCTTTAAGTGGTTTATCTCCAAGGCATATGACAATTGCACTATAAGCCTTTTCCATCATAGTCTCTCTGTCCTTATCCTTTACATCTCCAGGTTTCTCCTATTTTGCATTCAGAGCCTCCATTAGACCTTGTTGAATCAAGATAGCTCTCATCTTGATTCTCCAGAAAGAAAAGTCATTCTAGCCAGTAAATTTTTCAATATCGAACTTCATTGATCCCATCATGGCTTGTGTTTCCCACGGACGGTGCCACATGTAATTATTATGATTCTGTTCTATCTATTTATACCAGCAACAATCTTGATCTCGCAATCTCACGTACTATCAATCAAGTTAAAATATCAAAGAGTTCTTATGCCAACGTAAACCAGATCAAATAAACATAGAGCAATTACGTGGTTCGGTCAATAAAGGACCTACATCCATGGGAGAATCGACCACTTGTATTATTGATCTAAAAACAATCCCAACAAGAATTCAATGTACAAATACAGAGTTTTTTTTAATCCGTAAAACACAAATCCACTCAAAGATAATCTAATTCACTCCCTTGAGTTCTTGTTCCTTTACTTATGCCACCCTATGTAATCTTCTACACTGAATCTCCCTTGTTCTTGAATCAATTCCTTGACAAGTTTTATCCTGTAGATTTTCTTGCTCTATCTGCTCTTCGTGTGTATCTGAGTGCATGATTGTTGCATCTCTTTTTGTGTTTGTCCTTGTCTGCCAACCATCGATCACCAATATATATATAGCCATTGATTAGGACAAGTTTGGGCCATTAGTGGGAAGCCAAGAGGAGTGATTGACCTGAGCAATCATCTTAAGCCCACTAACTAGCCCCTACTTTAAGACACAACTCAAAATAACTGTAAGATTAATAGAACCCAATCGAAGAATAGATACCGAAATAAAGTCTTAAACTAGAAGCATCTGGTCACTCTTGCTAGCAAAGCCCTGGTCACTGATCAACCGCTGATCTCTCTCCTGATCCACCTGAAAACATGTCTCATCGAATGTGATGTCCGAGATAAAAATCAAGGACGTGAGCACTAACGCCCATAATGAAAAGTACGAGTACACAAGATTATATAATGCATGAAATATGAAATAATGAATGTTCTAGTACACTGGGATCAATATCGGGAACATCATGCTCAGAACACCGGTGCCACTAGTATGTGTACGTTGTTCCGAAGATACAATGGGTGACACACATACTAAACTCCGATTTTGGACTATCACCATCTTGGGTAAAATCATACACGCTGCTCCGTCGATAAAGTGGATCTCACATGGTACCCGATCGTACAAAGAAACCCTAGGGTTGAACGACCCTAGAAACAACAAGCTATTTCGAAAGAATACAGAGGCTCAATGTGATATGTTAATGTCGCATATGAATCATGAACAGTAATATCATGCATCTCATGCAGATAGTAATGCAACACATAAACATGCATACTCGCTGTCTATCTCAGTCAGGAGTTACGTAGCTCAACTACTGATATTGGTGAACAACTGTTTATAGTCCAAGCTTACAAGGCAAGATCATACCACATCACCAATACTTATCTAAAAAGCCTTAACTAGAATATAGCTACTCCCAATAGCTACTAAGAGTCTAGACTTATACAGGTGCATCCATTGTCAGCCCGGTAATGTCAAAGACCCTGACCCAAGTACAGTTTCGCCACAAGCCCTGTAGCATGTCGCTATCGCCAACTCTCGAGAAGAAGAATAAATCCCTAAGAAGTAGACACTGGCTCGAAACCCATACCTAAAACACACACTAACTATGAGAAATTCGGCCCTTATTTATATACGAAGATCAGACCTTCCGATCGCCAGTTAGGGGATATTCCGAACGCTCTTCGGAGCTTCCAATCGTCCTTCCGATATCTCACTACCGAACGCATGTCTCTGATTGGACAACACACTGATGTCGACACAGTTCTGATCTTCCGAACTATATTTTGGAGCTTCCAAAATCTCTCAAGTGAAATCACCATTCAAAATCCATACTCCGCTCTGACTAATGGACTTCGAAACTTCCGATCGTGGGTTCGGAGCTTTCGAACTCACCCTCTGCTTCCGAACTGTCACGCCCCTTCCGTACACTTCGGAATCACCGATCTTCCTAGCTCACAAGTTCGGACCCTCCGAACCTATCGAGTCTCTGGAACCCTCAAGACCATTTTTGGATGTCCTGAATTCGATTTTCTACTTAATAAAACCAAACTAAGATTCTTTGACCATGTTTAACCATCCTAACATGTTTAGACACCTAATTGCTTAAAATGGAAATCGGATTACTACACTCAATGAGGAAAAAGCTCCCTCGAGCCTTAACTTGAGGCCCGAACAGAGGTCTCGATCAAGCATCCGAATGTGGCATCATTCAAGTTCAACACCACCACAACAAGAGTATACTATGATGATTTCCTCATCGGCGAGGCTGTGACCCCATCAGGCCGGGCCAAGGCTTGGAAAACACTACGCATGAACGTAACGATTGACATTATAGTCGATAAGATCTTGGTTATGCCACGGATAGGGGACAAATTTGTTGTGAAGACGTTGCCTTTGAGTACCTACACAAGAATCACTGGAAGAGTGAGTTTTGCTAATGTTATTCTAAATAGGTGTGTGGTCACTTGAATTGCACTATGGATGTCAATGTAAGTGACCGAACCCAAATTTTTGTATGAATTTGAATAATTTTATGTATTTTATATACAAAAAAAAATATGATTTTACTCTTTCAAAATGTTTTCGAGTTTTAAATCGGCTATATATCTACATATGAAATATCTAGTTACTCCCAAGACCAATCACAACAATTTTTGGGTCTTCATCTAACACTTGAAAAAAAAGCCTCTTAATGTAGTTTAATTTTTTTTTCCATAACATTTTTTTAAATGAAATCAATATAGAGGTACTATTGTCACTCGTATGAGGCAATTGACCATAAAGTCCAACACTTGTAAAAAACAGGTTGATCCATCAACAACATATAAGAACTACATCAAACATGATAGATGAATTGATGTCAGCTGGTCATATTATCTTTGAAGAGAATCAGGTTCAAGCTTAATTTGGTCCGATCACTTCCTTCAAGTGGAAGCATTTTAATGTCATGACTCATAATGACAGCATAAGACTTTCTGTGATGTTGTTCTTCTTGTTGAACTTAAGGATGAGCGGCTTGGTGCTGCTAAAAGTAATATTTTTTGACATAAAAATTAATATTTTTTATTGGTCAAATTATGTATTCATCTCATAAAATTTATTCATAAAAAGATATCATAAGAGTTTTTGTGTTTTAAGAGTTTCTATGAAATTTTAATTATTGGAATGCAATGGTGACGAAATGAGTCATAAAAATGTAAAAAGTTAAACAAAAACAGAAATACTGAGGCGCTCTAATTATTTAAATGCAAAACAATGTAAAGTATTACATCAGTTGAAAAAAATAATCAATCCAAAAAATTACTCAAGAAGATCGATAAATTTCTCACTGCAGTACACAACCAAATAAATTAATTAAACTGTCATAAATACCTCTCTAATGACGTTCATAAAACAAAATTAAGGGATGGCGAAAAAAACAAGAGAAGAAGCAAAAATTAGGAGAAATTATAATTTTGGTCATGTGACTTAATCATTTTTCGATTTTAGTTCTGTAAGTTTTTAAGTTGTAATTTTAGTCCTGTGACTAGTATTTACTCTCACTTTTAGTTTTTTTTTTTTTACAAAAGTGCTGACATAACATTACACACGTCAGCAATGTCCAACATCACATCAATAATTTTCGATCTTATTTGAGCAATTTTCGATAACACATCGTCACTCGAGAGAAAAATGACAAAAAAATGTGAATAGGTACCAACTTACATGATTAAAACTACAAAATGAAAACTCACACGAATGAAAATGATGATCAAGTTATGTATTTTTTCCAATTAATTGAGAATAAAAAAAAATAAAAACTAGCTAGGTTGAGTAACGTTAAATAAAAATTGTATTTTATCTTTTATTTTTGTTTAATAACAGAAATTTGAAAGACTAAAGGGATGGCAAGTGACTGTCCCTGTTTCACCCTAATATTTTTTAAAGAAAAAAAATCAATTTATTCTTAGAGGAAGAGAGGTTAAAAGAAATTGAGGGCACGGAAGCAATGGCCCCAACCGGCCTCCGCCTCTGCATCCATGTCCGTTAAGGGTCTATGAAAGGGTAGTACTAGTAGGTGACGCCGATATGCTCATATCTTTTGTTGATTATGTATTAAATTGTTGGTCCCAGGTGCGGTATCACGAAATAGAAACTATGGAAATTGAAGAATAAATAAACACCAAGATTTACGTGGAAAACCCCTAAAAATTATTTGGGTAAAAACCACGGGCAAGACCAAAAGATTTCACTTTAATATTTAGAGAATTACAACATCTCTCTGTATTTCCAAAGAGACATACACTCTCTTAATACAAGAGAAAACTTATCTCACAAATATATATAGAAATGTATTGGAGAGAAGAAAACACACTCGAGAAAAGAAGAATTGCTCGAGCTCTGGGATGATTTGAAATGCCGAGTGAATGCACCTATTTATAGGTGCAATTCCTCGGTGTGTACAAGAGAAAGGAAATTCAATTATGAACTTCATACACTTGCCGTCCACTTGGCCATATGAATGACCTGCCATATGTTTCTTCAAATTCAAAGTCTTCTGCCTCAATTAATGCAAGTGGCCATCTTTGCCGACATTTCTCCCACTTGAAGATTTGATTGAGAATCAAACACATTTCCACACATCCTTTCAATCTTGCCATTCCCGCTGCTTACGTTTCTGCTAGGCCACTTGAGGATCTACACCACTCGAACTTGTCTGTACTCACTGGCTTGGTCAAAATATCAGCAATGTTATCCTTCGTATGGATTTTCTGCATATCCACACTTCATTCCTCTACTATTTCCTATTCAAAGTGAAATTGAACTCCAATGTGTTTAGTCCTGGAATGAAAGACTGGATTTCTTGCAATGTGCAAGGCACTTTGACTGTCACAAAACAGAGGAATATTTTCTTGTTTGTGCCCAAGCTCCTCCAATAACCTTTTAATCCATATTGCCTCTTTGCAAGCTTGAGTAGCTGCCATGTATTTTGCCTCAGTTGTAGATAATGCCACAACTGTTTGAAGTTTTGAAACCCAGCTTACTGCACCTCCTACAACTGTAAACAGATAACCAGTAGTAGATTTTCTTTTATTTGGATCACCTGCATAATCTGAATCCACATAGCCCCTGAGTGTAAAATCTGATCCTCCAAAACATAATGCAGCATCCGAGGTACCCTTAATATATCTAAGGATCCTCTTAACCATGCTCCAATGCTCTTGTCCAGGATTCGCCATATACCGACTGACTGCTCCCACTTCTTTTGCAATGTCTGGTCTTTTACAAATCATGGCGAACATCAAACTTTCCACTGCTGATGCATATGGTACTCGAGACATCTCCATCCTCTCTGCTTCACTGCTAGGACACATCTCAGAAGATAACTTGAAGTTAATAGGAAGAGGGGTAGAAATTGGCTTACTATCTTGCATGTTGAAGCGCTGCAAGACTTTCTTCAAATAATTTTTCTGGGAAAGCCAAATCTTTATATTACTTCTGTCTCAGTGAACTTGCATCCCTAGAATCTTGTTTGCTAGTCTCAAGTCCTTCATATCAAATTCCCTAGCCAACTGTGCCTTTAATTCTTGGACATGATCTTTGTTGGGTCCAGCAACCAACATGTCGTCCACATACAACAGCAAAATGATATAATCATTATCACCAGACCTCTTGAAATACGCACAAGGGTCTGCACTGAGTCTGTTGTACTCAAGGCTCATGATTCATCTCTTGTACCAACACCTCGGCGCCTATTTGAGACCGTACAAAGATTTGTTCAACCTGCAAACAAAGTTCTCTTTGCCCTTTTCCGCAAAACCTTCTGGCTGGAGCATATAGATTTCTTCTTCAAGATCACCATGAAGAAATGCCGTTTTCACATCTAGCTGTTCTAGATGTTGGTCAAACACCGCACACATTGCCAATACTACTCTGACTATTGAAAGTCGAACCACAGGAGAAAATATCTCATTGAAGTCAATACCTTTTTTCTGAGCATACCCTTTGACATCCATTCTCGCACGATACCATTCCACTTGGTTATTGCCATCACGCTTGATCTTATAGACCCATCTGTTACCGATAGCTTTCCTCCCTCGTGGTAGTGTAACAAGATCCCATGTTTTGTTCCTGTCCAATGCTTCCAATTTTTCCAGCATCGCTGTCATCCACAGGGATACATCCGAGCTTTGAGTAGCCTCATGAAAACTCGATGACTCACCATCCTCTGTTAATAGAATTTATGCAATGTTGCTTTCAGTGACATAATCTGAAAGCCAACCTGGTGGTCTTCTCTCTCGAGTTGACTGCCTTACTTTGGAAACCTCTGACTCAACTGGTTCTTGTTCCTCCTGCTCCGGTACTGCTTCACAAGAAACTTAATCTTCATCTGTATTATTTTCCACCTGAATGATAGTAGTTTCTGAATTCAGTGTGCCTTTGTCTCCCTTCACTTTATCTTTCTCAAAGATAACATCTCTGTTGATGATAAGCTTGTGGACAGCAGGATCCCACAAGCGAAACCCCTTAACTCCATCAGCATAGCCCAATAAGATACATTTTCTTGATTTGGAATCCAACTTCGATCTTTCTTGTTCATTGTACAACACGTACACCAGATTTCTAAATGTATGTAACCAAGAATAATCAGCTGGCTTGCCAGTACATACCTCCATTGAAGTCTTTAAATCAACCGCCACTGAAGGAGAACGATTGATGATATAAGAAGCGGTTTTGACTGCTTCTGCCCAAAATGACTTGGCTAGACCCGCAGTACTCAACATGGCCCTTGTTCTGTCCAACAAAGTTTTGTTCATCCGCTCTGCCACTCCATTCTGCTGAGGCGTATAAGCTATTGTAAACTATCTTTTGATGCCCTCGTGATGACAAAATTCATCACTGGTATATTCTCCTCCATTGTCAGTCCTCAAACACTTGATTTTCTTGTCAGAATCAAGTTCAACTCGCGCTTTAAAAACTTTGAAGACTTCGAAAACTTTTGACTTATTCTTGATTGGATAGACCCAACATCTCCTAGAGAAATCATCAATAAACGAGACAAAGTATCTCGCTCCTCTTAGGGACACCACCGGTGCTTGCCAAACATTAGAATGAATCAGCTCCAATATGCCTTTGCTTTTGGCAGTAGATGTGTCAAACTTTAATCTGTGTTGTTTACTTGTAACACAATGCTTGTTGTGAAAAATTCCTCGCAAGCGTACGAGCGTCAAGTTTTAATATAGTGATAAAATCAAGTATCGATCCCTCAGGGAGTAAAATGAAAATAATAGTGCTTGTAATTAGAATAGTCCAAACTTTATCTAGAAAATAAATAATCAAGAATTTTGCAATTAAAATAAATAATCAGTTGATTTTAGATAGCACACAAACAACTTTCAGGAATAATCAATCAGAGAAAATGGTCTAGAGGTATAGATTTCGCCTGGTTTCAACAACAATCAATCCTAATTAATTAATCTTCATGAATTTCAAAGAATTAATAGCCAAGAACACTTACGTGTATTATTCCCTCTCCCGAGTGTCAAATAAAATATATCAACTACAATTCAATTCCAATATCCCTATTAAGAATTTACTTGCAGTGATCAATTCAAAACAATGTTCTCTTTAAAAGCTCTGTTAAAGTTATAAGCTCTCCCGAGTCAGATAAACAATTAACAGTGTATTTTTCAATGGTCCTATTCAAAATCTCCTCTCCCGAGTGCCAGATTTCAAATAAATATTACAAATCAATTATTGATCAGATAATTGAAAAGACAATCAATTCTAGAAAAAACAATTAATCTAGAAGAAATTCAATTCAATAAAATCAAAAATTCAAGAAAGTGTCTACACCAGGTTCCATCCGACCTCTAGACTCTAAAAAATTAGTTCATAATAAAATTCTGAAAACAATAAATAAATAATCCAAACATATTCAGAATAAAATAAAAGATAAAAAAAACAAATTCGTCGTCGATGCCGTGTCCGGTCGATCAAACTCCGTCTTCGTTCTTCACGATGAAGCTTCCAAAATAAAATAAAAGTCACGATCAAATCTCTGATTCCTCAGTAATTGTTGTGGCGGCTCCCCTCTCTAATCAGATGAAAAAATTGCCTTTTATATCGCATCTCAAAAGCCCACTCAAAAGCCCACAAAATATAGAAGTTTCCTTCCGATTAAAATTTCCAAACTCAGGCTTCGCGACAAGCGCCCGCTCTAGAAATCATGCGCGCGCGTATAGGCCTCTGTTCTCAAGTTTCTCACCTTCCCAAGAACTTGAGCGATAGCTCTTCTTTGAGCGCTAATGGGAAGCGCTGATCTTTGGCCCAATAATATGGACCAACACTATTCATCTTCTTTGTCTGTACGTTTCTTTTCTTCTCTTTTCTTCTTTCTCTTCTAAACTTCTTATTTTTCTCCTCAAAATTCCATAATTCACAAAATCTCCATAATTTCCTACAATCACAAAAACAACAAAACACCCACATAAATCTGCTCGAAACAAGCAATTAACAATTAAAAGCATATATAAATTAAGTGTATAAAATACACTTATCAATGCTCACAAAAGGGTAGATTCACTTTTGTAAGCCCCGACAACAGCTTCCTTTTAGAGAGAATCTTCATTCCTCGTTCTAACATATGCCCGAGCTTTCTATGCCACAACACTGTTGATTCTTCTGCTGAACCAATTGATGCAACAGCTAGTTCCGCCTCTTTGTGTGTTTCCCCCAACAATACATACAGATTTGCAGCAACTTTTTCCGCCTTCATAACCACAAGCACGCCTTTCACAATCTTTACGATCCCTTTCTCGATACGAGTTTTGCACCCAATATCATCCAATTGCCCCAAAGACAAAAGATTTTTTGTCAGGCCCTTCACATGTCCTACCTCCTGTATGGTGCGAATAGTGCCATCAAAAATTTTAATTTTGATGGTACCGACCCCAGCGATTTCCAAGGCATGATCGTTTCCCATGAATACAGATCCTCCTGAGACTGGTTCATACTGCTCGAACCATTCTCTCCTTGACTTCATATACCACGTCGCTCCTGAATCCATAATCCATGCATCACAAAATCTGTGTCTGCCTTCCGCAACTGTTGCTGCTTCGCTGAATAATATTTTACCACTGCCTGAAGTATTGGCCACATTTCCTTGAGATCCCTTATCGATGCTCCTCGTACACTCTCTCTTGAAGTGTCTTTTACCGCCACATTTAAAGCAGTAAATATTCTTCTTCTTACTTCTTGACTTGGATCTACCATATCTGTGGCTTCCACTAGAGTCACGCTCCGTCAATCTTCCTCTCGTCATCGGTAAAGTATCTGCTTGCTTCGAAGTTACCAACCTATCTTCCTTGTTCTTTCGACGACTCTCTTCTCCAAGAACAACAGTTAAGACGTCGTCAAAATTTAAATTATCCGAAAGAACATTGTTGGTAACGTTGATGATGAGCTGATCGTATGAATCCGGTAGACTTTGAAGTAGAAGCTCCACACGTTCTTTTTCCTCTATTTTATGCACCATAGACGTGAGCCGAGAAAATAGAGTATTCAATGTGTTGATATGGTCGGTCATCGATGAGGATTCCGTCATCTGAAGAGTATAAAGCTTTCTCTTTATAAAAATCTTGTTGTGTAGTGACTTGACCTCGTACAATTTTGCCAAAGTATCCCAAATAACTTTTGCGCTTTTTATTTCAAAGATACTTGACAAAACTTCATCTACTATAGCCAAGTGCAAATTGGCAACAACATTGTGATTCATTTCATTCCACTTTTGATCATCCGTGATGTCCGTCGGCCTATCTCCAATAGCTGCCAAGCAACGCTCCTTTGTTAGAATTGCTTGTACCTTTAATTTCCACAGCAAAAAATTGCTCCCATTGAAATTTTCTATCTCGTATTTTGCCGACATCTTGACTACAAGAATCTTACCTTATAAAATCTTCAAAAAATATTTTCTGATGTGGAAGATCAGTCACAGCTGCAACCACAGAGCATGCTCAGAATTTTAAGAAATTTTATGCCAAGACTCTGATACCACTTGTTGGTCCCAGGTGTGGCATCACGAGATAGAAACTATGGAAATTGAAGAATAAATAGACACCAAGATTTACGTGGAAAATCCCTAAAAATTATTAGGATAAAAACCACGGGCAAGACCAAAAAATTCCACCATAATATTTAGAGAATTACAACCTCTCTCTGTGTTTCCAAAGAGACATACTCTCTCTTAATACAGGAGAAAACATATCTCACAAATATATATAGAAATGTATTGGAGAGAAGAAAACACACTCGAGAAAAGAAGAATTGCTCGAGCTCTGGGATGATTTGAAATGCCGAGTGAATGCACCTATTTATAGGTGCAATTCCTCGGTGTGTACAAGAGAAAGGAAATTCAATTATGAATTTTCTTCATACACTTGCCGTCCACTTGGCCATATGAATGACCTGCCATATGTTTCTTCAAATTCAAAGTCTTCTGCCTCAATTAATGCAAGTGGCCGCCTTTGCCGACATAAATTAATATAGTTATTGATCGTTAAACAATTTTAACAAAAAAATTGTTTTTTATACGATACGATATGTGTCAAGCTTCGGCTTCAAAATATTTGAAATTAGGTTTATGAACCAACATATACAAGATAAGTTACAGAGCCACAGGGGTCCTTGGTCCTTGCAAAAATACTACAAAGATGGGATTGACATTAATGAGACTGAGAATTATTATCAGTGTCCAAGTTATGAAAATATTGCATGCATGTTTGCACTTTGAGTATCCAATGCCAATATGCCATATATACCTTTATACATTTAATATAAATATAATATATATTTATATATATGTGTGTGTGTGTGTATTGCCCCGGGAGGATTTGGTCCAAACTTTAGTAGCTCATTTAAGTTTGTGGGTTCTAGAAATTTAATATTTTTCAAAATTGCAGTTGTGAAGAGGTGGAGACTTTATTTAAGGTGGAAACCAGTGGTAATTATTATTATTTTTCAAATTTCAGATATTAGAAATCAAAATCTTGCTACAATTAACTCCCGGATTTTCTTGGGAGCTTCAACTATCACCAAAATCTTCATGGTTATTCGAAGATTTGGTTCAACGAGCAAAAATAAATTGAATCTTTAAGGTCATTACGGTTCAATAAAATGGATGAAGCGGAGAAAAAAAATAAGGGTTGCTAAATTTTCGACAGTAATTAAAATAACTTGAGAAAATCTTGGGGATATATGTTTTGCGTAAATGTTAAATGTTTGATTCATTAGAAGGGTCGAGAAAATACTTGTTTTATTAATGATTAAAAGAAAAGATAAAATATTGGGGACACATTTTAGAATGTTGTGGAAGGAGAAGTGATCTATGCAGTTTGAAAAATATTACCCATTTAAAATTCTCGATCTTGAATATATCTAAACCCAATCACGTATTAATAAGGATGTAAATGAGTCGAGTCAAACCGAATATACAAACGGTATCATGTTCGAGCTAATGGTTAGCTCGTTTAAAATATATAAAGACTCCATTATCAAGCTCAATTTAAGCTTTTATCATGAGCCCAAGCTCAAATTTTTTTGGGGGTAATTAGTAAGCTTGTGAATATCTCGAGCTTGGTTCATTAGTAGCATGTTTATCATATTTAACGAGTGTAACTCGAGTTTGTCTCGTTAAGCAAGCTCGAAAAGTCGTTAAGCGGGCTCTTTAAACGAGCTTGTTTTTTAGCTTGCCAAGCATACATCTGAGCTCGAATTTCAATTTTATTTGAGTTGGTTAAAGATAGAATTTAGCTCGAGCATATAATAGAATTCATCTCCATAAATTAATTCTAAATTAAGACAGAAAAGAGTAAATTATTTCATAAATTACCAAAAAGACATACCTAATAACTTAAAAATATAAACTCAGCACATCATTGAACATACCAACTTCGAAATACCAAATAAAAATAATACTACCATAAAATCATTATTAAATATCTTACAATACAACTATAAGCGAGCTTGCGATCCATTTAAACCAGCAGAGCTCGAGAGCCTATTAACGAACATGTTAGCGATCTCACGAGCCAAATATTCTTAAGTTCAAGCTTGGCTTGATAAAATTATCGAGCTTGAAATAAAGCCCGGGGTCGGCTCGATAAGATTGATAAACAAACTCGAATGAGTTGTTTACCAAGAAGAATTCTAAATAGCTCGTAAACAGTTCGATTCATTAATATCTCTACACATATGCATGTTATATAAGTTTTTAAAGTGATTTAACATTCTCAAGCATAAACAACATGATTTGTAGAGTATGTTTCTTGTGAAACGATTTCACGTATTTACATCCGCGAGACGAATCGATCTGGTTCATATCTTGACAAAAAATAATATTTTTCCATGAATAAGATCGAACAAAAAATCTGTCTCAAAAAATAACAAATGACTGCATTATACCGTCTCATAGAAATTTTTGTGTTAGGTGTGACTTGGATAGAGGAAAGAGTTTGTCATCGAAATCATTCTATTTAATTAAGAATCTTTCTCCTTTAATATTCAACTCTTAATTAATTTGATGAAACACGTAATAAAATTATATTAAAACCCATAATATTTCTTTTCAAATCTTTAATCTATTTTTTTATCTTAATTAATTTGATGAAACACATAATAAAGTTATATTAATCCCATAATTTTTCTTCTCAAATCTTTAATCTATTTTTATCAATATTTTGAAATTCGATAATATATATATAGCGTCCACTGCAACTTTCGCATCAAGTTCAAAAGTTCAAAACCTTCTTTAGCCTCAAACTTCGAAACCATGAGAGGGCTTCAAAGAGTCCTTTGGCTTCACCATCCTACGCACTAACTATGCCATTAACAAGACAAGTTCGACATCTCACGAATATACCATGCATATTCATCCCGTACAACCCAACCCAATCTTCTTATTCCCCAAGAGAAAAACGCAGCATCGATCCACATTGCACCAATTGACAGAATATCAGTTTGCTGGTTTATGCCATACAGTACATACTAGTCCGTATTTCCATGAGTCATCTGCTTGGCTCCCTTCCAATCACACAAGTGCTCTTGTGCAAACCTCGATCATTGTTGTACTCGAATTTTTGTTGCATTTTTTGTCATTTCGCTGCCGCCAAATACATATATATAAGATATATCATTTAAACTTAATTTGATTTCCCATAATCATCCAACTTAATCAGCCAATTTAATTATAATTAATTTATTTAAAAAAGATAAATTAAAAAAAAAAATTTTATTAAAACTACTAACACCACCATTACTTATAAAATTAACTAATTCAAGTAATTATAATTTAATTTATTTAAAAAAGAGAAATTAAAACATTGTTGATATATATATATTACGTATCGATAGAAGCATTAATGAACGATCTTTTGCAGTGAAGAATGGCGCCTTGAATCCCATCCTGCACCTGCAACAGCGAGTCATCGCGGCGGTTGCAGGCCATCTTATTCTCCGGCGCCGCCGCCACGACTTCCGGCGCCGACCGACTCTTGCCGGATAGAAGCCCCATCTGCATCCATTGCATTGGACTGGTCTTCACCGCCGCTTCCACTACCTTCAACGTCCCATCCTTCACTTTCTCCGCACCTGCAGGCATGTTTAACTTCAGTTTAGCCTTGGAAATACGTACGTACAAAGGCTTCACCATTTTCAAGTAGTGTTGTTGCTTTGATTTTCTGTCTTGATCTTCAACTCCATTTTCACCATGATTTCCTTGGGTTTTAATTGGCATGTTCTCTGTTCGTTCTTCAGGCTTAGATTTCTTGAGCTTGAGCAGGACTACACCAAATTTTGCCGCTGATTTCAGCACAGAAACTGGGAATTTACATGAGTTGTGGTCAGAATCAATATTATGCTGTAAAACATGAGTTGAAGAGTCGATGGGAACAAATTCTCCATTAAACAAGCTGAGCTCGTCGTCTGAAGTGGTGACTGTGGAGTAGTTCATAAGCTTTGCTTCCTTTTCATGATCTGAGTCGTCTTCTACATAACACGATCCATTAATTTCTGGTTTTCGAGATTTATCTTGATCATGTACTTGAGGGAGCTGGGTGGTGAATTCCAGATCAAAATACGGGGGGCCGTCTTCTCCGTCTGAGGAGTATGGACTTACGGCGGCGGTGATGATGGTGTTGGCGGAGTCGCCGCCTTCCGCACAACCGCCACGCAGCTGTTTCGCTAGTAAACAGAAAGCTTCCATTATTCGAAGCGACAGACAGTGTACGTCTTAAATGAGATGAGGGGAATGGGATTAAGTGAGAAGGACAGGCCAGGCGTTTCTTTTTTTATAGATCTATTTTCATTTATAAAATTTAAAATTTATGAAGCTAAGTGGGACAAGATTTTATTTAAAATTGTAATATATTTTGTTTTTTACAAAGAAAATGTAGAATATTTGTGGAATTTTAAAAAATAGTTGAAAATGTAGAATATTTGTGGAATTTTAAAAAAATAGTTTCACCGTCTTTGAAAAATTAGTTATTACAAAGAGTTTGACTTTAATTCACAGTTTAATTTATCCGATCGTGACATAAGATATATGTTGAATTTTTTTTAAACAAATCGCATGCATTTCAAAAATTAATTATTATTATAAACAATTTACAACTGAAGCAATATTATTTTTCATGATATATCATCACACACACCAATATCTAAACATTTTTTTCACACTAATAAGTAGAAAGTGTTTGAGATTGTTTGTACGTACTTTCATAAATTTGTAAATTTTATGAAAAAAAAACTCAAAAAATACTTGCTAAAAACAATCTCAAACATTACATCGGTTACTCAAAAGTTCTATTTAAAGCAATATTCTCAAACACTACGTTAGTCATTTAATTTAATTAATATACTTAATTTGACTCGAATACTCTTACTTAAACAATTTGATCTCGAATTAACTTGAATCGAATCGATTCTATAATCTTTAAGTGGCCATTGTTTTGATCTAGACTATCGTCCAAAAAGAAATTGATGCAAAATGGAATTATTGATCAAAAAATTACAAGAGTTGGGCACAATGGGGACAATATAATGTCTTCATAAACATTTAACTTTGTGTAAATGTTTTCAAGTAATGTCAGGATAGTCATGTGATGTTGCAGATTGTGACTCACCGAAACTTCTAAAATCAATTTATTGCAATTCACGGGATTTTTATGAAATAGAAGGACCAATCTTTTAATTTTATTCAGAATACACATATAATTCCTTTCACTTAATTAAAATTAATTATTACCTACACTGGATAACGTGGACATATTATACGGTACGTGAACTTTATAATATTGTCCCGAAATCCGCTTTACGTAGTTTAAATAGTTAAGCATGTTTTAAACAACTTATTATGTATTAAGATATTTTAACATGATAAAACTATGTGGAAAACGAATTTAAGATGTCTGAAAATGATCTGTAAGCTCGAGTAGTTCGGAACCACCGAACCTAGACCAAGAGACTTCGGAAGGTCCTAACCAGTTTGGATGGTGATAGTCGTGTTTGTGTTGCATATTTTAATATTATTCTATTGTTTTTTTTCATGCATTTATATGTTTTAATTAAGTATTTTATTCATATTTCATGCATCCTGTCTTCATAACATGCTCCCGGGTTTATTGTGTAGGATGTAACATTTTGGCAGGAAAATTGAGTCAGAAGTTTGGCCGCTCGATCTGCATACTTTCATCGATCGAGCGGGCGTCATGGAACAAGAAAGATTTCGAGACAGAGTTTTACCCGCTTGATCTGACATATTCAACCGATCGAGCGGCCAGAAGAAGAAAATCAGGAGTAGAAATAGAGTTTTGCTCGCTCGATCTGTCAAGTTCAACCGATCAAGCGAGCTGCGCAGTTCGAAAAATAATCTTTAATTTAGGAAATTTTATTTTTAAGGACTCTAGTCTTTTATTAGGTCATTATTCTGATTTTCACCATTTTTAATCAGACTTGGACGCGTAGAACGTGAAGAACTTCTTTGGTGGCTAGGTTTTCTCTTAAATTTTCTTAGATTTCTTCTTTTCTTTTGATTTTTCTTTAGAATTTCATGAATATTTGTGGCTAGGTTCTAGAACTTGGTTGAGAAAGAAAAACCCTTGAATTTATTCAATTTGTGAGATTCAAATTTTTTATTGTTTAATTCCAATTGAGTATCAAGAATTGTTTGAAATTGATTGTCATGCTTGTGTGTTTGATTATTGGATTGATCACCTGATGATTTTTCATACAATATATTTCTAAATTAGAAATCAAATCCGTAATTATTTGATCTCTCTAATTTGTGAAGCAACTGTAATTAATAATTTTTCGCTTGTGAATTTATTAATTTGTAGGAACAACGATTGATTAGATTAAATTCATCCTCTTGTGTATGTGTTGTCTAGGTTCATCAGTTTTACTAGTTTGCATGGTGCCTTGAATTTAAATCTAATAGCTTGTATTGAGTTATTTCATTGTTAAGGGTTAATTTAAAACGCTTGTGTCTAGTTAACTAAAATTAAGGTGAAATAGGAATTAAGTTTCCAATGGTGAATATTCAATGAGAATTAATTATTTTTAGATAATCGATGATCGAATGAATAATTTCAAGGGTGCAGTCGACTGATACCAAAGCTTGTCTTAATTGATTTCTTCGATATAATTTTTATTCTCGCATGCTAGTTGGTAAATTATTTTTAATTTCTTTTAATTAATAGTAGTTAATTTCAAAAGCCAAACCCCCATTTATTTATTTTTAGAATTTTAAGGAACACTAATAAATTTTACTTTTCTCGTGGGAATGATCTCTACTCTCGCTACTACATAATTTATTTATCTGATTTGAGTTGGGTAATTGGGCGTGACACGACTGAGCGATACCAAATTTTGGCGCTGTTGCCGGGGAAGGCGTTTAATTTATTTGTGTTCTTGTTTTTATTTTTATTTCTATTCTTTCCCCTAGTGCTTCTCTTGTTTGTTCATGCTTGCTGGTGAATCTTCAGAAGAAGAATAATTTCCCTACGATTCTGAGATTGACAGAACTTTTCATCGACGGAAGAGGGAAGCTCGAGGATATTTGAAGAGGAAGAAGAGGTTCCATTTGAAGAACCTGAAGAAGAGATGGCTGCCAACGCGAATCTAAGCTTGAGACAACTGGGCACTCCTGATTTAAACCAGCAGTCTTTATGCATTACTTATCCCACTCTGGAAGCTAATGTTACATTTGAGTTAAAATCCGGATTAATTCACTTATTACCTTCGTTTCATGGCCTTGCAGGTGAGGATTTCCACAAGAACTTGATGGAATTCCATGTGGTATGAACGAGCATGAAACCCCATGGAGTAACAGAGGGGCAGATCCAACTGAGAACCTTTCCATTTTTGTTGAAGAATGCTGCGAAGGATTGGCTATATATACTACCTACCTCTTGGATCCATCGAAACCTGGACTGCAATGAAGAGAATTTTTTTTGAGAAATACTTCCCAGCTTCTAGAGCAGCAAATATCAAGAAGGAGATTTATGGCATCAAACAACAGATAGGGGAATCACTTCACGAATATTGGGAGCGGTTCAAAAATCTCTGTGCTAGCTGTCCGCAACATCAGATAAGTGAAAATCTTTTAATCCAATATTGCTATGAAGGTTTGTTGCCTCATGACAGGATTATGCTAGACGCGGCCAGTGGAAGAGTGTTTGTAGATAAAACACCGCAAGCTGCAAGGAACCTAATAGAGAACACGTTCGCCAATTCCCAACAATTTGGCACCAACAGAAGTGATCATACACCAAGACGGAATAACGAGGTAAATGTTTCTTCCCTTGAGCAGCAATTGATTGAACTGACATCTCGTGTGCGCCAAATGGCTGTAGGGAATGGACAAACTGCAAAAGCATGTGGAATTTGCGCTAAAGTGGGACATGCAACTGACATGTGTCCCACTCTTCAAGAGAAATCGGTCGAACAAGTGAAAGCCACTGGAGGATTTCCCGGTCCACCACAACAGAAGTATGATCCTTATTCCAACACATACAATCCAGGTTGGAAGGATCATCCCAATCTTAGGTACGGAAACCCTCCGGTGAATCAGCCTACACCTCACGTGCAACCGAATAATCAAGCATACAGGCCACCATATCATCCTCCACCACAACGTCCTCAAATTTCAGCACCTGGTGAGTTTTTAGAAAACATTGTCAAGGATCTTCCAACTAATATGTTAAATTTTCAACAGGAAACGAGAGCAAGTATCCAGAACTTGAACACTCAGGTGGGACATTTGGCAACCGCAGTTAACAGGTTGGAAGCACAACATTCTAACGGTTTACTATCTCAGACTGTGCTGAATCCAAAAGAAAATGTAAGTGCAATTACCTTGAGGAGTGGAAGAGAGATGAAGGTTTAAGAGACAGTAGTGCAAGCACCGGTAAAGAACAAAGAATCTAAGGTAGAGGAGAGTGAGCCAATTCAGAAAGACACACCAAAAGGTAAGTTTCCTCCCCTTTCTGAGTATAAATCCATACCCTCGTTTCCCCTTGCGTTGAAGGAGTTAGGAAGGATGAGAGCATTAAGGGGTTGTATGAAACTTTTTGTAGATGTGAGGTAAATATTCCCTTGTTAGATGCTATTAAACAAGTACCTCGTTATGCTAAATTTCTAAAATAATTGTGTACTGCGAAAAGAAAACATAAATTGAAGGGATGCCAGAAAGTTGAATCAGGAGAACAAATTTCTGCTGTGATTCAAAGAAAAATACCCACAAAATGCAAGGATCCAGGTATGTTTTCGATTCCTTGTAAGATAGGAGATGTTCAGCTTGATACGGCCATGTTAGACTTAAGAGCATCGATTAATGTCATGTCATACTCTGTTTATGGTTCCTTAAAACTAAGGCCTTTGAATGAAACGACAACTGTTATCCAGATGACTGATAGATCAACTATTTATCCTATGGGTGTGATAGAGGATGTTCTTATGCAAGTTGGTAATTTGGTTTTTTTTGCTGATTTTTATGTTCTTGATATGCAAAACAATGATTTGAAGAGCCCAATTTTGCTAGGAAGACCATTTTTGAAAACTTCAAACTCCATCATAGATGTTAATAATGGTACTCTCACTATGAAATTTGATGGGAAAATTGTGAAGTTTAATATTTTTGATACCTTGAAAATTCATAGTTGTGAAACTATTGTTAATACTCTTGATGTCATTAATCACTTGCCACAAAAAAACAAGGAATTTTTGAATGGGGATAAGTTAGAGAAAGTTGTTGCAAAATATGCTAAAAACTCCAATGATAAGATTTTTCCTTCTGATTTACAGGCACCTCGAATTGAGCAAAACCTTCCTCCAGATAGAGACACAGAAATACCCATGAAATCCAAGGAGAAGCAGCATGGACTGAAACTAACTGCAAAAACTCTCAAGTGGGTGAAGGTGGACAAGACAACTAGATATGAACCAACATGAGCATCAGAAGCATATAATCGGACCAAAGACTGTAAACAAAGGCGTTGGCTGGGAGGCAACCCATTGTTCTTTCCTTTCATTTAGTTTTTACGTTTTATTTTCGTTGTTTTCAGAACCGAGTGCCGCCACATCCGCAGTCCAAGTTTCAATATGATTCTTGCGTTATTCCGTCAGACATCGAAGAGGACGACAACACCAACACTTGAACCAGGGGAGTTCTGTTTTTCATTTGCATATCATTGTCCTTTTGTTATTTGTGTTGTTGTGTTTGTGTTTTTTTTGTTTCTGAAGCATTGAGGGCAATGCTTTAGCTAAGTGTGAGGGGTGCATTTATTGTTTGACATTTTGTTTTGTTTCATATCTGCATATAGTTCATGCATTGTCTTGTTTGTGTTTTTTGTTTGTTTCGTATGCATAAGTAGAGGATGGAGATTGTTAGTCTATGATGATGAAGTTGGGAGATATTGAATTTTTGTAACAATTTTTACTCTTGATTGAATATGAGAAACCATAGGTTGTTTGGTGAATACTTTAAGCACGCATGTTTAACCAGTGAATTGTAGCGATATATTAGATGATGTTGATGTATGTTGGACCATTGCACGACAATAGGTGTTTGTGAAACTTGATAGTTTCTTGAATCTCGATGATCTTGTTGATATGACATATACAATCTTGGGCGCACCTGTTAATTTTTATGAAAATTTTGTGAAAATAAATTAATTCCATCTGGGCTTGGAATGTGATTGAAATTCTAGTCACTATTTCATAGCTAAGTTGCGGACCTAATGAAATTGTAGTTCCATCCAGGCTATAGACGAGTGGATTGAAATTTGAATTCTATCTAGTTATAGCTAAGTATGCGGGCAATTATTGAGACTTTAAAAATGTCGGGTGCAAAATCCGATGGTGGGTAATCATATCTCAAGAGAGTTGTGTTGTGTTGAAGGATTGTTGAGAGGAGGGTTCTTGATGGTGAAACTTACACCGAAGTGTCATAGGTCGGTGAACAGTCTTGAAACTATGTCTTTTGAAGTTGCATGTAGCTGGGATAATATGACACACACGCACGTTCACATTCGATTGGAAGTGTATCATGGAAAATCGAGAGTAGTTGTAAGCTTGTATTTGTGTGAGAAAACTTATCTGAGGCTATGTTATGCATGATTCGTCCTTCCTTATGTTTTTGTTATGTTTTAATTTTGTTTTTACATGACTTGCTCGAGGGCAAGCAAGGACCAAGTGTGGGGGAATTTGATAGTCGTGTTTGCATATTTTAATATTATTTTGTTATTGTTTTCATGCATTTATATGTTTTAATTAAGTATTTTGTCATATTTCATGCATCATGTCTTCGTAACATGCTCTCGGGTTTATTGTGTAGGATGTAACATTTTGGCAGGAAATTTGAGTCAGAAGTTTGGCCGCTCGATCTGCATACTTTCACCGATTGAGCGGGCGTCATGGAACAAGAAAGATTTCGAGACAGAGTTTTACCCGCTCGATCTGCCATATTCAATCGATCGAGCGGCCAGAAGAAGAAAAGCAGGAGTAGAAACAGAGTTTTGCTCGCTCGATCTGTCAATTTCAACCGATCAAGCGAGCTGCGCAGTTCGGGAAATAATCTTTAATTTAGGAAATTTTATTTTTAAGGACTCTAGTCTTTTGTTAGGTCATTATTCTTATTTTCACCATTTTTAATCAGACTTGGACGCGTAGAACGTGAAGAACTTCTTTGGCGGCTAGGTTTTCTTTTAAATTTTCTTAGATTTCTTCTTTTCTTTTGATTTTTCTTTAAAATTTCATGAATATTTGTGGCTAGGTTCTAGAACTTGGTTGAGGAAGACAAACCCTTGAATTTATTCAATTTGTGAGATTCGAATTTTCCATTGTTTAATTCCAATTGAGTATCAAGAATTGTTTGAAATTGATTGGCATGCTTGTGTGTTTGATTATTGGATTTATCATCTGATGATTTTTCATACAATCTATTGATAAATTAGAAATCAAATTCGTAATTGTTTGATATCTCTAATTTGTGAACCAACTTCAATTAATAATTTTTCTCTTATGAATTTATTAATTTATAGGAACAGCGATTGATTAGATTAAATACATCCGCTTGTGTATGTGTTGTCTAGGTTCATCAGTTTTACTAGTTTGCATGCTGCCTTAAATTTAAATCTAATAGCTTGGGTTAATTCATTGGTAAGGGTTAATTTAGAACGCTTGTGTCTAGTTAACTAAAATTAAGGTGAAATATGAATTAAGTTTCCAATGGTGAATATTCAATGAGAATTAATTATTTCGAGATAATCGATGATCGAATGAATAATTTCAAGGGTGTAGTCGACCGATACCAATGCTTGTCTTAATTGATTTCTTCGATATAATTTTTATTCTCGCATGCTAGTTGGTAAATTATTTTTAATTGCTTTTAATTAATAGTAGTTAATTTCAAAATCCAAACCCCCCTTTATTTATTTTTTGTATTTTAAGGAACACTAATAAATTTCACTTTACTCGTAGAAACGATCCCTACTCTCGCTACTACATAATTTATTTCTCTGATATGAGTTGGGAAATTTGGATGTGACACGATTGAGCGATACCAGATGGAGATGTTGAGTTTGGATGCAGATGATAGGTTCGAAAGCACCGAACTTGAGATCGAAATGTCCGATCAAGTGTTAAGCCATGTAGATTCGAGGTGTCAACAGTGTGGGGACACGTAGTAGTTCAGAAGCTCCGAACGCATCTGCCTGCGAGGTGTTGAAATGTTGTTGACATATGGATATCATGTGAGTTCAGATGGTCCGAACTCGGGATCAGATGGTCCGAACTCGGGATCGGATCGTCCGAACGTGGTCTATAATAGGCACCATATTTCTCATATTTAGTGTGTGTTTTAGGTATGATCCCTAGTCCAGTGTATATTTTGAGTATTTTTATTCTTATACTCGAGGGTCGGGCGATAGCGGAGTGCTACGGGACTTGTAGCGGAGCTGTGGGGTTGTGACCTTCGACATCAGCGGGCTGACGATGGACGCATGTATAGTCCGAGATATTTAGTAACTAGTAGGAGTATCTATTAGCTTAGTTAAAACATTTGATCAGTATTAGTAATATGTTATTGTCTTGACTTGTAGTGATGAACTGTAAATGCATGTACATCTAGGCCAGTTGTTGTGGTACGTAAGTACTGAATGAGATTGTCAGCTGAGTATGCATACATGTGTGTTGCATTTTACATGTTGCATTATACTTGTTATGCGATGCATGTTTATACTACTCATGTTATTTTATGTGGTATTTGCATACCATTTTGAGACTGTTATCTTTTCGCAATAACCATTTTTATGGGGTCACTCAGCCTATTTATTTGTGAAAGTTGAACACCAAAAGTACGCAGTGGTCGATGAGTCGAGAGGTCTTTGGTGTTCTAGGGACATTTGGACCCACGTCCGGGTTTGAGCGTAGAGTGTAGTAGTGACCTAGTGGGGTATTTCTGCATTTTTTCTACACACTTATTGGAGCCTAGACTGAGCATGATATTCCTTGTTGACCAAGATATCCAAAACATCTCATTTGCATGCACGTATAGGTTTGTATACTCATATTTACGTACTTGGCGTTAGTGCTCACGTATCTGATTTTATCTCGGACACCACATTTGATAGGGCAGCTTTGTAGGTTGACCAGGAGCTGGATTAATGTTTGTTTGGTGACCATGGCTTGAGAGCAGGGGTTGCTGGTGGTTTTAGTTTTAGTTGATTTTTGGTATTTATTTGTTTTTGTTAGGGTTGTATAATTATTTCTTTAGGTGTTCGGTTATTTTTTGGTTGTATTTTACTGGCTTAGTATTTGTTTAAGTTTCCACATATTACTCTGATTATATTTACCTGATTAAGTTAGTTGCATCCATAATTTCCTCATTGGTAGGTGATCTATGACAGGTAAATATATTTATGGCATTAGATCCTGCATTAAAATTTTTGGGATATAGTTGTTGCAAATTTGGTTTAATGTTTGTGGTTTATTTTAAATTTCCGAGTATGATGATGGCAGCAGCCAGTGCAATGACAAGTAGAGTTGTGATAGGGCATCCCTGTAGTCACCCTCATCATAAAGATGATAGTGTTTGCCGACTTGACTTACGCGGAGTCATCATAATCATAATACAGCTGATGATCGGCAATGAAACCCCTGAGGTGGCTGAATATTGGTAGAAACGTATGAAGTGTTGTTTCTAATTTTTTAATGACCGGAGGAGGAACCTATTAAGATTCTCCACATGTTGTTGGAGAGAACGTAATGAAGATCATTACCATATACCAGATCATTGTCCTCAATATTGGAAAGATTGGGTAGATCTTGGTAGGAAGAGGTTAGTAACAAGACTGAAATAGGGTTATCAGATTTTGTATAGACGGAATGTAAAAATTTTGCATGTATTGGAATTCGGATTGTAAGTATCAAATCTTGAAGAAACAAACTTGATGTAAAAGAATAGGTCTTTCTTGTATTAGGTATTATTGATTCTAGACATTTGGTATATTAGTTAACAGTATTATTGCACATCTTTCGATGTGGATTGATTGAGGTAAATGCTGAGTACTTATCAGGTTCTCAGTGTATAAAATATTTTGGAGCAAGATGATTAAGTATCTGATCTTGATCAATGTTTGTTGCCAAAAATGACTAGTTGCATCATAGACACAATTTTGAAGGATATCGAGTACTGTGGACTATATTGTATTCGTTCGGTAGGGAAAGATCTTCTTTGATTTGACAATAGAGGAAACATGACCATATGCCAATGTTTTACTCTAGAAGCCTATCCTGCTTTAAAGATTGTACATGGAAGCTACCTCAGTCTTGATAGATTACACATCCACATAAGGTTTAGATATCTATAGCATTCCAATAGTAAACGGATTTTCTTGTTGAAATTTTAGAGTTTTCTCTAGTGGAGAAATTTAGTTTGGTTACTGGGTTTAGTGCAAATGGTTCACTGTAGCCATCATCTTACATCGTCAGAGATAAGAGATGTAAAATCTTTGATTGTGAGATTTCTTTGCTTGTAGTTTTCTTGGATTAAAGGTAATTCATTGATGAACCACAATTTTGAGATTTGATTAGATTGAAACTCTAAGTCCAAGGTATGCTAATCAATGTTGTAAGATTTCAGTAGGAACCAGAAACTAGAAATTGTTGCTTAAATTGATCTTTTAAAAGCGATTTATGGAGTAACTATGGATTGATATCAGTAAATGGTTCAGTTTCGTCCAGTAGGTGACAACATGTAGTTCTGTAATAAAGAAACGTGAGCCTCGATGTTGATTATAATTTTTCTGGAAGCCTTTGCTTTAGAACCTGGCATGAAAAGGTTACCCTATAGAAACCATCAATAAATTCCACATAGAGTGTTGATACTCAGGATATCCTAGTTGTCTGAAGTTTCAGATGTGTTCCAGATGAGATTTCAGGACTTTCTCCCGATCGAAAAGGGAGCTTGGGATTCCACTTTTGTTGGGGATAGGGTCTGATTCCCGGATACCCTATTTTCTGACACTGTCATAAATGAGGAAACTAGCAGTAGTGTAAGATCTATTCGATCGAACATTTCGCCTTTGGGAAATTCCAGTGCTATTTTTCAAATAAAAAGATGTTTCCATGTATCTCTGTATTGACTACAGATGGTTGAACTACGCGACAATTAGAGTAAGAATCGTTTATCGTGTATAATGCTTGTTTGATCGACTCAAGTGTATGTACTAGGAGGTTGATCTGAGATCTGATCGTCATCAGATGAGCATAAAGATTTAGATATTCAAAGTTGTGATTTGTTCTGCATAAGAACTTATAAGTTACAGTAACATCATTTGTTTTGAAAAATACGCCTAATGTATTCAAGGATTCATCAATTGAGTCTTTTGAGACTAACTAGATGAACATGTTACGAAAGTTATCAAAGATATGTTGGTTTACCTAGGACATTATTGAACATACAAAATATTAAGAGATTTTTTTGTAGACTCTTTGTGCAATTCAGATTTGTACTATAGTTGAACATGTGTAAGTATTTCAAATGGGCTCTTGCAAGATTGAAATAGTAATTGAACCAGTAGTGTTCAACGATAGTAGTCAAGACCTGTAATTTTTATGGGTCTGGCAGGATGGTTATCGCCAATTTATCCGTAGTTATCTTTTCATTGCGCTAGACCATTGACGTGGCTAACTCGAAAGAATTTATATTTGATTAGTAACTTAGATTTCAAAGAAGTTTGAAGGAAATTTGCAAACTCGTCTCTCAAAGCATCCCACCCGATGGACGAGTCCCAATTGGTGTTAGAAACTTGTTTTGTCTCCGGAACTGGACTTCCAACATCTTGTTCCACGATTTTCGTTGGATCATCATCCATTTGAGTTCGTATGAAATTGTGTAATATAATACACCAAGATGATATGGTTCTGTACTTGTATTGGTAAAACGAAGGACTTCGTAGGATGACCCGTCTTTTCTTCAAGAAACCGAATGCTCTTTCAATTACATTTCGAGCTTGAGAGTGTCTCTAGTTGAACAACTTTTTGTAATCTATTGGTCCGCAAGCACGATTGTCCCAAGAATCCCTATGGTATCTAATGCAACGTTACGGAGTCAAGAATCTCTCAACATTTGCATAACCATTATCACATAGGTAATAAGTACCTACATGACGATAACATAGTTATGTCAAGAAATGAGAAATATTGATTGTGTAACAATATCATATCTTTTTTTTGTTTAGAATGTAAATAAAGAGAAGCTTGACAACCAAACTTGTAACCTCGTGGAATTTTCAATGAAACTTCCCTGCTCAATGCATCCCTTAAGGCTGCGTTTACTTTAAATGATGGGATTGAGCAATGATAGATTAAAGTATGATTATTAATATAATTTAATAAGAAATAGAGTGGTTATGGATTAAATAATAATATTTTTAGTTGGATGGATTAAAAAAAAATTTCACTCTCTCACCTTGTAAATATTTATAATCCCACGAAAAATTTAGGACTAAAAATCATCTGTGAATCCTATCATTAATGGGCCGAAATATTTATACCCATTTTCAATTTTGCAAGTAAACATATGATTAGTCGGTATTAATTATATAATCCTTTATTTATCAAGACAAGTAAACGCAGCCTAAGACTCTAGCATCCACCACGGATCCTTCCCAGCCCAAAAGTGCATAAATGAAATTCATATTGTGGTCACATACACCCAGTAAATTGACCGCAATAGTACCTTTTCGAGTTCTGTATTTTCCTTTCTCCCATCTAGGGACATGTACACCGATATGGGTGCAATCTAACGCGCATAGGCAACCCTGAAATAAACTGTGAGAGTTAGGAACAAAGATTTGATCCAAATATTGAATATTGACAGAAACTAATACAAGTAAATCTAAATAAATAATACATAACATGGCATTACCTGAAACCATTTCCAGGTTTCGTTATTACAATCTGTATCAATAGGAATAGGCTGCATAAGGAGTAGTGGATGCAACTTGATCAAGGATAGTAGAACCTCATGAAAATACGCACTAATTGTCTGTCAACTACGAATATAATCATGCCCAGTTACCCGATTTTTTTATGATGCGCAAGAATCGACAAAAACATGGCCACTTTCTCTTTGAATCTTACGTATGTAACGTATCTAGAATCGTCTACACCTCTTATGTTACTTAATAAATAACACAAGTTTGCAAATTCATTCCGATTCATCTTCTAGTTTGCAAATGCATTCCGATTCATCTTCAAGTTCGCAACACATTGAACATCTCCCGCGTCAATAATCCTATGTAAATGGCTCGATTGAGAATTTATTCTTTGGGTCATTGTGTAAAAATTAGGTGTTCTTCGACGTGCACGGCGAGTAATTGCTATAATTCCCATACGTTCTCCTACTAAGAGACATAACATCAAAAAACATCGAGAGAACAATTGGTTGGACCACCAGAAGTAGTAGAATTTTTCTACGTTTGTCCATGTTGCAAGAAAATCAAACAAGAACGAGAGAAAGTATTTTAATTACAAAGACATAGAATGAAATTTGTCGACAGTTTTTTATGCTAACACATATTAGATAGCATGTACAATACAAATTTCTAATTTCATATGCATTATGAAGATTCGAAACGGTGTTTGTATGAAGATGTATCTCACAAAGTAAGAATTCTGCCCAGAATTAATTACGCTAACTAAAATGTGTGTGTTGCCAATGTAAATAAATTAAGTAAACAAAAATTTGGGGAAAACTGACAGGTTACCCAACATAAATTGTAGATAAGGATGTACCTTATGTTGGTTTCAAAATTGAAAGAAATCGGTCCTCAAATATGGTGGTGGGGCTTTATGGATGCGGGACGACAAAATGTATGTCATACTTTCCTGTCAAGCCAAACAAAAAAAAAACAGCACA
Organism: Henckelia pumila; assembly: GCF_033568475.1. Lineage (NCBI taxonomy): Eukaryota > Viridiplantae > Streptophyta > Magnoliopsida > Lamiales > Gesneriaceae > Henckelia > Henckelia pumila. The sequence goes on along the minus strand of NC_133123.1, from coordinate 19,282,579 downwards.
ATAACAAATCTCACTGGGTCGAAATCGAGATATCTTTCGAACAAGGTTTACGAAATTAGTATACAAAAGGCAAAGTGACAGGAATTTTGAATGAATGAGACGAGAGAGAAGATCTACTGGAGAGTACACAACGAGAAAAAAATAAAGGCATCGGGTCAGAGAAATCATCAAACTAAATTTATGGACACCGAGACCCAATCTCGAGAGATCGTATCCAAGCCACCGTAATCGAGCTACGGATATCTAAACTTCGTTGATTGACATAGACGCTTTCTTTATTCTAAAGTGAGAGTAGAATATCGTAAATGAAGAACGAAAATTGAATGGGGAAAAAGTTTGCATACCTCGGAGGTGGCGCAGATAGAGTGAATTTTTTGGAATATACACGGTAATCAACTGAGAAATTTAGGAAGAAGGGAGTGAAATCTATTGTATTTAAAAAAAAAGGATTCAATTTTTAATTTACTTATATACCCTTAGGTTTAACTTATAAAAAATAAAAAAATATTCATTAAATTTTAAACTTAAAGTCATTCTCTTCTCTAATCAAACTCATGTTCTCATTCTGAGATTCATCACGTAATTCACTTCCAGTCTTTCCTCACTCAAAAATTTTTCCTCAAATCTTTATTATCTTCCTTCACATTCTTTTACATATCTTCCAAGCTACACATTCAAACAAACTCCATGGCTAACAATAATCTGGTAACATTTCTTTCAAAATTTTGTGATTGTTTACGAGACACAAAGTATGTTGGGTCAACCCAAACCACCATCAACCATACTTGAATCGATCACGTTTGGATTACCCAAGATTGGGACTCGACCCATGCTTGAGTCTTGGTTGGTTTGGGTTGACCCAAGACCCAAACGTGGGTCTTTCCAAATAGAGGGGGCGTCGGTCGACCTCTGAGCCAAGAGCTTGGGAGCTCTAGGTCAACCCAAGCATGGGGAAGCTTGGGTAGTTGCTTGGGTCAAATTTCTCCCCATGCTTTTGTCGACCAAAGACTGTGCTGCGGAAAGAAGCTTTCGCAGCACGCATTGTAATGCACGCTGCGGAAAGCAACATTGCACGCTGCGAAAAGAAGCATTGTGTGCCGCGGAAAAAAACATTCGCAGCGAAAAAATAAAGTTTCATTAAATTCAGGATGCGAAACATAAGGGGCTAGGCTGATTATCAATTTCATAATACAGGTTTGTTTGTAATGTATTTATTTGTATTTTTAACAGATCTGTTTTTCGAGAAAAATTAGGCAGTGAAATAATATTTTCGCTGCTAATTTCACAAGTTTGACAAATATTTACATAATTTTGACCCTTAATTACATAATTTTGACCAATGTTGACATATAATCGTGGATTCACTAATTTCACAAGTTTGTTCTATAATCGTACACATTTTAACATATGAATTCACTAATTTCACAAGTTTGACCGATAATTACATAATTTTGACATGTAATTACACAATTTTGTCCAATTTTCATTGATAATTGTACATGTTTTAACAATTTATCCACTAATTTAACGAGTATATTTTATATTTGTACATGTTAACGTATGAATCTGTGAATTTCACATGTATGTTTTAAATCGTACTTGTTTTAACATATGAATCCGCTAATATCACAAGCATGTTGACATATTGTAAGACCCGAGATTATTTAATTTTAATTCGAGAATATTTAATTTAGAAATATTTAGATTTTAGAATTAAATTATAATATTCTTAAATTATTTAGGATTGAAATTGAATTAAATCGCTTTTTCGGGGACTAATTTACAAATAGTGAAAACTTGAGGGGCTAAAATGCAATTTTCAGATTTAGTGGAAGACACATGGCTTCTTTATGGGTTTGAACGTGTATATGCATCAAATTCATCAGATTTGCAGCAACAAAAATCGAGAGAAGAGGGAAAGAAGATCTCAAGCCATATTTCTATCTTAAATCTTCATTATCTCAAGATTCGGTCGTTCGATTTCAAAACCGGAAATTGCGTTGCGATCCTCTCTTCATGAGCTACAATTTGATGTAAGTATCTCCATGAATCAGCATATTTCGATATTCTAGTGTTGAGGATCAGATTTGGTTGCTTATATGTGATCTTGAGATGATATTAAATGTATGTTGACGTCGGATCGAAGAATTAATGCCGTATGTAATTGTTATGAGGTTCCAGCTATGTTTGAACCTTTTCTAATTCTTAATTTCTGGTTTTGTGATATATTTTAGCTGATATGAAGTTGGTTGTATGTTAGAATTGATTTGGTTATTGTGTCGGTTACCGATTTTGTAACGTTACGCCGCTGGTTCAAGAAATTATCATGATTTTTTTTAGTGTTCTTGCAGCTGAGAAATGTATAAGATTAAAGGCTGATATGGTGGTTTTTCATCATATATTTCAGCTTGTTCTTATAGTATTTCGAGTTCGAGAATTTAGCGGCGACATCGGAATAGACAAGAACAGGTTTGAAACCATTTGCTTTTGAAGAATTGAGTTGGAAAGTTGAGCAGATTTTAAGATATGTTCTTGATGTTATGTTTTCAGATTTGAAGTACTTTCAGACTTGACATTGAAAGGTATAAATTGATACAACCATGACGGGATAGAATATTCGAGATAGATACAATTCTCGAATTTCCTAAATCACATACTTGTATGCTTAGTTGATTTTGCTTGTTTGTATGTATAATGTGCATTGTTTGTCTAGAATGTGTTATATGTTTTGGTTTTGGTTTATTGTATATGTATTATAGCTTAATGCATTAGTCGCTTATGCATTCATATTGAGCCAAAAACCAAGACGCATAAAGGGCCTGGCAGCCTAGATTGCAATTGACGTTTGGTAAGTTGTAGTAAGTGTCAAGGGATATAGATTTAATCCTAGAGCTAGATGACTTATTATGATTGTACCAAAGTCAGGGGATTTAAAATGTTCGACGCAACCTCAAGAGGGAGAGTCGGTGGTTAGTTGAAGATTTTATTCTCCGGGATTCCAAGAAGCGACAGGGATAGCTCGAGATAGAGTATTAGCATGTGGTGATTCGGGTTTAGCAGTTGGTGTATTAGATATTTTATCAAACATGTTAGAAAACTAGATATTTGATATATATGTTTGATATTCGTCACTCTTTAGATTGGTACATATTGTGTATTCTAGAACACGATGTTAATGTATGAATACATATGCTTGTTTAGAAACTTGATCAAGTGTGCCTGAATGAATGAGATATGTGACACATAGAGAAATGGCATTTGATAGCAACAGAGCAAGCAAATTATTGTGCTGGAAAATTTAACCACGCTCAAGCGAGTGCGAATCCCGCCCGAGCGAGGCCCTCGTTACAGCTCGCGCGCACGCGAGGCCTCATCTTGCGCGCGCGAGAGCACTCAGCGTGGCCGCTTAAATGGTGGCTCGCGCGCGGGCATGTTCCCATCTCGCGCGCACGCGAGGCAACCTTATTTTAAAAAAAATCTGTTTTAGGATTTAATTGATGCATTAAATCCGATTAATTCCGATAATTAATTGAGATTGAGATTAGCACCCGGGTCCTTACACATATAATCGTATATATTTTACAATAAGAATCCGTTAATTTTACAAATATATTATATAATCGTACATGTTTTTAAAATATGAATCCATAATTTGACGAGTATGTTCTATAATCGTATATATTTTAACATATGGATTCACAAATTTCACAAGTTTGATCGATAATTACATAACTTTGACCCATAATTACACAATTTTGACCAATGTTGACCTATATAATCGTACATGTTTTAACATATGAATCCGCTAATTTAACAACTATGTTCTAAAATCATACATGTTTTAACATATGAATCCGCTAATGTATGATGAATTCAGAGCCCAGATTAAATCGTACGTTCTCCTATTTATAATATGTAATATGTTTAGCATTGATAGATGACTAATAATTTCATTACTCTTTTTAATTGTACAGTGAAGATTCAGGAGCATTTTTCCTAATATAGCTTATCCAGGCACAGTAATCACCTGGTATTAAAGTTAGATGTTAGACTTGTAACTGAGTTTAGATTTTTTTTTAGCATGTAATATGTTTGATAATTACTGAACATTGTTTTGATATTTAATTTCTTTCAAATTGATGAATTTAAGGTTTGATATATAATCGTGCAAATTATAAAATTAGTATCCATAATTTATAACATATGTATCCGTTATTTTCACGATTATGTTGTATGATTATACATATTGTTACATATTAATCGATTAATTTCATGATTATGCTATATGATTATACATATTGTAACATATTAATCAACTAATTTCACGATTATGTTATATGATTATACATATTTTAATATAAAAATCAACTGATTTCATGATTATGTTATATGATTATACATATTGTAATATAAGAATCGACTGCTTTCACGATTATATTATATGATTATACATATTGTAACATATTAATCGACTAATTTACGATTATGTTATATGATATACATATTGTAACATATGAATCGACTGATTTCATGATTATGTTATATGATTATACATATTGTAACATATATAATTGACTAATTTCACGATTATGTTATATGATTATACATACTTTAATATAAAAATCAACTGATTTAACGATTATGTTATATAATGTTACATGTTTTTGAAAATAAATACAATACATGGTCTACGGTCGACAAAAAAATATCCATGGTTTACCCATGGTCGACCATGGTCAACCAAGAGATTTCTGGGTAGACCATGGTCATGGTCTACCCAGAAATCTCTTGGTTGACCATGGTCGACCAAGAGAGTGGGTCGACCTAGAACTTTCTTGGTAGAACATGAACCATGGTCTTCTTGGTCGACCATGACCATGGTCTACCCAGAAATCTCTTGGTCGACCATGGTCGACCAAGAGAGTGGGTAGACCATGGGTCGACCCAGAACTCTCTTGGTAGATCATGGGTAGACCATGAACCATGGTCTACCCAATAAAATCAAACCCAACTTATTTCAACACATCATTTTTTTATCAACACTTGCTAAATGAAAAAAATGATTTAGAGATCGGATTAATGCTTACATTCAACTGACCCAAAAGATCTAATATCGGAGCTTCCCAGTGAAGAGAAGATGAATAAAATGACAGCTTTTTCTTGCGGGAAAAATAGGTCAAATTACAGGACGAATCAAATAAACTAATTAGGTATTGTTAATTAGTTTACCTAATTAATATTATATTTAATTTTAAGTTAAATGGGTCAACTTCTTTTTTTTTTTTTAAAGAGTCAAAGTCCTTTTTTTTTTAAATAACCTACAAACTAATCCTATTTTTTTAACCGGCCCATAATCAACTGGAGTATTGTTTAGAAGGACAAATGGTGAGATTTGTTATTAGGGAAAAGGGTACAAATGTCTGCAACAATACTAATCCCTCACACTGTACACATTGGAGTTCTTAATACCTTGGTCCATCGATAGATTGTAGTGAGCCATTTTGTCCCTGACACGGTAATATAATGTCGGGCCCTCAGATATCTCCCGTAACACTAAAAACGAGACAAACATTGGATTATAATCTAATCCAAATGTAATCCAAGCTACCAAACATAGCCTAAGAGATGATATATGTGCTTATACTAAGTTATCACTTTTTGTGCTCAGTATCGAATAATCGAAAATAAATAAAATGTACAATTGAGTATCATTTAGCATAAGCCCATATATCATCTCCTTATAAACACAACACTATTTTAAATGGCAATATCAGTTTATAAAATGGGTCGAAAATCGGTTTGTAAGGAGGCAATCAATTTCTGTAGCTCATAAGCTAGCTTTGTTCGGTTTTTCTGTTTCTCAAGATGTAATATGGGATGTTGTATCTGGTTTCCCTTTTTGGTTGCAAGAACGAGTTTGTTTAGACTTAATGGATTAAAGGTTTTTTCTCTAAAAAAAAATCGGTCAAAAATATTTTAACATTCGAGCCGTACTAGAAATTTTCTCTAACCAAATTGTCTTAAGATTTTTTTGTGAGATGATATCACAAAATGAGTGGATCCAATCTATAAAAATAATATTTTTGACATAAAAAGTAATATTTTTTAATTAATTAAATGGTTTATCGATCTCATAAAATTAATGTATGCAATTATTTTTAAAAAAAACTGGTGTCTTTATCATCCAATATCCTAACCCATTCCATTCAAATTGACGCTTATATATCATCATTGCTAACGCAAGTGGGCGAAGCCGCGAAGGGATATATTGTATAGTTTTGATACGGATACGGATATTTATGCACGCATGCCAGCTATTTTTACTATGAGCTTGAATAGAAGAATCAACAATGAAAATATCTACTGTTTTATTATATCAATATTATAGTAGAGTCCTTGATAAAAACTGAATCACAATTGTTTTATTTCATTCTCTAAATTTATTAATTGGGTCCATTTTCTCCAATTCAACTTTCATCACAGCAGATAAACAAAACATTTTCCTACATTTATGGCTTGTGGAATGAACAATGAACTTTTTGCACGATTTATATTGTGTTAAATAGATTAAAGAAAATCATGGGGTGTTTAGTGATTCAAAATAGTAACATATAAATAAGAACTATGAAGCTTTCCAGTTTTCTCAATCATCAAGGTAGTTTCAGCCATGGAAGGTGAATGTGTTCTGTTTTATCAGGGTATGTTTAAGTTGGGTTTTGTTGCTTTTTCCTATTTCATATTACCTTGGTCTTCTTTTTCTGTCGCAATTGTAAATAAGAATGAGACTGTTAAGAATTGGACTTGGACCTGACTCAACTCCAAAAGCTAGTTCAAGGGAGGTGTTTGTTTTTGTCTATATACTTGACGGGACGAAATCATCTGCTACACTTGGTGTTACAAACTGTGCTACACTTTACTAAAAACAACCTCGTTTGCACAAATTATTAAAAATTAAATTCATTAAACAACATGAATGAACAAAATATAATTAATCATTGATAAAATGTTCGATTCACCTATTTTTTCAATTAAAATAGGCAATAAATTGTGTCCCAAGCACTATAAATGAGTAAAATAATTTATTGATGGTTTTTTTAATTGAAAAAATAGGTGAATCAAAAATTTTATCAATGATTAATTATATTTTGTTCATCCATATTGTTTAATGAATTTAATTTTTAATAATTTGTGCAAATTGGGTTGTTTTTAGTAAAGTGTAGCACGGTTTGTAGTACCAAGTGTAGCAGAGGATTTCGTCCCATTGATGTTATTTTTATTTGTGAGGATATTTTTGGTACACAAACACTTTGCAAGTTGTCTTATGAAATTTATAGACATTTTTTCGTCATTTTTAATATTTGAAGAGTTGATGACTTGGTTCTTATTCCTTAATATTGGTCTCCCGTCTCATTTTTTGTTTCTATTTTTGCCATATTGTTGTTAGTTGGCTAAAATTTGTGTTACTAATTTACTTGATTTTTTTTTACCATGTGGATATTTTATTCGTGTATATGTATAAGTGAATGCAATTGAAGGTTTACGTTCCATCTTAAATGTTGGTGGTGGGACTAATTTTGGAGTCGAGTGATGTCTCATAGTGTTATTATTTTGTGCCACGAAGATTGAGTAAATAATTTGTGATAAATGAAGCAAATGTTTAAATAATTTGTGATAAAATGAAGCAATTGTGTTAAACGAGGCTAAATCATTTATTTTATGTTTTTAGTAGATTCAACTGACAGAAATGATTATTTCTTTTCATTTTCCATTGTTCGTTGATTATTTATGTTTGGTACCAAGATTATCAGATTATGTGGACATGTTTTCAATTATTTGTCCGTGGATTATTTTCTATTATGAAAGTTTCAATGTACGTGTAGAATTGTAAACTTTGGTCTTGTGTTTTTTTTTTTTATTTTCCAATCGTTTTGATCTTGTTTAATTAGGAATCAATTCAGAAGAATTCGGTATTTCGAGAATTACCAGACAAACGAACACACAAGAACACAATCCCAACGAACAGATAAAATCAACGCACACAGATCAAACTCAACACTCACGCAAAACCAAATAAACAACGCAAGTATTTACGTGGTTCGACAAAAAATTTGCCTACGTCCACGGGAGAGCAACACAACCACTTTATTAATCACCAACAGATCAAATCCAAGCTCAAGAACAGAGCTTATTATAGAGATAGACTAAGATAAACTCTCAAGCTAGATACTGACGCAATTCAAGATTTTATACTTGAATTCTTCCCGTCACAATCTTCGCTTTGGTTTTCTCTTCCGAAATCTCTCATTCTTCTCTCTCAATATATTCTGAAGAATTTTGATTTTCTGTTATATTCGTTGCGGCCAGCTTCTATCTGCTTATACAGAGAATTAAACCGACTTTCATCTTGGACTTTAGGTCAACACCAACTTACGACCCAATTATAAAGTCAACATGGTCCAACCCGATAAGCCTTCATTTATCAGTCTGATCTGCTCTCGTACTTCGATCTGCATTGATCTGCCTTCAAGCTTACAACTTCTCGGACACTTCATCTGACTTCTAACCAAGTCACAGTACTCGAGCAATCGATCTGCATGAAGTCATCCGAAAACTCATCTGACCATCACTTTGATCTGATCCTAATATTCGATCTGACCATGAACTCATCTGATCACTGAATTCATCTGATTTGTACTCTTTGATCTGATCTCTTCTCTATTCCCATTCAATCTGATAGAAGCATATTTCAACAATATCCACTTTGATTCTTTCAGGTTGAATGCTGCTCTCCATCCTAGCCTCCTTGGCTAATTTCCAATCACCGCATTAACTAAGTCCAAACATTTCTTGAACTTAGCATACGGCAGTGACTTTGTCATAATATCTGTAGGGTTTTCTTCTGATGCTATCTTCACAAGGATCACATCTCCTTTTTCAATCACATCTCTGACGAAATGCATCTTCACATCTATGTGTTTCGATCGTTCATGATAGACTTGTTGTTTCGTCAAGTGTATTGCACTTTGATTGTCACAGTGTACTAAAACTTGATCTTTTTTCATACCAAGCTCCGCTATCATCTCTTTTAACCACAATCCTTCCTTTATGGCCTCAGTAACAGCTATGAATTCTGCCTCAGTGGTAGAAAGGGCAACCACTGACTGTAGATTAGACTTTGAGGTGATCGCTCTGCCATAAAAGGTGAACACATTTCCAGCCAATGACTTTCTCGTGTCTAAGTTCCCAGCAAAATCTGAATCCACATATCCAACTACCAGATCAATTCCATCTTGTTGTTTCTCAAACTTCATCCCCAACCCAGTTGTGTTTATAAGATATCGGAGAATCCATTTCAGAGCTTCCCAATGATATGTACCTGGATTAGCCATAAATCTTGACACAACACTGATTGCATATGCCAGATCATGCCTACTACATACAATTCCATATATGAGACTCCCCACTCCACTAGCATATGGAATACCAGCCATCTTCATCTTGTCTTCCTCACTTCCAGGTAACTAATTCGCAGATAGCTTCAAATGCTATCCCAGAGGGGTCAAGACAGATTTTGCTTGATTCATGTTATACCTCGGAACAACCTTCTTCAAATAGTTCTTCTGATTCAGATGAATCTCATTCCTTTTCCTGTTTCTCACTATGTCCATGCCCAAAATTCTCTTCGCTTCTCCCAGATCTCTCATCTCAAACTCTGAGTTGAGCTGTTGTTTCAAGGATGATATCTCTGTCCTACTTTTACTTGCAATAAATATATCATTGACGTAAATCAGTAGATACAAGATAACATGCCCCTTCATCTTTCTTCAGATAGACACATCTGTCATATTGACTTCTCACAAAACCAATATCAATCATGAAATCATCAAACCTCCTGTTCCACTGCCTCGTACTTTGCTTTAGCCCATACAATGATTTTCTCAGTAAGCAGACCTTATCTTGTGTTTTCTGATGTATGAAGCCCTTAGGTTGTTCCATATAAATGGTTTCTTCTAGGTCACCGTGTAGAAACGCAGTTTTCACATCCATCTACTCAAGCTCCAAATTAAGCTGGTTCACTAGTTCTAACATAATCCGGATGGAACAATGTTTGACCACTGGATAATAGACTTCATTAAAATCTATTCCTTCTACTTGACCAAAACCCTTTGCAACCAATCTGGCTTTATACTTGATCTAGTCTGTACCAGGATTTCCTTCCTACTGTTTATAGATCTACTTGCATCCCAATGTCTTCTGTTACTTCGGTCTGTCTACTAACGTCCAGGTTTGATTCTTTTCAAGTGAGTTCATCTCTTCATTCATAGCTTCAATCCACTTGTTTTTATGTTTACTCGCCATAGCTTCATCATAATTATTTGGCTCTGAATACTCCACCTCCTCAGCTACTGTAAGCGCATACCAAGCCAAATCAGCTTCTCCAAACCTCTTAATAGCTCTGATATCCCTTCTGGTTCTGTCTCTTGCAAGATTATAGGTACTCAAGTCCTCTTTTGGATCACTCGCTGTCACATTCTCATCTTGCATCACTTCTGACTCTTTATCTGGCACAGAAGACTCCACCTCAAATGGTAATTTATCATTCACATTGATCTGACTGTCCTTTCCATCTGTATTCATTTTATATTTCAGTTTGAATTCATCAAACTTCACATCCCTGGTGTTGAAGCACTTTGGACCTCTTGACTCCAGGTTCCAAACCTTATAACCCTTCACACCATCTGGATACCCAATGAATATACATCTGACTGCCCTTTCTTCCAACTTATCCTATTTCAGATGAGCATATGCTAAACATCCGAATACCCTCAAGTTTGAATAGTCTGCAGGTGTTCCACTCCACTTTTCCATTGATTTCTTGAAACCAATTGCATTGGATGGACACCTATTGACCAAATAGCACGCAGTAGATAATGCTTCTCCCCAGAAGGACTTAGGAAGAGAAGCATTGATCAACATACATCTGAACCTTTCCAGAAGGGTTCTGTTCATTCTCTCTACTAGGCCATTATGTTGTGGTGTTCCTACCACTGTTCTATGTCTGGTAATGCCTTTCTCCTTACATAGCTTCACAAACTTATCTGATAAGTATTCCAGCTCATTATCTGTTATCAGGTGTTTAACTCTTTGATCACTCTTGTTCTCAACTACCAGCAGCCATTCTCTGAACTTGTCATATGCTTCATACTTAGTCTTTAAGATGAATATCCATACTCTCCTTGAGTAATCATCTATCAAAGACATGAAGTATCTTCCTCCACCATGAGTTTTTGTCCGAGAAGGACCTCATAGATCTGAATGAATGTAGGTCAATGGTTGCTCAGTTATGTGACTTCCTTGACCAAATGATACTCTTTTTGATTTTCCAAGATCACAACTATCACACAACTTTAGTGATTCGATCGTATCTCCACCTAACATACCCTTTTTAGATAGCTCATGTAATCCCTTCTCACTTACATGTCCAAGCCTAAGATGTCATAGCTTGGTTCTGTTATGCTGTTCCTGAATACTTGCTGTACTCCCAATAATCATTTTTCCTTGTAGTACATATATGAGGTTCCTTTTGACAGCCTTAACAACCAGAGATCCTTTTGACACTGAAATACTTCTTGCTCCTGATTTGAATGAATACCCCTGAGCATCAAGTGTTCCCAATGATATCAAGTTTATCTTCAACTCGGGCACATACCTCATCTTAGTGAGTACTCATTCGATCCCATCATGCATCCTTATTTTGATGTTTCCAGAGCCCTTTATTCTTCATGATTGATTATTTCCCAACAGTATCATGTCCTGATCTGATTCCTCCAACTTTTCAAACCAAGATCTTATAGGACACATGTGAAAGGAGCATCCTGAATCCAGTATCCATTCGTGGTTTTGATCACCTTTAGAAACCACCAATACTTCTGCTGAGTCACATCCATCTGAAGCTACGGCCAGAGTACCATATTCCTTGGGTTTTTCCTGTTGCTTACCTTTCCTTTCTGGACAATGTCTTCTTAGATGTCCAACCTTCTTACATGCATAGCACTTCATATTACCCAAATTTATGTTCTGGTATCTTCCTTGACTCTTCGATCTGGACTTTGGCCTGTATTTTCCATTGGATGTCCTCCTATAACTTCTGCCCCTCGCCGTAAGACCTTCTTCATGTGATTCAGTGTTTGTGTTTGACTTTCTCTGAAGTTCCTTGAATTGGATAGCCGACATAACTTCTTTCAAGGTTATTATCTGTTCTCTTCCATAGGACAAATCATCTCTGAAATTTTCATATGCTTTTGGAAGAGCATTCAGAAGTATCAAAGTCTGATCTTCATCCTCAAGCTTTACTTCAATATTCTCCAAGTCATCCAATATTTTTTGGTGAATTCTTCGATCTGGTCTTCAAGGTTCTTATCATCATTGATCACAAAGGAGTACAACCTTTGTTTCATGTACAGACGGTTAGCCATGGATTTTTTCATGTATAAATTCTCAAGTTTAAGACACATAGCCGCTGCAGATTCTTCTCTGACCACCTCCCGAAGAGGTCTATCACCCAGACAGAGAATAGTTGCACTGTGTGCTTTCTCGAGTAATTCATCATTGTTCTTTATATCATCAGACATCTCCTCCTTCTTCTCACCAATCCTTGTTGTATTAGGATTTCCCGCATCTTAATTCTCCAGAGCGAGAAATCGTTCTTGCTAGTAAACTTCTCAATATCAAACTTTATTGATCCCACCATCTTTGCTTAGTTTCCCACAGAAGGCGCCAATTGTTAGGATTCAATCCAGAAGAATTTGATATTTCGAGAATTACCAGACAAACGAACACACAAGAACACAATCCCAACGAACAGATAAAACCAACGCACACAAATCAAACTCAATACTCACGCAAAACCAAATAAACGACGCAAGTATTTATGTGGTTCAGCAAGGAATTGCCAACGTCCACAGGAGAGAAACACAACCACTTTATTAATCACCAACAGAACAAATCCAAGCTCAAGAACAGAGCTTATTACAGAGATAGACTAAGATAAACTCTCAAACTAGATATAGACTCAATTCAAGAATTTATACTTGAATTCTTCCCGTCACAATCTTCGCTTTGGTTTTCTCCTCTGAAATCTCTCCTTCTTCTCTCTCAATATATTCTGAAGAATTTTGATTTTCTGTTATGTTCGTTGCGGCCAGCTTTCATCTGCTTATATAGAGAATTAAGCCGACTTTCATCTTGGGATTTAGGTCAACACCAACTTACGGCCCAATTATAAAGACAACATGGTCCAACCCGATAAGCCTTCATTCATCAGTTTGATCTGCTCTCGTACTTCGATCTACATTGATCTATCTTCAAGCTTACAGCTTCTCGGACACTTCATCTGACTTCTAACCAAGTCACAGTACTCGAGCAATCGATCTACATGAACTCATCCGAAAACTCATCTGACTATCACTTCGATCTGATCCTAGTATTCGATCTGACCATGAACTCATCTGATCACTGAATTCATCTGATCAGTACTCTTTGATCTGATCTCTTCTCTATTCACATTCAATATGATAGAAGCATACTTCAAACATGTTTTATAAGTTTAACCCTTTTTCTATGAAATATCCACATTCATCAAAATATAACAAAATAATGTATTAACTCTAATCATTTATTACAAAATTTAAGTGAAATATTAGATAAAACTAACAAAATATATAATCAAATAATGTATCCCTGAAAAAACAGAAGGTACCCAAATCCAATTAATAGAAAAGCCCAATGTACAATCAGGATTCAAGACCCGGATTCCAAAACAAAGATCGGACTCAAATTAATCGACCTTTTCCATTTCTTGGAATCAAGAAGCCGAGGCTTCCTTGAATTCAGACAAAAGACAATATCAGCAGCTCTGGGTATCTTCGTGATTCTTTGGGACTGGGAGTTCAGCTTGTTAACTGATTGAGCAAATTTTCGGTAAAAGTCACGAACTTTTCTATTATTTTTATCGTGTTCCAATGCAGATGGCTTTGAGTTTGTTAATTCTGTTGTTGGGTACGCCAATGTTTTCTGATTTGTTTGTGTAGATTAGAAAGTAGTTTTCTTGCATATTTAGTTCCTGTGGTCATCAGTGACGGGTTTGAAGGTAACTAACTGTTTGATGAAATGCTTATGTGAGAAACTTGGGTTCATATAAATTTGAATATCCGGTTCCGCTGCATGTAATTTTATTGTCTAGGTTTCGAATCGACTCCTCGGAAGATTGGGCGTAGGGCCCATTGAGTGGGCCGATTTGTGTTGGTCCTACCCTGAATTCATTTTCTGACTAATTATCAAAATCTTGGATCCTTCTGAAGCTGTGCAAATGGAATGAAACAGCTGAGATTCAGAGCCCTGCTCAGTGTCATTTCGCCATCTTGATAAGCAATAATGGGTCTACTCAGTATCATCCGCAAAATCAAACGCAAAGAGAAGGAGATGCGCATTCTCATGGTGTATGAATTCTGAACCTACTGCTCGTATTTCATTTTTTAATCCGTTATTCGGGAATTTATAGATTTATTTTATGCCTCTTTTGATCTTGATGCCATTAATTTGCTATTATGTTTTGTTCACTTGCTGAAGGGGTCTTGACAATTCAGGAAAGACAACAATAGTGTTGAAAATCAACGGTGAAGACACAAGTGTTATCAGCCCCACACTTGGCTTCAATATTAAAACCATCAATTACCAGAAGTATGTTCCTATCATAAGATATTAATTATCGAAAATTTCTGTTAGATTGATTGCATTCTTTTGATTTTTGCTTTCATTTGAAGCTATTTCCCAGGAAAACGGCAAGGGTTTAGTGTGATTGGTATTTAATGTACTTATGGACAATCGTGGTGTTAATTGCAGGTACACTTTGAATATATGGGATGTAGGTGGGCAGAAAACCATTAGGTCCTATTGGAGGAACTATTTTGAGCAAACTGATGGGTTGATTTGGGTGGTTGATAGTTCAGATATCAGAAGGCTGAATGATTGCAAATATGAGTTGGATAATCTTTTGAAAGAAGAGGTTTGTTCTTTCCATCCCGCGCGTTGTTCTTTCCATTGTGATGGCTCTCAGAATCTTTTAATCCTGATGAGATATTGAGTTTTATATTTTGGTTGGCTCCTGCATTGTCTAGTTTTTACCCTTGTTCTTGTAGCTGAAGTTCATAAAGTTATGGGAATTGGCATTTTCTTGGAATATGCACCCAAAAAATGGGATTTTTTCTACTACGGTATTCTTTGCTGATGTTGGATTACAGCTGTTGTCACATGTTCGCTTCCTAGTGCGGTACATCTATGGGAATATGTTAAAAGGATGCAATAGTGGGCCTGCTTGAGTTGATATATAGCTACCTTTGGCATGTGACAGCAATTTGCATGAAATATTATGGCTTTTGTACTGAACCATGCAAATATTTTGGATTGCATCATTTCTTGAGATTGTGTTTATTCATCAAACATCCTTTAATGCTAATGCAATACACACTCTTTTTGTTTATGATTTTTTGTTAATAGGTTTCACATCCTATGGAGAGGTACAGTCGCTGAAAATTAAAGATAGAGCTCCCTAGATAGTGCATTTAATCTTTCGCCTTAGTTAGAGCTCCTTTAATAGTGCCTTTTAATCTTTTTCCCTTTCCTTTGCTTATTTTCTTTAACACCTGATTTTCTGTTATTTACAGAGGCTATCAGGAGCATCATTGTTGATTTTTGCTAATAAACAGGATATACAAGGTTCTCTGTCTCCAGATGAGATAGCTAAGGTAGTGAGATGATGTATAATTGTATATCATCTAATGGAAATTTAATTTCATTGTATGTTGTTTATTTAGTTGTTTGAGTTGTTTATCGCATACATGGAGTAGGTTGTGCTGCTTTTCTGATGAAATGTCCCTATGAAACTTATTTCTTTTGTAAAATATAGTTTCACTTTAATGCCCTAATGGAATCAGATATTTTCATCACCCAATACTGCTCTTGTTGCTATTGACCTTTTATTCAACTTGCATAGTTTTTCGTCTGGCACAATGGGAACAAATATTTTACTGCACTATATGAAATTCTTCGCGTTTTTGCATTAAATAGAATTCAGTTGAGTCTGCATATCCTTTATTCAGGTGCTCAACTTGGAAGCAATGGACAAAACCAGACACTGGAGAATTGTGGGATGTAGTGCATATACTGGGGAAGGACTGCTTGAAGGATTTGATTGGTTGGTTCAAGATATCGCGTCGAGAATTTACATGCTCGATTAAATTATTCTCGGAGTTGGACCTGAAGATGTATTTGCGCAAACTTTTCTAAATGTATTGACATGGCTCTATCACATTGTGTTGCATTCCAACTGTTTTTGCTAAACTAGAGAATGTTGTGCTTATTGAACCTAAGTTGATTGAGATTCTATGTTTTGTAAAAGGTTTTTGTAGAATGTAGCAACCGATCAAACGTTTTCTGTTGCATGTATTTCCCTTGAGAGGCCAAGATTCCAAAATTTAATCAAAGATCAGAGTATGCAATTCTCCGGTTGTAAATTTTGTTTAATGCTTCATGTTCGGTGTCATCAGAAAAAAAAATAAAAGAAGATGATAGGAAAAAATGGCTGCGCCTGATCATCTCATGTGACACAAATATTTGGCTTTCTTAGCATTGAGATATTGCATAGAAATCAGGCTAAGACGGTTGCATAGAATTATATAAATTCATGAGACAGGTTGATCTGATTTTTAAATAAAAAATAATATTTTTTTATTATAAAATACAATATTTTTTCATGAGTCGACTTGGATCGAAAATTTCTCACAAAATTGATCCGTGAGACAATTTCAAAGGAATTTTTATATTTACTCCCTATGTTTTTAATTGATAATTGGATATTTATGTCTTGTGTATTATAACACTTGATGCAAATAATAAATATAGTAGATGTGAATGAAAAATCTCCTATAATATCCAATTATAACCGGTATATCTAAAATAAAAAAGCAGTATGCTAAATTTAAACATATAGAACTGCATTCTCAAATAGAAATGGGGATCTAACTCCAGAATTTGATTAAACGTAGTAGATATTAAATTAATTAATGTACATCAAAATTTCTAAAATTATATTACTGTACTACTAATCATAATATAATACTAGTATTTCGAGTAGTACGTTATATGATATATATGTAAAATAGTAGATAAAGTATAGATTAATTGAGAGTATGTTTGACTCAGCTTATAAGCTCATGAAAACGACTTATAAGTTGTTTTAGAGCTTATAAGCTCTACACACACTCAAACGAGATAATGTTAGAGGGGGCGTCCAAAAGGTTTCTAGAGTGGTCACTCTGACGCTCAAGTTAGTGAAATACTTACAAAAAAAAAAAAAAATGTTCGAGAAATGAGTATCAAAGTGTAGGTGACGGTGAACTGAACTCCCCAGTTTACCTTTGTCGGGGGTGTTTATAGGGTACCAAGGTCGGTGACCATCCCGGAATTCTCGGCTAGTGGCCACGATGCAGGCGCATCCACGAGCATATGAAGCGACGTCTTATGTCACGCCCTCTTCAGCCCTATCCCTCCTAAAATTCAAAACTTAATTGTTTTCTGGCCCAGGTCCAAGCCTAACTATTCGGGACAGTGTGCATGACTATAACCCGACTATTTAAGAAGAGATTAGTTATGCCCTAGAAAGGGACTGGGTCATCATTGGACTCGGATGGGGAAACAGAAGCAAAGAGGAGACCGGACTATAGCTGGTCCTAGTAAGGTAAGTGTATATCGCCCGAATCTCCCTTATTCTCAAATCCACTACCACCTCCAAAAAAAACCCATCCACATTCTTTCCTCCCAAGCCTGAAGCCAACCCTCCACCAAAAGCCCAAATCTTCCCACAAGGCTGCTGGGCATTCCAGTGCCCGGGAGAAAGGAAAAAAGCTAAATAAAATCCTTCCCCAAACCTAGAACCCAAGCCTCTTCTTCCCACCTTCCCAAGGGCACCAAGACCTCGGGTTCCCCGTGGTTTTCTACCATGGCTAGCAAGCACCCTGTGTTTCAGGGCCGACGAGGACATCAAGGTTCTCGAGTCCATCCCCTCCACTCATTCCCTCATCATCCCCTGTCCCTCTGACCAATCTGACCAGCGTATGTAGTGGTCTTTGGTTTCCCATACATGCCTTCTATATCGAGATGTCCCGCTTTCTTGGTGTCTCTCTTAACCAATTTCACCTTAAATCTTTCCACATCACGACCTTGGTCTTTGTACTCTTTAGGATGAACAATATCCTGATTCACCCCATCATCCTTCATTATTATTTTGTCTCGCTTTTATGAGTGTGCATTCTCCCAAACCTCCTGGGTCAATAGCCGATTTCTCGTTAATATCCCTTCTTCTCCGAAGTGATGGAGTTTTAGATACTTTTTCATTCAAATTCCCTGCCCCTCGAACTCCCTGACCGATTTCTTGCCTAATATCACCCAACCCAAGCTCCCTGGTGACTATAAGACCCAAGAGCCTTATGTCCAGATCCAGGAGCTCGTAGAAGGGAAGAAGTTCTCCTCCACCCTAATCTAGGATGGGAACATAATTACATACCGAGAGAAAAGATGAACGACACGCAAGAGCCGAGACAGTACGGAAAGAAAAATGCAACGAATGCAAGAAGCAAACCCGAGGCCTGTATGACATATAGTTTCCTTAAAACAAATTCGTCCACTCTCGGTTGTGCTCGGAGTATGACACCGGACGTCAACAATGAATTATTACAAAATATTAGCAAAACGAAGCCAACACTGGCAAGCAACTTTTGCCTTGATCAGTCCGACATTCGATGCACCCGGGTCGCGCTCGTACACAAGTCAAGCCATTTTCAGTTCAAATCGGACCCAAGATTTGCACCCCCCTGCGCAGGCGTGCATGAGGGCGCGCGCGAGAGAGAGCCTCTTGACCAATTATTCTTACACATTTTCAAAGTGTAACACAATATAAACTCTCCCATTCCAACTTATTTTTCCAATGTGGGACAACATCAATATTCCCACTTAACCATCCACCCATTTAACTTTACAAGCACAATTTCCATACACAATGGAAAAGCCCATTCATTCCAAGAATCCGATAATTTTCCAACAATCTCCCACATGAATGGAAATTGAAAGATAAACGAAAATACATGATAACGTTCAACAGTTGAATCCTGCATAGGATAGGTAGGTGTTATCCTTTGAACTTTCCCTTGTGAAGGCATAGTAATTCACTGGTTGACAGTAGACGCGATGTCTTTGAACTGTACATCCGTTCATGTAAATTAAGATATACTTCACACAGAAATCTTCTTGATACAATTCAGTTCTCATGATTGTATTCGTTTTTGGCCATGAACACCCGCCTGGTTCTGTAAGAGGATCTAGAATTGTTCCTAACAATTCCTTCGAAGCGGCCCCACTTCTCTCTCACATAGGTGATTCTATGTTTACTCCATCAGAATCATTAAAAGCCATAAGCTTATCCTCAATAATCACTGTTTTATAATAGGAATAGACTATGGATTACCCCCCACAGTGATCGACCAAACTAGTGCGGTTAGGTTGTCCCATTGAACCTAGTTCTTGAGATCTCCAGTCATCATAGGTTGGGTTTTCCTTCGCACCAATTTATTCCATAGGCTTCAGTCCCATTCTTTTTGTCGATTTTTCAACTAACTCTCTGTTTAACCCTTTGGTTAACGGATCCACTATATTATCCTTTGACTTGACATAGTCAATAGAGATAACTCCAATTGAGAGTAGTTGTCTAATGGTATTGTGTCTACGACGTATATGTCTAGACTTACCATTATACATATTGTTTTGTGCCCTTCCTATTGCAGATTGACTATCACAATGTATGCAAATAGATGGCATGGGTTTTACCCACCCAGAAACATCTTCTAAGAATAAACGCAACCATTCAGCCTCTTCAGCACACTTATCAAGGGCTATGAATTCAGATTCCATCGTGGATCTGGCTATAACTGTTTGTTTAGAAGATTTCCAGGATATTGCTGCACCTCCTAAAGTGAATACAAATCCACTTGTAGATTTTGAATCTTTCATATCAGATATCCAGTTCGCATCACTGTATCCTTCAATTACAGCGGGATATCTGGTATAGTGCAGCCCATGATCACGAGTATACCTTAAGTACCTTAGCAATCTGACAATTGCATTCCAGTGTTCAACTCCTGGATTACTCGTGAATCTGCTCAATTTGCTTACTGCATAGGCTATGTCTGGTCGTGTACAACTCATTAAGTACATTAGACTTCCTATTACTCGAGAGTATTCTAATTGGGAGATACTCTCACCTCGATTTTTTGATAAATGTTGACTTGTATCTATCGGGGTTCTAGCCAATGCAGAGTCATCCTTACTGAATTTCTCAAGTATTTTGTTTGCATAATGTGACTGACTTAGAACTATCCCTTCCGATGTTCTATGTATTTTAATTCCAAGGATGACTTCAGCTAATCCCAAATCTTTCATGTCGAATTTTGAGTTCAAAAATTTCTTAATGGATTGTGCAGTAGCCCGAACCCTAATTGAGTAATTAAAGGATTAATGCTAATTAAATAAATTGGGGATTGGACGGATCGGAAGCTCCGAAGGGACGATCGGAAGCTCCGATCGGGATCGGAAGCTCCGATGAGGATCGGAGGCACCGATGATATTACGTCATCCATGACGTGTGGCTGGATCGGAAGCTCCGATCAGGACCGAAAGCTCCGATCACCCCTATCCGGAGTCATCAAGTGATATTTTGACACGTGGCAGATCAGGATCTTCGGAAGCTCCGATGGCAGGATCGGACGTTCCGATCGAGGTTCGGACGTTCCGATCAAGGATCGGAGGCTCCGATCGTTGCCTATAAATAGAAGGCCGAGATTTCATTTCTCCTTGCCAATTCCGGATTTCCTCTCTATTTCTAGTCATATTCGAGCTGTTCTAGTCTTCTTAGGCTTGGTCCGGAGGTCGGAGAGGCGTTCGATAGTCGTAGCGGAGTTGTGCCCAAGTTCTGGAGGCATCGACATCAAAGGGCTAACGACGGACGAAGGTATAGCTTTTGCTTCCTATAAATATTTAGGAGTATGCAATAGCTTAGTTAAGGCTTTTAGAGCACTGTAATGATAGTGGTATCATTTCGCTGTGTAGGCGGACTTTAGGCTTGGACTTAGAGCTGGTAGTGCCTACCTGGTATTTGAGGTACGAAAGTACTGTTCGAGATATCCTGACTGAGTATGCATGTATTATGTGACTGCATGATTTATATGCCATGATATTATGCTGCATTCATTTGCATCTTGTTGTATCTCCTTCGAGATATCTGTAGTAGGGTTGTACCCTATCCTGTTAGTGGATGGACTTCCATCGATTTGGGTCCGGTGTTTCCACGGTTATCTCGGTATGGGAGCCACCTCCTGAAGCGACGGCACAGCGTGCTACATACCAGGGCCCGGTCTGTCTCTGTTATCTGATCCTTGACCTCGAGTCTATAGGGAGTTCACTTTGCATGCATGTATACTCATACTCTCGCACTGAGCGTTTTATGCTCATGTCTCGTACTCTGTATTTTCTGGACACCCTATTCCATGGGGCAGGTTTGCGATTGGACGAGGAGGGTGGATCCAGGAGGGGCTAGTCAGTGGTTGGCCAGCTGGAACTTCGTCTAGGCTTTATTACTGTTGTTTGGGTTTATACAGCTATTCGATTTGGTTGTATAATTGGATAATTACAGATTCCTTTACCTGGGATTGTATAATGTTATTGGTTTCCGCAGTTTTATTCTGATATCTGTTTTATTAAGTTAATTGCATGTCTAAGTTCTGTTTAGTAGATGATCTGGGTAAGGGTCACTACATTTATGGTATCAGAGCATGCAAAAGATTTCTTGGGATTTAGTCTCATCTTGAGGTATTTTTGTAGATGTCAAATCGTGACGACCAGAGTTCTCATGGCAGTGTTGGTGGGCGTTGGGGTGATGCCGACCGGGAGCCTCGTCGAGAACGGCGTCATCGTCACCATGACGACGAGCGTTTCACTGTGCGTCGATTCTTAGCTATGGGTCCTAAGCCCTTAGTTGGAGGTGAGTCTCCGGAGGATGCGGAGAACTGGTTAGACCGCATGGAGACGACTTTTCAGACTTTCCAATGCACCGATGAGCAGAAGGTGGAGACCCTTGGCTATCTTCTGGATGGGCGCGCACGCAGGTGGTGGAGGTTTACTTCTGCACCTTTTGTTGCGGCGAGAGGAGTGGCCACCTGGGCCGAGTTTCGCACAGCTTTCCAAAAGCGGTATTTTCCTCCTGCACTCCGACAGTCGAAGGCAGGCGAGCTACTGAGTCTGCGACAGGGAGCCATGTCTATCGATGAGTATCAGCAGAGGTTCTTTGATCTGCTATCCTATTGCCCCGAGATTGCTGATAGCTCAGAGATGAAGTATAATCTGTTCCTTCAGGGCCTTAACCCTGAGATCCATGACCGTGTGGCGGTTGGCGACGACATGTCCTACGAGGGTTTGGTGAGCCGTTGTCACCAGGCGGAGGACAGCATTCGGCGAAACAGGTCTTTCTCTCAGTCGAGACCTGCTAGTTCTTTGGCCCCCCGTGCCCAGTCATTCAAGAAGTCCGGGTCTACTTCTTCCTCTGGTTCGGGAGGTGTTGTCCGTTTCGGTAAGAAGGACAAGTGTGATCACTGTGGGAAGAACCATCCATCCGACAAGTGCCGCAGAGCTTCTGGAGCTTGTTTCCGTTGTGGAGAGACTGGTCATATCCGGAGGGATTGTCCACTGTCTGGGGGAGGCGGTTCTGGTTCAGGTTCAGGATCGGGTTCTCAGGCCACCGTTCAGCAGAGGTCGCAGGGACAGTCTGCTGGGAGTTCTCATTTGAGGCCACGAGCTTCTGGCCAGGTGTTTGCCCTGAGACATGATCAGGCTGTGGAGGAGAATGAGAAAGTCATCGCAGGTACATTTATGCTTTATGGTATACCTGCTCTTGTACTTATTGACACTGGTGCATCTCATTCCTTCATTTCTGCACGTTTTGTTAAGAGGCATAAGTTACCATGCATTGCACTAGACGTAGTGATGTCTGTTTCTACTCCGACGGGCCAATCTGCTTTGGCTAAGCGTCTAGTGATGGGTTGCCCTTTAGAGTTCGAAGGGAACGTTCTGTTGGTGAATCTCATGGTCCTGGCGATGGACGACTTTGATTGCATTCTGGGAATAGATGTGCTGACTACCTATCGAGCTTCAGTGGACTGCTATCAGAGATTAGTACGCTTTCATCCGGAAGGGAGTGAGAGTTGGTTTTTCTATGGTGAGGGAGCGCGACCCCCGATGCCTTTGGTATCAGCTTTGAGAGCCTGTCGAGCTCTGGAGTCTGGCGGGGAAGGCTACCTTATCTATGCAGTTGATTTGTCCGCTGAGAGTATTGGGATAGAGAGCATTCCTGTTGTGGATGAATTTCCAGATGTGTTTCCTGATGAGATTCTGGGTTTTCCTCCTGCTAGGGAAGTCGAATTTGGCATAGAGTTGATGCCGGGTACTTCGCCTATTTCTAGAGCACCGTATCGTCTGGCTCCGTCAGAGATGCGTGAGTTGAAGAATCAGCTACAAGATCTTTTGGACAAGGGGTACATTCGTCCTAGTGTATCTCCTTGGGGAGCTCCTGTTCTCTTCGTGAAGAAGAAGGATGGGTCGATGCGGCTGTGCATTGACTATCGGCAGCTGAATCGAGTCACTGTGAAGAACAAGTATCCGTTGCCTCGTATTGATGACTTGTTTGATCAGCTGCAGGGTACTTCTATTTACTCCAAGATTGACTTGAGATCTGGGTATCATCAGTTGAGAGTCCGTGGTCAGGACGTAGCCAAGACTGCATTCCGTACTCGCTATGGGCATTACGAGTTCCTAGTGATGCCATTTGGTTTGACTAATGCGCCGGCTATATTCATGGATCTGATGAACCGTGTCTTCAGGGAGTATTTGGACAAGTTTGTCGTGGTCTTTATTTACGACATCTTGGTGTATTCGCGTAATACGGAAGAGCATGTTTCTCACTTGCGGTTGGTACTACAGACTCTTCGAGATGAGCAGTTGTACGCCAAGCTGAGCAAGTGTGAGTTCTGGATGGATAGAGTGGTTTTTCTTGGCCATATCATATCCAGGGAGGAGATTTCTGTTGATCCAAGCAAGATTGAAGCGGTACTTAATTGGTCGCGTCCGACGACGGTTGCTGAGATCCGTAGTTTTCTGGGTCTAGCAGGGTATTATCGTCGCTTCATTCTGAACTTCTCTCAGTTAGCTCGACCGTTGACGCAGCTTACCCGCAAGGGTGTGGATTTCGAGTGGTCCTCCGAGTGTGAGGAGAATTTCCGTGAGCTTCGACGGCGGTTGACTTCTGCGCCGGTGTTAGCATTACCGTCAGGATCTGGAGGGTATGTAGTTTACACGGATGCTTCTCTTCAGGGGTTAGGTTGTGTCCTGACTCAGAATGGGCATGTGATCGCATACGCTTCTAGACAGCTGAAGCTTCACGAGGACAACTACCCAGTCCATGATTTGGAGTTAGCAGCCATTGTGTTCGCTTTGAAGATCTGGCGTCATTATCTGTATGGCGAGAAATTTGAGATCTTCACCGACCATAAGAGTCTCAAGTATTTGTTCACTCAGGCAGAATTGAACATGAGACAGAGACGTTGGATGGACTTGCTTAAGGACTATGATTGCGAGATTAAGTACCATCCGGGAGCTGCTAATCTCACCGCTGATGCTTTGAGTCGCAAGGTGCGACTATCCGCACTTCAGACTTGTTCGATGTCTAGTGCGATCAGTGACTGTTGTACTTCAGGTTATACCTTCAAGCATAAGAAAGGTATGCAGAGTATCCAGATGTTTGCGATATTATCTGAGCCAGCTTTGTACTCGCGGATCCGAGATGCTCAGATGTCTGATTCGAAGACCCAGCGTTTAGCTCGTCTAGCTAACGAGGGTAGCTTGTCTGGATTTCATTATCAGTCAGATGGCTTTCTGTGTTTGTCTGGTAGGCTTGTGATTCCACAGGATGAAGAGTTGCGAGAGGAGATTTTGTCTCAGGCACATCGCACTAAGTTGAGTATTCATCCTGGGAGCAACAAGATGTACAAGGATCTACGTACTCGTTTCTGGTGGAAGGGAATGAAACGCAGTGTTTATCAGTTTGTTTCGAGATGTTTGGTGTGTCAACAGGTCAAGGCAGAGCACCGAAGACCTGGAGGATTGCTTCACAGTCTGCCTATTCCTGAATGGAAATGGGAGTTTATCACTATGGACTTTGTGACCCAATTGCCGGTATCCCCGAGGAACTGTGATGCTATCTGGGTTGTGGTGGACCGACTCACCAAGTCAGCACATTTCATTGCCTATAGCCGAGAGTACTCTGTGGATCGCATGACACGGATGTACATTCAGGAGATCGTTCGACTTCATGGAGTGCCTGTGAGCATTGTCAGCGATCGGGACCCCAGGTTTACTTCTAGATTCTGGGGGAGTGTTCAGCGTGCGATGGGTACTACTCTCAGTTTGAGTACAGCCTATCATCCGGAGACTGATGGTCAGTCAG
Source organism: Henckelia pumila (assembly GCF_033568475.1). Lineage (NCBI taxonomy): Eukaryota > Viridiplantae > Streptophyta > Magnoliopsida > Lamiales > Gesneriaceae > Henckelia > Henckelia pumila. The sequence continues at coordinate 19,256,922 of NC_133123.1, read as the reverse complement.
AGCGCACTATCCGTACGTTAGAGGATATGCTTAGAGCGTGCGTCTTGGATTTTGGTTCAGCCTGGCAGGATCATTTGCCGTTGATCGAGTTCGCTTACAACAACAGCTATCACACTAGTATTGGGATGGCACCTTTTGAGGCGTTGTATGGGCGACGTTGTCGTACTCCACTCTTCTGGGAAGAAGTGGGGGAGAGACAGGCTGAAGGACCGGAGTTTATCCAGCAGGCGATAGACATTGTTGATCAGATCAAGAAACGGATTAAGACTGCACAGGATCGTCAGGCCAGCTATGCTAATATTAAGCGTAGGCCTTTGCAGTTCGAGGTCGGGGAGAAAGTGTTTCTGAGAGTGTCACCTTTCCGCAAGATTCTCAGATTTGGCCTTAAGGGCAAGTTGTCTCCCAGATTTATCGGTCCGTTTGAGATCTTGGAGAGCATTGGCGATTTGGCTTATCGACTAGCTTTGCCACCGCATCTATCCAGCATTCACGATGTGTTCCACGTATCTCTGTTGCGACGGTATGTGGCGGATGAATCTCATATTTTGCAGCGATCTGAGGTTCAGGTAGACAAGGATTTGACTTATGTTGAGAAACCTCTTCGTATCCTTGATTATAAGGATAAGGTTTTACGGAACAAAGTCATTCCTTTGGTTTTAGTTCAGTGGCAGTGCCGAGGCACTGAGGAAGCTACTTGGGAGCTTGAGGACAGGATGCGTAAAGACCATCCTGAGTTGTTTTGATTTCATTCTTTAAGTTGTATTCAGTTGCAAACTCTGTAAACGTTTGATTGAATAAAAAAATGTTTCTGATTTCTGTATTTGCATTCGGTACTTAAGATCTGATTTCGAGGACGAAATATCTTAAGTGGGGGAGAATGTAGTAGCCCGAACCCTAATTGAGTAATTAAAGGATTAATGCTAATTAAATAAATTGGGGATTGGACGGATCGGAAGCTCCGAAGGGACGATCGGAAGCTCCGATCGGGATCGGAAGCTCGATGAGGATCGGAGGCACCGATGATATTACGTCATCCATGACGTGTGGCTGGATCGGAAGCTCCGATCAGGACCGGAAGCTCCGATCACCCTTATCCGGAGTCATCAAGTGATATTTTGACACGTGGCAGATCAGGATCTTCGGAAGCTCCGATGGCAGGATCGGACGTTCCGATCGAGGTTCGGACGTTCCGATCAAGGATCGGAGGCTCCGATCGTTGCCTATAAATAGAAGGCCGAGATTTCATTTCTCCTTGCCAATTCCGGATTTCCTCTCTATTTCTAGTCATATTCGAGCTGTTCTAGTCTTCTTAGGCTTGGTCCGGAGGTCGGAGAGGCGTTCGATAGTCGTAGCGGAGTTGTGCCCAAGTTCTGGAGGCATCGACATCAAAGGGCTAACGACGGACGAAGGTATAGCTTTTGCTTCCTATAAATATTTAGGAGTATGCAATAGCTTAGTTAAGGATTTTAGAGCACTGTAATGATAGTGATATCATTTCGCTGTGTAGGCGGACTTTAGGCTTGGACTTAGAGCTGGTAGTGCCTACCTGGTATTTGAGGTACGAAAGTACTGTTCGAGATATCCTGACTGAGTATGCATGTATTATGTGACTGCATGATTTATATGCCATGATATTATGCTGCATTCATTTGCATCTTGCTGTATCTCCTTCGAGATGTCTGTAGTAGGGTTGTACCCTATCCTGTTAGTGGATGGACTTCCATCGATTTGGGTCCGGTGTTTCCACGGTTATCTCGGTATGGGAGCCACCTCCTGAAGCGACGGCACAGCGTGCTACATACCAGGGCCCGGTCTGTCTCTGTTATCTAATCCTTGACCTCGAGTCTATAGGGAGTTCACTTTGCATGCATGTATACTCATACTCTCGCACTGAGCGTTTTATGCTCACGTCTCGTACTCTGTATTTTCTGGACACCCTATTCCATCGGGCAGGTTTGCGATTGGACGAGGAGGGTGGATCCAGGAGGGGCTAGTCAGTGGTTGGCCAGCTGGAACTTCGTCTAGGCTTTATTACTGTTGTTTGGGTTTATACAGCTATTCGATTTGGTTGTATAATTGGATAATTACAGATTTCTTTACCTGGGATTGTATAATGTTATTGGTTTCCGCAGTTTTATTCTGATATCTGTTTTATTAAGTTAATTGCATGCCTAAGTTCTGTTTAGTAGATGATCTGGGTAAGGGTCACTACAGATTGAATAAGCTTATCATTACTCCCGATGATAAGCATGTCATCTACGTAAAGACATAAAATGACATATCCATTTCCATTGTCCTTAACGTATACACATTTGTCACATTCATTGATTTTAAATCTACTTTCTAGCATGACTTTATCAAATTTTTTGTGCCATTGTTTTGGTGCTTGCTTTAATCCATATAAAAGACTTCACCAATTTACAAACCTTATTTTCTTGCCCACGTGCAGAAAATCCCTCAGGTTGTTCCATGTAAATTTCTTCTTCTAAATCTCCATTTAGAAAAGCAGTCTTTACATCCATTTGGTGTACTTTAAGATTTCGCAAAGCGGAAATTGCAAGAATCACCCGGATTGAAGTTATTCTCGTTACTGGAGAATAAGTGTCAAAGTAATCAAGCCCTTCACGTTGACGGTAACCCTTGATTACCAATATGGCTTTATACTTATCTATTGTTCCATCTGATTTCATCTTCCTTTTGAAAATCCATTTTGAACCTAGAGGTTTACTTCCTGGAGGAAGGTCCACTAGTTCCCACGTATGATTTTGCAAAATAGATTCTATTTCAGAATTTATAGCCTCTTTCCATTGAGGTCATTCAGATGAATTCACAGCTTCATTGAAGCTTTGAGGTTTACTTTCCATCATGAAAGTGATGAAATCAGGACCAAATAATTTCTCAATTCTAGCTCTCTTGCTACATCTAGGTTCAACCTCATGGTTAACTTCCATAAGCTCATGAGATCTTTTGGAAGAACATGGTTCTTCTTTAGATTTGCAAGGAAACACATTTTCATAAAATGATGCATTTCTTGATTCCATTATTGTATTATTATGAATGTCAGAAATTTGAGATTCATATACAATAAATCGATAAGCGCTACTGTTGTGTGCATATCCAATGAAAATGCAATCAACAGTTTTAGGTCCAATCTTGACCTTTTTCGGAGTAGGTAAAACTACTTTAGCAAGACACCCCCACACTCGCAAATATTGATAGGAAGGTGTTTTTCCTTTCCATAATTCATATGGAATTTTATCTTGCTTCTTTCGGGGTACCTTATTTAAAAGCTAATTAGCTGTTAGAACAGCTTCTCCCCACATGTTCTGTGATAAACCAGAACTTAATAATAGTGCATTCATCATTTCTTTCAAAGTGCGATTTTTTCTCTCTGCAACCCCATTTTGCTGTGGAGAGTAAGGTGCAGTTCTTTCGTGTCTAATACCATGTTGAGCACAAAAATCAGCAAATGGTGATTCATACTCACCTTCACGATCACTTCTTAGCACCTTAATTTTTTTGTCAAGTTGGTTTTCAACTTCACTTTTATAGTTGACAAATTTTTCAATAGCTTCATCTTTACTTTTAAGAAGATACACATAACAATATTTTGTGCTATCATCAACAAAAGTAATGAAGTATTTATTTTCGCCACGTTTTTGCACTCCTTTTAAATCACATATATCAGTGTGAATTAAATCAAGGGGTCCATTATTTCTTTCAATGGATTTGAAAGATGATCTTGTTAGTTTTTCCTCAACACACGTTTCACATTTTTGTTGTGTCTTAGTTGGAATGTTGGAATTCTCTTTAAGTTAATTAATCTACGAATCGTATCATAATTAACATGTCCTAGTCTACCATGCCACAAATTGGAAGACTCAAGCAAGTAAGCAGAAGATTTCATTTTATTAATAACGGGCTTAATAGCCATTACATTAAGCTTGAACAAACCATTGCTTACATAACCTTTGCCAACAAACATTCCATTCTTAGACAAAACAACCTTATCGGACTGGAAGACAATGCGAAAACCATGCTTGCTTAAAAGCGATCCGGAAACCAGATTCTTTCGAACCTCCGGCACGTACAACACATTGTTGAGAGTCAATTCGTTCCCATAAGTCATTTTCAAGATCACTTTTCCTTGTCCCTTGATATCAGAGGTAGCAGAATTCCCCATAAACAGCTTATCACCATTCTCGGATTCAGCTAGAGTTGCAAACATTTCTTTGTCGTAGCAAACATGATGGGTGGCACCAGTGTCAATCCACCATTCTCTTGGATTTGATCCAACCATATTCCCTTTAGAAATGACAGCACAGAGGTCCATGTTTGAAACCTCTTTAGATATGTCCTCCATGAGATTTGCCTCACGGTTTCTTTTCGGTTTCTTGCATTCAGAAGACTTGTGGCCCGGACCGCCGCAATTATAGCACTTACCAAGAAATTTCTTTTTGAACGTGTCTTTCTTTGGACCCAACTTGGAGCCTCCAGCAGCAAATTTCTTTGCCTTTGAGCTTTTCTTCTGCTCAACAATATTAGCCTTAGCGGCACTTGGAGAATACAATTGTTTTTCAGAACTCTTGTTGTCTTCCTCGATACGAAGTCGAACAATAAGTTCTTCAACATTCATCTCATTTCGTTTGTGCTTCAGATAATTCTTGAAATCATTCCAAGCCGGAGGCAACTTCTCAATAATAGCTGCCACTTGGAAAGTTTCACTAAGCACCATTCCCTCCGTGTGTATCTCATGCAAGAGCACTTGTAGTTCTTGAACTTGACTGATCACAGATTTAGAGTCAATCATCTTATAGTCCAAGAATCTACCAACAATAAACTTTTTAGCTCCGGCATCTTCGATTTTATATTTCCGATCCAAAGACTCCCATAACTCTCGGGCCGTCTTTTTCTCACTATACACATTGTACAGTGAATCAGCCAAACCATTCATTATATAATTTCTACACAAGAAATCTGAATTGTGCCATGCATCAACAGCACTAGTAGTCTGCACATCTCCCTCAACAGATTTGGGAGCATCCTCAGAGAGGAACTTTGCTAGATTCAAATTCGTTAGGTAGAACAACATCTTTTGTTGCAACCTTTTGAAATTCAAGCCTTCGAATTTCTCCGGCCTGTCAGCATCGCTTAGAGTCATTGTAGCAGTAGGAGCAGCTGCTTTGGAACATTTGAGTGAGTGGAATAAGCATCCATAACGGGCGTAATCGAGCGACGAAGGTAAACACGATTTGTTTTAAGATTGTTATTTCAAACTTATTGATGAACCAAAGCCACCAATAATACAAGATCCAGGAGCTAATAAAACCAAAGCAAGAATAATCTGTAGAAGCCGAGAGAAAAGATGAACGACACGCAAGAGCCGAGACAGTATGGAAAGAAAAATGCAACGAAGGCAAGAAGCAACGATTAGAAGGAAACCCGAGGCCTGTACGACGTACAGTTTTCTTAAAACAAATTCGTCCACTCCCGATTGTGCTCGGAGTATGACACCGGACGTTTGTTTCCCAGGATACAACGGGTAGTACGATGTGGCACCTAGCACGAGAGCACCACAGCAGCAAACTGAAGTTGTAGCTGAACGTTATCGTGAGGAAGTTCGAAGTTGAGGAGCAGCATGCAGAGGCAGTATGAGCTTAGTGTTTGAGGGAGGAAGAAGAAGGCGCATGCAAAGAAATCCGTGTAGGAGCAAAACGGAGCCAACACTGGAAAGAAACTTTTGCCTTGATCAGTCCGACATTCAACACACCCGGGTCGCGCTCGTACGCTTGCACACAAGTCAAGCCATTTTCAGTTCAAATCGGACCCAAGATTTGCACCCCCCAGCGCAGGCGTGCACGGGGGCGCGCGCATGAAAGAGCCTCTTGACCAATTATTCTTACACATTCTCAAAGTGTAACACAATATAAACTCTCCCATTCCAACTTATTTTTCCAATGTGGGACAACATCAATATTCCCACTTAACCATCCACCCATTTAACTTTACAAGCCCAATTTCCATACACAATGGAAAAGCCCATTCATTCCAAGAATCCAATAATTTTCCAATAGGTTGGGCACCCGGACTGAGGATCCTGTGGATATGGTGATTGACGGGCTCATGACGTCGGGTGCTCAACCTGGTATGTTTCCTCTTTACTGTTTTACTCTTTTTTTTATTTATACACTGTTAATTTATGATGCATGTTCTCCTTTTTTATCTTGTATACAACCCTAGATGAAACAATTTTTTTCCCAGAAGCGTGTGGAAAAAAAATAAATCAAAGAAAAAAAATACAACAGCCCATCAAGCCACTGTTAAGAAGAATATCCTGGGCCAAGAGAGCGGCCGAGGAGGCCAGGATAGCAGCTAAGGCCCAGGAGGCCAAAGAGAGACATGTTGCTGAGACTCGGGAGGCCAAGCAGAGGGCTGCTACCGACAAGGCTGTCAAGGACATGATGGTTAGGGTCCATCCCACTCAACCTTGAAAAGAAGAGATGGGTCAGGGCTCTCACCCTCTATACTCGGGGTCCCCGGACTCAGTGGACCACACTCCTGATGGTAGGAGAAAAATTTCCATGTTGCAAAGGATCCGAAAGGCCTCGGAACAGCCTGTCCTCATCACACAGATGCACGGTCCGATCTCTTGAGACTTTCAAAGGTGTGTGCTAGGAATGTCCAATGATTTTTCCCTTGTCTTCGGTCCGCTATTGTTCCCACCTGATCTCCTCTTCCTTCCACTTTTTTCTTTGGGATTTTTCCATATTGATATAATTTTCCAGTTGAGATAGTAGATTATTGAAATCCTGGGGTATTTTATCCACCAGAGAGCGAAAGAAATCCCCCTCTCAAAACCTCTAAGTGAAAGTTGTAGTCTTGGTCTCAAGAGCACAGGTGGGAACTTCCAAGGGTGATTTGTTGAAACAGTGAATGTATGCTCATAATGATTTGTTCCTTGTCTGCTTCACTTCAAACAGACTGAAGGCAGTATTCTTTTAATTCTGGCTGTTAATAAAATGGTGCAAAAATATGCTTCTAAAGTTTTCGTAAGAATGGATGCTCTGAGATTAAAGCTTTTCAAACCCGAGCTGGGCTGAGTCCACCAAGGTGGTGAAAAAAGCCTTGCACTTAATCATGTCCTCATAACAATGAAACATGGAAATATTTTTGGAAACAACCAGGTGCTCCTCCGTATCAGTATTTCCACCATCATCCTGGATCTCAAAAGACTTGTAATGAGTTGTTAATGGTTCATTCACTATTTGGGGTGAAAATGGCATTCATTCCCCGTGCTCAGGGAGTCTAGGAAGACCCGGGTTGCCCCTCCAATTTTTTTCACTTTCCTCTTTAGCTCTTTCAACTTTTCAAACATGGTAAGAGCTTTTGAACCTACCTGAGAATTTTCTTCGTCCTTCTTAGACGTTTCCCGAGACTGGGATTTGTCTTGATGTTACTATTCCTCTGTTCATTGGTTTTTATTGGGAGGTAACCTATTTGTCATTGCCTTGTGGATAGTTGCTTCAATCCACTATGCCAACTATTATGGAGTGACAGTGATAGTTTGCTGGGGCCCGATAGGGGTGGATTCTCCTGATGGACTCTGGCGTCCGAAGATTTTTTTGGAGGGATTACCTTGGACTGCTTTGCGATTAGAAACCATATCTATGTCTATAGATCTTATTTCCAACAAAGGGCACCAATGATGCTTCTCGGGAAAATTGGGTGAGCTGAGTGGGTAATGTAATTCTTGGGTACAATGTGTCATTTCCCTGAGTACTCTTGACGCATTATGGTGAACCCAGGTTGGATGGTCTGCACACACTCAAACGAGAAAAAGATTAGTGGAGCACCAGAAAGATTTTCGACGTAGCCACTTCGAAGCTCAAGTTAGTGAAATGCTCACAAAAAATGAAAAATAATGCTCAAGAAAATGAGTATAAAAAGTTCATGTGACAATGAACTAAACTCTCTGATTTTACCTTTACTAGGGGTATTTAAAAGATACAAAGGTTGGTGACCATTTCAGGATTCTCGATGGTAACCACGATGCAAGGACGAGGCCCACGTCTTCACACCAAGATGATTTGTGAACATGGGGTGATATGGTGATATTTTCCTATATTTATCTAAGTTAATTTGTATGATTAGAAGAATTTTCATTGATTAAATTCATTTTATAGTCCCTAATCATTGTTTGTGATTTGATGTAGGAAAAGAGAATAAACATAGCAAAGGGTGGAAGAAAAGAGCCGAAAAAGGAAGAACTTAAGAACTCAGACAGAAAGTTTCTCGCTCGAGCGCATAATTTTGCCGCTCGAGTGAGCTCAAATAAAAGGAACAGACAGAGAACTTCTCGCTCGATCCCGACTTTTGTCCATTCGAGAGAGAACAATAAAGAAAGAAAAGGGATCGCAGGGCGCATCTGCGCTGGTTCATCAGTGCATCTGCGCCATGATGATGCGCTTCTGCGCAGAAAGGAATGAGGAAAGAAATTGGTGATTAGTGCCTCTACGTGAAGATTGGCGCAGATGGAGAAAAAAAGGCAGCGCATCTGCGCCATAGAGTGTGCATCTGCTCAATGAAGAAGGAAATAATGAGGCGCATCTGCGCTAGCTGTGTATGCGAGAAGAGTTATTGGGAAGAGAATGTCTCGCTCGAGCGTGGTTTTCTTCCGCTCGAGCGAGACGAAAATTGGAAATCTGGGAAAAATAATTTTTAAAAGGAAACTTTGTCAGAAAGGACTCTATATTTTAAATATCTTATATAAATCTATTTGGAGGAGATCTTATCATCTTTTGGACGGCTGAAGAGTGGATAATACATCTGGCGGCTAGGTTTTCATCTTTCTTCTTAGAATTAATTTCTTTCTTCAATATTTTTTAGATAATTCATGAATATTAGTGGCTAAGTTTTAATACTTGGTAGAGGAAGACGAATCCTTAAAGTTTTATTTATATCGTGAGTTTTTTATTTTGATTTTCATTGTTTGATTTTTATTTGAGTATCAAGAGTTGTTTGGAATTGATTGTCATGCTTGTGTGTTTGATTATTGGATTGATCACCTAATAATTCTCTCATACAATCTAAATCTAAATTAAATATCAAATCCGTAATTGTTTGATCCTTTTAATTTATGAAGCAAATATAATTAATAATTTCCGCTTTAGAATTTGTTAAATCGTAGGAATAACGATTGACTAGATTAAATACAACCGCTTGTGTTTGTGTTGTCTAAATTCATCAATTTCACTAGTTTGAATGCTACCTTGAATTTAAATCTTGATCGCTTGCATCTTGATTGATTTATTGGTAAGGGTTAATTTAGAACGCTTGTGTCCAATTAACTAAAATTAAGGTGAGATAGAAATTAAATTTTAAATGATTATTATTCAATGGGGATTAATTGTTTTTAGAGAACCGATGATCAAGTGAATAACTTCAAGGGCATAGTCGACCGATACCAATGCTTGTTTTTAATTGATTACCTCGTTATAATTTTAATCTTGCATGCTAGTTGATAGAATTTATCTTATTTTCTTTTAATTTAGTTAGTTAATTTCAAAAAATTTAAAAATCTCCCTTTAATTTATTTTCAGTATTTTTAAGAACACAAATATTTTCACTTTTCTCGTGGGAACGATTCCTACTCTCGCTACTACACATTTAATTGACTGAGTTGAGTTGGGTAATTTGGGCGCGATACGAATAAGCACTACCAAATTTTGGCGTCGTTGCGGGGGAGGGCGTTTAATTTATTTGTTTTTTTTTTATTTTATTTATATTCTTTTCCCCTAGTGCTTCTCTGGTTTGTTCATGCGTGCAGGTGAATCTTCGGAAGAAGAAGAAGAATTTTCCTACAATCCGGAGATAGAGAGAACATTCCATAGAAGAAAAAGGGAAGCTCGAAGGAGATTCGAAGAGCCTAGAGAAGAGATGGCTGCAAATGCGAATTTGAGTTTGAGATAGCTTGGCACCCCTAATCTGAATCAACAACCTTTATGCATTACTTTTCCTACTTAGAAGCTAATTCTACTTTCAAACTGAAATATGGGCTAATACATCTTTTACCTTCTTTCCATGGTCTTACAGGTGAGGATCCCCATAAACATCTGATAGAATTTCATGTGGTCTGCACAGACATGAAACCCCATGGAGCGACAGAGGAACAAATTCAGCTGAGAGCCTTTATTTTTTCTCTGAAGAATGCTGCAAAGGATTGACTATACTACCTACCTCTTGGATCCATCACAACTTGGACAGAGATGAAGATGATATTCTTAGTGAAGTATTTTCCAGCTTTGAGAGCAGCGAATATCATAAAGAAGATTTATGGCATCAAGCAACATATGGGAGAGTCACTTCATAAACATTGGGAGCGGTTCAAGAAGCTTTGCGCTAGTTGCCCGCAACATCAAATAAGTGAAAATCTCTTGATTCAGTATTATTATGAAGGTTTGTTACCTCATGATAGGAGCATGGTCGATGCGGCAAGTGGGGGAGTTCTTGTAGACAAAACACCGCAAGAGGCGAGGAACTTAATCGAGAACATGACAGCAAATTCTCAGCAGTTTGGCACCAGCAGAAGTGATCCAACACCCAAAAAGGAACAATGAGGTAAATGTCTCTTCCCTTGAACAACAAATGATTGATCTGACGTCTCTTGTACGTCAAATGGATGTAGGAAACGGACAAAATGTGAAGGTGTGGAATTTGCGCTGCAATGGGGCATCCAACTGATATGTGCCATAGAGTGCGCATCTGCGCAATGAAGAAGGAAAGAATGAGGCGCATCTGCGTTAGCTGTGTATGTGAGAAGAGTTATTGGGCAGATAATGTCTTTCTCGAGCGCGGTTTTCTTTCGCTCGAGCGGGACGAAAATTTGGGAAAAATAGTTTTTAAAAGGAAACTTTGTCAGGAAGGACTCTGTAGTAGCCCAGTTCCATTTTACAAGATTAAGCTGCTAAACATGTTTAATTTAATAAAACATGATTAAGAGATTTTTATATGATCTATCGGACCAAGGATTTGGGTCCAGAATGCGCGGGAATGCTAAATGGGATTATTGGGCTCGGGCATATCGGAGGATCCACACTGGGTTCGGAGGGTCCGAACCCAAGGGACTTCGGGGGAACGATCAAATTTTGGAGGATGTTGAGATTGGACGATCTGATCTTGGGATCGGATGGTCCGAACTCGCCCAGGACATATGTCAAAAAGAATTCTACAGGTGTATCGGACGTAAGAGATCGGACGATCCGAAGAGGGATCGGACCGTCCGAACTTGCATGCATGAAACGTGGATATCATGTAGTGATCGGACCGTCCTAACATTGTCTATAAATAAGGGTCCGAGGGCTCACATTTGAAATTCTATCAAACCTCTTCTCGGCCCATGTTAGCTCGATTTTAAGAGCTTTTGGGTACTCTTATTTTAAGAGTTGGAGTAGGTAGTAGTTTTTATATAGCGGACAGTGTCCGCAGTAGTAGCCAGGCGGCGGAGCTCTGGCAAGGCGTCCAGGGGTCGTAGCTAGGCTATGCCCAGGCTCTGGGGCATGCAACATCAGCGGGCTGACGATGGACGAAGGTATGGCTTTGGTTCCCTATAGTAAATAAAGAGTAGGCTATAGTTTAATCAAGGTTTTAGAGCCTAGTAGATGATGTTTGGAATGCTAGGTAATGCATGGTTATTTATGTTGTAGTGTTGCATGGAAGGTTTGGACCTAGATGGGGGAACTTCTAGGATCTGCCTTAGAAAGGTACGGAAGTATTATTCGAGATATCCAGATTGAGAATGCATGTATTATGTGTTTGCATGGATTATGTGATTGCATGTTTTATATGCCTTTATATACATCATGGCATGACTGTATGTTGCATACATGAACATATTGAGTCTTTACCTTATAGGTATCCTATAATAGGGTGCTCACCCTACGAGTTTGTGGATGGTTGGATATGTAAGTCTTGTGTCAGGTCACCGTGATGGTTGGGCACATGTACTAGTATCAGGTCACCATTATCCACTGGGTATATGAGCCACTTCCTGAGGTAACGGCGCAGCGTGCTATATACCATGGGCCTGGTCTATGAGCTAGTTTCTTGACCTGAGTGTCTTGGTACCCAGTTCATTTGCATTTATGCGCATATAATAGTGTATAATCATACTCTCGTATTGAGCATGTTAGGTTCACTTTCGGTTAATTTTCTTTTGGCTGGATGCCCTATTCCATGGGGCAGTTGCAGGTAATTATTCCAGAGACAGGGAGGTTAGGTGGTGACCAAGGCTGGATAGCATGGTTGATCACTAGGATTTGCTAGAATGGTATTTGACTTACTTTAATTCCGCAGTTAATCTGATTAAGATTATTTTATTGATTAAATGCATGCTTAAGTTCTGATTAGTAGGTGGTCACGGTGCGGGTCACTACAGACTCTATATTTTAAATATCTTATATAACTTGATTGGGAGGAGATCTTATCATCTTTTGGACGACTGAAGAGTGGAGAATGCATCTAGCGGCTAGGTTTCATCTTTCTTCTTAGAATTAATTTCTTTTTTCAATATTATTTAAAGAATTCATGAATATTAGTGGCTAAGTTTAATATTTGGTAGAAGAAAACGAATCCTTGAAGTTTTATTTATATCGTGAGATTTTGATTTTAATTTTCATTGTTTGATTTTTATTTGAGTATCAAGAGTTGTTTGGAATTTATTGTCATGCTTGTGTGTTTGATTACTGGATTGATCACCTAATAATTCTCTCATACAATCAAAATCTAAATTAGATATCAAATCCGTAATTTTTTGATCCCTCTAATTTGTGAAGCAACTATGATTAATAATTTTGCTTGTGAATTTGTTATATCGTAAGAATAATGATTGACTAGATTAAATGAAACCACTTGTGTTTGTGTTGTCTAGATTCATCAATTTCACTAGTTTGAATGTTATCTTGAATTTAAATCTTGATCGCTTGCATCTTGGTTGATTTATTGGTAAGGGTTAATTTAGAACGCTTGTGTCTAATTAACTAAGATTAAAGTGATATAGAAATTAAATTTTCAGTGATGAATATTCAATGGGGATTAATTATTTTTAGAGAATCGATGATCGAGTGAATAACTTCAAGGGCGTAGTCGGCCGATACCAAGCCTTGTTTTTAATTGAATACCTCGTTATAATTTTAATCTTGCATGCTAGTTGATAGAACTTATCTTATTTGCTTTTAATTTTAGTTAGTTAGTTTCAAAAAATTTAAAAATCCCCCTTTTATTTATTTTCAGTATTTTTAAGAACACAAATAATTTCACTTTTCTCGTGGGAATGATCCCTACTCTAGCTACTACACATTTAATTGACTGGGTTGAGTTTGATAATTTGGGCGCGATACACGACTAAGCGTTACCATGAGGCAGAACGTGTCTTGTGATTTTCAGTAGACAAGGTCCATGATTAGTGGACTTGGTCTTTTGGGCGCGATATGACTAAGCGTTACTATGAGGCAGAACGTGTCTTGTGATTTTCAGTAGACAAGGTCCATGATTAGTGGACTTGGTCTTTCTAATCTTATCCAGCCAAGAATATGAGCCCAGGTTTATATGAATCCAGGGTAATCTTGGCGGGTTTTCGAGGTTTCTTCATGCCCAAGATGAAAATGGTGGTATAAGCGGGATATACACTCACCTTACTAGGAACAGCTCTAGGCCGGTCTCCTCTTGACCTCTCTTTCCCCACCCGAGCCCCAGGATTACCCAACCCTTTCCGTTGATTAATAGTAATCCATAGATTAATTTACTTTCTTAAGAATCTCTCCATTGATTAATAATACTTCATCCATCTTAATTATTTTATAGATTTTTTGTATGAGCTACCTAAGAAAAATTTGTTTAAAAACTATAAAAATTTCGACAACATCCCCTCCGATTATATGAAATCCAAAGACACAATCAACACAATATATATATATATATATATATATATATATATATATATATATACTAGTAAACAGCATGTGCGATGCACGTGGTGACATTTTGTTTATAAAATATATCTATTTATTATTTTTTATAATTATTAAAATTTTCACGGCTCATAATAAAAATCATATAAACTTTAATTATTAATTATGAAAATCAATTGACATAATACAATATAATGATCAATTTTTTTTTTTAGTTTTAGTCATGTTAATGGTGAATTTGTATTTTTAATCCTGTAACTTAAATGTTTTCATTTTTAATCATATTACGATGCATTTTTATTTTTAATCATGTCACTTGTATATTGTTTTTATTTTGATCATTTAACTCAACATATTTTTTTGGGGTTATATTGTGGTATATATATTTTCATTTATATTCATGTAACTTGTATATTATTTTTATTTTTTGTCATTTAACTTGTATTATATCCCTATATATTTTTATATGACCTTACTTATAGTATAAATAAAATGACAAATTTATTTCACAATGATAAAACTTTACCCTTTTATTCACACTTTCAGATAGGTAATAGATTTAATTTATACTCCTACATTAATTTCGTAAATAGATTGTTTTTAACTCTTAAATTTTAATATTATTATTTTTTTAGTTTTATTCTTTTCAAGATTTATATTCTTATATATTTTTAATTCTATCATTTTATATTAATACAGTAAGCTTTAGTTTTTTTTTATTTTTTTCAAGATTTATTTATCTATTTGATTAACTGCAACTCAATTAAGCCACAAATTAAAATTTAATTTATTCTAATATATTTTTATATTGCCTAACTTTAAAAAAAATTTGTGAAAAATGAAAAAAAATGGTTCTTTTCAAAAAAATAATAATTAAAAAATAAATTGCGTAATGGTGTTAAGAGATACATTATTTGCAATTCAATGCATGTCATAAATGTATAATGTATTTATAAATATTATTACTTTTTACATATAATAGATAACTTTTAATATTATGATACTAAATTTTTTGTTTTAGTTTTGTTCTTTTCATAATTTATATTATATTCTTAATTTTTTTAATTCTAAATTTTTATATTAATTTCGTAAGTTTTATTTTTTTTTTCTTTTGTTCTTTTCAAGATTTATTTATCTATTTGATTAACTACAATTCAGTTAAGTGACAAACTAAAATTTAGCTTATTATTATATATTTTTATATTACCTAACATTACATAGTGTAAAATAAATAAAAAAATTGTGAAAAATGAAAAAAAATAGTTCTTTTAAAAAATAATAATTAAAAAATAAATTATGTAATGTTATTAAGGTATGCATTAGTTGCAATTTAATGAATGTCATAAATGTATAATGTATTTATGAATATTACTATTTACCTATAATATAATAGAAATATTCATTTACTTTTATATCCTAACTAAAATATTGTTTTTACTTTTATATATCCCTATATGTTTTTATATGACCTTACTTATAGTGTAAATAAAAGGGCAAAGTTGTTATTTCACAATCATAGAAATTTATCCTTTTATTCACACTTTTAGATAGGTAATATAATATTACCTATAATATAATAGGAATATTCATTTACTTTTATACCCTAACTAAAATATTGTTTTTACTTTTATATATCCCTATATGTTTTTATATGACCTTACTTATAGTGTAAATAAAAGGGCAAAGTTATTATTTCACAATCGTAAAACTTTATCCTTTTATTCACACTTTTAAATAGGTAATATATATATGTTTTTATATGACCTTACTTATAGTGTAAATAAAAGGACAAAGTTGTTATTTCACAATCGTAAAACTTTACCCTTTTATTCACACTTTAAGATAGATAATAGATAATAGAAAACTTTTAATATTATGATACTAAATTTTTTGTTTTAGTTTTGTTCTTTTCATAATTTATATTATATTCTTAATTTTTTAATTTTAACTTTTAATATTAATTTCGTAAGTTATATTTTTTCTTTTGTTTTTTTAAAGATTTATTTATCTATTTGATTAGCTACAATTCAGTTAAGCCACAAACTAAAATTTAGCTTATTCCTATATATTTTTATATTTCCTAACATTACATAGTGTAAAATAAATAAAAACAAATTGTGAAAAATGAAAAAAAAATAGTTCTTTTCATAATATAATAATTAAAAAATAAATTAGGTAATGTTATTAAGGTATGCATTAGTTGCAATTTAATTAATGTCATAAATGTATAATGTATTTATGAATATTACTATTTACCTATAATATAATAAGAATATTCATTTACTTTTATTAGAAATTTTCAGCTGTCCAACCAATGATACTCAACTCGTCCCCGACTAGTGGGTTTTGGTGATACGAATTTTTTTTTAAAAAAACAACTAAAACCCGGTAGTGGGTTTTAGTGATCGGGGACGAGTTGGGCAGGAATTGTTGGGCAGCTGAAAATTACTCTTACTTTTATACCCTAACTAAAATATTGTTTTTACTTTTATATCCCTATATGTTTTTATATGACCTTACTTATAGTGTAAATAAAAAGGCAAAGTTGTTATTTCACAATAGTAAAACTTTACCCTTTTATTCACACTTTTAGATAGGTGATAGATATTAGATAATATTTTAAATATATATTATCTTTAATAATTTTAAATAATACATGCATATTTTTATTTTCCAACATCTGAATCATTTTTATGTTAATTGTTTTTATATTTTCCTAAGAATTATGTTTCGATAAAATTTTATTTATCTAATTTATTTTTATAATCAAATATGTACTGAATTATGACGTATCATTATTTTCAAATTTTCTTATAAGTATGTCGTAACCAAATTTTATTTTTTTTAAAGAATTTTTTTAAAAAAATGTGTTTTAAATTTTGTTTTATTAAATTGATAGAAAATAATTCAAACCAATTCATTGAAGGTGAATTTCTATAATTAAATAAGAGGTGAATTGACACAATATATTTGTAATAAAAAATAAACTATATGAAAATAATTTATTTTTTGATTTCACTTATATTGCTATATTATATGATTAACTTTACAAATGCAATATGTTATTTAAAAAACCAATTAAAATGTTGTGTTTAAATATTTCAAAAAATTTATATTATTTTTTATTTTTTTCTAATATAACATTCTTTTACTTTTAAGAACATTTATTTACTTTTATACCCTAACTAAAATATTTTTTTTGCTTTTATATCCCTATATGTTTTTATATGACCTTAATTATAACATTCTTTTATTAATAGATTATTATATTATGAAACTTATTCTTCATAAAATTATGGTGATGTTATATATCTATATATTATATTAAACAAAAATTGTAGAAGTGTAAATATTGCTTAAATATTTTAAATGATCAGTTATTTTATTGTCATAATACAAAAAATATGTGAATTTTTATATTGTTATATTTGTTACAATCCTTATGTAATTCATTATCTATTTTAGTATGATTAATTCATCATTTTTCTTAGTATCTTACTATTATATTATCATAACAGATTTTTCCTCTTAATTTACCTAATAATTCTATATTTTTCATGATAAAAAATCATTATTACCCATAAATATTAATATTAAAATAAAAAAATGATTCACTTAGAACATAATCCACAAGAGCTTTTTTGCTTATTAATTTACCTCATACGTTTAAAGTTTTTAAGACAAAAAATAATAATGATTCATTTATAAAATTAAAAAATAGTTTATAAGAAAAAAATAGGTAGTAGAAATAATGCATTATTTTATAATTTTCTTCTCATTATTATTTTTAAGAATGAATTTAGGAATATAATGACAACCATTAAAATGTTGTATTCAATGGGTAAAATAATAATAATAATAATAATAAATGCATAAATTAACCTAATAATTCTATATTTTTCAAGATAAAAAATCATTATTACCCATAAATATTAATATTAAAAATAAAAATAAAAATGATTCACTTAGAACATAATCCACAAGAGCTTTTTTGCTTATTAATTTACCACATAATTTTAAATTTTTTAAGACAAAAAATAATAATGATTCATTTATAAAATTAAAAAATAGTTTATAATAAAAAATAGGTATTAGAAATAATGCATTATTTTATAATTTTTTTCTCATTATTATTTTTTTTGAATGAATTTAGGAATATAATGACAACCATTAAAATGTTGTATTCAATGGGTAAAATAATAATAATAATAATAATAATAATAATAATAATAATAATAATAATAATAATAATAATAATAATAATAATAATAATAATAATAATAATAATAATAATAATAATAATAATAATAATAATAATAATAATAATAATAATAAATGCATGAATTAAATGAATGAACAACACATTGATTTTTATAAATTCCACATTCCAAATTTGTCCCTAAATTTTACACCATTTTTTCACTCATGCCCATGCAATTAATACCAATAATTCATATTTTTTGGGCAATGTAGTAAATACACAATGGAAAACTTTGCCCTCTATTCATACTTTTAAAACAAAAATAGATAGATGAATGTTTCCCTGCACCGACGCCAGCGCATGTGGCTTATTTTTTTTTAAAAAAAATATTTTACATATCTTTACGTGAAAATTGAGAACAATAATCCCCAATCTCAGAATCACGTTTCCCCATTTTCTTCTTAGTCTTAGATCGCGATTTGAAAAACTTTTTTTTCTTTTTTTTTTTTTAAAGTTTTTCTGAGTCGGCCGGCCGTCGCCCTCCATCTAGATCATGGCCACGTCGGCAGGGTTCCCCACCGATGGCACCGAACACGAGGCCGACGGCGACCTTGCTAGACACAGGCAGATTGTTGGTGTTGGGGTCGGTCTATTTCTTCTTGAGCACGTCGTAAAGACCCATTTTGGTGGTCGAGTAGAGGGTTTGCAGGTTGGGGTCGGTCCATTTCTTCTTGCTATGATCCGGAGCCCCACGGAAACGGGTCTGACACTGGCGGTGGCAGAGGCGGTGGTAGATGGATATGGTGCCCGGAGGCGGAGGCGTCGTGGCAAGCCAAAGCTGGGCAGATATTTTGAACGGCCGAGGAGATGTCCAAGATGGTGATTGGGAACGAAGATGGAGTTTTCAATGCAGGTCGTTGATTGAGGAATTAAGAAGTGCCAAAGTGGAGATGTTAATTAACCCGACGGGGGACTATAATGCAAATGTTATACACATGAATTTCTCATTGTTCAAAGCGGTGTTGGAAATTGTTATTGAATGATTTGTGGAAGTAATGGGTTTGAAAAACTTGTCCAAAAAGGCTTGAAAAGTTTAGGGAAATGGGGAATTGGTTGTCCCACATTGGAACAACTCCAATTTGTTGCTCACCTTATATAGTCCAACATTGAACTATGGGATTGGGCCCTTAGGGCACCGATGTTTTGTAAAGGGGCAAGACGCTAATCGATGAAACAAACACGCGCGCGCGCGCGGCCGGCCGGCTCGTCGTGGTGTGGTGTGGTCTTCTGATCCGATTATTCTTTTTGAATAAAATTTATTTAAAATAATATTTTATTATTTTATTGAGTAGGCCCGAGCGGTAAATTATTACCGCGCGGGCGCAGCACCTCACATGCAAGACAGTAAGTTCAAAGTGACTTGCGCCCGCGCGGTAACATTTTGCCGCGCAGGCGCGGTACCAAAATAGCGAGACAGTAGGTTGGCTTAAAGTTGGCCGCTCGAGCGGTAGAAAATTACCGCCCGAGCGCACCTTCAAACGTGTTGTTTCGTGTATAAGACTATATATATGGTGGTTATAACACAGAAAAAAGATAGAGAAACATCAGATAACATATATTTCTGATTTCTGATTTCTGAAATATCTCTCCCTCACTTTCTCAAAGAAAAGTTAAAACATATTTTCGTTCGTTGAAGTTCGAGATATTCGTTGTGCTGCCATATCTCGTTCAAAAGTCGTTGTATCTTAGAGACGATTGCTGCCAACGTTTAGCACTGTTAACGGGCAATTTCGTCTTGCGGATAGAGAGTTTCTCTCGCCTCGACTTTGTTCATATTTGTTGCTGCTATTGCTGCTGTTGACGCACTCTTATTCAGAATTCGAAGTACACCCTAACAACAATCGCAAGACGAAATTTTGTATTTCTCGGATTCTGAAGATGTCTACCGTTTCCTTTACTCCGCTCGCTTCCGCCCCTGCACATGGAGAAAAGCCGCCAAAGTTTTTTGGTGCCGACTTCAAACGTTGGCAGCAGAAAATGCTCTTCTATCTTACAACATTGAATCTGTATAGATTCCTGAAGGAGGATCCCCCCGTCGTCATTGAAGGCGATTCTGACACCCAAAGGAGGACCGCTGTTGATGCATGGAACCACAGCGATTTTCTGTGCAGAAACTATATTCTGAATGGCCTTGATGACACTCTCTATAGTGTCTATTCATCAGTCAATACGGCCAAGGAACTCTGGAATTCCTTGGAAAAGAAATACAAAACTGAAGATGCCGGTATAAAGAAGTTCGTGGTTGGCAAATTTCGGGACTTCAAAATGATAGACTCAAAAACTGTAATGAGTCAAGTGCAAGAGATACAATCATCTTGCATGACTTATTGGCCGAAGGGATGGAAATCAATGAACCATTCCAAGTCGCGTCTATCATTGAGAAGTTGCCTCCTATGTAGAAAGACTTCAAAAACTACCTGAAGCACAAACGTAAGGAGTTAAAACTTGAAGATCTTATAGTGCGACTTCGCATTGAGGAGGACAACAGGAATACTGAGGCCAAGTCAAGTAAAAAGATGATGGAAACCGAGGCCAAAGCAAATCTGGCGGAGTCTAGTACGTGTCAAAAGAGGAAGCGCCCCCATGATGGAAAGCAAAAGGGGAAAGCGAAGAAATTCCAAGGAAGTTGCTACAACTGTGGCAAACCGAATCATATGGCAAGGGACTGCCGACTTCCAAAGAAAAATAACAAAAATCAGAACCAAGGCAAGTGAACATGGTTCAAGAAAGGTATGTACCTTTAGCACTTTCTGATATTGATCTTAGTGTTGTTATATGTGAGACCAACATGGTGGATGATCCAAGAGGATGGTAGATCGATACCGGCTCTACGAGTCACGTGTGTGCCGAGAAAGACATGTATTCCACCTATGCCATCGTTGGGGATCAAAAGTTGTTCATGGGAAACTCCGCAACATCTAAAGTTGTGGGAGTAGGAAATGTGGTGTTGAAAATGACCTCGGGCAAAGAGGTGACGCTCAAGAATGTGCTGCATGTGCCAGACATTCGGAAGAACTTAGTTTCTGGTTCACTTATGAGCAAGGCTGGATTTAGAATGGTTTTTGAATCTGATAAATTTGTATTAACTAAATCTGGTGTATTTGTTGGCAAAGGGTACCAAGATAGTGGTCTCTTTAAATTGAATGTAATGAATGTTATCCGCCCTGAGGCGAAGAATAAAGTTGTTGGTTCTGCTTACTTGCTTGAAAGCTATGAATTATGGCATGAACGATTAGGACATGTTAACTTCAATACGTTGCAACGACTTGCAAACTTAAGTGTAATTCATACGTTTAAAAGAAATCCACAAAACAAATATGAGATTTGTGTTGAAGCGAAAATGGTTAAAGCTCCATTTCATAATGTCATGAGAAGTACTATGCCACTTGAATTAATGCATACTGATGTATGTGATTTAAAAATGGTACAAACACGAGGTGGAAATAAGTACTTTATAACATTCATTGATGATTGGACCAGATTTTGTTACGTATATTTATTGAAAAGTAAAGATGAAGCGATCGAAGCTTTCAAGAAATATAAGACTGAGATTGAAAATCAACGAAGTTCGAAAATTAAAATGATTCGAAGTGATCGAGGTGGAGAGTATGTGGCTTCTTTTGAAGAATTTTGCTCAACTTCGGGCATCATTCATCAAACGACAGCCCCTTACTCACCTCAATCCAATGGCGTTGCAGAACGCAAGAATCGAACATTAAAGGAAATGATGAACGCGTTGTTAATAAATTCTGGCTTACCTCAAAATATGTGGGGTGAAGCGATTCTCTCAGCAACTCACATTCTAAACCGGATTCCAATCAAAGGAAAAGACGAAACACCATATGAACAGTGGAAAATTCGTAAACCTTCTTACCAATACCTCAAAGTGTGGGGGTGTTTGGCGAAAGTAGAAGTACCTAAGCCAAAACAAATAAAAATTGGGCATAAAACGGTTGACTGTATATTTATTGATTATGCATACAATAGTAGTGCATATCGATTTTTAGTACATAAGTCAACGATTCCTGATGTACATGAAGGCACAATTATGGAGTCAAGGAATGCTGTATTCTTTGAAAATATCTTTTCATGTAAAGAAAGGAAAGAAATTAGTTTGAACAAGCGAACTCGTGAAAATACAACTGAAACTCCACAAAACAACGAGGAACCATGATGCAGCAAGCGTGTAAGAGTTGAAAAGTCGTTTGGTCCTGATTTTTTAACATACATGTTAGATAATGAACCAAGAACTCTTCAAGAGGCTTTATCAAATCCTGAGGCTCCTTTTTGGAAGGAAGCCATACAAAATGAAATAGATTCCATCATGCACAATCATACGTGGGAGTTGGTTGATCTCCATCCGAGATGTAAATCTTTGGGATCCAAGTGGATTCTTAAAAGGAAATACAAAGAAGATGGATCTATAGATAAATATAAAGCTCGACTAGTGGTTCAAGGTTTTAGACAAAAGGAGGGATATGATTTTTTCGATACCTACTCTCCTGTTTCTAGAATAACATCCATTCGTGTTCTCATAGCTATTGCAGCATTGCATGATCTAGAGATACATCAAATGGATGTTAAAACAGCGTTTTTGAATGGAGAGTTGGACGAAGAAATATATATAAAACAACCAGAAGGGTTTATTGTACCCGGAAAAGAAGAAAAGGGTGTAAACTTGTCAAGTCGCTGTATGGACTCAAACAAGCACCTAAACAGTGGCATCAAAAGTTTGACACTGTTATGTTGTCAAATGATTTCACAATAAATGAATGTGACAAATGTGTCTATATTAAAGGTAATACAAATGCATATGTAATTGTTTGCCTTTATATAGATGACATGTTAATCATGGGAAGCAACCATGAATTGATTGTGAAAACCAAGAAAATGTTGAGACAACATTTTGATATGAAGGATTTGGGATTGTGTGATATAATTCTAGGGATTAAAGTCTCTAGACTTTCTGCTGAAATTATGTTATCCCAAACTCATTATGTAGAAAAGGTTCTTGAACGATTTCATGCCACAAATCGTCCTCCGGCTAGAACACCTATGGAATTGGGTACACATTTAGCCAAAAATAGAGGAGAACCTGTTTCACAAGTGGAATATGCAAGGGTGATAGGAAGTTTAATGTACTTAACTAACTGTACCCGTCCTGATCTTGCATATACTGTAAACAAACTTAGTTGGTTCACAAGTAATCCAAGTGAGGATCATTGGAAAGCACTAATGAGAGTGCTTGGATATTTGAAATACACTTATAGTTATGGAATAGTGTATACAAAATATCCTGCAGTCCTAGAAGGATATTGTGATGCAAATTGGATTTCTGACACGAAAGACTCCAAGTCTACGAGTGGATATGTGTTCACAATCGGTGGAGGAGCGGTGTCATGGAGATCCTCTAAACAAACTTGTATAGCTCGGTCGACTATGGAGTCCGAGTTCATTGCTCTAGATAAAGCTGGAGAAGAAGCCGAGTGGCTTCGAAACTTTCTAGAAGATATTCCATATTGGAATAAACCAATGTCTTCCATTACGATTCATTGTGACAGTCAGTCAGCAATAGGAAGAGCACAAAGTAGTATGCACAATGGTAAATCTCGATATATTCGTCGGAGACACAATACCATAAGACAATTGATCTCGAATGGGGTTATTTCGGTTGACTATGTGAAGTCAAAGGAAAACCTTGCGGATCCGCTTACAAAAAGTATAAATAGAGATCAAATGTACAAACTACTTGGAGGAATGAGTTTAAAATCCACAAATTAAAATATTTATAGCGGTAACCCAACCTTGAGAATTGGAGATCCCAAAACCTTGGTTCAATGGGATAACTAAGTTATAAATATTAGTTTGAGTGCTTGGAATTGTTACTTACTCATTCCTGAAATATCCAAGTCTAAATGACCTGCAAAATGTGGTGAGGTTAAGTTTTCTTTTAATGATTCCTATACCTATGAGGTGGAGTAACGCAGGATACTCTTGATAGGAGATCACCTATATAAGTGCAAAGTATTGGCCACTTTGATTGCAACACTTATGAATCTAAGATATGGTCCAGGGCCGAAATAGACACAACGTGAGAACAAAATATGTAAGAGTATTGTTATGTAAGTAATATTGTCTTGGTTTACACAAACGGTTGACTAGTTCAAGACATCGCGTCACTATGCAACTAGTAAATCCAATAGTATTTTACTAAGGTAGGTTCAAAACCACAAGCTACCTATCCTGATGTAACAATAACTCAAAATGATTTTCTAATGAGAATGCTAATATACGTGAAATTCATTCATGTGGGGGATTGTTGGAAATTGTTATTGAATGAATTGTGGAAGTAATGGGCTTGAAAAACTTGTCCAAAAAGTCTTGAAAAGTTTAGGGAAATGGGGAATTGGTTGTCCCACATTGGAACAACTCCAATTTGTTGCTCACCTTATATAGTCCAACATTGAACTATGGGATTGGGCCCTTAGGGCACCGATGTTTTGTAAAGGGGCAAGACGCTAATCGATGCAACAAACACACGCGCACGCGGCCGGCCGGCGCGGCGAGGCGTGGTGTGGTGTGGTGTGGTGTGGTCTTCTGATCCGATTATTCTTTTTGAATAAAATTTATTTAAAATAATATTTTATTATTTTATTGAGTAGGCCCGAGCAGTAAGTTCAAAGCGACTTGCGCCCGCGCGGTAACAATTTTCGCGCGGGCGCGGTACCAAAATAGCGAGACAGTAGGTTGGCTTAAAGTTGGCCCCTCGAGCGGTAGAAAATTACCGCCCGAGCGCACCTTCTGCAGACTGAAAAGTCACGATTGTTTCTGGCCTTTTTTCTGTCATGGGTTGCATCCTTACGCCTTCAAACGTGTTGTTTCGTGTATAAGACTATATATATTGTGGTTATAACACAGAAAAAAGATAGAAAAACATCAGATAACATATATTTCAGATTTTTGATTTCTAAAATATCTCTCCTTCACTTTCTCAAAGAAAAGTTAAAACATATTTTCGTTCGTTGAAGTTCGAGATATTCGTTGTGCTGCCATATCTCGTTCAGAAGTCGTTGTATCTTAGATACGATTGCTGCCAACGTTTAGCACTGTTAACGGGCAATTTTGTCTTGCGGATAGAGAGTTTCTCTCGCCTCGACTTTGTTCGTATTTGTTGCTGCTATTGCTGCTGTTGACGCACTCTTATTCAGAATTCGAAGTACACCCTAACAACAAGCGGAAACCATTATGAGTATTATACTTAACCTAAGCGGATGCCCAGATGTTAGATATTGGAAAGAGAACTATTATGGAATCTACTCTGTTAAATCAGGTTACTGGATCATGAATAATTCGAGTCCCCTGCCATTTCAATCATCTTATCAGCTTGCTTATTGGTGACGATTCTTATGGAAACTAAACATACCACCAAAAGTGTGTATTTTCCTCTGGAAAGCATCTCGAGACTTCATTCCAATGGAGGTAAATCTTAAATCTCATCATGTACCGACTAATAGTTTTTGTTCTCTTTGTAAGTCAGATTTGACCACTACTAGCCATTGCATTCTGTTTTGTCAATTTGCGAGAAATGCTTGGAAAAAATATAGTTTTTGGAGACTTTTTAAAAATCTTAGAGGGGAATCTTTTATTGACTGTTATATTCTACTATTGGAAAAGTTAAATAAACAAGAGATGGAGTATTTTGCTGTGATGGCATGGGCGGTTTGGCGAGATTATTGTAATGGGAAACATAGACCAAAGAGCAGAGTATTAGATTTTACTATGGATTGGGCCTTGGACTATGTTATCTGGTTTCCATAGTGCGAGAATGAAGTGTGATGTCCAAAATTCCTTGAATAATGGGATTATGGATCGGATTTGGAAACCACCAATACATGATCAATTAAGGTTGGATGTTGATGCGGGTGTCGATACTAACAGGAAATTATGCAGTGTCGGTATTGTGGTTAGAGATTCTTCTGGTCAGGTCTTAGGGGATAAGGCGACTGGTATCCAGTATCCAAATTTAGTGTTGAATGGGGGAGCTTTTGGCTATTCGAGCTGGAATGGACTTTTGTATTGAACATGGTTTTTCTAATGTTAATATCTTCTCTGATTCTCAATTGGATGTTGCAGTAATTGAATGAGTGGGTGCCCGGTTAGCCAACTTGTGGCTAAGGGCTTTTATGACTCTATGTAAAACAATCTTTTGTTTAATATAATTTACACTTTTATAATGATATTGACTTTATCTTTCTTCATAATATTATATTGTGATATACTATTGTTGTTTTGATAAAGACCTTGAATATACTATAGTGTATGTAAGATGTGGTAGCACATGGGATGGCTATCATGAAACACATCTTATAGTCACTGTATATTCTAAACAGTTCCTAGTCAATTGAGCCGTCCGCAAATAAGGATAAGGATCGCTCGAGATTGAGACTAGCATTTGCGATGCCGAGTACCACGTTTCATTGGTATGGAACATAGAGATGTTCAAAGCATGCAAATGGATATTCATATGATGAATGATCGAACTACCCTATTCGAACTTTCCAAGTGGTTATCACTTATCGAGTGGATAAAGTTCGCGGTTTTGGTTGTACACCATTAGTCCTTATTACTTGAAACATCATTGAGACTCTATATGCTAGTACTGTACTTTGACTCGTTTACCGATTCTATTGGGGTCATCAGGTGTTGGGATTGGGTACAGTTACGACACGTATAGGAGTCGATGCTTTGTTGTCAAGGATTCACCACATACTTGCGAGTGTGGATATCCTATGCGATCTGAGGAGATATTAGTGTGACGAATCTCTGGCCAGAGTACATGATGTGTTTTAGGTTAATGGGTTTTCCTAGTAACACATGCGATGTCACTATTTGATCTCCAAGATGTAATGCATAGTTATCGAATCTCGAACGACTCTCGATGTACCAATGGTTGTTGATTCGATCGGGATATATGGATGAAGGGACCGTACTGTACGCTAACCAAAATCTACTGGTTCTTGCAGGCACTATCAGTAATACCTAGGGAATCATGGGGCGATGTTGCTAGGCGCTCTTACCATGATTCGATGGGTAAGTCGGAAATTGTTGTTCCGAGTCACAAGGAGTTGTGAGCCCACGACTAGCTGTATTCCTGAACCATTGAGGGTTACACAAGTAATGGATTACTAAAACCCCGTAGAGATAGTTAAATTTAAAGAGTTAAATTTAATGAAAGAGAAGTTGGACTTCTTAATTAAAAGGGAGTGAGATTTCCTAAATTGACATAGGAATGAGCATTTTTGAAAATCACTGAATTCGGATTCAGAAAAATTATCTTGACTCTAAAAGATGCAGAAATGGTTTCTGTGCACATTGGTGAAATCAATTTATCAATCGGAGTCACGATGAATTTTATATTAATTTCTATAACAACAGGCTTGGCTTGTTGGGATTAAGTTATGGATTGTGGGCTTTAAGGAGTTAGAGTCCTGATACAATTATAACTAGAAATTATCTATAAATAGAGGTGTTGGGTTCGAAAATTAGACACATTGAATACTGCAATTTTCAAAATTCACTCTATACTATTCAAGAGGATTTTTCGAAAATTCCTCTGTCCCTTTTGGAGAAAATTCGACTTGTGATTTTTGTGAAAAATTACAAATCGAATTAACAGATCATATCTGTTTATTCTCTACGTAAAACTTCTGATTGATTTCTAGTGTAGTCAATCAGAGGGTTTCTGTTTTTCATTCGTGGACCTAATTCTGGAGTTAGATCGTGACTATCATCGGTTCTCGGGATTTACAAGAAGAGCAGATTAAATTCTGTTGGAGTCCACGATCAAGCCTTTGCTTGACGAGGTAAAAATTTAATTGTGATTTTATTTTTACTTGAACAAATTTAATCGTAAAAGTTTTGATACCCATATATGGAATCGTTCCATATAATAAAAATAAAATTTTTAAACTTCCGCTGCACCGGGTATCAATTCTTAATTGATCTGAACACAGTTTTCCAACAGTGGTATCAGAGACAGGTTGCTCAGATCAAACGATTAAATTAATCGATTGTACAAAATTTTTAAGCCTCGTTTTTTGAAACAAAACGAAAATTTAAAATTGAATTTTAATGGGCAAATCGGGCAGCGATCGTCGCTGCCCAAGGGGCAGCGACGGGCTGCCCAGCCCGGGCCCCTTTTTGGGGCGCGGGCTGCCCGGGATTGTCCTGGGCAGCCCGGAAAAATTATTTTTAATTTTTAATTAAAATTTTAATTTTTTTGAAATTCTAGTTTTTGATCCGATCGAAAATTGTTTTTGATTGGTTCACGAGGCATCGGATCGAATTGTTCGAGTCCGAAAATTTTAAAATTGATTTTTGGATAAATTTGAATTTTTGGAAAATTTATAAATTTTATCCGTTAAATTAAATTTTATAAAATAAATTATTTTGGTACAATTGATGATAAGATATTATCTTATGGATGGATAAGATAAAATATGATTTTATCTTTTAAATTATGATGCCTTTGCATGTTTATCCAATTATTTAATTATTGAATTAATTAATGGATAAAGGATGATCGATTGCCATGACCAATGTTTTAGGTGTATGTTAGGTAATTTATATTTGTCTTATTGTTGTTGATGTTTATTAATGGGCTTGGTTTATAGCCCAATATGATTGTCATATGTAATAAAAGTGGGTCTGGTTTATGGCCCGTTCCCACCCCTAAAAATGTATCCCATATTTGTCATCAAAATTTATTTTAAATTTATTAGACTTAGTGGGAGACAAAGATTTGAAGAAATGGTGGGCCCAGCAGACAATGAAGACCGAAGAAATGTAAATTGGAAGCTCAATGTAATAGGATTGTATTGCATACTTGCATATCACCTAGGATTGGACTTAGACTCGTGATTGGCAACCACGGGTCGATTAGTTAATGGGATCGATCATCCTTAAATAATATATGATATTATTGATGTATGCATGTTTAGACTAAATTGTATGAATCCCGCAAGCATACATAAATTGCATGATGAGACAAATTTTCAAAATTAAAAATCCCTCATTTTAAATATGATTTAAAATTGATATCAAGATTAATAAAAAGGGAATTTAAATATTGTTTAAATATTCCTACCTTCCATCAACGATCAATGTATGAGATGCTACCCGCGGATACGGTCCGGCTCATATTATTGGGGGGGGGCCCATTCGTCGGAAAGCTGTACATTGGATCGACACATGTTGTAAGTTGGGTGGAACTCCCATGGGATTAGCTCATATTATTGGGGATCCACATGGCGACCGTCCATCACAACTTAATATTGATGGGTTATCTTGACATGTCACAATAAACGGCGTCATATTATTGGGCCCTTATTGGACATGAGGTAAAAACATGGGGGTTACTTTGGAAGTAATTGGGCTCTACCTTTTGAAAATTATGGTTGGCTGATATTATTCGGGATCATGATTTGTCAATTGGACTCCATGTTCTCACTAAGGAAAACAGTTTCCCGTTTTCACTAGAGGGTAGTGAAATCGTTAAAATAGTGGGAGTGTAATTCATAAAATTAAAATTCGCCATATTTTATGTCTTAGTAAATTAATTAAACAATCATTGATTATTGTCTGTTTCCTTTTCAGTATACTATTACAATGACTTCTCGCAATCCACTGTTTTCAATTCTCGAACAAAACAAATTGACTGGCGCAAACTATACGGAATGGTTTCGTAAGTTGAAAATTATTCTAAACTCGGAGAAAATTTTCTACGTGTTAGAAAAGAATCCTCCAAAGGAAGCACCGGCTAATATAAGTCCGGAAGAATTGGAAAAACTTGATCAATTGTGGGACCATGATATCAAGGCTAAATGCTATATGCAAGCTTCAATGTCTGATGAAATCCAGAGGCAATTTGAGGATGCCGTGAATGCTGCTGACATACACGTGCACCTCAAGGAACTTTTTGAAGCTCAGTCAAGGTCGGAAAGGTATGCCACCATCAAAGAGCTCATGACATGCCGCATGCGAGATGGGACTTCGGTCCGTGAGCATGGGGTACACATGATTGGGCTCATTGAAAAGTTGATAACACTCGATTTGACATTGGAGCATGAGCTAAACGCGGACTTATTACTTCTTTCACTTCCTTCGTCGTTTGACGGATTTGTGGTGAACTTCAATATGAACAAGATAGAGGCCACCCTTGAAGAGATGGTCAATATGCTTGTGTCTTATGAGGCCACATTAAAGAAGGATAAACCGGTACTCTTGGTTGGCTCCTCTTCTTACTCCAAGAAGGGGCCAAGTGAAAAGGGTAAGAAACGTTCTGCCTCGCCCAAGAAGAATGTACCAAATAAGAAGGGAAAGGCCAAGGCTTCAATTGGGATAAAAGATGAAAGCGTTTGCCATTACTGCAAGAAACCCGGTCATTGGAAACGTAACTGCAAGGAATACCTCGAACAGTTGCGAACTGCAAAGGGTATGTTTTACATTGAAATAAATGTTTCGCTTAATACTTCTTCTTGGGTATTGGATACCGGATGTGGATCTCACATTTGCAATGATTTGCAGGTGATGACAAGAAGTCGTAAGCTAAGGATGGGTGAGACTCAGCTAAGGCTCGAGAATGGTTCTAGAGTCGAAGCCAAAGCTATAGGAGACATTTATTTAGTTTTGCAGAACAATTTTAAGTTATTTTTGAGAGTTGTTTTATATGTTCCGGATTTGGTCAAAAACATTATTTCTATTTCTATGCTTGATAGAGATGATTTTTCTTGTAATTTTGTGAATGGGATTTGCAATATTTACAAGAATGAATGTTTGATTGGAAATTGACAACTTGAAAATGATCTATATAGCTTAAAATTAAAAGACGTTCCAATGAATTATATTGATAAACCGGTAACAACAATTAAAAGGAAAAACGATAGTCAAAACCCGGCAAACCTTTGGCATGCTAGGCTAGGTCATATTTCCTCAAGGAGGATGAACAAGCTAGTGGGAGAGGGCATGTTTGATATGTCTGATATTAACTCTCTACCTACTTGTGAGTCCTGCCTAAAGGGAAAAATGACTAAATCTCCTTTCAAAGGGAAACCTGAGCGTAGTCAAAATCTGTTGGATTTGATCCATACAGATGTTTGCGGTCCATTTAGGATTGGTACTAAATGTGGCAACATCTACTTCATTACCTTTACTGATGATCATTCTAGGTATGGGTATTTATATTTAATGAAATATAAGTCTGAAGCATTTGAAAGGTTCAAAGAATTCAAGGCTGAAGTAGAACACAAACTAGGTAAAAGTATTAAGGCACTTCGATCGGATCGAGGTGGAGAATACTTAAGTACCGAGTTTTTGGACTATCTAAAAGAGAATGAGATTCTCTCTCAGTGGACTTCTCCTATGACACCTCAGCTGAATGGTGTTTTGGAGCGTCGCAATCGAACTTTGTTGGACATGGTTCGATCCATGATGAGCTTCACTGAGCTCCCACCTTCGTTTTGGGGCTACGCGCTTGAAACGGCGGTGTTGTTGTTAAACAACGTCCACACTAAAGCAGTAAATAAAACACCATACGAGTTATGGAATGGCAAAGCTCCTAAGTATTCGTACTTGAGGATTTGGGGATGTCCTGCTTACGTGAAGCAGACAGTGGGAGATAAGTTGAATATTCGATCCACCTTATGTTATTTTGTAGGGTATCCGAAGAATTCAATCGGATATTATTTCTATCATCCTGCTGAAACAAAAGTGTTTGTTTCAAGGAATGCCACCTTCTTGGAGAAGGAGTTCTTATTGGATAAGAAAGGCAAGATGATGGAACTCAAAGAAATTCGAGAAGATTCCGAGATACAAAATAGCGATCCTACACCTCAAGAATCATCACAAAACACGCCTATTACTAGGAGATCCGAGAGGACTTCTAGGCCTCCTATTAGATATGGTCTTCTTCTTGAAGGGGATCAAAGTGAACCCGACATTGGATGTGATCCAAAAAACTTCAAGGAAGCAATTTCTGATGCGGATTCAAATTTATGGCTTGAAGCTATACAATCGGAAATAGACTTGATGCATTCTAACCAAGTTTGGTCTTTAGTAGATCCTCCCGATGGAATTGTTCCAATTGGGTGCAAATGGATCTACAAGAGAAAGCTTGGGCCTGATGGAAAGGTATTGACCTACAAGGCACGATTGGTGGCAAAAGGTTATACTCAAAGACAAGGAGTTGACTATGATTAAACTTTTTCACCAATCGCAATGTTCAAGTCCATAAGAATCCTTATTGCCATAGCAGCATGGTATGACTATGAGATATGTCAAATGGATGTAAAGACTGCATTTCTTAATGGAAACATTAAGGAAGAGATCTATATGATGCAGTCTGAGGGATACACATCCATGGGAAGCGAGCATAAGGTATGCAAGCTTCAGAGATCAATCTATGGTCTCAAACAAGCATCAAGAAGTTGGAACCAGAAATTTGATGAAACGATAAAGGATTTTGGTTTTATCAAGAACCCGGAGGAACCATGCGTGTACAAGAAAGTAGTTAAGAATGCGGTAACATTCTTAGTACTTTAAGTTGATGACATCCTACTCATGGGGAATGATGTAGGGATGTTGCAGTCAACAAAGATATGGTTATCAGGTAGATTCTCGATGAAGGATTTAGGTGAGGCATCCTATATTCTAGGAATTCAGATCTATAGAGATAGATCTAAAAGAATGATAGGACTCACTCAATCAACCTACATCGACACCATATTGAAAAGGTTTTCTATGGATGAGTCCAAGAGAGGACATCTACCTATGTGTCATGGAGTTTTTCTATCCAAGTCTATGTGTCCCAAGACTGACGAAGAGATAGAGAAGATGACACACGTGCCATATGCGTCAGCCATAGGTAGTATCATGTATGGGATGATATCTACCAGACCGGATGTGGCCTATGCTCTGAGCGTCACGAGCAGATACCAAGCCAATCCCGGTCAAATGCATTGGAAAACCGTGAAGGATATTCTTAAGTACTTGCGAAGGACTAAGAATTTATTCATGGTTTATGGAGGGAGAGAATTGAAGTTGGAAGGCTATACCGACTCTAGCTTCCAATGTGACGTGGATGACTCGAAATCAACCTCTGGATTTGTATTCGTGCTCAATGGTGGTGCTATCTCTTGGAAGAGTTCCAAGCAGGACACCACAGCGGATTCCACCACTGAGGCAGAATACATTGCAGCATCAGCTGCTGCTAAAGAGGCGGTTTGGATAAGGAAATTCATCCAAGAGTTGGGTGTAATTCCTGAAGCTGTTGGTCCAGTCCCGGTGTACTGTGACAACACGGGTGCCGTTGCTCAGGCAAAGGAACCAAGGTCTCATCAGAAGTCCAAACACGTACTGAGGAAATACCACATCATCCGGGAGATCGTGGAAAGAGGAGACATCAGTGTCGAGAGAGTGGCCTCTACAGAAAATATCGCTGATCCACTTACTAAGCCCTTGCCAGGACCATTGTTTGACAAACATCGCGAAGCAATGGGATTACGTAGTATGACTAGTTGGCTTTAGGGCCAGTGGGAGATTGAAAGAGTGGGTGCCCGGTTAGCCAACTTGTGGCTAAGGGCTTTTATGACTCTATGTAAAACAATCTTTTGTTTAATATAATTTACACTTTTATAATGGCATTGACTTTATCTTTCTTCATAATGTTATAATGTGATATACTATTGTTGTTTTGATAAAGACCTTGAATATACTATAGTGTATGTAAGATGTGGTAGCACATGGGGATGGCTATCATGAAACAAATCTTATAGTCACTGTATATTCTAAACAGTTCCTATAAAATTGAGCCGTCCGCAAATAAGGATAAGGATCGCTCGAGATTGAGACTAGCATTTGCGATGCCGAGTACCACGTTTCATTGGTATGGAACATAGAGATGTTCAAAGCATGCAAATGGATATTCATATGATGAATGATCGAACTACCCTATTCGGACTTTCCAAGTGGTTATCACTTATCGAGTGGATAAAGTCCGCGGTTTTGGTTGTACACCATTAGTCCTTATTACTTGAAACATCATTGAGACTCTATATGCTAGTACTGTACTTTGACTCGTTTACCGACTCTATTGGGGTCATCAGGTGTCGGGATTGGGTACAGTTACGACACGTATAGGAGTCGATGCTTTGTTGTCAAGGATTCACCACATACTTGCGAGTGTGGATATCCTATGCGATCTGAGGAGATATTAGTGTGACGAATCTTTGGTCAGAGTACATGATGTATTTTAGGTTAATGGGTTTTTCTAGTAACACATGCGATGTAACTATTTGATCTCCAAGATGTAATGCATAGTTATCGAATCTCGAACGAATCTCGATGTACCAATGGTTGTTGATTCGATCGGGATATATGGATGAAGGGACCGTACTGTACGCTAACCAAAATCTACTGGTTCTTGCAGGCACTATCAGTAATACCTAGGGAATCATGGGGCGATGTTGCTAGGCGCTCTTACCATGATTCGATGGGTAAGTCGGAAATTGTTGTTTCGAGTCACAAGGAGTTGTGAGCCCACGGCTAGCTGTATTCCTGAACCATTGAGGGTTACACAAGTAATGGATTACTAAAACCCCGTAGAGATAGTTAAATTTAAAGAGTTAAATTTAATGAAAGAGAAGTTGGACTTCTTAATTAAAAGGGAGTGGGATTTCCTAAAATGACATAGGAATGGGCATTTTTGGAAATCACTGAATTCGGATTCAGAAAAATTATCTTGACTCTAAAAGATGCAGAAATGGTTTCTGTGCACATTGGTGAAATCAATTTATCAATCGGAGTCACGATGAATTTTATATTAATTTCTATAACAACAGGCTTGGCTTGTTGGGCTTAAGTTATGGATTGTGGGCTTTAAGGAGTTAGAGTCCTGATACAATTATAACTAGAAATTATCTATAAATAGAGGTGTTGGGTTCGAAAATTAGACACATTGAATACTGCAATTTTCGAAATTCACTCTATACTATTCAAGAGGATTTTTCGAAAATTCCTCTGTCCCTTTTGGAGAAAATTCGACTTGTGATTTTTGTGAAAAATTACAAATCGAATTAACAGATCATATCTGTTTATTCTCTACGTAAAACTTTTGATTAATTTCTAGTGCAGTCAATCAGAGGGTTTCTGTTTTTCATTCGTGGACCTAATTTCAGAGTTAGATCGTGACTGTTATCGGTTCCCGGGATTTACAAGAAGAGCAGATTAAATTCTGTTGGAGTCCACGATCAAGCCTTTGCTTGACGAGGTAAAAATTTAATTGTGATTTTATTTTTACTGAAAGAGTGGGTGCCCAGTGAGCCAACTTGTGGCTATGGGCTTTGATGACTCTTTGTAAAAAACAATCTTTTGTTTAATATAATTTACACTTTTATTAATGGCAATGACTTTATCTTTCTTCATATTGTTATATTGTGATATACTATTGTTGTTTTGATAAAGACCTTGAATATACTATAGTGTATGTAAGATGTGGTAGAACATGGGGATGTCTATCATGAAATACATCTTATAGTCACTGTATATTCTAAACTGTTCCTAGTCGATTGAGCCGTCCGAGAATAAGGATAAGGATCGCTCGAGTTTGAGACTAGCATTTGCGATGCGGAGTACCACGTTTCATTGGTAGGGAACATGGAGATGTTCGAAGCATGCAAATGGATATTCATAGGATGAATAATCAACTACCCTATCCGGACTTTCCAAGTGGTTATCACTTATCGAGTGGATAAAGTCCGCGGTTTTGGTTGTACACCATTAGTCCTTACTACTTGAAACATCATGGAGACTCTATATGCTAGTACTGTACTTTGACTCGTTTACCGACTCTATGGGGGTCATCAGGTGTCGGGATTGGGTACAGTTACAACACATATAGGAGTCGATGCATTGTTGTCAAGGATTCACCACATACTTGCGAGTGTGGATATCCTATGCGATCTGAGGAGATATTAGTGTGACAAATCTCTGGCCAGAGTACTTGATGTGATTTAAGAAATTGTTTCTTAGTAGCACATGCGATGTCACTAATTTGATCTTCAAGATGTATTGCATAGTTATCGAATCTTGAGCGACTCTCGATATACCAATGGTTGTTGATTCGATCGGGATATATGGATGAAGGGACCGTACTGTACGCGAACCAAAATCTACTGGTTCTTGTAGGCACTATCAGTGATACCTAGGGAATCATGGGGCGATGTTGCTAGGCGCTTTACCATGATTCGTTGGGCAAGTCGGAAATCGTTGTTCCGAGTCACAAGGAGTTGTGAGCCCACGGCTAGCTGTATCCCTGAACCATTGAGGGTCACACAGTGTAATGGAGTTTTTAATCCCCGTTGAGATAGTTAAATTTAAAGAGTTAAATTTAATGAATAAAGAAGTTGGACTTCTTAAATAAGAGTAAGGGAGTAGGATTTCCTAAAATGACATAGGGATGTACATTTTTGGAAACCACTGAATTCGGATTCAGGAAAATTTATCTTGACTATAAAATGTGCAGAAATGGTTTCTGTGCACATTGGTAAAATCGGTTTATCAATCGGAGTCACGATGAATTTTATATTAATTTCTGAACGTGTGGGCTTTGCTTGTCGGGCCTCAACTTATGACTAATGGGCCCTAAGCTGTTAGTGGCCTGCATTATAAATAAGTTATTGCAGTACAGAAATTACACACAACTGGTCATTAATTTGAGAGACAGAAATCGAAAAAACCCTAGCTCTCTCTCATAACTATTCGGCCGACCCCTCCCTCTCTGTCAGAGAAAATTCCGGTCTGTGATTTTGAATTGCAGTCTGGAATAAGCGAATCAAATTCGTTATTCTCTTCGCAGAAAACTTCTGATAGATTTTCTAGTGCAATCTATCAGAGGGATTAAACCTCTATTCGTGGACCTGATTGAAGGAGTTCATCGGTTCCAGGGAGAGACAACAAGAGCAGAGAAATCTGTTGGAGTCCAATAATCTCGATTCGAGATTGAAGGTAAAATTTAATAATTGTTATTTAATTTTACACACACAAATAATTTAATCGTTAAACGGTTGATACCTACACTATGGAATTGTTCCATAATAAAATTTTAAACTTCCGCTGCACCGGGTATCAATCGTGATTGATCTGAGAGCCGCGTTTTCCAACATTTACTTGAACAAATTTAATCGTAAAAGTTTTGATACCCATATATGGAATCGTTCCATATAATAAAAATAAAATTTTTAAACTTTCGCTGCACCGGGTATCAATTCTTAATTGATCTGAACACAGTTTTCCAACAATAATGACATTGACTCAACCTTCTCGGGGTCCAGTTGGAGTACTAATGCTGGAGATTAAAGAACGAACAACCTGTTTTCCTTTCTATATCATACATGAAACGTTCGGCAAATGGAGTTGCACATTTATTAGCTAGGAAAGCTCTTTTATCTCCGAACACTCTAGTTTGGTTGTCTGGTGGTTTTTTACCTTGGTTTTATAATATTATATCACATGATTTTGTGAGTTTTTAATATATTGCGTTAGTTTAAAAAAAAAAGACGAAGCTTCATTTCATAAATATGTTTCAATTTTGGGCCCAATTTTTTTTAAAAATAAATATAAAAAAAATGTGGTGCCGCCATATGAAATGTTTGAAATCAATAGTTTCAAAAGTTGTTCTTTTCTGCATCAAATTCTAACACATATACGATATCAAGGCATGCTTATTTTGCAACTTATGGGTCATCAAATCTCCTTAATTCGTTTTTTTTTCCTTTTATTTGATTTCACTTTGGAACCACTTTGATATGATTTTTCGAGTATAAAATATGTTGTTACTTCATATATATTAGGGGTGACAAAAATTCCCGAAATCCCGACCCTTCCCGAATCCCATCTCATTCCCGTCCCGAAAAAATCACAACCCGAAATTTTTCCGACCCGAACTTTTGGTATTTTTCTCATCCCGATTAATATTGGGTGAGGGATCGGGAATAAAACCTTATCCCGACGGGATTTCCGACCCGTCCCACAGGGGCATAGGCGAGTTGGTAAGGCCTGAGGTGACGTGAGAAGAAATTCCCCAGCGTTGCGGGTTCGATCCTCGTGTGGAGCATATTCCTCATTGAAATATTTGGGGGTATGCTCTGGGGGTTGGACCATGTTGTTCCCTCCCTCAGGTCTCTGCCTACTCGTGCACATCTCTCGATTTAACCCTCGCATGAGCCAATGGGCCTCTGACTCATGTGAGATGGGGTCCCCTTCGGATCAACTCTTTTTCAATAATATATTTTATTAATAACTTTATTAATATAATAAGCTAAATATTATTAGATTTCAACTCATATAACATTTAATTGTGGACTTAATTCGCATAATTTTTATTATTGGAACGATAAAATTGTAAAATCATGAAATGACATTTTATTTTTGTGTTTTTTTAAAAATAAATTAATAATTTAATTAGTTCATATTTATAATTATCTAATTAGAACAATATGTAGAACAAAACTCAAGATATTAATTTGACAATCTATTTAACAAAAATTATTTAGTAATTATATCCAAACATTTTATTAATAATGTATCCGATACATTTTTTTTCTTAACAAAATCTTAAAAAATTATCCAAAATATTTTAATATTATATGTTTTAAGTTAAATATTTATTTTTATTTATAAATATAAGTTTCTAAATAATATTTAATAAAATAATCACATTTTTTTTATAATTCGGGATTTTCTGTCCCTACCCGACGGGATCCCGAATAGCCGGGTCCCGAAATATTTCGGGTACAGGATCGGGAGAAAAAAAAAGTTTTTCGATTCTTTTCGGGACGGGAGTTGGGTTAGGGGGTTTATGGGACGGATCCCGACCTTATTCCACCCCTAATATATATACTTGATTTATAATATTTTACGTCTAATCGAGTATAAAATTAACTTACATAATGATCATTAAGTATTTATGCGCGTTTAATGACACAATTAAAGCCCCTATACGCGTGTTGCTTGTAGCCAGATCCAATTTAATACTTGATACTTCTTATTCTTACATGGAAAATTAAGATTTTGATCTTATGAGTGATATGCTTTGAATTTTTTTTAAAGGATTGACCTTGGAGGGGACCCTATTTCACATGAGTCAGTCTGACTCATTGGCTCATGCGGATGTTATTAAATCGAGGGATGTGCACGAGCGGCAGGGACCTGAAGGAGAGAGCAACATGGCCAACCCCCAGAAGATACCCCACAATATTTCAGCAGAGAATATGCTCCACACGAGGATCGAACTCGCAACGCTGGAAAATCTCTTCTCACATCACCTCAGGCCTTACCAACTCGCCTATGCTCTTGTGGGCGATATGCTTTGAATTTTAGTTCTATAACTTGTTGAAGTTTGGTATCATCTCGTAATTTGGATTTTTCTTGTCTTGATTTTTTTTTTGTCTAAAGTCACTAAATTCAACAAATATTACTTATTTGGTATCGATACTCCGTTACATATTGTTCATGTGGCGATAATATAACATATATTAAAATTTACCAGAGCAAAATGAAAAATTTTATTTCTCTTATTTTGAAATATTAATGGGTGTCATTTTGATTTTATTTTTTCATTCAGATGGATTTTAATGTTTGTAGCATGATCTTTATTTGTACCATATGTTTCACGTAAGAGATAATCAATATCAAATAAATAGTATTCAATGGGTTTCGTGACTTTCGTGAAAAAAACGAAAAAAAAAATTCGAGTTAATAGATGAAAACCAAACTTTACAAAGTTAAAGAACTAAAATCTAAAACAAACCAATTTACAAGAACAAAATCCTAATTTTTCATATTCTTACATTAACGTAAAATTTGTTATATATGTTAAGAGATTTCGGTATCACGAGAGCTTTAGTGTTAAGAAGTGATTAAAAATTAAATAAGTTATGCAATATCACAAAACTCTTGTGAGATTTTCTCACATTTCAAATTTATAAAACGAAACCTTTATTTGGATCATCTATTAAAATTATTACTTTTTATTGTAAATATAGATATGAAACGGAACCCTTATTTGGGTCACATGTTAAAATATTACTTTTTATTGTAAATATAGACATGATTAACCCAAATCATAAATAAAAATCCGTGATACCGTCTCAAAAGAAACATACTCATACAATACAATACATCAATGATCACACAATTAGCAAAAATTTCGTGAACCATCTTATGTAAACAAATATGGTGAGGCTTTGTTATCACATTTTTATATATGTTTCAATTGTCTCAAATATATAATTTAGTTTTTATAATTAGAAGATTGATTATGTTTTGGGAAAATGTGCAACCCTATTTTGAATAAATTAAACAGTAATAAATACAAATTTCTCTCGTAAATTTTGTTCTTCCAATGATTTTAATCTTTGCAGAAAACAAATAAATTGCAACGAAGGGAGTAAAATATACAAATTTCATTGCTTGCAAAGAAAACAAAAAAACTAACAAAAAGACATGCATGCCACAACCTTCTTGATCTAGTGATATCTAGCATCCCGATTTATAGAATAAGGTCTTATTCTCATAAGAATATAAAAAAATAAATAATAAAATGACATACGTGTCCTTTATGCCTTAGTTCTAGTAGTTTCCATTTCAACAAGACAGCCTCCCTAAGTTAACTTACCCATCAAGAAAATTAAATTAAAGACATAATCACAACACATCCGGCATAATCTAGGCCGATCATTCCCCGGCCCACACAAATCAACGGCCACGATTTGACCTCCCTTTCCACCCCCCTTTTTACACATAAAGGTCGCTTACCAGAATCTCCTTCACATTTCAAGATTCATTCAGCTCACTGTTACTCGAATCCTGCACACACACTTTTGCGTATAAATCTGTAGATTCACTTCGCTGTATCTATACCTCTGCTGATGGCGGATCATATCAAGGAAGAGGTGAAGAAGGAGGGATCTTTTATGGACAAGATCGCCGACAAAATCCACGGTGACGATTCTTCGTCGTCGTCTGATTCTGAGTCCGAGAAGCCGTCGGCGTTTAAGGATAAGGTGTACCGTCTCTTTGGGAGGGAGAAGCCTGTTCACAAAGTCTTCGGCGGTGGCAAACGTGAGTCAGAATAGAGAAGGATAAAGGGGAAAAAACCCATTTAAAATTTTAGTTAGTTTTTCTTTTGTGTGTGTTGATATGTGGATATATTGGAATTTTTTTTGCTATATTATGCGTTCTAAAAAATTGTTGAAACTTGTCAAATCTGGGTTTTGAAGGGTTTTCGATTTCTGAAATATATTAACCTGTGAAGTTTGTGAAATGTCCGTGTTCTTTAATTTTTGGGTTGTCTTTAATGTTTTGTTAAATTTTATGTTTTTATTTAAGATTTTTTATTTGAAAATGTTTGTTTATACCAAGATTTTGAATTGATGACTGTGTTTGATGCGGGGATTTAAGCTTTACGAGGACCCTTTTATGTTTGATTTCCTTTTGCAAACTTTGATTAGTTTTCATCTCTGCCTTTGTCTTAGTTCTTATTGGTGAAGTTGGATCCAGATCTAGTTATTGAAATTGAAGAGACGGTGCTGATTAATTTTATAATTTCG
Organism: Henckelia pumila; assembly: GCF_033568475.1. Classification (NCBI taxonomy): domain Eukaryota; kingdom Viridiplantae; phylum Streptophyta; class Magnoliopsida; order Lamiales; family Gesneriaceae; genus Henckelia; species Henckelia pumila. Next base: position 19,215,034 of record NC_133123.1, on the reverse strand, counting down.
TGTGTACGAATAAAGCCTTTTAAGTGGAAATCCTCTCGAGATGTTGAACGAACTCTAGGAACGTTAATCATTTAGATTTGATTGATCAGTCGAGATATTTGAAGCTAAACATGTAATAAAAATTAAACTTCCGTGAAATATTTTGCTGTACTATGTATCTTAAGTGAGTCTTTAATGTTCTTGATTCTTAGCGGCTGACTTGTTCCTATGGAGGGACAAGAAACTCTCAGCTGGAGTGCTTGCTGGGGCGACTGCGATCTGGGTTTTGTTCGATGTCATTGAATATCATTTGCTCACATTGGTCTGCCACAGTTTGATTCTTGTGTTGGCTCTCTCGTTCTTGTGGTCAAATGCTACTACTTTTATCAACAAGTAAGATGTCTATCTATTTACTTTATTTTCTTGCGTAAATGGGATGTTAATGATTGGTGTTCTGCTTCTCGTTTAGGACTCCACCACGCATCCCAAAAGTCGAGATTCCTCAAGATCCGACAATGCAATTTGCATCTGATCTGAGGGTTGAGATCAATCGGGCATTTGCTATTCTCAGGGACATTGCGATGGGAAGGGATTTGAAGAAGTTTCTCTTGGTATGTCTATCCCTTGCTTGGAAATTTATTGGTTCCTGTGAATGGTGGCTAACAAAATAAATTCTTTTGTCGTTTTTCCAAATTCGGCTTAGGTGTAATTGGATCTATCACTGAAGATCTTGCCACTGTCGGTTTTACGCAAGTTTCTAACTATAGCTAGCACGATTAAAAACAAATTTAAGTTTTGGTTTCTTTATCCTCTAAATTACAAGCTTATAACCATGGGTGGAACCGAGTGGCACAATTTGGTAATTCATCTTGTATATGTTTGTTCCATTTCGAACTCATTCTTCAACTCTGAATGCTGTTACCAAGCAGGTGATTGCTGGCTTGTGGGTCGCATCATCCATTGGAAGTTGTTGTGATTTCTTGACCCTACTATACATAAGTATGTCTCAGAATAAATATGATGTTAACTAAATCGTTATTGTGTATCAAACTGATCATGTTCTAACTCAATCTTCATTTTATAAACAGTTGTTGTGTTGATGTTCATCGTGCCCGTGTTTTACGAGAAGTACGAACGTCAGGTGGACTCTTTCGCTGAGAAGGCAAGCGCCGAGCTCAAGAAACAGTATGCAGTATTCGATGCTAAAGTTCTGAGCAAGATTCCAAGAGGGCCATTGAAAGACAAGAAGGCTGCTTGAGTGTGCATGTGATGGTACACGTATTATGTGTAGGTATGGCATGTTCATTTGCTAGTCGGTTTCGTGAGGGTGTTGATAATGATTACATATGTCTGGATGATATGCTATCTATTTCGCTTTCGTTTAGGATTACATGTACCTCGTGAGGATGAAATTTGGAATGTCAGAGTATATTCGACAGTGGTGTGAATTTCTGAGGTTGTTTATACTTTGCATGGTTTAAGGTTTTATTACATTTTGTTATTGTCTTTCATATGGGTTTCCTATTATTTTTGCGTGTAAATAACTAAATGTACATTTTATGCGATTTTCCATAGTAAGAACACTCGCGAAAAAAGAGAAAAACTTGATATCGGCAGCTTGGTTCTTTGTGGCATGATAATGAGCTGCTTCAAGGATGCAAGTGAACAACTAAGGTAGTGTTTGATACATGTAACATAAAGAATGACATTAATTATTATACAAGTTTACACAAATTAACATGGACACCCCGTGATGGGTGAAAAACCATGGATCCCGTGATGGGTGAAAAACCATGGACTGACGTGAGAATTCGTATATCAAAAGCCATGGACTGACGTTAGAATGTAACCGAAAAAAAAAAAAAGAATCGGTGGAGGAGATCACCTGGAAACGCCATTTTTCGTGGTCGGTAGGGAAAAAAACTGATGACAATATGCGTTTGCCGGGAGTCGAACCCGGGTCTATTGCTTGGAAGGCAATTATCCTAACCGTTGGACTACAAACGCTTGGATACGATATCTTGTTCTTGTTTATATATATATTAATTATTGTTGGACTAATTTGAGGGATGTTGCTATTTGAGAATGATAATCTAATTCCATGATAGTGAGTGTTATCATCCACGATTATGAACACCCTGGAACAAATAAATTGTATTATTTGTTGTAGGTTTCTATTGTTTTCTATAAGAACATATATGGTATGATCGTAAAATTATCAACATATATATTATTTTTCCGGCTGAATTGCGCTAAAATTTGTAGAAGATAAAACTAAATAACACAATAACACCCAAACATTTCAACAATTACAATAAATTGTAGTAACTTGAATTCTGTTTTATGTGTTTATAGTGGATAAATATGTTTAAATGGTAAAACATGAATTAAAGGGTTTTATTATGTTAAACCAAATGAAAATCAACTCCAAAATGTCCAAAAATGGTTAGAGAAGTCCAATGACCCGAATAGTTCAGATCCATCCGAAGTGATTCGGAAGCAAAGGGTTTAGTTCGGACCTTCTGAACTCCATCAATCACGTGTTCAGTGTGCTATCAAAAAGAGATTGACAGGTGGCGAGTTCGAACCTTCCGAAGGTACGATCAAAGTTTCCGAACTGCATGCTTCGTGAGGTGTTAAAGTGTTGTTGACACGTAAACTGCATTAGCATATGAGATTGGATCATTCGAAGTGTGGGATCGGAGCTTCCGAACATGATCGGACCTTTCGAAGTCTAGTTCGGAGCTTCCAAAGACAAGTGTCCCGAGACGTGGCCTACATGCAGGATCGGACCATCCGATCCAAGGTTCATACCTTTCGAACTTTGTCTATAAATAGGCTGAAAAATCCTCACAATTAGTGTGTGTTTGAGGAGGGTTGTGCACTCAGTATATATAATTTTAGTATTTCTAGCCTTATATTCGAGGGTCAGGCACTAGTGAGGTGCTACTGGGCTTGTAGCGGAGCTGTGCTGGAGTTGTGGCCTTCGACATCAACAGACTGAAAACGAACGCATAGTCCGAATCTCTAGTATTTAGTAGGAGTATCTAATAGCTTAGTTAAGATTTTTAGACAAGTAATAGTGATATGATATTCATGTGGCTTGTAGTGATGGACTATAGACACTGGTAAACATAGACAAGTGGTTGAGGTACGTAAGTACTTATTGAAATTGTCAGCTAACATGTATGCTTATATATTGTATTTTATGTGTCGTGATACATGTTTTACTTATTTATACATATGATGCATGTGCATATATCATGTTGAACAGGCATCCCTTTCGAGATAGCCATTTATGATAGCGTCGCTTAGCCCTACACCCTTGTTATTATTGGAGTATATTCTATATCTTGGAATATATTCTATATTATCTTTTGTATATTTTGTATATTGTATTTATTTTTATTCTCATTAGTTCTAGTTATATATAAACATGTATTGTATTCATTCTTTGGAATATATTGAAATCATATTTTTCATCAGTTTCTGCATGGTATCAGAAGTTTCTGGCATCACCACTCAAAACCCTAGCCCTACTATACTAGCCGCCAACGCCGCCCCTTTTTTTCACCGAGCAGTCGTCGTCGCCGTCGCCGTCATTTTTATGGCCGCCACCACCACTCTCGCAGCTGCTCCTGCTACACCAATCTCCTTCAATGTTGCTGCTTATGCGCCCTTGAAGCTCACTTCCTACAACTTTCTCTCATGGCGTCTACATTTCACGACCCCCCTTATTGGTCATGATCTACTTGGATTTGTTGATGGTACTCATCCATGTCTAGCAAAATTTATCACGGCCGCCATAACTCAAGCGCTAAATCCTGCGTACACCGCCTGGATATGCCAGGATCAACTGATTTTGAATATTCTCATCGGCTCGCTGTCTCCATATTTGATTCCATTTATTGCTACTGCTACCACATCTGCAGACGCTTGGAACACCCTAGCTCTCACCTATGGAAAGCTCTCTCGTGGCCGAATCCCTCAGTTAAAGACGTAACTGCGCAATCCAGTCAAGGGCTCTCAGTCCATCACTGAATTCTTGCAGTTCATCAAATCTAAAGATGATGAACTGATTCTCATGAATGCTCCTATGGATATTGAGGATCTCACCATCAAACATCTTCATGGTTTGGATGATGTATATAAAGAACTCACCCATGCCATTCAAGCCCGAGATACTGCCATCTCGTTTGAGGAATTACATGATAAGCTCCTCAATCATGAAGTGCACTGTAGTATCCCGGTTCCATTTTACAAGATTAAGTTGATATTCATGTTTTAGATTTAATAAATCAATATTAAGGGATTTTAATAAGATCTAACAGACCAAGAAATTGGGTTCAGAACGCATGAAAAATTCTTAATGGGCTTAACGGATCAAGGAATTGGGTCTAGCAAAATTTATCACGACCGCCACAACTCAAGCGTTGAGCCGTCTTCATTCTCGTCTGTATAATCTTCAACTGCTCAGCCATGTCTCGAATCATATCTGGTCCCAAATTAGGTGACTCACAAATCTCATCCCAGTACAAAGGAGATCTACATTTCTTCTCGTACAACGCTTCGAAAAGAGCCATTCCGATACTCGTCTGATAGCTGTTGTTGTACGAGAACTCAACAAGAGGTAAGGAATCATGCCAACTAGTGCCAAAGTGAGAAGTAAACCAAAGATCTCGGTCTGAAACAATAGATTTAGGCACACCATGCAATCTCACAACATCTCTGTCATCGATTTCGGCCATCTGATCGTGTCGATACGTCATCTTATACGGGATAAAGCAGACAGATTTTGTCAATCGATCAATCACTACCCAGATAACATCGCAACCTCGGACTGATTGTGGTAGCTTTATGACAAAATCCATCAAAATGTGATCCCATTTCCATTCAGAAACAGATAAACTGTGGAACAGACCACCTGGTCGCTTTCTCTCTGCTTTCACCTGCTGACAGCTCAAACATTGGGATACATACCTCGTAACATCGCTCTTCATCTTCTTCCACCAGAACTGATTTCTCAAATCTTTGTACATTTTTGCCCACCTGGATGAATGCTAAATCGACTGCAATGTGCCTCTCGCAAAATTCTCTATCTCAACTCAAAAACTTCAGGCACAACAATACGATTATTCACAAATAAATCATCATCACTGATCTGAAGTTCAGACTGGTGTTCTGATCTGACTTTCTCTATCGAACCCTGAATACTCGAATCAGATTTTTGTTCCTCTTTGATCTTCACAAACAACTCTGGTTCGGATTGAGTAGCAAAAACTCTGATAGACCTCCTATCTGTTTCAAACTCTAAAGCAGAAGTACAACAATCATCGATCAAATGAGAGACACCAATAGTAGATAAAGTACAGACCTTTCGACTCAAAGCATCCGCAGCTGCATTCGATTTTCCCGGGTAATACTTGATTTCACAGTCAAAGTCCTTCAACAGATCTAACCATCTTCTTTGTCTCATATTCAGTTCAGACTTCAAAAACAAATATTTCAAGCTTTTATGATCTGAAAAGATTTTAAAAGTCTCACCATAAATATAGTGACTCCAGATCTTCAAAGCAAACACAATCGCTGCAAGCTCAAGGCCATGAATCGAATATCGAGTCTCTTGCGGTTTCAGCTGCCTCGATGCACAAGCTATCACAAGCTTCCTCTGAAGGAATAGATAAAACTCGAGAACTGGTCAACCGCTTCTTCAAGTCAATAAAACTAGCCTCACAAGCTTCGGTCCAGACAAAAGGCGCATTCTTCTGAGTTAGCTGAGTAACCGGCTTCGCAATAGAGGAGAATCCCTCGATGAATCTGCGATAGTAACCCGCTAAACCCATAAAAATTTGAATCTCAGGCACAGATATTGGTCGAGGCCAATTCATAACTGCTTCAATATTGTTGGGATCAATAGAAATCTCATCTCCGGAGATAATGTGACCGAGAAAGGCAACTCGATCCAACCATAATTCGCACTTCGACAATTTAGCAAACAAATGTTCAGTACGCAAGGTCTGAAAAATGATTCTCAAATGTTCTGCATGATCAGTACGATTATTCGAATAGATAAGAATATCATCAATGAAAAATAATCACAAACTCATCCAGATATCTCTGAAAGACTCGGTTCATAAGACCAATAAACACTGCTGGAACGCTAGTCAAACCGATCGGCATGACTATAAATTCAAAGTGGTCATACCCTTTCTGAAGGCAGTTTTAGGAACATCTTCCTCTAGAACTCTCAGCTTATGATATCCTGATCTCATATCAATCTTCGAATATACCGATGAACCCTTGGCAATTAAATCTTCGAGCTGTTCTTTTAATTATTTCAATTTAACCGGTTCCATTCGGCAAGGAGATTTTGATATCGGTTGAGTATCTGACATCAATTCAATGCTGAACTCGATCTCGCGAATTGGAGGCAATCCAGGAATCTCATCCGGAAAGGCGTCAGCAAACTCTTTAACCACTGGTATATCAACCAATTTGGGGCTAGATTTCAGTACATAAACCGCATAAATCAATAATCCCTCTGCATCTTTCTGTAACAAACGGGTAATCGACAAAAAAAATATCAAAGGAATCTTGGATCAAGAACCCTTACCGAAAAGTTTCCACCTGTATGCCAATTCGGGTCTGAATCTGACCACTTTTTGGAAACAATCCAAGGTAGCCATGTACTTGGTTAAAACATCTATACCGACAATAAAGTCAAAATCTGACAACCCAAGCACAATACAGCCTAGTTCGATCATATTCCCATCAAATCAAAGTTCACAATTTTGGACTAGCCTCACAGAAAACAATTCCTCCACTCAAACACGAAATAATAGAAACAGCAGCAGGCAAAGGCTCAAATGGAAAAGAAAGCATCATAAAATTTTTTCGGAGATAAAGGAATGAGATGCACCAGTATCTATCAATATATGAGAAGAAAAACTCGAGAGAAAACAATTACATGTTATATCATCATCAGGTGCAGCCGAAGCCCGATCCTTGGTAAGAGCAAAGACTTGTGCCTGTTGCATCGGAGGTTGATTCACGTTCTGATTACCTCTTGTTGATTCTGTTGCGGTGGCTGAAAAAATGAACTACAGAAGCTTGACTTTTAGGTTGAGCTGTCGGTCTAGAAGAATTCTCACTCCGAGATCGTTCAGAACCATGCTGAGGATACACATTGGCAAAGTGTCCAGTCTGATGGCAGATATAGCTTCTAGAAATTCCACGACAATGCTCACTGAGGTGTCGACCTCCACAATAGCTGCAAGACATACCTGAAGATCCTGAACTCTGTCCCGAATTAAACTGCTTCGAGCCACTGGAACAAGAAGAACCGCACCCTTGATTTTTGAATTGATTTCCCTCCGGTCGGAAATAATCTCTTCTGTTACTACCACTATATCCGGATAATTGCTGGAAAGGAATCTGCTGACAAAATTCAGATTTAAATTGACTCCAAGAAATAAGCGTACCTTGATTCTCTAAGACTTTCTTCGTCGATATCCACCAACTTTTTGCAATACCCTGAAGTTGATGCACAACTAACCGGATTCGACCATCATCTATGTAGTTAAGAGAGTCAAACAACTGATCGATCTCATCTAACCAAATTTCACACCCAACAGCATTTTCGGTACGCTTCAGAGTCAGTGGTTTGAAAGAATGAAATCTCATCAGCAAGGTTTTCATCGGTGTCGAAGTGACATCCATTTTATCAGTCATAGTACTATCTTGTTCATTTAAAGGGTTACTGCTGGTTGTTGCTTGTTCAAAACTATTTGAGGAGACAATTCTGATAATTCAAGAGGATCAGGACACAAATATCTCAATTTCAACAATTCCGCGCCCATTACTCAAACCGGTATAATCATTCAATCTCATAAGTATTCGAATTCAAAACAGGAATCAATTATAATTTGTATCTCAAATAATTCATGCTTTACAATTTAAATCACAAAATCATGTAATTCAAATAATTCTTAAATAATAAAGCATGCTCGCATGGAATTCAAATAATCAAATAAAAAATTCAATCACATGCGAGAAATTAAATCAAGCGGACTCAATCTACCCCGCTCACTTCTAATTCAGTGCAAGAAACTTATTGCTCTGATACCACTTAATGTGAGGACCTCGGTTCTAATCATCTAATCGAGAATAAATCATTCAAGCATCAAAAGAGAGTCAAGACAAAAGGTAAAGAAATTTTTTTATTTTTAAAACATGAACGGACTCCGTGCACGCCTCCGTGCTCAGGTCTGTGCATTAACTTATAGCCAAGGATCAACAGATGCAAGGTACACGGACCCCCGTGCCACCTCTGTGTCAGGGTCCGTGCTAATCAAACACACTAAAAATCCAACTCTTTGTATTCTGCATGGACTCCGTACCCCATCCGTGCTTAGGTCCGTGCACAACATATCAAAATTTTCAGGTTTCTGACTCGATCTCAGACCACACGGACCCATGCACGGATGCATGTACAGGGTCCGTGCCTAGCCTAAAATTCAAACAATAACAAAAGAGAAGGTACACGGACCCATGCACGGATGTAGGAACGGGGTCCGTGCCCTGCTAAAACTCGAAAAATAACTAAGGCATTCAGATCTGAAAAATGCAACACAACTCAATATTTCATACAACAACATGCATTAATACATTCAAATCGCATTCTACAATACATGAAATGTCTAGAGTTGATCAAATACTCAAAAGATATAACATGCATCGGTTCCAGGCTAGTTACTTCAAAAATACAAACAAGTTCGAAATACATATTCGACTTCTAAAATGAGTCCCCACTTCTATCAATCACACCCCGAACTAGTCATGTCGCCTCTGACTCGATCCTGCCCCACCTGTTGCCAAGTACACATACAAAACAAGACAACAACCGGATAAATCAGGTGAGAATAATATTCCCAGTAAAAGCAACATAACATGCAATATCAAATAATATATCAAAGACATGACATATAACTTCAACATAATTAAAAGATGAAAAGAATGAAATTCATGTCTTTAAAATTCGAGATTATCTAATCGGATAATCAAAAGAAAACTCGGTTCTTCGGTTGGGATCCCGATGACAAGATATCACAACAACTCACCGACTCACCCGATCGAGGTGGATGATGTATATCTCAATCCTATAAACTTTGGAGAAACTATAAGGAGTATTCAGACTCTGGGAGACCTCAAAAACCCATGCACACAATTATAGTCTCCAAAACGTCTAATTCGATAAGAAATAAAATAATTCGGCTCAAGATGAATACATACGAAAATACATTCAAGCATGAATCAAATAATACAATTCATATTATGTCAAATATAAGGACATGTAATCGATCAACATATTCAAGTTCTCCATCAAGAACAAGTAATCATGCAAGTATGTGATTTAGGGAACTCGAGCATCATATCTATCTCGAGTATTCTATCTCTTTTCGATCGATGTTAGGTTATACCTTATTCTCGATCAAAGGCTCCAACTCCGAACAAGAAATCTCGATCAATTATTCGACGATTCGAATTCTGATAACTCCGAGTTCAAATTCCAAAACTCATTCAAACTTCCAAATTCAGAAATTCTCAAACCGGCGGCATAACGGCTAAATATCGGCTAATCGAAAATTAACCAACTCAGCATATCTATCAAATACAACTCATATCTATCTCATATCATCCAAAATTCAACAACCACATTTTCGAAATAGCTTCAAAAATTCATAACAAATCCAAACGCGGCTATTTTTCCGAACCGTCACAGCTAACTCAAGAACAACATATCCAATTGAAATTAGATTCTGACAACATCTCAAAATCAAAACATGCTGGATCGTAATAAAACTTACGGTATAACAAATCTTTCGAAACTGTGATCGCAAATATACGATAAAATCTGAAATCTGCCGGACGGATCGTGAATTATCGGAGCTTGGAGCGTGCAACAATGAAGGAAAAGAAGAAGAATCGGCTTGGAGGAGAAAGAAGAAGGAGATACACGCCTAGTCACATGCAAATAAGGCCAAGTGTTATATAAAAATCAATTTTTGCACTTTGGTCCTTGAATTCTTCACAAAATGCAAATTAGTCCCTGATCAAATATCGATTCAACCCTCGAATTTCATAATCTCATAATATTAATGCTAATCTCTTATAATCTCAATTAAGATAATTTCGGGACGTTACAAAACTGATATAGCAGGCATCGTCATTTATGCCAAGAGCGTTGCCGCTATGTGGGATGATCTTAAAGAGAGGTTTTCTCAAGGTGATGATTCCAGAATTTATCAAATTCGACAAGAAATCTTTAAACATCGATAGTGACAATAATCTATCTCTATTTACTACACTAAGGCATTGCTTGGTTAATAGGATATGATAAATGAATGATAGATAATTAGAGTGGTTAGAAAGTGAAAGGTAAGGGAAAAAATATAATATCATAAATTATATGGTGTTTGATTTAATTTTGAAATCGTGGACTAATTTTGTGTGTTTTAATATAATGACCAAAATACCCATACTTCTATTTTTATTTTTTGTATTTCTGCACTCTCGTCTTCTCCCATATTCTTCCTTCTTCCCCTCTTCATTTTCTTTTACGCTAGATTTTAAATTTCATCTCTATTTTGGACAAAATTCTTATTCGAATTCTAAGTATTGCTAAAGGTATGAATCTCATTTTTTTTTACTGGGATTTACATTTTTGTTGCGATATTTACAGTAAACAATGACGTACATTGGAAAAAATACAAGTGCTTTAGTTTTCATAATTAATTTCAGGGAGGGTATGAACGAATATGTAGAACGTGCGCTTCTCAGAACGAATATCGTGCTATCTTCACACGGATCTTTCGTATATACAAGGTTCATCGCAGAAGCTCCAATGCAATGTAATGGTGAGAGTAGCTGCCCAAAACAACATCGTACTCGTACTGAAGAAAGCGTGATTTTTTTTTTTAGTAAAAGCAAGTGTGATTTACCTCCAAGAAAGTGTCAAATTTGTAGGCCAATTGGACACCAATGAGAGAATCGCAAAAACAAAAATCTTGGATCACATGTGTTTGTTCCTTGTTTTTGTTGGCTGCATCATAAAAATGAGGATAAGAGATGGGTTTTGTACTTTTGTTGGTAGGTCAAGGCTAATTGGGTAATTTTCATATGTTATCAACACTGTACAACTTACGATTCACAATATCTAGGCTGAGAACGGATGTTTTTCCTTCTTATACAGTTGCTTTTCACGGTCCCATTGTTATCATTGTTTGACGAAAAAACGAGTCAAACATGGGTTAAATACATAATCGTACTCTATTCAACCATCTCAAACAGACTCTGCGTTGAAGGCTCTTTGGGATGAAATAACTTCATATCAAACACCTCTTTGCTACACTTGTGAAGGGTTAAAAATCTTGGCTGAACGAGAAGAAAAAGAAAGGGTCATGCAATTCCTTATGGGATTGAATTAATCATACTCTGCAATTTGTGGCTCAATTTTGATGATGAAACCTCTTCCAGATACTCGCAATACTCATGTTCTTGTGCTCCAACAAGAACGACATGCCGATGTAGCTGCCAAGAGTGAGACTAACAGTGTTCATCATGTAATGCAATCCTCTCACACAGCCCAAGTAAATCGGCACCTTACTACATGATCGAAAAGTGGAATTCTGAAAAGACAACTCAAATGCAGCTACTGTGATGGTGAAAGTCATACAATTGATCCGTGTTTTTATTTGCACTGATTTCAAGTATGCCACAAATTTAATGGGAAGAATATGAGACCAAAAAGGAAGAGAGTTGTTGCTCATAATACTCATACCAACATTGTCGAATCACTCAAAGAATCAACAACTGAAGCAACAACTTTCACCACTGAAGAGTAAAATCAACTAATGACCTTGCTTCGCAAAAGAAACGGTAATGAACAAGCTTTTTCAAACTTCACAGGTTCTTCCATACCCATTTGTAATACCACTCAACACAATTCAATCTCAACATTACACTGGATTGTGCATAGCGGGGCAACAGATCATATATTCAAATCATCTCTAACGCACAATACATCGGATAGTCATTGTGATTTTGTTCAACTGCCAAATGGTGCAAAAACATATATTAAATCTGCGGGTTCTGTCAAACTATCTCCTAATTTGTCCCTTGATGGAGTGCTACACGTACCAAACTTTCAACTTAACTTGATATCATTGAGCAAACTTACTCAAGCCTTGAGATGTAATGTAACTTTCTATCCCGATTTTTGTGTGGCGCAGAACCTGGCTATGAAGAAGACTATGGGCCTGGGGAAGAAATATAAAGGGCTTTACTATCTCAAACCAAGCCAAAATCCACACCTAGCACACAATGTCAACTCCACCTCAAATCTTAGGCATCAACGATTAGGAAACTTTTCCTCTGCTCCTATGCAAGAACCAGACATTTTCTGTGATTCTCAACATGTTTGTGATGCTTGTCCATTAGCCAAACAAACACGTATACCATTTTCTCGCATTTCAATTTCATCTGTTGCATCTTTTGATTTAATCCATTTCGATATTTTGGGACCTCATAGAATTGATTCACATACTGGGGCACGGTATTTTTTAACTATTGTGGATGGATTTTCTCATTTTACATAGGTTTATCTTATGAGATTTAAATATGAGGCACAATCTTTGTTGAAAAGATTTTTTTTCTTGGGTCGAAGCACAATTTAATTGTGTGATTAAGACAATTCGATCTAATAACGGAACTGAATTCGTATCCATGTCCTTTCTTAATGATCATGGAATATTTTTTCAGCACTCTTGCACTAGTACTCAACAAAATGGGGTGGTGGAGCGGAATGTTGATGGAGCGAAAACATCGTCATTTATTAAACGTGGGCCGGGCACTTCGATTTCAAGCAATATACCTTTAAAATTTTGGAGTGAGAGCATCCAAACATCTTGTTATCTCATAAATCGACTTTCGACACCCTTATTATCTCACAAAACACCATACGAAATTTTACATCAGAACCCACCTACCGACTCAAGTTTTCGAGTTTTTGGTTGTTTATGTTATGCCACTAATCTCACACTCATGCATAAATTTGATATGCATGCTCGTCGATGTATATTTTTTGGATATCCTATTGGTCAAAAGGGATATTGAGTTTATGATTTGAGCACAAGGGAAATTTTCACCTCTCGAGACGTCATTTTTCATGGACAAGTGTTCTTTTTTTCCACTTCTCCCTTAAAAAATCAATCTGATTATTGTGTTACCCATAGCTTTTGATGGAGAAACACCTCTTTCACCTATAATCCACATGCAACGCCTACCATATCTAACACACCACCAATACCAACCCAACCAAATTCATCACCAACTCACTCCAACTCGCAAACAATCCACGATCCATATGCCAAATCTCATGATACTTCACCAAATAATTTCCCATCTTATACATATACTGCCCCTGCTATAGAACCAGTAACATCTTTTCCAACATAAAACATTCCTCCTCGTCCATCTAGTCGACCTCACAAGAGCCCCTACTCATCTCCAATAATATCAAGTAAACCACTCCATGTTACTTACACCAGGAGTAGTCTCTTCTTCCACACTAGGTACGAAACACTCTCTCAATCGGTACATTTCTTACTCTAACGTCTCTTCTGCTCATCGAAGATCTGTGCACAATATCTCTCACTTGGTTGAACCAGAAACTTATGAGCAGGCTATTCAGGACCCAAATTGGATTGAGGCAATGCAAACAGAACTTAAAGCTCTCAATGAAAACAAGACTTGGACTATGGTTTCTCTTCCTCCTAATCATAAACCCATTGGACGCAGATGGGTCTTAGAAATTAAATATCACTCCGATGGCACCGTTGAACATTACAAGGACCAAATTGTTGCCAAAAAATTCACACAACGTGAAGGAATTGACCACTGAGACCTTCACTCCAGTTACCAAACTTACTACTGTACGTTGTCTCTTGGCTATTGCTGCCATTCGAAACTGGAGTCTTCACCAACTGGATGTTCAAAATGATTTTCTTCATGGCTATCTTTATGAAGAGGTTTACATGCATCCTCCACCTGTATTTCCTCGACAGGGAGAGAAACTTGTGTCTTGAATCAATAAATCATTATACGGTCTCAAACAAGCATCCCGGAGTTGGTTCAATAAGTTTTCATATGCAATCCATGATGATGGTTTCCAACAATCGAGGTCTGATTATTCTTTGTTTACTAAAGCTCGTGGTAACTATTTTACTACTATATTACTTTATGTCAACGACATGATCATCGCAGGGAATGATGAAGAGATGATCAAAGATCTCAATAAATTCCTCAATAATATTTCTCGAATCAAGGATCTTGGACCTTTGAAAATATTTCTTAGGGTTGAAGTTGCACTGTCTGCAGCTGGAATTTCTATATTTCAACGAAAATAAAACTCAGATATTTTATAAGAGACTGGCTTACTTGGTGCAAAAAGAAAACCAGCAAAATTCCCTATGGAACAAAATCTCAAGTTAAACTCTACTGATGGTGATCCCCTCAAAGATCCAACTCATTACCGCAGGATAGTTGAAAAGTTAATTTATATCACCATAACAAGACCAGAAATCACATATGCAGTATCTACACTAAGTCAATTCATGCAACAACCAAGAAGAGCTCATCTTGATGTCGTACATCGCTTTATTCGGTATTTAAAGGAAGCACCAGGTCAAGGATTGTTCTTTCCCTCACAGGGACAATTAAAGTTAATTAGCTATTGTGATGCAGATTGGGCTGGGTGTCCGACTACTAGACGGTCGGTGACAGGGTACTGTATTTTTCTTGGAAATGCTCCTGTGTCTTGGAAAAGAAAAAAAAACAAGCCACCCTTTCGAGATCATCCGCAGAAGCCGAATACAGGTCTATGGCATCTGTCAATTGTGAGATCACTTGGCTAAGGTACCTTTTAAAAGATTTGGGAATTGACCACCAAGAAGCTATGCATATCACTGCGAATCCAGTATATCATGAAAGAACGAAGAATATTGAGTTGGATTGTCATAATGTACGTGAACGTATTCAAAATGGAGAAATAGAGACTGATTATGTCCATACAGAAAGACAAGTTGCAGATGTATTCACAAGCCATTAGGAAAAGAAATTTTCCAAGCACACCTTAGAAATTTGGGAGTTCATGACATTCACACTCCAACTTAATGGGCAGTGTTGGGTGCAATAATTGTTCCTACTGAGTAGAGCGATCGATGACATTCACACTCCAAAAAAAATAAAATCTTTTGGTGCACTATTCAAGTATTCCGTGTGTTATTTATGGTTTAGAGATTTTATAGGGATTCTAATTGTAATATACTTAGAATAGCCACATTGTTCTTGTATAAATCTTTGTAAATCAATCACGACGATTCAATACATAGAAAACAACATTTTCTTACTTTGTTTCTTTTCAATATGTTTGGAGAAACTAGATGTTAATATATTTAATATTATTTTTTTCCTCATCATCATAAAAAAAGTAACTATGAAAATTGATATTCTTATAAACCTCAAAATAAATAAATATTTAATACCATCTTCAATTTTTTTCACGTAAATCATGTATGCTAGATAAGGATCCATTTTTCTAGAAGTAAAACAACAAAAAAATAATTAGGTTTTATTTGCTTGTAGATAAAGTGCACATATTTTTTCCATAAAAATTTTAATTAAATACCGATCCGATTTCTTAGAAGATTGAAACACCAAAATGATTTAGTTTTTATTTGCTTGTAATGAAGAGAATATATTTTTTCCATAAAAATCTTAATTAAATATAACATAAATCATATTTTTCAGTTGCCTAAAAAATTAAAATACTAAAATTCTTCTATATATGGATTGTGTCGAACCATCCAAAATATCCGTTAGACTATCTCAAATAAAATTTACTCAAAAATTAATTAGATTTGGATTGACATGTGTGTAGGACACATGTCAAACTTCATATAGATATGTGTAAGAGATTATAATAGGAGATACGTCAAGCGTATATTTGATGTTCAACTTTGGAAATAAATGTTTTAATAAACTCAAAAAAAAAGATTTCTTATTAATCTATAAGTCTATAATTATCTACTTCTGTGTCCATCTATTAATTTATTTATTCTAAAAGTGTGGATATTGTGCAATATTTTTGCTATGCGAAGCTGTCAAACTACCATTATTCTCTATTGACTTAGGTTTAGATTAAAGTATTTGGGTTAAATTAATTTTATAAATATATTTTGGGGGTAAAGATGATAAACAAAAATTATAGTGAGGGATATATTTTTCAATTTAAAAGAAAACTGTTTCCGATTTGTTTGTCCATAGCAATGACGTACGGTTAATAAGGCACAATGCCAAACTATAAATGTAGTAACCCAAATTTTATTTTAAAATAATAATATATTAAACATGATTAAGGGTTACTAATTAAACAAATCAGAGCGCAAGTCAAGATCAAGAACACATGGTATGAGAATGAGCTAGGGTTGATGGATTTGACCATGGGCTCGGGTCGGTCATGAGTGTCTCGGGTCGGACATGGTTGAGCATCAAGAGCTTGGCCATGTGTGTGTGACTTTGACTAGGGCTCGGGCATGGCACTAGGGCTCGGTCATGTGTATGTGTGGCTAGGGCATGGAGCATGGCATGAGCTCGGGACATCCCTTGGTGGCACGAGACAGCCATGGTGTGAACACTAATGGAGGGCTCGAACTTAGGGGCTCGGCCAAGGGAGTGTGTAGCTCGGGTAGGATCTAGGGGTTCAAGAAGAGGAAGTGCTCGGTCATGGTGAACCAAGGGAGGGTTCGGACACGAGGGGCTCGGTCAAGGAAAAGCATGGCTCGGGTCGGGTCTTACGGTGCTCAAGAAAGTGAAGTGCTTGGTCAAGCTAGTGTTTGGCAATGGGAAGAACACATTGTGGTCGGGTCGGGAATGTTGCGTGGCGGAACCAGAATCAATGCATGAGTTGACATGCTAGGTGTCAAGAGCTCAGGAGTTGAATGCTTAGTGTCCTGCCAGATGACAAGATATCACGCATTCGATTGACACCTGTCCCAGCCCATTCCCTATAAATAGGAGTTGAGGGTTCAGTTATTTTCACATCACTTTCATCTTATTTCTTATTTCTGCTCGGGAAGGAGTAGTTCGGGAGCTCGGGAAGGAGTAGCTCGGGAGTTCAGGAAAGAGTAGCTCGGGATCTTGGGAAGGAAGAGCTCGGGGTCGGACCAAGAGACCAGGTCGGGTCGGACTTGAAACCAGGTCGGGTCGGGGTTTGACCTAGGACAGCTAGGGGTTGTCTTCTTTTAGCTTAGTTCAGACTACGGTGTTAGGTACATACACATTGACTGAGATTGCCAGCGAGTATACATGTTTATATGTTGCATTTATTTGGCATTATTATGTGGCATGATTTATGTTTTACCGCTTTCTATATTCATATATCATGTGCACATACACGTTGAGCATATACCTTGTTATACCTGATTATAGAGCCGCTCAGCTCTATACTCGATAGTCTGTCACTGAGAGTACCGCGATGGAGGGGACATGTATGTCTGACTACTCTGGTGTACTAGACGAGTGTGGTTGCTCCCAGAGGTTGATCCGTGCGGTAGCAGCACTCATGTGGCGCCGGTACTGAGCATGACTTTTCAGATGACCATTTACCAGTCATCATGTTGCATGCATCATATACATATGTTTACTCATGTTTATGTACTGGGCGTTAGCGCTCACGTCCTATTTGTTATCTTGGACACCCTATTCCATGGGGCAGATCGCAGGATGGATGGAGCCGGTAGTTCGAGGCAGGACTAGAGAGTCGGAGCCTGTCAGGGGATTTTATATAGCAAGATTTGTTTAGCTGTATAATGTTTACTTTTAAGTTCTTCGATATGGTTGTATCACTACAGTATTAAGCCTGAACTTGTTTTACTAAGCTGATATGTAAATTATGGATTATGTTTCCGCAAGTTTTTACTCTGTTAAGAGTTTTGCTGTATTAAGTATAATGCATGTTATTAGTTGCCAGTTAGTAGGTGATTCCATGCAGGGTCACTACAATAAAAATTGTTGGTATATACCTACCGCAACCAGTATTTTCACATGATCAATTATATATATGTTGCATTATTTAGAGGCACTTCAATGTCCACTACAAAAGTCTTGATAAAACTAGATTCAATCGCAAATATTGATGATACAAAAACAAAAAAATGTTTTGTAAATAAGTTATTCATAAAAGTTTGCAATTTCATAAACTTTATTCATTAAAATGATATTATTTTGATACTTGATGTATAACATCGATGGATCCACTGAAATTTGAATTTGTATACCAGTAGACAACCACGATCGAGGGGAGAGTAGAAAAAAGAGTCCGCATTGCACTAAGCGTGGGTTAAATGACGAATCTCAAGTATGTCAGATTTAAAGGTTTATCTTTATTTTTGTTTTTCCCAAATTTTTTCTTATTTAAATCAATAGCGATAAAATAAGTGATTAACATTATAGAATATATTATTTTTCTTCTCTCAAATGTTATTTTAAGAAATATGTTCTGCCATCAATTCTATATTATCATTTTCCCAATGTCTAATTTATACAAAATTATAAGATTGATTGCTACTATAGTTTCCAACAATTATAAATTCAATTAGATTTGTAACAAATAAAAAATCTTGAACCAAGATCCTTTGCACTCATTTTATAATACATTGTACAAATTATACCATTAAAATAATTTATTAGTTGCATATTAATATATTCTCAAGTAATTTATTTAATACTGCTTATCGACAATAAAAATATATTCCTACGTACATTACGTGTCTTTTACTAGTCTACTAAAATTACGCACACATACGTACATCACACAATATCAATACAATTTATTAAAATTAAACACCTTTTATCAACTAAATTTGATGTGATGGTAACACTTTTTTTCTAATCCCAAAAACATAAGCTAACCATTCAATTATATACACCACATTTTTTCTTTAAATTTAATTTTCTAACGTATTATTTCAAGGGGAAATTGCCTTTAAATCCAAATTAGAAAACTGAAGTTGTTTTTCAGTCCCTGATTCATAGTTTCTTTCTTCCAGCTC
Source organism: Henckelia pumila (assembly GCF_033568475.1). NCBI lineage: Eukaryota > Viridiplantae > Streptophyta > Magnoliopsida > Lamiales > Gesneriaceae > Henckelia > Henckelia pumila. The sequence goes on along the minus strand of NC_133123.1, from coordinate 19,195,886 downwards.
CCTGACACAAGCCTGCCATTTGTTTGGACTCCCCAATTGAGGTGAAATTATGAAATTACCCTCAAATAATATAAAAACTCACTAATACCCATTGACCAATAAATATTTGTTTAATAGCTCTTCTTCTCTCTTTCCAATCCAATGTCTCCTCAATTTGTCTTTTACTTGAATCCTTCATTAACGACTAAATTAACGACGATCAATATATTTGTGTCGATGTTTTGTGCAATAAACTGAGGTGAAAGGAGTTTAAAGCGAAGAAGCATTAATAGATTTTGAAAATCTTTGCGAAGAACCAGCATCGAAACAACAAGTTTAAGGTAGATTTTTTTTCTGAAAAATTAAGAAATTTTTAGATGCAATTCCATCTGGATGATTGGGTTTTTTTTCTTTTTCAATTGAGTGATTTTTTGTGTCTTTTGTATGTTGTGTTGTGGTTATGTTGAAGTTCCGTACATCGCGTGAATTATACAAATTTGATGGATAACATTTAGGTTTTACATATATAAGTAGGTATGTGGTTCATCTCAATCAATTGTGTATTGATTATCTAAAATTCGCATTTGTTCTCGATTATAATGATTTCATTGTTAATGTTCATAGTTTAGTACTGGATTATAAATTTTATGTGGATATTTCTTGTAATATTCAAATCAGCTGCCTAAAAGTGTGATCTTGCTATTATTTTTGTCGTTGTAGAATGTGTTATGAATAAAGCCCCGATCTTCATTTTTTTAGTTTTATTGTATTGATTGTGATTATTTTTCTTGTCTAAATTCTTTATTTATTTTCTTATATTAATTTTTCGAAATTCTTGAATAATTATGCAGACGTTCGTTTTACTCAAAATCCTTCAATAGTATTTTAAGGTTCATAAATTATTTTTTAGTTATTTATTTTCATGTGTTTATCTCTATTTTTATGTTTTTGTTCTTGAATTTGTTATGTGGTTTCTGTTTATATTGTTGGTCGTTTCAGTTGAATAATTATTCATTTGAAATGATTGAGTGACGATGGTAAATCATTTATTTTGGTTTTTGAATATTTTTTTGAAGCTGCTTGTTAATTAATTTTGTAATTTCATTGGAGTAGCCCGTGAAACATAAGAAATGAGTACAAATAAAAAGAAAGTGAAGATGGACACTAATCGAGCTTGTGTTGCTGCGAGTATATTATCTGAAGAAATGAGTATATCATCTGATGAACATGGATCGCTGGAAAATAATTTTGAATGATTTTTATTGTATACTTAAGCTTTTGGGGTTGTTATAAGTACGAAATTATTAATTATTATTAAGACATTTTGTAAACTCAATATAGTTCAATCTGTTATTTAAGCTTAAGTGAAACCAATTTTTATGCATGTTCTGTATTTTTTGTATAAATATTTAAGATAATAGTACATAACTTGTACAATTTAGTATAATTCTTCGTCTTTCTAGGTTGATAAATTGTTTTACTAAGATTGAATATATATGCCAACCAGCTAAAAAAAATTAGGTTCGAATTCTTCTGAATTCAGAATAAATCCAAAATTGGAACAATCTCAGATGAATTGTGGGGATCTCGGGTTGTTAATCTCATCTTAGGGCAATTAATGAACAATTAACATTCATTAAACATCAATTAATAAACCAAGAGCAAAATAAAGCAAAATTTTTTTTAAAAAAAAATTCAGTGTCTCGCTCGATCGGTGAAAAACACCCGATCGAGCGAGCACAATTGCTCTACTCTCGGATGGAACACAATTTGTCCTCGCTCGATCCGTCAACTTCTGCGGATCGAGCGAGCCAAATACTCAAAATATTCTGTCCGCAAATTACAGGGCTCGCTCGATCCGTCAACTTCTGCGGATCGAGCGGCCTCCAAATTCCAGAAAAACTGCATGATTATCTTTGCTGTCAAAACCGAGCACTATCACTTCTTGTCATCAAGAACAACATGAGGCATGATTTAAAAGTTCCAAAACTTGCATATATACATAAACAAGGTCTCAAACATCTATACATGCATTTATTTACATCAAACAAGTCGCTAAAGTGTTGGAAAACTGGCGGTCTCAGATCAATCACGATTGATACCCGGTGCAGCGGAAGTTTAAAAATTTTGTTATGGAACAATTCCATAGTGTGGGTATCAACCGTTCAACGATTAAATTATTGTGTGTGTAAAATTTAAATAACAGTTATTAAATTTTACCTCCAATCTCGCAACGAGATTAATGGACACCAACAGATTTTATCTGCTCTTGTTGTCTCTCCCTGGAACCGATGAACTCCTTCAATCAGGTCCACGAACAGAGGTTTAATCCCTCTGATAGATTGCACTAGAAAATCTATCAGAAGTTTTCTGCGAAGAGAATAAACGAATCTGATTCGTTATTCCTTACTGCGATTCAAAATCACAGACCGGAATTTTCTCGGGCAGAGGGAGGGAGAGGCGGCCGAAAACGTTTTTGAGAGGGGCTAGGGTTTCGAAAATCCTGTCTCAAAATTATGACCTATTGTGTGTAATTTCTGTACTGAAATAACTTATTTATAATGCAGGCCACTAACACCTTAGGGCCCATTAGTCATAAGCTGGGGCCCGACAAGCAAAGCCCACTCGTTCAGAAATTAATATAAAATTCATCGTGACTCCGATTGATGAAACGATTTCACCAATGTGCACAGAAACCATTTCTGCACGTTTTAAAGTCAAAATAAATTTTCCTGAATCCGAATTCAGTGGTTTCCAAAAATGTCCATCCCTATGTCATTTTAGGAAATCCTACTCCCTTACTCTTATTTAAGAAGTCCAACTCCTTAGTTCATTAAATTTAACTCTTTAAATTTAACTATCTCAACGGGGATTAAAACTCCATTACACTGTGTGATCCTCAATGGTTCAGGGATACAGCTAGCCGTGGGCTCACAACTCCTTGTGACTCGGAACAACACTTTCCGACTTGCCCAACGAATCATGGTAAAGCGCCTAGCAACATCGCCCCATGATTCCCTAGGTATCACTGATAGTGCCTACAAGAACCAGTAGATTTTGGTTAGCGTACAGTACGGTCCCTTCATCCATATATCCCGATCGAATCAACAACCATTGGTATATCGAGAGTCGCTCAAGATTCGATAACTATGCAATGCATCTTGAAGATCAAATTAGTGACATCGCATGTGCTACTAAGAAACCATTTCTTAAATCACATCAAGTACTCTGGCCAGAGATTTGTCACACTAATATCTCCTCAGATCGCATAGGATATCCACACTCGCAAGTATGTGGTGAATCCTTGACAACAATGCATTGACTCCTATATGTGTCGTAACTGTACCCAATCTCGACACCTGATGACCCCCTCAGAGTCGGTAAACGAGTCAAAGCACAGTACTAGCATATAGAGTCTCCATGATGTTTCAAGTCGTAAGGACTAATGGTGTACAACCAAAACCGCGGACTTTATCCACTCGATAAGTGATAACCACTTGGAAAGTCCGGATAGGGTAGTTCGACTATTCATCCTATGAATATCCATTTGCATGCTTCGAACATCTCCATGTTCCCTACCAATGAAACGTGGTACTCCGCATCGCAAATGCTAGTCTCAAACTCGAGCGATCCTTATCCTTATTATCGGACGGCTCAATCGACTAGGAACGGTTTTAGAACATACAGTGACTATAAGATGTATTTCATGATAGACATCTCCATGTTCTACCACATCTTACATACACTATAGTATATTCAAGGTCTTTATCAAAACAACAATAGTATATCACAATATAACAATATGAAGTAATATAAAGTCATTGCCATAAAAGTGTAAATAATATTAAACAAAAGATTGTTCATACAAAGAGTCATCAAAGCCCATAGCCACACAGTTGGCTCACTGGGCACCCACTCTTACAATCTCCCACTTGCCCTATAGCCAACTAGTCATACTACGTAGACCCATTGCTTCGCGATGTTTTTCAAACAATGGTCCTGGCAAGGGCTTAGTAAGCGGATCAGCGATATTGTCTGCAGAGGCCACTCGTTCGACAATGATGTCTCCTCTTTCCACAATCTCCCGGATTATGTGGTATTTCCTCAGTACGTGTTTGGATCTTTGATGAGACCTTGGTTCCTTTGCTTGAGCAACGGCACCCGTGTTGTCGCAGTACACCGGGACTGGACCAACAAATTCAGGAATGACGCCCAACTCTTGGACGAAATTCCTCATCCAAACGGCCTCTTTAGCAGCAGCTGATGCTGCAATGTATTCAGCCTCAGTGGTGGAATCCGCTGTGGTGTCCTGCTTGGAACTCTTCCAAGAGACAGCACCGCCATTGAGCATGAACACAAATCCAGAGGTTGACTTCGAGTCATCCACATCACTTTGGAAGCTAGAGTCGGTATAGCCTTCCAGTTTGAGTTCTCGTCCTCCATAAACCATGAACATATTCTTAGTCCTTCGCAAGTACTTAAGAATGTCCTTCACGGCTTTCCAATGCATCTGACCAGGATTAGACTGATATCTGCTCGTGACACTCAGAGCAAATGCTACATCCGGTCTGGTAGATATCATCCCATACATGATACTACCTATAGCTGACGCATATGGTACATGTGTCATATTCTCTATCTCTGCTTCAGTCTTGGGACACATAGACTTGGATAGAGAAACTCCATGACACATGGGTAGATGTCCTCTCTTGGACCCATCCATTGAAAACCGTTTCAATATGGTATCGATGTAGGTTGATTGAGTGAGTCCTATCATTCTCTTAGATCTATCCCTATAGATCTGTATCCCAAGAATGTAGGATGCCTCACCCAAATCCTTCATCGAAAATCTACCTGATAACCATATCTTTGTTGACTGCAACATCCCTACATCATTCCCAATGAGTAGGATGTCATCAACATAAAGTACTAAGAATGTTACCGCATCCTTAACTACTTTCTTGTACACGCAAGGTTCCTCCGGGTTCTTGATGAAACCAAAATCTTTTATTGTTTCATCAAATTTATGGTTCCAACTTCTTGATGCTTGTTTTAGACCATAAATTGATCTCTGAAGCTTGCATACCTTATGCTCGCTTCCCATGGATGTGAACCCCTCAGGCTGCTTCATATAGATTTCTTCCTTAATGTCTCCATTAAGAAAAGCAGTCTTCACATCCATTTGCCATATCTCATAGTCATACCATGCAGCTATGGCAATAAGGATTCTTATGGACTTGAACATTGCAACTGGTGAAAAGGTTTCATCATAGTCAACTCCTTGTCTTTGAGTGTAACCTTTTGCCACCAATCGTGCCTTGTAGGTCAATACCTTACCATCAGGCCCAAGCTTTCTCTTGTAGATCCATTTACACCCTATTGGAACAATTCCATCGGGAGGATCTACCAAAGACCAAACTTGGTTTGTATGCATCGAATCCAATTCTGACTGCATAGCTTCAAGCCATAAATTCGAATCCGCATCAGAAATTGCTTCCTTGAAGTTTCTTGGATCACATCCAATGTCGGGTTCATCTTGATCCCCTTCAAGAAGAAGATCATATCGAATAGGAGGTCTAGAAGTCCTCTCGGATCTTCTAGGTTCAGGCGTGTCCAGCAATGGTTCCTGAGGTGTAGGATCGTTATTTTGTATTTCGGGTTCTTCTCGAACCTCTTCGAGTTCCATCATCTCGCCTTTCTTATCCAATAAGAACTCCTTCTCCAAGAAGGTGGCATTCCTAGAAACAAACACCTTTGTTTCAGCAGGATAATAGAAATAATATCCGATTGAATTCTTCGGATACCCTACAAAATAACATAAGCTGGATCGACTATCCAACTTATCTCCCACTGTCCGCTTCACGTAAGCAGGACATCCCCAAATCCTCAAGTACGAATACTTAGGAGCTTTGCCATTCCATAACTCGTATGGTGTTTTGTCCACTGCTTTAGTGTGAACGTTGTTCAACAACAATACCGCCGTTTCAAGCGCATAGCCCCAAAACGAAGGTGGAAGCTCAGTGAAGCTCATCATAGATCGAACCATGTCCAACAAAGTTCGATTACGACGCTCCGATACACCATTAAGCTGTGGTGTCATAGGAGGAGTCCACTGAGAGAGAATCCCATTCTCTTTTAGATAGTCCAAAAACTCGGTACTTAAGTATTCTCCACCTCGATCCGATCAAAGTGCTTTAATACTTTTACCTAGCTTGTTTTCTACTTCAGCCTTGAATTCTTTGAACTTTTCAAATGCTTCAGACTTATATTTCATTAAATATAAATACCCATACCTTGAATAATCATCAGTAAAGGTAATGAAGTAGGTGTGGCCATGTTGAGTCCCTTACTCTAAATGGACCACAAACATCTGTATGGATCAAATCCAACAGATTCTGACTACGCTCAGGTTTCCCCTTAAAAGGAGATTTAGTCATTTTTCCTTTTAGGCAGGATTCACAAGTAGGTAGAGAATTAATATCAGACATATCAAACATGCCCTCTCCCACTAGCTTGTTCATCCTCCTTGAGGAAATATGACCTAGCCTAGCATGCCAAAGGTTTGCCGGGTTTGACTATCGATTTTCCTTTTGTTTGTTGTCGCCGGTTTATCAACATAATTCACTGGAACGTCTTTTAGTTTTAAGTTGTATAGATCGTTTTCAAATTGTCCATTTCCAATTAAACATTCATTCTTGTAAATATTGCAAATCTCATTCACAAAATTGCAAGAATAACCATCTCTATCTAGCATAGAAACAGAAATAATATTTTAATTAAATCTGGAACAAATAAAACATCTATCAAAAGTAACTTAAAACCGTTCTGCAAAAAATAAATATTTCCCATAGCTATGGATTTAACTCTGGAACCATTCCCGAGCCTTGACTGGGTCTCACCCATCCTTATCCTATTAATTCTTGTTATCATTTGCAACTCATTGCAAATATGAGATCTACATCTGGTATCCAATACCCAAGAAGTAGTATTAAGAAAAACATTTATTTCAATGTAAAACATACCCTTTGCAGTTCGCAACTGCTTGGGGTATTCCTTGCAGTTACGTTTCCAATTACCGGGTTTCTTGCAGTGATGGCAAACTTGTTTAGACTTGTCCAATTTTTCATGTAACATTTGGCCTTGAGATCATGGTCCAACCATTTCTCTAATTCGGCCAACCTTTCGGCAGTTACATTAGCCGGGGCTGTTTTCGGAGAAGCCTTTTCTAACACTTAGAAAATCTTTTTCCGAACTTAGGACAATCTTAACTTATGGAATCATTCTGTATTGTTTGCGTCAATAAGTTTGTTTTGTTGGAGAACAGAAACATGTGGATTACTGAGATAAAACAGACAATTATCGATGATTGTTTAAATAATTTACTAAGACATAAAATTGGCGAATTTTATTTTATGAATCTCACTCCCACTATTTTAACGATTTCACCACCCTCTAGTGAAAACGGGAAACTTTTTCCTTAGTGAGAACATGGAGTCCAATTGACAAACTTATGGTCCCGAATAATATCAGCCAACCATAATTCTCAAAAGGTAGAGCCCAATTGCTTTCAAAGCAACCCCCATGTTTTTACCTCATGTCCAATAAGGGCCCAATAATATGACGCCGTTTAAAGTGACATGTCAAGATGACCCATCAATATTAAGTTGTGATGGACGGTCGCCATGTGGATCCCCCAATAATATGAGCCGATCCCATGGGAGTTCCACCCAACTTACAACATTTGTCGATCCAATGTACAGCTTTCCGACGGACGGGCCCCCCAATAATATGAGCCGGACCGTATCCGCGGGTAGCATCACATACATTGACCGTTGATGGAAGGTAGGAACATTTAAACAATATTTAAATTTCCTTTATTTATCTTGATATAAATTTTAAATCATATTTAAAATGAGGGATTTTATTTATTAAAATTATTTGTCTCATCATATTTAATTTATTGCATGCATTGCCGGATTCACGCAATTTATGTCTAAACATGCATACAATCATAATATCACATATTATATAGGATGATCGATTCCATTTCTAATTGACCCGTGGTTGCCAATCACGGGTCTTAGTCCAATCCTAGGTAATATGCAGTATGCAAATGCAATCCTATTACATATGCTTCCAATTTACATTTCTTCAGTCTTCATTGTCTGCTGGGCCCACCATCTTCAAATCTTGATCTCCCACTAAATCTAATGTATTTACAATAAATAACAATGACAAGTAGGGGATACATTTTTAGGGGGTGGGAACGGGCTATAAACCAAGCCCACTTTTATTACATATGACATTCATATCGGGCCATAAACCAGGCCCATTAATAAAACCAACAACAATAAAGACAAAATGTAAATTCCTAACATACACCTACAAAATTGGTCATGGCAATCGATCATCCTTATCCAATAACATTTAATTCAAAATTAATTTATTGGATAACATGCTGTGGCAATTCAAATTTAAACAAGATAAAATCATATTTTATATATAAAATCACATTTCACATATAAAATCATATTTTATCTCCATATCAAATAAAATCATATTTTATCTATAAAATCCAATTTTACAAATAAAATCATATTTTACTCAATATATCATAAGATCATATCTTATCATCAATTGTACCAAAATAATTGATTTCAAAATTCAATTTACGGATAAAATATTAAAATTTTCCAAAAATTCAAATTTATCCAAAATCAATTTTAAAATTTACGGACTCGAACAATTCGATCCGAAATCTCGTGAACCAATCAAAAACAATTTTTGACCGGACCAAAAATAAAATTTTAACATATTAAAATTAATTTTTAATAAAATATTAATTTTTCCCGCGGGCCACCCGGGACACTCCCGGGTTGGCCCGCACCCGGGGCGCGGGCCGGGGCAGCCCGGCTGCCCCCTTAGGGCAGCAACGCTTGCTGCCCTGGCGGCGCCTGGCGCCGCCGCTGGGCGGCGCCGAGCGCCGCCCTGGGCGGCGCCGTGCGCCGCCCCTGGGGGCAGCGACCATCGCTGCCCCTTCCGGGCAGCGATCCAATCGCTGCCCGGGTTTCGCCCCCGAAAAAAAAATTTTTTTTATTAAAAATATTTATTTTGTTTCAAAAACCGAGACTCAAAAATTTTTGTACAATTGATTAATTCAATCGATTGATCTGAGCAACCTGGCTCTGATACCACTGTTGGAAAACTGGCGGTCTCAGATCAATCACGATTGATACCCGGTGCAGCGGAAGTTTAAAAATTTTGTTATGGAACAATTCCATAGTGTGGGTATCAACCGTTCAACGATTAAATTATTGTGTGTGTAAAATTTAAATAACAGTTATTAAATTTTACCTCCAATCTCGCAACGAGATTAATGGACACCAACAGATTTTATCTGCTCTTGTTGTCTCTCCCTGGAACCGATGAACTCCTTCAATCAGGTCCACGAACAGAGGTTTAATCCCTCTGATAGATTGCACTAGAAAATCTATCAGAAGTTTTCTGCGAAGAGAATAAACGAATCTGATTCGTTATTCCTTACTGCGATTCAAAATCACAGACCGGAATTTTCTCGGGCAGAGGGAGGGAGAGGCGGCCGAAAACGTTTTTGAGAGGGGCTAGGGTTTCGAAAATCCTGTCTCAAAATTATGACCTATTGTGTGTAATTTCTGTACTGAAATAACTTATTTATAATGCAGGCCACTAACACCTTAGGGCCCATTAGTCATAAGCTGGGGCCCGACAAGCAAAGCCCACTCGTTCAGAAATTAATATAAAATTCATCGTGACTCCGATTGATGAAACGATTTCACCAATGTGCACAGAAACCATTTCTGCACGTTTTAAAGTCAAAATAAATTTTCCTGAATCCGAATTCAGTGGTTTCCAAAAATGTCCATCCCTATGTCATTTTAGGAAATCCTACTCCCTTACTCTTATTTAAGAAGTCCAACTCCTTAGTTCATTAAATTTAACTCTTTAAATTTAACTATCTCAACGGGGATTAAAACTCCATTACACTGTGTGACCCTCAATGGTTCAGGGATACAGCTAGCCGTGGGCTCACAACTCCTTGTGACTCGGAACAACACTTTCCGACTTGCCCAACGAATCATGGTAAAGCGCCTAGCAACATCGCCCCATGATTCCCTAGGTATCACTGATAGTGCCTACAAGAACCAGTAGATTTTGGTTAGCGTACAGTACGGTCCCTTCATCCATATATCCCGATCGAATCAACAACCATTGGTATATCGAGAGTCGCTCAAGATTCGATAACTATGCAATGCATCTTGAAGATCAAATTAGTGACATCGCATGTGCTACTAAGAAACCATTTCTTAAATCACATCAAGTACTCTGGCCAGAGATTTGTCACACTAATATCTCCTCAGATCGCATAGGATATCCACACTCGCAAGTATGTGGTGAATCCTTGACAACAATGCATTGACTCCTATATGTGTCGTAACTGTACCCAATCTCGACACCTGATGACCCCCTCAGAGTCGGTAAACGAGTCAAAGCACAGTACTAGCATATAGAGTCTCCATGATGTTTCAAGTCGTAAGGACTAATGGTGTACAACCAAAACCGCGGACTTTATCCAATCGATAAGTGATAACCACTTGGAAAGTCCGGATAGGGTAGTTCGACTATTCATCCTATGAATATCCATTTGCATGCTTCGAACATCTCCATGTTCCCTACCAATGAAACGTGGTACTCCGCATCGCAAATGCTAGTCTCAAACTCGAGCGATCCTTATCCTTATTATCGGACGGCTCAATCGACTAGGAACGGTTTTAGAACATACAGTGACTATAAGATGTATTTCATGATAGACATCTCCATGTTCTACCACATCTTACATACACTATAGTATATTCAAGGTCTTTATCAAAACAACAATAGTATATCACAATATAACAATATGAAGTAATATAAAGTCATTGCCATAAAAGTGTAAATAATATTAAACAAAAGATTGTTCATACAAAGAGTCATCAAAGCCCATAGCCACACAGTTGGCTCACTGGGCACCCACTCTTACATAAAGATCGTAAACGACCACAACTATATCAAGTTTCATACATGTATTCCAAAACCAACATAACTAAGGTTTAGTGCTTCTAAAGTTCAAGACATCATCTACAACCCGAGTCCTCACGTGCTAGACTCTCTCCCAGCTGTCAATGACGTCGATGACCAGCTCTTGCCCCATCTGTTGTCATGCACACATATAAAACAAGACAACAGCCGGATAAACTCCGGTGAGAAAACATTTTCAGTATAACCAACATATAGAAATCGTTAAATAAATCATCTTGACTCTATTTAAACTCGACTCAACAAATAGAGTATGTAAACGCTTTACATACAAATTGATTCATATAACTTCAAAGCCATCAAGATTCATAACTGATCTTGACATGGATATCCATCTAACGAGTTCGTAACCGACTCGCAAATAAGGTTAACAGCAACCTTGGCATAGAATCAATTCAATATAGCATCATATCAACTCGAATATAAAGATCCACTACCTGTGATGGATCGACAACATCACAATCAAATCAAAAACATAAACAAGTATGTGGTTTTTGCGGGCCAACTCAAGATTAGTCGTTCTTGAGTTTCAAAGTTCCTACTTCGCGATGTCTTCATTATACCTTCGTTTATTTTGATTCTGAACTCTTCAAATCTAAAAGATACAACCAAAATACATATATCAACTTCATTCCAATCTATCATATCAAAATCGAGTCAAAAACAACATAAGATCATCGATCAAACTCATTTCAAGCCTCAATCCAACTTCTTCGGTTCAAAGTCGTTGTCTCGAGTCGTTGGCCTTCCAAACTCAACTGAAACGGAAGAATAAAATTCCATAACATTCACATCATCAAGATAAGTGTTTCAGCTTAGCTATCGAATAACAACACAGTCCAAAAACTCGATTAAACGGCGTAGCGATTCAAAATCGGTAACCGACGTAATCCCGAAACCATTTCTAATTTCAAAACCCAATCATACGTATATTCAAGTCAATAACCAGCTGATAAATCATTCAAATCCTCATCTCAATAGCTATAAAAATCGATTAACATGCTGAAATCAAGATTGGATACATGTAATACAAACTTCTCAATCCGATTTCGATATAGAATCGCATAAACGTCGATAAACATAATCGAAAACTCAACATCTGATATCTGCCCTTTATTGATTTTGAAATCCATATAACACAACATAAAACTTACACGAGATCGAAACCCTCATCGTAAGGATTCCAGAACACTTTATGGAATCGAAATCGAACAACTAGTTCAAAAGTTACGAGACTTTGAAGATTGCAAATCCAAAAGAAACGAAAGGAACTCGGATTCTCTGTTCTTGAATTCTGAATTTGATAAGAAAGATACACGTATACATGCTGATAATCAATTCAAAATCTGATAACTTTAATTCTATTTGCACTTTAGTCCCTCAATTCTTCAATAATTGCAATTCGGTCCTCGGCCCTTATTTTAATTCAATTTCAATCCTAAATAATTTAAGAATATTAGAATTTAAATCGAAACTCTAAATATTCCTAAATTAAATATACTCGGATTAAAATTAAATAAATTCGAATTAATATTAATTAATCCCGGGCGTTACATGAATCGTCATCCAATTCATGAATTTTGGTCATCTTATGTCATGTGTATTATTTGAAATATATATAAGTGAATACATCGTTCATTATTTAATGAGATCACGTGTAACAATATTATTCATTGCTCAATATTTACAATTATGTAATTAGGTGTACCAAAATTTTAAGACGACCCGTGTATTTAAACTTCATTATTAAAATAGCATACATAATCTTTGGATCTGGCACAATACATGAGCAAGAATAGTACATATGTGGCTTAATTAAGTATATAATATTCTAATTTTTGGTATAAAATTGTGGGTCACAAAGATCGACCTTGACAAATAAAATTAAACTAGATTCGAATTGTCCCTAATTATGAATAATTCCAAATATATTTGGAATAATCTTGGAAATTTATTTCACAAGTATATATGAAATAGGAATGATGGACTCATTCTTTGCACACCGACAAATATGTTATGATTTGGTACATAATACATATCGTGAACCTTATGATGAGTTTTCGTTCTCATTTGAATAGTCACCCAATTCCATTAGTGTTGCTCATCTAATGTCATGTGCACTACTTTGACAAATATATAAGGAAAATTCTTTGTTCACTATTCAATTTGATCACAATTTGTGATGTCTAGCATTGCATAATTAAATATACTTCTAAAGCTCAAAAGTTGTTGAATATGATATTTATGTTAGTCATGACTTAGAAAATCGAATCACAAGAGTTAATTTTATGTGATTAAAATAATCTCATAAAATAAGATCATGATTTTTCTACATATTTAATACGAATTAGTTAATTAAACGCACAAAAGAATATGGATTACCCTTGAAGTATGCTTTAACTATTTCTTGTTTTGAACGGATATGAGCCTCAAGCCTCCAAACCCTCAAGCCTTCTCCGATATTCTCTCAAAATCGAACATAGGATTATTTTTGTGTGATCACAACTTTCTGTCAGCGTATACCCTAATAAAACTAGAACCAAGAAGGGAGTGGATGGGATGAAGTGTACCGACAGCGCTTAATAATGAGGGGTAGGTGGTAGTCAAAGTCTTTGATTGGTCAATGTCCACTAGGAGAGTGTGATCCTCATGGCCCACAATATTTGTCCTACAATCGGAACACATTGTTTTTGATTGAATAATATTTATCTCATCCCTGCGTACTATTTGTGCTCAATCTCGCAGTCACATGTTTTGAAAGATGAGTGTGATTAGAGTAAATGGTAGTTTTCAAAGATGAGAAAACATCATATTAAACAAGTTATGAGTTTGGATTTTGGAAAATATACCCCTATTGTATACATTGGATGACAATGGATATCCACAAATGGTGCTCTCATTTCATGATCAATGTCTTTCTCCTACACCTTAGACAAGAGTGGGGCAAGATACATTACTAGACAAACACTTGGGTGATGGTTCTACCAATCTCTAGGGATTGAAAAATCCTCTCCACTTGTGTCATGCAGTGTATTATAGGATACTGGTGCATGTTAACATGGGCATGCCTTCTTGTTCCGTAAATCAAAAAGATTATTCTACATAATTCTGATATTGTTCTTAATACATGACATTTTGATCCAAAGCCACTTTCACTAGGAGAGTGTGATCCTCATGGCCCATAATGTTTGTCCTACAATCGGAATACATTGTTCTCGATTCAATAATATTTATCCCATCTTTGCGTACTAGTTGTGCTCGATCTCGCATTCACGTGTTCTGAAAGATGAGTGTAATTAGAGTAAATGATAGTCCTCAAAGATGAGAAAGCATCATATTAAACAAGTTACGAGTTTGGATTTTGGAAAATATAAACCTATTGTATACATTGGGTGGCAATGGATATCCACAAATGGTGCTCTCATTTCATGATCAATGTCTTCCTCCTACACCTTAGACAAGAGTGGGGCAAGATACATTACTAGAAAAACAATTGGGTGATGGCTCTACCAATCTCTAGGGATTGAAAACTCCTCTTCACTTGTGTCATGCAATGTATTATAGGATACTGGTGCATGTTAACATGGGCATAGCTTCTTGTTCCGTAAATCAAAAAGATTATTCTGCATAATTCTGATATTGTTCCTAATACATGACATTTTAATCCAAAGCCACTTTCACTAGGAGAGTGTGATCCCCATGGTCCACAATGTTTGTCCTACAATCGTAATACATTGTTCTCGATTCAATAATATTTATCTCATATCTGCGTACTAGTTGTGCTCGATCTCGCATTCACGTGTTCTGAAAGATGAGTGGAATTAGAGTAGATGATAGTCCTCAAAGATGAGAAAGCATCATATTAAACAAGTTACGAGTTTGGATTTTGGAAAATATACCCGTATTGTATACATTGGGTGGCAATGGACATCCACAAATGGTGCTCTCATTGGGTTATGATCAATGTCTTCCTCCTACACCTTAGACAAGAGTGGGCAAGATACATTACTAGAAAAACACTTGGGTGATGGTTCTACCATTCTTTAGGGATTGAAAACTCCTCTCCACTTGTATCATGTAGTGTATTATAGGATATTGGTGCATGTTAACATGGACATGCCTTCTTGTTCCGCAAATAAAAAAGATTATTCTGCATAATTTTGATATTGTTTCTAATACATGACATTTTGATCCAAAGCCAAAATGTAGATGATGAATATATTGTTCATTGTTCAATGAGATCACATGTGATGATATCATTTATTGTCTAATATATACGATTGCGTAATTAGATGTACTTCTAAACTTTTACATTCATTGATTATGATATTTAGACATCAATTAACAAAAAAAAAAAAAAAACAACAATTATATTTGAACTTCATTATTATAAGAACATGTGTGCCCTTGGGGTCTGGCACAACATATGAGCAAGAAGAGTACAAATGTGGCTTAGTTGCGCATATAATGTTCTATTTTTAGGGATAAAATTTTGGGTTACTAAGGTAGTACTTGCCAAGTAAAAGTAAATTAGGTTCGAATTTTCCTCGATTTGGCTAATCAATGCATAAATATTGAAGTTCATATACTAGCGTCGTCTTACAAATTTAGCTAGTCAATGCATAAATATTTTTTGAATTTAGAAATACATCTAATCATGTAATTGTAAATATTAAGCAATGAATAATATTGTTGCACATGATCTCATTGAATAATAAAAAAATATGTATTATCTTATATATTTGCCAAAATAGTACACATGACATAAGATGACCAACACTCATGTAATTGGATGATGATTCCGAGATTGTTCCAAATTAATTTAGATTTATTCCAAATTCAGAAGAATTCGAACCTAATTTATTTTAGTTGGTTGACATGTTCTTCTTAGTAAGATTACTCGAATATATATTTATATATTCCATCATAAAATTTATGTATATATATATATTCGATCATAAATTTTTTTACACATATTTAATCTTAGTAAAACAATTTATCAACCTAGAAAGACAAAGAACTATGCTAAATTATACAAATTATGTACTATTACCTTAAATTTTTGTACCAGAAATACAGAACACACATACAAATTGGTTTGCCGAAGCTTGAATAACAGATTGAATCACCTTGAGTTTACAACATGTCTTCCTACTAATTAATTATTGGCATACTTACATCAACCCCAAGAGCATAACCATATAATAAAAATAACTCAAAATTATTTTTCAGCGATCCATGTTCAACAGATAATATAGTCATTTCTTCAGATAACATACTCGCAGTCGATTAGTTTCCATCTTCACTGTCTTTTTATTTGTCCTAATTTCTTCTGTGTCACGGGATACTCCAATGAAATCACAATATGCATTAACAAGCAGATTCAAAAAAAAAATCAAGAACCAAAATAAAGTTTAAGAAAAATTGGATTTACCATAATCACTTAATCATTACAAATTAATAATTATTCCAGTGAAGCAGCCAACAATATAAACAGAAACCATATAACAAATTCAAGAACAAAAACATAAAAATAGAGATAAACACATGAAAATGAATAAATAAAAAATAATTTATGAACCTTAACATACAATTGAAGGATTTAGAGTAAAAAAATCCACTGTGACAACCAAATAAATAAATAAGTATGTTTTTATCAAATTAAATAACAAAGCACTCGCAATTGTCGATAAAGAATTCAAAGTCAAGCATTTATCACAAAATTTACAAACTTCTGCATAATCATTCAACAATTTCGAACAATTAATCAAAGGAAACAAATAAATAATTTAAACAAAAAAGTGACCACAATCAACACTAGAACACTACAAATTTGGGACAAAGGGACACAATTGAGAATTAAAAAAAAACACCAAAAATCAACACCAAAACGCAGAAACCTTCAAATATTTGCGAAAAAATGATATTTAATCGATTTTCAAGATGAAAACATATTTTGAAAAAAAAAACCTTCAAACTTTTTCTGGGTTTCATATCCCTCTTCACCTACGACCATTTATAGATTTCATTCTCAACCCAATCAATAAAAAGCATAACATTCAATATAGTAAGACTAAGAAATGAAGATCGGGGCTTTATTCTTAACACATTCTACATCAACAAAAATAATAACAAGATCACATTTTTAGACAGATGATTTGAATATTACAAGGAATATCCACATAATATTTATAATCCATTACTAAACTATGAAAATTGATAATGAAATCATTATAATCGAGAACAATTACAAATTTTAGATAATCAATACACAATTGATTGAGATGAACTACAGACCCACTTATATATATAAAACCTAAATGATGTCCATCAAATTTGTATAATTCATGCGATGTACGAAACTTCAACATAACCACAACACAACATACAAAACACTTAAAGAATCACTCAATTGGAAAAAGAAAAAAAAAACCCAATCATCCGGATGGAATTGCATCTAAAAATTTCTTAATTTTTCAGAAAAAAAAATCTACCTTAAACTTGTTTCGATGTTGGATCTTCGCAAAGATTTTCAAAATCTAACGATTCTTCGCTTTAAACTCCTTTCGCCTCAGTTTATTGCACAAAACATTGACACAAATATATTGATCGTCGTTGATTTAGCCGTTAATGAATGGTTCAAGTAGAAGGCAAATTGGGGAAAATTTTGATTGGAAAGAGTGAAAAAAAAAGCTATTAAATAAATATTTATTGATCAATGAGTATTAGTGGATTTTCATATTATTTGAGGATAATTTCATAATTTCACCTCAATTGAAGAGTCCAAACAAATGACAGGCTTGTGTCAAAGAGCTGAAAAAAAGAAATTCTAAATCAGGGACGGACAAACATCAGTTTTCTAATTGAGATTTAAAGACAATTTCCCCTTGTTTCAAATTCAAAAATTAATAACTTTATAAATACAAATATAATTAAAAACAAAAAACAAAAAAACTAACCGATTCTCTAACATTTATTCGGAACACACGTGAAAAAACATCCGCATCAAATATGTCATGATCCACTAATATATATATAAAGTAACTTACTAAGAAGTTTTAAAAAAAGAATGTGAAAATAGCACTAGGCATAGCTATAAAGTTCCAACCAACATCGCAAGCTCATATTTTATTCTCACAACCGAATCCATCTTTGACAGCACATGAGCGAGAGACTGAACAAAGATGAACTATTTACATGAAGAGAGAGAAGCACACCTAAATAGCACATATATAATACATTACTTTCCCTTATTCTCACACGACGACGGGGGGTTTTATGCCCAAGACACTAACGAAGCAAATGCAACAAATATTACATACCCAATATTGTGCTCATTAAAAACTACAGAACATGGTGTAAGATTATCTTGCGTCTAGGTTTGATGTGTGATAGAAGATTTGGCTGGTTCTGATGGACCAGTTATGTCTCTGCTACTAATAAAGTTGAAACCGAGATTGCTCGCATATGCTGCCACTAGATTCCCTCCATGCACCCTTCCTTCTGCGGCTGAGCTCGACAATCGGTGGCTTGCAACAGATGGAGGAGTTGACTGGAAACCAAAGTAATTCCAACCACGGTTGGAAGTCAAGATACTATTCTCCATCATTGTTATGTCAGCAGATGTGTGTTCAATAGTGAAGACTCGTTTCAGCTTAGCAGGACGATTGGCCTTAGAATCCTGAACAACTCGTACAGTTGCACCACCATGAACCCTTTTGTCCTGAACCAGAGCACCGTGAGCTGCACATAGTCCAGTCCTCCCCTTAATGAAAGAGTTACAAGGAACTTCTCCGTTGCCAAATTCAGAGTTAAGGCGACCCCAGGAGCATCTCTTTCCTTCACCATGGGACTTGCAGAAATCAGTGCTGCCCTGAGCACTTTTTCCGCACCCCACAATTTTACATCTCTTGCCTCCACCATGACGGACACAAAAGTTGGTCCGTCCCCTGGCACTCCTTGTGCACTCAGTTACAGCACATCTCTTTCCACCGCCATGCGCAACACAATAAAGGGTCCCTCCATGCACGCTTTTTGGACAGGGACCACTTCCTTGGAAGTTACAACGTTTGCCTCCACCATGGCCCTTACAGAAAGAGGTGCTACCTTCTGCTCCCTTGTCGCACCCTGGGTGTGTGCAGCGTTTGCCACCACCATGTCCCTTGCAAAACAATGTGCTTCCTTGAGCACCTTTGTCACATTCAGGATGCTGACATCGGCGCCCACCTCCATGTGAGATGCAGAGACCAGAAAGACCTTCTGCACTCTTCGTGCAATTCTCTTTCTGGCATCTCTTGCCACCACCATGCCGAATGCACAACCCCGACCTTCCTCTGGCAGCTCTGGTACAGTTATCACCAATGCAACGCCGGCCACCGCCATGGGCAATGCAGAAATCAGTACGTCCTTCCGCGCTCTTTGTACAACCTAAAAACTCACAGCGTCGACCACCACCATGAGCCTTGCAGAATGCAGTCCGGCCTTCAGCTCCCTTGCAGCAGTCAGGACGCTGACACCTGCGACCACCACCATGAGAAATACAACGACCAGAAGAACCTCTTGCTCCCTTCAAACATCCCTCAACTATACATTGTTTAGTATGGCTATTACGCTGTTGTAGTGACTGTAAAAACCCGGAAGTACAGGTGACTGAACTTTTCGGTGCTGTCATAATACTCGAGGAAAGATCAGGAGAAACCAAATTTTGCTTCCTTCCCACCAGAGCCTGGTTTGGATAGTTAAGGTCTTCCATGTTCGCCGGCAACAGAAAAGGTGGAGTTCCTGTTGATCCTTCATCAGCGTTCAAACCTCCAGTATTGGCAACCATCTTGGCAACTTCCCTCAGGGCACCAGAGCTTGGCTGGGAAGCTGCAATATCGGACATAGCTGGCACGCTAGAAAGGCTCAACTGCAGATCAACATTAGGCAACAAATCCAGGGACTTCAAATTATAGCTTCCTGATTTCTCTGGGCCTGATGATTTCTCGCCACCAAGATGAAGGGTGAAGTTCAAATCTAGATCCATCGATGATTCTTCTTCACTTTCCTTGGCAGAAGACATTGGGGTGCATGCAGTAACCGTACTCTGCTTGCTGTCTGATGAGCTTGACGAATTGCAGAGGTTGAGATCTAGAGAAGCTTCAACTTGTTGATTAGCAAGACCATCTACTAAACTCCACTTTCTTTTGACTCCTTTAACAGAAGCAAAGGGGCTTTCAAAACTAGAGGAAACAAGTTGTAATGTTATGTCTGCCTCGCACACTTCTTCAGTTCCATCTCCTCCAATTTGAATGGAGTTAAGCAGATTCTTGAACGCAAGTGGTGTGCGATTAGCAGCAAACCTCAGATTGTGCAATCTGGAATCCATGAAAAAGTAGCTAATGACGCAACTCTCTTATAACAGTCAGCCTGACTTCCGGGGTTAAAATTAATAACTACAATACTAGGGGTTAGATGTCTCTAAAAGAGTACACCATTCCCCCACTGACAAATCCTGAAGTGTCACGTCGATCCATTGGAAGTAAAAGGTGGTCAGAAGTATCCCTTATTAGCAGTAGCGACACATGATACCTTCACAAGAATTCAAGTGTTCCAAAATAATCTGGTAGTAGACCATCCTGCGTAGTAAAGGCACAGACACAGTATCAACCAAAAGAAAACACTAGCACGCATTTAATTTAACACTTTTCCATTACCTAATTTTATATAACTAAAAGGAAGTCATTCCGCCACACAAATTCTCAACAAGAGTCGGCTTTAAAAAGATCTGCAAAGTTCGATTAAGATAAAATCATCAAGAACAACAAAGTTCTATAGCTCGAAAATAATTTTTTAGTACATATATTCTATTAGCAGGTGGACAAATTTAAAGGAGCAGGCGACAAGAGAGCCCCATTCGTCAAAAATATACTGTCGATCTTGCCGGTAGATGGTACAAATTTAAGAAAAGAGAGAAAATCAAAACTTTTGGCATCTGATAAATTATCATTAGACTTGTTTCAGATTACAAGAAGTAGATTCGCATCAATGTCTATGGCATTGACATTTCACTGACGAGATATGCAAGATAGGAATTTTTTTAAAGAAAAAAATATGTAGACTGGAGGAAATTTTAGGCCATGAGGCCAATCAGTAAAAACAAAAGCATGCCAAAAAAAGTCATGTCATCACTCTAAGATCTCTTCCTCACACCTCAAACAAACAAACAAACGGCAAGTGCATAAAGTACAAACATAAGTCAGCTTGAGTTTGTAAATTAAAATAGACAAATAACTCCAATTCCAGGATCATTGTTTTTTTTTCATTTTTTTTCCGATTCTCTACGTCAATAAGAAAACAAATGAAAGAAACCATTCAGCTTAAATCAGGAAATCGATTGAATAGGGGAGACAAGAAACATGCCGCAAAAAGAATACGCAGCCAGAGGCATACCTACTGAAAATCTATCACACGTAGCACACAGCACAAGGTCCGATTAGAGTGATGCAAATATATATCAGAAGAAATGACCAACGAAGTAAATATTTAGTAATCAACCAATTTCTTGTTCCAAATTCAAACGACTGGCCGACATAGTCGAAAAAGAATCAGCACAAAATCACCCAAAAAAGAATTTGTCTACACCAAAACTAAGAAATTACATAAACAAGGAGCGATTCAAAGCAAAATATAAAAAAAAATCCATCTCAAAGATTTTGGAAGCAGATGATGGTGGAAGTCAAAAACACCTAATTCAGGGGCGATTATCACTTGAAAGATCAGCGATTCAACGCATCATCAAACATAGCTAGCGGTGGATACATACATGCACTTAGAGAGACGGCGGCGGTAGCGGTGGAGCGTGAATCTAGGGCTTCGTGAGCGCCGCCAACTTAAAAAAGTGTGCTGGGAAATTTTATTGACCTCCAATGTGCGTCCTTACGGGGAGATTAACGGATACTGACAAGAAAGCGCACGTTAACATTAAACGGCGTACGATAGCATTTAGATTTTTTATTTTTATTTATATTTTATCCCTGCGAGGGGTTTGTGAAAATTCATTCGATCTCCAACTCCGCATCAATCAATAAAAAATAATTATAAATGGTAAATATTTTATTTCAATTGAATTTCATAAGAAATCCCTTTTTATCGGTAAAGTGTTACTTAAATTTATAATTATATTTTTATTATATTATTTTATTTGTGAATATTTTTATGTTTTTTTATAAAATGATTTTTATTTTAAATATTTTAATCCTATTATTAAATATATCTTCTATTCTTATTATTAAAAGTATGAGATAAGTAATTTTTTTTGAAATTATATTTTAAATTGTTAAATATTTTTAAAATTTACATCATTTTTAATATAAAAATAATGTTTATTTTGCAATGGTCAAGTTCAAGTTCCAATAAAAAAAAGACTTGGATTTGCTTAAAAATTATAAAGATTTTGAAGAAATAAAATTTAAATTTTTTTAGACAATCGAGAGTTGGACAACACTTCACTCAATTGAAAGGTCATAATAAATTTATTTATTTAAATAATTAAATTGGACCATTTTTTTATTTGCGGCGATACGACATAGGAATGAGACGCTAATCTTTCCTCACCTAAAACCGCAAGCGCGTTCCCGTTTGAAGTGACATTTTTTATTTATTTAATTTAATTAATAATATTATTATAATGATTATGATTATTTTATTTTATTATTAATTATTTGCGGCACATTGCCACCGCTGACGCTGCGATCTGGCATTGACCTTGTCGAATAGGTTGATTATTATTATTATTATATTATAAATTTTAATACAGAGTTTCTCGTAGATATCATATGTTTGAGCTGATTATTATGATATTATATATATTAGATTTCTAGTTGATGTAATATACACGTTATTACATTTAATTAACCAGAACGAAAAAAAAAAAAAAAGACAGCGTAAATTATTTATACTATTGTATAATAAATATATCAAGCAATTAAGAACTTTTTATACTACCAGAATTTAGTGTGACTATGCGCGTGCGACACCAATTGATTTTACGAAAATGCACCAACTTGAACACCTTTTTTAAAAAATATATTAGTGTGATTTGTATATTTTAGGGGCATAATCATAAAGCAGTTCTCTTTATTTTGTTTCTTGAGATGATATGATTAAGCAATCATATGATATTAGAGACGATGATATTTCTCATACATAAGTAGCAAGCTATATCATCTTAGTGACCGAATATCTTTACTATTTTATAATATATAGTTAAGAAGCTTATAAAAATTGCTTTGGATGCGGTGTGAAGACACCAATTTTTCTTTTCGGTTGTACCCTTCTCCTTCACAAGTAATTTAATACCCTCGGTTGTATTTAATGACAAAAACTGATGAACGACAATATTGTAATACTAATTACTCATTTCACTTTCTTCCCTTTCTTACTTAAGGTTTCCAACATAGGCTCTGAATTTTTATATATGTTGAAAAAGTTGAATGAAATAGACAAGATAATAATAAAAGATTGTTTGTCCCACATTGGAAAAAGTTTAATGTGTTCACTTTCTTAATTAGTCCAACTTTGGATTATGGAATTGAGCTCTTAGGCCACCGAAAGTTTTGTAACGGGGCAAGACGCTAGTCGATGAACCAACACACACACGAGCGAGGTCGGCGGAGCCGTGCGGTGGAATGAGGCTTCTGATCCTATTATTATTTTTGGACAAAATTTAATTAAAATAATTTTTATTATTATTTTATTGAATTCAGTTGCACCACACCTCACGCGGGCAGCAGAATTGGCAAGGCAGAGCACACTGCGCTTGTGCGAGCGGATAAAGCGCGTGCTTAGCCAAATCTAAGAGTCCAGGTAAAAAACTTTGCGCTAAAGCGCACGATTCTGTCGCTCGAGCGCGCCATCTGTATATTCCGAATGGGTGTAACCTTTTCGAAACTTTTTCGCTTTGGGTTGGGTATTTCGATAAAAGAACATGTTCCTTGGACATCAGCGATTATAAATAGATTGCTCAAGTATGCAGAAAAGATCACGTAATAAAAAAATGATCTTCTGTTTCTGCCTTTCCCCACTCTTAAGAAAGAAAGTTGTTGCATTATTTTGTCCGCTGAAGTTCTAGATATTTGTCGTGCTGCATTATCTTGAACACGAGTCGTTGTATCTTACGGACGTTTGCCGCTACTGCTGAAGCACTGTTGCGGGGCAATTCGTCTTGCGAAAAAAGAGTATATTCTTGCCTCGACAATCCAGGTCGTTTTCTCATCCAGAAAAGTTGATATCTTGATTAACAAACGCAAGACGAATTTTTATTTTGTTTTTTAAAGATGTCAATTGTGTCGTTCACTCCGTTGGCTACCGCTCCCACTCACGGTGAAAAATCGCCCAAATTTTTTGGTGCTGACTTCAAACATTGGCAACATAAGATGTTGTTCTACTTGACTACACTAAGTCTATCAAAATTTCTCAATGAGGATCCCTCTGTCGTCACTGAAGGCAACTTCGACACACAACGAAGGACTGCAGTTGATACTTGGAATCATAGCCATTTTCTCTGCAGGAACTACATATTGAATGAACTAGATGACACACTATACAGTGTCTATAGTTCAGTCAAGACTGCCAAAGAACTGTGGGATTCCTTGAAAAAGAAGTACAAAACAGAGGATGCAAGCGTTAAAAAGTTTGTTGCTGGCAAGTTCCTTGACTTTAAAATGAATTACGTCACAAAAACAGTGATGAGTAAAGTTGAAGAAATTCAGATTATTCTTTATAACTTATTTGCCAAAGGGATGGAATTCAATGAACCTTTCCAAGTTGCATCCATCATAGAAAAGATACCTCCATCATGGAAAGATTTCAAAAATTATCTCAAGCACAAATGTAAAGAGGTGAAACTCGAAGAACTCATTGTGAGACTTTGAATTAAGGAAGATAACTGCAAAACTGAATCAATATGGTACAAGAGAAAATTAGAGGATGAAGCAAAAGCCAATCTAGCAGAGGCAAGCCACAACCACAAGAGGAAGCTCCCAAACAATGAAAAGAAACAGGGGAAGGCAAAGAAATTCCAAGAAAGTTCCTACAACTGTGGCAAACCGAATCACATGGAAAGAGATTGTCGCCTTCCCAAGAAAGAAAACAGAAATCAGAAACCAAGGCAAGCAAATATCGTAGAGGCGAGGTATGTACCTTTAGATATTTCTAATATTTATCTAAGTGTTGTTATCTTTGAGGCCAATTTGGTGGATAATCCAAGAGAGTAGTGGATCGATACTGGATCTACAAGCCACATTTGTGCCGAAAGAGAGATGTTTTCCACCTATACCAACGTTGGTGATAGAAAACTATTTATGAAAAACTCCAAAACCTCAGACGTTGGTGGAGTAGGGAATGTGGTGATAAAAATGACCTCTGGGAAAGAAATAATGCTGAAGAATGTCTGCATGTACCAGACATTCGCAAGAACTTAGTTTCTGGTTCCCTTTTGAGTAAGGCAGGTTTTAAACTTGTATTTGAGTCGGACAAGTTTATTTTAACTAAATTTGGTGTTTTCATTGGTAAAGGGTACCAAGACAGTGGTCTCTTTAAACTCAATGTATTTAATGTTATCCGCCAAGAGGCGGAGAATAAAGTTAATAATTCTGCTTACTTGATTGAAAGTTCTATTTTATGGAATGAAAGACTAGGACATGTTAACTTCAACACTTTGCAAAGAGTACTTGTCAATTTAAATGTAATACCTGCATTTAAAAGAAATCCAAAACATAAGTGTGAGATTTGTGTTGAAACAAAATGACTAAAGCTTCATTCCATTCCGTGACAAGAAACTAAGCCACTTGAGTTAATACACACTGATGTATGCGATTTAAAATATGTGCAAACTCGAGGTGGAAATAAGTATTTCATAACGTTTATAGATGATTGCACAATGTACTATAAGGTATACTTATTAAGAGGAAAAGATGAAGCTTTTGAAGCATTCAAAACATACAAGAATTAGATCGAAAATCAACTAAGTACAAAGATCAAAATGATTCGAAGTGATCAAGGTGGAGAGTATGTTGCTCCATTTGAAGAATTCTGCCTAAATTCTGGCATAATTAATCAAACTACAGCCCCATACTCACCTCAATCCAATGGAGTTGCAGAACGCAAAAATCGCAGTCTAAAGGAAATGATGAATGCGTTATTACTCAATTCTGGGTTATCTCAAAATATGTGGGGAGAAACGATATTGTCTGTGAATCACATTCTTAATAAGATACCATAAAAAGTAAAAGATAAAACTCTATATGAACTATGTAAAGGTCGTCAACCATCCTACAAATACCTCAAAGTGTTGGGATGTTTGGCTAAAGTAGAAGTACCAAAGCCAAAACAAATAAAAATTGGGCCTAAAACGGTTGACTGTATATTTATTGGTTATGCATACAATAGTAGTTCATATCGATTCTTAGTACATAAGTTAAAAATTCCTGATCTAAATGAAGGAACGATCATGGAGTCAAGGAATGTTGTATTCTTTGAAAATGTTTTTCCTTGTAAAGAAAGGAAAGAAGTAGGTTCGAACAAAAGAACTTATGAAAGCACAACTGTCAGTGCACAAAACAATGAAGAACCAAGACGAAGCAAGAGAGCTAGAGTTGAAAAGTCTTTTGGTCCTGATTTTCTAACATACATGTTAGATAATGAACCAAGAACTATTCAAGAAGCTTTGTCAAATCTTGAGGCTCATTTCTGGAAAAAGGCAATACAAAATGAAATAGATTCCATCATGAATAATAATACTTGAGAGTTGGTTGATCTCCCTATGGGTTGTAAACCTTTCGGATGCAAGTGGATCCTTATAAGAAAATACAAGGAAGATAGATCTATAGATAAATACAAAGCTCGCTTGGTCACTAAAGGTTTTAAACCAAAAGAGGGATATAATTTCTTCGACACATGCATATTCTCTAGTTACAAGAATCACATCCATTCGTATTCTCGTAGTCATTGATGCATTGCATAATCTTGAGATTCACCAAATGGATGTCAAAACTGCTTTCTTGAATGGAGAACTAGAAGAAGAAATCTATATGGAACAATCAGAAGGTTTTGTAGTACCCGAAAAAGAAAGAAAATTATGTAAACTTATCATGTCCCTTTACGGAGTCAAACAAGCACCAAAACAGTGGCATGAAAAATTAGACACTACAATGTTGTCAATGGAGTTTGGTACTCGGGAAATCCTTGGTTAAGTGAGGAACTAGTTCGAGGAACTAAGCGGAGACAAAGGTGAAAACCAGGTCAAAACAGTTGCAAGAAAGTGAGACATGTTGAAGTTAGTGGGATAGTTAGTAGAGCAAGTGCGTTAGTGCATCAGCTCGAGGAACTTGACAGTTAAAATAAGACATCAGAATATTTTGAATATTGGCTAAGGACGAGAAGTTATCAGATCAAACCAAGTCAAATGAAAGTGGAGAAAGTGGAGAGGTAATGTGACCCATGTTGTTGAATTTGTGGGATGACAGTTAGAGCATCTGTCTAAAAACCCCACCCCCATTGCAGGGGTGGGGTTTTTAAAATTTTTTATAAACTGGTCCCAAAATCTTGGGACCGTGTTAATTTTTTTTTTAATTTTTACACAATTGCAAGTGGGGGGAGTGACACATGCGTGAGCAGCAGAAGGCAGCGAGACCGCTGCCTGCTGCTGTCTTTTTATTTTAAATTCTTTTTTAATTTATTATCTATACTAATTTAAAATTTAAATTGGATAAGGCAACAACTGATTTTTTTTTCAACCACATTTTTTCAAATTTTGTTTTTTTTTTCCAATAGATATTTTATATTATATTATTTTTTTATTTTAATTTTATTCATAACGGCTATTTTTTTGAACTATAAATATACCTATTGAGGTTTCATTTTTTTCATCTCATTCACAATATCCCCTTCTACATCTTCCTTCCTATTTTCGTAAATTATCCAACATGGATGAAAATCAAATCAGAGCTTTCATGAATTACTTGAACTCTTCAAATACTGGAGAGAATTCATCTTCTCAAACTTCGAATGTGCATGCTACTCAATACTCTCAAAATTTCTCAACCATGTCATACGTACCACATCACCCTCATAATTTTCAGATTCCTCCAAATTTTCCAATTAATCCGAGTAATGTCCCTCGAGCTCCACATTTTATGCAACCTTATGAGTATTTTTCGATGATGAGTAACGCACTTTACATGGGGCCTCCTCCTCTTACTGGATTTCAAAATCCAACAGCATCCACATTCCCTTCAGAAGAATCAAGAAGGTCTAGTTTAGAGGTTACAACACCAACTTCCGTACCAGAGTCTCAATTTCCTCCACATTCGTCTCAATTTGGGCTCGATAACATTACCCTAGATAGGAATATAGAGACGGGCTATGAAGAAGATGATCGAAAGAAGAAGAAGACTGCTTGGTCATTGGAAGAAGATAAGGTGCTCGCTAGGTCATGGATTTATGTAAGTACCGATCCAATTATTGGCAATGCACAAAAAGATGAAGCTTTCTGGAAACGTATTACAGAAGAGTACAACGAACATCGTCCTGCTGAAACTGTGGAGAGACAATTGAAGTAGGTAAAATCACATTTTTTTAACTTTCAAAGATTGGTGAGTGAGTTTAGTGGAATTTATAATAAGTGGCATAGCAATCGTGCAAGCGGTTGGAGTGACGATGATATATTAGTCAAAGCACATGAAGTGTGGATGAGCATTAAAAAAAAAAAAGCTTTTCAAGTACGAACATGTTTGGAAAATTCTTAGAGAATGTGAAAAGTACGCTCCACAATCAGGAGGCGATCATTTGCGGAAAAAGACAAGGACATCTGAATCAGGAACATACACATCATCTTCTAATCCGGACACTAGTGTTGATGTAGATGAATATGAAGTTTGCACTTGTCCAATTGGCCAAAAGGCAGCTAAGAGGAAGGGTAAATAAAAGTTTACAATGTTGGAAGAGGCGATCAAAGAAAGCATGACTAATGTGATGGAAAAATTGACAACATTCACTAGCAAAAACTGGAGAAATTGAAGGGTTTCAATGCTGCTAATGAAAACAAGAAATCTGAAATATTTCAACAGGAGTATGACATCCTCATGAAAGATACCACATAAATGACAGAGGAACAGCTTCGCGTGCATCTCCATGCTTGTGAAATGATTAAGAAAAAATGGGGTATGTAATTCATTTGAATTTGAATTTGTAGTTGTACTTTCGTTTGTATTTGTGTTTGTATTTGTGTTTGCATTTGAATCTGTACTCGTACTTTTATTTATCTGGTTTGTGTATTTTGTTTTTGTTAGGAATCAATCCAATAATTTGATGTTCCGAGAATTCACAGACAAACGATCACACAGATAAGAACAATAATCCCAGAAAGCAGATGAAACCAACGCACACAAATCAATCAACCAACTCACGCGAAAGCGATTAAACGACGCAAGTATTTACATGGTTCGGCAAAGATTTGCCTACGTTCATGGGAGAGCAACACACACACTTTTATTAATCACCCAACAGAACGACCCAAGCTCAAGAATAGAGCTTATTACAGAGATGGACAACGAAAAACTCTCAAGCTAGATACAGACTCAATTCAAGTTTTTGATACTTGAATTCTTCCCGTCACAATCTTCGCTTGTTTCTCTCCTTCTCTCAATATATTCTTAAGAATTTGATTTTCTGTTCTTCTCATTGCGGCAAGCTTCCATCTGTATATATAGAGAATTAAACCGACTTTCATCTTGGGCTTTAGGTCAACAGTAACTTACGGCCCAATTACAAAGTCAACATGGTCCAACCGGATAAGCCTTCATTCATCAGTCTGATCTGCCCTCGTACATTGATCTGCATCGATCTGCCTGCAAGCGTATAGCTTCTCGGACACTTCATCTGACTTCTACCCAAGTCACAATACTCGAGCAATCTATCTGCATGAACTCATCCGAAGATTTATCTGGCCATCAATTCGATCTGATCCCAGTACTCGATCTGCACCGTGAACTCATCTGAACTCCGAGCTCATCTGATCTGTACAATTCGATCCGATCTCTTCTCTATTCCCATTCAATCTGATAGAAGCATACTTTAACAATCTCCACCTTGATTCTTTTAGAAGGAATGCTGCTCTCCATTCTAGCCGCCTTGGCTAATTTCCAATCACCGCATTAACTAAGTCCAAACATTTCTTGAACTTAGCATACGGCAGTGATTAGTCATAGCATCTGCAGGGTTGTCTTCTGATGCTATATTCACAAGGATTACATCTCATTTTTCAATTACATCTATCACGAAATGCATTTTCACGTCTATGTGTTTCGATCGTTCATGATAGACTTGGTGTTTCGTCAAGTGTATTGCACTTTTATTGTCACAGTGCACCATAACTTGATCTTGTTTTACACCCAACTCCGCTATCATTCCTTTTAACCACAATCCTTCCTTTATGGCCTCAGTAATAGCTATGAATTCTGCCTCAGTGGTAGAAAGAGCAACCACTGACTGTAAATTGGGCTTCCAGGTGATCGCTGTGCCATAAAAGGTGAACACATAACCAGTCAACGACTTTCTCGTGTCTAAGTTCCCAGCAAAATCTGAATCCACATATCCAACTACCGGATCAATCCCATCTTGCTGTTTCTCAAACTTCAATCCCAGCCCAGTTGTGTTTATGAGATATCGGAGAATCCACTTCAAAGCTTTCCAATGATTGTTCTCGGATTAGCCATAAATCTTGATACTACACTGATTGCGTATGCCAGATCAGGCCTACTACACACCATTACATATATGAGACTCCCCACTCCACTAGCATATGGAATACCAGCCATCTTCATCTTGTCTTCCTCACTTTCAGGTGACTGATTCACAGATAGCTTCAAATGCTGTCCCAGAGGGGTCAAGACAGATTTTGCATGATTCATATTATACCGCAGAACAACCTTCTTCAAATAGTTCTTCTGACTCAGATGAATCTCCTGTCTTTTCCTGTTTCTCACTATGTCCATGCCCAGAATTCTCTTCGCTTCACCCAGATCTTTCATCTCAAACTCTGTGTTGAGCTGTTGTTTCAAGGATGATATCTTTGTCCTACTTTTACTTGCGATCAAGATATCATCAACGTAAATCAGTAGGTACAAGATAACCTGCATTTCATCCTTCTTCAGATAGACACATCTATCATATTGGCTTCTCACAAAACCAATACAAATCATGAACTCATCAAACCTCTTGTTCCACTACCTAGGACTCTGCTTTAGCCCATACAATAATTTTCTCAGTAAGCAGACTTTGTTCTGGGTTTTCTGATGTAAGAAGCCCTTTGGTTGTTCCATATAAATGGTTTCTTCCAAGTCACCGTGTAGAAACACAGTTTTCACATCCATCTACTCAAGCTCCAAGTTGAGCTGGTTCACCAGTGCTAACATAATCCGGATGGAACAATGTTTGACCACTGGTGAATAGACTTCATTAAAATATATCCCTTCTACTTGATCAAAACCCTTTGCAACCAATCTCGCTTTATACTTGATCTGATCTGTACCAGGAGTTCCTTCCTTCTGTTTATAGATCCACTTGCATCCCAATGTCTTCTGATGCTTCGGTCTGTCTACTAGCTTCCAGGTTTGATTCTTCTCAAGTGAGTTCATCTCTTCATTCATAGCTACAATCCACTTGTTTTTATGTTTACTCGCCATAGCTTCATCATATGTATTCGGCTCTGAATACTCCACCTCCTCTGCTACTGTAATTGCATACCAAGCCAGATCAGCTTCACCAAACCTCTTCGGAGCTCTAATCTCCCTTCTGGTTCTGTCCCTTTCAAGATTATAAGTACTCAAATCCTCTGTTTGATCAATCGCTGTCACATCTTCATCTTGCATCTCTTCTTACTCTTTATCTGGAACAGAAGACTCCACCTCAATCGGTAGTTTATTATTCACACTGATCTGACTGTCCTTTCCATCTGTATTCATTTTATATCCAAGTTTGGATTCATCAAACTTCACATCCCTGGTGTTGAAGCACTTTGGACCTCTTGACTCCAGGTTCCAAACCTTATAACCCTTCACACCATCCGGATACCCAATGAATATACATCTGACTGCCCTTGCTTCCAACTTGTCCTGTTTCAGATGAGCATATGCAAGACATCCGAATACCTTCAAGTTTGAGTAGTCTGCAGGTGTTCCACTCCACTTCTCCATTGGTGTCTTGAAACCAATCGCACTGGATGGACACATATTGACCAAATAGCACGCAGTAGATAATGCTTCTCCCCAGAAGGACTTAGGTAGAGAAGCATTGATCAACATACATCTGACCCTTTCCAGAAGAGTTCTGTTCATTCTCTCTGCCAGACCATTCTGCTGTGGTGTTTTTGCCACTGTTCTGTGTCTGGTAATGCCTTTCTCCTTACATAACTTCACGAACTTATCTGATAAGTATTCCAGCCCATTATCTGTTCTAAGGTGTTTTACTCTCCGATCACTCTTGTTCTCAACTGCCAGCAGCCATTCTCTGAACTTGTCATATGCCTCATCCTTAGTCTTTAAGATGAATATCCATACTCTTCTCGAGTAATCATCTATCAAAGACATGAAGTATCTGCCTCCACCATGAGTTTCTGTCCGAGAAGGACCCCATAGATCTGAATGAATATAGGCCAATGGTTGCTCAGTTGTGTGACTTCCTTGACCAAACGATACTCTTTTTGATTTTCTAAGAGCACAACTATCACACAGCTCAAGTGATTCGATCTTATCTCCACCTAATAGACCCTGTTTAGACAGTTCATGTAATCCCTTCTCACTTACATGTCCAAGCCGTAGATGCCATAGCTTGGTTCTGTCTTGCTGTTCCTGAATACTTGCTGTACTTCCAATAATCGTGTCACCTTGTAGTACATATAGGAGGTTCCTTTTGACAGCCTTCATCACAACAAGATATCCTTTTGACACTGAGATACTGCCTGCTCCTGGTTTGAATGAATATCCTGAGCATCAAGCGTTCCCAATGATATCAAGTTTCTCTTCAACTCGGGCACATACCTCACCTTGGTGAGTACTCTGTCGATCCCATCATGTATCCTTATTCTGATATTTCCAGAGCCCTTTATCCTGCATGATTGATTATTCCCCAACAGTACCATGCCCTGATCTGATTCCTCCAATTTTTCAAACCAAGATCTTATAGGACACATGTGAAAGGAGCATCCTGAATCCAGTATCCACTCGTGGTTTTGATCACTTTTAGAAACCACCAATACTTCCGCCGAGTCATATCCATCTGAAGCTATGACCAGATTACCATCTTCTTTGGGTTTATCCTGCTGCTTCCCTTTCCTTTCCGGACAGTCTCTTTGCAGTGTCCAACTTTCTGACAAGCATAGCACTTCATATTACCCAAGTTTCTGTTCTGGTATCTTCCTTGACTCTTCGATCTGGACTTTGACCTGTATTTCCCACTGGATGTCCTCTTGTCACTTCTGCCCCTTGCCATAAGACCTTCTCCATGTGATTTAGTGTTTGTGTTCGATTTTCTCTGAAGTTCCTTGGATTGAGTAGCAGGCATAACTTCTTCCAATGTTATCGTCTGTTCTCTTCCATATAGAAAAGCATCTCTGAAATTTTCATATGCTTTTGGAAGAGCATTCAGAAGTATCAAAGCCCGATCTTCATCCTCAAGCTTTACTTCAATATTCTCCAAGTCATCCAATATTTTTGTGAATTCTTCGATCTGGTCTTCAAGATTCTTCTCATCCTTAATCACAAAGGAATAAAACCTCTGTTTCATGTACAGACGGTTAGCCAGGGATTTCGTCATGTATAGATT
This sequence comes from Henckelia pumila, assembly GCF_033568475.1. Lineage (NCBI taxonomy): Eukaryota > Viridiplantae > Streptophyta > Magnoliopsida > Lamiales > Gesneriaceae > Henckelia > Henckelia pumila. Next base: position 19,161,935 of record NC_133123.1, on the reverse strand, counting down.
CTCAAGTTTAAGCCACACAGCCGCAGCAGATTCTTCTCTGGCTACCTCTCGAAGAGGTCTATCTCCCAGACAGAGAATAATTGCACTGTGTGCTTTCTCGAGCAATTCATCCTTGTTCTTTATCTCATCGGACATATCCTCCTATTCTTCTTAAGAGCCTCCACCAATCCTTGTTGTATCAGGATTGCACGCATCTTAATCCTCCAGAGCGAGAAATCATTCTTGCCCATAAACTTCTCAATATCAAACTTCATTGATCCCACTATCTTTGCTTGGTTTCCCACAGACGGCGCCACTTGTTAGAAATCAATCCAATAATTTGATGTTTCGAGAATTCACAGACAAACGATTACACAGATAAGAACAATAATCCCAGAAAGCAGATGAAACCAACGCACACAAATCAAACAATCAACTCACGCGAAAGCGATTAAACGACGCAAGTATTTACGTGGTTCGGCAAAGATTTGCCTACGTCCACGGGAGAGAAACACACACACTTTTATTAATCACCCAACAGAACAACCCAAGCTCAAGAACAGAGCTTATTACAGAGATGGACAACGAAAAACTCTCAAGCTAGATACAGACTCAATTCAAGCTTTTGATACTTGAATTCTTCCCGTCACAATCTTCGCTTGTTTCTCTCCTTCTCTCAATATATTCTTAAGAATTTGATTTTCTGTTCTTCTCGTTGCGGCAAGCTTCCATCTGTATATATAGAGAATTAAACCGACTTTCATCTTGGGCTTTAGGTCAACAGTAACTTACGGCCCAATTACAAATTCAACATGGTTCAACCGGATAAGCCTTCATTCATCAGTCTGATCTGCCCTCGTACATCGATCTACATCGATCTGCCTGCAAGCGTATAGCTTCTCGGACACTTCATCTGACTTCTACCCAAGTCACAGTACTCGAGCAATCTATCTGCATGAACTCATCCAAAGACTTATCTGGCCATCAATTCGATCTGATCCCAGTACTCGATCTGCACCGTGAACTCATCTGAACTCCGAGCTCATCTGATCTGTACAATTCGATCCGATCTCTTCTCTATTCTCATTCAATCTGATAGAAGCATACTTTCACAGTTTTCATTTCACTATTTTATGTAATATTATTTTCTTATTCCATGTAATTTAACTTTCATTAAAATAAATTTCACATGATTTGAACTAGTCAGTACATACTAATTTTATAGTTTTTTAGTATATCATAAATTTTTTATTGAACATATCAATTATTAATATATACAAATTAAATTATAAATAAAAAATGAAATTTGGAATAAAAATATATATTTGAAGATAGTTAGTTGATAGTGGGCCCCATAAAAATATAGTTGAAGAGGTTTATGATAACGGAGAGAGGTTTTTAAATATATGAGGTTTTTACTTTTGATGTGGCAGTGATGTGGCAGAACATAAACCCCTTGTAGAGGTTTATGATTACGGATGCCCTTAGAAGGAATCGTCAGATTAAAAGGAAGAAATGAAGGCAGAAAGAAGCTCTCTCTCGCTCAAGAATTCCTAGTACATATTTTCTACTCTTATTTTCGTAGTTCCTCCGGCTTTTCAACATTGCTTTTAAGCAGTTTATTATTGCTTTTAAGCAGTATATTTCAATTCTTTTTATTGTAAATTTTATGCATATTTCCGTTCAATTAATAGAGAAGTAATTTGATTGTCATTATTGAAGTTTTCAGCTTTAATTTTATCACTTTTACAAATCATTTTTTTTTAACTTTCTTTCCGTATTTTGGCACAACACGTGCCACACCCACTCACCATTTTTTGTGTGCAAGAAGCCATGTCATAAAAATTGATGAATAATCAGATGTCACGTCAGTTGTCTAATATTTTATTAAAAAGGAGGAGTTGAATTGTGTAATGTCAATTTTGCCCCTATATCCATATTGTATTAATTGTGTTAAGTTTGTATTGTCCTCTTATCATCTTCATTTATTTTGTTAAATAAATTAATTAAATATGTGTTCTAATTGTGTCCATATACCATTATATTCATATTGTAATTGTGTTAGATTTGTGTTGTCCTCTTATAATTGTGTCCTTCTATTTAATCTCTATTTTCTGTGTATACATGTGTAATTGTGTTAAATTTGTGTTGTCCCCTTATTTTTTTTATTTATTGTGTTAAATAAATATAACTTAAATCGGTGTTTTATTTATCTTTTCGTGTGTTAACTAATTAATTGTATCCACATTGTGATTTGTATGTATTTAAATTATTGTGTCAAATTTTTGTTTAAGATCTTAATTTTAGATAATGCATTCAAAATCAAGCATGATAAAATAATTAACACGTAGTGAAACGTGAAATTCATATGTGTGTCTATGAAAAAATTGCTTAATATGATTAGATATATAAAATATAATGGCTAACGATTGAGTTAAAGATCATAAATAAATTGAGTTAAAATAGACCAAACTGATAGTATTTTTTTTTAAAAAAAAGATATCTTAACTTTAGATAATGCATTCAAATTAAGCATGATAAAAATAATTAACACGTAGTGAAACATGAAATTCATATGTGTGTCTATGAAAAAATTTCTTAATATGATTAGATATATAAAATATAATGGCTAACGATTGAGTTAAAGATCATAAATAAATTGAGTTAAAATAGACCAAACTGATAGTTTTCTTTTTTTTAAAAAAAATGATATAATTAGTAAATTAGCAATATCTTATTTATATATTTAGTAATTAATAAATATAAATATCGCATGACATACTAAATTGATATAAATTTAATTAAAAATTATAAAATATAAAATAATAATTATATAAGCGGTGTGATCGATGCAGTTTTATAAAATAAGATTTGGCACCGCGTCTTATAATGAGCTATTTTGTCTTTAAATTATATATTGTGTCAAATTTGTGTTTGAGATATTAATTTTAAATAGTGCATTCAGAATTAAACATTATAAAAATAATTAACGCATAGTGATAGATGAGATTGATGTGTGTCTATGGAAGAATGTTCTCTTACCTTCTCATTTATGGTGTTAAATAAATAACTTAAACCTATGTTTTATTTATCTTTTTATGTGTTAACTAATTAACTGTATCCACGTTGTGATTTGTACGTTTTTGAAATATTGTGTCAAATTTGTATCCCTCGTGTTGGAGATCTTAATTTAAATAGTGCATTCAAAATCAAGCATTATAAAAATAATTAACACGTAGTGATATATGAGATTGATATGTGTGTTTATTGGAAGAAATTTATTTTATATATATATATATATATATATATATATATATAAAAGTTCAAACAATTGAGTTAAAAATCGTAAATAAATTGGTTAAAATATATCAAACTGATTGTATTCTTTCTTAAAAAAATCGGTGTTATATTTATCTTTCGTGTGTTAACTAATTAATTGTATCCGCATTGTGATTTGTGTATGTTTAAATTATTGTGTCAAATTTGTGTTTGAGATCTTAATTTTAGATAATGCATTCAAAATTAAGCATGATAAAAATAATTAACACGTAGTGAAACATGAAATTCATATGCGTGTCTATGAAAAAATTGCTTAATATGATTAGATATATAAAATATAATGGTTAATGATTGAGTTAAAGATCATAAAAAATTGAGTTAAAATAGACCAAATTGATATTTTATATATATATATATATATATATATATATATATATATATATATAAGTTCTAAGAATTGAGATCGTAAATAAATTGGTTAAAATAGATCAAACTGATTGTATTATTTTTTAAAATATATATAATTAGTAAATTAACAATCTCTTATGTACATATTTAATATTCATAAGATATAAAATAATAATTAAATAAACAGTGCAATCGACGTGGTTCTATAAAAAAAATTGGCACCTCATCATATAATGCGGTCCAGTCTAAGATTTATATTTTAATCGTGATTTTCTTAAATAAATTGCAAATGTAGGTACGGTGCAATTCGATTTGGATGGTTCGAAAAATATATTGAGCAGCAATACTTGATCAAATGTACTTTTCCTAATAACTTAAGATCTTAACTTTAGATAGTGCATTCAAAATTAAGCATGATAAAATAATTAACATGTAATGATACATGATATTGATATATGTCTATGAAAAAAATTGGTTAATATGATAGATATAAATACAAGGCTAACAATTGAGTTAAAGTTCGTAAATAAATTAGATTAAAATAGACCAAATTGATAGTATTCTTTTAAAAAATATATAATAAAAATGTTTTTTTGGTCCATTAACCTGCTCATTTTTGGATTTTGGTACGCTAACTTTTAATTTTCGATGATTTTGGTTCAATTGCTGACGTGACATCTTGACAAGTAAGAATTTTTCGGTGCCACGTTATATTTTCTCGATATCACTCCAGCATTTTCCGATTCAAATTAATATTTGGACCAAAATAGCCGAAACTAAAATTTAGTGTACCAAAACCAAAATACCAAAACCAAAAAATGGACAAGTTAATGGACCAAAAAAACTATTTTCCAAAAAATATATTAAAAAGCGTGAAGAAAATGGCAAAACCGCGAAAAAAAAAATCTAAGTCAGTCATCCTCCAAAAAAGATACCATAGAGATTGAAAATGATGAGAAGATTGCTGATTTTAATTGAAGGATAAAGAATTTGAACAAAACAAAGACATGATCCAAAAAGTGAAAATTAAGCAGGTTGAGAATTTATAATGCTTTTTAATATCAAGAGTTTAGAATGAACACTATGCTTTTCAATATTGAAATTTCTCAATGGAGAATTAATCTTTTGCTTTCTCAAATAAATCTATATAAATATCTATATTCCAAACATTATGTATCTCACTTGCAAATGTAGAATGAAGTTTTTTTTTTCAAAAATAAGTCTATATAAATATCTAATTTTCATTAGCCTAAAAAACTTAATGTTACCATGGTGTATCTCACGTGCAACGCACGTCACACTTACTAGTTAAACTAAAATAGCTGAAAATGAAAAGTTGAAATATTAAAAATAAAATTTGAAAATTTAATGCCAAAACCAAAAGTTGATAAGTTAATAGACAAAAAAATTATTTTCACTTCTTTTAAATCAAAGTTGTCAATGTTATGGTGGGGGTTAAATGTTCACCAATTTATTCAGAGTAGGCATCTTATAAAACGATTTATCCTTGAGACTGGTCAACCATATATATTTACAACAAAAAGTAATATATTTTGATAAAACTAATATTTTTTATGAATGACCTAAATAAGATATCTGTCTCAAAATATTAATCTGTGACACTGTCTCACAAAATTTTTTATCTTTGTTTCAACGATAAAACGAGTCCAATCGGATTGGATCCACAGAGTTTTGAGATAGAACATGTCCTAAACTGAGACATCCCAAACATGTCTCATTTTCGTCCCCACAATCTCGTTAAAATCTCCCAACAATTGATAAGGAAACCAAATAGTTTGTCTCAAGCCAAAAGAACAATAGATCTTATTCACAAAGCTCTCGACTCCAGAGAAGAAATAAAAATTCTGATCAAATGTTTGACCAAATGCTGATTGTGGGCTTCGTCTAGCAATAAAATCAGTACAATAACCTTACGGTAGCAGAAGCATTTACAATCATTGATTTTATACAAATACTAGACAAAACAACTTTTAGTACAATAACAATATCTCTTGTTATCACAATCTTGCTAATCCAATAATTCCATTTCCATAACTTCGATCATATCCGAGATCCTGTATATTGTATCTGGAATTTACAATATAATAGAAGAAAAATAGAGGTTAAGTCTTTAAAGACTTAGTGAGAGAATAAACTGGCTCTATACATTTCTAAAAAGAGCGATATCAGTGCTATTTCAATATGAGACGTCATGTACATCAGTAATAATATATCAGTATGAAGTATCTTGTTAAGTGAGATGTTGTGACCATTCATGATTCTGAAGTGAATATCGTAGGCTAAAGAGGTGGCTCCCACCAACAGTCGGGGCAGCATTTTTCCCCACGTACTCAAGTAAGATCCGTACAATCGATCATTTACGAGCCAAAGGTAAACTTATATTTTCGGACCAAAGTCACGTTGTTCGTTGGTTGGACTAGAAATCCGGTACATAGACCGTTGTCCGAGCTCAATTAATTATGTCATTCAATCATTCATTCAGTCAGTAGTTGTAAGGCCCGTAAATATTAAGTTCTTAATGACGGGATTTAAGATTTAAATTCCGGATATGAGAAAATATTTATTTGAAAAAGTTAAGAAATGTGGAATTGCAATTTCGGGTCAGAAATATTTAATTTGAGGATTTTCGGATTTTAAGAAGTTTATTATCCGGAATTCTTAAATTAAAAGATTAAAAATATTTACAATTGATATTTATGGAATTTAAGATGTGAATTCCAATATGATAAATATCACAGATTTAATTTGAGGATGAAATCCGAGCAAGGGCCAATTTGCAAATATTGGGTAGTTCAGGGACTAAAATGCAATAAGGTCCGAAATGATTGAATTTTAATTCGAGAATATTTAATTTGAGAATATTTAGAGTTTATAATTAAATTCTATTATTTTTAAATTATTTAGGATTGAAATTAAATTAAATCGGTTGTCCGGGGACTGAATTGCAATTAGGCCAAAGTTTAGGGACCAAAATGCAAATTGTCTTGCAACTTGTGTTTAAACGTGTAAGAAGGCTGAAAGGGAATCAGAATGAGCAGCAATCACCGAGAGAAGAAGAAAAGAGAAGGGTTAAGCCATTTTCGATTCTTTAAACTCCGATATCTTTTGATCCGCCCGGTAGAATTTCCGATTGAACATATATTTGGGATCACAGCTCCGAGTGCTACGTTTTGACGTAAGTTTTATGAATTTCTACCATGTTTGAATTTTATGATGTTGTTAGAATTAAGATTTGATTGTATAAACATGTTCTAGCATATACGACGATAGCATATCTAAGACGGATCGAGAAAAGATCGTCGTTTGGACATGTTTTGGAATATTGAAAGAATTATCGAAATTCTGAATTTTGAGGGCTGCAATTCACGTGATTAGGCTGCTGAATTATGGATGTTATGATACTTATAAGATTGTCTAATTGATGTTTAAGCTTTTAGAATTTCCGATTTTAATTCGTTACGCCGCCGGTTCAAGATTTTGAATTGTTATTCATTCTATATGTCCAGAGCTCATATTCAAGTGTTTAGTGGATGAATTGAATATGTGGTTATATTTAGAATGAAGGTATAATGATATTTGAATCGAAAGATTTATCGAATTCGAATATTTGTGACGTCGGTTTGAATTCCGATTGTGTTAGTCAGATTTGAAATGTATCAGCTTTAAAGAAACATCGATTCAGATTGGAAATTGATGTTTAGATATGTTATACATTATTTCAGATTTGACTTGAAGATTATCGAAGTTGAATTGACGAGTTCAAGTTCGAATGACTTGAAGTGTTTGAAGTTGAATAAAAAATACCTTCAAGTAGCATTGATTGAAATGAGCAGAATTGTATGACTGATTTGGCTAGCTTTGAGATGATCAGCATTGGCAACAGATTCAAGATGTTTGAATCGCGATGAAAGGTATGAATAGACATTAATAAGATGGGCAGAATAACTCGAGATTGTTGTTGATTATCGAGTTGCCTAAAATCACATACATGCATGTTTAATATATGTTATTGTTTACGTTTACATAAATGGGATAGATTATTCAAGATAGATATCTTCTTAAATTTCCAGAATATTTATGTCAATGTTTATTTGTCTTCTTTGATTTATATTATGTTCTGTATTGAACATGTCTTACATATTCCATGTGATGCTTACAGATTTGTCGGTATCTTTGAGTGATAATATGATCATATGATTATATGATTGATGTGTTCAAGATGTTGTTTTAGCTTATGTATGATTTGATGCATTCAGATTATGTTGCATTCATCTTGAACTCCAGCCTGAAAAGCACAGAGGGTTGAAAGGCCTAGAATGCAGATGACGTTTGGAGAACTGTAGTTGAGTGGCACGGAATGTAGATTTATTTCCAGAGTCAGATGACTCATAGCACGGAATATAGATTTATTTCCAGAGCTAGATAACTCACTATAGTTGAACCAACGTCAGGGGATTGAGAGATTTGACGCCACCTCGATTGGGAGAGTCGGTGGTTAGTTAAAGATTTTATTTCCCCGGGATCCCAGAATTACGATTTATTGATATCAGATTCGATAGCCTATTCCTTGGCACATGCATTGCATTTATGCATTAACCTAGAGATTTCTAGGGATTAGAATATGCGTTTATAAATGCTAGCATGTTATGTTATGACATTCAAGATTTGAATGAGTTTATATACTTGGTATTAAAGATGAACATACTATCATGTTTTACCTTCTATTACATGATTGAAGATTTATGATTCATTTGGCATATAGATATCATATGTTTAACTGATGTATATGCATGTTGTTCATACTGAGATTTATTCTCACCGGAGTTATCCGGCTGTTGCTTTGTTTGTATGTGTGCATTGCATTGCATCAGGTTTGGGGCATGAGCGAGTCAGATATGGCTTGGATAGCTCAAGATTGAGAAAGATTAGCATGTGGTGACTTCGGGCTAAGAATAGATTACTGTCAAATGCATGTTAGAAAGTGTTGATTTAGTTTGAGCTTAGAAAACTTAGAATTGAGTTTATTGTATTGCATCTTAGAAATATATATGTGATTATTGTTATGTCTAGATATGCATGTGTTTATGCTTCGGACATATTGAGATTATGTATGCAATTTTTCAGATTTGAAATAGCCCTAGCAACTTTGATCTTTGTTGTAGCCTTTGATAATTTTTGTAAATTTCTGCACCGACCCTTCTTGGTATAATGAGCATAACGTTTTACTGAAAACTCCGATTAGGGTGCGGTTGGCGGCATTGGAAAGCTAAGACAAAGATCTACAACTTTTATGTTTATAATTTTACCAGATTCTGTCCGGAACCTATGCGCGGGCGCGCCTGAAGTGGGACGCGGGCGCGCGTGGGGTTCTGGAAAAAAAAAATTTGGTTTGAATATTCTTTTATTATATGATTAATTGTTGATTAATCGTTTATTGCCCTAAGATGAGATTAGCAACCCGAGGTCCCCACAACAGGTGGTATCAGAGTATAAAGTCTTGGACTAAGATAGAAGTTGAGCGGGGTAGATTGAGTCGCATGCATTTATAGTATGACATGAGTATGCTTTACTTGCTTTACAGAATTGTATGCGACTATGATTGCTTGATTGAACACTACTTGCTTTATTGAGATAAGAATTACATGCTTATATGTTGTTATGTATGCCTGATTTCTTGAATTCATTAGAATAAGTGAATTCGTTTTAAGCATGTAATATGTGAAAAAACATGAGAAATTGCAAGTATGTGTTCTATTAAGAAGCATGAGATTATATGTACGATATACTGACATTGTATGTTATAATATCTGCCATATATATTGCTTCTGTTATTGCATAAAACAGATTGTTCAGATAGAATGAGAACCTCATACAGAACAGAACCGCAGACAGAACAGAACAGAGTTGAGGTAAGTTTTTGAGCCGATCGATATGATGATTGCCCTGAGGAGTATGTTAGTTGAACAACTCCAAAGCTAGTACTCGCCAACTCAGAAAGATACAGAATAGGGGTTGAATTGAAAAGCTGAATCAGTTGTTCAAGTGAAGAATATTCAGATGAACATAGAATCAGCTTGATTTTATATCAACTCCAGGACTTAGCTAGAAGTTGGTGAAGCCAGAAAAAAAAAAACAAAACAAAATCATGAACCGGTAGTATGAGGCAGAGTTGAATTCTTATTCACGCCTCACAATTATGATAATCACCAGATATTCCATAGCAGTATAGCTATGCAGCAAGAACAGCAAGAAATAGTGGCAACATCAGCAAAGATTGATTCAATCTCAACGTCAGCAAATGAATAACTATAAGCATAAGTCCCCTAGCTGAAAAAGATCAAGAGAACAGTTGAATGACAGATAATTGTTTAGGCAATAAGCAAGTACAGAAAATGCGGCTCAAGTTGTATCAGATAAGAATCTTACAGGTAAGTGAGTTAATTCTAGTTAACCACTTGCATATTAATTATATAGCATACATTCATAGATAAGTGATTTGTTATGCTATAATCTGTATCTGATGAGCCTTTATTTATTGTATTTGCTGAGATTTTGTCTTTAAGTAGATGGAATGCATGTGCAAGATTAGTTATAGACGATGCAATACAGAATTGAGGATAAGATTGAATGTACTGATATCAGATATGGGATATTAAGCTAGAAATTTGTGCAATGGTAAAGCAATAGAAATGTATAGAAATGTATGATATGAGTTTCAGACATAAGATTTTGTTATTTCGGTACTAATTAGATCATGTTGACTGTAGAAGAATGTCAGTAGAAGTCTAGTCGATATACTGAACTAGTACAGCATTAACCTAGAATTGACAGCTATGTCAGTGGTTAGAATGTACAGAAATAGTTCAAGCCTATTTCGAATTTTCGATGACATGAATGCAATTCTTTTTAGAGTGGTGTCTAGTACGAAAGTATTATGACAACTTGTATAGAAGAGCATTACTTGATCTGAAGAACTTCAGAAACAGCTAGCAGATTGCGTAGAAAAGAGTTATGTAGTACCGAAATGATGATTAATTCTATGACAATGAGTTAAGTCGAAAAGAGTATATTCGACTATTGTAAGCTGAGAAGTAAGAATTAATAAAAGAACTCATATCAATAGAGAATAAGAAATATCAGTTATAGTTGAGCTTTTTCTTCAAATTTTGCTGAAGCTATTACATCATAAAAATCATGATTCTTGAATTTCTTGATATCGATTCAGAGGTTGTGTTATTTGACCTCGATTGATATTGATCGACTCTTATTTTGCTAGAGTCTGCTTTGATTCACTCGCTGTTATTCAGAATATTTGATTTTGACTGACATTTCCTTGAGCGAGTTCCTTTGTTTGGAAATTTGAGAATTCTTGATGATTTGATGTGTTTATTCAGTATATTTTGAAGTATTTGGCTCGTAACTGATAGAAATTCAGATTCAGACCATCAGCAAGATTTATGGGTTTTAGATAATTGATGAATTTATTGGGTACGGATCTGTACTTGTTGAATATTTATGCTTGACAGATACTTAAACGATCAGAATTGTTGCGATCCAAGCTAAACTCGATTGGTTTGGAACGATAAAAGTAACATTGATCTAAGATCAAGCAATAGAATATTGATTGAGAATGCTAGATTAAGATAAGAGATAAGACAGCAGAGCAGAACAGATGAATTTTTGCGGTGAATAATCGTTTGATTATGCCAGATATTTTAGATATGGAATATCAGATTCTGAAAGAGTTATATGACAACAGATTTAATATCCATTCAGTTGTCTAAACATGTATGACTTACACGTAGTCAGTACTTGGAAATTAGTATTGGAAGAAGAACTGAAAACAGATACGACAGAATTGACAGTACCAATACTAAAATTCCAGTAAAAAAATCAGAAAATAAGAACGCAAGTGGTTTATGTAACAGATTAGTTACATAAGAGTTGAAAACAGATCAACTTTGTGAACGACTTTAGTTTGAATCTACTCGAATCGTCATGATTTTGCGGTTAGAGTGTAGTAGATTTCTACAGATTTATGAATATGTTGTATTAGATATGATACAAACATAAAAGATACTTGTCATGCATTTAGCAAGATGATCAGATTACAGGAATTATGGAAATCTATTGTCAAGATAGAAACTTTAGATTTGTTTTCTAGATTGTGGCATTGATTGTCAGATGTTCTGAGTGTTTGGTTGTATGAGATTTCATTATACCATCCTCTGATTAGTGGACTATCAGATGTGATTATCCAAATTTTCGAGGATATGCTCAGAACTATAGTACTAGATTCGGTACTAGTTGCTTGATTATTTGCCACGTGATTACTATGATTCATGTGACAGCTATTTGATTGATATAAAGACAATATTTTGATGATTGATTGATCAGAAACACAGAAATGTCTTTATATAAAAATGATCTTTCAGAACTATCAGCTATTTGACCAGCTATGAGTCAAGAAATGATAGAGAATATGAAGATTGTTTTGAACAGAAATAGAACAGCAGTGACTGAGCTAGAAAATGGGCAACATATATAGAGATTTGAAGCCTGAGCAGAATGATCAATTCAGAAATTGTTTATCGAGCATCAGTAGATTTAGAAAGAAATTTCAGAATTGATTTCTATGAGTATTTGATCTAGCTTATTGATTAATACTCAAGCATGAAGTATCAGATAGATGAATTGTTATCCATATGCATTGGCTGAAGAATATCAGCTAGAACATGTATGTGTATTCAATTCAGATGCAACAGAAGTTGATAAGATTGTAAGCAAGACAAAGTAATTGATGCAGAGTTAGATCACAAGAAAGAGCAACTTAGATATAAGTTGACTCAGCGATTATATGTGAATGCGAATAGATATGATTGCAGAAACAATCAGAAAGAAGATTAAGCTATGATAGAAGAGAAGATATCAGAATAGATATCGAAAGCTCGGAGAATTGAAGTCAGTATTACTTCAGTCAGCTACACAACCTACAAGAATCAGCAGTAAGATCGATGCGATTTCGAGGACGAAATCATTCCTTAGAGGGGAGGAAATGTAAGGCCCGTAAATATTAAGTTCTTAATGACGGGATTTAAGATTTAAATTCCGGATATGAGAAAATATTTATTTGAAAAAGTTAAGAAATGTGGAATTGCAATTTCGGGTCAGAAATATTTAATTTGAGGATTTTCGAATTTTAAGAAGTTTATTATCCGGAATTCTTAAATTAAAAGATTAAAAATATTTGCAATTGATATTTATGGAATTTAAGATGTGAATTCCAATATGATAAATATCACAGATTTAATTTGAGGATGAAATCCGAGCAAGGGCCAATTTGCAAATATTGGGTAGTTCAGGGACTAAAATGCAATAAGGTCCGAAATGATTGAATTTTAATTCTAGAATATTTAATTTGAGAATATTTAGAGTTTATAATTAAATTCTATTATTTTTAAATTATTTAGGATTGAAATTGAATTAAATCGGTTGTCCGGGGACTGAATTGCAATTAGGCCAAAGTTTAGGGACCAAAATGCAAATTGTCTTGAAACTTGTGTTTAAACGTGTAAGAAGGCTGAAAGGGAATCAGAATGAGCAGCAATCACCGAGAGAAGAAGAAAAGAGAAGGGTTAAGCCATTTTCGATTCTTTAAACTCCGATATCTTTTGATCCGCCCGGTAGAATTTCCGATTGAACATATATTTGCGATCACAGCTCCGAGTGCTACGTTTTGACGTAAGTTTTATGAATTTCTACCATGTTTGAATTTTATGATGTTGTTAGAATTAAGATTTGATTGTATAAACATGTTCTAGCATATACGACGATAGCATATCTAAGACGGATCGAGAAAAGATCGTCGTTTGGACATGTTTTGGAATATTGAAAGAATTATCGAAATTCTGAATTTTGAGGGCTGCAATTCACGTGATTAGGCTGCTGAATTATGGATGTTATGATACTTATAAGATTGTCTAATTGATGTTTAAGCTTTTAGAATTTCCGATTTTAATCCGTTACGCCGCCGGTTCAAGATTTTGAATTGTTATTCATTCTATATGTCCAGAGCTCATATTCAAGTGTTTAGTGGATGAATTGAATATGTGGTTATATTTAGAATGAAGGTATAATGATATTTGAATCGAAAGATTTATCGAATTCGAATAGTTGTGACGTCGGTTTGAATTCCGATTGTGTTAGTCAGATTTGAAATGTATCAGCTTTAAAGAAACATCGATTCAGATTGGAAATTGATGTTTAGATATGTTATACATTATTTCAGATTTGACTTGAAGATTATCGAAGTTGAATTGACGAGTTCAAGTTCGAATGACTTGAAGTATTTGAAGTTGAATAAAAAATACCTTCAAGTAGCATTGATTGAAATGAGCAGAATTGTATGACTGATTTGGCTAGCTTTGAGATGATCAGCATTGGCAACAGATTCAAGATGTTTGAATCGCGATGAAAGGTATGAATAGACATTAATAAGATGGGCAGAATAACTCGAGATTGTTGTTGATTATCGAGTTGCCTAAAATCACATACATGCATGTTTAATATATGTTATTGTTTACGTTTACATAAATGAGATAGATTATTCAAGATAGATATCTTCTTAAATTTCCAGAATATTTATGTCAATGTTTATTTGTCTTCTTTGATTTATATTATGTTCTGTATTGAACATGTCTTACATATTCCATGTGATGCTTACAGATTTGTCGGTATCTTTGAGTGATTATATGATCATATGATTATATGATTGATGTGTTCAAGATGTTTTAGCTTATGTATGATTTGATGCATTCAGATTATGTTGCATTCATCTTGAACTCCAGCCTGAAAAGCACAGAGGGTTGAAAGGCCTAGAATGCAGATGACGTTTGGAGAACTGTAGTTGAGTGGCATGGAATGTAGATTTATTTCCAGAGTCAGATGACTCATAGCACGGAATATAGATTTATTTCCAGAGCTAGATAACTCACTATAGTTGAACCAACGTCAGGGGATTGAGAGATTTGACTCCACCTCGATTGGGAGAGTCGGAGGTTAGTTAAAGATTTTATTTCCCCGGGATCCCAGAATTACGATTTATTGATATCAGATTCGATAGCCTATTTCTTGGCACATGCATTGCATTCATGCATTAACCTAGAGATTTCTAGGGATTAGAATATGCGTTTATAAATGCTAGCATGTTATGTTATGACATTCAAGATTTGAATGAGTTTATATACTTGGTATTAAAGATGAACATACTATCATGTTTTACCTTCTATTACATGATTGAAGATTTATGATTCATTTGGCATATAGATATCATATGTTTAACTGATGTATATGCATGTTGTTCATACTGAGATTTATTCTCACCGGAGTTATCCGGCTGTTGCTTTGTTTGTATGTGTGCATTGCATTGCATCAGGTTTGGGGCATGAGCGAGTCAGATGTGGCTTGGATAGCTCAAGATTGAGAAAGATTAGCATGTGGTGACTTCGGGCTAAGAATAGATTACTGTCAAATGCATGTTAGAAAGTGTTGATTTAGTTTGAGCTTAGAAAACTTAGAATTGAGTTTATTGTATTGCATCTTAGAAATATATATGTGATTATTGTTATGTCTAGATATGCATGTGTTTATGCTTCGGACATATTGAGATTATGTATGCAATTTTTCAGATTTGAAATAGCCCTAGCAACTTTGATCTTTGTTGTAGCCTTTGATAATTTTTGTAAATTTCTGCACCGACCCTTCTTGGTAGAATGAGCATAACTTTTTACTGAAAACTCCGATTAGGGTGCGGTTGGCGGCATTGGAAATTAAGACAAATATCTACAACTTTTATGTTTATAATTTTACCAGATTCTGTCCGGAACCTATGCGCGGGCGCGCCTGAAGTGGGACGCGGGCGCGCGTGGGGTTCTGGAAAAAAAAATTTGGTTTGAATATTCTTTTATTATATGATTAATTGTTGATTAATTATTTATTGCCCTAAGATGAGATTAGCAACCCGAGGTCCCCACAACAGTTGTTCGGTAACTAGTCAAAAACCAATAACATTCTAGAGATCAAATATGCAAAAAACATGATCAATAAAATGTGACATGCACAATATGATGCAATTTATATGAATAAATTGGAAATTTTACGAGTTTACTGTAAATTCCAGGCCAACTGCCAAAAGGGCTGTAATTGAAGAAACCGGTAGTGAATCTCAACTCAATAACTTACTATTTCAAACCAGTCAATAAACCCAAGCCAATGTAAATTTATATAAACATAATTTGAATGGTTTTACACTGGTTAGGACTAGTAGTGGATGCTGAAATCTTTTGAAACTAATTTTTGAAATTTTTTTTATTGGAAAGTATTGATTAAAACTTTAAAAATTCATTATAATTAAAATACAAGTCCAAAATTCACCAAACTTTTCAAAAAAGCTAAAAAAAGTGCAAAAATAAATGGAAGTCAAAAGAATTGACATCGGAGTGGCGCGTGTAGAATTGCCATCATGCGCTACCCCTACAACTTTTGTTCAGAAACGTTTTTGAAATTCCAAGTCGATCATGCCCTGATTTCTAAAAACAAAGATGGTGATCAAGCTTGTTTCGGCCGTATAAAAATAGTATTTTCGTTGACTTTTGGGATGATCGGTTGGAATATACTTGAACTCCAAAATATTTTAAACAACTTTTGTATTGAAACCAAAGTGTAATTGGTTAAAGAAGAAGAAGAAGAAAAACAAGCAAGAACTAGCTACATCCAATTTGATTTTCTGAAAATGTCTAGCAGTGATCTTCCTGGTTTTGATCGATCTCTGAAATTTTGGTTGATGATCATGATATACGTCCAATACTAATTGATTTGTGAGTGGAAGAGGAGTGTTGGATAGAAATTTGGGATTTTTTGGACAAGGTTTGACATTTTTCCTTGAATTTTCTTGCCTCTACACTTAATTTCATCTACTTATCTCTTACTTCCTCCAACTCCTTGGCAGCCTAACTCACGAAAATTGGGATAGTTTATGCTTCTAAAACATAACTATGGAGGTGTATTTATAGGAGGATGGAAGCCTCCATGCTTAGACAAGTGTCTAGACACTTGTTAAAGCTTAGTTCTAACAAGTCTCAAGTTCCAATATAAAATAATAAAAATGATATATATTAAGGGTTAATTTTCAATCACTCCCTAAACCAATTTACAACTTATTTATAAATCCCTACCCACTTAAAACTTATTTTCTACTCTCTGGAGAGAGAAAACTTTGTTTAAAAATCCCCATTATACCCTTATCTATTCACCTCCTCATCAACCACTAAAAAAAAAATATGCGAGAATGGAAACTAAAAACAAAACTAATCCAAATAGCATTTATATAAAAATTCAAATAAAAATAAAAGAGAATAAACCATATCATATACATGTTTATATTGACACAGGAGCAAGTATGTGTTTAGCAAGTAAACATATACTCCCAAGTCATTATTGGAAGATATATGATAAAAGATTAAATGTTCGAATACGAGATGGATCAATAATCATGCTTGATACAGTAGCAGAAAAATTAAAAATAAAAATTGAGGAAAAAAAAATTTGTAATACCTATTATATACCAAATCGAATCAGAAATAGATATTATAATAGGAAATAACTTTTTAAGACAATATCTTCCTTTTACACAATTTGAAGATCACATAAATTTAAACAAAGGATCTTCAATGATTTACATTCCTAAAATACGAACAACATTTCATGTAGGAAATGAAGGATTTACAAAGAATTTTCATAAACGAAATACAAACCCAATAGAGTTAAAAATAGAAAATATTTTAACAATCAATCCTGAAAAAAAATCATGAAAAAATTTCATGATATTTGTTCTAAAAATCCTCAGGACAAAATTAAGAAAAGAAAACAATTCATTGCTTCAATAAAACTTAAAGACCCTAATATCACAATCCGTGAAGCACCAAGAAGATGCAACATAGATGATGTAAAAATATTCGAAAAAGAGGTTCAAGAATTACTAAAACTTAAAATAATCATCCCAGGCAAGAGTTCACACTCTTCACCGGCCTTTTATGTCAGTAAGAAAGATACTAATAAGAAAAAAATGGTAATTGATTATCGAAAAATGAATAAAGCAACAATTATGGATGGTTATTATATCCCAAACAAGAATGATTTACTATCTTATATAGGAGGAATGAAATATTTCTCCAGTTTAGATTGTAAATCAGGATTCTGGAAAATTCAGCTAGAACCATAAACACAATTACTTACAGCATTCAGTTGTCCAAAAGGACAATATCAATGGACTGTATTACCTTTAGACTTAAACAAGCACCAGGTATTTTCCAAAGATATATGGATGATTCTTTTAAACCATATGTAGATTTTTGTTGTGTTTATATAAACAACATATTAATTTATTCAAAAACACTAGATCAACATTATAAAGACCTCATGACAGTATTAGATATTTGTCATAAAGATGGAATCATACTTTTTGAAAATAAAGCACAATTATTTAAAACAAAAATAAATTATTTAAGATTACAAATAGAAGATGGAAAACATTGTTTACAACAGCATATACTTAAGAAAATTCATGATTTTCCTAGTGAAATCAAAGATAAAGATCGATTAAGAAGATTTCTAGGATTATTAACTTATTCTGAAAATTACATTAAGAAACTTGCAGAAATCAGAAACCTCTTCAGGCAAAACTTAAACAGGACTATAAGTGGAAATGTTCTAAAGAAGATACTAATTATATTGACACTATTAAAAAAAATAATTAGTAATCTTCCCGAGTTATATTTTTCTTCAAATAAAAACATAATAATAATTGAAGCAGATGCTA
Source organism: Henckelia pumila (assembly GCF_033568475.1). Taxonomy (NCBI): domain Eukaryota; kingdom Viridiplantae; phylum Streptophyta; class Magnoliopsida; order Lamiales; family Gesneriaceae; genus Henckelia; species Henckelia pumila. The sequence continues at coordinate 19,143,373 of NC_133123.1, read as the reverse complement.
CAGGTGAATACTGGGGAGCATGTTTAAAAGCTTATACAGGAGAAAAAAAATTTAGAAGAACTTACTAAAACAGCTACCAGGAATAATGAAGAATTATGTAATTATACATCAGGAACTTTTCAAGGTGCACAACTAAATTATCATTCAAATGAAAAAGAATTATTAGCTTTAATATTTACAATTAGAACTTATGAAATTTATCTTATTTCTAAATCATTTTTAGTAAGAACAGATAATATGAATTTATCATATTTCAAGACAAGGAAAATATCAAGAAATGCAGGGAGAAATGCAGCAAGGTTAATTAGATGGCAATTGAAATTGAACCATTATTAGTTCGAGATCCAGCATGTCAAAGAAACGGATAATTCATTAACTGACGCATTAACCAGAAAACTTCATCCAAATTATACTATCCGTAGTAACGGAATAACAAAGGAGATCCTAAGTGATCCAGAAAATGACTGCGAGTCATCCGAACATGCCTTAGAAAGCATGAGGAATATAAATTGATGAAATGATATTTATATTCAGAAACATGAATTATTTTATGGCTTCAAGTCATCCGAACATGCCTCAGAAAGCATGGAGAATATAAATTGATAAAATGAGATTTATATTCAGAAACATGAATTACTCTATGAGTAAAATAATCAATCTCATGAAGATTGGTTCAATTCTTGCAAAAGAATTCATAAATGCAATGATACGCATAATAAAACTATCCGAATTACTCACGATAGAGAGTTAAATTTCTAATCATTATATATATATATATATATATATATATATATATATATATATATATATATATATATATATATATATATGTTTTCTTGTGCAGGATTGACAAATTTAATTAATTAAAGGAAATATTGATCGACATACAGGAAGAAATTCAAATTCTTCAACAAAAAGAAAAGAATGTAATCGGGAAAATTCAGAGGATAAAAGAGAAGATGACAAACTCGTCACCATCATCCTCACCAAGAACACCAATCAAGATAACAACTCCATTTGATAAAATAATGGAGATGAATGAGAAACAGTCAGTGGTCACAGCCAACACTAACAAAGAAAAAGAAAAGAAAAAAGACCGGTGGTCACAGCCAACACCGAGAAAAATGAAAAAGAATAAAGTACGTTTAAAAATGCCCTTGAAACAAGAGAAAGAAAGATGGTCAATTTACGACCACAAAAGCAAATTTTTGAAAAAAACACATTTTTCAGAAAAACTCAGGACTGAATTCTTTGAAACATTAAATTATTTGAGAATAACCAAACCATCTGTAGGATCTTGGCTACAAACTTGTGACACAAAAAACATATCCAGAGAAAGAACACTGCAAGGTGCTCCAGCGAATGAAGTCGCAAGATTCTTTTCAAATGGATTATTGAGTGGATTAGAAGTCAGTCCCAACAATCAAGGGATAGAACTATTTCCATATCAACTGAGAAATAGTATTATCCAGTTCAAGAAAGCAGTCTTCAAGGATGATCCAGTGTTAACATTGAGTATTCATTCAACCCTTCCAGATTGGGATAATGACAAATTCTATAAACCAATGATATACATTCAATGTCGAAGAAATAAAGACAAGTTCTTATTTGAAGGATCGAATGAAGAAAAACCAGTAATGGATCTCTCGACAATTCCGGAGATAAGAATAAAAACATTAATCAACATGATCTCAAAAACTAGGAGATTGATGAAAATTCAAAGGTTAAAATAAATTTTGCATATAGTAAAATTTTATTAACCACTGGACACAAGGAGACAATCCAAAAGAAAGATCAAGACATGTTAGCTCAATTCGAAGCTCCGATTTATAAAGCAAGAGTTGACATGACCAGAGAAACACAACAGATGCTATGCAAGAAATTAAGTACAATAATTTGCACTCACAAATGTGAACATTGCCTAAAGACAGAAGAAAAGACAGAAAAACAGCTGTCAAAGAAGAGAAAACAATAAAGAAGTGGTCTGAAGCCACTAGTGATACATACAGCGAATCAACGTAAGAAAATTACAAATCGTGGAACACACCACGTGTAAAGGTGTCCATTCAGACGATAAATGAGCTGTCTTCAATAATGTTGTATTTTTAATTATGTAGTGTCGGAGTGGTCCCTCAATTAATTCTTGCCTTTAGCGTTTCTCCACGCCTATTTAAAGAGAAGTCTGTTTTGTGAAAGAGGGGAAGTGAAGTTTGAGCATCCCTCTCTCTTCTTAAATTTCTTACAATCTGGTTCATACAAGACGTATGAAAACTATCAGAAACTAAGAAACATAAAAATCAGAAACAAAATTAAGCCTTATGGCCAATAACTAAACAAGCAGGGCGAAAGGAGGAAGAAGGCTGGAAGCTGATAATTGGAGATTAATGGATAGAGTAAACCTGGAGATCTGAAAGGCAAGTACCATTTGATCAGGTGATCTTTAAGGAAAAACAAAAATTTGGCCTCTGTTCAAAACTAAGAATCAATCAATTAAGGTAACCTTCCTGAACCTCCTACTGCCCTTAATTTAAAATTTACCCAAAACTTTAACATGCCTGGAATGACTCTGAAGCAAGAAATACTCATGTTAAATAAAACGTTTCGAGATTTGAGAAATAAAATTCAAAATTTAGAAAATACAGATCCAATCTACATTCAGATCTATAATGAAATGAGTACAATAAATCAACGATTATTCATTATAGAAAATTATATAATTGTTCGATTTGGTGAACATAGTACAAAGAAAATATATAATAAAATCGATGATAAAAATAATAATCAAAGAAATATTCAAAGTATAGTAATCATGTCATTATCCTTTATAAGAAATGGAAAATTAATAATTAAAAACTGGTTTGAAACAGAGGATGATCATGAATATGATACATTTTATGAATTACATATAAATAATTTTGATTTAACCATATTCGAATCAATTTATCAATTAAAATTTGTAAGAGTAACTAATGAATGGAACCAAATTGAAATTAAATCATTTATCTGTTACAAATGAATCAGATCTTCAAACCGATGAATAAAGAAGTCCATAAGAATTCTGCAACCTGGTATCAGAGCGGGTAATAAAGCAGGTTATTAATGTCTGGATTAACTTTAGACATTGAGATTAAAACTTATTTGACAAAATAATCTTACTAAAATATTTACATCAAATAAATCAATTATGGACTAGAATAAAAGATCTTCAAACCTTTTATTTCAAAAATCATAAACAAAAACATTTTTCAAGCAACTGGAAAATGATAATTCAAATTTCTGAAAATGAGGAAATTGAAGACATAACAATCTGTTATGTATAAAAATAAGCTTTGTTATCAAAACCCGATCAACAAAAACAAAATACTAAAAATAAAATTTTTTACTAAATAGAAAATGTATGAAAATACAAAAATAAATATTTTTAATTTATATTCTGAATATATAAATTTTGATATAGAAAATTGTGAAAACAATTTAAAACATCTCAAAAATTGTCAATCTTCAATTGATAATTTCAAAAATTTCCAAAATCTATTAAAACAAATAGATTCAACAAAAAACATTTTAATAGCTTTAAGAAAATTAAGAAGTTCTATAATCTGTTAAAATGACAGAGGTAACAATTTCAAATCAAAACATTCAGATTGATGAATCTGAAGAACATCAAAAGTATAATTTGAATATTATATTCAATCAAAGTAAGTTTGCTGAAATACAGAAAACAAGATTCTCTAATTCAAAAAATCAACCTGGAATATTAAGTAAAATTTCAAATCTTCTTAATCCCAGAAAGAATTTAATTTATTATTCGATACGAACAAAAGAACGATCATGTAAAATAAATAACGAATGAAGGTCTAGCACTCTGAAGTTATTAACAACTCAAGATATTGATACCATCATGGCAAAAGCCAGTGAAAAAGAAAGATCTGAACTAAAATATATATGTTCATATCAGAGGAATTGAAATAATTGTATTAGCTCACTACCGAGAAAGAATAGATACACCAATTGAAATCATAGTTCGTGACAAAAGGATACGTAATCTTGAGGATTCAATCATTGGAAAAATTATAGGAAACTTATGTTACAAAAATATGAAATTTTGTGTTTATCCACAATACAATATATCTCTTTTTGATAAAAACATAAATGATGTTCTAACACTAGATTATTGTTTTTATAGAAATAATCTTATGTTAATAGGAAAACATCCAATCAATATAAACTATGTCGTCGATTTAGCAATGAGTAATAATTCTCAAACAGGAATAATTTCAACGAAACCAGCCATTTCTGTTGAAAGAATATTTGAAAATATTACGAAAATTGAACATCCCCGAAAAGCATTTATTAAAAAAATAGATCCCTGTAAAAAAATGGAGTTTAGATGACCTCCAAATAACAAAACATTCTTTTCCAAGAAGATCATTATCATTTGCTAGAAATGATGAAGATATCCTTGAAAAGATTGGAAGCATGAATCAAAACATCCTTAAAATTAAACAAGCCATTGTTACTGAATCAACCTCATCGTAATGACATCCTTACCAAAAGTAGAAAAAGACCTAGGAGAATTAGAAAGTAAAATTGAAGAGATCAATCTAATAATACAAGAATTAGAAAGAAATTTCAAAGAATATATTGATTTAGCTACGACTAGATTAATAATAGAACAAGAAAGACATAGTAATGAAATATTAAGCTACCTTAAGGAAGTTCTTCCAATAAATAAAGGAAAAAGAAAACTGGAAGAAGAACCACCATTCAAAATTGAATCATGGTATATAAATCCCCTTATTTATGAAAAAACTAAGTATGAAGATGTTTAGTGAAACAGATCAATCTGATTATGAACAAATATGAATAAATACAGAAGAACTTTATCATTCTCATCAAGAAACAGAACAATATAGAGATATGGATACCTCAGAACAAGAATCAAAAGATGATTTTAGACCACGATTAACTCTACGAATGAATGTAGGTAGTGGCAGTGGAACAAAAAATGAAGGATTCGAATATAATAAGGACCAATATTCTGGAACATATAAAGATGTTAGATATATTCTTAGAGAATCAAAAACTTCAGGATTTGTAAAAAAAAAACATTCTAGATTTAGGATATTCTACTGTAAAAGAAAGAAAATCAAGGATAGATCATTGGGCAAATGAACTATCCTTACAAATTCAATTAACACCATTATTATTATTAGATAAAAGTGAGAACATATAAGTATTAACTCATGGAATGATAAAAATGACTTTGGTAGGAGCAGTGAGAACTTGGGCTGAAAACCTAGTAATAACTAACCTACCACAAGGGATGACAGGACATCGATATTTTGAACTATTTGTTGATGCCCTGTATCAAGAATTTTTAGGAGTATCAAACAATGATGCTAATCTAATGGCAAAAACCATAGAACAAAATAGAGCAATTTTTATCTTGGATAATATAAAATTATGCTATTTATGTTATTTAGAAGAATTTATATGTGATTATGAAATGAATTATTATCAGTTAATAGATGCTGATAAAAAAAAACATTATAAATTAAGTATTTTTAATAAAATACCTAATATACCAATAAATAGTAAAGATGAATTTTTAACTAGCCCTTATGCCAAAACCTTGGGAGGAGCTATTAAATTTATCAAAGATATAATAACAAAGAGATGTCATGAAGTAACATTAAATAAAAGAATATCTAAAGCTTACAAACAAAACAATAAACTTTGTTGTGACAAAATGGAATTCACAATAAAAGAATATGGTTGTAAAACAAACATGCCACACAAACATTTAAAACGACAGAAACAAAATAAATCTAATAAACCTTATAAATCATTTAATAAAAAATTTATTTCCTATAAGAAAAATAAATTTAAAAAGAATTTTTTCAGAAAACCTTACAAAAGAAAATTTTATAAAAAATTTGATAATAAAAAACCACCTTGTCCAAAAGGTAAAGGAAATAATTGCACATGTTGGTTGTGCAATGAAAAAGGACATTATGCGAATGAATGTCTAAAACGAAATGAAAAGAAAAACAAAGTTAAACTTCTTGAAGTATTATATACTATTGGATTTTATCCAGTAGAAACAATCAAATTTTCATCAGATGATGAAAATATTTATTTTCTTTATGAATCAAGTGAATCATGTTTTGAATCCGACTCTACATTTGATAATTCCAAAAATAATAATGCTTCAAGATAAGACAAGGGAATTTTCGGAAAATACAAGTCTAGGTACTAAACTCAAACTTTTGTTTAGTCTGGGTACCTATTTCAAAGTTGTCCATATATTAATTAATTAATTTATTTATTCACTAGATGTGTATTTTATTTTATTTTATTTTTTGGATTATTTAGAAGCATATTTCATATATTTTATGGCTTGTAGTACTCAATATGTATTGTAATAAAATTCATCTAAAATAATTAAGTTATTGACTACTTTTCTTAGAAATTTGGGGAGAATAATACTAGTAAAATTAAATTTAAAATTTCGATTAAGCACCTTTTAAATTAGAGGTGTCACACTGATACTTGTAAATTGCGAATATAACACGCCCCTAGTGATCGGAATAACACCAAATGAACTCGCTGAGTTCTAGTTTGTTGCAAGTTTTCAAATTGGGAGTTGGATTGAAATTTTAATTATACCGAACTAATGTTTTAGTTTTTTTTAAAGATATATATTTTTGTTTTATATGTGAAATCACTAATTCAAAATGTTTTGTTTAGTTAAGTATGATCATATACTCATCTACTCGCGTAATACTTCAATACGGCACATCATCCAACAGTACAATTACTAAAGTGAAATAGTTAAGTATCTCACTATACTAATAACTAATTAATGGTTAGGGGTGAGAACATTCAATTAAAATAGAACTGAAAATTTTTTCCACTGAAACAGGACGATGGACAAACCGAATTAAAGTGAAATATTCAATAACTAACGGATATTTTGTAAAAATAGAAAACCCACGGACATAAACACGATGCATTGCTATCTTCCCTGTTTAACAAAAGAAAGAAAATTGTGTCATATATTCTTATGAATTTTCGATAAGCTAATATTCTCTCTATAATGAGTTTGAGCATTCTAATCCCACTTTTATATTTTTTAAAGCTCAATCTCTTTAAAAATTTTCTTTTGCCTCGTATTTATCAAAAGCCAAAAAAACTCAATTTGACAATAACCCTTCTTACAAATGATGGGATGAATTTTATTTATTTATTTATCTATTATTATTATCATCATATTATATTATATTATTAGCTACATGAAAACAAATGTGAAACATTAAAAAAATACAACGATGGAATGAATATGGTGAAATAACCGACCCATGCACTAACGAATGGTTTTAGTTAATGTAAAATCATTAATTATTAAAAGAGAATATATATTTGATACATTCTGTCTATAAAAGTATGATTAGGAGGGAAAAAAATTTCAATAGAAAAGCAACTTTTTGTCAAAACATAATTTTTAAGACATCTAATTAAAAAATGAATAAATGTTTGATAATAAAAATATATTTTTCACTAAGAATATTAAAAGTAATATATATTTACTATATTCTATAAACTTTGGTTTATAAAGAAGGATATAATTTTTCATTGTGAATTTCTTACTTTTCCTAAATTGTGTGTTGTTTAGATTAATTTCATAGGGTTAATGAGATCCTACACTTATAAGAGTAATACCCAAATCATACATCCAATGATTCGTATATCTACACATAGACGTAATTAATGATACATTGTTGAGGGTCTTCCTGAGAATTTGTTGGCTAAAATCTTGAACAAGAGTCATATTTTATTGCGTGCATTCACAATCATATGGATAGGAGTTTGCATGCTAAAAAAATATAACTTAAGACCAATATATATCCTCCATTTTTCATTCTATATCATCCAAATAAAGATTACGGTTTGTTTTGAGTGATGAGATAAATAATACATAGATAAGTAATATAATGCAATAAAAAATAAATAAGAAATGATAGTTAGTATAGTATTTCATTTGATTGATAGATTATATATAGTTTATTTGATTGATTAAATTTTATATAAAAATGATAAATTATAATTTTGTCTTTTTAACAATAAATAAAATATGAATAATATTATTTATAAGGGTAATATAGTAATTTAAATTCAATGATTTGATTGATGTAAGATAAATAATTAATGATTTGATTGATGTAAGATAAATAATTAATAGATATATAAATAATATGACAAGAAGAATGCGATATTGAATAAGATAAATTATACATAGATTAATAAAATATCAAACCAAACGATACGTTTTCTTCGACACATATCCTCTAAATATTACCAAATACTATTTTTTTACTTTTTTTCCTTTAAGACAAACACACACACATATATAAAATTAAATAATTACATAATATATTGTTCGACTGAATTGAAATGATTATTTTACAATTTTCGAAGATGACATTTTTGCCCTCTAAAATTGTGTTCTATATGGAAGATGACTGTAGCACTCTCCAAAATAGAGAGTGCATATAGCGTAGGGTTGGGAGAAGTTCCCTCATCTGTGATGGAGAAAAGGAGAGTTGGAGACGTAAGAGAACTAGAATGTTCAAACTCATTATAGAGGTATTAGTTCATCCAAAATTGTATTTGGAGAAGTTCCCTCCTCTGTGATGCAGAGAAGGAGGGTTGGAGATGTAAGAGAACTAGAATATTCAAACTCATTATAGAGGTATTAGGTAGTGTTTTGGAGAGCTTTTAGGAATTCTCAGCTTTTTCTTCATAAAATTTCAAAAAATTTCAATTTTGTGAAGGAAAAGCTGAAAAATACTTCCTAAAAGCTCTCCCAAACACTACCTTAGTTCATCCAAAATTTTATTTGACTAAAATATTCAAACTCATTATTAGTTTATCCAGGATTTCACGAGCATTTTGTCTAATACATTACCAAAGGCTAAAGCCAACTATGCGACACAATTAAAACTAGAGGAGTCAAAATGGGTTAGAGGGGCGGGCCGACTCACAACCCGTCGCAACTCATCATTAGGCGGACCGACCCACAATCCGTCGCAAACCACCATTAGGCGGGCCGATCCACTTTTTAGACGAGTTGACAAAACACCAACCCAATCCATCTATTTTAGGTGGCGGGGAGGGCCAACCCGATGAGCCTACATGTAAATTGGCGGATTTTGCGGGCCAACCTGCAACCCACCATTAGGCGGGATGGGAAGGACCGGCCCACCTTTTAGGCGGGTTGGAAAATTACCAACCCAACCCACTAATTTTGTATTGGAGGACGGGCCAACCCGTTTGACCTAGTCTATTTTGATCCCTATAATTAAAGAGTAACACTCCTGTGAAACGGTCTCATCCGTGAAACGGGTCAACCCTACCCATATTTATAATAATAAGTAATACTTTTGGCATAAATTGTAATAATTTTTAACTTATAACCCATACAAGAGATCCGTCTCATAAAAATGACCCTTGAGACCGTCTCATAAGAATTTTTGCCATAATTAAAACACTATAAAAAAGTCATCTTACAATGATTTAATACTAATTAGAAAAATAAACAGATTAGTATATAATTTTTCTAGAAATTAAAATCGAATAATCGAAGCGCAAAGGAGTAAATTCGGTTCAACTCATCGTGCTTAAATCAGTAAATGTCCGCCATCCAGAATTTAATGGCGATTAAAGGCGAAACTAGTCCCAGTTCTTCGTCTAAGCTTCCAGTCCCAGCTGACAATTAATTAACGAATACAAAGGATGGGTTTTTACAGATCAATAAACTTGGCATCTCTTCTGTTTCTTGGACTTGCTTTCCTGTTGTATTACAGGTATCCTCCTGCTATTGGTTCGGGTGAAGATTACCCAAAATCCATCTACGATTTCACCGTCAAGGTTGGGTTTTTTTTGTTTGTTGTGTAATGGGTCTTTTGTTTTCTGGGATCTATGTTTTCAGCACTGTTGAATTATGTTTTCATTTTGCTTTCTTCCTTCTGGGTGTATCCAATGCTGAATGTACTTTCCTCTATTCTGTAAATGATGATTTTTTTAGCAAATAGTTGCAATTTCTATTAGAAAAAGAGAGATAATGTCACTGGCATTGGTAATTCTTGATTGTTTTTCTTAAAAATACCTTATTTGGTTAGCTTTTTATTTCTGAATGCTAATATTATTCGCTTGTCGCCGAATGATTTCGAACGACTTTGATGTAGAATTACTTACGGTGTATGCTTGTGTCGCTGCTTAATGAATGAAATCACAGGACATTCATGGAAATGATGTGCCTTTGAGCAGTTACAAAGGGAAGGTTCTCCTCATAGTAAATGTTGCTTCAAAATGGTGAGCCTAAAACTTCGAGTGCCTTCAACTTTTTTGTTGCTGGATTGTTGTTTTTGTGTTTTCCCAATTCTTCTAATGCTGTTCTTCTCATGTTCTTGATGTGATTTAATTTGTTTTCTCTCTTTTCTGAATTGTTTGGAAGACCAAGGTAGGTTCTTCTTACGACTTTGGTCTTAAAATGGACCGAGTGTTATGTTCTCTCACTCAGCCAAAAGTGTGTTATTACAACAAAGGCCTATTGACTCCCCCCTGCAAATTAGTGGAATCTGTCAACATTAGCATCTCGATTTAATTCCAACACTTACGGATCTCAAATTCATTCTTGTTTATTATCGATATGTGGCACTTACGTTTTTGCATGAACGTATCTAACGTGACTTGATTAATGTAATTCAACTGTTTAATTATCACTAGTTTTTCAGGTCCTGCACTACTTAATTTCTCGTCCATTCGAAAATTTACTTGCGAAATTTCTGTAAAAGAAATGCTTCACTTTTTGAAAACAAGTGTCGTGATAACCTTAATATCCTGAAGCTGAATCCAAAACCTTGGCATTTCCTCTTATACAGTGGTTTGACCCAGTCGAATTACAGGGAGTTGAATATTTTATATGACAAGTACAAGCATCAAGGTTTGTCTGGCACTTATGTATGTTATAGCCTCTAGGGGTTATCTGTAAGCGTTCTTATGTTTTCGCCGCAGGCTTTGAAGTATTAGCATTTCCTTGCAATCAGTTTGCCTGGCAAGAACCAGGTACCAATGAAGAAATTCAAGAAGCTGTATGCACCAGGTTTAAAGCTGAATTCCCAATATTTGAAAAGGTAGTCGTTTTTAAGGTAGCCAGTTGTATTGCATATTATTGTCGTTTTCAACCAGTCCAGTATCTAACTGGGCGACTTTCTTACCTGACTAACTGACAATCCAGTATCAACCTATTGATTTTTTATGAAAAGTCAATGTTTTCAGTCGATCCATTACTTTGCCTATGAAGGGCAAAATATCCTTGCATTAGTTTTGTGGCTAATTCAATTTTTCCCGAGGTCTACGAGCACCTATTCTGAAGCAGTGCAAGGCCAAAACAAAAATCGATCATCATAGAATTGTTTAAGTCGTTTTTTACCACGAGTGAAATTTATTCTAACATTGGTGGGAAGGAAAGTTTTAAGTTTTAACGTATCATTACTATCACTTTCTGATATTGTCTGCCTTTTTCTTCTTTCATCCAAACTCGTGACAAAATTTTTCTTCGGTAACATCACAGATAGATGTCAATGGAAAAAATACAGCACCCATTTACAAGTTCTTGAAGTCACAAAAAGGCGGATTATTTGTCGACACTATAAAGTGGAATTTTACGAAATTTCTGGTGAACAAAGAAGGAAAAGTAGTCCAGAGATATGCCCCGAAAACACCACCTTTGGAGATCGAGGTTGTTCGATTGGATATGTTCATCTCACCCCTTATTTAGTCATAAGTTCTCTGACGCATATCGATATTCACATGTTTGAAATTTTCTTGAGCAGAAAGACATACAAAATTCTTTGGATTGATCTGGAATATCCAGGTTTGCTAATCTCTTTATTCCTTCTGTTTCCTCATATGTTTACTTTATACACTCAGAATTCAGAGTAGCCCACTACTAAACAAGTAGCTGGTCAAGAAACTGGGATTAGCCTTCATGTCTCTTAGAACAACCATTTTGTTGTCATTTCATGAACCACGAGATTTGCTTAATTCGCCGTAGAATAATGAGTTAGTTGACCCAACCAATAACTGCACTCAAAGCTCAGGCTGATCTTGATCATCGGCCCCAAACTAAAGAAGTTTAAGCTCATTAGCTCACGTTTTGGACTGTTGATTCTATTTAGCAAACATGTTTGAGCGGTTAGATATGTTATGTTAGCGCGCTTATTAATGTGTTTATGAGTTTCATAATCACAATGCGACCATACACTTGTACACATGAAAAAAAGCATTTAAAACCTAATCTCTGTTATGTGATTTAAAGATCATACTACATGTGGTTCTGCGCTAGATCAGCCAACGGGCGTTATTTTTTGAATACGTCTCTGTAGAAGGTTATTTAACCAAAACAGTTCTTGTATATGTTATAAAAAAAGCTCCAGCTCTGAAAAACTTGATCTTGATCGAGCTCGTTTCGAGCAAGCTTGACTAACTCGTATGAGCAAACCTGATTCAAGGTCCACAAATTTGTTTATGTTTGTATACACCTTTAGAGCCAAAGAATTTTCTATTTATGATGGAGGCAATACTTAGTCTTGGAAATTTTAAATTTTTATGAAATTTATCATTTGAAATCCAGCACTGATTCGCTTGGGAGCAATTAAGCGGCTGGTGTATTGTTTGGTACTTGGATGGGCTTGGCTCTCAGGTTTCCATCGACTTACTCTGTATTTGTATCGAGTCATTTGAAAAAATAGATGTCAAGATTTTAAATATATCAAGAGGATTTCAAATTCATCTTGTTTGAATTTTAATAATCTATATAGATAATGTTAATAATTGGTAGAAATGTAAATTAGCCGATCCGAGCCGAACAGTATCAGGTTCGAGTTTTCGTCAGGAGGCTCGAGCTCGGCTTGTTTTGGAATTACTAAGCTCGCGAACAGTTCGAGCTCGATTAATTAATAACCCGTTTATCATATTTAATGAGTCTGACTCGAGTTCGGCTTGTTAAGCGAGCTCGAAAACTCGTTAAGCGGGATCACTAAGTGACCTCGTTAAAGATATGATTAAGTTCGAGCATACAATATAATGAATGTTTATAAATTAATTTTAAGCTCAGAAAAAAGTAAATTTTTTCATAAAGAATCAAAATGAACAACCTAACAACTTAAAAAACATAAACTTTGCGCATCATCGAACATCCCAAAATACTAAACCAACTTCCAAGTACCAAATAAAAATAATGCCATTATAAATTCTATTACTAAATATCTCATAATAACACAACTATGAGCGAGTTTGTGAGCTACCTATATGAGTCGAGCTCGAGCTCACAAGCCTATTAACAAACATGTTCACAAGTTCACGAGCCGAATATTCTTAAACTAAAGTTTGGCTCGATAAAATTTTCAAGCTCGAAATCAAGTTTGGACTCGGATTGATAAGCTTAACAAATGAATCCGAACATGCTTGTTACTAAACTGAGGTTCGAATAGATTGCGAACAATTCAGTTCAATTACATCACTAAAAATTAGATTTCACATGCAATATCACATCCTCGACAAATTCGGGTTTTTTTTAAAATCAATTTATTTTTTTTTAAAACATTTCAAAATTAATTTACTTTTAAAAAAATTATAAAAATACCCCAAAATGTTATTCTTAATGGGGTTCAGTCGATGATGGCTTCAGGGTATTGCCTTGCCCTGAAGCTATAGAATCAATGGCTCGGATCATCTTTGCAGATCAAATCAATTGATCTGCAAAGAGATCCGGGCCTTCCGATCCCTACCCGGGCACTGCTCGAATGGGTAGCATCGACCGAAACTTCTAATGGATGCTGCATCTTTTGCATCGTCCGCTATCAGGGTCAGCGGACCTTGACAACGTCGTATTGGGGCTGCTTGAGGTAGCCTCAAGTTGTCGAGCAGCTCTTCTTTTTTTCTTTTTTATTTATTTATTTTTTTTAAAAAATTATTTATTATAATTTGCTCAAAATTTTGTAAATAGGTCATAAAAGTTATTAATATTTGTCAAAATTTAAGAAATATTTTATATGCACCAACTTATTTTTTTTTAAATGGATTAAATTATTTTTTATTATAAATAAAACCTCAAATTATAATAAAAATTAAAAATAATTTTAAAATTATATATCGATACTTTTATCTCATGCTTATTCCAAGTTTTAAAATAAATCATCTATTAATCATATATATTTTTATTTTAATATATATTTTTTGTAATATCAATTTTTATACCCACGAACACATATGATATATTTGATTCCAAATTGATAATAGGAAACTCAGAAATTGATTTTATTTTATTTGTAACAATTTATTTTAATATATTTTTAAATCGAACTAAATTTTTAAATAATTCCTAAGTTTCATATTATTAATTTTGAATCAGATATATCATGTGTGTTCGTGGGTATAAAAATTGATATTAAAAAAAATAAATATTAAAAAATGAAAATATATATGATTAATAGATAATTTATTTTAAAATTTGGAATAAACACGAGATCAAAGAATCAATCTTCAATTCTAAAATTACTTTTAATTTCTGTATTATAATTTGAGGTTTTATTTATAATAAAAAATAATTTAATCAATTTTAAAAAAAATCAATTGTTGTATATAAAATATTTTCTTAAATTTGGCCAAGTATTAAATAATTTGAGTCTTCTAATATATTCAATTTTGGTTTATCATTTTATGACCTATTTACAAATTTTTGAGCAAATTATAACAAATAGTTTTTTTGAAAAAACAAATTAAAAAAAAAAAGAAAAGAAAGAAGGGCTGGCCTCAAACAACCTATGTAGAGCTGTCAGACCGGGCCGCCCCTGCCCGCTTAGTTTGGCGGTTTGGAAAAACCCCAACCCAACTCAATCCGTTGCGAGCCGCGGGTTAAACGGGTCAGGCCAGCCCGCCAAAAATTTGAAAAAATAATAAATAAATGAAGCATTTTAAATAATATATAAGCATTTTAAATCAACCAACAATAATACAAACAAACAAGGCTAGATATTTCCGGCACAAGGATATTATGGAGGCTGCGCTTGGGAGCAACCCTTCCTTCATTTGGAGATCACTCCTATGGGGTCGAACGCTGCTAGGAAAGGGGTTGGATTGGCGGGTAGGGAACGGAGAAAAAATCAATATCCACAAAGATAAATGGCTTCCTGACCGAAAATCAAGTATCCAGAACCTTCAAGGAACAAGTTTCTCTCAAACTGTAAACACTCTTATTCGCAACAACTACTGGGATAATGCATTAGTGAATTCTCTATTTCCGGCGCATATTGCTCAAGAGATTCTAGCCATCCCGCTACCCACTGTTCCTCAAGAGGACTCGAGATATTGGTCCTATGATTCCAAAGGGAAATATTCGGTAAAGGAGGGGCACAAGGTGGAGACTAGTTGTTATGATACACAAAGTAATTGCTAGGATCTACGTTGCTAAACTTGGTGGAAATTTCTGTGGAGCTTATCTCTTCCGCTGAAAGTTCGAGTATTCTGGTGGAGAGTGCTTCTAAATAAATCCCAACGGCTGTAAATCTGATTGCTTATCACGTTCTGGTGAGCAACGGCTGCCCCTTATGCTGCTTTGGGTGCAACACTACATGCCATGCATTATTTTGGTGCCCCATGATGAAAGTGTGTTGGAATGATGCACAATTCTGGTCTCTTCTTAAGCAGGTGCGTCACTTAGAGATCTTGGATGTGTTTCTTTGGATGAAGGAGGCGGTGCACATAAATGATTTTAAGTTGTTTGCTATCCGCACTTGGGCTTGTTGGTGTGAAAGAAATCGAAGTGTACACAAGAAAGATCACAAAGGGAGGTTGTCCGTGGACTGGAGTATTCCATTACTCCAAGAATTCTAGCATGCGCGTAGCTCGTCCAAGATTCAGTTGAGCAACTTGCGCACGGAGGCCCCGACTAGCTGGATTGCACCTCCTATCAATCTGTTGAGATTGGATGTCGATGTGGCATTTAATATTAAATCCAATTCTTATGCTATAGGGCGGGTGGTCCGCGGGCATGATGGGAAATTGATATTCGCTTTTGGACAGAGAATAGAGAGGCCACCTTCTGTTCTATTTTGCGGAATTAGAGGCGATAAAAGAGGGTTTGCAGTTAACTAAAATAAGAGGCCTTTAGATTCACCAAACAATAACAAATTCTCTCTTTAGCGGTGTAAGCAGTCACCAGCTCAAAGATGGATTTGATAACCACAGGCTCGAAAATCAGAAACCTTTTGGAGCAGAGTCCGTGTACTACGCTACATCATATTCGGAGAACGACTAATGTGGTGGCCCATTCTATTACTTTTTTCGCTATTTCTTCCCCTATCCTGCTTATTTGGAAACAGAGTAATTTTTCTTCGTGGTTGGTAGAACTTGTAGCGTCAAACTTGAACTTGATTTAATAATATAGTTTGCTTTACCTTCAAAAAATATATAAATTCTTCCATTTTCATCAACATACTGTCCAGTGTCCATACATAATCGTTCCAAGCAAGCAATATAATTCCCACTATTCATCACCCAGTTGACAAGTAGGCAGTAAACAAATACCCTGTAGGCTGTACCCACATGCCACAAGTAGAAACCATACATAAACAATTTCAAATAACACAAATATTTATAAATGCATCAACTCCACAGACCACAGTCCACACACATGAACAATTATATTAGTAATAAAAATCTTTATAACTTCATCAATCATTCAACAACCATTATCATTCACTTTCTTAATCTTCTCCATCTTCTTCTTCTTCTTCTTCAATAATAATTTCCAAAACATTTGATCCATCACAATATATTAGTTAGTAAACTAAGTAAACAATAAAATTCAATAATTTGTCAATGAAATTACCATTAACATAACTATATAACCAATTACGAGTGCAAATAAGAGCTTGCACATTTTCGAGAAGGGTACAACTTCTATACTTGGTGAGCACACAAGCACCAATGAAAAAAGCTGATTCTGATTCAACAATGGTTATGTGAATAACCAAAGCATCACGCGCCATTAATGCAAGGGTTGGATACTGATGCTTACGATCCATCCAATACTTCAAGACATCCAAATCTTCATAATATGCAAATTCAAGTTTTGGTTCTTCCAAATAGAGATCCAATTGAGATTTTCTAGTATTTGTTATACTTTGACTCTCGTATGCTTTAATTTCTTACCTTAATTGAAGCATGTAATCACATAATATATATATATATATATATAGATAAAGAAGATAAAGTGATAGAGTATTTACATCAAAAATCCTTTTGCCCTTGCGTGTACCTCCTTCACTTTGCATTTGTGTAAGCATTGTAGATGAAGATTGGGGTTGTGAAGAACTAGTCTCGTTGGAACTAGAATATTGTTCGAAAAGCTTGTAAAATTTTTTCTTCACAAGTAACATCTTCTCTTAGCATTTAAGATGATTACTCTCAACCTTCGAATAAAAATACTCCAACATAGAAAACTTTATTCGTGGATCAAGAATAGCCCCAAATGCAAGTACCATGCTATATTGAGTCCAATACTTGTCAAACTTCTGTTTCATCCTTTTATACATATCACTTATTACCACATCTTCATTACACAAGTTTTCCTTTAACAAAACTTCAATTTTCCAAACTTGCATAAAATACAAATTTGATGTAGGATAAGAGGAACCATAAATCAAGTTGGTAGTATCATAGAATGACTCAAAAAACTTACACACTTTCTTTCCCTTTACCCACTCTTTACTTGAAGGACAATACTTATAATTTCTATCATTCAATTGAAGAGAAGCAAAAGCCTTTTTATATTTGATGACACTATCCAACATCAAATATGTTGAATTCCAATGGGTAGATACATCCAATCTCAAGCCAATACTTGTGTCAATGCCACCCACCGCTCCCACACATTCTTCAAATTTTTCATCCTAGTCTCTGAACTTTTCACATACTTGATATATTCTCTAATTTTGTTCTAGCTGCACTAGCCACTTTAAGACCTTAAACGATGAGATTCAATATATGAGCAGAATAACAAATATGAAAAAATTCGCCTTCACATAACAAGCTATTATGCAAAGAGAGTTGCTCTTTCAAAATATCTTGTATATTTTCATTGCTAGATGCATTATCCAATGTCAAAAATTTTTTTTTTTCTCAATTCCCCATTCCTTAAAAAATTCATACAATTTTGCAGCCAATTCAACTCCTGAATGTGGAGGAGGCATGTGAGCAAAGCTAAGTATTTTACTGTTTAATTTTCAATTTTCATCAACAAAATGCCCAGTGAAGCAAATATAACCCTCACTAGTGCATGCAGTCCACACATCTGAAGTTAAACAAATTTTATTTTGAATAGTAGCCAAAACTTGCTTAAGTTTCTCTTTCTCTAGAACAAAGATTTTTTTAATATCTAAAACAGGAGTATTTCTAGAAATACAAATAACATCAGGATTTATGTACTTCACCAAGCTCTAATACCATCATATTCAACAAATGAAAATGGCAAATCATGCTTAATAATTGCAGCAGCTAATAATTCGTTGCAATCTTTTGGTTAATTTTTTTAGACCTTACCTTCCCATCATGATCAACAATCATTTTTCCTACATCATAGAACGTTATTATTTTGCAATTTTCAAGGTGACGCCTCAATGATGAAGTCCAATATTGTTTGTCTCCATACTTATACTCCTTTTTAAATCCCTTACATTCAGCTTTTTGCACACCATCTTGACCTTTTTCTTTCTTTGTAAAATAATTCCAAACATCTGAAATTCTTTAGGCTTTTTAATTGAACCTTGGATGCACCTAGAGGTTTTCATCTTATCATCCTCATCCAGATTGATACTTTGATTTAATGAAGTAGAGTCCATGATTTATAAATTATTTGTTTTAACAAATAAATCATACAACCAAACAACCAAAATCAATCACAAGTAGAAATGAACATTTTGTATATTAATTTAACAGTGCCGTAATCAAAACAACCAAAATCAACCAACAATCAACCAAACAACCAAAATCAAAACCAAAATCTGTTTTAACAAGTAAATTAATATTTACTATCAACCAAATAACTAAAACCAAACAACTAAAGTAAGAATATATCATTGTTGCAACCTACAAGTTGAACAGTGCCGTATTCCATATCCATATTGTATTGTATCATTTAATCCTTATCTTCATATAAGCAAATTTCAAAACCGAAATCAATAGTACAAAAATTCCTTCCATTTTGAATATGTTTCGGTTACCCAGAAATCATCTCAAATTTTTTTTAAAGAAATGAAATTTTTTTGTCTTCAACTTTTTATTTCAATCACATTCACAGCCCACAAATAATCACATAAAAATTATATTTCAGAACAAAATATAAACAAAAAAAAACATAACCTAAAAGGTTGAAACGGTGGGTTGTGCCTATGCGTCGGTCGTCCGTCGAACGGTGGTCAAAGCAAAGGTGTTGGCTGGATGTTGTTGATGTTGAGAAATAAACCCGTTGGCCCATGAAAACTGAGAACAGAGAGTTGAGAGAGAGCCTGAGGCGGGCTAGGCGGTGCATGTGAAAATTGAGAGTTGAGACCTAACTCACCTAAGCGGCGACTGAATCAATGAATGACTAAAATAAAATTTAAATCCTAAATGCTAAATCTAATATTTTATTATTATTTTTAAGTAATTGGGCGCCGCGCCCCGCCCAAACCTGTGGCCCAAACGGGCCAACCCGTTTAGGCCCGCCTTCAAACGGGCCGCCAAAATGGCAACCCACCCCGCCTATTTTTCATGGCGAGATGGGTTGACCCGACGTTCCTGACCCGTTTTGACGGCTCTGAACCTTTGTATGATGCAGTCATGGACGCCTCAAAAATTGTAGCGTCCGTCGTTATGGACAAGGTTTTTGGGCATTTTTATATTTCTTTTTAAATTAAATTTGAATTTTTTTTAAAAATAAGTTGCTTTTAAGAAAAAAACCCGACAGATTCATATGCTTTAAAATATACTATAGAAGGGCAACCGTGATATTTTTAAATAAATTAAAATATAAATTAGTATCTTGACATGCTTTGGTTTTTGTAGTATAATGTTTACCTACTTATTGGCTAGAGCCGTCAAAACGGGTCGGATTCATTGGGCCAACCCATTCCGCCATGAAAAATAGGCGGGGCGGGTTTCCATTTTGGAGGTCCGTTTGGAGGCGGACCTAAACGTGTTGGCCCGTTTGGGCCGCCAGTCCCGCCCAATTACTTTAAAAAAATAATAAAATATTAGATTTAACATTTAGGATTTAGATTTCATTTTAGCGCTTCACTGCTTCAGTCGCCGCTCAGGTGATTTAGATCTCAACTCTCAATTCTCACATGCATCGCCTGGCCCGCCTCTATCTCTTTCTCGACTCTTTGTTTTCAGTTCTCATCGGCCAACGAGTTTATTTCTCACCATCAGCGACATCCAGTAACCCCTTTTGCTCTCACCATCGTTCGACGGACGACCAACGCATAGGCACAACCCACCGCTTCAACCTTTTTGGGTTTAGGTTTTCTTTTGTTTATATTTTGTTTTGAAATATAATTTTTATGGAATTATTTGTGGGCTGTGAATGTGATTGAAGTAAAAAGTTGAAGACACAAAGTTTTCATTTCTTTAAAAAAAATTTGAGATGATTTTTGGGTAATCGAAACATGTTCAAAATGGAAGGAAATTTTGGTGCTATTGATTTGAGGTTTGAAATTTGATTATATGAAGATAAGGATTAAATGATACAATACAATATGGATATGGAATACAACGCTGTTCAACCTGCAGGTTGCAACAATGATACATTCTTAGTTTAGTTGTTTGATTTTAGTTGTTTGGTTGATATTAAATATTAATTTACTTGTTAAAACATATTTTGATTTTGATTTAGGTTGTTTGGTTAATCATTGGTTGATTTTTGTTGTTTTGATTAAAGCACTGTTAAATTAATATACAAAATCTTCATTTCTACTTGTGATTGATTTTGGTTGTTTGGTTGATTGTTGGTTGATATTAATTAATTTACTTGTTAAAACAAATAATTCATAAATCATGAACTCTACTTCATTAAATCAAAGTATCAATTTTGATGAAGATGAGATGAAAACGTCTAGGTGTGTTCAAGGTTAAATTAAAAAGCCTAAGAAATTAACATACGTTTGGAATTATTTTACAAAGAAAGGAAAATGTTAAGATAATGTACAAATGACTGAATGTAAGAGATGTAAAAAGGAGTAAAGTTTGGGGGCAAACAATATGGGACTTCTTCATTGAGGCGTCACCTTGAAAATTGCAAAATGATAACGTTCTATGATGTAGAACAAATGATTGTTGATTATGATGGGAAGGTAAGGTCTAAAAAAATTAACTAAAAGATTGCAGTGAATTATTAGCTGCTGCAATTATTAAGCATGATTTGCCATTTTCATTTGTTGAATATGATGAGATTAGAACTTGGGTGAAGTACATAAATCCTGATATTGTTTGTATTTTTAGAAATACTATTATTTCAGATATTACAAAAATCTATATTCGAGAGAAAGTGAAACTTAAGCAATTTTTGGCTAGTATTTAAATTAGAATTTGTTTAACTTCAGATGTGTGGACTGCATGCACTAGTTAGGGTTATATTTGCTTGACTGTGCATTTTGTTGATGAAAATTGGAAATTTAATAGTAAATTACTTAGCTTTGCTCAGATGTCTCCTTCACATTTGGGAGTTGAATTGGCTGCAAAATTGTCTGAATTTTTGAAGGAATGGGGAATTGAAAAAAAAATGTTTTTTCTTTGACATTGGATAATGCATCTAGCAATGACTATATGAAAGATATTTTGAAAGAGCAACTCTTTTTGCATAATAGCTTGTTATGTGAAGGCGAATTTTTTCATATTTGTTGTTCTGCTCATATATTGAATCTCATCGTTCAAGAAGGTCTTAAAGTGGCTAGTGCAGCTTTGAACAAAATTAGAGAATCTGTCAAGTATGTGAAAGGTTTAGAGATTAGGATTAAAAAAATTTGAAGAATGTGTGGGAGCGGTGGGTGACATTGACACAAGTATTGGTTTGAGATTGGAGGTATCTACCCGTTGGAATTTAACATATTTGATGTTGGATATTGCCATCAAATATAAAAAGGCTTTTTCTACTCTTCAATTGAATGATAGAAATTATAAGTATTGTCTTTCAAGTGAAGAGTGGGTAAGAGGAGAGAAAGTGTGAGTTTCTTGAGCCATTCTATGATACTAGCAACTTGATTTCTGGTTCTTCTTATCCTACATCAAATTTGTATTTTATGCAAGTTTGAAAAATTGAAGTTTTGTTAAAGAAAAACTTGTGGAATGAAGATGTGGTAATAAATGATGTGTAAAAGGATGAAACAGTTTGACAAGTATTGAACTCAATATAGCATTGTACTTGCATTTGGGGCAATTCTTGATCCACAAATAAAACTTTCTATGTTGGAGTATTTTTATTCAAAAGTTGAGAGTGATAATCTTAAATGTCAAGAGAAGATGTTACTTGTTAAGAAAAAAGTTTTACAAGTTTTTTGAATAATATTCTAATTCCAACGAGAGTAGTTCTTCACATCCCCAATCTTCTTCTACCATTCTTACACAAATGCAAAGTGGAGGAGGAGGTAGATGCAAGGGCAAAAGAATTTTTGATGTAAGTACTCTATAACTTTATCTTTTTTTTTTTTCTGTTGATATATATATATATATTATATGATTACATGCTTCAATTAATGTAGGAAATTAAAGCATACGAGAGTCAAAGTATAACAAATGCTGGAAAATCTGAATTGGATATCTATTTGATAGAACCAAAACTTGAATTTGCATATTATGAAGATTTAGATGTCTTGAAGTATTGGATGGATCATAAGCATCGGTAACCCTTGCATTAATGACGCGTGATGTTTTGGATATTCCCATAACCACTGTTGAATCAGAATCAGCTTTTTTCATTGGTGCTTGTTTGCTCACCAAGTATAGAAGTTGTACCCTTTCCGAAAATGAGCAAGCTTTTATTTGCACTTGTAATTGGTTACATGGTTATGTTAATGGTAATTTCATTGACAAATTATTGAATTTTATTGTTTACTTAGTTTACTTATTGTTTTATTGTGATTTGAATTTTTAAATTATTTTTATGTTAATGCAGATAATGAAAATGGTGCAAGAATTAAGACAACTTCATCTTGTGAGAGATCAAATGTTTTGGATATTATTATTGAAGAAGAAGAAGAAAGAGATGGAAAAGATTAAGAAAATGATAATGGTTTTTGAATGATTGATGAAGTTATAAAAATTTTTATTACTTATATAACTGTTCATGTGAGTGGATTGTGGTATGTGGAGTTGATGCATTCCTAAATATTTGTGTTATTTGAAATTGTTTATGTATGGTTTCTACTTGTGGCTTGTGGGTACAGCCTACAGGGTACTGGCCTACTGCCTACTGGACTACTGGGTGATGAATATTGAGAATTATATTGCTTGCTTGAACGATTATTCATGGACACTGGGCAGTATGGTTGATGAAAATGGAAGGATTTATATTATTTAGAATGTTTATGTTTGATTGTTTGTATTATTGTTGGTTAATTTCAAATGCTTCTATATTATTTAAAATGCTTCATTTATAATTGTTCAAATGCTGGAGCGTTTAGAGAGAGAAATTCTCTCGTTTCTCTCCTGGAGAAATAACACTCGCCTGAGATCTTGAGGGCTGCCTGTGTCTGTGTTTGTTTGATTCTTGGTTTCTGGTTGTTGATTGTCCGGCGTTGGTGTCTTAGCTTCGGTGAGTAGTGACGACGGCGAGGTGGTATTCTCTGGAGTTGGGGTGTTTGAATTTGAATTCTGGTTCTAGCGGGAAACGACATTGTTGCGTAGAGCTGCTTCATTTCTCTGATTTGTGATTTAGCTATTTTTGACATGGGATAATCATAGTCTTGCTGGTGGTTTTTTGATTCGAGCAGTATGTAGCTGGATTTGGCTCCCTCTATTGCTTGAATGTAACAGGTTGTGACTCATATTTTCTTCTGTGTGAGAATCTCCTCGTGTGCTGTTATTGTGGTTTGAAGTGGTGGTTAGTTGGTCGGTAGTGGCTGTTCTTGTTAGTTGCATCTCTGTGCACACCAAGTGTTTGTCTAATGGCTGAGGTGAATGCTGGTGTGAGAAATGGAGAGGCAGAGGCTAAGGGTGTAGGGGATCCCAATGATTCTAATTCACGGGTTGCTGAGACAGCTGATGGGGATGCAGATCAGGTGGAGCAAAATAGTGGGGGGCAGAAACATGGGCAATCAAAAGGAAAAACTCGGGTGCCTTATGTTAGTCTCTTCAAGAGCAATCGTTTGATGAAGGAAAATTCGAAGTTTCAGTTTTTGGACACTGGTGATGAGCTTCTGGACTTTGGTTATGAAGATATCGACCCTGTTTAGGGATGTAAATGAGCCGAACAGTTCGCGAGCTGTTCAGGTCTCGGCTTGTTAAAAGCTCGTTCAAGCTCGTTTAATGAGGCTCGTTAAGGCAAACGAACCAAGCTCGAGCTTTACAATATTCGGCTCGTTAGCTCGTGAACATGCTCGTTAGCTCGTGAACAGGCTCGTTAACAAGCTCGTAAGTCATCTCTTAGACGAAAAAATAATAGTATTGATATTTAATTTATAAATTTACACTTTACTTATGAAAAATATTGAAAAATCTATAAATATTAATTAATTAGAATAAAATTACAAATTTTAATAATAATATTATATTTTTTTGAAATATATAATTTAGTTTTTAATTAATTTAATTAATATTTAAATTAATATTTTAAATATATTAAGCTCGTTTAGGCTCGATAAAAGCTCGAATAAGCAGTGAGCCATGAATATATTCGTTAAATAAGCTCGGGCTCGGCTCGGTTATAAATGAACCGAGCTTGAACTTTCAGAAGCTCGGCTCGGCTCGGCTCGTTTACATCCCTAGCTTTGTTCAAAAAGCTTTTGGAATTGGGCTACTGGGATGGGTAATGGGTGAGAGACCACCAACACCTGCTATCCTAGATCTTGTTAAGCGATGGCGGCCAAACATTAGATTTCAGACGCATGATAGTGGATGGATAACATTATCATTTCCATCACAAGAGGTGAAAGACAGGGTGATGAACAATGGTCCGTACATGGTGTTCGAGAAGCATTTGTTCCTGAAAGAAATACCTCGATGCTTTCATTTTAAAGACATGGATTTGCAGAGCATGCCGACTTGGGTTAAAGTGTTTGGCTTGCCCCCTGACTGTTGGAATCAGCTTATCTTAAGCAAGGTGGTTTCAAAAGTTGGCAAACCAATTCACACAGGTATGCTAACACTAACTAGGAAGTGCACGAATTATGCTCGAGTGCTAGTGGAGATTGATTTATCTATTGACAGGGTTCGAGAACTAAAAGTGAAGTTACCGATTGGATTGGTAGATGTCTTCTTCGAATATGAACATGAGGACAACTTCTGCTTCAATTGTAACTGGCATGGGAATGTTGCTGCCTAGTGTGATGCGAGTGGAGAAACCCCAGTGAATAAGAATCAGCCTCCATTAGCTGGGGATATGAAATTGAAAAGGACACATTCTAAGAGTGTTACTTGGAGGAAAACATTGTCTAGGGGTCGATCTCACTCCAGAGTTCACAAAAACAATATGCATGCTCCTTCTCAACCTAATACTCGGCAACATACTTCAAGTAACAAGGCAGTAACGGTTGATGAGACTAAGAATAATGACAACAAATCGAAAGAAGTGTTAGCAGAGGCAGTTGATAGTACTGACCAGGAGCAGGGATTAAAGCCGAACACTGATAATAGTAAAGCTATGGGAAAAAAAGGTGATGGAAGAGTGCACACTTCATCAAAATAAGGGTCTTGATCAGCCAGAAAAGGGATGGTAGATATGGAAGGCTACACATCCGTTGTTAGTAAGAAAAACAAAAAGAACAAGAAGAAAAATATGGAGCCTGCAGATCCGATGAAATCCAACAATTCAAAGGTTCGAGGAGATTCGGAGAGCTACAACTCGAGTTAGACAGAGTTGAAATGCAGTGGGGATAAGTCTGGAAATAGGAGTGTTGGTCAGACAGATAGCGGCGGGCAACCCGGAGTTGCCAAAAAACTTTTATGAAGATAGGTAGTTGGAACATTAGGGGTTTCAATAAACCCCTAAAACATAAGAGCGTGAGCGTTCTTATGAATAAAGAGAAGTTTGGTTTGTTGGGTCTTATTGAGACTGAGTTGGAGGAAAACACCATTAATAATTTGATGAAGGTGCGTTTTAGTAGTTGGAATTGTTTAAGCAACATCTCGGCTTGTCCAAAAAATAGAGCTCGAATTCTGATATTGTGGAACCCGAAAGGGTTGGACATTGAGTTGTTGGACATGGGAGAATAGTTCTTGCATGTTAGAGTTCGATGGTTGAGAAACGCAAGACAGTTTGCGGCCATTTTTGTGTATGGACTTCATACAACGGTGGAAAGGAGGGGTCTTTGGGATAAACTGCACTGTTTGAATGAGGATAGAACAAAATCGTGGATTATTTCGGGAGACTTCAACAGTGTCTTATCGGCGGATGAGAAATTGGGTGGAGTACCGATTACTACTTATGAGACAAGTGATTTCCTGGATTGTGATACCAAGTTAGATCTTGTTGATTTAAGGTTCTCTAACACTCAATTCACGTGGATGGGTCGGGGGATTAGATCTAAGCTGGATAGAGTATTGGTTAAATGCTTCATGGAATGCCAGTGTCGAATTCATTGCTCCGGGCTGTATTTCTGATCATTCATTGGCTAGTGTCTCGTTCGCGGATGCTTGTAACAGTAATGCTAAGCCGTTTAAGTTCTTTAACATGTGGACTTTGTGTGCTGGTTATAAAAACGTGATTGAGGTGCAGTGGAGGAGATCGTGGAGAGGGACAACTCAATTTGTGCTTAAACAGAAGCTCAGTGCACTCAAACGGCCCCTAAAGAAACTCAATTGACTGGAATTCGGCCATATCTCGAGGAGGGAGAATTGGCTAAGGAGAAGCTAGTCCAAGTTCAAAACAAAATGCTTGGTGGAGATTTGGATGTGGAGGAATATGGACATATTCGTAAGAGAGCAGAATACTTGCTAGAAGCGGAGAGAATGTTTCTTGAACAAAAAGCAAAGTGTGCCTACGTTCGACAAGGAGATAGATGTACTAAATTCTTTTATGACTTGATTAAGAGGAATAACAAGAAGAATGACATATATTCACTTCGTAAAAATGATGGAACAGTCATTCATGATGGTGGGGAGATTGCTACTGAATTTGTGAACTTCTACCAGGGTTTGCTTGGATCGAACGACAATTGCGTGGAAGTTGATCGAGATGTGGTGATGGTTGGACCTAGGGTACTGTTTGAGCAGCATGAGGGATTTGTAGTGACCCGTATCCGAAATTAACGATTAATGCGTAATTAATCGTGTAATCATGTGTAAATTAAGTAAAACATGATTAAAAAAATTCCAAATGGATTAATGGAATCCAGAAATGGATTCAGGACACTCGAAAATGGTGGGTAAGGTTCGAAGGGTTCAGACGCTCCGAACCTGAGTTCGGAGGATCCGAACATGGACGGAGCCAGGCTTCGGAGGCTCTGAAGGCTTCGGACGATCCGAAGATCGTTCGGACGATCCGAAGAGTAGCCCAGCCAGCTGTCCTGAAATATTATGTCCTCGGTGACGTCATAGGGGTGACTTCGGACGATCCGAAGAGGCAGTTCGGACCATCCGAACAGTGTTCGGGACAGGTGCATGGTTGCATGCGATTGGATTGACATGTGGCGGAGATCGGACGATCCGATGAGACAATCGGACGGCCCGAACCAGTTCGGACGCTCCGAAGGCATGAACGGACGATCCGAACCCTCGCTTATATATATAGAGAGCCGAGAAGCTCATTTGAGACTCGCACCAACTTCCTCTCCTTCGCCCACGTGGCTCTATTTTAGGGCTTTGGGAACTCTTATTTTAGAGTTGGAGTAGGGAAAATATTCTAGTATAATCAGACAGTGTCTGACATAGTAGCGGAGCAGTGCTCGTGTAGTGGAGCCGTGATCGAGGCTGTGGAGCTGCAGCAGGGGTGTGCCCCTAGTTGCAGGATAGTCTCCATCAGAGGGCTGACGACGGACGCAGGTATAGCTATGGTCTCCTTAAAATATTTAGGAGTATTCAATAGCTTAGTTAAGGCTTTTAGAGCTTAATTAATGATGCATGGATATTTGCATTGTAGAGTTGATGATAGGCTGGGAACCTAGAGTGGGACTGCTAGGACTACCTGTAGTAAGGTACGTAAGTACTGACTGAGATAGCCAGCATGATATATATTGTATGTGTTGCATGAGTATGTGCTACTTGTTTTACCATGTTTTACGGCTTTAGCACATGTATGTTTTTACGGTTGACTGCATCTGGTATGATGTGAGTCATTGACAGTTTTTGTCAGTGAGGCGTTACTTCCTGTGGATTCGTGTCTGGGGACACTCAGCCCCTGGTTTTGCTATCACTAGGAGCGACCACGACGGTGGAGTAGATGCTATAGTTGATAGGTGAATATATGAGCGGCACCACTGACTTGCTACCCGATATTGCCCTGTATATTCATGGCGCCTCTGAGTACTGTTTTACTCTCGTTTTAAATACACTTATGTGTTGCATATATTTTATATATCATTGCTTTCGTATTGAGCTTAGAGCTCACGTCCAGTCTTTTCTGTGTATCTGGACACCTCATTCGACGGGGCAGGTGTAGTTGCAGGATTGAGCACCAGGAGCTTGGAGTAGCCAGTGACAAGTGAAGACAACAGGATTAGCTGTAGGTTTTGCCCTTTAGGCTCATTCATTCGATTGGGTTGTATAATCGAATTTGTTTAACCGGTTGTATTCTGTCGGTCTGCTTTTATTTAAGTCTTCCGGAGCGATTTATTTTAATGCATGCTTAATTATGCTCTTAACTCTGATTATGTAGTGGATCCGGGTTGGGTCGCTACATTTATTGGTATCAGAGCGCATGCATGCAAGAGACTTGAGATATAGTAATGAGACTTTGGGTTATCCTTATAGGATTGATGAGACCTTCGAAGAGGTGATGATGCGATGATTGCCCGAAGATTATCATCATTGGCAGGAATTCTGAAGATTTGGCTTATGGGATACCAGAAAGTACGGACAGGAGTAATGGATCGTGTCTGAGCGTACGAGATTTCTACTCATGTGGATCCTAGTTTTGGATCGAGTACCGGATGCCAGAGGATTGGTGGGGACTTACTTGATGCTTGCATCTGAACAGTCATTACCATGATGAAACTACTCTGAAGATTCTCCAGTCGTAGTTGAAGAGATTGTCAGATAAACCTTTACCAGGGAATGCCTCGAATGCCTAAGGCATGAAAGGTTTCGAGCGTAAGGTCATTAAACTCATGCGGAACATAGTTTTGCCGATATGCTTGTACCAATGCGTTCGGTAGGCACACGGGAAACTTCATGTTCAAAAGCATGATTTGGTTACAAGAAGAAAGCTGACGGTAGATCGTGAGCAGAAGAGGTCGACTGACATGCACTGATGCAGAGCATAGCTGGTTAGCTATCACGTGCCATTTCTTCGGAGTTCTTTGTAGGAGGACAGTTAGAGAGACTTGGTCGGGAGTATGCTTGTATCGATGCGTGTGTCGATTAGAAGCTTCATGCTCAAGAAACGAAGACTAGTACGATGATTTAAATACTGTATTGATGTAATTTGTAAACAGTATTTCAGTTGTAATGAATCATCATACTTTGGTTGTATCATTTCAAGTTCGATTGTACATTTCATTGTATTTTGAATACTGTATGTGTTACATGAGATTGTAATAAAGAGAATTGTACATAACTTGAAATAAGTGATACATGTATTATTTATCCAACAATTCGTGAATGATTGCATGATTGTGCGGAAGTTTGAATTGGGTTTAGTTGATTAGTGTTCAACTATTGCAGCTCATGGGATTTGAGTGAGTCGATTGTGACTGTTTGACTTGCGGTTAGTCTAGGCGTTTTTCTAGGATTGACCTAGTTAGTTAGTGGACTAAGATAGTGCCAGCAATGAGTGGACTCATCTAGAGGCATATGAATATTGTTCGGTTTAGAACATTGGGCTTTATTCTAAATTGTTTTCTTAGAATAGTAAGCTGTTTGACCTTCGTTAGGTTGAGAATTGTGATGATGAGTTTTCATCGAGATGCCAGGTCCAGTATATGCCGAGAGTTGTGGGCCATGACCATGACTAGACGTGATGGGGCGCGACCCTATGCCAGCGTTACCTGGGAGCCTTTGTGCTTCAGGATTGGCGATGGGAAGACTACTCAGTCTAGGGATTTGGTAGCAGTCATGACAGGGTATGACCTTGGATTTAGATATCCGGTTTGATATCGTCTGGTGTGCCAGAGATATAGTTTGAGTGTTCTGCTATGGGAACCACTCATGGAGGGATTTCCTTGACAAGTGTGTACTCTGAGCAGATAGGTTTTAACCTTTGAGTTACTGCTAGACGTGTGAATCTAGATGGAAGAAGGATTTCTACTAGCGATGACTAGAGGTTGTCATCAGATTTGTGGTTAGAGTTTCCCTGTGATAGAAATCATCCAAGAACTTGGATGGGATGCTGTTTTAAGACTTCAACTCGAATACGAGGACTACTCCTTGATGATTGGCTTCATCAGTATTGGATTATATCAGATGTTGAGGATTGTACATGACTATTTGAGATGTGAGGGAAGCGTGACCTATGACCGTGAAACCTTGGTGATTTTCCAGGTGGGTTATTGTGGTAAGCTACCTTAGTCTTAAATTGTTGTACAATCTTAACAAGGAATATGATCAGGAGAGTGTTCGGAGAGTGTAAGAATCTTGGAGATTCGTTAGTTATGATTGTGAATTTGACGAATCGTGATGTTCATCCTGAATGAACGAGGCAAGGATAGTGAGTCCAGTGTTTGCGCTAAGTACTGTTTGATATTTTCAGAGATTGAGCGTAGGATTTTCCATGGGATGGAAATGAGCTTAGTTTATCTTGATGTTTGCCTTGGGTGAACAAGACAACGATTGGTAGTGCTAAGGTGGCACGGGATTTGTGCTAATGACTACTAGTGGTTATTGGCTAACTCTGTTAGAGTTAGATTGATTAAGTTCAGTGTACGAGGCAGCTGTCAGTAGTAAGACATGAGATTGTGTCAATAGACTACTAATAGCTATTGTATGGATTATCAATTATGGGTGTGTTGAAACCAGAGCGAACTGAGTATTCCAAGTGTTTGGAAATAGTTCTTCGTGGCAGCTGAGTCATGGTTATTGATTGAGCCACGTAGGTTTAGATGATCAACGATTGTTTGATCGGACAAGTGCGAGCATCAGTAGTTCGACGGGATCGATAGGGTAAATCCAATCAGTGATGATTTGGATATAGCAATCGAAAATACTTGGGATAGTATTTTGTCGCTTAGTGCTTAGGAGATGAGTACTTGGTACAGTCTCGAAGCAGGTGATGCTTTGGAGTCTATAGGTTTGCCAGAGACAAATATACCGGAATATTTCAATTGACTTGTATGGTCAAGTTAGGTATTAACTTGACAGGAGAAACAAGCAAGTAAATTGGTAGTCCCCAGGATAGTGTTCTTGTGATGATGTCTTAATATACCGTTGTGTTTGAGATCCAACGAGAATTGTGTACTCGTATGAACATCAGTGGATGATCGTGAGATGTGACATTAGCTGGGATCTAGTTCTCGACATCCAGCAGGTGGTGTCACTAATCTTTCAGCGAGTGATGTGCGCTATCTCTGAAGTGACTGAGATAGTCAAGAATTGACTTAGTAGCCAACGTGGTTTGCCTTTGGGATCAAAGATTTCGCAAGATCGTGATGAATCGAATTTGTTCTTTCGAGTCAGTGAGTCACATCCATGCAGACTGTTTGTCAAAGATATTGCGTTTTAGCAATGAACGACAATCAGAGACGTTTTGGGTGACAAGTTACTTCGAGCATAATTGTTTTTTTTCCCGGAGCGACTAGGGAATAGATGAATTAGTCTTTTCAGCGCTAAGGCTGATGCCTTCAGCAAAAAGGAATGATTTGACTCTGGAGGATCCGTTGGGATTTAGTTTCCAGGATCTTTATGTTCAACCTTGGGAAGTTGGGATGAGCGATGATGGTATCACCAGAGACTCCGAGTTGAGTTATATCAGACGCATGTAACTGTCGGGTGTCGAGACGGAATAGAAAGCGTTTCCATATGTCTGTGCACTATGGAATGTCCCAGTCGAGTAGATTGGTAGGAGCTTTCCTTAGTCTTGATGGGTGCACAGTGATTGTAAGCATGTATAACAATCAGGAGGATGTCTATCGATTGAATTCGTGGGTGAATAACCTATGGTCGAGATGATGTAGATCATCAGAGGTGTGATAACTTCTATTGCAATGTATGCGTGACTTTGCAGGCCGATAGTTAGAAGATGACTTAGTGTCATTATCGGTGAGCGATGATAATTTTCATCAGGGCACAGTGTTGAGTTATACTAAAAAACATGAACTGTGATTGGTACTAGACTGGATGGTCTGAGTTCCCAGTAATTGCTTGGGAAGCTCGTTTGCTTTGGTGGAGCATGGGATGAATGACCAGTTTGGAATCACGTTAAGCAGTTATGTTGGATTATAGCTTTGGGTCAACAAGATTCTCTTGAGAAGAAATTCGGGTTTTGTTGTGTCAACACAGTGTTGGGATTATTGTTTCCTGACTAGAGTTGTTGAGCACTGAAAACTTTTGGAACCATTAGATGGTTAGATCGAGTTTCGGTTAGTGATTCGACGAATGTCGTAAACCAGTCAGGTTATGACTTGGTCTTCGTCAGTTTAAGATTTCACGTGGGATGATGATCTCGATCAAGCGGGTGTTTGTATCATTCGTGGGCAGTGAGATCGTGGTCAGTATGGAAGACATATCAGTGTTGTGATACATTAGTGCCGAGAAAGTTTGAATGTCAACCAGCAGCGCAGTAATCTTCAGTTGGGAGGATATTAATGCGGTGCAGCATTAATGGATGCTTACAGGGAATTTGACAAGAGTCTGAGTTTGTCGAAAGCTATTTTGACCAGACACTCAGGCAAGGGTTTTTAGTACGTTCTCGAGGTTTATCCTATATTTCGAGGACGAAATCTTTTAAGGGAGGGAGAATGTAGTGACCCGTATCCGAAATTAACGATTCATGCGTAATTAATCGTGTAATCATGTGCAGATTAAGTAAAACATGATTAAGAAAATTCCAAATGGATTAATGGAATCCAGAAATGGATTCAGGACACTCGGAAATGGTGGGTAAGATTCGAAGGGTTCGGACGCTCCGAACCTGAGTTCGGAGGATCCGAACATGGACGGAGCCAGGCTTCCGAGGCTCTGAAGGCTTCGGACGATCCGAAGAGTAGCCCAGCCAGCTATCCTGAAATATTATGTCATTGGTGATGTCATAGGGGTGACTTCGGACGATTCGAAGAGGCAGTTCGGACCATCCGAACAGTGTTCGGGATAGGTTCATGGTTGCATGCGATTGGATTGACACGTGGCGGAGATCGGACGATCCGATGAGACGATTGGACGGCCCAAAGCAGTTCGGACGCTCCGAAGGCGTGAACGGACGACCCGAACACTCGCTTATATATATAGAGAGCCGAGGAGCTCATTTGAGACTCGCACCAACTTCCCCTCCTTCGTCCACGTGGCTCTATTTTAGGGCTTTGGGTACTCTTATTTTAGAGTTGGAGTAGGGAAAATATTCTAGTATAATCAGACAGTGTCTGACATAGTAGCGGAGCAGTGCTCGTGTAGTGGAGCCGTGCTCGAGGCTGTGGAGCTGCAGCAGGGGTGTGCCCCTAGTTGCAGGATAGTCTCCATCAGAGGGCTGACGACGGACGCAGGTATAGCTATGGTCTCCTTAAAATATTTAGGAGTATTCAATAGCATAGTTAAGGCTTTTAGAGCTTAATTAATGATGCATGGATATTTGCATTGTAGAGTTGATGATAGGCTGGGAACCTAGAGTGGGACTGCTAGGACTGCCTGTAGTAAGGTACGTAAGTACTGACTGAGATAGCCAACATGATATATATTGTATGTGTTGCATGAGTATGTGCTACTTGTTTTACCATGTTTTACGGCTTTAGCACATGCATGTTTTTACGGTTGACTGCATCTGGTATGATGTGAGTCATTGACAGTTTCTATCAGTGAGGCGTTACTTCCTGCGGATTCGTGTCTGGGGACACTCAGCCCCTGATTTTTCTATCACTAGGAGCGATCACGATGGTGGAGTAGACGCTATAGTTGATAGGTGAATATAGGAGCGGCACCACGGACTTGCTACCCGATATTGCCCTGTATATTCATGGCGCCTCTGAGTACTGTTTTACTCTCGTTTTAAATACACTTATGTGTTGCATATATTTTATATATCATTGCTTTCGTATTGAGCTTAGAGCTCACGTCCAGTCTTTTCTGTGTATCTGGACACCCCATTCGATGGTGCAGGTGTAGTTGCAGGATTGAACACCAAGAGCTTGGAGTAGCCACTGACCAGTGAAGACAGCAGGATTAGCTGTAGGTTTTTCCCTTTAGGCTCATTCATTCGATTGTGTTGTATAATCGAATTTGTTTAACCGGTTGTATTCTGCCGGTCTGCTTTTATTTAAGTCTTCCGCAGCAATTTAATTTATTGCATGTTTAATTATGCTCTTAACTCTGATTAGGTAGTGGATCCGGGTTGGGTCGCTACAGATTGAACAAGCAAATTTCTCCGGAGGAAGTTAAAGAGGCTTTGTATGATATTGATGATGATAAGTCTCCGGGGCCGGATGGGCTTGGAGCGCTCTTTTTCAAACACTCTTGGGATATTGTTGGTGAAGATGTTATAAGGGCAGTGACAGAGTTCTTTGACTTTGGTATACTACTAAAACAGTTGAATCACTCGGTAATTGCAATGGTTCCGAAATCTCCTCAAGGGAGCACAGTGAATAATTTTTGGCCGATCTCTTGCTGTAATGTGGTAGACAAGGTGATTTCAAAAATTCTGGCTAAGAAACTCAAATCGGTCATTGGAGGTATCATGAATGAGGCACAATCAGGGTTTATACAGGGTAGATCCATTGTTGACAACTTCCATCTTGCCCAGGAATTGTTGAGGAGATATGCCAGAAAAAATATCTCACCTCGATGCACTTTGAAAGTAGATCTTCAAAAGGCTTATGATATGGTGAATTGGGGATATCAAGGAGGTGTTCGGGCTGCTGAATTTCCCGGATAAATTTGTTCATTGGATTATGGAATGTGTGCCTACTACCTCCTTCTCTATCTCTTTTCATGGGCAGCTTCATGGTTTTTTTTCAGGGTAGAAGAGGACTTCGACAAGGGGATCCACTGTCAGCTTTGCTGTTCACCCTTTGTCTTGAGCCACTTTCGAGATGACTTGTATTATTAGCCAGGAATAGACAATTCAAATTCCACCCAAGGTGCGCGGAGCTTCGTATTAACCACCTTGCTTACGCAGATGATCTATTACTTTTCTCCAAAGGTAAAAGTGCCAGCATCGGGTGCCTTGTACAATGTTTGTAGAGATTTGGCAACATGTCATGGGTAAAAGTCAATATGGTGAAATCGAACGTCTACTTAGCAGGAGTTGATGCAGAGTGTCGTGATGTAGTGCTGAATTCTATGGGATTTAAGCAAGGTACACTACCGTTTCGATACTTGGGTATCCATATCTCTTCCTCAAGGCTCCGGACATCTGATTATAGTATCTTGGTGGATTCTATAGCAGCAAAAATAACAAGTTGGCCCATACACACTGTCTTATGCTGGAAAGGTGGAGTTGGTGCGGTCGGTGTTGCAAGGAGTGGAGTGCTATTGGATTTCGATATTACCTCTTCCAACTAACATACTTGATGAAATCTATAAGCTTTGTCATAACTTTGTTTGGCCGTCTAATCACCCGCCAATAGCATGGAAACAACTATGCAAACAAAGAGAAGATGGTGGGCTTGGGCTTAAGGACTTATGTGGAACATGGCGTTATTGACAAAAACTCTTTGGAAAATACAGATGAGGAAGGAGTCTCTTTGGATTAGGTGGGTGAATCATAAGTACAAGATATTCAATTCGTTAAGGGATTGGAGATGGCATTGTGACGAATCGCCGTTATTCAAGAACCTACTCTCTATTCAAGATGTGCTTATAGATCGACTAGGATCTTGGGATGCGGTGGTGACTCGTATGGACGTGTGGTTTGGGCAGGATAGATGCCTCAAGAACTCGTATGAATTCTTCTTGGAAGCTAGGGGAAGGTGGCACTGGAAGCCAATTTTATGGAAATCTTGCATTCTACCGAAACACAGGATTATTCTTTGGTTGCTAGAACATGGTAAGATTTTGACTAAAGATAGACTTGGGCATGTGGAAGACAAAGTGTGTGGCTTTCGTAATGCATTTGAAGAATCGGTGCAACATCTATTCTTCAATTGTGCGATTACGACACAGATTTGGGATAGAGTTCGAGAATGGCTATGAATGAGGAAGCTTATGCGGTTGGTGCATGCTATAGGTCGAGCTTTCAGAGGATTTTATCGTGGTTCCAGTACACTAGCCTCTATGAGGATGAGTGCCCTTGCAGCCACAGTGTATCAGGTATGGACATCGAGGAACAAGATAATTTTCGAAGGTGAGAAACTCGACATTAAGGATGCTACACGTAGAATCAAGCTTATGGTTTTACGTTGTGTTCCTATGGCTTGTAATATTTTCTTATGAATTTGGCTTAGAATAGGAGGTGTGGTTGTATTTTCCTGTGGATGCTCAGTGTACTTGTACTCATTTATCCGTTTTTAATGAAATTTATTTCATTAAAAAATAAAAAAATAAAATGCTTCATTTATTTATTTTTTTTTCAAATTTTTGGCGGGTTGGCCTGAAACACGACCCTAACTTACTACTGAATATTATTTTATTTTTTAAAATACCTTGCTTAAAAATATTGATATTACATGTAACATATACAACATATGCTTAAATAAAACTAGCTTAATTACTTAATCACCATATTTAAAATCCATGCATGCAAACTTCATAACGTAATTACATAAAAATTATAATTTATCGTCAAAACACACATGCAAACGTAAAAATCCCATAATCATGCAAATTCATAAAACATTAATAATTTCTAAGCATACACGGAAATTAAATATTGTTTAAAAATATTCTATAAAAACATCAACATCAGTCATGAGTTGGCCAGTATGGATCACATCATCATCAATAGTCTCATGTTTACATGTACAATTTAAATCTAATGAATCTAGAGGCTCAGCACGTTCCATCTAGTAATAACAACATGAAACGACATACAAGCACATATCGTATAAAATATCAAGAATATAGCTTATACGTGCATGATGTTAAAAAAATTATCATCATACATCATCATAAACATCATACTTAATACATATCATAATATGACAAGTCATAAATTCTTGAAACATTATACGTTGTACCCATGAAAACTAATGAGCTCACTCAAATTATACAATTAAGCCCACTTACACCATAAAACTAACCAAGCCCATTAATCCTTAAGTTAAACACTTAATTACTAATTAAATTACCCGAGCCCAAAATAAAATAAGCCGAACGCAGACCCACCTAACTTGACCCATATAAGTTCCTGCCCGACCCGGACCCAAGCCCGTGCCCTTGACCCGACTTGACCCATGAAACAATCCCTAACTCTCTACCCTACCCTCACGTGCAACAACCTCCATTTGGCCCTTCGGTCGCCTAGCTCCGGCCACCCCTGGCCGGAGCCCCGCTGGCAGGACCACCCCAGGGTTCTGGCGGTCCTAACCAACCAGGCCCTAGCCCAACCAAAGCCCTGCATGGCCGAACCTGACCCCTTCTTCCCCAAGCATGCTACGCGCCCAACCATCTGCACACAATTCACGTTCAGCCCCTTAACCATTCACTTCCATGGTCGAACCACCATACCAAACCGACCCTCAGGACCCTAGCTTGAACCCCAAACCGTTGAACAACAGGCTTGAACGAGTACATGGTAGAAACACATCATAACATGTATCATGAAGGATTATCATTCTGAACCACAACACATGCATTATCAGATCATTCATGCTTAAAACAGTGTATTATGACTTAAATGGTGAACAAGAATGGATTAGAGACGTGTCTTTGCGTTATATACGCTCGAAAACACTATACCATTGCGTAGATCGTTGTTCGAGACGAATGGAACATCGAATCTTCAAAATTTCTTCAAATTTAAGTGAAAAAGTGTGTGAGAGTTTAAGGAAGGCGATTGGAAATCTGATTATAGGGCTAAGTTAACATTAGATGGTGAATGAAGAATGAGAGTAAAATAATTTATTTATTTGTATAGGCAAATGGTCTAGGCTTTAAGAATTAATTAAATCAAGTTTAAACTTTAAAGCCCATTAAATAATCAGATTAAAAACTCTAAATTTTCGTAATATATAATAATTGGCTTTTGAAAGTATATTAAAAGCCCATAAAATGTCATATTTTAGTGAAAAATAGGTTTATATATATATATATATATAAATTAAAACCCTTATTTTTCAAAAATAAAATCTTAAAATAATAACTTACGACTCTTGAAAACCTTAGTCAAAGTTCTCGATGAAAACTTCCATCTCGTTTGTCCACGGTCCCGTCTACGCGATCACGAAATAACCTTTCCCAAAAAATTTCATAATGATGGGTTAAATGCTATAATAAAATTTAAAACATGCAAATAAGTCACATATTTCACATAATAGCACTTCAAAATAATTTAACCCCTTTTTAACTTATTTTAAAATATTAAATCCCCTAGTTATGCATGCGGGTTACGTAAGCGAATTTTCGGGCGTTAAAATTCCCCCCCCCCCCCCCCCCCCCTAAATGCAATTTCGTCCTCGAAATTGAAGTAAGTACTGAATAGATTAATTACTCATGCAAATCCTAATTAAACATTCCACTTGCTAAACTTTAAGGACGTAAATTAAGATTACCCGTGATGCGAGAAGTATCCGGATCTGCCTTCTCTGCAACAGTCTTGTCTCCCTGTCGGAGACTCATAAAATCACGGATCAGCTGACTACGCACATCTTCAGTGAAATAATTCTCGAAGAAGGTCTTCTTGAAGTTCTCCCAAGACAATGCAGCCAAATCAAGGCCAATCACTGCGCCCTCCCACCAGAGAGCTGCATCATCCTTTAGCATATAAATAGCACACCTCACCTTATCCGCATCCGGAATCCCCATATAAGCATAAATGGTCTCCAACGAGCGAATCCACTCCTCAGCAACAAGTGGATCAGTAGTTCCACAGAACTCCTTCGGTTCCTGCTTGCGGAACCTCTCAGCAACATCTTTCTAATGGGACTTCTTAGGCTGCCCGGCCCGATGCTCGAGTAGCCTCGTAATCCCCTAGCATATCCACACAATCCTTCTCAAATGGTGTGAGCTGTGGAGGTGGAGGTGTATTCCGATGAGCTCCATCTTGCCCATCACCCTCCTGACCGGCATCCTCGCTGTTATTCTGTCGTGTAGTTCGTCTCGGAGGCATACTACAATTTTCATAAATCCCTCACGTAACCGCAATGCATAACTAAGTATCTTATCTTAAAGTTCTTATAACATAATTCAGTTAAAAATAACTCATGTGTCCCCTACGTAAAAACATATAATTAAAAAGTATTTAAAACTCATAGACTGACAGTGCGGATTTTGAGCTCCACGTAGCTGGCTAGTCAACCCTCCAAGGACCATTCTCTGATGCCAACTGAAACGACCCTAACTTACTACTGAATTTTTTTTAAATACCTTGATTAAAAATATTGATAATACATATAACATATACATCATATGTACTTAAATAAAACTAACTTAAGTACTTAATCATATTTAAAATCCATGCATGCAAACTTCATAACATAATTACATAAAAATCATAATTTATCGTCAAAACTCACATGCATACGTAAAAATCCCATAATCATACAAATCCATAAAACAATAATAATTTCTAAGCATATGCAGAAAGTAAATATTGTTTAAAAATATTTCATAAAAACATAAACATCAGTCATGAGCTGACCACGAGTGTACTAGCTGTCTGGATGCTCATACGCCCTCATC
The DNA here is from genome assembly GCF_033568475.1 of Henckelia pumila. Classification (NCBI taxonomy): domain Eukaryota; kingdom Viridiplantae; phylum Streptophyta; class Magnoliopsida; order Lamiales; family Gesneriaceae; genus Henckelia; species Henckelia pumila. Next base: position 19,102,984 of record NC_133123.1, on the reverse strand, counting down.
GCCAGCAGGGACCACATAATCATCAACAGTCTCATGTTTACCTGCACCATTTAAATCTAGTGAGCCTAGAAGCTCAGCACGTTCCATCCAGTAATAACAACATGAAACCATATACAAGCACATATCGTATAAAATATCATGAATATTGCTTATACGTGCATGATCTTAAAAACATTAACATTCTACTTAATCATGAACATTATCATCATAAACATCATACTTAATACATATCATAATATGACATGTCATACATTCTTGAAACATTTAGGTTGTATCCATGTCACTAGACCCATGAAAACTAATGGGCTCACTCAAATTATACAATTAAGCCCACTTACACAATAAAACTAACCAAGCCCATTAATATTTAAATTAAACACTTAATTACTAATTAAACTAATATTTTACCCGTGCAATGCACGAACTATATCTTGTGTATAATATAAATAAATTAGATCAAATGAAAATATCGACTATAAAATTAAAATGTAAATAAATTTAATTTTACAATGAGTAATAAGAATAATAATGTTAAAAAAGTACTTTTTAAAATGGCAAAAACGTTCAGCACACTCTATCCCAAAGTAAAAAAACCGCATTTCCAATGATGTCAATAACTCTCACTTGTATCTTGAACCTAATGAAAGAATGATTCAAAAATAAGTTTCATTAAATAATCAGTGTAATATATGCAAATTATGATATATTTTATATATATTTTTAGCAAACCTCATATTTCCTTGACTATCAAAATGGTCACACTTTTCACAGTAAAACTTTTCACCCACTGCATTGAATTTCTTCGGACATTTTTTGCATGACAAATACCACCAATTTTCATTTGATTCCACGGATACTATTTTTGTAGGTACCCAAAAACTACCTACCTATAAATAGTACAAATAAATATTCAGTTACAAATACTCAAATTTTTTAAAAAATTCAATCATACCTAGTTGTTTTCAGAAAATTGTTCTATAGTCCTGAAAATATCCTTTGAATTGCTAAGTTCCTCGATAAAAGTTCGGGCAGATGACAATGACATTGTGCTGATTGAATTCTTTGGAGTATTGCTTGAGGTGATCCTAAATTCGAAGATACATTGATTTTATGTAAATTACCAAAATAAATTTATTAGAATTTTAAACAAAATGAAGTAATATAAGAGTAATATTATCTCTTTCAAAATTCCAGAATTTCTTCGTATTCACCATTTAATATTAATTTGGTGATATAAAATGTATTTGAAACACCTATTTCACCTTTATATCTTCTTGCACGAGACATTTGAAAAACCACAATAACCGGCTCATCACCAATTGTATTAAAAAACGTCATCATTTCATGTACGAAATTTTTCCGCAACGTGCATGGTAACTTGTTTTGCCTAAAAAATTATAAATATACATGGAATATATCTACATTAAAATTTCTTATCACCAAAAAAATGTTAAATTATAAATACTTTTACTCTAAATCTCCAATGGCAAAATTAATTAGCTTTGTAGGACGTCCATTGATTTTTCTGTTTTTAGGGTTGTCTCTTGAAATCATTACACCAATCACATCTAGAAAAGAAATGATCAATAAACACATTAATATTTAATAAAAAAAATGCTAACATCATTTAAATTCACGGAAACTTCAAAAATTAAACATACCAAAAATGTCATTTTCATCGATGATTTCTATGCTCGTCAAATCTTTACAGTTTTTGAATTCAAATATCTTTGACGAAAAATTATGATCTTCTATTTCGCACACATTTGTTTTTTGATGAGATTAATTTTGTATATGTTCGAGGTGATTTTGATTTTCATTTTATCTAGTGCAACGATCATGTTTTTGATGGCATAAAAACGTCTTTCTTTGATTATTGGCCTCAATTTGTCAATGACACCATATTTTATGGTTGTATGTATGCGTGTTCCCTGAAAGCAAGAAAAAACAAAACAAATCGAAGTTAGATTGATGATAAATTTAAATCACAATAGGCTTGCGATAAAAAAAAATAACAAATCGAATTAAAATAGAAGATTAATATAAATCACAAAAAATTTTGTGTACCTCAACATCTTGGAATATGCATTTCATTGTAGGATCTTCATTGCTTTTATATGGAGGTAAATCGTAACAAAGTATTAATCTTAATTTCAGTGCCCAATGCCAATTTGAAAGATTTATTTCACGAATGAACAAAGGTGCCATTTGGTGCGTATCGAGTAGAGACTCTGTTGTGATTATTTGATTGAAGTTGAAAATATAATTATATTTATACAATAATTTTGCTCAATTCAATATTGAAATGTTCTATATTTTTGTTAATTTTTTTTAAAGAAAAAGTAAATGATGGCATGCAAGAAGATTTGAACTTGACCCGAATGAATATGTTTGGAAGGCAAACTACTAGACCAAACGTGTTGAATTATATTTTTGTTAATTTTTAGATTTTGTTGTATTAAAGAATGGGCCGAGAAGTTAGTAGTGATTTTGTATATTTTTAATTACTTTAGTGATTTTGTATGCTTTTAATTACAAAATTATAGATAGTGATTTTGTATAGTTTTAATTACGGTTGTTATTTTGTATGGTTTTTTATACGAAATTAAAAATGCAAATATTATTTAATTTTTAATTACATAATATTTTGATTAAGTTTGGAATTTGAATGTGTGTAAAGATTCCTCCCGAATCAAAACATGCCAAATATAAAATAACGGATTTAATAATTTGTAGAATGATGATTTTTTTAGATCAATATTTTTTTCGGTTTTGTTCTGCAAATTTTAATTTTTTGAATCTTAGGTTGAATTTTATTTTAAATGTTTATTTATGATTTTTAAATTTTTTTGAAAGCAAATATTATCAAGGAAATGCCGAAATCACAAAATAATGTAAATAATATTGTGTAATTTTAATTTAATTGGATATATATATATATATCTCGATGCAATTATTATGGAATGTTTAATTGTTGGGATTTGGAACACAAAAAATCCTGATTTTCTTGATAACAAAACTTGTTATTTTGTTTCTAACATATTTACTCTAAGTGTGAAGTTGATAACTCAAGTTGGAAGCCAAAACTCAAAGTTAGCAAAACTGAATCTCTGGCGAACTCTACTGTTTGGATGATATCTCATAGATCAGAGATGGAAATGATTATCTGCCAACATGAATGCAAAGAAAACTCAATTTGGAACATATTTTATTTCACGTCAGTTGAGCAAAAACGGATGTTATCTTAGTCAAACTGACGTCGCAATACCAAAGTGAACTGCATTAGTTTAGCAGAAAACACACCATCAGTTTACCACAAGTAGTTCTTGTATTTTGGTCATATATTGCAGCTCCATTATCCGAATGGAACGATTCACCATGCGTTGGAAAGATAAGACAATGATCTACAAATCATATTCACAAGTCGAAGACTGAATTGGATCCTAAGGAGATGATAAACTGCGTTGAATTTACTGATTTGGAACAGAAATTCTGCAGAGCATAATTTCTGAAACAGTCTGGTGTATTAAGCATAACTTTCGCATATAAATTCTAAATTGAGTTATTCTTGATTTCTTGGAAATTTAAGATCAAGGGCTACAACTTTCATGTTTATGACTTTGCCCAGAAATCAACGTATCAAAGTATAAAGCACTAAACTGATCATATGCACTCAATTGATTTTGTGCTCAACCGAAGTTTGAGCAAGCTCTGGTATTTTGAGCATAACCTTTGCATATAAACTCGAAATGGAGTGATTTTTGATTCCGTGGAAAGCTAAGATCAAGGGCTATAACTTTCAAGTTTATCACTTTGCCCAGAAATCAACGAATCAAAAGATATGATACTAAACTAATCATATGATTACTAAACTGATTCAAAATCAGTCTCGCTCCTAAACTGAAATTTGCCAAGATCAGTTAACCTATCCAAACCGAAGTTTTCTCAAATGCTACAGTACCCCGAAGTTCAGTTTAGCTCCAGAAAAAGTACAGAAACAGTACCAAAGTATTTTAACGGCTCTATTTCTGTATCTAACGGTTATATCACCCTTGACCCGACTTGACCCATGAAACAATCCCTAACTCTCTACCCTACCCTCACGTGCAACAACCTCCATTTGGCCCTTCGGTCGCCTAGCTCCGGCCACCCCTGGCCGGAGCCCCGCTGGCAGGACCACCCCAGGGTTCTGGCGGTCCTAACCAACCAGGCCCTAGCCCAACCAAAGCCCTGCATGGCCGAACCTGACCCCTTCTTCCCCAAGCATGCTACGCGCCCAACCATCTGCACACAATTCACGTTCAGCCCCTTAACCATTCACTTCCATGGTCGAACCACCATACCAAACCGACCCTCAGGACCCTAGCTTGAACCCCAAACCGTTGAACAACAGGCTTGAACGAGTACATGGTAGAAACACATCATAACATGTATCATGAAGGATTATCATTCTGAACCACAACACATGCATTATCAGATCATTCATGCTTAAAACAGTGTATTATGACTTAAATGGTGAACAAGAATGGATTAGAGACGTGTCTTTGCGTTATATACGCTCGAAAACACTATACCATTGCGTAGATCGTTGTTCGAGACGAATGGAACATCGAATCTTCAAAATTTCTTCAAATTTAAGTGAAAAAGTGTGTGAGAGTTTAAGGAAGGCGATTGGAAATCTGATTATAGGGCTAAGTTAACATTAGATGGTGAATGAAGAATGAGAGTAAAATAATTTATTTATTTGTATAGGCAAATGGTCTAGGCTTTAAGAATTAATTAAATCAAGTTTAAACTTTAAAGCCCATTAAATAATCAGATTAAAAACTCTAAATTTTCGTAATATATAATAATTGGCTTTTGAAAGTATATTAAAAGCCCATAAAATGTCATATTTTAGTGAAAAATAGGTTTATATATATATATATATAAATTAAAACCCTTATTTTTCAAAAATAAAATCTTAAAATAATAACTTACGACTCTTGAAAACCTTAGTCAAAGTTCTCGATGAAAACTTCCATCTCGTTTGTCCACGGTCCCGTCTACGCGATCACGAAATAACCTTTCCCAAAAAATTTCATAATGATGGGTTAAATGCTATAATAAAATTTAAAACATGCAAATAAGTCACATATTTCACATAATAGCACTTCAAAATAATTTAACCCCTTTTTAACTTATTTTAAAATATTAAATCCCCTAGTTATGCATGCGGGTTACGTAAGCGAATTTTCGGGCGTTACAATTCCCCCCCCCCCCCCCCCCCCCCCCCTAAATGCAATTTCGTCCTCGAAATTGAAGTAAGTACTGAATAGATTAATTACTCATGCAAATCCTAATTAAACATTCCACTTGCTAAACTTTAAGGACGTAAATTAAGATTACCCGTGATGCGAGAAGTATCCGGATCTGCCTTCTCTGCAACAGTCTTGTCTCCCTGTCGGAGACTCATAAAATCACGGATCAGCTGACTACGCACATCTTCAGTGAAATAATTCTCGAAGAAGGTCTTCTTGAAGTTCTCCCAAGACAATGCAGCCAAATCAAGGCCAATCACTGCGCCCTCCCACCAGAGAGCTGCATCATCCTTTAGCATATAAATAGCACACCTCACCTTATCCGCATCCGGAATCCCCATATAAGCATAAATGGTCTCCAACGAGCGAATCCACTCCTCAGCAACAAGTGGATCAGTAGTTCCACAGAACTCCTTCGGTTCCTGCTTGCGGAACCTCTCAGCAACATCTTTCTAATGGGACTTCTTAGGCTGCCCGGCCCGATGCTCGAGTAGCCTCGTAATCCCCTAGCATATCCACACAATCCTTCTCAAATGGTGTGAGCTGTGGAGGTGGAGGTGTATTCCGATGAGCTCCATCTTGCCCATCACCCTCCTGACCGGCATCCTCGCTGTTATTCTGTCGTGTAGTTCGTCTCGGAGGCATACTACAATTTTCATAAATCCCTCACGTAACCGCAATGCATAACTAAGTATCTTATCTTAAAGTTCTTATAACATAATTCAGTTAAAAATAACTCATGTGTCCCCTACGTAAAAACATATAATTAAAAAGTATTTAAAACTCATAGACTGACAGTGCGGATTTTGAGCTCCACGTAGCTGGCTAGTCAACCCTCCAAGGACCATTCTCTGATGCCAACTGAAACGACCCTAACTTACTACTGAATTTTTTTTAAATACCTTGATTAAAAATATTGATAATACATATAACATATACATCATATGTACTTAAATAAAACTAACTTAAGTACTTAATCATATTTAAAATCCATGCATGCAAACTTCATAACATAATTACATAAAAATCATAATTTATCGTCAAAACTCACATGCATACGTAAAAATCCCATAATCATACAAATCCATAAAACAATAATAATTTCTAAGCATATGCAGAAAGTAAATATTGTTTAAAAATATTTCATAAAAACATAAACATCAGTCATGAGCTGACCACGAGTGTACTAGCTGTCTGGATGCTCATACGCCCTCATCGCCAGCAGGGACCACATAATCATCAACAGTCTCATGTTTACCTGCACCATTTAAATCTAGTGAGCCTAGAAGCTCAGCACGTTCCATCCAGTAATAACAACATGAAACCATATACAAGCACATATCGTATAAAATATCATGAATATTGCTTATACGTGCATGATCTTAAAAACATTAACATTCTACTTAATCATGAACATTATCATCATAAACATCATACTTAATACATATCATAATATGACATGTCATACATTCTTGAAACATTTAGGTTGTATCCATGTCACTAGACCCATGAAAACTAATGGGCTCACTCAAATTATACAATTAAGCCCACTTACACAATAAAACTAACCAAGCCCATTAATATTTAAATTAAACACTTAATTACTAATTAAACTAATATTTTACCCGTGCAATGCACGAACTATATCTTGTGTATAATATAAATAAATTAGATCAAATGAAAATATCGACTATAAAATTAAAATGTAAATAAATTTAATTTTACAATGAGTAATAAGAATAATAATGTTAAAAAAGTACTTTTTAAAATGGCAAAAACGTTCAGCACACTCTATCCCAAAGTAAAAAAACCGCATTTCCAATGATGTCAATAACTCTCACTTGTATCTTGAACCTAATGAAAGAATGATTCAAAAATAAGTTTCATTAAATAATCAGTGTAATATATGCAAATTATGATATATTTTATATATATTTTTAGCAAACCTCATATTTCCTTGACTATCAAAATGGTCACACTTTTCACAGTAAAACTTTTCACCCACTGCATTGAATTTCTTCGGACATTTTTTGCATGACAAATACCACCAATTTTCATTTGATTCCACGGATACTATTTTTGTAGGTACCCAAAAACTACCTACCTATAAATAGTACAAATAAATATTCAGTTACAAATACTCAAATTTTTTAAAAAATTCAATCATACCTAGTTGTTTTCAGAAAATTGTTCTATAGTCCTGAAAATATCCTTTGAATTGCTAAGTTCCTCGATAAAAGTTCGGGCAGATGACAATGACATTGTGCTGATTGAATTCTTTGGAGTATTGCTTGAGGTGATCCTAAATTCGAAGATACATTGATTTTATGTAAATTACCAAAATAAATTTATTAGAATTTTAAACAAAATGAAGTAATATAAGAGTAATATTATCTCTTTCAAAATTCCAGAATTTCTTCGTATTCACCATTTAATATTAATTTGGTGATATAAAATGTATTTGAAACACCTATTTCACCTTTATATCTTCTTGCACGAGACATTTGAAAAACCACAATAACCGGCTCATCACCAATTGTATTAAAAAACGTCATCATTTCATGTACGAAATTTTTCCGCAACGTGCATGGTAACTTGTTTTGCCTAAAAAATTATAAATATACATGGAATATATCTACATTAAAATTTCTTATCACCAAAAAAATGTTAAATTATAAATACTTTTACTCTAAATCTCCAATGGCAAAATTAATTAGCTTTGTAGGACGTCCATTGATTTTTCTGTTTTTAGGGTTGTCTCTTGAAATCATTACACCAATCACATCTAGAAAAGAAATGATCAATAAACACATTAATATTTAATAAAAAAAATGCTAACATCATTTAAATTCACGGAAACTTCAAAAATTAAACATACCAAAAATGTCATTTTCATCGATGATTTCTATGCTCGTCAAATCTTTACAGTTTTTGAATTCAAATATCTTTGACGAAAAATTATGATCTTCTATTTCGCACACATTTGTTTTTTGATGAGATTAATTTTGTATATGTTCGAGGTGATTTTGATTTTCATTTTATCTAGTGCAACGATCATGTTTTTGATGGCATAAAAACGTCTTTCTTTGATTATTGGCCTCAATTTGTCAATGACACCATATTTTATGGTTGTATGTATGCGTGTTCCCTGAAAGCAAGAAAAAACAAAACAAATCGAAGTTAGATTGATGATAAATTTAAATCACAATAGGCTTGCGATAAAAAAAAATAACAAATCGAATTAAAATAGAAGATTAATATAAATCACAAAAAATTTTGTGTACCTCAACATCTTGGAATATGCATTTCATTGTAGGATCTTCATTGCTTTTATATGGAGGTAAATCGTAACAAAGTATTAATCTTAATTTCAGTGCCCAATGCCAATTTGAAAGATTTATTTCACGAATGAACAAAGGTGCCATTTGGTGCGTATCGAGTAGAGACTCTGTTGTGATTATTTGATTGAAGTTGAAAATATAATTATATTTATACAATAATTTTGCTCAATTCAATATTGAAATGTTCTATATTTTTGTTAATTTTTTTTAAAGAAAAAGTAAATGATGGCATGCAAGAAGATTTGAACTTGACCCGAATGAATATGTTTGGAAGGCAAACTACTAGACCAAACGTGTTGAATTATATTTTTGTTAATTTTTAGATTTTGTTGTATTAAAGAATGGGCCGAGAAGTTAGTAGTGATTTTGTATATTTTTAATTACTTTAGTGATTTTGTATGCTTTTAATTACAAAATTATAGATAGTGATTTTGTATAGTTTTAATTACGGTTGTTATTTTGTATGGTTTTTTATACGAAATTAAAAATGCAAATATTATTTAATTTTTAATTACATAATATTTTGATTAAGTTTGGAATTTGAATGTGTGTAAAGATTCCTCCCGAATCAAAACATGCCAAATATAAAATAACGGATTTAATAATTTGTAGAATGATGATTTTTTTAGATCAATATTTTTTTCGGTTTTGTTCTGCAAATTTTAATTTTTTGAATCTTAGGTTGAATTTTATTTTAAATGTTTATTTATGATTTTTAAATTTTTTTGAAAGCAAATATTATCAAGGAAATGCCGAAATCACAAAATAATGTAAATAATATTGTGTAATTTTAATTTAATTGGATATATATATATATATATCTCGATGCAATTATTATGGAATGTTTAATTGTTGGGATTTGGAACACAAAAAATCCTGATTTTCTTGATAACAAAACTTGTTATTTTGTTTCTAACATATTTACTCTAAGTGTGAAGTTGATAACTCAAGTTGGAAGCCAAAACTCAAAGTTAGCAAAACTGAATCTCTGGCGAACTCTACTGTTTGGATGATATCTCATAGATCAGAGATGGAAATGATTATCTGCCAACATGAATGCAAAGAAAACTCAATTTGGAACATATTTTATTTCACGTCAGTTGAGCAAAAACGGATGTTATCTTAGTCAAACTGACGTCGCAATACCAAAGTGAACTGCATTAGTTTAGCAGAAAACACACCATCAGTTTACCACAAGTAGTTCTTGTATTTTGGTCATATATTGCAGCTCCATTATCCGAATGGAACGATTCACCATGCGTTGGAAAGATAAGACAATGATCTACAAATCATATTCACAAGTCGAAGACTGAATTGGATCCTAAGGAGATGATAAACTGCGTTGAATTTACTGATTTGGAACAGAAATTCTGCAGAGCATAATTTCTGAAACAGTCTGGTGTATTAAGCATAACTTTCGCATATAAATTCTAAATTGAGTTATTCTTGATTTCTTGGAAATTTAAGATCAAGGGCTACAACTTTCATGTTCATGACTTTGCCCAGAAATCAACGTATCAAAGTATAAAGCACTAAACTGATCATATGCACTCAATTGATTTTGTGCTCAACCGAAGTTTGAGCAAGCTCTGGTATTTTGAGCATAACCTTTGCATATAAACTCGAAATGGAGTGATTTTTGATTCCGTGGAAAGCTAAGATCAAGGGCTATAACTTTCAAGTTTATCACTTTGCCCAGAAATCAACGAATCAAAAGATATGATACTAAACTAATCATATGATTACTAAACTGATTCAAAATCAGTCTCGCTCCTAAACTGAAATTTGCCAAGATCAGTTAACCTATCCAAACCGAAGTTTTCTCAAATGCTACAGTACCCCGAAGTTCAGTTTAGCTCCAGAAAAAGTACAGAAACAGTACCAAAGTATTTTAACGGCTCTATTTCTGTATCTAACGGTTATATCACTCTTGAAACCTATAAATACAAAATTTTGGAGTTCAAACACAAGCATTTGAAGGAGATTAAAAGCATGAGCAGCATACTTGAAGAAATCAGCTAGTTGAGAGCAAAGCCCAAGGTGTGAAGAACACATTAAAATTCTTGAGCGTGAAAAGTTATGTTCTTCACATCCAACTCACTCACATATAAAAGAGAGATGTATTTCATAGATTAGTTGAGTGAGAGTATTTACACAAAAACGTTAAAGATTGTGTTTGTAGTTTTGGCGTAAAGACGTAAAACATTATGCGGATTGTGAAGTTGCGGCCTACAATCGTGTGGTGGCTAGGAGTTCTTGTTTAGGCAGTGGGTACGTCCTAAACCGGATTGGGTTTGTACAAATGAGTTGTATAAATCAAAGTCTTCTAATGGATCCTTCCGAGGTGGAAGAAGGGGTGACGTAGGAGTTGTTGAAATCTCCGAACATCCATAAACAAATCCTTGCCTCTTTGTTTCTTGCATTTATTCATTGCTACTGTTTTGGATTGCATTGTTGAAGCATTTTATGTGTTTGATAAAATATCTAAATTTTGCATTCAACGTGTTTAATAAAATGCTTTAACTAAACTGTTTTCATCTATCAACTTGCATCCTTTTAAAATGAATTACAAAATAATAAATTATTTTTTTCGAAAAATTATTTCGAGTGTCTTCTTCTTGGTATGAAAACCAAACCCGAAATAATTTATCGGTGCTAAATATTTCAAAAACCGAGTTATTGTAGTTCAAAATATTTTAAAAGTGTTTATTCACCCCCCTCTACACACCGTTTTCGATCCTATCATTAATTATATAAATAGATGCAAATATTATGGAATGTTCTATATTTTTGTTATTTTTTAGATTTTGTAGTAAAGTCAGTTGTGATTTTGTATAGTTTTAATTACAGTAGTGATTTTGTATAGTTTTTAATTACAGATTTATAGATGCAAATATTATGCAATTTTTAATTACATGAATATTGTGATTAAGTTTGGAATTTTATTTTTTTGTAAATCCCCCTAATCAAAATATTTCAATTATAAAATAATTGATTTAATAATTTGTAAAAATATGATTTTTTTAAACCATATTTTTTCCGTTTTTGTTCTGAAAATTTTCATTTTCGAATCTTAGGTTGAATTTTATTTTAAATGTTTATTTGTTATTTTAAAATTTTTTTGAAAGCAAATATTATTAAAGGAATGCTGAAATTGGGGAATACTGTAAATAATGTTGTGTAATTTTAATTGAATATATATATATATATATATATATATATATATATATATATATACATACATAAATAGATGCAAATATTATGGAATGTTTAATTATATAAATATTGTGATTTAATTCCGTAATCAAGTTCGGAAACATTTTTTATATATTTTTTATTTTTTAGATTTTATTGTATTTAAGAACGGGTCGATAAGTTAGTAGTGATTTTGTATAATTTTAATTACGGTAGTGATTTTGTATGATTTTAATTACTGAATTATAGATAGTGATTTTGTATAGTTTTAATTACGATTGTTATTTTGTATGGTTTTTTAGATGGAATTAAAAATGCAAATATTATTTAATTGTTAATTACTTAACATTGTGATTAAGTTTCGAATTTGAATGTTTTGTAAAGATTCCTCCCTAATCAAAATATGCCAAATATAAAATAACTGATTTAATAATTTAAAGAAGTATGATTTTTTTTAAATCAATCTTTTTTTTTCCGGTTTTGTTCTGAAAATTTTCATTTTTCAAGTCTTAGGTTGGATTTTATTTTAAATGTTTATTTATGATTTTAATTTTTTTTTGAAAGCAAATATTATTAAAGGAATGCCGAAATCAGATAATAATGTAAATAATATTGTGTAATTTTAATTTAATTGGATATATATATATATATATATATTTATATATAAATAGATGCAAATAATATGGAATGCTTAATTATATAAATAGATGCAAATATTATGGAATGTTCTATATTTTTGTTTTTTTTAGATTTTGTAGTAGTTAAGAACGGGAAGAAAATTCAGTAGTGATTTTGTATAGTTTTAATTGCTGTAGTGACTTTGTATAGTTTTTAATTACAGATTTATAGATGCAAATATTATATAATTTTTAATTACATGAATATTGTGATTAAGTTTGAAATTTGATTTTTTTGTAAATCCCCCTAATCAAAATATTCCAAATATAAAATATAATTTACGTAATTAAATTATAAATATTAAACATTGATGCAAAATTATATGTAAATATTCATACGTAATTAAAAATTGATATATAATTTACGAAATAATGTTTATATGTCTATATATATATATATATATATATATATATATATATATATATACATATTTATGTTTACATTTATATTAAATATTTTTCGAATCTTTGTAATTTTTTTAAATAACTCATGATTTTTAAAATTATATTGAACAACAAATATTGTAAATGTATATATATGTATATAAAAAGATGCAAAGATTATGAAATTTTTAATGTATATATATGTATATAAAAAGATGCAAAGATTATGCAATTTTTAATTAAATTAATATTGCAATTTAATTATGAAATTTTTGATTTCCGTTTTTAGCAATACGATTTTGGCGGGATTTTGCCAAAAATGGCAAAAACTCAGTTATCATATATATATATATATAGATTACCCGAGCCCGAACTAAAATAACCCACTCGGACCCACCTAACTTGACCCATATAAGTTCATACCCCGACTCGGACCCAAGCCCGAGCCCTTGACCCAACTTGACCCATGAAACAAACCCTAACTCTCTACCCTACCCTCACGCGCAGCAGCCTCCCTTTGGCCCTTTGGTCGCCTAGCTCCGGCCACCCCTGGTCGGAGCCCTGCCAGCAGGACCACCCCAGGGTTCTGCCGGTCCTAACCAACCAGGCCCTAGCCCAACCAAAGCCCTGCATGGCCAAGCATGCTGCGCGTCCAGACATCTGCACACACTTCACGTTCAGCCCCTTAACCATTCACTTCCATGGTCGAAAGGGGTGGTCATGCCGGTCCTAACCAACCAGGCCCTAGCCCAACCAAGCCCTGCATGGCCGAACTTGACCCCTTCTTCCCCAAGCATGCTGTGCGCCCAGCCATCTGCACACACTTCACGTTCAGCCCCTTAACCATTAACTTCCATTGTCAAACCACCATACCAAACCGGCAAACCGACCCTAAGGACCCTAGCTTGGACCCCAAACCGTGGAACAACAGACTTGAACGAGTACATGACAGAAACACATCATAACTTGAGCCATATGCATAAAAAACATGAGTTTATGCATGTATCATGAAGGATTATCATTCTGAACCACAACACACATACATTATCAGATCATTCATTCTTAAAACAGTGTATTATGACTTAAATGATGAGCAAGAATAGATTAGAGACGTGTCTTTGCGTTATATACACTCGAAAACTCTATACCGTAGCGTAGATTATTGTCCGGGATGAACAGGGCGTCGAATCTTTAAAATTTCTTCAACTTTACGTGAAAAAGTATGTGAGAGTGTGAGGGAGGCGGCTAAATCTGATTTCAGGGCTAAGGTTAACGTGGAGATGGTGAAGGAAGAATGAGAGTAAAATAATTTATTTATTTGTATAGGCAAATTTGCTAGACTTTAAGAATTAATTAAATCAAGTTTAAACTTTTAAGCTCATTAAATAATCAGATTAAAAACTCTAAATTTTCATAATATATAATAATTGGCTTTTGAAAGTATCTTAAAAAACCATAAAATGACATATTTTAGTAAAAAATAGGTATATATATAATACATACGCACACACACATACATACATTAAAACCCTTATTTTTTGAAAATAAAATTTTAAAATAATAATTTATGACTCTTGAAAACCTTAGTCAATGTTCTCGATGAAAACTTCCATCTCGTTCGTCCACGGTTTCGTCTACGCGATCACAAAATAACCTTTCTCAAAATATTCATAAATTTCATAATGATGAGTTAAATGCTATAATAAAATTTAAAACATGCAAATAAGTCATATTTTTCACATAATAGCACCTAAAAATCATTTAACCCATTTTTAACTTATTTTTAAATCATTAACTCTCCTAGTTATGCATGCGGGTTATGTAAGCGAATTTTCGGGCGTTACATGGCCCGCCTAACCCGCGGCCCGCATCGGATTGGGTTAAGGTTTTCCCATTCCGCCTATTGGCGGACTACCTCGCCCCGGTTGGAGGCGGGCCAAGGCGCCGGGCCCGCACCGCTCAGCTGATAACTCTATCATGTGCAGCAAAAAGCCAGCAAATATCCACAACTCGAGCTCAGCAAAATCAAAATCCGACACTGAGGCGCGAAAAGTTCCCTTCGCCATATTCCTGATATTTTTGCTCCGGGTCTGCTGGTTTGTGGTCGCTCCTCCTTTTTCCAGGCGGCCTCTGCTGTATAGTGACTCTCCAGCTGATCGTGACTTCTAGACATATTTCTAGCGTAGCTCTGATCTTTAGTCCAGCTCAGGATGGTGCCAGCCACTTTTCGCGCCTCAGTGTCGGATTTTGATTTTGCTGAGCTCGAGTTGTGGATATCTGCTGGCTTTTTGCTGCACAGGAATATTACTGTCGATGCCTTAGTTAGTTGTTTATGTTTTTTGTCTGTATTTACTTATTTTCTAGGGTTGTTTTGGTTGATTTTTTCCGATACCCTAGCTGTTCTGATGTAACTATTACCTTTGTATAGCATTTTGGGGGAGGTCTTGGCCTAGTACCCCTCCTCCATTAGGTTTTATTTGTATCGCTTTTTTATGTTTATATACAGATAGGGGTCTGCCTAACCCCCGCTTTCGGCGGTGTTTCCCTTAAAAAAAAAAAAACTTTATTGTTGGCCCTAAATAAATAAATGCATAAAGTTCGGCCTGTGAGAGAATTAAAACCCACGATTTTAGCCCATTTGGTGACAACCGACCACAATATATTAGTTACAACAAAGGATTGAACATCTTTGAATGATATAAATGCTGATAGTATATATCAGCTGCCCAACCAATGATACCCAACTCATCCCCGACAACTAAAACCCGGTAGTGGGTTTTAGTGGTCGGGGACGAGTTGGGCATGAATGGTTGGGCAGCTGAAAATTACTCATATATAGAAATTTTCAGCTGCCCAACCAATGATGCCCAACTCATCCCCGACAACTAAAATCCGATAGTGGGTTTTAATGGTCGGGGACGAGTTGGGCATGAATGATTGGGCAGCTGAAAATTACTATATACATATATATATATATATATATATATATATATATATATATATATATATATGGAGAGAGAGAGAGTGGGATGGGTCCACCCGAACATGTTATCCGCCCCAGACCCGCAATTGAGCCCTTTGAATGGGACCGCCCCACCTCATAACCTGTTTTTACGGGGTTTAAACGTGTCTCGACTCTCGAACAAGACGAGTTTAAATCGAACCTATTGTCATCTCTAGTTCTAATTTTCTTATGGGCTGGGCTTGTATTCATTTTTATTTAGGCCCAACACTACTAATCAAAATGTATAATTGCACAAGTCTAATGTTGTACTATAAAAACCATTATCGTTATGAAATAATTCATGTGTTTCATGAGAAAATACTAAAAAAATTCTCTTGAAACAAAAATCACAACCAAAATTATCGAGTTACAAAACTGAACATATAATTAAATTATACTATTTTCATGAAAATTAAAATTCTTGATTTTTCCATTTTTTTCCACGTTCATCACATGATACCTAAAAGCTTTCACCAGTGTCCCAACTTGCGAGATTCAAATTTTCCTTCTAACCGTAACATGTTTGACCTTGAACTACTTAATTAGAAACAATAATTTTTGTCAAAAAATTAGATTAATAATTATATATCAATATCTACGTACGACACCATGCATGTACACTCAATTTCTAGAGCATCCACAACCCATCCCGTTAATAACACCAATAACATCCTCCACATCATCAAAAGTCATGAGCCCCATTGTTAATAACACATCCTTCTTTTCACCCACAATCCTATTAACATCAACACTCATTATTTATGGATCACACATTCCACTTAATAAGAGCTAGCATCCACATTGCTACCATGTTATTAACACAAAAATACTCTCCACATCATCAAAAGTTGTAGGTCACACTGTTAATAACACATCCATCTTTTTACCCACAATCCTATTAACATTAACACTCATTATTTATGGGTCCCACATTTCACTCAATAATAAAAAATTATTTTATATTAAATAAATATATTTTTATATATTTTAAAATATTTAAATTATTATTGATTTGCGAAATAATAATATTAATTTTTGAGCTTTGATTTTATTAATTTAAAAAATAATAATAAAATTATTTTAATATATTTTTTAATTCAAATATAAAAAATTTAAATTGCAATTAAATATATAAAAATTCAAAAATCAATCCATTAAAAAAACTTGTACACATTTCATAAAATAATATTATTAAAAAAACACCTTCGAACAAATATATATATATATATATATATATATATATATATATATATATATTATTAAAAAAGCAAAAAAAAAAAAAGGAAACAAATATGTGGGGGCCACGACAAATTAAAAAATAAAAAAAAAATAGAGAGGCAGACGTTCAAAAGAGTGAACGTCCACCTCTCTCTCCTTTATGACTTGCCCAATAACGGAGAGAGAGAGAGTTAAATAAACGTTACATAACATCACACAACAAGTATACAAAAGGTTCACGCATGGGCGGTTCAAGCAACCGCAGTTGGGCTAGTCTATCCTTGCATATAGATTGAGTCTTTTATTTTTTTAAGATTACTTTATCCTTGTTTTATTTTATATTTATTTGAATTCTGCAGATTAGGATTATTGGTGGTTGTTTTTTTTTTTGAATTTCAAAATAGGGATAAGATCGTATTTGGCTTAGATTGGAGTCTTTGAGTCTGATGTATTTATTGAACCATGGGAATGAATAAAGCATCAGAATTTTTACCAAACAAAACATCGTCAAGATCGAAGGTTCTCTTTTCAACGAGCCTTAAATTTACTCGTCACAATTGGGCGCCAAGGTCGAATAACAGCATTGCAGATGCTCTAATATAAAATTATTTTTTACTAAATAAATACATTTTCTTTGCATTTTATAAAATATTTACATTTATAATAATTTTTTAAAATGATAATACAATAATAAAAAAAATTGGAGTGTAGGCGTTCCCCGTTGCCTACACTCTCTCTCCTTGTGGGTAGGTGTTACAATGCCAAATAATGCCAGGAACAAATTGATCGAGTTCATCGTTTGTTGATTGAATTTAGCTGGCAAAGCGTAGGGGATGAGAAATTATCCATCGACGTATTAGATGCAATATTAACACTAAAATAACGGTTGTTTTTACAAAAATTCCGTTGCAAAAACCGTAGCAAATTAATTCTGCGACGGTTTGGAAAATGTTATAAGGATGTATTCCGAATTCTGAACACATCAGCAACAACAGCAACAACAGCAACAATAGAAAACGAACCAGTCGAGGCGAGAGATTCTCTCAATCCGCAAGATGAAATTGCCCGTTAATAGTGCTCAATGTTGGCAACAATCGTCTCTAAAATACAATGACTAACGATCGTGATATAGCAGCACTACAAATATCACGAACTTCAGCGAACTAAAACAAGCAAAACTTTCTTTTGAGAGAGTGAGGGAGAAGTTGCAGAGAAAACATAAATCTGATGTTTTACGTTATCAGATGTTTTTCAGATTGTTCTCTGCGTTATAACAGTCATATATATATATATATACACTATAACTCCAAAGAACACGTTTTATGGCCTAAGGATGCAACTGATGACAAAAAAGCCCAGAAAGAGTCGTGACTTTTCGGACTGCAGGCAGCGCGCTCGAGCGGTAAAATTTAATCGCTCGGGCGCCCAAATTTTGCCAACTTTCTGTCTCGCTCAATTGACGCTGCGCCTGAGCGGTAATATTTGACCGCTCGGGCGGCCAACTTTTGGCCAACCTTCTGTTTTGCAGACGAGGTGCTGGGCACGGGAGACAATATTTAACCGCTCGGGTGCATACAAAAATAATAATAAATATTATTTTTTAATTAAATCTTCTCCAAAAATAATAATAGGATCATAAGACCTCGACTCGCCACGCCGCGCCGCGCCGAGCCAGTCGACCGCGTGCGTGTTTGTTGCATCGATTAGTGTCTTGCCCTTTTACAAAACATCGGTGCCCTAAGGGCCCAATCTCATAATCCAAAGTTGGATTATATAAGGTGAGCAATACATTGGAGTTGTTCCAATGTGGGAAAACTTTCCCTCCAATTTATTTCACCAAATTCAAATTTTTCAACACTTGGGACAAGCATTTCAAGCCCATTTCAAGCCATTTATTCCAACAATTCATTCAATATTTTTTCCAACAATCTCCCACATGAATTAATTTCACGTATATTAGCATTCTCACTAGAAAGTATTTTTGAGTTATTGGTACATCAAGATAGGTAGTTTGTGGCTTTGAACCTACCTTAGTAAAATACTATCGGATTTACTAGTTGCATAGTGATGCGATGTCTTGAACTAGTCAACCGTTTATGTAAACCAAGTCAATAGTATTTACATAACAATACTCTAACATATTTTGTTCTCACGTTGTGTCCATTTCGGTCCTGGACCATATCTTAGATTCATAAGTGTTTCAATCAAAGCGGTCAATACTTTGCACTTATATAGGTGATCTCCTATCAAGAGTATCCTGCGTTACTATACCTTATAGGTATAGGAATCATTAAAAGAAAACTTAACCTCACCACATGTTGCAGGTATGTTCTATTTGGATGTTCTAGGAATGAGCTATGAAATATTCCAAGTACTCAAACTAATATTTATAACTTAGTTGTCCCATTGAGCCAAGGTTTTGGGATCTCCAATTCTCAAGGTTGGGTTACCGCTATAAATACTTTAACTTGTGGATATTAAGCCCATTCCTCTAAGTAGTTTGTACATTTGATCTCTATTTATACTTTTTGTAAGCGGATCCGCAAGGTTTTCCTTTGACTTCACATAGTCAACCGAAATAATCACATTCGAGATCAATTGTCTTATGGTATTGTGTCTCCGAGGAATATGTCGAGATTTACCATTGTACATACTACTTTGTGCTCTTCCTATTTCTGACTGACTGTCACAATGAATCGTAATGGAAGACACCGGTTTATTCCAACAAGAAATATCTTCTAGAAAATTTCAAAGCCATTCGGCTTTTTCTCCAGCTTTATCTAAAGCAATAAACTCGAACTCCATGGTCGACCGAGCCATACAAGTTTGTTTAGAGGATCTCCATGACACCGCTCCTTCACCAATTGTGAACACATATCTACTAGAAGACTTGGAGTCTTTCGTGTTAGAAATCCAATTTGCATCACAATATCCTTATAGGACCGCAGGATATTTTGTATACACTATTCCATAACTCGAAGTGTATTTTAAATATCCAAGCACTTTTATTAATGCTTTCCAATGATCTTCACTTGGATTAATTGTGAACCGACTAAGTTTGTTTATATTATATGCAAGATCAAGACGGGTACAATTAGTTAAGTACATTAAACTTTCTATCACCCTTTCATATTCCACTTGTGAAACAGGTTCTCCTCTATTTTTGGCTAAATGTATACCCAATTCCATAGGTGTTCTAGCCGGAGGAAGATTTGTGGCATTAAATTGTTCAAGAACCTTTTCTACATAATGAGTTTGAGATAACATAATTCCAGCAGGAATTCTAGAAACTTTAATCCCTAGAATAGTATCACACAATCCCAAATCCTTCATGTCAAAATGTTGTCTCAACATTTTCTTGGTTTTCACAATCAATTCATGGTTGCTTTCCATGATTAACATGTCATCTATATAAAGGCAAACAAATACATATGCATTTTGTAATACCTTTAATATAAACACATTTGTCACATTCATTTATTGTGAAACCATTTGACAACATAACAGTGTCAAACTTTTGATGCCACTGTTTAGGTGCTTGTTTGAGTCCATAAAATGACTTGACAAGTTTACACACCTTTCCTTTTTTTTTTTCCGGGTACAATAAACCCTTCTGGTTGTTTTATATATATTTTTTCTTCCAACTCTCCATTCAAAAATGATGTTTTAACAACCATTTGGTGTATCTAAGATCATGCAATGCTGCAATAGCTATGAGAACACGAATGAATGTTATTCTAGAAACCGGAGAGTAGGTATCGAAGAAATCATATCCTTCCTTTTGTCTAAAACCTTGAACCACCAGACGAGCTTTATATTTATCTATAGATTCATCTTCTTTGTATTTCCTTTTAAGAATCCACTTGGATCCAAAAGGTTTACATCCCGGAGGAAGATCAACCAACTCCCACGTATGATTATGCATGATGGAATCCATCTCATTTTGTATGGCTTCCTTCCAAAAAGGAGCCTCAGGATTTGATAAAGCCTCTTGAAGAGTTTTTGGTTCATCATCTAACGTGTATGTTAGAAAATCAGGAGCAAACGACTTTTCATCTCATGCACGCTTGCTGCGTCTTGGTTCATCGTTGGTTTGTGGAGTTTCAATTGTATTTTCATAAGTTCGCTTGTTCGAACTTATTTCTTTCCTTTCTTTACAAGAAAATATCTTTTCAAAGAATACAACATTCCTTGACTCCATGATTGTGCCTTCATTTACATCAGGAATTGTTGACTTATGCACTAAAAATCGATATGCACTACTATTGTATGCATAACCAATAAATATGTAGTCAACCGTTTTATGCCCAATTTTTATTTGTTTTGGCTTAGGTACTTCTACTTTAGCCAAACACCCCCACACTTTGAGGTATTGGTAAGAAGGTTTACGACCTTTCCACTGTTCATACGGTGTTTCATCTTTCCCTTTGATTGGTATCCTGTTTAGAATGTGAGTTGCTGAGAGAATAGCTTCACCCCACATATTTTGAGGTGAGCCAGAATTTATTAACAACACGTTCATCATTTCTCTTAAAGTTTGATTCTTGAATTCTGCAACGCCATTAGATTGAGGTAAGTAAGGGGCTGTCGTTTGATGAATGATGCCCGAAGTTGAGCAAAATTCTTCAAAAAGAGCCACATACTCTCCACCTCGATCACTTCGAATCATTTTAATCTTTGAACTTTGTTGATTTACAATCTCAGTCTCATATTTCTTGAAAGCTTCGATTTCTTCATCTTTGCTTTTCAATAAATATACATAACAAAATCTGATGCAGTCATCAATGAATGTTATAAAGTACTTATCTCCACCTCGTGTTTGTACCATTTTTAAATCACATACATCAGTATGTATTAGTTCAAGTGGAGTAGTACTTCTCATGACAGTATGAAATGGAACTTTTGCCATTTTTGCGTCAACACAAATCTCACACTTATTTTGTGGATTTCTTTTAAATGTTGGTATTACATTTAAATTTGCAAGTCGTTGCAACGTATTGAAGTTAACATGTCCTAATCGGTCATGCCATAATTCATAGCTTTCAAACAAGTAAGCAAAACCAACAACTTTATTCTTCTCCTCAGGGCGGATAACATTCATTACATTCAATTTAAAGAGACCACTATCTTGGTACCCTTTACCACCAAATACACCGGATTTTGTCAACACAAACTTATCAGACTCAAACACCATTCTAAACCCTGCCTTGCTCAAAAGATAGCCCGAAAATAAATTCTTATGAATGTCTGGCACATGTAGCACATTTTCGAGCTGCAGGGTGTTGCTAAGAATTGGTGGACCACAACCAAGAGAGTAAATGAGAATCGAGGCACCGTTGTTACTTGGAGTTTATTCAAGACTGAGTTCTACAAGCGATTCTTTCCTGTCTCGTATCGTAAGGAAAAGAGTGCCGAATTTGCAAATTTGAAGTAAGGGAATTTGAGTATCGAGGAATATGTGAGCAAGTTTGACAGTCTCTTGAGGTTTGCACCTCACATCGCAGATCACGAGGAAGTCAAAGCCGATCATTTCATCAACGGCTTGAATCCTGAGATCTTTACTTTGGTCAATACCACGAGACCCAATAACTTCGCAGATGCCATGGATCAGGCTAAGGGAGCCGAAGCTGAACTTTTGATGCAGCGAGGAAATCAGATAGATCCTCAGCAGCAGCATAGATCTTTTCAGAATCAGCCTGTTCAGTTTCAGCCTCAGCAGTCTCAGTATCAGTACCAACCTTATCAGCAGTCGAATCAGTCTCAGAGGGTTGAAGGAGGCAACAGTGGCAAAAACAGGCGAGATCAGTATAGACCGAAAGGGAAGCAATTTAAGAAGTCTGGTAGCAGTTCATCGAGTTCCAGTGGCTCTAGACAGTTTAGTTCCGGGCAGAATTCAGGGTTTTCAGGAGCATCGTGCAGTAAGTGTGGAGGACGCCACCCAAGTGATCAGTGTCAAGGCGTGTTTGGTAGTTTCAATATCTGCCAGCAGTCGGGTCGCTTTGCTAGAGTCTGTCCTCAGCGAGGATCTGATAGAGCTCAGAGCGGCAGTTCTTCTCGATCGCCAGCTCAGCCCAAGAGATCAGCTTCTGCAGTCCATTCTTTTCAGCCTCAGCAACAATATCGTCAGGGAGGTAATCAGAATCAGAACCAACCTCCTCGACAGCAGGCGAGGGTGTTTCCCCTGACAGAGGATCAGGCCAATGCAGCTCCGAATGACGTGATAGCAGGTAACTGCTCGATTTTTGGTTATCCTACGTTTGTTTTGATTGATACGGGTGCTTCTCACTGTTTTATTTCTGAAAGATTTGTCATGATGCATGATTTATTTGCTGAGCCATTATCTGATGTCGTTTCTATTACTTCGCCTTTGGGTGGAGAAAATGTTTCAGTGAGATTGGTCCGTAATTGTGTGTTAGAATCCAAAGGGAATTCGATTGAGATTGACTGCATTGTACTTGGATTATCTGATTTTGATGTGTTGTCGGGATTTATGCTCTGACCAAGTATAGGGCGATAGTAGATCGTTTTCAGAAAGTGGTTCTATTCTGACCTGAGATGGCAGATGATTGGAAGTTTTTCGGTAAGGGTTCTCGATCCGGAATTCCTTTGATTTCTGTGTTATCCATGTCTCGTTTGCTTTAGAGAGGAGCAGAAGGATTCTTGATTTATGCAGTAGATGTTCAGAGGTCTAGTTTTGAATTGACTGAGATACCGGTGGTTAGCGAGTTTTCTGATGTATTTCCAGACGAGATTCCTGGTTTGCCGCCTATCCGAGATCAAATTCAACATCGAACTTGCACCAGGTACTCAGCCTTTTTCAAAAGCACCTTATCGTATGACTCCATTAGAACTGAAGGAGTTGAAGGAACAGTTAGAAGATTTGATTGCCAAGAGATACATCCGACCTAGAGTATCGCCTTGGGATGCTCCAGTGCTCTTCGTGAGGAAGAAAGATGGTTCTATGCGACTCTGCATCGACTACCGCCAGTTGAATCAAGCGACGATCAAGAACAAGTATCCTCTACCTAGAATCGACGATCTTTTTGATCAACTGTAGGGTTCTTCAGTGTATTCAAAGATAGATCTGAGATCAGGGTATCATCAGCTGAGAGTTCGCGATGAGGATGTGACTAAGACAGCTTTCAGAACCAGATATGGGCATTTCGAGTTTATAGTCATGCCATTTGGTTTGACCAATGCTCCAACAGTTTTTATGTATCTGATGAATCGTATCTTTCAACGGTATTTAGATGAGTTCGTCATTATCTTTATTGACGATATTCTGATCTATTCGAAGAACCGTTCAGACCATGCAGAGCATTTGAGGAGTGTATTACAGATTTTGCGAGCCAAACAGTTGTATGCTAAGCTATCAAAGTGCGAATTTTGGTTGGACCGAGTTGTTTTTTGTTGGAAAACTGGCGAGTTCCCAGACCAATTACGATTGATACCCGGTGCAGCGGAAGTTTAAAAAATTTTTTCATGGAACGTTTCCATGGTATGGGTATCAACCGTTCATCGATTGAATTATGTGTGTGTAAAATTTAAATAACAATTAAATAAATTTTACCTCAAATCTCGCAACGAGATTAATGGACACCAACAGAACAATTCTGCTCTTGTTGTCTCTCCCTGGAACCGATGAACGCCTTCAATCAGGTCCACGAACAGAGGTTTAATCCCTCTGATAGATTGCACTAGAAAATCTATCAGAAGTTTTCTGCGAAGAGAATACACGAATTTGATTCGTTATTCCTTACTGCGATTCAAAATCACAGACCGGAATTTTCTCTGACAGAGTAGGGAGGGGGCGGCCAAAAAAACGTTTTGAGAGGCTAGGGTTTTCGAAAAATTGCTCTCAAAATAATGACCTGTTGTGTGTAATTTCTGTACTGAAATAACTTATTTATAATGCAGGCCACTAACACCTTAGGGCCCATTAGTCATAAGCTGGGGCCCGACAAGCAAAGCCCGCTCGTTCAGAAATTAATATAAAATTCATCGTGACTCCGATTGATGAAACGATTTCACCAATGTGCACAGAAACCATTTCTGCACGTTTTAAAGTCAAAATAAATTTTCCTGAATCCGAATTCAGTGGTTTCCAAAAATGTCCATCCCTATGTCATTTTAGGAAATCCTACTCCCTTACTCTTATTTAAGAAGTCCAACTCCTTAGTTCATTAAATTTAACTCTTTAAATTTAACTATCTCAACGGGGATTAAAACTCCATTACACTGTGTGACCCTCAATGGTTCAGGGATACAGCTAGCCGTGGGCTCACAACTCCTTGTGACTCGGAACAACACTTTCCGACTTGCCCAACGAATCATGGTAAAGCGCCTAGCAACATCGCCCCATGATTCCCTAGGTATCACTGATAGTGCCTACAAGAACCAGTAGATTTTGGTTAGCGTACAGTACGGTCCCTTCATCCATATATCCCGATCGAATCAACAACCATTGGTATATCGAGAGTCGCTCAAGATTCGATAACTATGCAATGCATCTTGAAGATCAAATTAGTGACATCGCATGTGCTACTAAGAAACCATTTCTTAAATCACATCAAGTACTCTGGCCAGAGATTTGTCACACTAATATCTCCTCAGATCGCATAGGATATCCACACTCGCAAGTATGTGGTGAATCCTTGACAACAATGCATTGACTCCTATATGTGTCGTAACTGTACCCAATCTCGACACCTGATGACCCCCTCAGAGTCGGTAAACGAGTCAAAGCACAGTACTAGCATATAGAGTCTCCATGATGTTTCAAGTCGTAAGGACTAATGGTGTACAACCAAAACCGCGGACTTTATCCACTCGATAAGTGATAACCACTTGGAAAGTCCGGATAGGGTAGTTCGACTATTCATCCTATGAATATCCATTTGCATGCTTCGAACATCTCCATGTTCCCTACCAATGAAACGTGGTACTCCGCATCGCAAATGCTAGTCTCAAACTCGAGCGATCCTTATCCTTATTATCGGACGGCTCAATCGACTAGGAACGGTTTTAGAATATACAGTGACTATAAGATGTATTTCATGATAGACATCTCCATGTTCTACCACATCTTACATACACTATAGTATATTCAAGGTCTTTATCAAAACAACAATAGTATATCACAATATAACAATATGAAGTAATATAAAGTCATTGCCATAAAAGTGTAAATAATATTAAACAAAAGATTGTTTATACAAAGAGTCAACAAAGCCCATAGCCACACAGTTGGCTCACTGGGCACCCACTCTTACAATCTCCCACTTGCCCTATAGCCAACTAGTCATACTACGTAGACCCATTGCTTCGCGATGTTTGTCAAACAATGGTCCTGGCAAAGGCTTAGTAAGTGGATCAGCGATATTGTCTGCAGAGGCCACTCGTTCGACACTGATGTCTCCTCTTTCCACAATCTCCCGGATTATGTGGTATTTCCTCAGTACGTGTTTGGATCTTTGATGAGACCTTGGTTCCTTTGCTTGAGCAACGGCACCCGTGTTGTCGCAGTACACCGGGACTGGACCAACAAATTCAGGAATGACGCCCAACTCTTGGACGAAATTCCTCATCCAAACGGCCTCTTTAGCAGCAGCTGATGCTGCAATGTATTCAGCCTCAGTGGTGGAATCCGCTGTGGTGTCCTGCTTGGAACTCTTCCAAGAGACAGCACCGCCATTGAGCATGAACACAAATCCAGAGGTTGACTTCGAGTCATCCACATCACTTTGGAAGCTAGAGTCGGTATAGCCTTCCAGTTTGAGTTCTCGTCCTCCATAAACCATGAACATATTCTTAGTCCTTCGCAAGTACTTAAGAATGTCCTTCACGGCTTTCCAATGCATCTGACCAGGATTAGACTGATATCTGCTCGTGACACTCAGAGCAAATGCTACATCCGGTCTGGTAGATATCATCCCATACATGATACTACCTATAGCTGACGCATATGGTACATGTGTCATATTCTCTATCTCTGCATCAGTCTTGGGACACATAGACTTGGATAGAGAAACTCCATGACACATGGGTAGATGTCCTCTCTTGGACCCATCCATTGAAAACCGTTTCAATATGGTATCGATGTAGGTTGATTGAGTGAGTCCTATCATTCTCTTAGATCTATCCCTATAGATCTGTATCCCAAGAATGTAGGATGCCTCACCCAAATCCTTCATCGAAAATCTACCTGATAACCATATCTTTGTTGACTGCAACATCCCTACATCATTCCCAATGAGTAGGATGTCATCAACATAAAGTACTAAGAATGTCACCGCATCCTTAACTACTTTCTTGTACACGCAAGGTTCCTCCGGGTTCTTGATGAAACCAAAGTCTTTAATTGTTTCATCAAATTTCTGGTTCCAACTTCTTGATGCTTGTTTTAGACCATAAATTGATCTCTGAAGCTTGCATACCTTATGCTCGCTTCCCATGGATGTGTACCCCTCAGGCTGCTTCATATAGATTTCTTCCTTAATGTCTCCATTAAGAAAAGCAGTCTTCACATCCATTTGCCATATCTCATAGTCATACCATGCAGCTATGGCAATAAGGATTCTTATGGACTTGAACATTGCAACTGGTGAAAAGGTTTCGTCATAGTCAACTCCTTGCCTTTGAGTATAACCTTTAGCCACCAATCGCGCCTTGTAGGTCAATACCTTACCATCAGGCCCAAGCTTTCTTTTGTAGATCCATTTACACCCTATTGGAACAATTCCATCGGGAGGATCCACTAAAGTCCAGACTTGGTTAGTATGCATCGAATCCAATTCTGATTGCATAGCTTCAAGCCATAAATTCGAATCCGCATCAGAAATTGCTTCCTTGAAGCTTCTTGGATCACATCCAATGTCGGGTTCATCTTGACCCTCTTCAAGAAGAAGACCATATCGAACTGGAGGTCTAGAAGTCCTCTCGGATCTTCTAGGTGCAGGCGTGTCCAGCAATGGTTCCTGAGGTGTGGGATCGTTATTTTGTATTTCGGGTTCTTCTCGAACTTCTTCGAGTTCCATCATCTCGCCTTTCTTATCCAATAAGAATTCCTTCTCCAAGAAGGTGGCATTCCTAGAAACAAACACCTTTGTTTCAGCAGGATAATAGAAATAATATCCGATTGAATTCTTCGGATACCCCACAAAATAACACAAGCTGGATCGACTATCCAACTTATCTCCCACTGTCCGCTTCACGTAAGCAGGACATCCCCAAATCCTCAAGTATGAATACTTAGGAGCTTTGCCATTCCATAACTCGTATGGTGTTTTGTCCACTGCTTTAGTGTGGACGTTATTCAACAACAATACCGCCGTTTCAAGCGCATAGCCCCAAAACGAAGGTGGAAGCTCAGTGAAGCTCATCATGGATCGAACCATGTCCAACAAAGTTCGATTACGACGCTCCGATACACCATTAAGCTGTGGTGTCATAGGAGGAGTCCACTGAGAGAGAATCCCATTCTCTTTCAGATAGTCCAAAAACTCGGTACTCAAGTATTCTCCACCTCGATCCGATCGAAGTGCTTTAATACTTTTACCTAGCTTGTTTTCTACTTCAGCCCTGAATTCTTTGAACTTTTCAAATGCTTCAGACTTATATTTCATTAAATATAAATACCCATACCTAGAATAATCATCAGTAAAGGTAATGAAGTAGGTGTGGCCATGTTGAGTCCCTACTCTAAATGGACCACAAACATCTGTATGGATCAAATCCAACAGATTTTGACTACGTTCAGGCTTCCCCTTAAAAGGAGATTTAGTCATTTTCCCTTTTAGGCAGGATTCACAAGTAGGTAGAGAGTTAATATCAGACATATCAAACATGCCCTCTCCCACTAGCTTGTTCATCCTCCTTGAGGAAATATGACCTAGTCTAGCGTGCCAAAGGTTTGCCGGGTTTTGACTATCGATTTTCCTTTTGTTTGTTGTCGCCGGTTTGTCAATACAATTCACTGGAACGTCTTTTAGTTTTAAATTGTATAGATCGTTTTCAAGTTGTCCATTTCCAATTAAACATTCATTCTTGTAAATACTGCAAATCCCATTCACAAAATTACAAGAATAACCATCTCTATCAAGCATAGAAATAGAAATAATGTTTTTAATTAAATCTGGCACAAATAAAACATCTCTCAACAATAATTTAAAACCATTCTGCAAAATCAAACAAACATCTCCAATGGCCGTAGCTTCAACTCTGGAACCATTCCCGAGCCTCAGCTGGGTCTCACCCATTCTAAGCCTGCGACTTCTTGTCATCACCTGCAAATCATTGCAAATGTGAGAACCACATCCGGTATCCAATACCCAAGAAGTTGTATTAAGTGACATGTTTATTTCGATATAGAACATACCCTTTGCAGTTCCCAACTGCTCAAGATACTCCTTGCAGTTGCGCTTCCAATGACCCGGCTTCTTGCAGTAATGGCAAACATCCTTGGATTTTCCATCGTTTGAAGCCTTTGTCTTTTGCTTCTTCTCGGGTTCCACTTTCTTGGGTGGGGCAGAACGTTTCTTGCCCTTCATACTTGGCCCCTTCTTAGCAGAAGATGAGGAGCCCACCAAGAAAGCTGGCTTATCCTTCTTAAGTGTGGATTCATATGTAACGAGCATATTGACCATCTCTTCAAGGGTGGCCTCTATCTTGTTCATATTAAAATTTATCACGAATCCATCAAATGAAGAAGGAAGAGATAGAAGCAGCAAGTCCACATTGAGTTCATGCTCCAACACCAAATCAAGGGTCGCTAACTTCTGTATGAGCCAAATCACTCGTACCCCATGATCACGGACCGAAGTCCCTTCACGCATGCGGCACGTCATCAACTCCTTAACAGTAGAGAACCTTTCAGCCCTCGACTGAGCCCCAAAAAGTTCCTTGAGTTGCGTGTGAATGTCAGCAGCATTCACCGTGTCCTCAAATCGCCTCTGGAGTTCATCAGACATCGAGGCTTGCATATAGCATTTGGTCTTGATGTCATGGTCACACCATGCATCAAGTTTGGCCAATTCCTCCGGACTTATGTCAGCTGGTGCTTCCTTCGGAGGTGCTTTCTCTAACACGTAGAGCATTTTCTCCGAAGTTAAGACAATCTTCAACTTTCGGAACCATTCCGTATAGTTGGCGCCAGTCAGCTTGTTTTGTTCGAGGATCGAGAATAAAGGATTTCGCGAATTCATTGTATGAAATACTGAAAAGGAAAAACAGACATATATCAATGATTGTTTAACAATTTACTAAGACATAAAATAGGCGAATTTAATTTTATGAATCTCACTCCCACTATTTTAACGATTTCACCACCCTCTAGTGAAAACGGGAAACTTTTTCCTTAGTGAGAACATGGAGTCCAATTGACAAACTTATGGTCCCGAATAATATCAGCCAACCATAATTCTCAAAAGGTAGAGCCCAATTGCTTCCAAAGCAACCCCCATGTATTTTCCTCATGTCCAATAAGGGCCCAATAATATGACGCCGTTTAAAGTGACATGTCAAGATGACCCATCAATATTAAGTTGTGATGGACGGTCGCCATGTGGATCCCCAATAATATGAGCCGATCCCATGGGAGTTCCACCCAACTTACAACATTTGTCGATCCAATGTACAGCTTTCCGACGAACGGGCCCCCCCAATAATATGAGCCGGACCGTATCCGCGGGTAGCATCACATACATTGACCGTTGATGGAAGGTAGGAACATTTAAACAATATTTAAATTTCCTTTATTTATCTTGATATAAATTTTAAATCATATTTAAAATGAGGGATTTTATTTATAAAAATATTTGTCTCATCATTTTAATTTATTGCATGCATTGCCGGATTCACGCAATTTATGTCTAAACATGCATACAATCATAATATCACATATTATATAGGATGATCGATTCCATTTCTAATTGACACGTGGTTGCCAATCACGGGTCTTAGTCCAATCCTAGGTAATATGCAGTATGCAAATGCAATCCTATTACATATGCTTCCAATTTACATTTCTTCAGTCTTCATTGTCTGCTGGGCCCACCATCTTCAAATCTTGATCTCCCACTAAATCTAATGTATTTACAATTAAATAACAATGACAAGTAGGGGATACATTTTTAGGGGGTGGGAACGGGCTATAAACCAAGCCCACTTTTATTACATATGACATTCATATCGGGCCATAAACCAGGCCCATTAATAAAACCAACAACAATAAAGACAAAATGTAAATTCCTAACATACACCTACAAAATTGGTCATGGCAATCGATCATCCTTATCCAATAACATTTAATTCAAAATTAATTTATTGGATAACATGCTGTGGCAATTCAAATTTAAACAAGATAAAATCATATTTTATATATAAAATCACATTTCACATATAAAATCATATTTTATCTCCATATCAAATAAAATCATATTTTATCTATAAAATCCAATTTTACAAATAAAATCATATTTTATCTAATATATCATAAGATCATATCTTATCATCAATTGTACCAAAATAATTGATTTCAAAATTCAATTTACGGATAAAATATTAAAATTTCCAAAAATTCAAATTTATCCAAAATCAATTTTAAAATTTACGGACTCGAACAATTCGATCCGAAATCTCGTGAACCAATCAAAAACAATTTTTGACCGGACCAAAAATAAAATTTTAAATATTAAAATTAATAAAAATTAAAAATTAATTTTTCCCGCGGGCCACCCGGGACACTCCCGGGTTGGCCCGCACCCGGGGCGCGGGCCGGGGGTAGCCCGGCTGCCCCCTTAGGGCAGCGCCTGGCGCCGCCCCTGGGCGGCGCCGTGCGCTGCCCTGGGCGGCGCCGAGCGCCGCCCTGCGCAGCGCCCAGCGCTGCGCTGGGCAGCGCACAGCGCTGCCCTGGGCGGCGCCGTGCGCCGCCCTGGGCGGCGACGGTCGCCGCCTTGGGCGGCGCTGTGCGCCCCCTTTGGGCGGCGCC
Source organism: Henckelia pumila (assembly GCF_033568475.1). Classification (NCBI taxonomy): domain Eukaryota; kingdom Viridiplantae; phylum Streptophyta; class Magnoliopsida; order Lamiales; family Gesneriaceae; genus Henckelia; species Henckelia pumila. The sequence continues at coordinate 19,070,879 of NC_133123.1, read as the reverse complement.
GTGCGCCGCCCGGGGCAGCAACAATTGCTGCCCCACCGGGCAGCGATCCAATCGCTGCCCGGGTTTTGCCCCGAAAAAATTTTTTTTTTTTATTAAAAATATTTATTTTGTTTCATAAACCGAGACTCAAAAATTTTGTACAATTGATTATTCAATCGATTGATCTGAGCAACCTGGCTCTGATACCACTGTTGGAAAACTGGCGAGTTCCCAGACCAATTACGATTGATACCCGGTGCAGCGGAAGTTTAAAAATTTTTTTCATGGAACGTTTCCATGGTATGGGTATCAACCGTTCATCGATTGAATTATGTGTGTGTAAAATTTAAATAACAATTAAATAAATTTTACCTCAAATCTCGCAACGAGATTAATGGACACCAACAGAACAATTCTGCTCTTGTTGTCTCTCCCTGGAACCGATGAACGCCTTCAATCAGGTCCACGAACAGAGGTTTAATCCCTCTGATAGATTGCACTAGAAAATCTATCAGAAGTTTTCTGCGAAGAGAATACACGAATTTGATTCGTTATTCCTTACTGCGATTCAAAATCACAGACCGGAATTTTCTCTGACAGAGTAGGGAGGGGGCGGCCAAAAAAACGTTTTGAGAGGCTAGGGTTTTCGAAAAATTGCTCTCAAAATAATGACCTGTTGTGTGTAATTTCTGTACTGAAATAACTTATTTATAATGCAGGCCACTAACACCTTAGGGCCCATTAGTCATAAGCTGGGGCCCGACAAGCAAAGCCCGCTCGTTCAGAAATTAATATAAAATTCATCGTGACTCCGATTGATGAAACGATTTCACCAATGTGCACAGAAACCATTTCTGCACGTTTTAAAGTCAAAATAAATTTTCCTGAATCCGAATTCAGTGGTTTCCAAAAATGTCCATCCCTATGTCATTTTAGGAAATCCTACTCCCTTACTCTTATTTAAGAAGTCCAACTCCTTAGTTCATTAAATTTAACTCTTTAAATTTAACTATCTCAACGGGGATTAAAACTCCATTACACTGTGTGACCCTCAATGGTTCAGGGATACAGCTAGCCGTGGGCTCACAACTCCTTGTGACTCGGAACAACACTTTCCGACTTGCCCAACGAATCATGGTAAAGCGCCTAGCAACATCGCCCCATGATTCCCTAGGTATCACTGATAGTGCCTACAAGAACCAGTAGATTTTGGTTAGCGTACAGTACGGTCCCTTCATCCATATATCCCGATCGAATCAACAACCATTGGTATATCGAGAGTCGCTCAAGATTCGATAACTATGCAATGCATCTTGAAGATCAAATTAGTGACATCGCATGTGCTACTAAGAAACCATTTCTTAAATCACATCAAGTACTCTGGCCAGAGATTTGTCACACTAATATCTCCTCAGATCGCATAGGATATCCACACTCGCAAGTATGTGGTGAATCCTTGACAACAATGCATTGACTCCTATATGTGTCGTAACTGTACCCAATCTCGACACCTGATGACCCCCTCAGAGTCGGTAAACGAGTCAAAGCACAGTACTAGCATATAGAGTCTCCATGATGTTTCAAGTCGTAAGGACTAATGGTGTACAACCAAAACCGCGGACTTTATCCACTCGATAAGTGATAACCACTTGGAAAGTCCGGATAGGGTAGTTCGACTATTCATCCTATGAATATCCATTTGCATGCTTCGAACATCTCCATGTTCCCTACCAATGAAACGTGGTACTCCGCATCGCAAATGCTAGTCTCAAACTCGAGCGATCCTTATCCTTATTATCGGACGGCTCAATCGACTAGGAACGGTTTTAGAATATACAGTGACTATAAGATGTATTTCATGATAGACATCTCCATGTTCTACCACATCTTACATACACTATAGTATATTCAAGGTCTTTATCAAAACAACAATAGTATATCACAATATAACAATATGAAGTAATATAAAGTCATTGCCATAAAAGTGTAAATAATATTAAACAAAAGATTGTTTATACAAAGAGTCAACAAAGCCCATAGCCACACAGTTGGCTCACTGGGCACCCACTCTTACATTTTTCTAGGCCACATTGTATCAGGAGATGGAATTTCTGTTGACCCCAGTAAGATCGAGGCAGTTATGAATTGTCCGAGACCGACATCAGTGCCAAAAATCCGAAGCTTTATGGGTTTATCAGGGTATTATCACAGATTCATCGAGGGTTTCTCTTCCATTGCAAAGACGATTACTCAGTTGACCCAGAAGAATGCACCGTTTGTTTGGTCCGAGGAGTGCGAGGCCAGTTTCATTGAGCTGAAGAAGAGATTGACTAGCGCTCCGATCTTGTCTATTCCATCAGGTACGGGAGGTTTTTCCGTCTACTGTGATGCTTCTCACCGAGGTCTTGGATGCATCCTTATGCAGAGGAAGCACATAATAGCTTATGCTTCGAGGCAACTGAAGCCGCACGAGACTCGTTATCTGATCCATGATCTTGAGCTTGCCGCGATTGTTTTTGCTTTGAAGACCTGGCGCCATTACCTTTATGGCGAGTCGTTTGAGATATTTTCTGACCACAAGAGCCTGAAATACTTGTTTTTCCAGTCCAAGCTGAAAATGAGACAGAGGAGATGGATGGATTTGCTTAAGGACTTCGACTGTGAGATCAATTATTATCCTGGAAAGTCGAATGCAGCTGCAGACGCTCTTAGTCGGAAGCTTTGTTCCTTATCTCTTACTATGATTGGTGTCTCTCGATTGATTGAAGACTGTTGTACTTCTGGTTTGGAGTTTGAGACCGATAGGAGATCCATCAGAGTTTTTGCGATTCAGGCCGAGCCAGAGTTGTTTCAGTTTAGAGAGGCTCAGAGATCTGATCCGAGCAGTCAGAGTTCAATAGAGAAGGTCAGATCAGGTTATCAGTCAGAGTTTCAGGTCAGGGATGATGTCCTATTTGTGAATTACCATATTGTTGTGCCTGATGTTTTTGAATTGAGACAGCGTATTTTTCGAGAGGCGCATTGCAGTCGGTTCAGTGTTCATCCCGGAGGTCGGAAGATGTATAACGACTTGAAGACTCAGTTCTGGTAGAAACAGTTGAAGGGAGACGTCATGAGGTTTGTGTCCCGTTGTCTGAATTGTCAACAGGTGAAAGCCAAGAGGAAGAAACCAGGTGGATTATTGCACAGTTTGCCAGTTCCGGAATGGAAGTGGGATCACATCTCTATGAATTTTGTCACGAAGCTACCGTGTTCAGTCAGAGGTTGTGATGCGATTTGGGTTGTGATTGATCGGTTGACGAAATCTGATTGTTTTATTCCATACCGTATGACATACCGTCACGATCAGATGGCCGAGTTGTATGTCAGAAAGGTTGTGAGATTGCACGGCGTGCCGAAGTCGATAGTATCAGACAGAGATCCGAGATTCACTTCTCACTTTTGGCATAGTTTACAGGAGGCATTGGGTACTCGTTTGCATTTGATCACAGCGTATCACCCGCAGACCGACGGTCAGTCCGAGCGTACGATCCAGACTTTGGAGGATATGCTTCGAGCAGTAGTGCTTGACTTTGGCTCAGGTTGGCAGGATTCTCTGCCTTTAGTGGAGTTTTCATACAATAACAGCTTCCAAGCGAGTATTGGCATGACACCTTTCGAAGCTTTGTACTGTAGGAAGTGCAGATCTCCGTTGTTTTGGGATGAGATATCAGAATCACCTGAGTTGGGTCCAGATATGATTCGCGACATAGCAGAGCAGGTGAAGTTGATTTGAACCAGAATGAAGACAGCCCAAGATCGACAGGCCAAGTACGCGAATGTCAGACGCAGACCACTGTGTTTTGATCAGGGAGACCGTGTGTTTCTGAAGATTTCTCCTTTCCGAGGCACTGTCAGATTCGGAAAAAGAGGGAAGTTGTCGCCCAGATTCATTGTTCCGTATGAAATTTTAGAGAAGATAGGTGATCTTTCCTATAGAATTGCTCTTCCTCCGTCTCTTTCAGGCATCCACGATGTGTTTCATGTTTCGATGTTGCAGAAATATCATCCGGATCCGTCCCATGTCCTTCAGCCAGACGAGGCAGAACAGCATGCTTTGACAATTAAAAATACAAATCATGCAATCATATAATTTTGAAAATAGGTAAGCATGCTTGCATGAAATTCATATATTCAAATAAGACATTTAATATCATGAAAAATAAATAAAGAAAGTGGACTCGATCTACCCCACTTAGTAACTTCTATCTCAGTCCAAGAACTAACTTCGCTCTGATACCACCTAATGTGGGAACTCGGGTGCATTCATATAATAATCTTAACTTCCGTGAATAAACGAATCCGTAAAAAAAATTTAATTAAGCTACAACACTTGCACAAAAGCGCAAGCACCTTGTGCTTCTGCGCACGAGTGTGTAATGCACTCTTGTGCAGCAGCGCAAGTCTTGCGCATCTGCGCAAGAGTTTTTTCTCAACTCTTGCACAGAGGCGCAAGATCTGTGCATCTTATTTTCTCGAAATTCTCCAATCTCTGGAATTCTGACGTTTCTGCGGAAAATGTGGCGCTTCTGCTTCTTCTTAAAATCTCAAGTTACTGTCAAAATTTCCAATTCCCTGTTCTGAGATTGAAAAATTGAACACAATAAAATCTTAAAACATGGTAATAACATATATTCCAAAATAAGTCAAAAACTATAAAAATGAGATTACAACACATAATTCTTAAGAGTATTTGACCATTCAAAAAAAACTAGACATATCTAGTCAAATAAACACATACAACTCATCTACATCCCGGATTACCAATTCTAACTCGTCTCATCTTTCTCACTGCCCTCTATTGCTTGCTCTCGAACCACCTGTTACCATGCACACATACAAAAACAAGGCAATAGCTGGATAACTCCGGTGAGAATAATATTATTAGTATAAAAAACATAACATGTTATCTAAATAAATATGAATGCAATGCATGTTTCAAAGCGAGGCTATCAAATCTGATATCAAGGAAATCTTGGTTCTTGGGATCCCAGGAAATAAAATCTCAAGCATTCCACCGACTCTACCAATGGAGGTGGTGTCAAGCAATTCAATCCCTTGAATTTGGCGCACTATAGTGAGTCATCTAGCTCTAGGAGTAAATCTATCTCCTTTGCCACTCAACTATAGCTTCCCAAACGTCTTTTGCAATCTAGGTCATTCGGCCTTCTATGCTTTTTAGGTTGTAGGCTCAAGATGAATGCAACAAAATCTTGATGCATCATGCTATAATAAGGAATAATCAAGCAACAAAGTACACATTAAAAGCAACAACCAAACATATAAATCAAATAAGAGCAAGTAGGCATTCAAGTATGTGATTTGAGAATTCGAGATTCATATCTATCTCGAATGTTCTATCTCATCTTGATTGATGTCGATTTATACCTTTCAATATTGGTTCTGAAGGTGCTTCAAACATGGAAAATTACATCAATAAACATACATCACCATCTTTTCAAACTCAACTCAATTCTCAAGATATAAATCACACCAAACCTTGATCAAATCTTCACCGAATCGAAATATGAATCCTCGAGTCAATAGCCTTTTATACAATTCTGAAAATGATGATAAGAAATCTCAATAACCGTGTACAAACACAATTCAATCCATGGTTCAATCAATTATATAGAAATCTCAACAATTATTGAAGCGGCGGCGTAACGGCTGAAAACCGGCAATCCAATATTTATCTATTTCAATCTAACAATCTAATAAAACTCATAACCATAATATGTCAGCAAGAATTCAACAAAAACCAGCAGCTTCAACCATAGTCATTTTTGAATTTTATACATAAATTCATAACGAATCCAAAAGACATTCTTTTCCCGATCCGTCTTCGAATATACAATCCATGCTAACTCCAGCACATATAACCAATAATAATCGAATTTCATCATCCCTTCAAAATTCAAATATGATAGAACTTAATAAAAATTACGTCAAAACGTAGCTCTCGGAGCGATGATCGCAGATATACGTTCAATTTTGAATTCTGACGGTCGGATGGAACGAATCAAGCTTCCCAAGAAGAATTTTGATTGAAGAAAAAAGGTTGCTGAGTTTCTCAAGATTTTTTTGGCAGCTAAATCTGATCACAATGACATACAATACACGCTTATACGATGGCAAGAGAAGTGTCCTATTCAATTTCAAGTATTTGCGCTTTAGTACCTGAAATATTCATTATTTGCAAATCAGTCTTCGAAAAATATTTTTAATTCCATTTCAATGCTAAATAATTTAAGAATATTATAATTTAAATCTAAACTCCAAAATTCTCAAATTAAATATTCTCGGATTAAAATTAAATAATCTCGGATCTTACAAAATATGAGCTCAAACTTGTTTTTCTATATTTTGGGTTTGTGTTACTCGAGGAAGAGCAATGTTTAAGTGTGAGGGAGTTTGATGATGTGTTCATATTTGCCTATGTTTATTTGGGCTAAATTGTTATGATTAGGTGCATTCGAAGTGATTAAATTGGTTTTTATAGTTCCTAATCATCGTTTGCGATTTGATATAGGAAAAGGGAAAGAAATTAAGCAAAAGAGGAGAAAATGAGAAGAAAAAAAAACCCATGTGGACATGCATCGGCATATGAAGAAGAATCGACGAAGAAAAGAAGAATAGAAAAAAAACTGGACAACCCACGCGATCAACCACGGCCCCGTGGTTACCCGTGTGGGTTGAGCATGCAAAGATCATGAATTTTCTGCCCAACCCATGGGACTTCCCACGGCCTCGTGGGTACCCGCGTGGGCTGGGCAGCAACTGCATGCGCGAAATATGGAAAAAAAAATCAGATTTTTGGATTTTAACCTTTTTAAACTCGATTTTTTCCTTCCAAAGAGATTAGGACTCTATCTCTACATATTTTGAATGGATTTTTGTGGGAAAAAAAAGGGGAAAAATCCAAATAACAAGAGAGGAGACGGGAGAAGACGGTGGAATATATTCGATGACTAGGTTTTTCTCCCTTGTTCTTAGATTATTTTTGTTCATCAATTTTTTAAAGATTTCATGGCCTTTCGTGGCTAAGTTTTAATTCTTGGTTGAGGAAGACGAAACTTTAAAGTTTTATTTTTCTTGTGAGATTTTGATACGTTCATTATTTGATTTTTGGTTTGAATATCAAGAGTTGTTTGAATTTATTTATTATGCTTGTGTGTTTGATTATTGGCTTGACCACTTAGTAATTTTCATACAATCTAAAGCTAAATTAGATATCAAATCCGTAATTATTTGATCTCTCTAATTTGTGAAGCAACTGCAATTGATAATTTGCTTTTGAATTTAAGGAACATCGCTTGACTAGATTAAATACAACCACTTGTGTTTGTGTTGTTTAGATTCATCAAACTCACTAGTTTTAATGCTACCTTGGATTTAAACCTTGATCGCTTGTATTTTGGTTGATTCATTCGTAAGAGTTACTATTAGAACGCTTGCTTCTATTTAAATATAAATTAATGTGAGATAGAAATTTTGGTATTTTTATAGCACAATAAATTTCAATCTTCCTCGTGGGAACGATTCCTATTCTTGCTATTACATATTTATTTGTTTTCTTTGAGTGGGTTAATTTGGGCATGACACAATTAAGAGCTACCACTAATAACTGGTTAACCAAGAGGAGATGGAACGATGCATGGCATAACAAAATTTGCCTTGTGGACTGTGGGGATTTTCCCAACATACCCGCTGAGCAAGTTAATGCCATATTTATCGAAGGTGTCGGTGGTGTAAATTGTCGACATGTTTATGACATTGTCTCTGTCGCACACATTCTATACCCAGAGGAAATGACGTCTCGTCCTTGTGGTCCTAGCTAGTCAGAATATGTACTCACGTTCAGCACAGGAGGAGGCCGGTGTTTGCTAAGGAGGAGGCACGTGCTGCGACGGACAGGGCAGAGGAAGCATCAGCGAAGGCGGAAGCGGCGATCAACATGGCAGATTTAGCCAGAATGAAAACAGATGAGATTGCATATGCTCTACAGTCAGCCAATGATACAACGTCGGATTGGTAACCTGTATTTCGGAGTTGGAGAAAATGTTTGGTTCCTTAGTGTCTACGCTTTGAGGAAGGCCACGTAAGAAGGTTTGCCAAGATAAGGGTTGACCCAGGGCCCCACTCTTGTGTGGGATCCCAACTTTTTTTTTAAAATTATTATTATATATATATTTATTTATATATAAATATTATATATTATGCTCTTACACAAAATACATTTACGTAAAAAAAGTTTTGAGTTTTAAATTTTGAAAGTTTCGATAATATTTTGCTTTTTTTGTTAGTTTGTGGATGCGTGCAATTACGTAAATTGACTATCAATAGTTTAAGAATTCAAAAAATAGAAAAGTATAAAATTTACAAAAATACACAAATGCATTTAACATAACGATCCAAGGTATGAATTACAAAACTCTTGTTCAATTTTATTTTATTTTTGAATTTTGATATATTGTTTAATCTTATTTTGATTTAATGTTTTTGTTCACATTATTTTGTTTTAAGGTAAGATGTTAATATTTGATGTAATTTCACGTAGATTCTGAAAATTTGAGGATTACAGGTCTGAAAATGAATATTTTTACTATGATCATGGTTGCGTATCAAATTTTATTGACTATCCATGTGACTGTAGCATCATTTGAGAAAAAATTTTCAAAGTTAAAATTATTGAAATCTTATTTGAAAACCACAATGAGTCAAGAAAAATTGAATGATTTGGCAATCCTCTGCACAAAAAAAAACATATTGAAAGATATATCTTATGACAACATAATTGATGATTTTGTTTCAAAAAACATAAAAAGAGCCAATTTTAAATAATATTTTTTGTTGATTAAATTATTTTGAAGAATTATGTAAACCTTCTTTCATTTATTTTTTAGGACCGCCCTTGACAGCGGCGATGACGACGAGATAGAGGAACTTGATTTCACACCATTCATGATGACGACGAGATAGAGGAACTTGATTTCACACCATTCATGTCCTAGTATTGTGGGTTTGTGCACGATGTTACACTTTGTTATTGTGGTTTTTTGTCAGATACGTCGTTTATTAATGTTTTAATATTTTATCTCGCATTTCAATTTTGGCTTCATAAATTAAAAAATGCATATTAAAATATGTAATATATGAATGTTTACACGTAATTTTACAACATAGACGTAGTTACGTGGGATAAATAAAAAATTGGTAAAGAATCAATATGTTTTATACGAGCATAATAATTATTTATATAATATACTAAATTAAAATTCAAATATATATATATATATATATACAGTTTAAAATATATTATATATTATTTTACTAAAAGAACAAATTAGTTTAAAATGCATGGAATGCACTATGACAACCATTTTTGGAACGCCTTTTGCAAACCGTCGCAAAACCGTCACAAAAAACAGAAGATTTTTTTTTTTTGTAGTGGACGTACAACAAAAGTATTCTATTGTGTGTGTTTATATATACATATATCACACATGCACACACACACACACACACATATATATATATATATATATATATATATATATATATATATATAGAGTTCTTTTATGGTGCCCAACTCTATATGCCCAACTCCATGCCCACCATGTACAATATGTGATAAGTCAACTCATCAATTGTGTTGGTCAACTCACATATTGTACATGGTGGGCATGGAGTTGGGCATATGAGTTGGGCACCATAAAAGAACTCTATATATATATATATATATATATATATATATATTCCATTTGCTTCGTGTCACGCCCCAGGCTCAGGCCCGCGCAAGCGCGACTGCACAATGGGCCCCTATAGCAACTCCTTCGTATCTGTTTTTGCTTTACGAAAATGATTAACCCAAGTTGCTATAGAAGTCTATTGTAGCCCATTATAAACTCATTTTAAATCTTTCATTTTTTCCATGTGGGACAGGGGTATCACAATCATCCCTCCTTCAGAACGCGACGTCCTCGTCACGACCTGATCTTTGATCCACCAGCACCGAGAATCTAAAGGTGGCTCTACGGGTTCAAGAGGTGGCTCCCGTCATGTAGCACTTTGCCCCGCAGGTTAAAGAGATGGCTCCCAGACACGTAGCACTTTGCCCCGCATAGCACTTATTTCCCAGTGTCTTCCGACTGGTGACCGTCTTTGATACCAATCTGTCATGCCCCGGACCTAGGCCCGCGCAAGCGCGACTGCACAATGGGCCCCTATAGCAACTCCTTCGTATCCATCATCGCTTTACGAAAATAATTAACCTAAGTTGCTATAGAAGTTCATTGTAGCCCATTATAAACTCATTTTAAATCCTTCATTTTTTTCATATGGGACAGGGGTATCACACTTCGGACCTCATATTTTTAAAAATCTGTCATAAAACCCCTTCCAAAAGTGGTAAATGTGTCTAGGTTTATATAACACATTGGTGAAATGTGTTTGATTTAAAAAAATAAAAGATGTATTAGATTATTAATTTTTTTAGGGGATTTTTTTGTCGTTTAGAGTATTCACGATGAGGATTGGTGCAATTAGCTTTTGGTAATGTTCACCTTAATGGTGGTTTCCATCGTACTTTACATGTAAGATTACCAAAATTATAGCTCATAATAACATTACTCAAATTTTTTAAATCGCACAGCAGCACAAACACCGTGCTTCGATTATTCTATTCAACATGGACAATATTGCAACCGACACTATATACTTTATATACTATACTATATAAAATAGAAAAAATAATTTTTTTGGTCCATTAACTTGTCCATGTTTTGGTTTTGGTCCATTAACTTTTTCAATGTGGATTTTGGTACATTAACTTTGCATTTTCAGTGTTTTTTGGTCCAATTGCATACGTGTAGGGGTGGAATCGGGTCGGGACCCGTCCCGTAACCCCCTGATCTGATTCCCGTCCCGATAGAAATTGAGATATTTTTTTTCTCCCGATCCCGCATCCGAGATATGTTGGGACCCGAATGTTCGGGATCCCGAACATTCGGGATCCCGTCGGGTCGGGAGAGGGTAATCCCGAATAATATTTTTTTTTAAAAAAAAATCTATGAAAATATTTTTTTGAAAAAATTTTATGAAAAAAATCAAACAATTTATTAATACATTACAAATAAATTAAAATTTCTTTATATATAACCATTAAAAAACTAAAACATTTTTTTAGTACATTACAAATAAATTAAAACAACTACTTGATTAATAAAAAAAACATATAATTATTCATAATAATAAAAAAAATAAAATAAAAAATTATAACTCAAATTAAAAAAGATAAATATAAAAAAAATTATATGGTATATAATTATAAAACATTAATATTAAAACATAAAATTAAAAAAAATTATTTTTTTAATTAAAAAATATTATTAAAAAATATTATTTTTATATTCGGGTCGGGTCGGGAATCCCGTCGGGAAGGGTTGCCTATCCCGATCCCGATATTGATCGGGTCGGGAAAAATCCCGAACACTCGGGTCGGGAAAAGTTCGGGACGAGAAAAATTCAGGACGGGAACGGGTTGGGAATCGGGACGGGTCGGGATTTTTGTAAAATTTGCCACCCCTACATACGTGTCAACTTATGATTGGTTCAAAATGATGATGTGAACCAATCAGAAGCTGATACGTATGCAGTTGGACCAAAAAATACTAAAAATGCAAATTTAGCGGACTAAAATCCACATCGAAAAAGTTAATGAACCAAAACCCAAATGGGGTAAAGTTACTGGACCAAAAAACTTATTTTTCCTATAAAATATGTATCAACCTCTTAGAATTATTATTGTTGGATGCAATAATTGTCCCTGCTTGGTAGAGGATCGAACCATGACGCTTGAGATTTTGTGCTATTTAAAATATTTGAGTTGCACCATTAGCACCAACTATATCTTTTGGTAAAACGGCAAGCGTTCGGTCCTACAATTGGTATCAGAGCCAAAGTCATGTGTTCGATTCTAATTGATTGCAAGAAGTGCAATTATTGGGATGAAGATTGTTGGGTGCAATAATTGTCCCTGCTAATTGGTTAAAAGATTTGAATTGAACCATTACTGCAATAGCTTTTGGTAAAGCGGCAAACACTCGGTTTTACAATTTTCTTGGTCATTTTAATAGCAAGATACAAATACTTCTTATTTCTATCAATAAAATTATTATAAGAACCTATTTAATTCAGTAAATTATTATTAACTATACAATTTTTTAATCATATATATTTAATAGCTTAAATATTTAAAATTAATTAATTAAATTAAAAAAATCAGAATTGGATCCTCTGCAGTGGGACTCCCACATCACCATATGCTGTGGGATTAATTTTGGTAACAAAATTAATTTATGATAATTGTTTAAGATTTGGTTTTGCTCATTTTTTTATGTTCCCACGTTTGAAAATTTTAATGATTTATTTTTCTAAATTTAAAATTTATTTTACTTTATTATTTTGTATTATTATGTAGATTGATACATAATTTATTTTTCTTAGAATAATAATTAATGATGATAAAATTACAAATAAAAAGTAGTATTATTATTTTTTGCTAATGTAAAATAATAGTGATTTGATGAAATTGAAAACTAAAAAACGTGTACTTGTGGGAAAAAAACTTATAACAATAATATTATAAATTTAACCGGAATTCAATATCTCAAAAATTTGTCCTTCAACTATTTTTTTTTGTTTACTTAATTTTTTTAAGTCAAAATAATTAGAAATTTTTAAATAATAAATTTTTCTCATTAATATAATAATATTTAAATTTAAAATCATTAATTTACTTAATAGAACTAAATTATATATATTAATATAAATATATATTAGTTCATTAAAAATAAATTTTAAAAAAATTAATATTAAATTTACCCGTAAATTAATTTTTAATGTCATGCTAATCATTAATTTATCAATTGTAATATTCTATCAACTTATTAATATAATTTTTGTTACTAATCTCCATATACTAAATTTAAAATTTGAATAATAAATCATTTAAATTATCAGATGTGGAAACATAAAAAATGTTAATAAAATCAAATTTTAAACATTTGCCATAAATTAATTTTGTTACCAAAATTACTATACCACAGCATATGGTGTTGTGATAGCCCCACTGTAGAGGATCTAAGTCCAAAAAAATCTAGGCAAAACATATATGGCCGAGAAAAACAAAATGTTGAGGGCTTGTTCATGACAGAACCATTCCTCATCCTGGAAGCTCGCCGACTTCAGGTACTCAATATATTATTAGTATTTCAAGAACAAACGTCTTTTGTGTAATATGTAAATAACAGATAAAATATTAAATATATACTTGAATTCAATATTGTTATTTTTATCGTCGAAACTAAATTGGAAAAAATTTACTAAAAGACATATATTATTTAGAAAAACGTAAATTAAAAATATTAGTGATTGATTTTTTCAAATAACTTTAAAAAAAAAAATAGAGTTACCCAACTGTTTTAAATAACTTGAAAATTAATTATCAATCTTTACTCCAAACATCTTGTTTGGCACTCGTAAACTGTAATCGCACCGTCTAATGATTGGTCCGGTCATGGTTTCGAGTCAAATCCGTTAACCCGACTAACCGACTCGTTGATCACTGACCGGTTTCGGGTTAGACCCGTCCCTTGGTCAGGTCTACTTGTTGTACAAGTCAAACATTGAAAAAATATATATAAAGGTCGATGGAATCGGGTTGATTCGAACCAACTCAACCCAAATTTTTTCGAGTAGGATTTTAAGTCCAACAGATTCCAATCCTATTCCAATATTGTTCGTGTCGACTCATATCGAGTTCATTTTTACACATATCATTATTTCTCCCAATATATTTGATCGTCTCAAGTTGGTCAGGTTGGGTTGGGGGTTGGTGAGAACTGAGAAATGTGCATAGGGGTGAAATACTTTCGTCAGGAGAATAAATGGGAAAGATACTCTTTCTTTTTGTCTTTTTTGTTTTTCCCCTTGTTGTTGTTGTTGGAATCAAGGAAAGATACTTTTTTAAAAAAAGATATTTATTCTTTCAAAAAAAAAAAACAGATATTTATTAGTTCACTTTTTAAATGAACCCCAGTACCCCACCATTACAGGGACAAATAAATAATTATCTTATTAAATAATATTTAAAAAAATTTTGGAGTCTCTTCCTGGATATGTCAATTTGGGTTAGATCCGTCGGATTGGCCCGCCCCGCCATACAAAAAAGGTGGGTTGAGTTGACAATTTTTCAACCCACCTAAAAAGTGAATATGCCCGCACCGCCGCGCCTAATGGTGGGTTGTGGTCGGTTGCGGGTTGACCCACCAAAATCTACCAATTTACACGTAAGCCCACCGGGTTGACCCGTCCCGCCACTTAAAATAGGTGGGTTGGGTTGGAGTTTTTTCAATCCGCCTTAAAGGTGGGCCGGCCCGCCCTACCCCGCCTAATGATGGGTTGCGACGGGTTGTAGACTGGCCCGCCCCGCCAACCCATTTTGACATCTCTATCTCTTCCTATTTCAATATCGATTTATCAAAAATGGACAAATAAATCGCTCCCTTAAATAGACAGATTAGTCTTCTTCTTGTTGTTTTTTTCCCTCTTATTCTTTATTAATTTCTTGGGTCCACGCCTGTATTGTGGGAAGAAGATTATAACCGAAGATCATATCGAATTTTCAAAAATTACCATTTTAATATTGTAGTTTACGATAGAGTTCAATCTACCTTAAGTATTATCCCAATGATAGATCTAATGTCTTATGATTTGATACGTCAACAATATCTCATTAATAACGTGGCCTATGTGTAGAGAAATGAACCATTGGGTACAAGATTTGAGTATTACTCTTAGTGCAAGATCTCATTTACTTAATTGGTGACATGTTTTGAATTTAGTCTTATAAATTATTAAAGTTTAGTTTTCATTTAATACCTTGAATTTTTTGGTACTTTATTCCACCCAAAGCTATTAAAAATATTACCACCGATTGCTTATTTAACGCTGATGTTCTCTTACATAGTTCATGTTGCGAGAATATACACACATTGCAATCCATACTGGTAAAAATAAAGCAAATGACCACCCAAATATATTTCAAAATGGAAAAACAGTTTGTTGTTTAATTTTTGCTTAGGTAGATTTTAATACGGGTAATACTTGTTTTTATTCTGAATCTTGCCACGTGAGCTGTGTAAGAGATCATGCATTAATGCCAATAAGAAAATTCAGTGAATTTGATGGCTTCGAAAGAAAAAAAAAAAAAAAAACCAAAACAACAAAAAATATCCGAGTTATTAGATAAAAACCATTATCTGATAAGTCATATGACTAAAATCCAAAATATGCAAACTTATGAGACTAAAATTATAGTTTTTCCTAATTTTCACTACACAAGACTAAATTAAAATATGTAACTTAAACGCATTTCTTACATAATTTTACAGATTTATAAAATTATCACGTATCTCATTATAAATTAATCTAAATAAAAATTTTCTGACCCTAATATTTTACGCACAAACATGATTCACACAACCATCAAGTAAATTATGCGGCGTGCAACTGCCAAATAGTTGGCATGCGCACATGCAAATTGTTGGATGCAAATCACGTAATAATTGTCACGGTTAGATAGTATTTTAACCATGAGTTTTAGGTTATTATGTAGTTAAAAATATGAGAGTTTCATCATTATCATCAATTATAGTTTTTTGATAAAACGATAATAGCTTTATTCTATAATTAATATTAGAGCTAAGATCACAGATTTGATTTTCATAGATTGAAACAGTGCAATTATTGGAAAGAAAATTATTAGAGTGCAATAATTTTTTTTACTAAGAGAGCGATCTAATCATGTTGTTTAGGCTTTTATAAGATTTAGAAATAGAAATTTGGAGTTGCATTGTTATCACCGACTATAGATTTACGTAAAGTGACAAAAGCTCCACAAATCTTTATTTATTTTTTGAAATTTAAAAATCGTATATTTTTAAATTATTATAATATAATTATACTTACTTTGCATTCCAAAAAGGGACTATTAATTAGTAATCTTTCTATTTTATTATAATACGCCTAAAAACTCTTTATTTTATGTTTCATAAAATAACGGCTTTAGTATGAACGCCAAATGGGACAAAGACGATTAATTTGTCTTGTCATTACTAATGTCTTCCGTTTGATCCCTAATGTTGTTTGAACATCATCTATACGTAGACTTTAATATATTCAAACAATAAATATTCGATAATGATTTTTACAAATATTAACAAGGATTAAATCAATTATTTTTATTCTACAAAAATATGTATACTTATGATTTATTAATATATACCGTATTGGCCGACATATTTCAAAAAATTATTTTAATTTACTTGGACTTTGTAATTGATTGAATCGACTGCATTACAATAGTTATTACACATAAAACAAGTTATTAAATAATTATATGATAAAAAGGTAAAATATTCTTTTAAAAAAATTTATTTATTTATTTTGATAAAACAAAATTTATTTATTATTCGCATGTGCTAGCTTGCGTTTGCTATAATATGAACAAAAACTTCACACTTCTTATTTACATCGATTTCATTAATTATATGGAACTTGAAAATATCATTTCTATTAAGTACTGCATGTTTTAAATATTTAATCCAACTACCCTGCATAATAATTTATTAAGGGAAAATAAAATTTTTAGTCTATTAAGTTTCAAAGTTTCAATGCATTAAATTTTAATTTTTGCTAGTTTGATATCCAATTGCTGACGTGAGTCACGGTGACATCAAAAAAATAACAAATTTTACGATCACATGTTAGCATTTTAATTCCAGTGCTACGACAAAATAAGACCTAAATTAAAAAAAAAACCATACAGAGTTAATATACCAAAATCAAAATTTGAAACTTAGCAAATCAAATCCGAGAACATGAAAAGTTAGTGTACCAAAAATATTATTTTCTCAATTTATCAGTTCACACCAACAATTTGGATTTAAATCCGTCAATAGTAAATTAACATTGTCATTTTCATCTCACATTTTCGAAAAAATAAATACAAATTAAAAAGTATTGAGATTGTATCATTTTCAAGTTCATATCTCTCTCTATATATATACACTCAAAGTGGTACTCAAAGCTCCAATATGTCATGATGAATCTTATCAACAAATTTTGCTTAGCCACACTATTTATCCTCACATCTTGTTCACTAATTACAACTTGTTCCAGTAAGCTAAACCCAGACGAACCTTGTAAACGACTCGTGCTTTACTACCACGACATCTTATTCAATGGTACCGATTCATCAAACGCGACATCTGCCAAGATCACGAATGATACCGCTCTAGGTTTCCATTTCGGCATGATGGTTGTGTTTGACGACCCCCTCACGAAAGACAATCGTCTACTCTCGCCTCCCGTTGGACGCGCACAAGGGTTTTATTTCTACGACAGAAAGACCACTTACAATGCTTGGTTCGCATATACTTTGATTTTCAACTCGAGTGATTATAAAGGGACTTTGAATATTATGGGCGCAGATCCGTTGCCAGAGAAGACGAGGGATCTTTCAGTTGTAGGGGGCACGGGCGATTTCTTTATGGCCAGAGGGATTGCTACATTCAAGACTGATGATTTTCAGGGAGATTATTACTTTCGATTGCAGATGGATATCAAGTTGTATGAATGCTACAAGTAGTATATAGAAACTTGTGTTTGTATGAAGAACATGGTTTATTCATGCATGTGATTGGCTTTCGCTTGTCTAGTACGCGTTTTAAGTAGTGTTTGGGAGAGTTTCTAGGAAGCACTTCTCAACTTGTCGTTAACAAAATTTCATAAGCTTTCAAAATTTTGTTAATGAAAAGCTAATAAGTGCTTCCTAGAAGCTCTTCCAAACACTACCTTAATGCTATTTTATAGTCCATCTAATAAGGTTGTGGATGCATGGATATGATTTGTAAGAAAAATTACAATTTTAGCTTTGGTTGTTCTGAGTTTTAGTCATATAATTATATCAAAGTTTGGTTTTCATCTAACAACCTCGATTTTTATTAGGTTTGTATTTTTGTTTTGCACTAAATCTTGTAATATTTTTATTTGACACATATTATCTCCTTCGTGGCTCATGTAATGGTAATAATTACATACATAAAAAATTTGCCGAAACGAAAATAAAGGAAAATGACAAATCATTTTTCCTCCTATTTTGAAGTATTGGGGTCGGTCACGCCCCAGCCCTGAGGCAATAGACACCGTTGTTGTTCTCAAATATTCATTCCAAAACAACAAGATTGAGAAGTACAAAATTCCAAAATAAATATGTATATTGTTGTAACCATAAAACTGAAATTTGCATTGTATTTACAAATGGAGTTGATAACGAAAGTCTAATGTAGATAGAAAACTGATATAGAGTTTAATGCAACGACTTAAAAATATAAAACTAAACATAAACTAATTAACAACAGAAATCATGATCATTCTTCACCAACTCAAGAACTGGTTTGTTCATCTTCTTCAATCTCTTCTTCGTTCTTATCTAATATAGTTTTGGGTGACTAGTGAGCGATATGATCATCACTCAGTTAAATGGGGAATCATCCATAATCTTTTAAAATCATTTTTCACATAACTCTTATACATATGATTTAGAACAGTAATCATGTATTTAACAGGAATAAACATGAATCATTATGCACTAAACTGGCTTATGAAGTTCGTGACTAACTGATATCAGTCTCCTATATTTTAATCCTATAAGGGGCGAGACAAGAATCAGGAATCAAGAATTTGTAATGTTTTAAAAAAATATATTTCTACTACTAGTTCACAAGTTTCAGTGTATGAGAAAATAGATTTCGAAAGTCATGTTTTGAACATATTATACACATGCTACAAACGTTTAAAACATATTATCAGGTTTTAAAACAAAAAACCAACTTACTATAATGTGCTAACATATATTTCGATTGTTCTTGCCCAAATATTCTGCACTTGCTCAATTGACTGTTTTCTCAACTGACTGTTTTCTTGCACTCAACTCAATCGAATTTCTAGGTGTTTATGCTGAGAATTTGTGTAACATTCTTTCAGAAATCTGAGTGCTATTTATAAAAAGAAATTTGACTATTACGCTATCATTTATTGCCTTTAATTTCCATGATTTTCGAGTTAATGTGTCAGTTAAAAATCTAAAACATCAACTGGTCTTTTGAAATTTAAGTATGGCTGACTGAACTGATCTACCAAACTTAACCCAGCTAAAATGAACGTGCTCAACTGAACTAACCAAACTGAAATGATCCAAACTGAATAGAACTGAAATTTTGGGTCTTCACAGTAGTGTTGCTTTATTTTCTCATTTTTTTTTATTTAGATGAATTCTATTGTGTGTAACATATGTTTTATTCTTGTCATGCACATGTTCAGCGTATGAGAGAATTAGTGTATATATAATAAATCATATTCGATGGATTTAGTGGTTTCGATAAAAAAAACAAGATAAAAAAGGATTAGATGAAAATCAAAATTTGACAAGTTACAATACTAAAATCCAAAACATGCCAATATACAAGGACAAAATTGCATTTCCCCCTAATTTGTATAGAATGATTTTTTTTATTTGAGAATAAAATTAAAATAGAAAAATTATTTTTTGGTCCCGTATGTTTTTATTTTTTCTATTTTGGTTCTCTAAATTTCCAAAAATTAGAAGTTACCGGATTAAAAAGGTAATTTGGCAACATAGTAGAGCAAAATTGCAAAGTAACAAACATAAAAAAAAAATGCAATTTTCCCCATAAAATATCTCCCAAAATTAATAGTGAAATATGATCAATTAGAAATTCGTTAATAAAATTCATTCTCACAAGTTAAATGAATTTGAAATCAATTATCTCAACTGTAAGTAAGACCAAAGAAAATTACACGACGTCATCAGCTTATAAGAAGAAAGAATTGCTTATGTTCCTAAGTATAGGCGAATAAGACCCTTGCAACAGAGCTCATGACCTCCGAGTTCATTCCCTAAGACAAGGTGAATGAGGCCCTCGCAACCGCTCTCGTGACCACGAGGTCATTCCCTAAGACCAAGTGAATGAAACCCTGAAATTTGAGCTCATGACACAAGAGGTCATTCCTTAAGTCCAAGTGAATGAGGCCTTGGTAGACGAGATCATGACAAGAAGGAACTTCCCTAAATCCAGGTGAATGAGGAATTATAATTTGAGCTCATGACCCTCGAGGTCATTACCTAAGTCTAGGTAAATGAGGCCTTGACAACGGAGCTCATGACCCCCGAGTTCATTACCTAGGACCATGTGATCGAGTCCCTAGCAGCCGCGCTCATGGACACGAGAACATTAGTGAATGAGGTGTTGGTGCAAGGGCTTGTGGTCCAGATTAACATTTATCAATAAACAATGAAAACAAGTTAAGATTTATCTTTTTGGGCTTGCAAAATTTTAGACATGACTTTCATATAAGTAGGACATCTAAAAAATTCACAAACAAGAAGAAAAGAATATACACTCAAAATAGAGTCATATAATCAATCTATACAGCTATAGTCGCATTGGCCAGGACTAAACAAATACACGTAGAGGCAGCAAGGCTCAATCACACCATCAATACAAAACATTGTAAAATATCACGATACAGCTACAACCGGGATTCTCTCTATAAAATGTAGGACTCAATTGTATAATATATAAATATATATCTGGTAAACATAGACTCCACAACTCCAAACACTAGGCGTCACTAGATGACGCTCCACCAAACACGTCAAATTCCACTAGAAAACATGTTATAGAATCACAAACAATCACAACATCAAAAGAAATCAACGACCAGAACCAAATACGAGAAACTATCAAATTTATGAAACATATAACACATGTAATAATATCAAGAAAATGCAATGCATTGAAATTGTGAGAACCCAACATTCCAACAGCAATGTTGAGCCATAACCGAAGGAATGATGAGCATATTTTTCATATTCAAAACTTGATGTGCATGAGTTGTAACAACCAAGAATTGTAACATCCAAATTAAAGAAGAATGATGGCTGTTAATGGGTATTATTGGTCATGAATAGAAGGCTTTTCAGCTTCTATTTACAGCCTATAAATGGTGGCCAGAAGCTGAGTGAAGATCACACCCAAATCAGTCATTCTCGAGCATCAAGCTGCTGTCATTTTCAGTTTTCTCAAACACCAAGTTGCTGCTGTTTTGGTTGCGTAGCAGCTGCTGAAATTGAAAGATTTCAGCATAATCTTGAAGCCATAGCCTGTCCAAATATTAGAGATCTTAACCAACTTTGTTCCTGCCCAAATTCGAAACACAACAGCAGGAGTTCGAACTCGGAAATCTCTTCAAGGCTGAACCAGAAAACTCGGAACTCGGCATTAGTTTCGAAGTAAACTTGCTGTCCATTTTTGAAGAGATTTCTGTTCATTTCAAGAGCAAGGTTCTGGCCGTTCCTGAAGCCTTGTGGTCTTTCCAGGTTCGAGCAATCACCTACAATAATCTAAGCAAGAAAGTGGTTGATTTCAATCCAAGAGGCAGCGCCTAAGTCGAGCAAGGAGTTGCACTTTCTGTCCAAAATCGAGCAGGTTCTGTCCAACGTTCGAGCTGAGTTCTTGTCCCAAATTTCATGTTCAAATTCGAGTAGACTTTCTGTCCAAGTTTTGAGTTATCATACACATCAACCCAAGGCCAAAAATCTGTTCGAGTTTAGTTCAGGAGCATCGCCGAAACCCGATCAAGAAGTTGTCCTTCTCTATGCAAAAGATTGAGTAGCTTAGCTTGTTCTAAGGTTCGAGGCTTCAAAAACTCGTTTGCTCCTACACGATTTCTTGAAATCAAAATACGGTAAGCGGGCTTCTTCCTTTATTTTGTGTGATATAAGTTTCTACACTTATATTATTTTTGCGTGTGAGTTAAGTTTTATAAGATAAATACTTATACTTTTGAAAATTCGATCGGCATGATAATATTCGTTTTTCTTTGATATATAATATTTGTTGGCTATTCGTGATATTATTTGAAGCATGTTAGAGTTATTTGAAAATATTTGAGATGAACGGTTAAGAGTAGATTTAGAAATGGTTAAGAAATTTCCGATTATTTGATTTGATATGACCCTGATGCGGTGGGTTATAATAACCGTTGCTATGGCCTCGCCCCTTAGAGGAGTAACATATATGGGACTGATCAGTAAAACCATGGAAAATGAGATAATTAACAGTGCAATATTTGCTTCGTATTTGTGTCAGATTCAGCATGCTTATTTCGAGATTATGAAATATACATGTGTACATGTAAATATATTTTTGGTGTTTATCGTGTTCGATCGGCCCCCACTTGCTGAGTGTTTCCCAAAACACTCACCCCTTACTTTTCTCCCCAGATAAGAATGAAGATGAGTTAGATGACGAAGAACAGAATATGTTCTGGGGTTGGTGAGGACGGATCAGTTCAAGTTGAAGAAATATTTTTTTACTTTAAATTTCAGTTTTGCTTCCGCATTGTCCCACTTGTGTTTTTCTCTGTAAAAATAGTTATGGTTTATGAAATAGACTGGTTTTTGGTAAGATTTGTACTACGAGGCTTGTTGTTTCAATGTTAAATTGTTAAACAACGCCGATGTCAACTAGACGCATTTTCGGAGCGTGACATTTAAGTGGTATTAGAGCCTCCAGGTTTCATAATCCTGATAGGAGGAGCTTATTGCTGGAAAAAAAAAATTCAGTTGTGAAGCAGCCCTAATTCACATAGACCTGCTGGGACAATAGACCAGTTGGGAGAGAAAGAATCTGATAAGACAAAATAGTTGGCTGATAGAATAGATTTGTTAAAAGTAATCTGATTCTAGAATGAACTTCACTTTTGTCCTTGAACGAGTTATGGGACATGCAAGTATTCAAATCAAGTTAGGTACAAATCAATATCAGTTAGCGCAAATAACACACATGAAGAAGAGTCAATAGAAGTAGACATGCCTGAAATGCGACAGACTAAACTTATCACCAAAAGTAGAAATTTTAATTCATAGATCTGTCACACAATATCTTGTGTATTTAGCTAAGGATAAACTAATTAAGGATGATTTTATTTAAGAGAAACTCAGGTAAAGGAATTTAGGTTTGAACTATTGAAAAATATGGTTCGTGATATATTTAGAGAGGAATTCAACTACTAGTGATTCATCTAGTAGGAATTTGGGTACGTAATCCTCATAGACAGAATTAAGAAAAGTCCGGCTAAAATAAACATGCCGAGAGAATAGTTTTTGGGAACTTGATAGAGCCAAGTAAGATTAAGTAAATTGGGTTCAACTAGTAGATATATGCCAATAAGGAAATTTTTTATGGAGATTAATTGTATCAAAATTATTTTTGGGTTTAAATAAGATCGGATACAAAATAATATATTAGTCTCTAAAAAAATATATAAATTATATTCATCTTTCTGAAGTTATTTTCCCCCTCTCAACTAACCTATTAAATTGATTTATCTTTTCATCTTGCCCAAAGGTTTAGACATTATATATGTCTATATCATATTTTGAATATATTTTTCTTTTTGTTTTCTTTCGCCTCCAATTATACATTTTGAGTAACACTTCTATTTTGTCAAGACATTATTCATCTTGATCCAATAAGTCCGTTTGATAGTATCGTCCTTTTTAGTTTTCTTGTTTCAGTCTACATAAATCATTTCAGTTTTACCTCTGATATTCTTATCAAAATTTGCTATTTTTCGACGTGCATTTTTTTTTGAATATATTCCTTTTGATTGTTATTATTCTACCAACCATGTTATCCAGTCATATGATAAACTTTATATGATTATCAGTCTCACCTATTTGCAAATATATTTTTCACTCATAGTATAGATAACCCAATATTTTTTTTCTTATTATTAAATATATTTATCATCCTAATTTTATTTTTTTGATTGGGTTATTCTGACATTTTGTTTGAGCTGTTGGAACACGTTTTCAGATCATAAATATGATACCCAGAGCAGCGGAAGTTTAAAAATTTTATATGGAACGATTCCATATCATGGGTATCAAATCCTAACGATTAAATTATGCAAGTAAAATAATAATAACAATCAATATTTTACCTCTTCAAGCTATGGCTTGATTATGGACTCCAACAGATTAAATCTGCTCTTGTTGTAAATCCCAGACACTGATGACTTGCTCGATCAATCTCCGGAATTAGGTCCACGAACAGAAAACTAAAACTCTCTAATTGATTGCACTAGAAATTAATCAGATGTTTATCGAAGAGATTAAACAGATTTGATCTGTCAATTCAGAATATAATTTTTCATAAAAATCACAGACTGAATTCTCTCAAAAAGGAGACAGGATTTTCTAAAAATCCTTATTTTATTTTGTGTAATTTTCGAAAATACAACTTAGAATAAAACATTAGATTTTTGAAAATTGCACCTTATATTTATAGATAATTTCTAGACTGGATTAAGTTATATGTTTATTAGGACACTAACTCCTTAGGGCCCATGATTCATAACTTAAGCCCAACAAGCCAAGCCTGTTATTATAGAAATTAATATAAAATTCATCATGACTCCGATTGATAAACTGATTTCACCAATGTGCACAGAAACCATTTCTGCACCTTTTAAAGTCAAGATAATTTTTCTGAATCCGAATTCAGTGATTTCCAAAAATGCCCATCTCTATGTCATTTTAGGAAATTTCACTCCCTTTAGTTAAGAAGTCCAACTTCTCTTTTATTAAATTTAACTCTTTAAATTTAAATATCTCAACGGGGATTAGTAATCCATTACTTGTGTGACCCTCAATGGTTCAGGGATACAGCTAGCCGTGGGCTCACAACTCCTTGTGACTTGGAACAATAATTTCCGACTTACCCATCGAATCATGGTAAGAGCGCCTAGCAACATCGCCCCATGATTCCCTAGGTATCACTGATTGTACCTGCAAGAACCAGTAGGTTTTGGTTAGCGTACAGTACGGTCCCTTCATCCATATATCCCGATCGAATCAACAACCATTGGTACATCGAGAGTCGTTCGAGATTCGATAACTATGCAATGCATCTTGAAGATCAAATAGTGACATCGCATGTGCTACTAGGAAACCAAGTAACCTAAATCACATCGAGTACTCTGGCCAGAGATTTGTCACACTAATATCTCCTCAGATCGCATAGGATATCCACACTCGCAAGCGTGT
This sequence comes from Henckelia pumila, assembly GCF_033568475.1. Taxonomy (NCBI): domain Eukaryota; kingdom Viridiplantae; phylum Streptophyta; class Magnoliopsida; order Lamiales; family Gesneriaceae; genus Henckelia; species Henckelia pumila. The sequence goes on along the minus strand of NC_133123.1, from coordinate 19,045,600 downwards.
GGTGAATCCTTGAGAACAAAGCATCGACTCCTATATGTGTCGTAACTGTACCCAATCCCGACACCTGATGACCCTCATAGATTCGGTAAACGAGTCAAAGTATAGTACTAGCATATAGAGTCTCCATAATATTTCAAGTAGTAAGGACTAATGGTGTACAACCAAAACCGCGGACTTATCCACTCAATTAATGATAACCACTTGGAAAGTCCGAATAGGGTAGTTCAATCATTCATCATATGAATATTCATTTGCATGCTTTGAACATATCTATGTTCCATACCAATGAAACGTAGTACTTGGAATCGCAAATGCTAGTCTCGATCTCGAGCGATCCTTATCCTTATTTGCGGACGGCTCAATTGACTAGAAACTGTTTAGAATATACAGTGACTATAAGATGTGTTTCATGATAGTGATCTCTCTTTATTCATTATCTCATCTTACTTACACTATAGTATATTCAACGTCTTTATCAAAACAACAATAGTATATCACAATATAACATTATGAAGAAAGATAAAGAAAATGCTATTAATGAATGTAAATTATATTAAACAAAGATTGTTTACAATAAGAGACTCTCAAAGCCCTTAGCCACAACTTGGCTAGCGGGGCATCAACTCTTTCAATCTCCCACTTGCCCTATAGCCAACTAGTCATACTACGTAGTCACATTGCTTCGCGATGTTTGTCAAACAATGGTCCTGGAAAGGGCTTAGTAAGTGGATCAGCGATATTGTCTGCAGAGGCCACTCAGTTGACAGTGATGTCTCCTCTTTCCACGATCTCCTAGATGATGTGGTATTTCCTCAGTATGTGTTTGGATCTTTGATGAGACATTGGTTCCTTTGCCTGAGCAACTGCACCAGTGTTGTCACAGTACACCGGGACTGGACCAACAGCTTCAGGAATTACGCCCAACTCTTGGACGAAATTCCTCATCCAAACGGCCTCTTTAGTACCAGCTGATGCTGCAATGTATTCTGCCTCAGTGGTGGAATCCGCTGTGGTCTCTTGCTTGAAACTCTTCCAAGAGACAGCACCGCCATTGAGCATGAATACAAATCCAGAGGTTGACTTCGAGTCATCCACGTCACTTTGGAAGCTAGAGTCGGTATAGCCTTCCAATTTCAATTCTCTTCCTCCATAAACCATGAATATGTTCTTAGTCCTTCTCAAGTACTTTAGAATATCTTTCACAGCTTTCCAATGCATTTGACCGGGATTGGCCTGATATCTACTTGTGACACTCAGAGCAAAGGCTACATCCGGTCTGGTAGATATCATCCCATACATGATACTACCTATGGCTGATGCATATGGTATGTGTGTCATTTTCTCTATCTCTTCGTCAGTCTTGGGAGACATAGACTTGGATAAAGAGACTCCATGACACATAGGTAGATGTCCTCTCTTGGACTCAACCATAGAAAACCTTTTCAATATGGTGTTGATGTAGGTTGCTTGAGTAAGTCCTATCATTCTCTTAGATCTTATCTCTATAGATCTGTATTCCTAGAATATAGGACGCCTCACCCAAATCTTTCATCGAGAATCTTCCTGATAACCATATCTTTGTTGACTGCAACATCCCTACATCATTCCCAATGAGTAGGATGTCATCAACATAAAGTACTAAGAATGTCACAGCATCCTTAACTACTTTCTTGTACACGCATGGTTTCTCCGGGTTCTTGATGAAACCAAAATCCTTTATTGTTTCATCAAATTTCTGGTTCCAACTTCTTGATGTCTGTTTGAGACCATAAATTGATCTCTGAAGCTTGCATACCTTATGCTCGCTTCCCATGGATGTGAATCCCTCGAGCTGCATCATATAGATTTCTTCCTTAATGTTTCCATTAAGAAATGCAGTCTTCACATCCATTTGCCATATCTCATAGTCATACCAAGCTGCTATGACAATAAGGATTCTTATGGACTTGAACATTGCGACTGGTGAAAAGGTTTCATCATAGTCAACTCCTTGTCTTTGAGTATAACCTTTTGCGACCAATCGTGCCTTGTAGGTTAGTACCTTACCACCAGGCCCAAGTTTTTTCTTGTAGATCCATTTACACCCTATTGGAACAATTCCATCGGGAGGATTTACTAAAGACCAAACTTGGTTTGTATGCATCGAGTCTATTTCCGACTACATAGCTTTAAGCCATAAATTCGAATCTGCATCAGAAATTGCTTCCTTGAAGTTTCTTGGATCACATCCAATGTCGGGTTCATTTTGATCCCCTTCAAGAAGTAGACCATATCGAATAGGAGGTCTAGAAGTCCTCTCGGATCTTCTAGAAAGAGGCGTGTCGTTTAATGGTTCCTGAGGTGTGGGATCGTTATTTTGTATCTCGGGTTCTTCTCGAATTTCATCGAGTTCCATCATCTTGCCTTTCTTATCAAGTAAGAACTCCTTCTCCATGAAGGTGGCATTCCTCGAAACAAACACTTTTGTTTCAGTAGGATGATAGAAATAATATCCGATTGAATTCTTCGCATACCCTACAAAATAACATAAGGTGGATCGACTATCCAACTTATCTCCCACTGTCCGCTTCACGTGAGCAGGACATCCCCAAATCCTTAAGTACGAATACTTAGGAGCTTTGCCATTTCATAACTCGTATGGAGTTTTATCCACTGCTTTAGTGTGGACATTGTTCAACAACAATACCGTCGTTTCAAGCGCATAGCCCCAAAACGAAGGTGGGAGCTCAGTGAAGATCATCATGGATCGAACCATGTCCAACAAAGTTCGATTGCGACGCTCCGAAACACCATTGAGCTGAGGTGTCATAGGAGGAGTCCACTGAGAGAGAATCCCATTCTCTTTTAGATAGTCCAAAAACTCGGTACTTAAATATTCTCCACCTCGATCCGATCAAAGTGCTTTAATACTCTTACCTAGTTTGTTTTCTACTTCAGCCTTGAATTCTTTGAACTTTTCAAATGCTTCAGAATTATTTTTCATCAAATATAAATACCCATACCTAGAATAATCATTAGTAAAGGTAATGAATTAGGTGTGACCAAATTTAGTACCAATACTAAATGGACCGCAAACATCTATATGGATCAAATCCAATAGATTTTGACTACGCTCAGGTTTTCCTTTGAAAGGAGATTTAGTCATTTTTCCTTTTAGACAGGACTCACAAGTAGGTAGAGAGTTAATATCAGACATATCAAACATGCCCTCTCCCACTAGCTTGTTCATCCTCCTTGAGGAAATATGACCTAGCCTAGCATACCAAAGGTTTGCCGGGTTTTGACTATCGTTTTTCCTTTTATTTGTTGTTGCCGGTTTATCAACATAATTAATTGGTACGTCTTTTAATTTTAAGTTATATAGATCATTTTCAAGTAGTCCACATCCAATCAAACGTTCATTCTTGTAAATATTGCAAATCTCATTCACAAAATTGCAAGAAAAACCATCTCTATCAAGCAAAGAAACAGAAATAATGTTTTTAACCAAATCTGGCACAAATAAAACATCTCTCAAAAGTAACTTAAAATTGTTCTGTAAAACTAAATAAACGTCTCCCATAGCTTTGGCTTCAACTCTAGAGCCATTTCCGAGCCTTAGCTGGGTCTCACCCATCCTAAGCTTACGACTACTTGTCATCACCTGCAAATTATTACAAATGTGAGATCCACATCCGGTATCCAATACCCAAGAAGTAGTATTAAGTGAAACATTTATTTCAATGTAAAACATACCATTTGCAGTTCGCAACTGCTTGAGATATACTTTGCAGTTACATTTCCAATGACCGGGTTTCTTGCAGTGATGGCAAACGTCTTCAGATCCGTTCACGTTTGAAGCCTTTGTTTTGATCTTCTTATTTGGTATAATTTTCTTGGGTGGGGCAGAACGTTTCTTACCCTTTCCACTTGGCCCTTTCTTAGAGTTAGAAGAGGAACCAACCAAGAGTACCGGTTTATCCTTTTTTAATGTGGCCTCATAAGTCACAAACATATTGACCATCTCTTCAAGGGTGGCCTCTATCTTTGTGAGACCTCGGTTCTAAACAACTAATCTCGGTATTAACAACAATTAAGGCAAGCTACAATCCAAGATTCAAAGAAACAAAATTTTTTTTTTTTTTATGAATAGTGCTCGGATCGAAGAAGAACTTATGATATAACAGATCTCTCACTGCAATGATCGATAATCTGCCTTCAGAAATAAATTCCAACGGCCGGATCGAGCTCGGACTGAAATCTAGGAGCTTGGAGAAAGCTTGGGGCGTTTCAATGGAGTCTCTCGGTTGTGAGGAGGAGGAGGAATGCTTTCAAAAGTCAATACAAGCGTAGATAATATATTAAATCCCCTATTTGTGTTTTAGTCCCTAAAATTTCCAAAATTTGTAAAAAGGACCTTGATCAAAATCAAGTCGGCTCGTGAACTCTGCAATCTTCGATTAACTCAAATAAACTCATTTAAGATAAAAACGGGGCGTTACAATTCTTCCCTACTAAGAAGAGATTTCGTCCTCGAAATCAACGAGAACCACAACTCATAAGATAGAATAAAGAACTAAAGATAGTAAGAAGAACTCACGTCATCCGAATAGCTCTGGAAAATGCTGTCTCATGTCAGACTCTGTCTCCCAAGTCGCTTCCTCGACTCCGTGACGGCTCCACTGCACTTTCACCAACGGAATCAACTTGGTTCTGAGTTGCTTTTCTTTCCGATCAAGGATCTGAATCGGTCGTTCAAAGTAGCTCAGAGTCTCGTCTAACTCGGCTTCGTCAGGCTGAAGGATATGAGAAGGATCTGGATGATACTTTCGCAGCATAGAGACGTGAAAAACGTCGTGAATACCAGATAAAGATGGAGGAAGTGCAAGTCTGTAGGCAAGATCGCCTACCTTTTCGAGAATCTCGTACGGACCGATGAATCTCGGAGATAACTTTCCTCTCTTACCGAATCTGACGGTGCCTCTGAACGGAGAAATCTTAAGGAAAACGCTGTCTCCCTGCTCGAAACTCAGAGGTCTACGTCTGACGTTCGCATACTTTGCCTGTCTATCTTGAGCTGACTTCATTCTGGTCTGAATGATCTTAACCTGCTCTGCCATATCTCTAAGCATATCCGGTCCCAAATCTGGTGACTCGGACAAGTCATCCCAAAACAACGGATATCGGCATTTCTTACCGTACAATGCCTCAAAAGGCGCCATACCGATACTCGCTTGGAAGCTGTTGTTGTAAGAAAACTCGACAAGAGGCAAAGAATCTTGCCAACTAGTGCCAAAGTCTAGCACTACCGCTCGCAGCATATCCTCTAACGTTTGGATAGTCCGCTCTGACTGTCCATCTGTCTGAGGATGATAAGCTGTACTCAGGTGCAAACGAGTACCAAGTGCCTCTTGTAAACTGTGCCAGAAGTGCGAAGTGAATCTAGGGTCTCTGTCTGAAACGATCGACTTCGGAACCCCATGCAGTCTCACAACATTGCTAACATAAAGCTCAGCCATCTGATCGTGACGATACGTCATCCTGTACGGAATAAAAGAAGCAGACTTCGTCAATCGGTCGATCACTGCCCAAATAGCATCGCATCCTCGAACGGATCGTGGTAGCTTCGTGATGAAATCCATAGAAATGTGATCCCATTTCCATTCAGGAACAGATAAGCTGTGCAATAGACCACCTGGTCGCTTCCGCTCTGCTTTCACTTGCTGACAATTCAAACACCGAGATACAAACCTCGCGATGTCGCTCTTCAGTTTCTTCCACCAGAACTGAATCTTCAAATCGTTGTACATCTTACGACCTCCAGGATGAACGCTAAACCGACTGCAATGAGCCTCTCGGAGAATACGCTGTCTCAACTCCGGAATATCAGGCACAACAATACGGTTATTCACAAACAAGACGTCATCTCTAACCTGGAATTCAGACTGATGCCCAGTTTTGACTTTCTCTACTGAAACCTGAATGCTCGGCTAAGACTTCTGTGCTTCTCTGATCGCAACAAACAACTCTGGCTCGGCTTGAATAGCAAATACTCTGATAGTCTTCTTATCTGTTTCAAACTCTAAACCAGAAGTGCAACAATCATCGACCAACTGAGAAACACCGATAGAAGAAAGAGATAAAGAACAAAGCTTTCGGCTCAAGGCATCTGCAACTGCATTCGACTTCCCCGGATAATACTTGATCTCACAGTCGAAATCCTTCAACAGATCTAACCATCTTCTCTGTCTCATATTCAGCTCTGCCTGTGAAAACAAGTACTTAAGACTCTTATGATCAGAAAAGATCTCGAAAGACTCACCATAAAGATAGTGACGCCAGATCTTCAGAGCAAATACAATCGCAGCTAGTTCAAGATCATGAACCGGATAACGAGTCTCGTGCGGTTTCAGCTGCCTCGATGCATACGCTATCACATGCTTATGCTGCATAAGAACACAACCCAAGCCTCGGTTAGAAGCATCACAATAGACTGTGAAACCTCCAGTACCCTTCGAAATAGAAAGAATCGGAGCACTGGTCAGTCTCCTCTTCAGATCAACAAAGCTAGCCTCGCAATCTGTAGTCCAGACAAAAGGCGCATTCTTCTGAGTCAGCTGGGTAATTGGCTTGGAAATAGACGAGAAACCCTCGATGAAACGACGGTAATAACCAGCTAAACCCATGAAGCTTCGGATCTCAGGTACTGATGTCGGTCTAGGCCAATTCATAACCGCTTCGATCTTGCTGGGATCGACAGAAATCCCATCTTCAGAAATGATATGATCGAGAAAGACAACTCGATCTAACCAGAATTCACACTTGGACAACTTGGCAAACAACTGCTCAACTCGCAAAATCTGCAAGACGATTCTCAAGTGCTCTGCATGGTCAGTACGGTTCTTCGAGTAGATAAGAATATCATCGATGAAAATAATGACAAACTCATCAAGATAGCACTGAAAGATACGGTTCATCAAACCCATAAAAACAGCTGGAGCATTAGTCAAACCGAACGGCATGACTATAAACTCAAAGTGACCATACCTCGTTCTGAATGCGGTCTTAGGAACGTCTTCCTCTCGCACTCTCAGCTGATGATAGCCTGACCTCAGATCAATTTTAGAGTAGACAGAAGAACCCTGCAGTTGATCAAACAAGTCATCTATTCGGGGTAAAGGATATCTGTTCTTAACTGTAGCCTGATTCAATTGGCGGTAGTCGATACAGAGCCACATAGAACCATCCTTCTTCCAAACAAAAAGAACAGGAGCACCCCAAGGCGATACACTAGGTCTGATGTATCCCTTGACAATCAAATCCTCAAGCTGCTCCTTCAACTCTCTCAATTCAACAAGTGCCATACGATACGGATCTTTTGAGATAGGTTGAGTACCTGGCACTATGTCAATGCTGAATTCGATTTCTCGAATAGGTGGTAAACCTGGAACATCTTTCGGGAACACATCAGCAAATTCTCTAACCACCGGTAAATCTACCAAAGCTGGGCTAGATTTCAGTACATCAACTGCATACACCAAAAATCCTTCTGCACCTCTCTGTAGCAAACGAGTCATAGATAACACTAAAATTAAAGGAATTCTAGATCGAGAACCCTTACCAAAGAATTTCCACTCGTCTGCCATTTCGGGTCTGAACCTGACAACTTTCAGAAAGCAATCGACTGTTGCCCTGTACTTGGTTAAAGCATCTATACCGACAATACAATCAAAATCTGACAGTCCAAGTACAATACAGTCGAATTCTAACAAATTTCCTTCAAAACACAGTTCACAGTTCCTGACTAATCGGACAAAAACAATTCCTCCACCCAAAGGTGAAGTAACAGCTACTACTGTAGGCAACAACTCAGTAGGCAAAGCATGCAACAACACAAATTTCTCAGAGATAAAGGAATGGGAAGCACCTGTATCTATCAAGACATGAGCAGAATAACCAAAAATCGAACAATTACCTGCTATAACATCGTCAGGTGATGCTTGAGCCTGATCCTCTATCAGAGCAAAGACTCGTGCTTGCTGTCTCGGAGGTTGATTTGCACTGGTACTACCTCCCTGTCTATTCTGCTGCTGCTGAGGTTGAAAAGAGTGAACTGCAGAAGACTGCCTCTCAGGCTGAGCTGCAGGTCTAGACGAATTCCCACTCTGAGCTCTATCTCTGTTACGCTGAGGGCACACTTTAGAGAAGTGTCCCGGTTGCTGACAGGTGTTACAATTGCCAAAGACTCCCACACACTGATCTGGTGAGTGTCTTCCTCCACACTTGCTGCAGTACAAGGATGATGATCCAGAACTCTGCCCTGAACCAAACTGTCGGGAACCACTGGAACTAGACGAACTGTTCCCCTGCCTTTTGAACTGTGTACCTCTTGCTTTGTACTGATCTTTTCTGTTTCCCCCCACTGCTACCACCTTCATACCTCTGCTGCTGGTTCTGATGTTGAGGTGGCTGATTCTGGTACTGAGATGGTTGGTTCTGATACTGCCTCTGCTGCTGAGGTGCCCCCTGATTACCTCTTTGCCTCCACAAGCCTGCTTCTACTCCCTTTGCGTGATTCATGGCATCCGCAAAGTTGCTAGTCCTGTTGGTGTTAACCAACGTGAAGACATCGGGGTTCAACCCGTTTATAAACTGATCTGCCTTTGCTTCTTCATCTCCGGCAATTAGCGGTGCAAAACGCAACAGACTATCAAACTTGGCAACGTACTCTTCGATGTTCAGTGTAGTGACCCTTACCCGGATCACCTACTAAACAGAACTTAGGCATGCAATTAACTTAATTAAACATATATTAGAATAAAACTGCGGAAACCATAAACATTATACAATCCCAAGTAAAGGAATCTGTAATTATCCAATAATATACAACCAAATCGAATAGCTGTAAAAACCCAAACAACAGTAATAAAACCTAGACGAAGCTCCAGCTGGCCAACCACTGACTAGCCCCTCCTGGATCCACCCTCCTCGTCCAATCGCAAACCTGCCCCATGGAATAGGGTGTCCAGAAAATACAGAGTACGAGACGTGAGCATAAAACGCTCAGTGCGAGAGTATGAGTATACATGCATGCAAAGTGAACTCCCTATAGACTCGAGGTCAAGGATCAGATAACAGAGACAGACCGGGCCCTGGTATGTAGCACGCTGTGCCGTCGCTTCAGGAGGTGGCTCCCATACCGAGATAACCGTGGATACGCCGGACCCAAATCGATGGAAGTCCATCCACTAACAGGATAGGGTACAACCCTACTACAGACATCTCGAAGGAGATACAGCAAGATGCAAATGAATGCAGCATAATATCATGGCATATAAATCATGCAGTCATATAATACATGCATACTCAGTCAGGATATCTCGAACAGTACTTTCGTACCTCAAAACAGTGAAAGCTCTACCAACTCTAGGTCCACGCCTATAGTCTGCTCTACACTGCCAAATGATACTACTATCATTAAAGTGCTCTAAAAGCCTTAACTAAGCTATTTCATACTCCTAATATTTATAGGGAGCAAAAGCTATACCTTCGTCCGTCGTTAGCCCTTTGATGTCGATGCCTCCAGAACTTGGGCACAACTCCGCTACGACTACCGAACACCTCGCCGACCTCCGGACCAAGCCCAAGAAGACTAGAACAGCTCCAAAAAGACTAGAAAGGAAAGGAGAACTCGGAATTGGCAAATGAAAGTGAAGTCTCGGCCTTCTATTTATAGACAACGATCGGAACTTCCGATCCTTGATCGGAACGTCCGAACCTCGATCGGAACGTCCGATCCTGTCATCGGAGCTTCCGAAGATCCTGATCTGCCACGTGTCAAAATATCACTTGTTGACTCCGGATAGGGGTGATCGGAGCTTCCGGTCCTGATCGGAGCTTCCGATCCAACCACACGTCATGCCTGACGTAATAACATCGGTGCCTCCGATCGCTCATCGGAGCTTCCGATCCTGTTCGGAGCTTCCGATCGTGCCTTCGGAGCTTCCGATCCGTCCGATGCCTAATTCAATTAATTAGCATTAATCCTTTAATTACTCAATTAGGGCACGGGCTACTACATTATCCCCCACTTAAGATATTTCGTCCTCGAAATCAGATCTTAAGTACCGAATGCAAATACAGAAATCAGAAACATTCTTTATTCAAATCAAACGTTTACAGAGTTTGCAACTGAATACAACTTAAAGAATGAAATCAAAACAACTCAGGATGGTCTTTACGCATCCTGTCCTCAAGCTCCCAAGTAGCTTCCTCAGTGCCTCGGCGCTGCCACTGAACTAAAACCAAAGAAATGACTTTGTTCCGTAAAACCTTATCCTTATAATCAAGGATGCGAAGAGGTTTCTCAACATAAGTCAAATCCTTGTCTACCTGAACCTCAGATCGCTGCAGAATATGAGATTCATCCGCCACATATCATCGCAACAGAGATACGTGGAACACGTCGTGAATGCTGGATAGATGCGGTGGCAATGCTAGTCGATAAGCCAAATCGCCAATACTCTCCAAGATCTCAAACGGACCGATAAATCTGGGAGACAACTTGCCCTTAAGGCCAAATATGAGAATCTTGTGGAAAGGTGACACTCTCAGAAACACTTTCTCCCCGACCTCGAACTGCAAAGGCCTACGCTTGATATTAGCATAACTGGTCTGACGATCCTGTGCAGTCTTAATCCGTTTCTTGATCTGATCAACAATGTCTATCGCCTGCTGGATAAACTCCGGTCCTTCAGCCTGTCTCTCCCCCACTTCTTCCCAGAAGAGTGGAGTACGACAACGTCGCCCATACAACGCTTCAAAAGGTGCCATCCCAATACTAGTGTGATAGCTGTTGTTGTAAGCGAACTCGATCAACGGCAAATGATCCTGCCAGGCTGAACCAAAATCCATGACGCACGCTCTAAGCATATCTTCTAACGTACGGATAGTGCGCTCTGACTGACCATCAGTCTTCGGATGATAGGCTGTACTCAAACTGAGAGTAGTACCCATCGCACGCTGAACACTCCCCCAGAATCTAGAAGTAAACCTGGGGTCCCGATCGCTGACAATGCTCACAGGCACTCCATGAAGTCGGACGATCTCCTGAATGTACATCCGTGCCATGCGATCCACAGAGTACTCTCGGCTATAGGCAATGAAATGCGCTGACTTGGTGAGTCGGTCCACCACCACCCAGATAGCATCACAGTTCCTCGGGGATAACGGCAAATGGGTCACAAAGTCCATTGTGATAAACTCCCATTTCCATTCAGGAATAGGCAGACTGTGAAGCAATCCTCCAGGTCGTCGGTGCTCTGCCTTGACCTGTTGACACACCAAACATCTCGAAACAAACTGATAAACACTGCGTTTCATTCCCTTCCACCAGAAACGAGTACGTAGATCCTTGTACATCTTGTTGCTCCCAGGATGAATACTCAACTTAGTGCGATGTGCCTGAGATAAAATCTCCTCTCGCAACTCTTCATCCTGTGGAATCACAAGCCTACCAGACAAACACAGAAAGCCATCTGACTGATAATGAAATCCAGACGAGCTACCCTCGTTAGCTAGACGAGCTAAACGCTGGGTCTTCGAATCAGACATCTGAGCATCTCGGATCCGCGAGTACAAGGCTGGCTCAGATAATATCGCAAACATCTGGATACTCTGCATACCTTTCTTATGCTTGAAGATATAACCTGAAGTACAACAGTCACTGATCGCACTAGACATCGAACAAGTGTGAAGTGCGGATAGTCGCACCTTGCGACTCAAAGAATCAGCGGTGAGATTAGCAGCTCCTGGATGGTACTTAATCTCGCAATCATAGTCCTTAAGCAAGTCCATCCAACGTCTCTGTCTCATGTTCAATTCTGCCTGAGTGAACAAATACTTGAGACTCTTATGGTCGGTGAAGATCTCAAATTTCTCGCCATAAAGATAATGACGCCAGATCTTTAAAGCGAACACAATGGCTGCCAATTCCAAATCATGGACTTGGTAGTTGTCCTCGTGAAGCTTCAGCTGTCTAGAAGCGTATGCGATCACATGCCCATTCTGAGTCAGGACACAACCTAACCCCTGAAGAGAAGCATCCGTGTAAACTACATACCCTCCAGATCCTGACAGTAATGCTAACACCGGCGCAGAAGTCAACCGCCGTCGAAGCTCACGGAAATTCTCCTCACACTCGGAGGACCACTCAAAATCCACACCCTTGCGGTTAAGCTGCGTCAACGGTCGAGCTAACTGAGAGAAGTTCAGAATGAAGCGACGATAATACCCTGCTAGACCCAGAAAACTACGGATCTCAGCAACTGTCGTCGGACGCGACCAATTAAGTACCGCTTCAATCTTGCTTGGATCAACAGAAATCCCCTCCCTGGATATGATATGGCCAAGAAAGACCACTCTATCCATCCAGAACTCACACTTGCTCAGCTTGGCGTACAATTGCTCATCTCGAAGAGTCTGCAGTACCAACCGCAAGTGAGAAACATGCTCTTCCGTATTACGCGAATAAACCAGGATGTCGTCAATGAAGACCACGACAAACTTGTCCAAATACTCCCTGAAGACACGGTTTATCAGATCCATGAATATAGCCGGCGCATTAGTCAAACCAAATGGCATCACTAGGAACTCTTAATGCCCATAGCGAGTACGGAATGCAGTTTTGGCTACGTCCTGATCACGGACTCTCAACTGATGATACCCAGATCTCAAGTCAATCTTGGAGTAAATTGATGTGCCCTGCAGCTGGTCAAACAAGTCATCAACACGAGGCAACGGATACTTTTTCTTCACAGTCACTCGATTCAGCTGCCGATAGTCAATGCACAGCCGCATCGACCCATCCTTCTTCTTCACGAAGAGAACAGGAGCTCCCCAAGGAGATACAATAGGACGAATGTACCCCTTGTCCAAAAGATCCTGTAGCTGATTCTTTAACTCATGCATCTCTGACGGAGCCAGACGATACGGTTCTCTAGAAATAGGCAAAGTACCCGGCATCAACTCTATGCCAAACTCGACTTCCCTAGCAGGAGGAAAACCCGGAATCTCATCAGGAAACACATATGGAAATTCATCCACAACAGGAATGCTCTCTATCCCAATACTCTCAGCGGACAAATCAACTGCATAGATAAGGTAGCCTTTCCCGCCAGACTCTAGAGCTCGAAAGGCTCTCAAAGCTGATACCAAAGGCATCGGGGGTCGCGCTCCCTCACCATAGAAAAACCAACTCTCACTCCCTTCCGGATGAAAGCGTACTAATCTCTGATAGCAGTCCACTGAAGCTCGATAGGTAGTCAGCACATCTATTCCCAGAATGCAATCAAAGTCGTCCATCGCCAGGACCATGAGATTCGCTAACAGAACGTTCCCTTCGAACTCTAAAGGGCAACCCATCACTAGACGCTTAGCCAAAGCAGATTGGCCCGTCGGAGTAGAAACATACATCACTACGTCTAGTGAAATTCATGGTAACTTATGCCTCTTAACAAAACGTGCAGAAATGAAGGAATGAGATGCACCAGTGTCAATAAGTTCAAGAGCTGGTATACCATAAAGCATAAATGTACCTGCGATGACTTTCTCATTCTCCTCCACAGCCTGATCATGTCTCAGGGCAAACACCTGGCCAGAAGCTCGTGGCCTCAAATGAGAACTCCCAGCAGACTGTCCCTGCGACCTCTGCTCTACGGTAGCCTGAGAACCCGATCCTGAACCAGAACCAGAACCGCCTCCCCCAGACATTGGACAATCTCTCCGGATATGACCAGTCTCTCCACAACGGAAACAAGCTCCAGAAGCTCTACGGCACTTGTCGGATGGATGGTTCTTCCCACAGTGATCACACTTGTCCTTCTTACCATAACGGACAATACCTCCAGAACCAGAGGAAGAAGAAGATCCAGACTTCTTGAAAGTTTGGGCACGGGGACCCAAAGAACTAGCAGGCCTCGACTGAGGGAAAGACCTGTTCCGCCGAATGCTGTCCTCTGCCTGATGACAACGGCTCACCAAACCCTCGTAGGACATGTCGTCACCAACTGCCACACGGTCATGGATCTCAGGGTTAAGGCCCTGAAGGAACAGATTATACTTCATCTCTGAGCTATCAGCAATCTCGGGGCAATAGGATAGCAGATCAAAGAACCTCTGCTGATACTCATCGATAGACATGGCTCCCTGTCGCAAACTCAGTAGCTCGCCTGCCTTCGACTGACGGAGTGCAGGAGGAAAATACCGCTTTTGGAAAGCTGTGCGGAACTCGGCCCAGGTGGCCACTCCTCTAGCCGCAACAAAAGGTGTAGAAGTAAACCTCCACCACCTGCGCGCACGCCCATCCAGAATATAGCCAAGGGTCTCCACCTTCTGCTCATCGGTGCATTGGAAAGTCTGAAAAGTCGTCTCCATGCGGTCTAACCAGTTCTTCGCATCCTCCGGAGACTCACCTCCAACTAAGGGCTTGGGACCCATAGCTAAGAATCGACGCACAGTGAAACACTCGTCGTCATGATGACGATGACGCCGTTCTCGACGAGGCTCCCGGTCGGCATCACCCCAACGCCCACCAACACTGCCATGAGAACTCTGGTCGTCACGATTTGACATCTACAAAAATACCTCAAGATGAAACTAAATCCCAAGAATTCTTTTGCATGCTCTGATACCATAAATGTAGTGACCCTTACCCGGATCACCTACTAAACAGAACTTAGGCATGCAATTAACTTAATTAAACAGATATCAGAATAAAACTGCGGAAACCATAAACATTATACAATCCCAAGTAAAGGAATCTGTAATTATCCAATAATATACAACCAAATCGAATAGCTGTATAAACCCAAACAACAGTAATAAAACCTAGACGAAGCTCCAGCTGGCCAACCACTGACTAGCCCCTCCTGGATCCACCCTCCTCGTCCAATCGCAAACCTACCCCATGGAATAGGGTGTCCAGAAAATACAGAGTACGAGACGTGAGCATAAAACGCTCAGTGCGAGAGTATGAGTATACATGCATGCAAAGTGAACTCCCTATAGACTCGAGGTCAAGGATCAGATAACAGAGACAGACCGGGCCCTGGTATGTAGCACGCTGTGCCGTCGCTTCAGGAGGTGGCTCCCATACCGAGATAACCGTGGATACGCCGGACCCAAATCGATGGAAGTCCATCCACTAACAGGATAGGGTACAACCCTACTACAGACATCTCGAAGGAGATACAGCAAGATGCAAATGAATGCAGCATAATATCATGGCATATAAATCATGCAGTCATATAATACATGCATACTCAGTCAGGATATCTCGAACAGTACTTTCGTACCTCAAAACAGTGAAAGCTCTACCAACTCTAGGTCCACGCCTATAGTCTGCTCTACACTGCCAAATGATACTACTATCATTAAAGTGCTCTAAAAGCCTTAACTAAGCTATTGCATACTCCTAATATTTATAGGGAGCAAAAGCTATACCTTCGTCCGTCGTTAGCCCTTTGATGTCGATGCCTCCAGAACTTGGGCACAACTCCGCTACGACTACCGAACGCCTCGCCGACCTCCGGACCAAGCCCAAGAAGACTAGAACAGCTCCAAAGGACTAGAAAGGAAAGGAGAACTCGGAATTGGCAAATGAAAGTGAAGTCTCGGCCTTCTATTTATAGACAACGATCGGAACTTCCGATCCTTGATCGGAACGTCCGAACCTCGATCGGAACGTTCGATCCTGTCATCGGAGCTTCCGAAGATCCTGATCTGCCACGTGTCAAAATATCACTTGTTGACTCCGGATAGGGGTGATCGGAGCTTCCGGTCCTGATCGGAGCTTCCGATCCAACCACACGTCATGCCTGACGTAATAACATCGGTGCCTCCGATCGCTCATCGGAGCTTCCGATCCTGTTCGGAGCTTCCGATCGTGCCTTCGGAGCTTCCGATCCGTCCGATGCCTAATTCAATTAATTAGCATTAATCCTTTAATTACTCAATTAGGGCACGGGCTACTACATTCAGATTCCCTTGCCTCAGATTGGCAAACTATGCTCCCTTATCCTTGCGATACGAGATAGGGAAAAACCGCTTATAAAACTCAGATTTAAAAAGAGTCCAAGTAACCTCTGTACCTCTACTCTCAAATGCTTTCTTTGTCATGATCCACCAGCTCTTACCACCACCACGCAGCTGATGAATTACTAACCTGATTCTGCGGTCATCGGTGTAGTCAATGGAATCGAACAATTGATCAATATCATCCAACCAACTTTCACAGTCAACTGGATTTTCTGAACCCATCAACAACGGCGGATTGAACGACTGAAACCTCTTCAGTAAGGTTTCCATAGGCGTCGCTGAAGCATCCAACTGATCAACTTCAGTGCTAGCTTGCTCAGTCGCAGGGATAACTGGCGGTGTGTTTCTGTTTATCACTCGACGAGGACCCATCTGATAATCAAAGGTTAGGACACGAGATATCTCAATCGCTACAATCAGTGCCCTTACAACCGCTTGGAATACCGGATACCAGTCGATAACAGAAATAGTTATATCTCAAGTAGATCATGCTTTATAAATTAAATCACAAAACCATGTAATTCAATAACTCTCAATAATAAAGCATGCTCGCATGGAATTAAATACACAGTTAAAATAATTCAAATACATGCGAGGAGCCAATACACGCAGACTCGATCTACCCGCTCACTCTAGTTCGACCAAGAATCTTAACGCTCTGATACCATTTAATGTGAGACCTCGGTTCTAAACAACTAATTTCGGTATTAACAACAATTAAGGCAAGCTACAATCCAAGATTCAAAGCAACAAATTTTTTTTTATTTTTATGAATAGTGCTCGGATCGAAGAAGAACTTACGATATAACAGAGCTCTCACTGCAGTGATCGATAATCTGCCTTCAGAAATAAATTCCAACGGCCGGATCGAGCTCGGACTGAAATCTAGGAGCTTGGAGAAAGCTTGGGGCGTTTCAATGGAGTCTCTCGGTTGTGAGGAGGAGGAGGAATGCTTTCAAAAGTCAATACAAGTGTAGATAATATATTAAATCCCTTATTTGCATTTTAGTCCCTGAAATTTCCAAAATTTGCAAAAAGGACCCTGATCAAAATCAAGTCGGCTCGTGAACTCTGAAATCTCCGATTAACTCAAATAAACTCATTTAAGATAAAAACGGGGCGTTACAATCTTGTTCATATTGAAGTTCATCACAAAGCCGTCAAACAACGAAGGAAGAGAAAGAAGTAACAAGTCCGCATTTAGTTCATGCTCCAATGTCAAGTCGAGTGTTACCAACTTTTCAATGAGCCCAATCATGTGTACCCCATGCTCACGGACCAAAGTCCCATCTCGCATGCGGCATGTCATGAGCTCTTTGACGGTGGCATACCTCTCCGATCTTGATTGAGCTCCAAAAAGTTCCTTGAGGTTCTTGTGAATGTCAGCAGCATTCACGGCATCCTCAAATCGCCTCTGAAGTTCATCAGACATCGAAGCCTACATGTAGCATTTGGCCTTGATATCATGGTCCCACCATAGATCAAGTTTGGCCAACTCTTCCGGACTTGTATTAGCCGGGGCTTCCTTCGGAGGAGGCTTTTCTAACACGTAGAAAGCCTTTTCCGAACTAAGAATAATCTTTAACTTACGGAACCATTCCGTATAGTTTGCACCAGTCAGTTTGTTTTGTTCAAGAATTGAGAATAGTGGATTGCGCGAATTCATTGTAATGAAATACTGAAAAGAAACAGACAATAATCAGTGATTGCTTAATTAATTTACTAAGACATAAAATATGGCGAGATTTAATTTTATGAATTTCACTCCCACTATTTTAACGATTTCACGACCCTCTAGTGAAAACGAGAAACCGATTTCCTTAGTGGAAACATGGAGTCCAATTGACAAATCATAGTCCCGAATAATATCAGCAAACCATAATTTTCAAAAGGTAGAGCCCAATTGCTTCCAAAGCAACCCCAATGTTTTTACCTCATGTCCAATAAGAGCCCAATAATATGACGCCGTTTATTGTGACATGTCAAGATGACCCATCAATATTAAGTTGTGATGGACGGTCGCCATGTGGATCCCCAATAATATGAGCCAATCCCATAGGAGTTCCACCCAACTTACAACATGTGTCGATCCAATGTACAACTTTTCGATGAACGGGCCCCCCCAATAATATGAGCCGGACCGTGCCCGCGGGTAGCATCTCATACATTGATCGTTGATGGAAGGTAGGAATATTTAAACAATATTTAAATTCTTTTTTTTTTTTTTTATCTTGATATCAATTTTAAATCATATTTAAAATGAGGGATTTTTAATTTTGAAAAATTGTCTCATCATATTATATTTGTATGCTTGCGGGATTCATGCAATTTAGTCTAAACATGCATACAACAATAATATCATATATTATATTTAGGATGATAGACCCCAAAACTAATCGACCCGTGGTTGCCAATCACGAGTCTAAGTCCAATCCTAGGTGATATGCAAGTATGCAATGCAATCCTATTACATTGAGCTTCCAATTTACATTTCTTCGGTCTTTATTGTCTGCTGGGCCCACCTTTTTCTTCAAATATTTATCTCCACTAAGTCTAATAAATTTACAATAAATTTCGATGACAAGTAGGGGATACATATTTAAGGGTGGGAACGGGCCATAAACCAGACCCACTTTTTATTACAAATAACAAATCAAATTGGGCCACAAACCAAGCCCATTAATAAAACTCAACAACAATAACAAAAACCAAATGTAAATTTTCTAACATACACGTACAAAATTGGCCAAGGCAATCGATCATCCTTTATCCAATATTTAATTCAATAGTTAAATCATTGGATAACATGCAATGTCAACATAATTAAAATATAAAATCCAATTTTATCTATTATATACATAAGATCATATCTTATCATCAATTGTACCAAAATAATTAATTTTATAAAATCTAATTTAACGGATAAAATTTATAAATTTTCCAAAAATTCAAATTTATCCAAAAATCAATTTTAAAAATTTCGGACTCAAACAATTTAACCCGATGCCTCGTGGACTAATCAAAAACAATTTTCGATCGGACCAAAAAATAAAATTTCAAAAATCTAAAATTCTTTTAAAAAATCAAATTTTAATTTTTCGGGCTGCCCGGGACGTTCCCGGGAAGCCCCGCCTCCACGTGGGACAGGGCTGCCCACATGGAGCTGGGCAGCGACAATGGCTGCCCCGGGCAGCGACGATCGCTGCCCGTGTTGCCCTTTAAAAAAATTTTAATTTAAATTTTTGTTTTGTTTCAAAAACCGAGGCTAAAAATTTTGTACAATCGATTAATTTTAATCGTCTGAGAGCAACCTGTCTCTGACGCCACTGTTGGAACACGTTTTCAGATCATAGATCTGATACCCGGTGCAGCGGAAGTTTAAAAATTTTATATGGAACGATTTCATATCATGGGTATCAAATCCTAACGATTACATTATGCAAGTAAAATAATAATAATAATTAATATTTTACTTCTTCAAGCTATGGCTTGATTATGGACTCCAACAGATTAAATCTGCTCTTGTTGTAAATCCCAGGAACTGATGACTTGCTCGATCAATCTCCGGAATTAGGTCCACGAACAGAAAACTAAAACCCTCTAATTGATTGCACTAGAAATCAATCAGATGTTTATCGAAGAGATTAAACAGATTTGATCTGTCAATTCAGAATGTAATTTTTCATAAAAATCACAGATTGAATTCTCTTAAAAAGGAGACAAGATTTTCGAAAAATCCTTATTTTATTTTGTGTAATTTTCAAAAATACAACTTAGAATAAAAAACATTAGATTTTCAAAAATTGCACCTTATATTTATAGATAATTTTTAGACTGTATTAAGTTATATGTCTATTAAGACACTAACTCCTTAGGGCCCATGATCCATAACTTAAGTACAACAAGCAAAGCCTGTTGTCCTATAAATTAATATAAAATTCATCATGACTTCAATTGATAAACTGATTTTACCAATGTGCACAAAAACCATTTCTGCACCTTTTAAAGTCAAGATAATTTTTCTGAATCCGAATTCAGTGATTTCCAAAAATGCCCATCCCTATGTCATTTTAGGAAATTCCACTCCCTTTAGTTAAGAAGTCCAACTTCTCTTTTGCTAAATTCAACTCTATAAATTTAACTATCTCAACGGGGATTAGTAATCCATTACTTGTGTGACCCTCAATGGTTCAGGGATACAGCTAGCTGTGAGCTCACAACTTCTTGTGACTCGGAACAATAATTTCCGACTTAAGATCCGAACTGTTTTGGTCCTTCTGAAGTCATTTTTGGACCCCCGAGACCTACCCTACCATTTCCGGACGTTTCGGATCTGATTTTCCACTTATTTTCACCAAATAAGGACTCCTTAAACATTTTTTGACACTTTAAAATTATATGTCACTTTCTAACATGTTTAAAATCACTTAATCTTGTAAAATGGAATCAGGCTACTACATTCTCCCCCACTTAAGATAATTTCTTCCTCGAAATACATCTTAAGTACCAACATGGACTTGAATAAGAACAAAAAGTTCTTTATTCTCTCATATCATTTTACAAGACCTCACTGGATCCAAATAATTACTAGTAACATCATGGTCTCCAGACTGGGGTAACTTTCCAATAACCTGTCTGAAGTACAAAAGACTTCCAGAGCAATAATGGAAACCACCCAAATAAATCTTACAATCACTTAATAAGAAACCCAAATCATCATACTGATCATGTCCCCGATCTCTATCTGCAACTCTGATAAGGCCAGACAATACTGATCGAATTTCCTGGTTCTCCCCTAGTACCACCAGCGAAAACTATCAATCCAGAATGTACACTTGTCAAAAAATCCTTTTCAATACTATTCTGTCAACGGAAACTAAAATGTGTATCTCTGATAAAGTCAGAAGATAGCATTCAAATCTCTTGGTACTAATCCAGTACCAATATAAAATTCATAAAAACATTCCTTTTGATAATTATACCCCTTGCTATAACTGTGCAAAATATCAAGACTCAGGTAGCCTCCCCCAATAGCCTATCTGGAATAAACTTCCCAGAAATCACCGGCATAGGTCACGCTTCCTATCCCATCTTGAACAATCTTGCATAGTCCTCAGCACCTGGTATAATCTATCACTGAATCTATGATGAAAATCCATCATTAATAACCAATGACCCTAACACTGAGTCATCTCAGACACTATGTCAAACCACTGACTTTCTGAATCGTTTCAGGAGAAAGCCTAGAACTGATCACCAGCACCACTCTAACCCCTTGTTATTCAAATATCTATTTATTCATCACCGCTGAAAATTAATCATAAAATACTTGGAATTAACTCCAGAGAATCCCAAATCATAATTCCACATAATTTTCAAATTACAACTTATTACCATTCTGTTATCACAAAACAGAACTATCAAACCAAATCAAATACATCATCTGTCAAAATCATTATGAGCGTCATTATTATTTCCTGACTGCGTCTGAGCTCCCTGTAAAACATATATCTGACCTTGCATCCGAGACTGCTGAACATCTCCATGATGCATACCCTGGGTCCTCTGCTGTACTGATGCCTCGGACTATCTACTAACCTGAGATCCCATCCTAGATGTTTTTCCACTTTGTCCACTATGCTTGGGACAATTTTTCTTGAAGTGATCAACACTTCCACAGATGAAACAAGCTCCAGCAGCTGCTCTACAATTCTCAGTAGAATGGTTTCTCCAACAATGATCACACTGTAACTTATTCTTTCCCAACTGAGGAGTCTCACCAGATCCTGTAGATGAAGAAGATCCGGATTTTTTAAATGACTGAGTGCGTGGACCCAAAGAACTCGTGGGTCTTGATGAGTAGAAGGATCTGTTACGGCGGATGTTGTCCTCTGCCTGGTGACATCGACTCACTAATCCCTCGTAAGTCATGTCATCTCCCACAGCAACTCGGTCATGAATCTCCGGATTAAGGCCCTGAAGGAACAGATTATACTTCGCCTCTGTGCTATCAGAAATCTTGGGGCAATAGGGCAGTAACTCAAAGAACTTCAACTGGTATTCCTCATCGACTTCGATCCCTGCCGCAAACCCATCAACTCACTAGTCTTCGTCTGTCGGAGAGAAGGAGGAAAATACAGCTTATGAAAAGCCGTGCGGAACTCATCCCAGTTAGAAATTCCTCGGGCTGCAATAAAAGGCGCAGAAGTAGAATCCCACCACTTCCGAGCTCGTCCTTCTACCAGGAAATCAAGAGTCTCCATCCGCTGCTCCTTAGTGCATCTGAACTCTCGGAAACAAACTTCCATACGTCGTAGCCAGTTCCCCACATCCTCCGATGACTCTCCTCCGACTAAAGGTTTTGGACCCATCTGCATAAATCTATGCATGCTGAAACGCCTGCGATCATCATGGCGATGGTGATGACGGCCTCGACGATGCTCTCGATCATCCTGATCACCCCATCGTCCACCTATGCTGCCGTGACTACTCACGTCACCATGTCCCGCCATCTATACTGTGAGGCCTCGGGTTGCTAATCAATCTTGGAGAAATTAACCACTAAACATGATTAACTAACAAAGGATCAAAGATAAATAAAACAACAAAATTTTTTTTTTCAAACATGGGTGCGCTCGGTCGGTCAAAAACCACCGACCGAGCGCCCCTGTTTTTGTATCAAAATAGTAGGATAAAGTCGGGGCTGCGCACGATCTGCATAAAATAGCAGATCGGTCGCTGTTTGGGCAGAATCATGCCCTGTTCTTTTGTAGCAAACTTTGATCCTTTCATCCTTTCAATTCATGATCTATCAAGTCTAAACAAAGTCCACAACATGCATGATCATTTATACCAAGTTCTAATCAAGTTTCCAAGCATGCATTACATCAACTAAAAGCTTTAAATCCAATAAAACATTGAACTATTACAATTTATCCAACATGTTTTCTAACTATCAAAGCTGAAGTATTTTCTAACATGCTTGACAGAACTGAATACGTCCTTTCAGCTACAAACCCGAGACACCACGTTCTAAAACTCTCTCCCGAGCTACTAATGTCATCTCCGACTAGCTCCTGCCCCACCTGTTGTCATGCACACATACAAAAAAAGACAACAGCCGGATAAACTCCGGTGAGAATATAATTCCCAGTATAAAAGACATATACATGTGTTACAATATAAACATGTCAACTCTATTCATTTCAATTCAAAGATTGAATAATATAACGCATATATCAAATCAAAACATATCAATCAAGACTTCAAATCAAACGATTTATATAGCGCGCTTTCAAGAATTGATTCATATTAAATCACTGCCATCAAGATTCATATCCGATCTTGACATGGATATCCATCTATCGTCGTCTCATCAGACTCGAAAATAAGGTCCATGTGACCTTGGCACTATAATCAATTTAATATCAAATCATATCATATCATAAGCAATAAAGATCCACTACCTGTGATGGATCAACAATAACGTAAGTTCTACCTCAAGAACAAGTACATAAACAAGTATGTGATTTATTCGGGATAACTCAAGAAGCATCATTCTCGAGTATCGAATTCCTGACTCTTGAACAATAACGTAAGTTCTACCTCAAGAACAAGCTTCAAATCTGAACAACCTACATCAAAGAATAGCAATCAAACTTGCTCAAGTTCATCATCTCATATTCAAGGTAGCATAGCTTCAACCTTGAGCTATTCGATCTCGTTTCTCAAACGATAAAGTCTCGAGTCCGAATCTCTTCTTTACAAATCTGAAATATATCATATCAAGCTATTTATATCAGCTATAAACTCACATAAAAATCTGCTCAATCACATCTCAAACATCAAGGCAAAACTAGTTGCAACTTTTCTCAATTCTTGACCGATTCGAAATATAACTTCTCGAACTCTAAATATTCAAATTCAATCTGACATGAAGTGTAAATATGCTGCATATATCAGCAAAAAACTCATATCTAACTCAGTTCAAACATTATAGACTCAAACTTGCTCCAATTCTTGAACCGACGACATAACGGTATAAAATCGGTAACCGAAACAATACCGAACTCGAATAACAATTTCATATCAGCATATATCACATAAAATCAGCAAGATTACAACCAAAATCTCAATCTATCATATGTACAAGGGTTCGATTTTATGCTAGAAATTCATAGCAATTGCATACGGCTTCCGTTCTTCAATTCAACTTTGATACGGTAAGGAATATAGCTAAATAATACATAGTCATGCTTGAATCTGATCTATCCCAACATTCAAATTTCAAAATATGATGGAACATAAGAAGACTTACATCAAATTGAAGCTCTCGTCGCAAAGATCGCAACGCTATTTCCGGAATTGAAATCGGATAACCGTATCAAAAGTTATCGGAGTTTGAACGGAACGACCATGGTTTTTTTCTTCTTGTTTTTTGCTTATCTCGTTTCCTTCTGAACATTCTGATATCCAATTCCCATATATTCATATCACATCACACGTGTGATTTCCCACTTGCAAGGGAATTGCACTTTGGTCCCTGACTATGGTATACTTGCAAATCAGTCCCCGGACAAGCGATTTAATTCAATTTCAATCCTAAAGAATTTAAAAATATTAGAATTTAAATATAAACTCCATATATTCTCAAATTAAATATTCTCGGATCAAAATTAAATAATTTTGAACTTATCGCATTTTAGTCCTTGAACTTCTTTATATTTGCAAATTGGTCCTTTCTCGGATTTCATCGTCAAATTCAAGCTTCTTTCATTCTCGGAACTCGGAATTTAATTCTTAAATTTCATAAATATTTAAATCACATATTTCCATATTTTAATTTAAGAATCCCGGAATTTAAATCTCAAATCCGTAAATTCTCAAATTAAATATTTTCAACTCGGAAATTAAATCTATAATTTTCATCAATTATCCAATTGATGTTTTCCCAAATTATATAATTTAAATCTCAAATTCCATATTTAAAAACTTAATATTTTCAGGGCCTTACATTTCCTTCCCTCTAAGGAATGATTTCGTCCTCGAAATCGCATTCGATCGGAATATCAAATCTGATAAACTGAATGATTATCGAAAGTAATTCTCACATCAATCATCCATTTCAGACTTCTTCTTTCAACTCATTATCTCTTTCAAGTTTATCTCTTCATTCCGTGTCTATCGTCTTTTGTACTTTTGCTCAGTCAAGTATCTATCACATATTCGATGTAGCTCAAAATCATATCAGACTCTGTCTTGACTGATTAAAATACATATGAAGAACATCATTGATACTTCGTTAACTTAGATACATAGAACATATCTAATATTTTTGAGCTAAAGTACCTCAACTCTGGCTATTATCGTAGATAGTGTAATTCATTTTCGATGATGACATATTTCTTCTAATTTATTGTTCTGAAAAGAACATATATCAATTCTATATTGTCACCCTACTCACAGCTTCAAAATCAGTATTCCTTCTTCATTTCAATGCTGTGAGGTATAAATCTCTTTTCTGATATCTTTTCTTCTTCATTTTCCTGATTACGTCTATAATCATAGATATGTCATTCGTTAGTAATCACTAAATGATTTTACATTTAAACTGTTCTTTTTCTGAATCACAAACAGTATCAATTATTCAGACTAATTCAAAGGCTGATCGACCTCATCTAAATACAGTTCACATATACAAATTTAGCTGATGTTCTTCAGATGACACGTTAAGATTAAAGAACATGTCTCATGTATCAAATAATTCATACTCAATAGAGTACTCAACAATGAGTGAAATTATCATTTTCGTCTCAATACTCACGAGAATCCATTATCAGATCGGTTATGGAATCCCTTTCAAAAGAAAACGATGCTTCAGAAAAAAATTTTCTCGCTGAACATTCTGTTTCAGCTTTCAAATCATTCATTTCTCCACTTTATCTAATTTGTTCTGTCGTAATCTATACAATTCAGTCTTCACATTCTGTATTTTTCTCAAACCATATCGGGTCTGATAGATGATACTTCAAAAATTCTATCTCAACACAAAGAATTTCTGACTTTCTTCTCATCTCAAATAACTATCACAGGAATTATCATCATCAAGTGGCAAAATCAATCGAATAGTATCGAATCAGATACTATAATTTCTGAGCATTTCATCGAAACTCTGGATAGTCATCTCAGACAAACCATCAGTCAAGGATGGTACAATGCAATCACATTCAACCAAATACTCAGAATTCAGAAACATCAATGCCACAATCTATCAAATAAACCTATAGTCTCAATCTCAACCATAGATTGCAATCAATTCCTGAAATCTCATAACATCAATATCTTTTTCACAGCTAGTTACTCATATCTGTATCATATCTAATACAGCTCATTCTTGAATTTGTCGAAATATACTCTACTTCATGACGATTTGAGTAATTGAAAACGAAAAAAATCTTTCAAATAGTTGCGAATCTATTTCATAGATCATCCGATCTCTTCTTGTCTACTTCATTTATTAAAAATTGATGTATTGCAAAGTCAATTCTGTCAATTCTGTTTTCAATTCCGTTCATCAGTACGGATTTCCCAATCATTCATATACCTTGGAGACACTTGAATGGATATTCATTCTGTGGTAATGTGTTTTTTTTCAAAATCTGATATTCCATATCAAGAATATCGAGCACAATCAACAGAGTATTCACTTTAATTCCATTCATTCTGATCTGTTGTCTTATCGCACATCGTGATTTAGCATTTCAATCAAATTATATTCGTTTGATCTCATACCAATGTTGTTTAAGCTTCAAGTTGATATTCATCAAACACTCAAATCGAGTAATGCTATCAGTCTCTATCAGTTACGAGCCTATAATATCACGATATATGGAATCAATATATCCAATTAGATGAAAGATAACACGACAATGGCCAATGAAAATCGATTCGAAATCAAGAATCAGATAGCATCAAAGGACATCGATCAAAGTTGGATCGTAAAATCAATAAATTCTAGTCGACAATCTTTGCTCAGTGAAAACAACTCACTTGCATTTCAAACCTCATGGTGAACAAATCAAATTGAGGTTCGATAAACGAAAGAATACGAGCCAAGGAAAAATAATCACATCGGTGATCCAAGTCCATATCAGTACTATTC
This sequence comes from Henckelia pumila, assembly GCF_033568475.1. Classification (NCBI taxonomy): domain Eukaryota; kingdom Viridiplantae; phylum Streptophyta; class Magnoliopsida; order Lamiales; family Gesneriaceae; genus Henckelia; species Henckelia pumila. Next base: position 19,018,365 of record NC_133123.1, on the reverse strand, counting down.
CTCATATACCCCAAATCAAGGTTGATAGCGTGGCTTTACGATGAGATATCTATACACACTAATCAATTAGGACACCGTCCTAAGGCATATTCAGATAGTACAACAGAAACTCCAGATCACTAGAAAGAATTCAAATTGAAAGATTCAATATTCAAAGTTCACCTCCTTTCATATCAACATCCAAAAGTCGAATTTAATCGATACTGAATCGCAAGAAACTTCAAAATTCAAATCATGCAATTCATCAATGAATCAAGAGCATGCGAATCATAAAGTGCATGCATCAAATATCGTCAAATAATTACAGGAAAGGCTCAACTGTAACTGAATTCACCATTTCTCTTTACCTCAATCATCACTACTTAAGATAGGTATCAAAATTCATTTTCTTAGTCTCGTTAGAGGAGAAACATGTCAGATTCATTCTTCCATTCCATTCACTATCGTTGTGAGTCATTGTAGTTACTACATGTCCAGGTAAAACTCACTCTTAGCATCCTTCTTGTAAAATCAATATCACATCATTCAGTACATTTCAACATATTTCAAATAGCTTTCACCTGGTTTGCTGGTAGTATGCACTTCTCAAGATGCAATCAATTTAGCATAATCAACTCATCTCAGAGCTAATTAGCTAAACAAAATCTATATCTTCACCATCATACTGCTACAAGCATCTAATATAAGTTCAAGGACATCATAAATTCAATGCCTTACCTCGGTATATCCTAATGTTGAGCAAGACGGATAAGCCAATTCACCTATTCAGGATAAAATGTTGTAAATCACTAGCTTTGGTCTCCGAGTGTTTTACACATCATTCCAAAGCCTACAACTTATACTTGAATGAATCAATTCAGAAGAATAGAACTTCCATTCAAAACTGGCGGAATCTTACCATATCTTGAAGTGCTGTAACTTTCTGACATTCTCCATATCGAGGAGTGATCATTAGTTGCTTGAGGTTCGAGGTTTTCTGACAAAATCAAGTCAAGTATTGCTAATCAGCAAAATACTAAGGCTTACCTCAATCCCAATGTAATAAATTCTCAAAATTGATAGAGCAGCTCCCTCGATATAGGATGGTCTCCTTGTCATCTTAATATCATGACAGCAATAGCCAAAAAAACTCTTTCGCTTATACTTCAAGTTTATGGTGATGCGTCATCATTTTCATGAGCTGAACCTGTAGTCAATCTCAGACAAATATCCACAATCTGTATGCCATAATCAAGGTATACATCACCTAATCAGATTTTAAAATTCATAAGCATTGTCTGACATTGTCGCATATCTATTCTTCAGATTGTTCAGCAAATAGAGTAAATCAATAGGAGTTAAGTTTCATTTCTCAATTCCACTAACTCCTACACCGCAATCTAATGCAGTGATCTCCGTAGTACAAAATCATATTTTCTTTCTTCTCATATAGCACATTTATCAAATGTATCAATTCGATTTTATGATCAACATCATAGTCCTCTCTTCATCATCTTACCTCTACTCAAGACTTGGTTCTGATGTCTGAAGACAAGTACACATGTTTCCACTCGATTCAGAGATTCAGGTATGTCTGAAGATAAATACACATGCTTCCACTCACTCCAGATATTCAGGTAGCATGTGATGGTTCAATCTTAAAACATGCTTTTCAACTAAAACACAGTATCATGTGATAAGTCTACAATCACGAAAGCATGTACCATACTAGCAATTAAAACATGTAATTCAACATGTAATTAAATCATATCATGCTAGTATACACATAAGAAAGGAAGAAAACTCAATCTACCCCACTCACTAATCGTCTATCTTAGTCCAGAATTTTCTCGCTCTGATACCACCTGTTGTGAGGCCTTGGGTTGCTAATCAAATCTTGGAGCAATTAATCACTAAACATGATTAACTAACAAAGGATCAAAGATAAATAAAACAACAATTTTTTTTCAAACATGGGTGCGCTCGGTCTGTCAAAAACCACCGACCAAGCGCCCCTGTTTTTGTATCAAAATAGTAGGATAAAGTCGCGGCTGCACACGGTCTGCATAAAATAGCAGATCGGTCGCTGTCTGGGCAGAATCATGCCCTGTTCTTTTGTAGCAAACTTTGTGTAGTGACCCTGCATGGAATCACCTACTAACTGGCAACTAATAGCATTAAGTAAACTTAATACAGCAATATACTTAACAGAGTAAAATCGTGCGGAAACTTAACCATAAATTACATATCAGCTTAGTAATAAAATCCAGGCTTAAATCTGTAGTGATACAACCATATCAAAATTCTTAAAAGTAAACATTATACAGCTAATAAATCATGCTGTATAAAAAAACTCCTCAAGGCTCCTGCTCCCTAGTCCTGCCTTGAACTACCAGCTCCGTCCATCCTGCGACCTGCCCCATTGAATAGGGTGTCCAAGATAACAACTAGGACGTGAGCGCTACGCCCAGTACATAGACATGAGTAAACATATGTATATAATGCATGCAACATGATGACTGGTAAAAGATCATCTGAAAAGTCATGCTCAGAACCGGCGCCATATGAGTGCTGCCACCGCACGGATCAACCTCTGGGTGCAACCACACTCGTCTAGTACACCAGAGTAGACAGACATAAATGCCCCCGCCGTCGCGGTACTCTCAGTGACAGACTATTGAGTATAGAGCTGAGCGGCTCTATAATCAGGTATAACAAGGAATAGGCTCAATGTGTATATGCACATGACATATGAGTATAGAAAACGGTAAATCATACATCATGCCATATAATAATGCCAAATAAATGCAACATATAAACATGTATACTCGCTGACAATCTCAGTCAATGTGTACGTACCTCTAGGCTAGTTCAAGTAAAGTAGATCCTAGGTTCCAAGCCTATATTCAAAAGTTCACCGTATCACTACACAAGTTCTATAAGCCTTAACTAAGCTAATAAGTACTCCCAAAACTTAAATCGATTCCCGGACCATACCTTCGTCCGAAGTAAGCCCTTTGAAGACGCTAGTCCCGGATGACTATAACCACAACTTGGTTATTCCAGAACTTTGATTATAACCGATAGGGTCCTCAAGTGTATATCTCACACTATATAATTGAAGAAGGAAACTCGGGAATTCGTAATTGAAAATGAACTCTGAACGGCCCTATTTATAGCCACATTTCTCGGCCAGGATCGGAACTTCCGATTTCGGAATCGGAGCTTCCGATCCAGCTCATTGCGTGCATGTCTGCCACGCCAGGATCGGAACTTCCGATCTACGATCGGAGCTTCCGATCTGCTCTATGATCGACACTTGTCAAAACTCGCGACTGAGTCATCGATCATTTTTGGCAGCTGGGGATCGGAACTTCCGTTCCAGGATCGGAGCTTTCGTTCCGATCGGAGCTTACTATCCAGGATCGGAGCTTACTATCTGGGATCGGAGCTTACTATCCGGCCCAAAATTAAAAAGCCCAAATTTTACTTCTGAAGTCCAATAACACTCCGAAATTGATTAAATACCAACCCTTAATCATGTTTAACATATTATTATCTTAAAATGGTTTCTGGGTTACTACATTCTCCCCACCTTTAGATATTTCGTCCGCGAAATAACATCTAAAGACAAATCAAGATAACAATATGAAACATCAAACCATGTCTTATTACAACAACGGTAATTACATCTTACATGGTAATAAAAAATACAAAGCAAACAACTCAGGATATTCTGCTCGCATACGACTCTCAGTTTCCCAAGTTGCTTCTTCAACGCCTCGGCGCTGCCACTGTACCATCACAAGTGGTATAGTCTTGTTCCGAAGAACTTTCTCCTTCCTGTCTAGGATACAGATTGGTCGTTCAACAAAAGACAGATCTGGCTCTAGCTGAATATCAGTAGACTGAATCACATGAGATTCATCAGCTATGTACTGTCGAAGCAATGACACATGAAAAACATTGTATATACTGGAAAGAGATGGCGGTAAAGCCAAACGATAAGCAACATCTCCGATCTTCTCCAGTATCTGGAAAGGCCCAATGTAACGAGGAGACAACTTGCCTTTCACACCGAATCTCATCACCTTCCTGAAAGGTGATACTCGCAGAAAAACATATTCACCAGGCTCAAACTGAAGTGGCCTGCGGCGAATATTCGCATAACTGGCTTGTCTATCTTGAGCAACTTTGATCCTATGCTTGATCAAATCTACCTTGTCTACAATCTGCTGCACCAATTCAGGACCCTCGACTTGCCGTTCCCCGATTTCATCCCAGAATAACGGAGTACGACACCGTCGACCATACAATGCCTCAAAAGGTGTCATATCAATACTACGATGATAACTGTTATTGTAGGCAAATTCAATCAAAGGTAACTGATCCTGCCAAGATAAACCAAAGTCCATGACAGAAGAACGTAGCATATCCTCCAGTGTACGAATAGTGCGCTCTGACTGCCCATCAGTCTCCGGATGATACGCCGTGCTCAAACTCAGAGTGGTACCCAACGCTTGCTGAAAACTACCCCAAAAACGTGAAGTAAATTGCGGATCTCTATCACTGACAATACTCACTGGAATCCCATGTAATCGCACATTCTCCTGGATATATAAGCGTGCCATGCGATCATAAGAATACTCCTGGTTATAAGGAATGAAATGTGCTGATTTTGTCAAACGGTCAATGACAACCCAGATAGCATCACACTGACGTGAAGTCATAGGCAAGTGGGTAACAAAATCCATAGTCACGTGCTCCCACTTCCATTCGGGAATCTCAAGATTCTGCAGTAATCCACCTGGTCGTCGATGTTCAGCCTTGACCTGTTGACAAACCAAACATCTCGAAACAAACTGATAAACACTTCGCTTCATTCCCTTTCACCAGAATCTAGTTCGCAAGTCCTTATACATTTTCATACTTCCAGGATGAACTGATAATCGACTCCTGTGAGCTTGAGATAGAATATCATTCCTGAGCTCCGCAACATTAGGTACAACCACTCTATTGGATAGGCACAATAAACCATCTGCCTGAAAATGGAATCCAGATGTATTAACTCCATTGGCTAGACGTGCCAATCGCTGAGTCTTAACATCAGATATCTGAGCATCTCTGATCCGAGAATACAATGCTGGCTCAGATAGAATAGTATACAAGAGAATCCCATTCCTCCCTTTCTTGTGCTTGAGCGTAAAACTCAATGAACAACACTCTTGAATCATATGAGATATTTCATTAGTCTGAAGTGCAGACAGTCTTACCTGCCGACTCAAGGCATCAGCAGTAAGATTAGCAGAACCTGGATGATATTTGATTTCACAATCATAATCCTTCAGGAGATCCATCCAGCGTCTCTGTCGCATATTCAACTCTGCCTGAGTGAATAAATAATTCAAACTCTTGTGATCTGTAAATATCTCAAATTTCTCGCCATAAAGATAATGTCTCCAAATCTTGAGCGCAAATACAATGGCGGCTAACTCGAGATCATGCACTGGATAGTTATTCTCATGCGTCTTCAACTGTCGAGAAGCATAGGCAATAACATGTCCATGCTGTGTCAACACACATCCCAATCCCTGACCAGAGGCATCAGTATAAACAACATAACCTCCTGATCCAGAAGGTAGGGCTAGCACAGGTGCAGTAGTAAGACGTCTACGCAGCTCGTGAAACGACTCCTCACAATCCAAGGACCAAATGAAGGTAACATCTTTCCGAGTAAGCTGAGTCAAAGGCCTGGCCAACTGTGAAAAATTCTCGATGAACCGACGGTAATATCCCGCTAGACCCAAGAAACTACGAATCTCAGCAACCGTTGTCGGACGAGACCAGTTCAGCACTGCCTCTATCTTACTAGATCAACAGATATCCCTTCACTCGAAATCACATGACCGAGAAATACTACCCGATCAAGACAGAATTCACACTTGCTCAATTTCGCATATAGCTGCTTATCTCGTAACGTCTGTAGAACAATCCTCAAATGTTGTGCATGCTCATCCTTGTCATGAGAATTAACAAGAATATCATCTATAAAGACGATGACAAATCTATCCAGACAATCTTGAAATACCTGATTCATCAGATTCATAAAGACTGCCGATGCATTCGTCAAACCGAATGGCATCACCAGAAATTCATAATGCCCGTATCTGGTCCTGAAAGCAGTCGTAGATATATCTGAGTCTCGTACCCGCATCTGATGGTATCCAGATCTCAGATCTATCTTCGAATAAACAGAAGTACCCTGTAGTTGATCGAACAGATCATCAATCCGCGGCAAAGGATACTTATTCTTGATGGTGACACGATTCAACTGCCTGTAATCAATACATAATCGCATCGATCCATCTTTCTTCTTGACAAACAAAACAGGTGCTCCCCACGGAGAAACACTCGGACGAATATATCCCTTATCAAGTAGATCTTGCAACTGCTGTTTCAATTCCCTCATCTCTGACGGTGCCAGACGATAAGGTGCTCGGGATATAGGCGTAGTTCCTGGTACTAGATCAATACCAAATTCAACCTCTCGAACTGGAGGAAAACCAGGAATCTCATCAGGGAATACGTCAGGAAACTCGCTGACAACCGGTAGATGATCAATACCCGGACTACTCGCAGACATATCAACCGCATAGATGAGGTAGCCCTCCCCACATGACTCCAAGACATGACATGCCTTCAGAGCCGAAACAAGTGGCATCGGAGGTCGCGCACCCTCACCATAAAAGTACCAGCTATCACCCTCAACGGGATGAAACTGTACCAGACGCTGATAAAAATCCACAGTAGCGTGATACAAAGTTAGCATATCTATTCCCAAAATACAATCAAAATCCGTCATTGCTAATATCATCAAATTATCCGATAACACATTACCCTCAAACTCCAGAAGGCAACCCATCACTAGACGCTTAGTTACTACCTCCTGCTCCAACGGAGTAGATACAACTAAATCCATATCTAATGATACATAAGGTAATCTATGTCTCTTAAAGAAGCGACTAGAAATAAAGGAATGCGATGCTCCAGTATCAATTAATACAAATGCAGGAATACCACATAACAAGAAGTTACCTGCCAACATGCGATCTCTTCCCTCAGTAGCCTGCTCCTGAGACAGAGCAAACACCTACCCTTGAGTCTGGGGACGAAAACCAGAAGAACTCTGTGGTGCTGGCTGCTGACGTGGAAAAGTAGAAGCCTGAGATCCAACCTGGGATCCCGATCCACTAGCAGAACCCATGCGCTGAGGACAATCTCTCCGCAGATGTCCCTGCTGACCACAAATATAACACGCCCCAGTAGCTCTCTGACATGAAGCTGCAGGATGCTTCCCACCACAGTGGCTACAAAACTCCTCCTTCTTCCCAAAGCGGAATGTACCTCGTGAACCACGAGAACCAGACGAAGTAGTAGGAGTAGAAGAAGACGTAGGTACAGATGGCACAACAGATTGAGCTCGAGGCTCAACAAATCCACTAGGTTGTGCTGGCATCATCAACTGTCCACGCCTGTTGCTGGTCTCCACAAGACGGCAACGGTTCACCAAAGTATCATAAGATACCGGGTCATCACAGACGACAACCTGTGCATAGATATCTTGGTTCAGGCCTTGCAGAAAGATATCATACTTCGACGCATCACTCGCATTAATATGAGGACTGAAAGGTAGCAGATCAAGAAATCGCTGCTGATACTGATCAATAGTCATTGATCCTTGCCTCAAAGTAAGCAACTCCATAGATCGTGCTTGGCGAACAGCCGGAGGAAAATATAATTTCTGAAACTCCCGACAGAAATCCCCCCAAGTCACCCGTCCTCTCTCAGTATGTGCCTGAGCAACCTTGGCATCCCACCAAAAACGTGCTCTATCCTCTAGAAAGAATTCTAGAACTTCCAGTTTCTGCTCCTCAGTACACTCGAAAGCTCGGAACGTGCTCTCAAGTTTAGACATCCAGCTTCTAGCTTGTTCAGGATTCTCGCCTCCCACTAAGGGTTTTGGTCCTACCTGCATAAACTTATTAATAGTATAGCGACGTCGACCCTCATGAGGACGATGTTGATCATCCTGATGATGATGGCGACGATGAGGATGACCACTACCATGACTCTCGTCAGCCATATCCTGAAAAGAATTGCACATTAAAATCCCAAATGTGCAAGAATTACTCTAACTAATTCTAAATCCCAAGTACTAATCCCAAAATCTAAAAATTCTTTGATACCAAAAATGTAGTGACCCTGCATGGAATCACCTACTAACTGGCAACTAATAGCATGCATTAAACTTAATACAGCAATATACTTAACAGGGTAAAATCGTGCGAAAACTTAACCATAAATTACATATCAGCTTAGTAATAAAATCCAGGCTTAAATCTGTAGTGATAAAACCATATCACAATTCTTAAAAGTAAACATTATACAGCTAATAAATCATGCTGTATAAAAAAACTCCTCAAGGCTCCTGCTCCCTAGTCCTGCCTTGAACTACCAGCTCCGTCCATCCTGCGACCTGCCCCATGGAATAGGGTGTCCAAGATAACAACTAGGACGTGAGCGCTACACCCAGTACATAGACATGAGTAAACATATGTATATAATGCATGCAACATGATGACTGGTAAAAGATCATCTGAAAAGTCATGCTCAGAACCGGCGCCATATGAGTTCTGCCACCGCACGGATCAACCTCTGGGTGCAACCACACTCGTCTAGTACACCAGAGTAGACAGACATAAATGCCCCCGCCATCGCGGTACTCTCAGTGATAGACTATTGAGTATAGAGTTGAGCGGCTCTATAATCAGGTATAACAAGGAATAGGCTCAATGTGTATATGCACATGACATATGAGTATAGAAAGCGGTAAATCATACATCATGCCATATAATAATGCCAAATAAATGCAACATATAAACATGTATACTCGCTGGCAATCTCAGTCAATGTGTACGTACCTCTAGGCTAGTTCAAGTAAAGTAGATCCTAGGTTCCAAGCCTATATTCAAAAGTTCACCGTATCACTACACAAGTTCTATAAGCCTTAACTAAGCTAATAAGTACTCCCAAAACTTAAATCGATTCCCGGACCATACCTTCGTCCGAAGTAAGCCCTTTGAAGACGCTAGTCCCGGATGACTATAACCACAACTTGGTTATTCCAGAACTTTGATTATAACCGATAGGGCCCTCAAGTGTATATCTCACACTATATAATTGAAGAAGGAAACTCGGGAATTCGTAATTGAAAATGAACTCTGAACGGCCTTATTTATAGCCAAATTTCTCGGCCAGGATCGGAACTTCCGATTTCGGAATCGAAGCTTCCGATCCAGCTCATTGCGTGCATGTCTGCCACGCCAGGATCGGAACTTCCGATCTACGATCGGAGCTTCCGATCTGCTCTATGATCGACACTTGTCAAAACTTGCGACTAAGTCATCGATCATTTCTGGCAGCTGGGGATCGGAACTTCCGTTCCAGGATCGGAGCTTCCGTTCCGATCGGAGCTTACTATCCAGGATCGGAGCTTACTATCTGGGATCAGAGCTTACTATCCGGCCCAAAATTAAAAAGCCCAAATTTTACTTCTGAAGTCCAATAACACTCCGAAATTGATTAAATACCAACCCTTAATCATGTTTAACATATTATTATCTTAAAATGGTTTCTGGGTTACTACACTTTGATCCTTTCATCCTTTCAATTCATGATCTATCAAGTCTAAACAAAGTCCATGTGACGCCCCGTTTTTATCTTAAATGAGTTTATTTGAGTTAATCGGAGATTGCAGAGTTCACGAGCCGACTTGATTTTGATCAGGGTCCGTTTTGCAAATTTTGGAAATTTTAGGGACTAAAACGCAAATTTTGAGTTTAATATATTATCTACACTTGGAAAAGACTTGACTTAGTCTTCACTTCTCCTCCTTCTTCCTCTCCATCGATTCCTTCCATTAAAGCTTGAGGAAACGCTTCTTTAAGCTTTCCAAATCCAGTCCGAGCTCGATCCGTCCGTTGGAATTTATTTCTGAAGGCAGATTATCGATCACAGCAGTGAGAGCTCTGTTATATCATAAGTTTTTCTACGATCGGATACATTCTAGTTTTTGGATGTTGTTAGAATCGTTCTAGATTCGAGTATGTTGTTCTCTACAGAGTTCTGATCGTTTATTATCTGTCAGTTTTGAAATAGAGCGACGTTCGGATTTGTTATGATTTTTGGAAGCCATTTTCGAAAATCATGGTTTTGAGATTTGTTGGGTTTGTCTTGTTGTTGTTGTATTATCATTGAATTGAGTTGTTATCAGTATTGAACTGCTGTCTGCATTGCCGGTTTGTTCAGTTATAGCCGTTATGCCGTCGGTTTGAGTTTTTGGAGATTTTGAACCATTTTTGAGTTTGAACTTGGCTTGTAGGTTGATCGTGGTTATTGATCAATCATCTCTTGTATCTGAACAGATTCGTTTGGAGTTGTCAAGCCCAGAGTTAGCAGCTGTTTGATCGTTTCAGAGAATTGGACGAAGAACGGTATAAAGAGTTTTCCTTGAACCGTTGCCTTGTTGTTGTTAGATTGTGTAGTTGTTTATACAATCTCTTTTGTAGCTTATCCAGAGTTGGAGCTACTGCATTGAAAGGTAAAAGCAGTCATCGTAGCGGGATAGCATACTCGGGACTGTGGTTCTCGAGTTTTCCCTTTTGAAATCACATACTTGCATCTACACTTGTTCTAGCATGAAGAACTTGTGTATTGTTTGATTGTATTGGGTTTTGTTAAAAGGATTATGTTTTATGTTTCTGTTATGCATTCATCTTGAGCCAATCTTGTTTCAGCGGGCAGAACCGCGCTTTTTGTTTAGACGTTTGGGAACTATGATTGAGTGGCCCAGGTCGTAGTCGTTTCGTCTGGTGCTAGCATACTCATTATAGTTGCTCAAAGTCTAGAGGAGTGAGATACGTGGCACCACCTCGATTGGGAGAGTCGGTGAGTTGTTACGTGATCTTATCCTCGGGATCCCAAAGGCACAGCAGCAATCCCTCGTTATCAGATTTGATATCCCTGTTTAAAGACATGCATTTCATTACGATGTTATTGATTTCGTTATTGTATTGAAAGCATGTTTGTTACTTGTATTACTTGTTATGTTTCTTTTACTGGGAATGTCGTTCTCACCGGTTATCCTGCTGTTGCTTTGTTTTGTATGTGTACTTGGCAACAGGTGGGGCAGGAACAAGTCAGAAGAGGCATGGTTAGCTTCGAGGGCAAGTAGTAGAAGTGAGACTCGGTTTAGAAGTCGAAGTAGCATGTTTATCTAGTTTAAGATTGAAGCATGTTAGAACTCGAACTTGATATGTTTTGTTATTCGAATTAGTTTGTATTCGGATTGTAATCTGAAATCGAAGTATGTTGTTGTTGTATCGATTTAGACTTCTGGTTGTTTTTAGGCCTTCTGAAAGCATGACTTGTTATGGCATGTTTCCCTACACCCTGTTATTGCATATGTATTTGAAGGCATGTCGGACCAAGCGCGGAATCCTTTCTTTATTTTCTGCAGCCTGAGAATTTTCTGCCCAGGCCTTCCGCGCGCGGGCGAGGCGTTCCTCGCGCGTGCGCGAGGCCTCCGTTGGGCCTCTGAATTGTTTGCCCGCGCGCGCGCGAGCTTGGTACCTCGCGCGGGCGCGAGCCTTTGGTTGGTCTCGGTTGTTGAAGCCCGCGCACGCGCGAGCTTGGTTCCTCGCGCGGGCGCGCGGCGTTTTAAAAAAAAAAAAAACTTTGAATTGTTTTACTCTTGGATTCTTGTTCGCTTAATTGTTGTTTAATCCGAGATTAGTGGTTTAGAATCGAGGTCTCACATTAAGTGGTATCAGAGCCGTTAAGATTCTTGGTCGAACTAGAGTGAGCGGGGTAGATCGAGTCTGTGTGCAATGACTCCTCGCATGTGTTTGAATTATTTAATTGTGTACTTAATTCCATGCGAGCATGCTTTATTGTTTGAGCATTATTTGAATTACATGGTTGTGTGATTTAAATTAATAAAGCATGATTTACTTGAGATATAACTGTTTCTGTTCTCGACTGGTATTCGGTATTTCAAGCGGTTGTAAGGGCACTGATGGTAGCGATTGAGATATCTCGTGTGCTAACCTTTGATTATCAGATGGGTCCTCGTCGAGTGATAAACAGAAACACACCACCAGTTATCCCTGCGACTGAGCAAGCTAACACTGAGGTTGATCAGTTGGATGCTTCAGCGACTCCTATGGAAACCTTGCTGAAGAGGTTTCAGTCGTTCAATCCGCCATTGTTGATGGGTTCAGAAAATCCAGTTGACTGTGAGAGTTGGTTGGATGATATGGATCAGTTGTTTGATTCCATTGACTACACAGATGACCGCCGAATCAGGTTAGTAATTTATCAGCTGCGTGGTGGTGCTAAGAGCTGGTGGATCATGACAAAGAAAGCATTTGAGAGTAGAGGTACAGAGGTTACTTGGACTCTTTTTAAATCTGAGTTTTATAAGCGGTTTTTCCCTATCTCGTATCGTAAGGATAAGGGAGCAGAGTTTGCAAATCTGAGGCAAGGGAATCTGAACATTGAAGAGTACGTGGCTAAGTTCGATAGTCTGTTGTGTTTTGCACCACTAATTGCCGGAGATGAAGAAGCTAAGGCAGATTAGTTCATCAACGGGTTGAACCCCAATGTCTTCACGTTGGTTAACACCAACAGGCCTAGCAACTTTGCGGATGCCATGAATTACGCAAAGGGAGCAGAAGCAGGCTTGTGGAGGAAAAGAGGTAATCAGGGGGCACCTCAGCAGCAGAGGCAGTATCAGAACCAACCATCTCAGTACCAGAATCAGCCACCTCAACATCAGAACCAGCAGTAGAGATATGAAGGTGGAAACAGTGGGGGAAACAGAAAGGATCAGTACAAGGCAAGAGGTAAACAGTTCAAGAGACAAGAGAACAGTTCGTTCAGTTCCAGTGGTTCGAAGCAATTCGGTTCAGGACCGAGTTCTGGGTCATCATCCTTGTACTGCAGCAAGTGTGGAGGAAGACACTCACCGGATCAGTGTGTGGGAGTCTTCGGCAATTGTAACACATGTCAGCAACCGGGACACTTCTCTAAAGTGTGCCCTCAACGTAATAGAGATAGAGCTTAGAGTGGGAGTTCGTCTAGACCTGCAGCTCAGCCGGAGAGGCAGTCGTCTGCAGTGCACTCTTTCCAACCCCAGCAACAGCAGAACAGACAGGGAGGTAGCTCTAGTGCAAATAAGCCTCCGAGACAGCAAGCACGAGTCTTTGCATTGACAGAGGATCAGGCTCAGGCAGCACCTGACGATGTCATAGCAGGTAACTGTTCGATTTTCGGTCATTCTGCTCATGTCTTGATAGATACAGGTGCTTCCCATTCCTTTATCTCTGAGAAATATGTGTTATTGCATGCTTTGCCAACTGAATTGTTGCCTACAGTAGTAGCTGTTACATCACCTTTGGGTGGAGGAATTGTTTCTGTCCGACTAGTCAGGAACTGTGAACTTTGTTTCGAGGGGAATTTGTTAGAATTCGACTGTATTGTGCTTGGGTTGTCAGATTTTGATTGTATTGTCGGTATAGATGCTTTGACCAAGTACAGGGCAACAGTTGATTGTTTTCTGAAAGTTGTCAGGTTCAGACCTGAAATGGCAGACGAGTGGAAATTCTTTGGTAAGGGTTCTCGATCTAGAATTCCTTTGATTTCAGTGTTATCTATGACTCGTTTGTTACAGAGAGGTGCAGAAGGATTTTTGGTTTATGCGGTTGATGTACTGAAATCTAGCCCAGCTTTGGTTGACTTACCAGTGGTTAGAGATTTTGCTGATGTGTTTCCGGAAGATGTTCCTGGATTGCCACCTATTTGAGAGGTTGAATTCAGCATTGAATTAGTGCCAGGTACTCAACCTATTTCAAAAGCTCCTTATCGTATGACACTTGTTGAATTGAGAGAGTTGAAGGAGCATCTTGAGGATTTTATTGCCAAGAGATACATCAGACCTAGTGTATCGCCTTGGGGTGCTCCTGTTCTATTCGTTCGGAAGAAGGATGGTTCTATGCGGCTCTGTATCGACTACCGTCAATTGAATCAGGCTACAGTTAAGAACATGTATCCTTTACCCCGAATAGATGACTTGTTCGATCAACTGCAGGGTTCTTCTGTCTACTCTAAGATTGATCTGAGGTCAGGCTACCATCAGCTGAGAGTGCGAGAGGAAGATGTTCCTAAGACCGCATTCAGAACGAGGTATGGTCACTTTGAGTTTATAGTCATGCCGTTCGGTTTGACTAACGCTCCAGCTGTTTTTATGGGTTTGATGAACCGTATCTTTCAGCGTTATTTAGATGAGTTCGTCATTATTTTCATCGATGATATTCTTATCTACTCGAAGAACCGTACTGACCATGCAGAGCACTTGAGAATCGTCTTGCAGATTTTGCGAGTTGAGCAGTTGTTTGCCAAGCTATCGAAATGCGAATTCTGGTTAGATCGAGTTGTCTTTCTCGGTCATATTATTTCTGGAGATGGGATTTCTGTCGATCCCAGCAAAATCGAAGCGGTTATGAATTGGCCTAAACCGAAATCAGTACCTGAGATCCGAAGCTTCATGGGTTTAGCTGGTTATTACCGTCGTTTCATCGAGGGTTTCTCGTCTATTGCCAAGCCTATTACCCAGCTAACTCAGAAGAATGCGCCTTTTGTCTGGACTACAGATTGTGAGGCTAGCTTTGTTGATCTGAAGAGGAGACTGACCAGTGCTCCAATTCTTTCTATTCCGAAGGGTACTGGAGGTTTCACAGTGTATTGTGATGCTTATAACCGAGGTTTGGGTTGTGTTCTTATGCAGCATAAGCATGTGATAGCGTATGCATCGAGGCAGCTGAAACCGCACGAGACTCGTTATCCTGTTCATGATCTTGAACTTGCAGCGATTGTATTTGCTTTGAAGATCTGGCGTCACTATCTTTATGGTGAGTCTTTCGAGATCTTTTCTGATCATAAGAGTCTTAAGTACTTGTTTTCACAGGCAGAGCTGAATATGAGACAGAGAAGGTGGTTAGATCTGTTGAAGGATTTTGACTGTGAGATCAAGTATTATCCAGGGAAGTCGAATGCAGTTGCAGATGCCTTGAGCCGAAAGCTTTGTTCTTTATCTCTTTCAACTATCGGTGTTTCTCAGTTGGTCGATGATTGTTGCACTTTTGGTTTAGAGTTTGAAACAGATAGGGAGACTATCAGAGTGTTTGCTATTCAAGCCGAGCCGGAGTTGTTTGTTGCAATCAGAGAAGCACAGAAGTCTGAGCCGAGCATTCAGGTTTCAGTAGAGAAAGTCAGAACTGGGCATCACTCAGAATTCCAGGTTAGAGATGACGTTTTGTTTGTGAATAACCGTATTGTTGTGCCTGATATTTCGGAGTTGAGACAACGTATTCTCCAAGAGGCTCATTGCAGTCGGTTTAGCATTCATCCTGGAGGTCGTAAGATGTACAATGATCTAAAGAGTCAGTTCTGGTGGAAGAGAATGAAGAGCGACATCGCGAGGTTTGTGTCACGGTGTTTGAACTGTCAGCAAGTGAAAGCAGAGCGGAAGCGACCAGGTGGTCTATTGCACAGCTTATCTGTTCCTGATTGGAAATGGGATCACATTTCTATGGATTTCGTCACGAAGCTACCACGATCCGTTCGAGGATGCGAGGCCATTTGGGTAGTAATCGACCGATTGACGAAGTCAGCTTGCTTTATTCCTTACAGGATGACGTATCGTCATGATCAGATGGCTGAGCTTTATGTTAGCAATGTTGTGAGATTGCATGGAGTGCCGAAGTCGATCGTTTCAGACAGAGACCCGAGATTCACTTCGCACTTCTGGCATAGTTTGCAAGAGGCGCTTGGTACTCGATTGCATCTGAGTACAGCTTATCATCCTCAGACAGATGGACAGTCAGAGCGGACTATCCAGACGTTGGAGGATATGTTGCGAGCGGTAGTGCTAGACTTTGGCACTAGTTGGCAGGATTCTTTGCCTCTTGTCGAGTTTTCTTACAACAACAGCTTCCAAGCGAGTATCGGTATGGCGCCTTTTGAGGCATTGTATGGTAAGAAATGCCGATCTCCGTTGTTTTGGGATGATTTATCTGAGTCACCAGATTTGAGGCCGGATATGCTTCGAGTTATGGAAGAACAGGTTAAGGTCATTCAGACCAGAATGAAGACAACTCAAGATAGATAAGCAAAGTATGGGAATGTCAGACGTCGACCTCTAAGTTTTGAGCAGGGAGACCGTGTATTCCTTAAGATTTCTTCGTTCAGAGGCACCGTCAGATTCGGTAAGAGAGGAAAGTTATCTCCGAGATTCATCGGTCCGTACGAGATTCTCGAGAAGATAGGCGATCTTGCCTACAGACTTGCACTTCCTCCGTCTTTATCTGGTATTCACGACGTTTTTCACGTCTATATGCTGCGAAAGTATCATCCAGATCCTTCTCATATCCTTCAGCCTGACGAAGCCGAGTTAGACGAGACTCTGAGCTATTTTGAGCGACCGATTCAGATCCTTGATCGGAAAGAAAAGCAACTCAGGACCAAGTTGATTCCGTTAGTGAAGGTGCAGTGGAGCCGTCACGGTGTTGAGGAAGCGACTTGGGAGACAGAGTCTGACATGAGACAGCGTTTTTCAGAGCTATTCGGATGACGTGAGTTCTTCTTACTGTCTTTAGTTCTTTATTCTATCTTTGAGTTGTGGTTCTCGTTGATTTCGAGGACGAAATCTCTTCTTAGTGGGGGAGAATTGTGACGCCCCGTTTTTATCTTAAATGAGTTTATTTGAGTTAATCGAAGATTGCAGAGTTCACGAGCCGACTTGATTTTGATCAGGGTCCTTTTTGCAAATTTTGGAAATTTCAGGGACTAAAATGCAAATTTTGAGTTTAATATATTATCTACACTTGGAAAAGACTTGACTTAATCTTCACTTCTCCTCCTTCTTCCTCTCCATCGATTCCTTCCATTAAAGCTTGAGGAAACGCTTCTTTAAGCTTTCCAAATCCAGTCGGAGCTCGATCCGTCCGTTGGAATTTATTTCTGAAGGCAGATTATCGATCACAGCAGTGAGAGATCTGTTATATCGTAAGTTTTTCTACGATCGGATACATTATAGTTTTTGGATGTTGTTAGAATCGTTCTAGATTCGAGTATGTTGTTCTCTTCAGAGTTCTGATCGTTTATTATCTGTCAGTTTTGAAATAGAGCGACGTTCGGATTTGTTATGATTTTTGGAAGCCATTTTCGAAAATCATGGTTTTGAGATTTGTTGGGTTTGTCTTGTTGTTGTTGTATTAGCATTGAATTGAGTTGTTATCAGTATTGGACTGTTGTCTGCGTTGCCGGTTTGTTCAGTTATAGCCGTTATGCCGTCGGTTTGAGTTTTTGGAGATTTTGAACCGTTTTTGAGTTTGAACTTGGCTTGTAAGTTGATCGTGGTTATTGATCAATCATCTCTTGTATCTGAACAGATTCGTTTGGAGTTGTCAAGCCCAGAGTTAGCAGCTATTTGATCGTTTCAGAGAATTGGACGAAGAACGGTATAAAGAGTTTTCCTTGAACCATTGCCTTGTTGTTGTTAGATTGTGTAGTTGTTTATACAATCTCTTTTGTAGCTTATCCAGAGTTGGAGCTACTGCATTGAAAGGTAAAAGCAGTCATCGTAGCGGGATAGCATACTTGGGACTGTGGTTCTCGAGTTTTCCCTTTTGAAATCACATACTTGCATCTACACTTGTTCTAGCATGAGGAACTTGTGTATTGTTTGATTGTATTGGGTTTTGTTAAAAGGATTATGTTTTATGTTTCTGTTATGCATTCATCTTGAGCCAATCTTGTTTCAGCGGGCAGAACCGCCCTTTTTGTTTAGACGTTTGGGAACTATGATTGAGTGGCCCAGGTCGTAGTCGTTTCGTCTGGTGCTAGCATACTCATTATAGTTGCTCAAAGTCTAGAGGAGTGAGATACGTGGCACCACCTCGATTGGGAGAGTCGGTGAGTTGTTACGTGATCTTATCCTCGGGATCCCAAAGGCACAGCAGCAATCCCTCGTTATCAGATTTGATATCCCTGTTTAAAGACATGCATTTCATTACGATGTTATTGATTTCGTTATTGTATTGAAAGCATGTTTGTTACTTGTATTACTTGTTATGTTGCTTTTACTGGGAATGTCGTTCTCACGGGTTATCCGGCTGTTGCTTTGTTTTGTATGTGTACTTGGCAACAGGTGGGGCAGGAACAAGTCAGAAGAGGCATGGTTAGCTTCGAGGGCAAGTAGTAGAAGTGAGACTCGGTTTAGAAGTCGAAGTAGCATGTTTATATAGTTTAAGATTGAAGCATGTTAGAACTCGAACTTGATATGTTTTGTTATTCGAATTAGTTTGTATTCGGATTGTAATCTGAAATCGAAGTATGTTGTTATTGTATCGATTTAGACTTCTGGTTGTTTTTAGGCCTTCTGAAAGCATGACTTGTTATGGCATGTTTCCCTACACCCTGTTATTGCATATGTATTTGAAGGCATGTCGGACCAAGCGCGGAATCCTTTCTTTATTTTCTGCAGCCTGAGCATTTTCTGCCCAGGCCTTCCGCGCGAGGGCGAGGCGTTCCTCGCGCGCGCGCTAGGCCTCCGTTGGGCCTCTGAATTGTTTGCCCGCGCGCGCGCGAGCTTGGTACCTCGCGCGGGCGCGAGCCTTTGGTTGGTCTCGGTTGTTGAAGCCCGCGCACGCGCGAGCTTGGTTCCTCGCGCGGGCGCGCGGCGTTTAAAAAAAAAAAAAAACTTTGAATTGTTTTACTCTTGGATTCTTGTTCGCTTAATTGTTGTTTAATCCGAGATTAGTGGTTTAGAATCGAGGTCTCACAGTCCACAACATGCATGATCATTTATACCAAGTTCTAATCAAGTTTCCAAGCATGCATTACATCAACTAAAAGCTTTAAACCCAATAAAACATTGAACTATTACAAGTTATCCAACATGTTTTCTAACTATCAAAGCTGAAGTATTTTCTAACATGCTTGACAGAACTGAATACGTCCTTTCAGCTACAAACCCAAGACACCACGTTCTAAAACTCTCTCCCGAGCTACCAATGTCATCTCTGACTAGCTCCTGCCCCACCTGTTGTCATGCAAACATACAAAACAAGACAACAACCGGATAAATTCCGGTGAGAATATAATTCCCAGTATAAAAGACATATACATGCGTTACAATATAAACATGTCAACTCTATTCATTTCAATTCAAAGATTGAATAATATAATGCATATATCAAATCAAAACATATCAATCAAGACTTCAAATCAAGACTTCAAATCAAATGATTTATATAGCACGCTTTCAAGAATTGATTCATATCAAATCACTACCATCAAGATTCGTATCCGATCTTGACATGGATATCCATCTATCGTCGTCTCATCAGACTGGAAAATAAGGTTTATCTGACCTTGGTACTAGAATCAATTCAATATCAAATCATATCATATCATAAGCAATAAAGATCCACTACCTGTGATGGATCAACAATAACATAAGTTCTACCTCAAGAACAAGTACATAAACAAGTATGTGATTTATTCGGGATAACTCAAGAAGCATCATTCTCGAGTATTGAATCCCTGACTCTCGATGTCATCTTATACCTTTCATTTTGTTGAGTCTAGTTGCTTAAAATCTGAACAACCCATCAAAGAATAGCAATCAAACTTGCTCAAGTTCATCATCTCATATTCAAGGTAGCATAGCTTCAACCTTGAGCTATTCGATCTCGTTTCTCAAACGTAAAGTCTCGAGTCCGAATCTCTTCTTTACAAATCTGAAATATAGCATATCAAGCTATTTATATCAGCTACAAACTCACATAAAAATCTGCTCAATCACATCTCAAACTTCAAGGCAATACTAGTTGCAACTTTGCTCAATTCTTGACCGATTCGAAATATAACTTTTCGAACTCGAAATATTCAAATTCAATCTGACATGAAGTGTAAATATGCTGCATATATCAGCAAACAACTCATATCTAACTCAGTTCAAACATTATAGACTCAAACTTTCTCCAATTCTTGAATCGACGACATAACGGTATAAAATCGGTAACCGAAACAATACCGAACTCGAATAAAAATTTCATATCAGCATATATCACATAAAATCAGCAAGATTACAACCAAAATCTCAATCTATCAGATGTACAAGGGTTCAATTTTATGCTGGAAATTCATAACAATTGCATACGGCTTCCGTTCTTCGATTCAACTTTGATACGGTAAGGAATATAGCTAAAGAATACATAGTCATGCTTGAATCTGATCTATCCCAACATTCAAATTTCAAAATATGATGGAACATAAGAATACTTACATCAAATCAAAGCTCTTGTCGCAAAGATCGCAGCGCAAGTTTCGAAATTGAAATCGGATAACCGTATCAAAAGTTATCGGAGTTTGAACGGAACGACCATGGTTTTTTTCTTCTTGTTTCTTGCTTATCTCGTTTCCTTCTGAACATTCTGATATCCAATTTCCATATATTCATATCACATCACACGTGTGATTTCCCACTTGCAAGGAAATTGCACTTTGGTCCCTGAACTATGATATACTTGCAAATCAGTCCCCGGACAAGAGATTTAATTCAATTTCAATCCTAAATAATTTAAGAATATTAGAATTTAAATCTAAACTTCATATATTCTCAAATTAAATATTCTCGGATCAAAATTAAATAATTTCGAACTTATCGCATTTTAGTCCTTGAACTTCTTTATATTTGCAAATTGGTCCTTTCTCGGATTTCATCATCAAATTCAAGCTTCTTTCATTCTCGGAACTCGGAATTTAATTCTTAAATTCCATAAATATTTAAATCACATATTTCCATATTTTAATTTAAGAATCCCAGAATTTAAATCTCAAATCCGTAAATTCTCAAATTAAATATTTTCAGCTCGGAAATTAAATCTATAATTTTCATCAATTTTCCAATTGATGTTTTCCCAAATTATAGAATTTAAATATCAAATTCCATATTTAAAAACTTAATATTTTCAGGGCCTTACATATACGATGATCAAAGGATTAAACCCAATTTCAACAATCTATATCCCAAGATTACTATGCATGCTTTGATACCATAAATGTAGTGACCCGCGCCGTGATCACCTACTAATTGAAAGAGTGGGTGCCCGGTGAGCCAACTTGTGGCTAAGGGCTTTGATGACTCTTTGTATAAACAATCTTTTGTTTAATATAATTTACACTTTTATTAATGGCAATGACTTTATCTTTCTTCGTATTGTTATATTGTGATATACTATTGTTGTTTTGATAAAGACCTTGAATATACTATAGTGTATGTAAGATGTGGTAGAACATGGAGATGTCTATCATGAAACACATCTTATAGTCACTGTATATTCTAAACTGTTCCTAGTCGATTGAGCCGTCCGATAATAAGGATAAGGATCGCTCGAGTTTGAGACTAGAATTTGCGATGCAGAGTACAACGTTTCATTGGTAAGGAACATAGAGATGTTCGAAGCATGCAAATGGATATTCATACGATGAATGATCGAACTACCCTATCCGGACTTTCCAAGTGGTTATCACTTATCGAGTGGATAAAGTCCGTGGTTTTGGTTGTACACCATTAGTCCTTACTACTTGAAAAATCATTGATACTCTATATGCTAGTACTGTGCTTTGACTCGTTTACCGACTCTATTGGGGTCATCAGGTGTCGGGATTGGGTACAGTTACAACACATATAGGAGTCGATGCTTTGTTGTCAAGGATTCACCACATACTTGCGAGTGTGGATATCCTATGCGATCTGAGGAGATATTAGTGTGACGAATCTCTGGCCAGAGTACATGATGTGTTTTAAGAAATGGTTTCTTAGTAACACATGCGATGTCACTATTTGATCTTCAAGATGTATTGCATAGTTATCGAATCTCGAACGACTCTCGATATACCAATGGTTGTTGATTCGATCGGGATATATGGATGAAGGGACCGTACTGTACGCTAACCAAAATCTATTGGTTCTTGCAGGCACTATCAGTGATACCTAGGGAATCATGGGGCGATGTTTCTAGGCGCTCTTACCATGATTCGATGGGCAAGTCGGAAATTGTTGTTCCGAGTCACAAGGAGTTGTGAGCCCACGGCTAGCTGTATCCCTGAACCATTGAGGGTCACACAGAGTAATGGATATTTTAATCCCAGTTGAGATAGTTAAATTTAAAGAGTTAAATTTAATGAACAAAGAAGTTGGACTTCTTAATTATGAGTAGAGGAGTAAGATTTCCTAAAATGACATAGGGATGGACATTTTTGGAAACCACTGAATTCGGATTCAGAAAAATTTATCTTGACTTTAAAAGGTGCAGAAATGGTTTCTGTGCACATTGGTGAAATCGGTTTATCAATCGGAGTCACGATGAATTTTATATTAATTTCTGAACATGCGGGCTTTGCTTGTCGGGCTTGAACTTATGACTAATGGGCCCTAAGCTGTTAGTGGCCTACATTATAAATAAGTTATTGCAGTACAGAAATTACACACAACAGGTCACAAAATTTTCGAAAAACCCTAGTGATTTTCCTCTGAAGTGGCCGACCCCCTCTCCCCTCTGCTCGGTAAAATCCAGCCTGTGAATTTTGAATTACAGTCTGGTTTAACGGATCAAATTCGTTAATCTCTTCATAGAAACTTCTGATAGATTTTCTAGTGCAATCTATCAGAGGGATTAAATATCCGTTCGTGGACCTGATTGAAGAACAGTTCGTCCATCAGTTCCAGGGATATACAACAAGAGCAGAGCAATCTGTTGGTGTCCATAATCTCGCTTCGAGATTGGAGGTAAAAATTTATAATCGTTATTTAATTTTTACACACACAATTTAATCGTAAGGTTGATACCCATTATGGAATCGTTCCATATAAAAATTTTAAACTTCCGCTGCACCGGGTATCAATCCTGATTGATCTGATCGCCGCGTTCTCTAACAGTGGTATCAGAGCCAGGTTGCTCAGATCAAGCGATTAAATTAATCGATTGTACAAAAATTTTTTAAGCCTCGGTTTTTGAAACAAAATAAATATTTTAAAAATAAAATTTTTTTTTCCGGGCAAAAACCCGTGCAGCGATTGGATCGCTGCCCAGCGCAGCTCCCAGGGCAGCGCTCGGCGCTGCCCATGGGCAGCGATCGTCGCTGACCTAGGGGCAGCCGGGCTGCCCGACCCGACCCCATTAGGGCGCGGGCAGCCCGGGAATGTCCCGGGCGGCCCGCGGGAAAAATTAATTTTTAATTTTTAAATTAAATTTTAATATGTTAAAATTCTATTTTTGGTCCAATCGAAAATTGTTTTTGATTGGTCCACGAGGCGTCGGATCGAATTGTTCGAGTCCGAAAATTTTAAAATTGATTTTTGGATAAATTTGAATTTTTGGAAAATTTAAATATTTTATCCGATAAATTGAATTTTGAAATTAATTATTTTTGGTACAATTGATGATAAGATATGATCTTATGGATATATTGAGTAAAATATGATTTTATATATAAAATTGGATTTTATAGATAAAATATGATTTTATTTGATAAAAAGATAAAATATGATTTTGTATGTAAAATAAGATTTTATATATGAAATATGATTTTATCCTTTTAAATTTAAATTGCCATTGCATGTTATCCAATAAATTAATTTTGAATTAAATGTTATTGGATAAGGATGATCGATTGCCATGACCAATTTTGTAGGTGTATGTTAGGAATTTACATTTGTTTTTATTGTTGTTGGTTTTATTAATGGGCCTGATTTATGGCCCAATATGAATTGTCATATGTAATAAAAGTGGGCTTGGTTTATGGCCCGTTCCCACCCCTTAAAAATGTATCCCCTACTTGTCATTGTTATTTATTGTAAATACATTAGATTTAGTGGGAGATCAAGATTTGAAGATGGAGGTGGGCCCAGCAGACAATAAAGACAGAAGAAATGTAAATTGGAAGCAAAATGTAATAGGATTGCATTGCATACTGCATATTACCTAGGATTGGACTAAGACTCGTGATTGGCAACCACGGGTCGATTAGAAATGGAATCGATCATCCTATATAATATATGATATTATTGTTGTATGCATGTTTTAGACAAAATTGTGTGAATCCGACAAGCATACAAAATTTTAAAATGATGAGACTAATTTTCATAATTAAAAATCCCTCATTTTAAATATGATTTAAAATTGATATCAAGATAAATAAAGGAAATTTAAATTTGTTTAAATGTTCCTACCTTCCATCAACGATCAATGTATGAGATGCTACCCGCGGATACGGTCCGGCTCATATTATTGGGGGGGCCCGTTCGTCGGAAAGCTGTACATTGGATCGACACATGTTGTAAGTTGGGTGGAACTCCCATGGGATCGGCTCATATTATTGGGGGATCCACATGGCGACCGTCCATCACAACTTAATATTGATGGGTCATCTTGACATGTCACAATAATCGGCGTCATATTATTGGGCCCTTATTGGACATGAGGTAAACACGTGGAGGTTGCTTTGGAAGCAATTGGGCTCTACCTTTTGAAAATTATGGTTGGCTGATATTATTCGGGACCATAGTTTGTCAATTGGACTCCATGTTCTCACTAAGGAAAACAGTTTCCCGTTTTTACTAGAGGGTAGTGAAATCGTTAAAATAGTGGGAGTGAGATTCATAAAATAAATTTCGCCTATTTTATGTCTTAGTAAATTACTTAAACAATCACTGATATTTGTCTGTTTCTTTTCAGTATTTCATAAAGATGAATTCGCGTAATCCACTTTTCTCGATCCTCAAACAAAATAAGTTGACTGGCGCAAACTATACGGAATGGTTCCGTAAGTTGAAGATTGTCTTGACTTCGGAGAAGATGCTCTACGTGTTAGAAAAATCTCCTCCGAAGGAAGCACCAGCTGACATAAGTCCGGAAGAGTTAGCCAAACTTGATACATGGTGGGACCATGATATCAAGGCCAAATGCTATATGCAAGCCTCGATGTCTGATGAACTCCAGAGGCGATTTGAGGACACCGTGAATGCTGCTGACATTCACGTACAACTCAAGGAACTTTTTGGGGCTCAATCGAGGGCTGAAAGGTTCGCTACTGTAAATAAGCTAATGACGCGTCGCATGCGTGAAGGGACTTCGGTCCGTGATCATGGGGTACGAGTGATTTGGCTCATACAGAATTTGGTAACCCTTGATTTGGTGTTGGAGCATGAACTCAACGTGGACTTACTACTTCTGTCTCTTCCTTCTTCGTTTGACGGATTTGTGGTGAATTTCAATATGAACAAGATAGAGGCCTCCCTTGAAGAGATGGTCAATATGCTTGTGACATATGAATCCACATTAAAGAAGGATAAACCGGCTTTCTTGGTGGGCTCCTCTTCTTCTGCTAAGAAGGGGCCAAGTACAAAGGGTAAGAAACGTTCTGCCCCACCCAAGAAAATCGAACCCGAGAAGAAGTACAAGACAAAGGCTTCAAACATGGAAAAATCCAAGGATGTTTGCCATTACTGCAAGAAGCCCGGTCATTGGAAGCGTAACTGCAAGGAATATCTAGAGCAGTTGCGAACTGCGAAGGGTATGTTCTATATTGAAATAAATGTTTCACTTAATACTACTTCTTGGGTATTGGATACCGGATGTGGATCTCACATTTGCAATGATTTGCAGGTGATGACAAGAAGTCGCAGGCTTAGAATGGGTGAGACCCAGCTGAGGCTCGGAAATGGTTCCAGAGTTGAAGCTAAAGCTGTGGGAGATGTTTATTTATTTTTGCAGAACGGTTTTAAGTTACTTTTAAGAGATGTTTTATTTGTTCCGGATTTGATTAAAAACATTATTTCTGTTTCTATGCTTGATAGAGATGGTTATTCTTGCAATTTTGTGAATGGGATTTGCAATATTTACAAGAATGAATGTTTGATTGGAAATGGACAACTTGAAAATGATCTATACAACTTAAAACTAAAAGACGTTCCAATAAATTATGTTGATAAACCGGCAACAACAAACAAAAGGAAAAATCGATAGCCAAAACCCGGCAAACCTTTGGCACGCTAGGCTAGGTCATATTTCCTCAAGGAGGATGAACAAGCTAGTGGGAGAGGGCATATTTGATATGTCTGATATTAACTCTCTACCTACTTGTGAATCCTGCCTAAAAGGAAAAATGACTAAATCTCCTTTTAAAGGGAAACCTGAGCGTAGTCAAAATCTGTTGGATTTGATCCATACAGATGTTTGTGGTCCATTTAGAGTTGGTACTCAATATGGCCACGCCTACTTCATTACCTTTACTGATGATTATTCTAGGTATGGGTATTTATATTTAATGAAATATAAGTCTGAAGCATTTGAAAAGTTCAAAGAATTCAAGGCTGAAGTAGAAAACAAGCTAGGTAAAAGTATTAAAGCACTTCGATCGGATCGAGGTGGAGAATACTTAAGTACCGAGTTTTTGGACTATCTAAAAGAGAATGGGATTCTCTCTCAGTGGACTCCTCCTATGACACCACAGCTGAATGGTGTATCGGAGCGTCGTAATCGAACTTTGTTGGACATGGTTCGATCCATGATGAGCTTCACTGAGCTTCCACCTTCGTTTTGGGGCTATGCGCTTGAAACGGCGGTATTGTTGTTGAACAACGTCCACACTAAAGCAGTGGACAAGACACCATACGAGTTATGGAATGGAAAAGCTCCTAAGTATTCGTACTTGAGGATTTGGGGATGTCCTGCTTACGTGAAGCGGACAGTGGGAGATAAGTTGGATAGTCGATCCAGCTTATATTATTTTGTAGGGTATCCGAAGAATTCAATCGGATATTATTTCTATTATCCTGCTGAAACAAAGGTGTTTGTTTCAAGGAATGCCACCTTCTTGGAGAAGGAGTTCTTATTGGATAAGAAAGGCGAGATGATGGAACTCGAAGAAATTCGAGAAGAACCCGAAATACAAAATAACGATCCTACACCTCAGAAACCATTGATAGACACGCCTGTACCTAGAAGATCCGAGAGGACTTCTAGACCTCCTATTCGATATGGTCTTCTTCTTGAAGGGGATCAAGATGAACCCGATGTTGGATGTGATCCAAGAAACTTCAAGGAAGCAATTTCTGATGCGAATTCAAATTTATGGCTTGAAGCTATGCAGTCGGAAATAGATTCGATGCATACAAACCAAGTTTGGTCTTTAGTAGATCCTCCCGATGGAATTGTTCCAATAGGGTGTAAATGGATCTACAAGAGAAAGCTTGGGCCTGATGGTAAGGTATTGACCTACAAGGCGCGATTGGTGGCGAAAGGTTATACTCAAAGACAAGGAGTTGACTATGATGAAACCTTTTCACCAGTTGCAATGTTCAAGTCCATAAGAATCCTTATTGCCATAGCTGCTTGGTATGACTATGAGATATGACAAATGGATGTGAAGACTGCTTTTTTTAATGGAGACATTAAGGAAGAAATCTATATGAAGCAGCCTGAGGGGTGCACATCCATGGGAAGCGAGCATAAGGTATGCAAGCTTCAGAGATCAATTTATGGTCTAAAACAAGCATCAAGAAGTTGGAACCAGAAATTTGATGAAACAATAAAGGATTTTGGTTTCATCAAGAACCCGGAGGAACCATGCGTGTACAAGAAAGTAGTTAAGGATGCTGTGACATTCTTAGTACTTTATGTTGATGACATCCTACTCATTGGGAATGACGTAGGGATGTTGCAGTCAACAAAGATATGGTTATCAGGTAGATTCTCGATGAAGGATTTGGGTGAGGCATCCTATATTCTAGGGATACAGATCTATAGAGATAGATCTAAGAGAATGATAGGACTCACTCAATCAACCTACATCGACACCATATTGAAACGGTTTTCAATGGATGGGTCCCAGAGAGGACATCTACCCATGTGTCATGAAGTTTCTCTATCCAAGTCTATGTGTCCCAAGACGGATGAAGAGATAGAGAAAATGACACATGTACCATATGCGTCAGCCATAGGTAGTATCATGTATGGGATGATATCTACCAGACCGGATGTAGCATTTGCTCTGAGTGTCACGAGCAGATATCAAGCTAATCCCGGTCAAATGCATTGGAAAGCCGTGAAGGACATTCTTAAGTACTTACGAAGGACTAAGAATATGTTCATGGTATATGGAGGAAGAGAACTAAAATTGGAAGGCTATACCGACTCTAGCTTCCAAAGTGACGTGGATGACTCGAAGTCAACCTCTGGATTTGTGTTCATGTTCAATGGCGGTGCTGTCTCTTGGAAGAGTTCCAAGCAGGACACCACAGCGGATTCCACCACTGAAGCAGAATACATTGCAGCATCAGCTGCTGCTAAAGAGGCCGTTATGATGAGGAATTTCGTCCAAGAGTTGGGCGTCATTCCTGAAGTTGTTGGTCCAGTCCCGGTGTACTGTGACAACACGGGTGCCGTTGCTCAGGCAAAGGAACCAAGGTCTCATCAAAGATCCAAACACGTACTGAGGAAATACCACATCATCCGGGAGATTGTGGAAAGAGGAGACATCACTGTCGAAAGAGTGGCCTCTGCAGACAATATCGCTGATCCACTTACTAAGCCCTTGCCAGGACCATTATTTGACAAACATCGCGAAGCAATGGGTCTACGTAGTATGACTAGTTGGCTTTAGGGCAAGTGGGAGATTGAAAGAGTGAGTGCCCGGTGAGCCAACTTGTGGCTAAGGGCTTTGATGACTCTTTGTATAAACAATCTTTTGTTTAATATAATTTACACTTTTATTAATGGCAATGACTTTATCTTTCTTCGTATTGTTATATTGTGATATACTATTGTTGTTTTGATAAAGACCTTGAATATACTATAGTGTATGTAAGATGTGGTAGAACATGGAGATGTCTATCATGAAACACATCTTATAGTCACTGTATATTCTAAACTGTTCCTAGTCGATTGAGCCGTCCGATAATAAGGATAAGGATCGCTCGAGTTTGAGACTAGCATTTGCGATGCAGAGTACCACGTTTCATTGGTAAGGAACATAGAGATGTTCGAAGCATGCAAATGGATATTCATACGATGAATGATCGAACTACCCTATCCGGACTTTCCAAGTGGTTATCACTTATCGAGTGGATAAAGTCCGTAGTTTTGGTTGTACACCATTAGTCCTTACTACTTGAAACATCATTGAGAATCTATATGCTAGTACTGTGCTTTGACTCGTTTACCGACTCTATTGAGGTCATCAGGTGTCGGGATTGGGTACAGTTACAACACATATAGGAGTCGATGCTTTGTTGTCAAGGATTCACCACATACTTGCGAGTGTGGATATCCTATGCGATCTGAGGAGATATTAGTGTGACGAATCTCTGGCCAGAGTACATGATGTGTTTTAAAAAATGGTTTCTTAGTAACACATGCGATGTCACTATTTGATCTTCAAGATGTATTGCATAGTTATCGAATCTCAAACGACTCTCGATATACCAATGGTTGTTGATTCGATCGGGATATATGGATGAAGGGACCGTACTGTACGCTAACCAAAATCTATTGGTTCTTGCAGGCACTATTAGTGATACCTAGGGAATCATGGGGCGATGTTTCTAGGCGCTCTTACCATGATTCGATGGGCAAGTCGGAAATTGTTGTTCCGAGTCACAAGGAGTTGTGAGCCCACGGCTAGCTGTATCCCTGAACCATTGAGGGTCACACAGAGTAATGGATTTTTTAATCCCCGTTGAGATAGTTAAATTTAAAGAGTTAAATTTAATGAACAAAGAAGTTGGACTTCTTAATTATGAGTAGAGGAGTAAGATTTCCTAAAATGACATAGGGATGGACATTTTTGGAAACCACTGAATTCGGATTCAGAAAAATTTATCTTGACTTTAAAAGGTGCAGAAATGGTTTCTGTGCACATTGGTGAAATCGGTTTATCAATCGGAGTCACGATGAATTTTATATTAATTTCTGAACATGCGGGCTTTGCTTGTCGGGCTTGAACTTATGACTAATGGGCCCTAAGCTGTTAGTGGCCTACATTATAAATAAGTTATTGCAGTACAGAAATTACACACAACAGGTCACAAAATTTTCGAAAAACCCTAGTGATTTTCCTCTGAAGTGGCCGACCCCCTCTCCCCTCTGCTCGGTAAAATCCAGCCTGTGAATTTTGAATTACAGTCTGGTTTAACGGATCAAATTCGTTAATCTCTTCGTAGAAACTTCTGATAGATTTTCTAGTGCAATCTATCAGAGGGATTAAATATCCGTTCGTGGACCTGATTGAAGAACAGTTCGTCCATCAGTCCCAGGGATATACAACAAGAGCAGAGCAATCTGTTGGTGTCCATAATCTCGCTTCGAGATTTGAGGTAAAAATTTATAATTGTTATTTAATTTTTACACACACAATTTAATCGTAAGGTTGATACCCATTATGGAATCGTTCCATATAAAAATTTTAAACTTCCGTTGCACCGGGTATCAATCCTGATTGATCTGATCGCCGCGTTCTCCAACACTAATCAGAAGCTTAAACATGCATTTAACTTAAATAATAAATCATCAGAAATAACAGCGGAAAATCATAAATAAATCCTCAAATAATGATACAACCAAATCGAATAAATACCAGTTAAAATCTTAATCTAAAACTCTTCTGAAGACTCCTGCTACCAAGCCCTGGTCACCGACCAACTACATATCTCGCTCCTGATCTACCTACAAACCTGCCCTGTCGAATGGGGTGTCCGAGATAAAAGCAGGGACGTGAGCGCTAATGCCCAGTACGTAAAGTATTGAATAGGTCTATATGATGCATGCAACATGAACTATGAATGCTCTGAGTAACTGGGATCATATCTGGAAAATCATGCTCAGTACACAGGCGCCTCCAATATGTGCATACTGCTCCGAAGATCCAGTGGGTGCCACGCATAATGAACCCGATCTTGGACTATCACCGTCCTGGGTAAAACCGCACACGCTGCCCCTTCGGTCCAGTGGGTGTCACACGGTACCCGATCGTATAATAACAACAACCCTAGTGCTGAGTGACCCTATAACATCTGGCTATCTCAAAAGGATAACAGGCTCAACATGGTATGCAAATGCCGCATACAAATCATGAACAGTAAATCATGCATATCATGACAGATAATAATGCAACACATAATTATGTAACACATAAACATGTATATTCAGTTGGCTATCTCAGTCTGTACTTATATACCTTAGTTCTACTAGGCAAGTTATACCAGCACTATGTCCAAGCCTATAATCCGCACTAGAATTCAGAGTACTCATGCATTATAATCTTATTCTAAAAGTCTTAACTATGCTATAGCATACTCCCTATTTACTATAAGGAGCTAGAGATATACCTGCGTCCGTCGTCAGCCCGCTAATGACGACTGCCCCAGAACTTGGGCACAGCTCTGCCGCAACCCCGGAGCACCTGGCCAACCTCCGAACCAAGCCTAGGAAGGCTGGAAACACCCCTAAACCCCTAAAACCAAGCTAGAACCGAGAGAGAGAGAGTGAAATTGTGTGAGAAATGAGGCCCTCGGATGACCTATTTATAGGCGAAGTTCGGACGGTCCAAACTGCCACTCGTCCGAGCCTTTTAGACACCTAGACCCTGCGGAGTTCGGACGGTCAGAACTCGGGTTCGGAGGGCCCGAATTGGTCCGTATGCTCCGAACTTTTTTGGTCCTTCCGAAGTCATTTTTGGACCCCCGGGACCTACCCTACCATTTTCGGACGTTCCAAATTCTGATTTTCCACTTATTTTTACCAAATAAGGACTCCTTAAACATGTTTTGACACTTTTAAAATTATATGTCACTTTCTAACATGTTTAAAATCACTTAATCTTGTAAAATAGAACCGGGCTACTACAGTTCCATTGGCCTCGCCCCTTAGAGGAGTAACATATAGGGGTCTGATCAGTAAAACCATGGAAAATGAGATAATTAACAGTGCAATATTTGCTTTGTATTTGTGTCAGATTCAGCATGCTTATTTCAAGATTATGAAATATACATGTGTACATGTAAATATATTTTTGGTGTTAATCGTGCTCGATCGGCCCCCACTTGCTGAGTGTTTCCCAAAACACTTACCCCTTACTTTTCTCCCCAGATAAGAATGAAGACGAGTTAGATGACGAAGAACAAAATATGTTCTGGGGTTGGTGAGGACTGATCAGTTCAAGTTGAAGAAATATTTTTTACTTTAAATTTCAGTTTAGCTTCCGCATTGTCGCATTTGTGTTTTTCTCTGTAAAAACAGTTATGGTTTATGAAATAGACTGATTTTTGGCAAGATTTGTACTACGAGGCTTGTTGTTTCAATGTTAAATTGTTAAACAATGCCGATGTCAACTAGGTCCATTTTTGGGGCGTGACAGAAATTCTATTCATGATAACAACAGAAAATTGATACCAATGGAGTCCAAATGAAATCGTATAATCAACAGTGGCCAGATGTGATAGGACTGCAACATCAAATCACCGCTCGTCTATGCACGTAGCATCGAGGTATTGGTGGCGATTCCACTTGTACTATGTTGTCATCTGGGATGTTTTATGTTTTGGTAGTGTTTAGACGACACTGGTTTATATGTTTAAGTTTATTGAGAGTGCTTGTTGATTTAGTTTGAGTATATGATTTATTTATATGTCTATAACGGAGAAAACATTCCAAAATTTTTATAGGACAATTCAAATTTTCATGATTTTTTAATTAATCATGATTTCATGTAATAAGTCGTGATTAGAATAACGGACCCAACATATTAACCCATATTGTGTCCACCTAACCGACTGAGCACATTTTTTTTTCAACATGGCTTGTGTAGTAAAAAAATATATATGTGATTTTTGGGAGACATGGTGTTATAATATTGTTACACCATATTTCCTTCTCAGTTATCTTGTCTCTCTTATGAACATGCTTGCTATTATAGCATCAATGAGGCTTTTCCTTCATTAAGTTGTACTTTGCTGAATTTTATCTACACCTAGACCAACTCAGCTGAGTAGATTTTCTCTCAGGATTATCATAAACAATACCGAACTTCTTACCTTTGTTTACTATATCAACAAAACTTTTGATTTGAATTATAGGTTCTTAATGTTAATATATCATGTTGGATCATACAAAATTAAACAATGTAGTTTTGACTTTGTCCAGGTATGAGTGAGTGATGGTATCACCATAGCCGCTTTCGTTGTTGTAAGGTCCGAAAATATTAAATTATTAATGATGGGATTTGATAATTAAATTCCATATTTTGGGAAAATATTGATTTGAGAGGTTATGGAAATTATAGATTTAATTTCCAAGCCGAAAATATTTAATTTGAGAATTTACGGATTTTGAGATTTAAATTCCGCGAATTCTTAAATTAAAAGATTAAATATTCGATTTTCATATTTATGGAATTTAAGATTAAATTCCAAGTTTCGAGAATGAATATGATTTAATTCGAAGGTGAAACTCGATCAGAGACAGATTTGAGATATCGAAGTTTCAAGGGCTGAAGTGCAAAAGGCCGGGATTAATTGATTTAATCCAAATTCATTTAATTTTAATTCGAGTATATTTAATTTGAGAATATTTAGAGTTTTGATTTAAATTCTAATATTCTAAAATTATTTAGGGTTGAAATTGAATTAAAAAGAAGGCCAAGGACTGAATTGTTTTTTACTAAGTTTCAGGGGCTAAATTTCAATATTGATTTAAGTTATCAGAATTATTATGCGATTATCAGCATGTCAACGTGCACGAGGCATAAGGAATTCAGAATTTTGAGAATAGAAACCGAAGCCTTTTCTTTTCTTTGAAATTCTGATTTTCAAAACCCCGTAACTTTTGTTCCGATCGTCCGATTTCAATTCCAAAAAGTGTTCTGGAATCCTTGCGACGAGGACTTCGATTTGATGTAAGTATTGTGAGGTTTCTGATATATTTCAAAATCAGTATGTTGGAAAGATCAGATGTTGAGCATGTATCTTGATTTTTTTGGTTTATATCTTTCCATATCGATGTCGAATCGGTTATTTGAAGTTGTATGACTTCTAATGAGTTTTCACAGCATGTATCTCGAATGTATACTTCTGATATGCTGAGAATATGATGTTATTTTGCTGATATGTGGATGAGAAGCCGTAATTGAAGTTGAAAATGGTTTTGATATGTCGTCGGTTACCGATTTTGAATCGCTATGCCGTTGATTTGTGTATTTGATTGAGTTTGAGTATGGATTGTCGAGCCGAACATGTTTGTAACTAGTGCTGATGGTTATAGCATTTGATTACTTCATTTTAGCGGTGATAAGAAGTGATGACTCGAGATTGACGACTTTGAACCGAAGAAAGATTTGAAGAAGGTTTGAAATGATTTTGATTGAAGATCTATTGATGATTTTGAATCGATTTTGAACTGATTGAATAGAATGACGTTTGATATGAATTTTTTGATGCTATGTTTTAGATTTGAAGTGTTCAAAACCGAAGAAATACAAATGTATAATGACGATATCGCAAGTCAGATATTTTGAAACTTAAGAACGATTATTCTTGAGTTGTCCCGCCAAAACCACATATTTGTTTATGTTTTAGATTTGATTTTGATGTTGTCGATCCATCTCAGGTTTTGGATCTTTGACTTTGAGTCGATATGATTATGATACGATGATGATATGAATTGATTCTATGCCAAGATCTGAGGCGATCTTATTTTCTAGTCCAGAATGACTATGATAGATGGATATCCATGTCAAGATCGGTTACGAATCTTGATGGCAACGACGATATATGAATCAATTCTTGATCGATATATGTGTTATTTACTCTATTGTTGAGTCATTTACGATTAGAGTTGATATGATTTATTTAAAGCATTTATATGTCGATTATACTGGGAATGTTTTCTCACCGGAGTTTATCCGGCTGTTTCTTTGTTTTGTATGTGTGCATTGCAACAGATGGGGCAAGAGCTGGCCAAGGTCATCGAGGGTAGCTCCTGAGAGAGGATAGATATGTGGACTCGGGTTGTGTAGCTGATATGATGAGTTTAGAAGACTAGCAAGCATGTTGGAAACACTTATAAATGTTGTTCTTCTGAAGTTTATGAACACCTTGTATAGTTTCATGCTTTTGTTGGATTTCTAATGGTTGGTTTGATGTATCAACTTGTTATAAACATGTTTAGATCATGGTCTATGTATGTTTACATGTTTTGTGACATCGTTATATTGAATTGGAAGGGTTGAAAGGATCAAATTTTGCTGTAAAAAACCAGAGCACAAGACTGCCCAGAGTTGTGCTCGGTCTGCTCTTTTTAGCAGACCGAGCGCAGCCCAAAATTTTCCAAACCGAGAGTTGGATTAGAGGGGGCAAACGGTCTGCTCTTTTTGACCGACCCCGCGCACCCCTCTGTGCTCGGTCTGCTGTTTTTGACTAGCCCCGCGCACTCCCCTTTGAAAAAAAATATTTTTGTTTGATCTTATTCCTTTCTTGTTTAATTAATGATGTTTAAGTTATAATTGCCCTAAGAATGAGATTAGCAACCCGAGGTCCCACAACAGGTGGTATCAGAGCGTAAGTTTCTTGGACTGAGATAGTAGTTGAGCATGGTAGATTGAGTCGCATGCATTTATAGTATCGCATGATTATGCTATACGTGATTTGATGATTTGATAAATTGCATGTGAGCATGATCTACTCTTGAAATTAAACTGCCTGATTTACTGATTTGTAAATTTTTGAATTTTCTTACTAATTTGTTATAAGATTTCTCCGGGTGATGTAAGCACCTAGAAGTGAATAGAACAGTGTTCTTTGGGTGACGTAAGCACCCCAGACTGAACAGAATTGTATGGTCAGATTGAACAGAACTGTATTGCTCAGCTGAATGAAGTACCTCCGATTGAACAGAATAGTATATCAGCGAATGAATAGATGTTATTGCAGGTAGAAGTTGTTTTGCAGAGCTGAATCAGTTGTGCCAATCTTTTGAATATACAGATGTATGATGCATCAGATTGACTATATACTAACTTCGAAACCTAACAACCAGCTGATGTATTTTGATGAAGAAATGCTGAGAGAGAGCAAGGGTACATTGATTTGTGGATGATGAAGAAGCTTAAGATTGAGTGTTTAATTATGGCTTGAATTCGAAGATTATGTTTGAATAAATGTTGACTACTGAAATATTTTATGAGAGATATAGACAGGGTCATGAGAACTGAAGCTGAATGATGAAGCAGAATGAATGGAATTGTAGATATGTTACAATGTGTGAGAAAATCACAACTTTAACTACAATTTCTATTCCAGAGCAGATATGAAGAAAACGAAATGAAAGTAGTTCATTAACTCTAGCGGACCGAGACAGATTTATCTGAGTCCGAGTGCAGAGTATGATAGAAATTATTACACTCATTGTGAAGAGAGATATTCTAGCAATCAGTGTAAAGACATTTC
Source organism: Henckelia pumila (assembly GCF_033568475.1). NCBI lineage: Eukaryota > Viridiplantae > Streptophyta > Magnoliopsida > Lamiales > Gesneriaceae > Henckelia > Henckelia pumila. The sequence goes on along the minus strand of NC_133123.1, from coordinate 18,981,701 downwards.
AAGCAGATGTGCTAGAATATGTTCGAATCAAATTAGATTCTGAGAAGATTCGAATGAAGAACAGTTCAAGAAATATACAGAGGATCAGAATGAAATTGCACCTGAGAATGAGAATTACAGGCAACATATTTATTTTGTTTTAACCTGTTTATGTTATTGGTGCAAGAGATATATGATAATTGAAAGCTTATTATATTTCCACCTTTGTATCAGAAAGAGAATTTGTGAATTGAATTGAAGAATTGAACTACTGCTTCAATAAAATGAAACTGAACATGATTTTGTTTGTATTTGAGATATCTGTGTATGTTGCATGATAGATGATGATGCAATAACTTAGTACAGATTAACAGAAGATTGATGATAAGAAGCGATTAAATTAGATCAGTAAGAACATAATGTGCATATGAATATGATGATATATTATGGGATTTATAATTAAGATTCTTTGATTTTGGTTTGATCTATGGTGTTTGATTACAGAAATGTTCCGAAATAAGAATATTTTATGCACTAGATATGTTCATGATCTAAACCAGAATTGTTAGATGTGCCAATGGTTAGAAGTTTTCAGATATATTCCAGTAAGATTCTCGACTTTAGTTTAAGTTGTGAACTGGAATTTAATCTCGAATTGATGAGTTTATGAATTGAATGCTACTTTTGAGGTTTATAGAATAGATGATGATATGAAAATCAGTTACAGATGATTCTTTTATTTAATTATGCTGAAGTTACTACATCATAAAATCATGATTTTTGAAATTCTTGATATCGATTCTGAGGTTTTGTTATTCAACCTCAATCGATTTTGATGGACTCTTATTCTTTGTTAGAGTTTGACTTGATTTACTCGTCTTGAGTTGAGATGCTAGTGAGTTGTTTTCACTTAGCAGATTGTCATTCAGAATATTGATCTTTGGATGACCTTAACTTGAGTGAGTTTCCCTGATTATGAATTTCAAGAGTGATTGATTGTTTGATGTATACATTCAGTATATTTTGATATCTTTGACTCGTAACTGATAGAATTTCCAATTCAAATTATCCGCAAAATTTTGGGTTGATGATATGAATTGCTAAGAATTGGTAAATAGAACGAAGAGATGAAATGAATGCTTGATTGATTGATCTTTCATTGATGTGCTTAAGTATCGAGATAAATGCTAAAATAGTCAGAATTGCTTTAATCTAAACTAAGTGAAAATTGATTTGGAAGGATTAAAGCACATTGAGATGAGCTTAAGCGATTAGAATTCAATTGAGAAATAGAAATGAAGAATGAGATCGGCATTCAATCAATTGATTTCAGAGTTCTGTGTATTCTGGTTTGAATATTCAGACGAATATATAACCCATCAGAATGATTTTCGATTGAAAATGCGCCAGAATTGTTCAAAAAATGAAAGAAACACAGAAAGTAAATCACATTGATTAGAATTCGTTAAAGAATGCTAGATTGAGATATGAGTTGAAGCCTCAGATCAGAGTGGATGAATTTTTTGTGATTGATTATCTGATTGTGCTTGATGTTTCCGAAAAGAAATATCAGATTTTGAAAGAAATGCACAACAATGAATTCAATATTCATCCAATAATTGTTTTATCAGAAGATAAAGCGAACAGATGTAATCGAATTAGTACGTTTTAGAAGTTAAACGTACAGAAAGAATTTTTGATGAAGTTGAAAATCATTGACTAGATTGGTTCAATGACAGTTTAGAAACTCCAGAATTGGAATGAGATCATGATTTGAAAGAATATTTTGCGAAACTACCAAGATGAAGCAGTATGCTTGATGTAAATTATGGTAATGATGATTGAATTGAGTTGAATTACTGAATACTATGATATGACTTATGATCAGCTTGATTTACATTACTTTATAAGATGATATGACTGAGGATCAGATCACTAATTTGTGATCAGAATTGTTGTGAGATTACATAGTAAGACAAGGATTATTGTTTCATATTGAGACAGTAGGTTTATTATTGAATTATGATTCAGAGTATCTACAACTTTGAGTACTCTTTGATGTAAAAGTACAACATTTTATCCTTGAAGAATAGTCAGGGTAGATTAATCGAATTTCAAGAATAAAGTATATCGGACATGATATAGATTATCAAAAGCTCTAAGTACTTTGAAATCTGTGAATACAGCATATTCTTCTCTGATTAATGGATAGTCCGAATTGACTAATCAGATTTTTTAGAATACACTGTATGAGATGTGAATAACAGCTATCTATTCAGATCTGTTAAGAAGTGATGATATGATGAAATTATAGGAATGATTGAAATCTATTGTCATGATAGAGACTTTAGATTTATTTGATCGAATTGTGGCATTGATTGATCGATGTTCTGAGTGTTTGGTTATATGTGGTTGCATTTTACCATTCTTTGACAAATGGATTGTCTGAATTGATTTTCCATAATTTGAGAATATTCTCAGAACCTAAGTACCTGATTCGGTATTAATTGACTTGATGTATTGTCACTTAATGATTATAATTCCTGTAACAGCTATCAAGTAAATATTGAGATAATGATTTGATGATACGATGAGAAAGAAATCAGATTTCTTTGTGTTGAAATGATATTGCATAAGTATCCGATATCAGATCAGATGTGATTTGAGATACACAAATATTACGAATATGAATCTGTATGAAATGAGAACAGAGAAAAAGAAACAGAGTTAGCAATTGAATGATAGATATAACTTTTAACAGTTGAAACTGATTAGTTAAGCCAAAAAGTTATTCTTGAAATATCATTCGATTCAGAATAGAGAAAGAGCAGTGTTTGATATATTTTGAACCGATGAACAGAATGATAATTGATATATCTTCTATGCAGAGCATAGAATGATATAGAGAAAGAAACAAGTCGTCACTGAAGCTGATTTTCACTGACTGAGATGTTAGACAGAATTGATGATTTTCGTGAAAGATTTATTCTTTTCAGCTTGATATGATGGATCTAATTTGTTCCACGTATCTAAGTGAAGGAAGTATCAGTCGATTCTTCCTACGTGCTTTAATTAGATGAAATAGCGACTGAAGAGATTCTGAATTAAGTCGAATATTCGATAGATCCTTGATTAAGGAGAGAAACAGCTCAGAAAGACGCCTTTTCAGTTAAATTAAGTACAAATGAATAGATACATAATACAAGAGAATAGAAGCAGATTAGAAGAAATAATCTGATAAGAGATGAAGAGATGAGATACGAAGTTCAGAGTTATATGATTGAAGTGAGAATCACTTCAGATGATTATTCAGTCTATCAGACTTGATATTTCGAATGGATATGATTTCGAGGACGAAATCATTCCTTAGAGGGGAATAATTGTAAGGCCCGAAAATATTAAATTATCAATGATGGGATTTGAGAATTAAATTCCATATTTTGGGCAAATATTGATTTGAGAAGTTATGGAAATTATAGATTTAATTTCCAAGCCGAAAATATTTAATTTGAGAATTTACGGATTTTGAGATTTAAATTCCGGGAATTCTTAAATTAAAATATTAAATATTTGATTTGCATATTTATGGAATTTAAGATTAAATTCAAAGTTTCGAGAATGAATATGATTTAATTCGAAGGTGAAACCCGATCAGAGACTGATTTGAAATATATTGAAGTTTCAAGGGCTGAAGTGCGAAAGGCCGGGATTAATTTATTTAATCCGAATTTATTTAATTTTAGTCCGAGTATATTTAATTTTAGAATATTTAGAGTTTTGATTTAAATTCTAATATTCTTAAATTATTTAGGATTGAAATTGAATTAAAAAGAAGGCCGAGAACTGAATTGCAATTTACTAAGTTTCATGGGCTAAATTGCAATATTGATTGAAGTTATCAGAATTATTATGAGATTATCAGCATGTTAACGTGTACAAGGCATAAGGAATTCATAATTTTGAGCAGAGAAGCCGAAGCCTTTTCTTTTCTTTCAAATTTTGATTTTCAAAACCCCGTAACTTTTGTTCCGATCGTTCGATTTCAATTCCGAAAAGTGTTCTGGAATCCTTGCGAAGAGGAATTCGATTTGATGTAAGTATTGTGAGGTTTCTGATATATTTCGAAATCAGTATGTTGGAAAGATCAGATGTTGAGCATGTATCTTGATTTTTATGGTTTATATTTTTCAATATCGATGTCGAATCGGTTATTTGAAGTCGTATGACTTCTAATGAGTTTTCACAGCATGTATCTCGAATGTATACTTTTGATATGCTGAAAATATGATGTTATTTTGCTGATATGTGGATGAGAAGCCATAATTGAAGTTGAAAATGGTTTCGATATGTCGTCGGTTACCGATTAAGAATCGCTACGCTGTTGATTTGTGTATTTGATTGAGTTTGAGTATGGAGTGTCGAGCCGAACATGTTTGTAACTAGTGCTGATGGTTATAGCATTTGATTACTTCATTTCAGCGGTGATAAGATGTGATGACTCGCGATTGACGACTTTGAACTGAAGAAAGATTTGAAGAAGGTTTGAAATGATTTTGATTGAATATCTATTGATGTTTTTGAATCGATTTTGAACTGATTGAATAGAATGACGTTTGATATGAATGTTTTGATGTTATGTTTCTGATTTGAAGCGTTCAAAACTGAAGAAATACAAAGGTATAATGACGACATCGCAAGTCAGGGATTTTGAAACTTAAGAACGATTATTCTTGAGTTGTCCCGCCAAAATCACATACTTGTTTATGTTTTAGATTTGATTTTGATGTTGTCGATCCATCTCAGGTTGTGGATCTTTGACTTTGAGTCGATATGATTATGATACGATGATGATATGAATTGATTCTATGCCAAGATCTGAGGCGATCTTATTTTTTTGTCCAGAATGACTACGATAGATGGATATCCATGTCAAGATCGGTTACGAATCTTGATGGCAACGACGATATATGAATCAATTCTTGATCGATATATGCGTTATTTACTCTATTGTTGAGTCATTTACGATTAGAGTTGATATGATTTATTTAAAGAATTTATATGTCGATTATACTGAGAATGTTTTCTCACCGGAGTTTATCCGGCTGTTGCTTTGTTTTGTATGCGTGCATTGCAACAGATGGGGCAAGAGCTGGCCAAGGTCATCGAGGGTAGCTCTTGAGAGAGGATAGATATGTGGACTCGGGTTGTGTAGCTGATTTGATTAGTTTAGAAGACTAACAAGCATGTTGAAAACACTTATAAATATTGTTCTTCATATGTTTATGAACACCTTGTATAGTTTCATGCTTTTGTTGGATTTCTAATGGTTGGTTTGATGTATCAACTTGTTTATAAACATGTTTAGATCTTGTTCTATGTATGTTTACATGTTTTGTGACATCGTTATATTGAACTGGAAGGGTTGAAAGGATCAAATTTTGCTGTCAAAAACCAGAGCACAAGACTGCCCAGAGTTTTGCTCGGTCTGCTCTTTTTAGCAGACCGAGCGCAGCCCAAAATTTTCCAAACCGAGAGTTGGATTAGAGGGGGCAAACGGTCTGCTCTTTTTGACCGACCCCGCGTACCCCTCTGTGCTCGGTCTGCTATTTTTGACGGACCCCGCGCACTCCCCTTTGAAAAAAAAATTTTGTTTGATCTTATTCCTTTCTTGTTTAATTAATGATGTTTAAGTTCTAATTGTCCTAAGAATGAGATTAGCAACCCGAGATCCCACAGTTGTTAACAAAGCCAAGCGTAGTTCTATCTCCATATTGCTATTCATGAAACTCTTGAATTTTCTCTGATGATATAGACCAATCGTTCCAATTATTATGCATATGAAATAATTTATTGTTCTCGGAATGTATGTGATGGTAATCAATGTACTTTTTCATTCTATGTTTTTAGCTTAGCAATCTCAATTTTTAGACTTATTACTTCACCTTGTTTTTCCAGCTTGGCTCAATATTTTTACTTGAAATATCAATATTCTTATTCTTTAGTTTCTCGAATGATAGAGAAAGTTTTGTGTACTCATTTACCATTTCATATAGTGCAGTTATTACATCTTCTCGTGTAAATTCATTGAAATTGAAATCACATATCTTGTCATTGATTTGATCCACCTATTCATCAGCCATCAAGCATTGAACCTATTCCTCATCATTGTCAGTGGTGTAGACGCCTGATTAAAAGGAATCAGACTTTGAATCTATCCATTTGCTCTTGCTTTCCTCAACAGCAAACAAATTTGGATCCGTTTTATTTCTGAAAAATTTCTTCTCATCTTTGAATATATTATTCTTGTTATAGGATTTAATCCTTCTCAAATGATATTTTCTCATCTTTGCGAGGTTTGGTGTAATCATCAATGAAGCAACCAATTTTCCACAATTTAAATATGTATGGTCATCATCTTTGGATTCGTTTTTTTAGTGATTCCTCCAAATTAAGCTTGGAAAATATATATCCTTGATTTGTCTTCTATAATTTACTAAATTTCACAAGTACCCTTAGAACACCCATATTAGCACATTAATATTGTAGTAATTTGCATCTTGTTTTAAGTTAATAAAGTATTGAACAAGATTAAGGGGTTATTATCTAAACAAATAAAAGGTTTAATCCAGATTAAAATATGAATTTCAAGCTTGGAACCCATCGAAGGGATCGGAAGATCCAACGTGCAGTTCAGAAGCACCGATCTGGACCTTGGTAAGTTCAAATGCAAGGCAGTTCGGAAGGTACGAATGTTTTCGGAAGCATGGTTTATGTTCGGATACATAGGAACAGTTTGGAACATATAAAGTCCCGACCGGAGTTTCCGAAGCCAGCTGTCCATGAGGTGTCCGGGCGTTGGTGACTCATTGTTGCATGTAGAGTTGTCCAGCATCCTGAATCCGATTTTCCAATTCTTTTTAACTCACTCCTTAATCATGTTTTAGGAAGTGTATTAATTAAATTAATAGTCGGACGACTACATCATCTCAAGTCTAGATACTGTAGCCTTCAAGTCAGTATTCTCCTTTGAAAGAGTGGTATTCATCTTGTTTTTTTCGATCCTGTCAGCATACAATTTTTCATATAGATTTTGCACATCTTCCAAAGTCATCCTTCATCATCTGCATCTGGATTACTCAAGTCATCAATAGTTAAAGTATTTAAACAAACTGACCTTTGGGAGATATTGCGGCCAGGTGTTGCAACACCTGCGGCAACACCTAAAAGATTGATTTGCAGCAGCTTATTCTTTCCATAAATGCATACATAGATGTGTGACTCTCTTCCTCACTCTGTTTTTCATCTTCTTCAGATTCCTCATCACTCAAAGATGTATTCATCTCTTTCCAAAGCCTATTTGCACACTCGTTGGCGTAATGACCATAGCCTTGACATTCATGACATTATACAGTGTCAATCTTCTTAGCCATGGGTTGTTTTTTCCCTTCAAGAATGAGTCAAGGCTTTCCACGAGCAGGGAACTTCTTTGGTGATTGTTGTGGCCCACCAATTCTCATAAGTTTGTCAGAAGTGGGAAACATTGGAGCTTTGAGTTTCTGTCCAGCCTTTTTTGTCTCCCTCATCTTTTTCAGGTAATCACTAAACTTCTTTGTAATGAATGAGATTGAGTCATCTCCCAAATCAGATTCATTGATATCCTGCAACAGATTAACAAAATCCTTGTAAGAATCATTTTCAATTTGAAGGGAAATAGTCTTAACTTTATCTTTCTTCTGAGCACTCATATTCAACTCATATATTCGTAGAGAACTCATCAGCTCGCTCAATGAGAGTGAGAAGGTGTCTTTCGATTCTTCAATCGCACAAGTCTTCATGTTGAACCTTTCTACGAGTTAATGAAAAAATTTATTCACCAGTCTTTCATTTGAGATCGCCTCTCCAAAATTGAATGATTCATTCACAATATCCCTCAGCTTTAGATCATAGTCATCTATGGTCTCATTCTCATCCATCCTTAGATTCTCTAACTTGGAGGCCAACATTCTCAACTTTGTATTTCAAACACTGTTTGTTCCTTCACAGTGTGTTTGTAGAAGATCCCAAGCCTTCTTATCACAATAACAGTTAGTAATTAATCCAAACATATTAACTTCAACAAAAGCAAATGTAGCATTTAAGGCTTTAACATTATAATTTGAGCTTCAATTTGTATTTCATCGGTAGTCCACTCAGACTCTGGTTTGATCCTTATATCACCATCACCATAGGTTCCTCTGGGTGGAGACCAACCACCTAGAACACGTTGTCATGCTCAAATATCTATGGATTTAATGTAAATTCTTATCTTTACTTTCTAAACTCCATAGTTGGTTCCGTCTAAAATCGGTGTTCTGAGTGAAGCACTTGTATATGGGGTGTCCATCTCGACTTACCTGTCAAAAATAAAAACAAAAAAATCAACCAGAACCTCTCTTAGTGTCGTCAAGAATAGGCTCTGATACCACGTTTTGGGTGGTTTTGGCCCTTAACAGGAATATACATAACACAAAAATCAGATTTTAAAAGATGTTGTCTCTAGATGTTGTCAACATCCGGCACAACATGCAACGTAAATATTTAAAGCATAAATAAATACGAAAACGAATAATTAAACACTCAAGAATAATTATGCACAAGTACTAAGTACTTGTGCGGTGACTCAGGGAAAAAATCATCACTATAAAAATTTTACATTATTTTACAAAAACTCAAAACTAGTGAACGTTATGAAAAATCAGTTTTTTCTAAAACATGTGTGAAAAAAAACACACTAAAACAAAAATATAAAAAGAACAACTCCCTAAAAACCAACTAAATACAAAAACATAAAACCAATGGGAGTTGACCTTAGTTGTCAAACTCAAGAGACACAACAAGTGCTCTCAACACTCCAAGGCAACGAGGGAAGCCAGCAACCACGGTTGTAGAAAAATTTTATTTCTTTGATGCTCCATAACTCTCAATAATACTTCCTTCACGTTTCTGAAGTTTATCGCTCTGAATCTCTCTATTTTCTGTCTCTACTATTCTTGATCATCTCTTATATTTTTAAGCGTGATAATCCTATCTCCAATTATCTTGATCTTGTTTTCTTTTCAAATGTGAAAAACAAATCCCTGCAAAGATAAAAGAATATAATTAAATTAGAAGATAGATAAATGAGAGATAATATCACCTATAAAATTAGTCCAATAAATGAGAGATAATGTCACCTATAAAATTAGTCCAATAAAATGGTATAGGAATATAGGAATATTTCATTATATCAATCCAATACAAAATAATTCCTAGTTTAAAACATCTCACCCCTTATATAAGATATATCCATGATAACAATCTTAACTACTAATCCAAGAAATGCAAAACACTTAAAGTTTATCTTTTAAAACATGAAAATATATAGGAATAATTATTCCTTTCACTTGCCATCGAGAATCTTCATTCTAGGTTGTTTTATTTCGATACATCCTTAATATGTGATGTTCATACCGAGTTTCAGCTTCGATTTTATTTTGATTTTTTGCCATTCATTTCGAGTTTTATGAAATCATGAGTTATATTGTGTTCTTCGGTAGAGTCACAAGGAATTTCTCGAGTTTTCGTAGCATAGAAAGGTTTGGAAATGTAAGAGAAAATTTTCGAGTTTAAATCTTTGTCTCAGCTATTAGTTTTGAATTCTAATGCCGATGGCTTGAAGATTTATAAAAATTAGGATTAATGCATCTTGTAGATGATATATTTTGCTGAATGTTGTGATTTTAGAATTCATTCGGTACTGAGTTATGAGTATTGTTGCAAAACTTCATACCAAGATTATTGTATTATTTTTGTTGGAACATACGCGATTTTGGATATTGGCAAAACTAAAGCTAAATACATAGATAAAATGATTTTTCCCAACATCAAAGTAAAGCAAAGCAAAGACATAGACTGGACGAGCTAAACTGTAGACATCAACAGAATTGACCGTTGACCAAAAAGTTCGACCAAAGATATGAAGTAAACTGCATCCAGTTTAGGGAGCTAAACTGAATCAGTTTCCCTTAAACAAAACAAATGATCGACTGAACTGCCCAAGAGACTGATTAAGCTAGACTGAATCGACCCAACTCTTGTGGACATAATTTTTCGAGCATGGACGACATCGCAGAAACCAGAACACAACGGTGTACTATCATGTCAAAGAATATACGAGGAAAAGACAAGTTAACAAAATTAATTTGAATTTGAAAGTGTGGTTTCCCGTCAAGTATAAATACATATTCATAGGCTCTTGAAGAAGCATCCGACTCATAAAGAATTCTTGCATATACACTCAAGCTATTAAGAAGTAAACTGAACTCCTTCAGTTTACACACATACACACAGTCGAGGAAGCTAGAAGAACAATTACACTCAAGAGTCGAAGAACTCACGCACACGCTTGAAGCATATCAGATCAATTTAGGATCACTTTGTGCAAAGTATTGAGTTGTAACACAAATTTTGTTGTAAATATATCAATCGGTATCAGTTGAGGTGTTTCATGTCTCGTTATAACAAGAACCACTCGAGGGCTGAGTTCTTGAGTCTAAGAATTCTGGGATAGGCAATAATGTGTCTTGGAGTGGGCTGTTGCAAAGTGTTGTAATAGTCAAAGTCTTCTAGAGTTAATCCTTCCGAGGTAGAAAAAAAAGGTGACGTAGGAGTGTTGAAATCTCCGAACATCCAGAAACAAACACTTGTGCATCTTACTTTTAGTCGATCACTCTCACCCACTCACTAAACCATTTGATCACAAGTTCTAATCTGTTAGTTGACATCATTCCGTACATATTATTTTTTTCTATTAACATCAACACGCGAGAAGGAAACAGTTCAGTTGATCAACATCAACTGAACACAATCTTGTAGTTTCAGTTGTCAACTGCTACAGTGCCAATCAGTTTACCAAACTGATTCACTGTCAAGTGACTTCAAATTAGTTCTCCCACCCCCAAATTGATCCTAACAAGTGGTATCGGAGCGAGGTCCCTTCTCGTCTCTGAACTTATCTCAAATGGACACATTTGGAGACTAAGAGCTTCTGATACACAACTATTGACAACTGCACCGCCAAGATTGTTGAGGCATGCTCTATAGCCAAAAATCTTTGGCAGTAGTTGATCGAGCTAGGAGATGCAGAGATAAAGACTGAAGAAATGTGTAGTGACCAGCTCCATGATCACCTACTAAATAGAAACTTAAGCATGTAATTAAACTATAATAAACATATTCAGAGTAACTATGAAAATAATTCAAATTACTGAACCGACAGAATACAACCGATAAATAAACCCAAAATAATACAACCCAATCGGATTAACTTAATACAAGTAAAGTAAAAACTAGTGACTAACACTGCAATCCTGTCTTGGTCATCACCTAATCTCCAAATCCCCGAGAGAACTACCTGCAGCTGTCCCGTCATATGGGGTGTCCAAGAAACACAGAAACATGGACGTGAGCGAATTACGCTTAGTACGAGAGTATGAGTATACAAATATTATATGAGCATGAATGCAAGTTTACGGGTTACCAAGACTCGAGGTAAAAAATATATGGTCAAAAACAGACTCAGGCCCTAGTTATGTAGTACTCTGCACCGTCGTACCAGGAGGTGGCTTACATACCCGACAGTGGATATAGGTGACCTAATCACGAATCTATGTGTCCAACAATCCACTAACAGGATAGGGTGAAAATCCTACTACAAGATATTACAAGGATACAAGTTCAAGAATATCACGAATGAAGAATAATAATGTGACATAATATATGCAGATAAAATCATGCCATATAAATAATGAAACGCATAATACATGCATACTCAGTCAGGGTATCTCGAACAGTACTTTCGTACCTTAATAAATATCCTAGATGTCCCATCATCTACATTCCATCACTACAGTTCAAGATAATCATGCATTACTCATAAAGCTCTAAAAGTCATAACTAAGCTATTAAATACTCCCAAATTATTATAAGATTTCGGGAATACTTTCGTCCGTCGTCAGCCCGTTGATGTCGATTACCCAGAACTTGGGCACAACTCCGCTACGACTTCCGGACGCCACACCAAGACCCAGCCCCAAGCCTATTGAGGCTGGAAACGCCTAAAATAGCCTAAGAAACGAGAGGAGGAGTAATGATTTTGGTGCAATAATCTGAAGCTTGGACCCCATATTTATAGATGGAGATCGAAAGCTCCGAACTCCCAATCGGATGTTCCAATCTCCGCATGCATGCCACGTTCCAAACTGCCACGATCAAAAGCTTCGATCCCTACTTTGGAAGTTTCGATATCATGCATGCAGCTACGTGTTCAAATGTCAATGGCACGTCAAAAGGTGCATGGCCTAACTAAGTTCAAAAGCTCCGATCCCACTTTGGTTGATCCGAACGTGTCGTAGCTTCCAAACTCCTTCGCTGGTTCCGATCTCTTCGGACCATCCGATCCTCATAGGTATTGGGTTCTAACCTTTCGAACCACCCGAGCCCAAATAAGCCCATTAACCATTTTTGGACATTCTAGATCCGATTTCTTGGTCCGTTTGATATTATTAAAATCCTTTAATCATGTTTTATTAATTCTAAACATGTTTATCCAAACTAATCTTGTAAAATGGGACCAGACTACTACAAATTAAGTCCACTAATCGGGCTCATTGAAGAACCCTGCTGCTCAAAAAATGTCACGAGCATAAATGAAAAAAAAATGTTTCATGGCTCATGATTATCAATCACCCACCAGAGAACAAGCTTAAGAACTACCGTCTACAAGTAGATAGATATTTGACTTTAACTCCAATAATTTTTCACGAGAGGAATTTGCAGAAGCATTGCATGTAGTAGCTCATAACCAAATAAAGAGATTAAAGAACTAATCGCAATTAGGAACCTTGAGTTCGGACACTCCGAAAGGAAGATCGGAGGCTCCAAACGTGATCGGACAATCCAAACCAGGATCGGAGGCTCCGAACATGTTCGGAAGCTCCGTCGGCAGGCTTGGACGACCCAATCGGAGTCCAGTATTACGTCATTGCTTAAGTCAGCAAGATGATGTCACAACTGACGTATTGATGGGACTTTGGATGCTCCAAAATCGAGTTCGTATGACCCGAACTTGTTAGGAGGCTCTGAAGTGGGGTTCAGACGACCCGAACTCCGTCTATAAATAGGGGTATCGTGCCTCATTTTCAAACGCACCAATCACCTCTCTTCTCTCGATTCCTTAGTCGTCTAGCTTAGATCTAGGGAATTCTATGCATCCCATTGGGAATCCGAAAGTGGCGTAGCGATCCAGGCGTCATAGCGGAGCTGTGGCCTAGTTTGAGGCAAGAGACAGCAAAGGGCTGACGACAGACGCATGTATAGCTTTTGCTTCTTAAAAATATTTAGGAGTATGCAATAGCTTAGTTAAGGTTTTTAGAGAACTATAATGATATTAGTATATTTTGGCAGTGTAGTTTGGATTATAGGCGTGGATCTAGAGCTGGTAGGGCTTGCCTAGTAATTGAGGTACAAAAGTACTGTTCGAGATATCCTGACTGAGTATGCATGTATTATGTGATTGCATGATTTATATGACATGATTATATGCTGCATAAATTTTCATATTGAGCTATATATTTTGAGATGTCTGTTAGTAGGGTTCTACCATATCCTGTTAGTGGATGGACTTCCATCAATTTGGGTCCGGAGTATCCACTTGTTTTCGGTATGTGAGCCACCTCCTGAAGCGACGGCATAGCATGCTACATACCAGGGCCCGGTTTGTCTTTGTTATCTGATTCTTGGCCTCTAGTCAGTAGGAGGTACACTTGGATGCATGTATACTCATACTCTTGTTCTGAGCATTTTATGCTCATGTCTCGTACTTTGTGTATCTGGACACCCTATTCTATGAGGTAGGTTTGCGATTGGATGAGGCGGGTGGATCCAAGAAGGGTTAGACAGTGATTGGCCAGCTGGAGCTTCGCCTAGGATTTTATTGTATTGGGTTGATACAGTAATTCAATTTGGTTGTATAACTATTTGGGTAATTACAGATTCCTTTTCTTGGGATTGTATATTGTTATTGCTTACGCAGTTTAATTCTGGTTTACTGTTTAATTAAGTTAATTGCATGTCTAAGTTTCTGATTAGTAGGTGATCTTGGTAAGGGTCACTATATTTATGGTATCAGAGCATGCATAGTATTCTTGGGATTTAGATTCTGCATAAGATAAATGTTAGGTAATTTTGTAGATGGCGGATCGTGATGATCAGAGTAGCCATGGTAGTATAGGTGGACGTTGGGGCGATGGTGATCGAGAGCGTCGTCGGGAACGCCATCATCATCGTCATGATGAGAATCGTTTCAGTGTGCGCTGGTTCTTACAGATGGGTCCTAAACCCTTGGTCGGAGGTGAGACTTTGGAGGATGCGGAGAACTGGCTAGATCGCATGGAGAATTGTTTTTCAGACATTTCACTGTACTGAGGAGCAGAAGATGGAGACTATTGGTTATCTTGTGGATGGGCAAGCCCGTAAGTGGTGGAGATTCACTTCTGCACCATTTGTTGCGGCGAGAGGAGTTGCTACTTGGGCTGAGTTCTGCACAGCTTTCCAGAAGTTGTACTTTTCTCTTGCACTCCGTGAGGAAAAGGCGGGTGAGTTACTGAGTTTACGTCAGGGATCTATGATGATTGACGAGTATCAACAGAATTTCTTTGATCTGTTATCCTATTGCCCCGAGATTGCTGACAGCTCTGAGATGAAGTACAATCTGTTCCTTCAGGGTCTTAACCCGGAGATTCATGATAGGGTGGCGGTCGGTGATGATATGACTTATGAGGGTTTGGTGAACCGTTTTCACCAGGCGGAGGATAGCATTCGGCGTAACAGGTCTTTCTCTCAATCTAGGCCTGCGAGTTCTTTGGGTCCCCGTGCTCAATCTTTTAAGAAGTCCAGATCTACTTCTTCTTCCTCTGGTTCCGGTGGTGTTGTTCGTTTTGGGAAAAAGGAGAAATGCGACCTTTGTGGGAAGAACCATCCGACAGACAAATGTCGTAAAGCATCTGGAGCATGTTTTCGTTGTGGAGAGGTTGATCATCTCCTGAGGGATTGTCCAGTAGCTAGGGGAGGCGGTTCAGGTTCTGGTTCAGGATCGGGTTCTCAGACTACCGTTCAGCAGAGGTCGCAGGAACAGTCTGCTAGGAGTTCTCATTTGAAGCCGTGGACTTCTTGTCAGGTGTTTGCCTTGAGGCATGATCAGGCAGTGGAGGAGAATGAGAAGGTCATCGCAGGTACATTTATGTTATATGGAATACCTGCTCTTGTACTTATTGACACTGGTGCATCTCATTCCTTCATTTTTGCACGTTTTTTTAAAATGCACAAGTTACCATGCATTGCACTAGACGTAGTAGTTTCTGTTTCTACTCCTATGGGTCAATCTGCTTTGGCTAAGCGTCTAGTGATGGGTTGCCCTTTAGAGTTTAAAGGGAACATTCTGATAGCAAATCTCATGGTTCTTGCGATGGATGACTTCGATTTTATTCTGGGGATAACATGTTGACTAACTATCGAGCTTTAGTGGACTGCTATCAGAGATTAGTACGCTTTCATCCGGATGAGAGTGATAGTTGGTTTTTCTATGGTGAGGGAGCACGACCCCCAATGCCGTTGGTATCAGCTTTGAGAGCCTGTCGAGCTCTAGAGTCTGGCGGGGAAGGTTACCTCATCTATGCAGTTCATTTGTTCGCTAAGAGCGTTGGGATAGAGAGTATTCCGATTGTGAATGAATTACCAGATGTATTTCCTGATGAGATTCCGGGTTTTCCTCCTGCTAGGGAAGTCGAGTTTGGCATAGAGTTAATGCCGGGTAATTCTCCTATTTCTCGAGCACCGTATCGTCTGGCTCCGTCAGAGATGCTATAGTTGAAGAATCAGTTACAGGATCTTTTGGACAAGGGGTACATTTGTCCTAGCGTATCTCCATGGGGAGCTTCTGTTCTCTTTGTGAAGAAGAAGGATGGGTCTAGGCGGTTATGCATTGACTATCGACAGCTGAATCGGGTTACTGTGAAGAACAAGTATCTTTTTCCTCATATTGATGACTTGTTTGATCAGCTGCAGGGTACTTCGGTTTACTCCAAGATTTACTTGAGATCTGGGTATCATCAGATGAGAGTCCGAGACCAGGACATAGCCAAGATTGCATTCCGTACTCGCTATGGGCTTTACGAGTTTCTAGTGATGACTTTTGGTTTGACTAATGAACCGGCTATATTTATGGATCTGATGAACCGCGTTTTCAGGGTGTTTCTGGATAAGTTTATCGTGGTTTTCATTGACGACATTCTGGTATATTTGCGTGATGCAGACGAGCATGTTTCTCACTTGCGGTTGGTACTGCAGACTCTTCGGGATGAGCAGTTTTATGCCAAATTGAGTAAGTGCGAATTCTGGATGGATCGAGTGGTCTTTCTTGGCCATATTATATCCAGGGAAGGGATTTCTGTTGATCTGTGCAAGATCGAGGCAGTGCTTAATTGGTCGCATCCGACGACGATTGCTGAGATCCGTAGTTTTCTGGGTCTAGCAGGATATTATCATCGCTTCATTTAAACTTCTCACAGCTAGCTCGACCATTGACGCAGCTTACCCGCAAGGGTGTTGATTTCGAATGGTCCTCAGAGTACGAGGAGAATTTTTGTGAGCTTCGACAGCGGTTGACTTCTGCATCAGTGTTGGCATTACCGTCAGGATCTGGAAGGTATGTGGTGTACACAGATGCTTCTCTTCAGGGGTTAGGTTGTGTTCTGACTCAGAATGGGCATGTTATCGCACATGTTTCTAGACAATTGAAGTTACACGAAGACAATTATCAAGTTCATGATTTGGAGTTGGCAGCTATTGTGTTATCTTTGAAGATATGGCGTCATTATCTGTATGACAAAAAATTTGAGATCTTCACCGACCACAAGAGTCTCAAGTATTTGTTCACTCAGGCGGAGTTGAACATGAGGCAGAGACGTTGGATGGACTTGCTTAAGGACTATGATTGCGAGATTAAGTACCATCCGGGAGCTGCTAATCTCACTGTTGATGCCTTGAGTCGCAATGTGCGAGTATCCGCACTTTAGACTTGTTCGATATCTCGTGCGATCGAGGATTGTTGTTCTTCAGGATATACCTTCAAGCACAAGAAAGGTATGCAGAGTATCCAGATGTTTGCGATACTATCTGAGCCATCTTTGTACTCGCGGATTCGGGATGCTCAGATGTCTGATTCGAAGACTCAACGTTTGGCTCATCTAGCCAACGAGGGTAGTACGTCTGGATTTCACTATCAGTCAGATGGATTTCTGTGTTTGTCTGGTAGGCTTGTGATTCCGGAGGATGAAGAGTTGCGAGAAGAGATCTTTTCTCAGGCACATCGCACTAAGTTGAGTATTCATCCGGGGAGCAATAAGATGTATAAGGATCTACGTACTCGGTTTTGGTGGAAGGGGATGAAACGCAGTGTGTATTAGTATGTTTCAAAATGCTTGGTTTGTCAGCAGATCAAGGCATAACACCGACGACCTGGAGGTTTTCTTCACAGTCTGCCTATTCTTAAGTGGAAATGCGAGCTTATCACGATGGATTTTGTGACCCATTTGCCGGTATCCTCAAGGAATTGTGATGCTATCTGGGTTGTGGTGGACCGACTCACCAAGTCAGCGCATTTCATTGCCTATAGCCGAGAGTACTCTGTGGATCGTATGGCTCGGTTTTACATTCAGGAGATCGTTCGACTTCATGGAGTGCCTGTGAGCATTGTCAGTGATCAAGACCCTAGGTTTATTTCTAGGTTCTGGGGGAGTGTTCAGCGTGCGATGGGCACTACTCTCAGTTTGAGTACTGCCTATCATCCGGAGATAGATGGACAGTCAGAGCGTAATATCCATACTTTGGAGGATATGCTTCAAGCGTGCACTATGGATTTTGGTTCATCCTGGGAGGATCATTTTCCATTGATTGAGTTCGCGTACAACAACAGCTATCATAGTAGCATTGGGATGGAACCTTTTGAGGCATTGTACGGGCAACGTTGTCGTACTCCACTCTTCTGGGAAGAAGTGGGGGAGAGACAAGCTAAGATACCGGAGTTAGTCCAGCAGACAGCAGATATTGTTGATCAAATCAAGAAACGGATTAAGACTGCATAGGATCGTCAGGCCAGCTATGCTAATACTAAGCGTAGACCTCTGCAGTTTGATGTTGGGGAGAAAGTGTTTCTGAGAGTTTCACCTTTTCGCAGGATTCTCAGATTTGGTCTCAAGGACAAGTTGTCTCCCAAATTTATTGGTTCGTTTGAGATTTTAGAGAGCATTGGCGATCTGGCTTATCGTCTAGCCTTGCCATCGTATCTGTCTAGTATCCACGACGTGTTCCACGTATCTCTGTTGCGACGGTATGTGGTGGATCAGCCTCATATTCTGCAGCCGTCTGAAGTTCAGGTGGATACATATTTGACTTATGTAGAGAGACCTATTCGTATCCTGGATCGTAAGGATAAGGTCTTGCGGAATAAAGTCATTCCTCTGGTTTTAGTTCAGTGGCAGCGCCGAGGCACTGAAGAGGCCACTTGGGAGCTTGAGAGCAGGATGCGTTCAGTACATCCTGAGTTATTTTGATTTTATTGTCGTGTTTTATTCAGTTGTGAACTCTGTAAAAGATTAATTTGAATAAAAAGATGTTTCTTCGTGTTTTTTTCCTTTCAGTACTTAAGATCTGATTTCGAGGATGAAATATCTTAAGTGGGGGAGAATGTAGTAGCCCGTAACCAAATAAAGAGATTAAATAACTAATCGCAATTAGGAACCTTGAGTTCGGACGCTCCCAAAGGGAGATCGGAGGCTCCGAATGTGATCGGACGATCCGAAGCCAGGATCGGAGGCTTCGAACGTGTTTGGACGCTCCGTCGGCAGGTTCGGACGGCCCGATTGGATTCCAGTATTACGTCATTGATTACGTCAGCAAGATGACGTCACGACTGATGTATTGATGGGACTTCGGACGCTCAGAATTTGAGTTGGATGACCCAAATGTGTTCGGAGGCTCCGAAGTGGGGTTCGGACGGCCCGAACTCCGTCTATAAATAGGGGTGCTGAGCCTCATTTTCAGACGCATCAATCACCTCTCTTCTCTCGATTCCTTAGTTTTCTAGCTTAGATCTAGGGATTTCTAGGCGTCCCATTGGGAATCTGTAATTGGCGTAGAGATCCAGGCGTCGTAGCGGAGCTGTGGCCTAGTTTGAGGCAAGCGACAGCAAAGGGCTGACGATGGACGCAGGTATAGCCTTTGCTTCCTAAAAATATTTAAGAGTATGCAATAGCTTAGTTAAGGCTTTTAGAACACTATAATGATATTAGTATCATTTGGTAGTGTAGTGCGGATTATAGGCGTGGATCTAGAGCTGGTAGAGCTTGCCTAGTAATTGAAGTACGAAAGTACTGTTCGAGATATCCTGACTGAGTATGCATGTATTATGTGATTGCATGATTTATATGACATGATTATATGCTGCATACATTTTCATATTGAGCTATCTCTTTTGAGACGTCTGTTAGTAGGGTTCTACCCTATCCTGTTAGTGGATGAACTTCCATCGATTTGGGTACGAAGTATCCACTGGTTTTTGGTATGTGAACCACCTCCTGAAGCAACGGCACAGCGTGCTACATACCAGGGACCAGTCTGTCTTTGTTATCTGATTCTTGGCCTCTAGTCAGTAGGAGGTACACTTGCATGCATGTATACTCATACTCTCGTGCTGAGCATTTTATGCTCACGTCTCGTATTTTTTGTATCTGGACACCCTATTCCATGGGTCAAGTTTGCGATTGGATGAGGCGGGTGGATCCAAGAGGGGTTAGGCAGTGATTGGCCAGCTGGAGCTTCGCCTAGGATTTTATTGTATTGGGTTGATACAGTAATTCGATTTGGTTGTATAACTATTTGGGTAATTACAGATTCCTTTTCTTGGGATTGTATATTGTAATTGCTTCCGCAGTTTAATTCTGGTTTACTGTTTAATTAAGTTAATTTCACGCCTAAGTTTCTGATTAGTAGGTGATCTCGGTAAGGGTCACTACATTGCATGACATGGCTAATGAGTACCAGAGACTGTTTTTAACATTTGAAGAATTCAAAGCAAAGCAAAATGACTTGCTAGACAGTTTAACTGAACCTGACTGGAGATGTCGGTTGAGAAGATCAATCTAGAGGCAGAGATTTCCAAGATCAAGACTTAGAATGATAAGCTACAACTTGAGAATCAGCAGTTAAAATCAAAATTTGAGCACAACTGAGCTGATTTAAACTTGGAATATCAATTTTTTTGACAGAATTGCAAGTCTCACAAAAGCCAATAGGAGACAAAACTGGTCTCGAGGTTAGTGACAAGGAATACAGACCAACTGAGACAAGTACTCTGCCAAAACTGAATATGTGCAAATGTAAATATATTCACTTTGTAAAATCCAGTTTGGTGCGTGAACAAAGTAGTCTAGCTTCACAAAATGATGAAACTGTTGATACTTGGAACAATGTCCGAAAGTTTGGAATTGGATATGTGCCGGAGAGCTCTTGTGCAAAGAAATACTGGAAATCCAGTCAAGCTAAACACATCTCGACGACAGAGCGACACAACTGTAGACCCTACAGAAATCTTGATCCAAAAAGATACAGAAAGATTCATGATGAGGGAAAGATGAAATCACACACTGCATCACGAGCATATTCTAGAACACATCATCCACAGAACAATGATCATTATACACATCACTCACAATCAGTGCACATCATTTACCTCACAAGAATACGAGACACAAAGCACAAAATTTATGTGATACAGTCAATGATAGACCAGTTCGGTTGATCAAAGTCTGGATACCTAAAGGACTAATCCATCGAGGACCCACGTAGACTTGGGTACCATAGTCTAGTTTGATTTTGTGTTTGCAGGTGGCAAGAAACGAAGAACTCAAGAAGTCAGTTTAATAGAAGTTTACTAATTGAGAGAGAATCATTTTAAGAGGGAAACTGAAGTGAGGGAAGACATCAGTTGTGCAGAAGATTGTTTTAATCTACAAGACAGCAACTGAATCAATTATCTTATCTCAAGACTAAGCCATCTCATCCTTATCTTTTTAAATTTTAAGAATTAGTTAGCTTTATTAATTCAGTTGTTTCGCAAATGCTAATATGATTATGCAATATTAGTGTCAATTGTTTGTAATTAAATTGTTGCATAAACAGAGATAAATTGAATAGAAAATTTTATTCATAGATGGTGCTTTACAATACATATTTCCCACTCCACCGCCTTCATCCAGACATTCATCTAGGAACCCAGCTCACCAGTAGAAGCCTTCTGTAATTCTAGAGTTGCAGTGATCTTGTTCAGCATTTGAAGATTTTTTAGGAGCATCAGGAGGAAGACACCTTCAAAACTGAAGACATTTTCGGACTTGGAAGTACCAAGTAGTTTTTTTCCAACCGTCTATCTTCAACTTGCGGAAGAAGAGCAGGAACGATTGCAGCATTTTCACCTTAGCTTTCACAGATTCCGTCTTCTCAGACACATCACTTTTATACTTCTTCTTTTGCATCACTATGATAGCCTCCATTGTTGCTAATATTTTAGTTGAATTAAAAATATTGAGCGTCTCTTTTATAAACATAGTTGAGAATACGAAGAGTCACTCACGCTCTCACATTTTCCCATAAACTTTTCAAGTACTTATTAGAATATGAAAAGATAACACGATTCCCAACACATCTTCTACAACGGATTCATTGATTAAGGGGGAACAAAAACATGCTGCAATGATCAACCGATAAAAGTTAATTGAGTAAATCAAATCCCAACTAGCAATGTCAGTCGATGAGCTCAACTGACCTCATCAAATCTAGATATCTCAACTAAAGGATATTAGTAATTGAGGGGGAATGCCATAAAGATAGCAACTACAAAGGAAAACTGAAGAGCAACCGAGCACATAAGATTATTGATATCAAATAGAAAAACTGTCAAAGAGTTTTGTCAAATACCAAAATGGTAAAAATTGTTGGAACATACGCGGTTTTGGTTATTGGCAGAACTAAAGCTAAATTCATAGATCAACTGATCTTGCCCAGTATCAAAGTAAAGCGAAGCAAAAACATAGACTAGACGAGCTAAACTATAGACATCAACTGAATTGGCCGTTGACCAAAAATCTCAACCGAATATATGAAGTAATCTGCATTCAATTTAAGGAGCAAAACAGAATCAGTTTCCTTAAGCTAAACGAATGATCGACTGAACTACCCAAGAGACTGAGTAATAAAGACTGCATCAACCCAACTTTTGTGGATAGTCTTTTTTGTATATGGTCAACATCGCAGAAACCAGAACACAACAGTCTACTATCCTGTCAGAGAATGTATGAGAAAAATAAAAGTTAACAACATTACTTTGAATTTGAAAGTGTGGTTGCCCGCTAAGTATAAATACATATTCAGAGGCTCTTGAAGAAGCATCCAACTCATAATGAATTCTCGCATATACACTCAAGCTATTAAGAGGTAAACTGAACTCCTATAGTTTACACACAAACACACAATCGAGGAAGCTAGAAGAACAATTACACTCATGAGTCAAAGAACTCATGCACATGATTGAAGCATATCAGATCAATATAGTATCACCTTGTGCAAAGTGTTGAGTTGTAACACAAGTATTGTTGTAATTATATCAATCGGTATCAGTTGAGGTGCTACAAACTAACCGTAAAATTCGATTGGAACTAGCAAGTGCACTAGCTCAAGTAGCTATATATGGACAACAAGTCCAGATATCGATCCCACAGGGACTGACTGACGATTACCAAAATTTATTTAATCTACTTAATTTAGACTAAGCAATAAAAGTTATTGATTGAATTCAAGTAAATTTTAGACTAACAATCAAACTCAAAATTTAAACAAACTTGCAACTAGAATTGGTTTATGAATTCAATTAAAAATAAATTGATCGAGACACACGAAGGTACCGAGCAATTCATGCGAACACGTGGCAAAATCTAAGATTCAAATTTAATCTAAATCACGGCGAATTCTCCTATTCTGTTCAACATTCTATTTCTAGAATTTACCAAACCTATTCAAGTTGGACAGATTAATTTTTTCTAATCAATTTTAATCAAACTCTAACGCATTAAAAGCTATGAGAATTCAGTTTTCACCTAAACCGCACAGTAAAATCGATTATTATTTCTAGTCAATTTAACCTTGTATTAATTGTTGGAGTGAACACAATAAATCTTTAATCTTTCGACTCAAAATCAATCAACAATCAAGTAAATTAAATAACTGGCCAAATCATTCACAAGAATAAAAATATAAATCCAACAATCAATAATTTGACATAAATAAAAAATCCTAAATAACAATCCACATATTCAACATAAATTTGTTTCGGCCCAATCTCGCGGCCTCAATCAATAAAAAAATTCTACTCCATAACTAAAAACATGATTCAAATCAAAAGTAAATTAATCATTCAACAAAAACTAAGAGAAAAAATAGAAGGACAAAAAATTGAGAGTTCTTCAAATCTCTTCAAGCCTAGTCGTCGTTCTTCAATCACGTTGTGGAACCCTCAATATGATGAAGAGTCTTTTATTTATATGCCCTGGATCGAAGAGATAATTGTTTCTTTTTAAACCAAGATTCCACCAAAATAAAAAATCTTTTCTCGCGATCGCACTCGAGCGGCTAAAAGAGCCTGCTCGAGGGCCAAACTTCTGTCTCCAGTCTTCAAAAATTCTTCGACTCACGCTCGAGCGGCAGAAAGTTCCCGCTTGAGCGCCAAAATTCTTTCCTAAAAATAGAATCATGCCTCTCATGCTCGAACGGTAAGAAATACCCGCTCGGGCGCGACCACTTTTCCTGAAAATCTGAGATTCTTCTTAATTCCTACAATTAACCCAAGAAAAGTGAGGTGGAGATAAATGCATGAAAAATAGTAACATCATTCTAAATAAATACTAAAACAAAATGAATGCATGAAGAAACCAACTAAAAATAACCACAATAACATGAAATAAAACACACCTATCACAAACCTCGTTGTAACAAGAATTAGTCAAGCACTGAATTCTTGAGTCTCGGATTTCTAGGATAGGCAATAGTGTGTAAGTCCTAGTTTTGGAGTGAGTTGTTGCAAAGTATCTTAATAGTCAAAATCTTTTAGAGTGAATCCTTCCGAGTTGGAAGAAGAGATGACGTAAGAGTATTGAAATTTCCAAACATTCAGAAACAAACACTTGCACATCTTACTTTCAATCGATCAATCTGACCCACTCACTAAACCATTTGATCACCAGTTATAATCTGTTAGTTGACATCATTCCGCACATATTATTTTATTGTCAATTAACATGAACACGCGAGAAGGAAATAGTTCATTTAACCAACCTCAACTAAACACAATCTTGTAGTTTCAGGGGTCAACTGCTACAGTGCCAATCAGTTTACCAAATCGATTCACTGTCAAGTGAAATCAAATCAGTTCTACCACCTCCAAACCGATCCTAACAATATTACTTGAGTGGACCTAAATATGATCAAAATCACAACATATATAATACTCTTCATGCACTAACTCTGCTGTTATTGGATCTTCCTGGCTTGCTGTTCTTTTTTACATATACTCTTCTTGATCTTTTTTTTCCGATATATATCATCAGGTATAAGTGGAAAGTTACTGACAAACTCTGAATTGGATTATGAGTATCTCAACTACACGAGGTTTTTGAATCGAACTGGATCTACATCAATGTGATTGCGTTGTGCAGGAAATTCTAGTTTTCAATATGTGGAAAAAAATGTTTTCGTGTATTTGAAACACCATTTAATTTTTTGAGTAAAAAATTTTGTGGTCAAAGAAGAGAAAACTTTCTCTAGTGAAATTTTACAAGTTTTAGTTGAAAAATTTTTTTTTTGTGGTTGTTGTGTATTTCATATATTTATTCATACTTTTAGTTCAAAAAGTTTTTATGGTTGTTGTTGCATCTGATTTATTTCATACTCTGATTATTTAGGATGCAAGTTTGATTTCTCAACTTGTTGAAAAATTTAGGATTTACTGTTTCTTATAAAATCACTAGTATTAGTTTGTAAGATTGATATACGTTTTTCTAATAATTATTTAACCATAAGACATCTGCATGAGTTTTTACTCGTGCAAAATTAATTAATTGTTTTATTTATTCTTATTATTTATTTTCCGCTTTATGTTGTCTCTAGTGTTGTAAAATTGAGCACAACACGAACTTAAAATTAACAACAACACAATCTTTCATTTGGCATCAGAGCCAACTCTTGATTTTACTAAGATAGATTCTGGTTTTTTATCTGTTGTTGCAGGTTTGTTATGGATACTCCGTACTCCAACGTTGTAATTCATCCACCAATCTTGGATGGAACAAATTATGGTTCATGGAAATTGAAGATGAGAATATATATAAAATCCATTGAT
Source organism: Henckelia pumila (assembly GCF_033568475.1). Taxonomy (NCBI): domain Eukaryota; kingdom Viridiplantae; phylum Streptophyta; class Magnoliopsida; order Lamiales; family Gesneriaceae; genus Henckelia; species Henckelia pumila. Next base: position 18,956,143 of record NC_133123.1, on the reverse strand, counting down.
TTTAGGGCCTGGAAACGTGTTGTAGATGGTTGGTCACCACCAATGAAGGATGATGAAACAGGTGGACCCAAAACAGAATCACAATGGACGGTTAATGAAATCTTTGCGGCTAATTTTAATGCAAAATCTATTAATGTCATGTTTACTTATGTTGACATGAATATGTTTAATCTGATTGGTACTTGTGTTTGTGCTAGGGATGTTTAGGAGAAGCTTCAGACTCACAATGAAGGTTCGACGAGTGTGAAGAATACTAGGATGCGTCTCCTGACTTCAAAGTTTGAAAATTTTAGAATGGACGATAAGGAAACCATCATGCAGTATAATGGTCGATTGAAGAGCCTAGCTAATGAAGCATCTGTTCTTGGCAAACCTATCTCCAATGAAAGGCTTGTCAGTAAATTGCTTTGATCTATCACAAAGAGGTTTAAAAATAAATTATGTGCTATAGAGGAATCCAAGGATACATCTATAATGGGACTAGATGATTTGATAAGTTCTCTTCGAACTTATGAGATGGAGATCGAAGAACAAGAGGAAGAAAAAGGTAAGCCCATGGCTTTTCAAGTTTCCAATGACTCTTACAGCGATTTTTTTCAGGTGACGCAGGAGGTGAGTGAATCTGATTTGGGAGATGACTCAATCGCCTTGATCACAAAGAAATTTGGTGACTATCTCAAGGTGATGAAAGAAAACAAGAAAAGTGAAAAAGGATGACAACCCTCAAAATTTCCTAATCTTCTGCCCCATAAAAATCTCAAAAACCAGTGACTACTCGAGGTCCTCGTAAAAGGTATGAAGGGAAGAATCAGTCCTCCAGTAAAAATTTTGATGATGTTCAGTGCAGGAACTGTCATGGATATGGGAATTATGAGAATGAATGTGCCAATCGACTTCAAAAATGTATGAACACCTCCATGAGTGATGAGGATTCTGAGAAAGAACAGGAAAAGTTTGAACTAGCAAACCTTATCTTTTTTACTGCTTTGCTGGATGGTAAGAAAAATTTTTAGGTAAACCCGCTCGGTGTTGCAACACTAGGGCGCAACACATGTAAAAAATCTGTATGTTTTGTTGCTTCTAATATTGGTAGTTCCAGTGATCATGAACAACAGGTAGCTGAGGAAATAACTCTGGAAGGTGTCCAAAAAATTTATGAGGAGTTGTATGCTGATTGGATCAAGAGGAACAAGCTTAATGCAACTCTCTCTAAAGAGAATGCTGATTTGAAGGCTGCTGTGGCTAAGCTGGAAGTTCTAATTAGCAAGAAAGATCTGGAACTGGGCAAGATGAAGAGTGAACTTGAGCACGCAAATTTGACACTTGCCAGATTCAATTCAAGTACAACCAAAATTGATTCTATTTTGACTATGAGAAAAGATGGTAAGTCTGGACTTGGTTTTAAAAACAGTATGTTTGAGATTGGTGAATCTTCCAAACCACCTATGTTTGTGAAGGAAGGTAGTAACTCTTCGAATATACCTCATGTTGCTCCTCCAAGTAAGAAACCTATATCTGAGGAGACTGTTCCTGTTTCAAGGCCAGAACAATAAAAGCGTCCTTTTGTTTGTCATTAATGTTTTAAATTGGGGCATATCAGATCATTTTGTCACAAACTCAAAAATGACTACTTTCTTTGGGAGTCGAAGCAAATGATGTCTCCCATGTTGCACAACACCAGCGCAACACCACCAAAAGGACACCCACGGCAAAAAAAATTTGGGTACCAAAGTCTGATTTTCAGTGTTTTGTTGTTTATAATTCCTTAAAACTAACACTGCGTGGAACTAATATTTTGATAGTACTAGAAGCTCCCGTAACATGACAGGTTTGAAGGATCACCTCACTGACTACATTGAACAAACAGGTGGTAAAGTGACCTATGGAGGCGGTGCAAAAGGAAGAATTGTTGGAAAAGAAACACTGAACGTGGAAGGATTTCCAAAGCTTCCAAATGTGCTGCATGTCGAGGGACTAAATGCGAATTTAATTTCTATTAGTCAATTATGTGATGATGAATTGCATGTGAAGTTTGATAAGAATATTTGTGAATTTTTTGATAATGCTAACAGATGTGTTATGATATGTACAAGATCAGTGGATAACTATTATCAACTTGGTGAGTAACTAGCATGTAGACACTCAAAGGTATATGATCTTTAACTATAGCACTAGAAGCTAGGCCATATGAATTTCAAGACTTTGAAAATTTTGAGTAAGTATGAGGCTGTTGGAAGAGTACCAAACTTAAAGTATGGAGTTCCATACATCTGTGGTGCATGCCAAAAAAGTAAGAAAACCCATGTGTCGCATACCGTGTTACAACACTGTGGGACAACACGGTGTCTTGGTCTTTTACATATAGACTTTATGGGTCCCATGGAAGTAGAAATCTATGGAGGTAAGAAGTGTTCTTTGGTATGTGTAGATGATTTTTCACGTTTTACATGGGTGAGATTCATTAGAGATAAGTCAGAAACTTTTGATGTCTTTAAGAAGTTGTTCACTAAGATTACTAACTTGCATGTCTTGTCAGTAGCAAGGATCAGAACTGATCATGGAAAGGAATTTGAGAACTCATCGTTTTTATCTTTGTGTGAAAAGAAGGGCATATCACAAGAGTTCTCTACTACAAAAAATCCTCAAAAAAATGGCATAGCAGAAAGAAAGAATAGTACATTGCAGGAGAAGGCTAGGGTGATGATGAGCTAAAAGAATATCTTCAAGAGATTTTGGGCAAAAGCATAAAATACAGCTTGTCATATCTCTAATCGTGTTTACTTGAGAAATGGTTATACTATGACATCCTATTAGATTCTCATGGGAAAGAGGCCAATCTCAAATATTTTCATCTTTTTGGTTGCGTTTTCTACGTTTTGAATGATAGAAATCACATAGCCAAATTTGATTCCAAAAGTGATAAATGTTTGTTCCTTGGTTATGCTATAAATAGTCGTGCATATAAAATGTTTAATCTAAGGACCATAACAATTATGGAATCTATTAATGTAGTTTTTGATGATTTTGCAGATATCAAGGGTAAAACTGCTAAAGATAATGTTGATGGCTTTCTGGAAGTATCGATTTCTCTCGAGGATACTAGTGTTGCCCCTGATGTCACAACATCAAGCAAAACACCAGGTCCAATAGAAACTATACATGAGGATGATCATCAAAGTTATGAGTAAACTGTGACAATCACTGAGAAAGATATTCCAAGCAAGGTACAGAAAAATCATCCAACATTACAGATTATTGGAGATGCTCATGGAACTAGGCAAACTCGAATAAAGGACAAAGTGGACTACTACAAGATGATTGGGTTAGTATGTATGAGTTTCATGTACTCACAGATAATGCACTCTTGTTTGGTCTCCAATATTGAGCCTAAGAATATCAATGATGCTTTAAAAGATGAATTTTTGTTAAATGTCTTGCATGAGGAACTTGAGCAATTTTTCCAAAATGATGTGTGGATTTTGGTTCCACCTTCAGATCATGGAAATGTCATTGGTACAAAATAGATTTTTAAAAGCAAAACCGATGATTCAAGAAACATCATTAGGAATTAAAGCAAGATTGGTTGCTCAAGGGTATACACAGGTTGAGGGGGTTGATTTTGATGAGACATTTGCTCCTGTTACCCGTATTGAGTTAGTTCGAATGTTGCTAGCTATTTCATGTCATATGAGTATAAAACTTTACCAAATGGATGTGAAAAGTGATTTTTTGAATGGGATTTTAAGTGAGAAAGTGTATGTGAAACAACCCAAGGAATTTGAGGATCCACACCACTTGGATCATGTTTAAAAGTTGAAGAAGGCACTTTATGGTTTGAAGCAAGCTCCACGAGCATGGTATGGTAGGTTGACTGAATATTTGCTTGAAATTGGCTTCAAACGAGGTGAGTTTGACAAAACTCTTTTTATTCAAAAGTTAAATTCTTATTTGCCAAGTTTATGTGGATGACATTATATTTGGTGTTTCTTCTCAAAATCATGTAGATTATTTTGTTGAATGCATGTCTTCCACTTTTGAAAAGAGCATGGTAGGTTAATTATGATATTTTCTTGGACTGCAAGTTAAGAAATTGAGTGATGGTATTTTTTCGTGTCAAAGTAAGTATGCAAAGAATTTGGTGAAATTTTTTTTTAAAGAGAATGCTAAGCACATGAAAACATCATTGGGTTCAAGTAAAAAATTAGGAAAAGATAATGTTGTGGCTGGTGTTGACAACACCATGTACCATAGCATGATTGAGAGTCTTTTGTATTTAACTACAAGTCGTCTTGATATCATGTTTAGTGTGTGTTTATGTGCTAGATACCAATATGATCCAAAGGTAACTCATTTGAAAGATGTCATGCGTAGTTTAAAATACATTTCTGGTACTTTGGACTTAGGATTGTGGTATACAAGGGAAACAAACACTAATCTTGTTGGTTTTAGTGATGCTGATTGGGCTGGTGAAGTGAATGATAGGAAAAGCACTACTGGAGAGTGTTTTTATCTTGGTAATAATTTGGTTTCTTTGTATAGTCGTAAGCAAAATTGTGTGTCACTTTCTACTGTTGAATCTGAATATGTGGCAGCCGGAAGTTGTTGTTCACAACTTCTTTGGATGAACCAAATGATTGAGGATTATAGTTTTAAAAGTGAACCTCCTATTGTTTATTGTGATAATTTGATTGCGATTGATATATCAAAGAACTCAGTTCAACACTCTCGCACAAAACACATTGACATTCAAAATCACATTATTCAAAATTGGTAGAGAAAGGTGTGATTCAAATGGAGTTTGTTGGAATCAATAACCAACTGTTAGACATATTTACTAAAGCTTTAGATTTCAAGAGATTCTCCAATATTCGGAAGTTTCTCAGCATGTGTGCAATATAATCATTAAATTTACTGATGTTGTCTCCGGTGTTACAACACCAGGGACAAAACTGTTTTTCTTTTGCATGCATTTTTAGGATTTTAGGCATATTGCATGCACTTCTGTGCTTTGTGTATTTTTTTAATCCGTATTACAATATTCCAGAGGACACCAAGTTTTTCTGCAGATAATTTTTTAACACATTGGCCTTTTTATTTTAAACTATGACTGAACCACTAAGTAGTTGAGGGATGTAAGTGTATTCCATGTTCTTGTCCCATGTGAAAAGGGGTTTCGCAAATTCAGTGTTTATTCTTTTGATGAGTTTTATGACCAATGTCACGCGTAAAAACTTGATAAAGAACCGGAAAAAAAAAAGAAAAAAAACTACCTAATTGAGTCCTTTGAAGACCGTTCTTTTAGTGTACAGGCTACCATTTCTGGAATTTTTTTAATAACCAATCAAAGTAATCAAGTGTGAAAATTTCGAATAATTTTTGAAAAACTTAGGTGTTGCTGACGATGTTGTCAACACGAGAGGTAACACTACACTTGTGAACATATCATGTGCATGTGATTGCATTTTTCTTTTATTTTACACTCTGTTTTAGAAATAAAATAGGACATGCATTTGCATTTTTTGTGTGAATGTTTGCTGTTTTGTGGGTTACGGTTCCAAATAGACAAAATTCGATGAATTACCCTATATATTTACTGAAAATTGAATTTTTGTGATTGATAATGTTTTAGTGGAGTTAAGCTAGTGTAGAGTTATTTTTGGAATATTTGCGCCAATATCAATCTCGGATTATTGCCATAATCAAGAAGATTTTATTTCCAATTTTTTAAAAATCGGTCATTTGTGTTTTGTTACCGTTGGTAATTAAGTGGATTGGGATTTGATGAGTTTGTTACAGAGAATATATTACCGTTTTCAGAGCTCATATTGCGTGTATATATCTGCCCTAATCACTTTGAGTTTGCATCGTTCTTTTCCTGAAAACTCTTAAGCTTAGAATTTCTTCCTCAAACCCTAAATTTTCTCACTTCCAAAATTTACTCTCAATTGCAAATTTTGATCCTCAAGATATCCGCAGTGAGATGGGTTTCAAGGAGACTGATGTTGCGCCCAATGTCGCAACACTGGAAGTCACACCTTCTTCACCCTCTCTACCGATCATTCTTGTCCCCGAGGAACCAATTCCCCTTGCTGTCGTGGCAACTGGTGAACCAGAAAATGAGATTGATGTAGAGAATCTCCCTCATTTCTCTGTCCTCAATCATTTTTTCCTGCTCAACCTTTTACTCGCCAATCGAAGAGACAAGCAGGGTACAACCCTGATTTTGCTTCATCCAAACTGTAGTAACCCGTATCAAAAGTAATGATTAATAGGTAATTAATCAAGTGATCATGTTTAAATTTAATAAAACATGATTAAAGAAATTCCAAATGGATTAACGGAGCCCGAAAATAGATCCAGGATACTCGAAAATGGTGGGCATAGCTCGGGAGGTTCGGACGCTCCAAACTGGTGTTCGGAGGACCTGAGCGTGATCGGAGTCAGGATCGGAGGCCCGAGGAGTTCGGACGATCCGAAGAGGGGTTCGGAGGATCCGAAGAGGATCGGAGGCTCCGTCGGTGGAATCGGAGGACCCGAACAGGGTTAGGGCTTACGTCATCAATTACGTCAGCAAGGTTATGTCATGGCTGACGTCACTGATAGGATTTCGGAGGATCCAAAGTTGGGATCGGACGATCCGATCGTGTTCGGACGATCCGAAGTCATGATCGGAGGATCCGAACCAGTTCGGAGGGCCCGAAGCCGAGTTCGGACGGCCCGAACGCCGTCTATAAATAGAGGAGCCTAGGATCATTTGTGACTCGCTCATTTCCTCTCTTCTCTCTCAATTCTTAGGCCTTCTAACTCAGATCTAGGTTGATCTAGGCGTCCTACGGGAAATCCGGAAGTGGCTTAGTGATCTAGACGTTGTCACGGAGCTGTGGCCTAGTTTTGAGGCTATCAACAGCAAAGGGCTATCGACGGATGCAGGTATAGCTTTGGCATCCTAAAAATATTTAGAAGTATGCGTTAGCTTAGTTAAGGCTTTTAGAGCTTTATTGTTGATGCGTGGATATGTGCATTGTAGTAGCAGTAGACTGGACTAGTAGGATTGGAGTCTAGACCAGCGGAGCTAGGTTTGACCAGCAGTGATAGAGGTACGTAAGTACTGACCGAGATAGCCGGCATGATATATTTGCATGTATGTTGCATGAGAATGTGCTATATGTCTTATCATGTTTTAGCATGTTTTACCGTCTTAGCACATACATGATTTTACGTGTGACTGCATCCGGAGAGATGTGAGTCATTGACAGTCTCCATAGGGAACAGTGATCTCATATTGGACTCGAGTCAGGTATGACAGTTTCCATATGGGACTTGTATCCTGTTTTGGATTCGGGTCAGGATGGGGTTGGTTCAGCCCTGATATAGAATATACGAGTACCCCACGGAGTCGCTCTCTAGCCGGTACTGTATATTCCCCGCGCCATGAGCAAGTGTTTTCACTTGAGTTTTAAATCATATTGTGTGCGCATATTTGTATTTATATCATTGCTTTCGTATTGAGCGTTCTAGCTCACGCCCCTATGTTTGGGTATCGTGGTGTACCTTGTGGCGGGGCAGTTTTGAGGCTAGACGGTCCAGGCGGCTCTTAGCAGAATTGAGTTTGGGAGAGTATGAGGTTGTAGAGGGTAGGGATTTGTTTACCCTGAACCTTCGATTTGGTTGTATAAATATTTATACACGATTGTTATCGTCGGTTGTATTCTGCCGATTGGATTTGTTGTATTTTAATTATCCGCTCCTTACGCTTTAAGTTTTAATTGCATGCTCTTTTATCGTAACTCTGATTAGTTAGTGGATCCGGGTTGGGTCGCTACATTTTGGTATCAGAGCGCATTGAACTGGGAATATTGTAAAGCGGATTAGTGATTATTTGTTATTGTGTAACAGATGGCAGATTACGATGAGAGCCACGATAGCGGAGGAGGCGGTCGTTGGGGCGATCCGAATGATCGTAGACGTCGTCAAGGACAGCCTGAGGAGCGCAAGCGAGTGAGCATGCGCAGATTCAAGGAGGTTAGCCTGAAGCCTTTGACGGGAGGTGAGACAGCTAAAGAGGCAGAGGATTGGCTTGAGAGGATGGAGCAGTGTTTCCAGGAGTTCCGTTGTACAGCCGAGGATAGGATGGAGATTCTTGCCTTCATGCTTGAGGGACGAGCAAGGAAGTGGTGGAGATCTACTTCCGCAGCATTCATAGCAGCTAGAGGAGCAGCCACATGGGCTGAGTTATGTACTGCTTATCAGAGGTTGTATTTTCCTCCAGCTCTTCGTCAGGCGAAAGCCAGTGAGTTGCTGAGTTTGCAACAGGGGACGATGACGATCGAGGAGTACCAACAGAAGTTCTTTGATCTGCTACCTTTTTTTCCTCATGTTGCTGATAGTTCTATGGCGAAGTTTGACCATTTCCTTTAGGGTTTGAACCCTGATATTCATCGGATGGTTGTTGTGGGCGGCGATGGGACTTATGAGGATTTGGTGGACCGTTGTCGCCTGGCTGAGGACAGTATTCGGAGGAATGAGGGACTTTACTCTTCTTCTTCCAGTTCAGCGAGTGCCAGTGCTTTGGGCCCTAGGGGATAGTCTTTCAAGAAGCCAGGAGGTACTTCTTCTTCTTTCTCTGGATCTGGTGGAGTGCATAACTTTGGCGGTCGGAGCCCGAACCGTTGTCGTCAGTGCAAACGCAGACATCCACCAGGGCAATGTGGTCGATCGACCAGTGCATGTTTCCAGTGTGGCCAGGAGGGTCAGATGAAGAGGGATTGTCCGATGCTGATTGGGGCAGCGAGTGGTTCCGAAGGTTCACAGGCATCTGTTCAGCCACCTCAGTACCAGCAGCCACCTTTCCAGCAGCAGTTTTCGCAGCAGCGCCAGCAGCCACAGCAGTCTCAGCGACAGCCTACTCAGACTCCTTCTCGGGGTCATTCTTCTTTGAGGTCACGTGCCCAGGGTCAGGTCTTTGCGCTTAACCAGGAGCAGGCAGAGGCTGACAGTGATCGGATGATTGCAGGTATCTGTAGTTTATGTGGTTTTCCTGCATATGTTTTAATTGATACCGGTGCATCGCATTCTTTCGTATCAGCACGATTTGCTAAGTATAAGTTGTCATATATTCCTCTAGACGTGTTATTAGTGGTTTCTACTCCTATGGGTAGCGAGGTTTTAGCCAAGCGTCTAGTTGTGGATTGTGTTTTGGATTTTGAGGGGCATCAGCTTAGTGCTAACCTGATGATTCTAGCGATGGAGGATTTCGATTGCATCATTGGGATAGATCTATTGACTACCTACCGAGCGATAGTGGATTGCTATCAGAGGTTTGTTCAGTTTCGACCAGAGGATGACGAGTCATGGTATTTCTATGGTGAGGGAGCACGACCTCCGATGCCAGTAGTTTCTGCTCCGAAGGCCCGACGTGCTTTAGAGTCTGGCGGGGAAGGCTACCTTATCTATGCCATTGACACATCCTTGGGAGAGCCAGATATCCAAGAGATACCAGTGGTTCGTGAATTTCCAGATGTATTTCCGGAGGAGATACCAGTGAGGGAGATCGCGTTTGGCATCGAGTTACTGCCAGGGACCGCGCCGATTTCCAGAACTCCTTATCGTTTGGCACCGTCAGAGATGAAAGAACTGCAAAAGCAATTACAAGATCTTCTTGATAAGGGTTATATTCGACCTAGTGTTTCGCCGTGGGGAGCCCCAGTGTTGTTTGTCAAGAAGAAGGATGGTTCAATGTGGTTGTGTATTGATTACCGTCAGTTGAATCAAGCGACAGTGAAGAATAAGTATCCTCTTCCGCAGATAGATGATCTTTTTGATCAGTTACAGGGTACTTATGTCTATTCGAAGATTGATCTTCGGTCTAGGTATCATCAGTTGCGAGTTCGGCAGGAGGATGTTCCTAAGACAGCATTTCATACACGGTATGGACACTATGAGTTTCTAGTGATGCCGTTTGGTCTAACGAATGCTCCAGCTATTTTTATGGATCTGGTGAACAGAGTTTTCCGCGATTTTCTGGATAAGTTCGTGGTAGTGTTCATCGATGATATTTTGGTGTATTCTCGCAGCATGGATGAGCATGCCTATCATCTCTACACTGTACTGCAGGTCTTGAGAGAGAGACAGTTGTACGCGAAGTTGAGTAAGTGTGACTTCTGGATTGACCGAGTTGTGTTCCTTTGTCATGTCATTTCTCAGGAGGGCGTATCTATTGACCCTAGCAAGACAGAGGCTATTCTGAATTGGTCGCGTCCGACTACAGCTTCTGAGATTCATAGTTTCCTTGGTTTAGCAGGATACTACCGACGTTTTGTGGAGAACTTCTCTCAGATAGCTAAGCCTTTGACTCAGTTGACGAAGAAAGATGTTTCTTTCGTGTGGTCTAATGCTTGTGAAGACAGTTTTCGTGATTTGAGACGTCATTTGACGACAGCTCGAGTTCTTGCTTTGCCATCTGGATCAGGTGTTTTTGTAGTCTTCACTGATGCTTCTCTCCAGGGTTTGGGGTGCGTGTTGACTCAGAATGGCCACGTGATTGCGTATGCTTCTAGACAGCTGAAGACTCACGAGGAGAACTATCCCGTTCATGATCTAGAGCTTGCAGCCATTGTCTTTGCTTTGAAGATATGGCGTCACTATTTGTACGGAGAACGATTTTAGATCTTCACCGATCATAAGAGTTTGAAGTATCTGTTCACTCAAGCTGAGTTGAACATGCGGCAGCATCGTTGGATGGATCTGTTGAAATATTATGACTGTGAGATTAAGTACCATCCAGGTTCTTCTAACCCCGTTGCTGATGCGCTTTGTCGCAAGGTTTATGTGAGTTCCCTTCGTACCATTTCAGTTTCGAAGGCAGTAGAGGAGTGTTGTTCTTTGGGATTCACATTCCGTCATAAGAAAGAACAGCAAGGGATTCGTGTTTCTTCTGTGCTTGCAGAGCCAGCGTTGTATCGACGAATCCGTGAAGCTCAGAGTTCTGATCTGAAGACGCAGAAGTTGTCCCGTCTGGCTGAGGGTGATAATACTTCTGGTTTTCATCTGCAGGGAGACGGTTTGTTGTGTCTTTCTGGTCGAGTAGTTGTACCCGAGGATTCTACTTTGAGGGATGAGATCTTATCGCAAGATCACCGCAGTCAATTTTCTGTACATCCAGGCAGTATGAATATGTATAAGGATCTTCGCACTAGATTTTGGTGGAAAGGGATGAAGCGCAGCGTTTATCAATTTGTGTCCCGATGCCTTGTGTGTCAGCAGGTCAAGGCAGAGTTTAGACGACCCAGAGGGTTACTTCACAGCTTAGAGATTCCTGAGTGGAAGTGGGAGCATGTGACGATGGATTTTGTTACCCAATTGCCTATGTTTTCCAGGAATTGTGATGCTATTTGGGTTGTCGTGTACCGGTTGTCGAAGTCAGTGCATTTTCTTCCCTATAACCGCGATTATACCTTTGATGGGATGGCGCAATTGTATGTGCGGGAGATTGTTCGATTGCATGGGATTCCGTTGAGCATTGTCAGCGATAGAGATCCGAGATTCATCTCGAGATTTTGGGGTAGTTTCTAGCGAGCCCTTGGTACTACTTTGAGCCTGAGTACGGCTTATCATCCAGAGACGGATGGACAATCCGAGCGTACTATTCGCACTTTAGAGGATATGCTTCGCGCGGCGGTGATGGATTTTGGCCCAGCATGGCATGATCATTTACCCTTGGTGGAGTTCGCTTATAACAATAGTTTCCATCGCAGCATTGGCATGGCACCATTTGAGGCTCTTTATGGACGTTGTTGTCGCACACCTTTGTTTTGGGACGAGGTTGGCGAGCGTCAGGTTGAGGGACCTCAGATGATTCAGCAGATGACTAATGCAGTGGAGTTGATCCGACGCATGATTAAGGCAGCCCAGGATCGACAAGCTAGCTATGCGAACACTCACCGGAGATCATTACACTTCGAGGTGGGAGAGCATGTGTTCTTGCGTGTGTCACCTTTCCGAAAAGTGATGAGATTTGGTCGCAAGGGTAAACTGTCACCGAGATTTATTGGTCCTTTCGAGATTCTCGAGAAGGTTGGGGATATTGTAAGAGTGGGTGCCCAGTGAGCCAACTGTGTGGCTATGGGCTTTGTTGACTCTTTGTATAAACAATCTTTTGTTTAATATTATTTACACTTTTATGGCAATGACTTTATATTACTTCATATTGTTATATTGTGATATACTATTGTTGTTTTGATAAAGACCTTGAATATACTATAGTGTATGTAAGATGTGGTAGAACATGGAGATGTCTATCATGAAATACATCTTATAGTCACTGTATATTCTAAAACCGTTCCTAGTCGATTGAGCCGTCCGAAAATAAGGATAAGGATCGCTCGAGTTTGAGACTAGCATTTGCGATGCGGAGTACCACGTTTCATTGGTAGGGAACATGGAGATGTTCGAAGCATGCAAATGGATTTTTCATAGGATGAATAATCGAACTACCCTATCCGGACTTTCCAAGTGGTTATCACTTATCGAGTGGAAAAAGTCCGCGGTTTTGGTTGTACACCATTAGTCCTTACGACTTGAAACATCATGGAGACTCTATATGCTAGTACTGTGCTTTGACTCGTTTACCGACTCTGAGGGGGTCATCAGGTGTCGAGATTGGGTACAGTTACGACACATATAGGAGTCAATGCATTGTTGTCAAGGATTCACCACATACTTGCGAGTGTGGATATCCTATGCGATCTGAGGAGATATTAGTGTGACAAATCTCTGGCCAGAGTACTTGATGTGATTTAAGAAATGGTTTCTTAGTAGCACATGCGATGTCACTAATTTGATCTTCAAGATGCATTGCATAGTTATCGAATCTTGAGCGACTCTCGATATACCAATGGTTGTTGATTCGATCGGGATATATGGATGAAGGGACCGTACTGTACGTTAACCAAAATCTACTGGTTCTTGTAGGCACTATCAGTGATACCTAGGGAATCATGGGGCGATGTTGCTAGGCGCTTTACCATGATTCGTTGGGCAAGTCGGAAAGTGTTGTTCCGAGTCACAAGGAGTTGTGAGCCCACGGCTAGCTGTATCCCTGAACCATTGAGGGTCACACAGTGTAATGGAGTTTTAATCCCCGTTGAGATAGTTAAATTTAAAGAGTTAAATTTAATGAACTAAGGAGTTGGACTTCTTAAATAAGAGTAAGGGAGTAGGATTTCCTAAAATGACATAGGGATGGACATTTTTGGAAACCACTGAATTCGGATTCAGGAAAATTTATTTTGACTTTAAAACGTGCAGAAATGGTTTCTGTGCACATTGGTGAAATCGTTTCATCAATCGGAGTCACGATGAATTTTATATTAATTTCTGAACGAGCGGGCTTTGCTTGTCGGGCCCCAGCTTATGACTAATGGGCCCTAAGGTGTTAGTGGCCTGCATTATAAATAAGTTATTTCAGTACAGAAATTACAGACAACAGGTCATTATTTTGAGAGACAAAATTCGAAAAACCCTAGCCCCTATTCTCTCACAATTCGGCCGAACCCTCCCTACCTCTGCCCGAGATTTTCCGGTCTGTGATTTTGAATCGCAGTAAGGAATAACGAATCAAATTCGTGTATTCTCTTCGCAGAAAACTTCTGATAGATTTTCTAGTGCAATCTATCAGAGGGATTAAACCTCTGTTCGTGGACCTGATTGAAGGCGTTCATCGGTTCCAGGGAGAGACAACAAGAGCAGAATTGTTCTGTTGGTGTCCATTAATCTCGTTGCGAGATTTGAGGTAAAATTTATTTAATTGTTATTTAAATTTTACACACACGTAATTCAATCGATGAACGGTTGATACCCATACCATGGAAACGTTCCATGAAAAATTTTTAAACTTCCGCTGCACCGGGTATCAATCGTAATTGGTCTGGGAACTCGCCAGTTTTCCAACAGTGGTATCAGAGCCAGGTTGCTCAGATCAATCGATTGAATTAATCAATTGTACAAAAATTTTTGAGTCTCGGTTTATGAAACAAAATAAATATTTTTAATAAAAAAAAAAATTTTTTTTTTTCGGGGCAAAACCCGGGCAGCGATTGGATCGCTGCCCGGTGGGGCAGCAATTGTTGCTGCCCCGGGCGGCGCACGGCGCCGCCCAAAGGGGGCGCACAGCGCCGCCCAAGGCGGCGACCGTCGCCGCCCAGGGCGGCGCACGGCGCCGCCCAGGGCAGCGCTGTGCGCTGCCCAGCGCAGCGCTGGGCGCTGCGCAGGGCAGCGCTCGGCGCTGCCCAGGGGCGGCGCTCGGCGCCGCCCAGGGCAGCGCACGGCGCCGCCCAGGGGCGGCGCCAGGCGCTGCCCTAAGGGGGCAGCCGGGCTGCCCCCGGCCCGCGCCCCGGGTGCGGGCCGACCCGGGAGTGTCCCGGGTGGCCCGCGGGAAAAATTAATTTTTAATTTTTTATTAATTTTAATATTTAAAAATTTTATTTTTGGTCCGGTCAAAAATTGTTTTTGATTGGTTCACGAGATTTCGGATCGAATTGTTCGAGTCCGTAAATTTTAAAATTGATTTTGGATAAATTTGAATTTTTGGAAAATTTTAATATTTTATCCGTAAATTGAATTTTGAAATCAATTATTTTGGTACAATTGATGATAAGATATGATCTTATGATATATTAGATAAAATATGATTTTATTTGTAAAATTGGATTTTATAGATAAAATATGATTTTATTTGATATGGAGATAAAATATGATTTTATATGTGAAATGTGATTTTATATATAAAATATGATTTTATCTTGTTTAAATTTGAATTGCCACAGCATGTTATCCAATAAATTAATTTTGAATTAAATGTTATTGGATAAGGATGATCGATTGCCATGACCAATTTTGTAGGTGTATGTTAGGAATTTACATTTTGTTTTTATTGTTGTTGGTTTTATTAATGGGCCTGGTTTATGGCCCGATATGAATGTCATATGTAATAAAAGTGGGCTTGGTTTATAGCCCGTTCCCACCCCCTAAAAATGTATCCCCTACTTGTCATTGTTATTTAATTGTAAATACATTAGATTTAGTGGGAGATCAAGATTTGAAGATGGTGGGCCCAGCAGACAATGAAGACTGAAGAAATGTAAATTGGAAGCATATGTAATAGGATTG
Organism: Henckelia pumila; assembly: GCF_033568475.1. NCBI lineage: Eukaryota > Viridiplantae > Streptophyta > Magnoliopsida > Lamiales > Gesneriaceae > Henckelia > Henckelia pumila. The sequence continues at coordinate 18,940,978 of NC_133123.1, read as the reverse complement.
CATTTGCATACTGCATATAACCTAGGATTGGACTAAGACCCGTGATTGGCAACCACGGATCAATTAGAAATGGAATCGATCATCCTATATAATATGTGATATTATGATTGTATGCATGTTTAGACATAAATTGCGTGAATCCGGCAATGCATGCAATAAATTAAAAATGATGAGACAAATATTTTTTATAAATAAAATCCCTCATTTTAAATATGATTTAAAATTTATATCAAGATAAATAAAGGAAATTTAAATATTGTTTAAATGTTCCTACCTTCCATCAACGGTCAATGTATGTGATGCTACCCGCGGATACGGTCCGGCTCATATTATTGGGGGGGCCCGTCCGTCGGAAAGCTGTACATTGGATCGACAAATGTTGTAAGTTGGGTGGAACTCCCATGGGATCGGCTCATATTATTGGGGGATCCACATGGCGACCGTCCATCACAACTTAATATTGATGGGTCATCTTGACATGTCACTTTAAACGGCGTCATATTATTGGGCCCTTATTGGACATGAGGTAAACACATGGGGGTTGCTTTGGAAGCAATTGGGCTCTACCTTTTGAGAATTATGGTTGGCTGATATTATTCGGGACCATAAGTTTGTCAAATGGACTCCATGTTCTCACTAAGGAAAAAGTTTCCCGTTTTCACTAGAGGGTGGTGAAATCGTTAAAATAGTGGGAGTGAGATTCATAAAATTAAATTCGCCTATTTTATGTCTTAGTAAATTGTTAAACAATCATTGATATATGTCTGTTTTTCCTTTTCAGTATTTCATACAATGAATTCGCGAAATCCTTTATTCTCGATCCTCGAACAAAACAAGCTGACTGGCGCCAACTATACGGAATGGTTCCGGAAGTTGAAGATTGTCTTAACTTCGGAGAAAATGCTCTACGTGTTAGAGAAAGCACCTCCGAAGGAAGCACCAGCTGACATAAGTCCGGAGGAATTGGCCAAACTTGATGCATGGTGTGACCATGACATCAAGACCAAATGCTATATGCAAGCCTCGATGTCTGATGAACTCCAGAGGCGATTTGAGGACACGGTGAATGCTGCTGACATTCACACGCAACTCAAGGAACTTTTTGGGGCTCAGTCGAGGGCTGAAAGGTTCTCTACTGTTAAGGAGTTGATGACGTGCCGCATGCGTGAAGGGACTTCGGTCCGTGATCATGGGGTACGAGTGATTTGGCTCATACAGAAGTTAGCGACCCTTGATTTGGTGTTGGAGCATGAACTCAATGTGGACTTGCTGCTTCTATCTCTTCCTTCTTCATTTGATGGATTCGTGATAAATTTTAATATGAACAAGATAGAGGCCACCCTTGAAGAGATGGTCAATATGCTCGTTACATATGAATCCACACTTAAGAAGGATAAGCCAGCTTTCTTGGTGGGCTCCTCATCTTCTGCTAAGAAGGGGCCAAGTATGAAGGGCAAGAAACGTTCTGCCCCACCCAAGAAAGTGGAACCCGAGAAGAAGCAAAAGACAAAGGCTTCAAACGATGGAAAATCCAAGGATGTTTGCCATTACTGCAAGAAGCCGGGTCATTGGAAGCGCAACTGCAAGGAGTATCTTGGGCAGTTAGGAACTGCAAAGGGTATGTTCTATATCGAAATAAACATGTCACTTAATACAACTTCTTGGGTATTGGATACCGGATGTGGATCTCACATTTGCAATGATTTGCAGGTGATGACAAGAAGTCGCAGGCTTAGAATGGGTGAGACCCAGCTGAGGCTCGGGAATGGTTCCAGAGTTGAAGCTACGGCCATTGGAGATGTTTGTTTGATTTTGCAGAATGGTTTTAAATTATTGTTGAGAGATGTTTTATTTGTGCCAGATTTAATTAAAAACATTATTTCTATTTCTATGCTTGATAGAGATGGTTATTCTTGTAATTTTGTGAATGGGATTTGCAGCATTTACAAGAATGAATGTTTAATTGGAAATGGACAACTTGAAAACGATCTATACAATTTAAAACTAAAAGACGTTCCAGTAAATTGTATTGACAAACCGGCGACAACAAACAAAAGGAAAATCGATAGTCAAAACCCGGCAAACCTTTGGCACGCTAGACTAGGTCATATTTCCTCAAGGAGGATGAACAAGCTAGTGGGAGAGGGCATGTTTGATATGTCTGATATTAACTCTCTACCTACTTGTGAATCCTGCCTAAAGGGAAAATGACTAAATCTCCTTTTAAGGGGAAGCCTGAACGTAGTCAAAATCTGTTGGATTTGATCCATACAGATGTTTGTGGTCCATTTAGAGTAGGGACTCAACATGGCCACACCTACTTCATTACCTTTACTGATGATTATTCTAGGTATGGGTATTTATATTTAATGAAATATAAGTCTGAAGCATTTGAAAAGTTCAAAGAATTCAAGGCTGAAGTAGAAAACAAGCTAGGTAAAAGTATTAAAGCACTTCGATCGGATCGAGGTGGAGAATACTTGAGTACCGAGTTTTTGGACTATCTAAAAGAGAATGGGATTCTCTCTCAGTGGACTCCTCCTATGACACCACAGCTTAATGGTGTATCGGAGCGTCGTAATCGAACTTTGTTGGACATGGTTCGATCCATGATGAGCTTCACTGAGCTTCCACCTTCGTTTTGGGGCTATGCGCTTGAAACGTCGGTATTGTTGTTGAATAACGTCCACACTAAAGCAGTGGACAAAACACCATACGAGTTATGGAATGGCAAAGCTCCTAAGTATTCGTACTTGAGGATTTGGGGATGTCCTGCTTACGTGAAGCGGACAGTGGGAGATAAGTTGGATAGTCGATCCAGCTTGTGTTATTTTGTGGGGTATCCGAAGAATTCAATCGGATATTATTTCTATTATCCTGCTGAAACAAAGGTGTTTGTTTCACGGAATGCCACCTTCTTGGAGAAGGAGTTCTTATTGGATAAGAAAGGCGAGATGATGGAACTCGAAGAAGTTCGAGAAGAACCCGAAATACAAAATAACGATCCCACACCTCAGGAACCATTGCTGGACACGCCTGCACCTAGAAGATCCGAAAGGACTTCTAGACCTCCAGTTCGATATGGTCTTCTTCTTGAAGAGGGTCAAGATGAACCCGACATTGGATGTGATCCAAGAAGCTTCAAGGAAGCAATTTCTGATGCGGATTCGAATTTATGGCTTGAAGCTATGCAGTCAGAATTGGATTCGATGCATACTAACCAAGTCTGGTCTTTAGTGGATCCTCCCGATGGAATTGTTCCAATAGGGTGTAAATGGATCTACAAAAGAAAGCTTGGGCCTGATGGTAAGGTATTGACCTACAAGGCGCGATTGGTGGCGAAAGGTTATACTCAAAGGCAAGGAGTTGACTATGACGAAACCTTTTCACCAGTTGCAATGTTCAAGTCCATAAGAATCCTTATTGCCATAGCTGCATGGTATGACTATGAGATATGGCAAATGGATGTGAAGACTGCTTTTCTTAATGGAGACATTAAGGAAGAAATCTATATGAAGCAGCCTGAGGGGTACACATCCATGGGAAGCGAGCATAAGGTATGCAAGCTTCAGAGATCAATTTATGGTCTAAAACAAGCATCAAGAAGTTGGAACCAGAAATTTGATGAAACAATAAAAGATTTTGGTTTCATCAAGAACCCGGAGGAACCTTGCGTGTACAAGAAAGTAGTTAAGGATGCGGTGACATTCTTAGTACTTTATGTTGATGACATCCTACTCATTGGGAATGATGTAGGGATGTTGCAGTCAACAAAGATATGGTTATCAGGTAGATTTTCGATGAAGGATTTGGGTGAGGCATCCTACATTCTTGGGATACAGATCTATAGGGATAGATCTAAGAGAATGATAGGACTCACTCAATCAACCTACATCGATACCATATTGAAACGGTTTTCAATGGATGGGTCCAAGAGAGGACATCTACCCATGTGTCATGGAGTTTCTCTATCCAAGTCTATGTGTCCCAAGACTGATGCAGAGATAGAGAATATGACACATGTACCATATGCGTCAGCTATAGGTAGTATCATGTATGGGATGATATCTACCAGACCGGATGTAGCATTTGCTCTGAGTGTCACGAGCAGATATCAGTCTAATCCTGGTCAGATGCATTGGAAAGCCGTGAAGGACATTCTTAAGTACTTGCGAAGGACTAAGAATATGTTCATGGTTTATGGAGGACGAGAACTCAAACTGGAAGGCTATACCGACTCTAGCTTCCAAAGTGATGTGGATGACTCGAAGTCAACCTCTGGATTTGTGTTCATGCTCAATGGTGGTGCTGTCTCTTGGAAGAGTTCCAAGCAGGACACCACAGCGGATTCCACCACTGAGGCTGAATACATTGCAGCATCAGCTGCTGCTAAAGAGGCCGTTTGGATGAGGAATTTCGTCCAAGAGTTGGGCGTCATTCCTGAATTTGTTGGTCCAGTCCCGGTGTACTGCGACAACACGGGTGCCGTTGCTCAAGAAAAGGAACCAAGGTCTCATCAAAGATCCAAACACATACTGAGGAAATACCACATAATCCGGGAGATTGTGGAAAGAGGAGACATCAGTGTCGAACGAGTGGCCTCTGCAGACAATATCGCTGATCCACTTACTAAGCCTTTGCCAGGACCATTGTTTGACAAACATCGCGAAGCAATGGGTCTACGTAGTATGACTAGTTGGCTATAGGGCAAGTGGGAGATTGTAAGAGTGGGTGCCCAGTGAGCCAACTGTGTGGCTATGGGCTTTGTTGACTCTTTGTATAAACAATCTTTTGTTTAATATTATTTACACTTTTATGGCAATGACTTTATATTACTTCATATTGTTATATTGTGATATACTATTGTTGTTTTGATAAAGACCTTGAATATACTATAGTGTATGTAAGATGTGGTAGAACATGGAGATGTCTATCATGAAATACATCTTATAGTCACTGTATATTCTAAAACCGTTCCTAGTCGATTGAGCCGTCCGAAAATAAGGATAAGGATCGCTCGAGTTTGAGACTAGCATTTGCGATGCGGAGTACCACGTTTCATTGGTAGGGAACATGGAGATGTTCGAAGCATGCAAATGGATTTTTCATAGGATGAATAATCGAACTACCCTATCCGGACTTTCCAAGTGGTTATCACTTATCGAGTGGAAAAAGTCCGCGGTTTTGGTTGTACACCATTAGTCCTTACGACTTGAAACATCATGGAGACTCTATATGCTAGTACTGTGCTTTGACTCGTTTACCGACTCTGAGGGGGTCATCAGGTGTCGAGATTGGGTACAGTTACGACACATATAGGAGTCAATGCATTGTTGTCAAGGATTCACCACATACTTGCGAGTGTGGATATCCTATGCGATCTGAGGAGATATTAGTGTGACAAATCTCTGGCCAGAGTACTTGATGTGATTTAAGAAATGGTTTCTTAGTAGCACATGCGATGTCACTAATTTGATCTTCAAGATGCATTGCATAGTTATCGAATCTTGAGCGACTCTCGATATACCAATGGTTGTTGATTCGATCGGGATATATGGATGAAGGGACCGTACTGTACGTTAACCAAAATCTACTGGTTCTTGTAGGCACTATCAGTGATACCTAGGGAATCATGGGGCGATGTTGCTAGGCGCTTTACCATGATTCGTTGGGCAAGTCGGAAAGTGTTGTTCCGAGTCACAAGGAGTTGTGAGCCCACGGCTAGCTGTATCCCTGAACCATTGAGGGTCACACAGTGTAATGGAGTTTTAATCCCCGTTGAGATAGTTAAATTTAAAGAGTTAAATTTAATGAACTAAGGAGTTGGACTTCTTAAATAAGAGTAAGGGAGTAGGATTTCCTAAAATGACATAGGGATGGACATTTTTGGAAACCACTGAATTCGGATTCAGGAAAATTTATTTTGACTTTAAAACGTGCAGAAATGGTTTCTGTGCACATTGGTGAAATCGTTTCATCAATCGGAGTCACGATGAATTTTATATTAATTTCTGAACGAGCGGGCTTTGCTTGTCGGGCCCCAGCTTATGACTAATGGGCCCTAAGGTGTTAGTGGCCTGCATTATAAATAAGTTATTTCAGTACAGAAATTACAGACAACAGGTCATTATTTTGAGAGACAAAATTCGAAAAACCCTAGCCCCTATTCTCTCACAATTCGGCCGAACCCTCCCTACCTCTGCCCGAGATTTTCCGGTCTGTGATTTTGAATCGCAGTAAGGAATAACGAATCAAATTCGTGTATTCTCTTCGCAGAAAACTTCTGATAGATTTTCTAGTGCAATCTATCAGAGGGATTAAACCTCTGTTCGTGGACCTGATTGAAGGCGTTCATCGGTTCCAGGGAGAGACAACAAGAGCAGAATTGTTCTGTTGGTGTCCATTAATCTCGTTGCGAGATTTGAGGTAAAATTTATTTAATTGTTATTTAAATTTTACACACACGTAATTCAATCGATGAACGGTTGATACCCATACCATGGAAACGTTCCATGAAAAATTTTTAAACTTCCGCTGCACCGGGTATCAATCGTAATTGGTCTGGGAACTCGCCAGTTTTCCAACAGATGTGGCTTATCATTTGGCCTTGCCACCCGATCTTTCTGAGATTCACGATGTGTTCCACGTGTCCTTGTTGAGGCAGTATGTAGCGGACGAGTCGCATATTTTGCGTCCGGCCGAGGTAAAGGTAGATCGGGATCTATCATATGTGGAGAAACCCCTGCGGATTCTAGATAGGAAGGACAAGGTACTTCTTAACAAGCGTATACCGTTGGTGATGATACAGTGGCAGAGCAAAGGTACAGAGGAAGCTACTTGGGAGTTGGAGAATCGGATGTTAGCCGAGCACCCCGAGTTATTTTGAGATTTTGTACTTCTTTGTATCGAGTTTGTACTTGTTCAGTTGTAATGAATAATATTCGTGTTTAATCCTGTACTTTTTCTCTGACTTTAATTTCGAGGACGAAATTTCTTAAGTGGGGGAGAATGTAGTAACCCGTATCCAAAATTAATGATTAATAGGTAATTAATCAAGTGATCATGTTTAAATTTAATAAAACATGATTAAAGAAATTCCAAATGGATTAACGGAGCCCGAAAATAGATCCAGGATACTCGAAAATGGTGGGCATGGCTCGGGAGGTTCGGACGCTCAGAACTGGTGTTCGGAGGACCCGAGCGTGATCGGAGTCAGGATCGGAGGCCCGAGGAGTTCGGAGGATCCGAAGAGGGGTTCGGAGGATCCGAAGAGGATCGGAGGCTCCGTCGGTGGAATCGGAGGACCAGAACAGGGTTAGGGCTTACATCATCAATTATGTCAGCAAGGTTACGTCATGGCTGACGTCACTGATGGGATCTCAGAGGATCCGAAGTCATGATCGGAGGATCTGAACCAGTTCGGAGGGCCCGAAGCCGAGTTCGGACGGCCCGAACGCCGTCTATAAATAGAGGAGTCGAGGATCATTTGTGACTCGCTCATTTCCTCTCTTCTCTCTCAATTCTTAGGCCTTCTAACTCAGATATAGGGAGATATAGGCATCCTACGGGAAATCCGGAAGTGGCTTAGTGATCTAGACGTCGTCGCGGAGCTGTGGCCTAGTTTTGAGGCTATCAACAGCAAAGGGCTAACGATGGACGAAGGTATAGCTTTGGCATCCTAAAAATATTTAGGAGTATGCGTTAGCTTAGTTAAGGCTTTTAGAGCTTTATTGTTGATGCATGGATATGTGCATTGTAGTAGCAGTAGACTGGACTAGTAGGCTTGGAGTCTAGACCAGCGGAGCTAGGTTTGACCAGCAGTGATAGAGGTACGTAAGTACTGACCGAGATAGCCGGCATGATATATTTGCATGTATGTTGCATGAGTATGTGCTATATGTCTTATCATGTTTTAGCATGTTTTACCGTCTTAGCGCATACATGATTTTACGTGTGACTGCATCCGAAGAGATGTGAGTCATTGACAGTCTCCATAGGGAACAGTGATCTCATATTGGACTCGAGTCAGGTATGACAGTTTCCATACAGGACTTGTATCCTATTTTGGATTCGGGTCAGGATGGGGTTGGCTCAGCCCTGATATAGAATATACGAGTACCCCGCGGAGTCGCTCTCTAGCCGATACTGTATATTCCCGGCGCCATGAGCAAGTGTTTTCACTTGAGTTTTAAATCATATTGTGTGAGCATATTTGTATTTATATCATTGCTTTCGTATTGAGCGTTCTATCTCACGCCCCTGTGTTTGGGTATCGTGGTGTACCTTGTGGCGGGGCAGGTTTGAGGCTGGACGGTCCAGACGGCTCTCAGCAGAATTGAGTTTGGGAGAGTACGAGGTTGTAGAGGGTAGGGATTTGTTTACCCTGAACCTTCGATTTGGTTGTATAAATATTTATACACGATTGTTATCGTCGGTTGTATTCTGCCGATTGGATTTGTTGTATTTTAATTATCCGCTCCTTACGCTTTAAGTTTTAATTGCATGCACTTTTATCGTAACTCTGATTAGTTAGTGGATCCGGGTTGGGTCGCTACACAAACGCTTTCACAGAGGTGATTGCCCGTCACTGGCTAATCCTGAGCACACCTTTGGTGATGACTCTGATGATGGAGATTGTGAACTCATGGCCCGGAAGAATACCACTAATACTACTATTTCATCGGCCTCGCCCACTGGACCTGCTTCTGAAAGCAATGATTCCATTACTTTTGAAGATGCTCCTCCTGCTGTTACCCTCAATAAACCAGTGCAAGAGGATATCTCTTTTTCTGATGAAGATGATATATCCTTGGCTCAAATCTTGGAAAGCCTGAAGAAAGTGAAGTCCACTACCTTTGAACCCACCTTTCTTTGCTCATTTCTCCGATTATAAGCCCAATGCTGAGATGATAAAGGAATTTGTTGCTGGGAGAGAAAAACCATCGGATAGCTCTTCCACATCCACTTTTGGAGATGATGGCTCTACTGATGTAAGTGAAGATATCAGTGAAGAAGAGTCTGATAAAGACTCTAGTGATGATGAGGACACTACACCGATAGATAAACGAGAGCATTTTGCTATTGATGCTGGTGTTGCAGCTGATGTTGCCAACATCATAGGAAAAAGTACTGCAGATGATGGGTATGATGTGAATGCTGCTTATTCGCTTATGTTTTATTTTGCTGATTTTGTTGCAGTGTGGCCCCTTTATGTACACCGAGGGCTATTGGATGAAAATAACATAGATGTGGATGCCTACAGCAGGTTTAATCTCATTGTATTTTTGAAGCTTAGGAAGCTTTATTCAACTGTTGTTGCTGTGATGCCTTACTGAAAGAAGGCGGTTCTGGAATTTTATGCTAATCTCACTGCAAGTATTGAAGATCCAGAATCTGTCAAGTATGGACTTGTGTTTCTTTGAGGAAGACTGTTCGAATTTACTCCTGCCCTTATCAACTCTCTATATGCTACCCCGGATGTGGAAGAAGGGCACCACCCCGACATACATGAAGTGATCTTCGTGCTCACTAGTGGTATGGTCACAAAATTTACTGAGCATTTTTCTGTAGCAAAGCTCACATAATTTTACTCAGTCCTGAATTGGACGCCTTCAACAAACTCTACAGTGGTAACTAGGACATAGGCGTTTATCTTATTTGCTATAGGAACTCGGAGTTCTTTTAATGTTGGGAAGCTAGTGTTTTGGAGAATTCTCCAGTTTGCTGATGAAGGATTTAAGTCCACAAAGCTTCCCTTCTCATCCTTGATTTATGGACTTTTGGAGTCTCAAGGGTTCATCCGAAACATTATTGAAGAACTGAGGAACATCTTGATACCCTGAAGATTGCAGTTGTGCTACTCAAAAGGGAATCACATACTTGATCTGCCATGGACTGACACTGCTTCTGCTGATGTTGATGATGTTGTGCCCGATGTTGCCGATACGGGCGATAACACTGAACATACTGAGCCTCAATCCTCTACTATGGAGTTCTCTCTCAACACTATTCAGACACTGATGGCCCATGCCAAAAAGAAAATTGTCCAAGCCCAGAAAAACTTGGCTCTTTATAGTGATCTGTTAGCTGATTGTAGGTTGAGACTTGACATTTCTGGCCAAAAAGAGGCAGAGAGTGCACAAGATGAAGCTGGTCCATCTGGGACTAATGAAGATGATGAGGAAGCTGAAGATCAAGATGCTCAGGATGGCTTTGATAGTTATCAATTTTAGATTGATTAGTGTCACCCCCATTTTTTCTTTCTTCTCTCATCTTCGCTTTGTTTTTTATGATTAATATATCTATTTTTGTTTTGCTCTAGTTTTGTGCTTTAATTATTACATTATGCTCTAACTAGACCAACCCTTATGCCCCACTTATGATCTAATCCATGAATAATAGAATCCCTAAGTATCAATGTCCATGTTATCCATCGTGTTGCCAACACGAGGGGCAACACCTTCAGGGGGAGACTTACTAATTAAGGGGAATAAATGTTTTAAACTCAGGGGAGTTTATGTTTAAAATTGTTTGTGTTAGTTTTGTCCAAAAAGTCAAAAAAGGGAGATTGAAAAGAATTTTAATTCCTTAAAATATCTTACCTTTGGTTTGAATAGATTATGATAGATTTTGCCTTATAGACAATTAAAATATAGCGTAAATATTCTATGATTACGATATTGAATACGATATATATTTACCTTGATAAAATTATATCTTGATAGGGGATATAAGTAATTTATGTTTATAAAATATTGTCAAGATATGATTCGATATGCATGATAGAGTTTTATCTATACTTAACATTGTTTTCTTATTCATGTAGGACTCTATCTATGGAAATCCATCTATCCTTGGACTCAATACTATAAAGAGGATTTTTGCGCACAAAAAATTTAGAGCTTCAGATGTACGTTCATAGTGCATCCATTGAAGAATTATGTTCGAGAATTTGAAGGTTTTTGGAGCCAGTTTTTGTAGTCAATGTTACTAGTGTTCCCGTGTTACCGTTGGTGTTGAAGACATTGGAGACAACATTTAGTGCATAGTGTTGATCGAGTAGTTTATTGTGTCTTCGTGTTTAGGCTTACGGGAGTTGCATCTGATTTGTTTTATACTCAGATTATTTAGGATGCAAGTTTGATTTTTCAACTTGTTGAAAAATTTAGGATTTACTGCTTTTTATAAAATCACTAATATTAGTTAGTAAGATTGATATACGTTTTTCTAGTGATTATTTATCCATAATAAAATTAATTACTTGTGTTATTTATTCTTATTATTTATTTTTCGCTGCATGTTGTCTCTAGTGTTGTAACACTGAGGACAACACGAACTTAAAATTAACAAACCGTGTATACAACACAATATTTCACCCTAGAAATTTATTAGCAAACGCTTGCTAAAGCTCTAACGCCTCGTTTTAAAGCAAAGTTGTTGTTGCTAGATAGAACTCACTTCTCAATTAAGGTTATTGAGCAGAATTTTTCTGTTTATTTCGAAGTACCTTTGTCTTAATTAATCTTCACTTTAGGCTTCTTATTTTAGGTCTTATGCTATTGTTCTATGTTGTATTAAAACTTGTGAGCACGATGATGGTTGAATTAATGGCATGTGATCCAAATGCAGGCAGTGGAGCATCTGACAGAAGATAACTTGCATCGATTGAGAGATTTGTTTTATCATTTGGTGTAAGTCAATTCGTTACAAAGGGACCAAATACGTGTAAATATATATCCTAAAACGCATGTCTTGCTGTTAATTTTCAAGTTCATGTCTGTTGCAATTATGCAGTTCTCCGAAATTTGAGGATCTATGCTAAATTTTATATACTGCATGATGAACTGCTGGCTTCTGCAATCTCGAGGATGAGACCTGGTAATGAGATGAACTGCTGGTTTCTGCTCCTATGTAGGTGCTTAAATGGGTCGTGTATGTTGGGATAAATATTATTTGGTTTCTCATTGTGAATGTTTGGATATACTTGTGGATACACTTATGGTTTTGTAGATATACTTGTGGATATATTTTTGAGTTGTACTTGTGTATTTGTAAATGCGTACTTGTGGATTGATGAATTTACTCGTAGATATTCGTCATTTTTGGACGGATAATTTATGAATCTAATTAATGCATTTTAAGTTTTTAGATGTATATTTTGGAATTATTGTACTTAAATTGTTGTTTAATTTTTTTGAAATGAAAAATATGTTTTTGCTTCACTACTTTATTAAATTAGTGTGGTGGAAATCAACAAATTACTTCGTTAAATTAAAATTGTGTTGCAATAAAATATGGTTATTTACTTCAATTTTAAAACTAAATGATGAAGTAATAAAATAAAAAGTACTTCGTCACAATAAACAACATGTAAAGTTATAAAGACCATTTACTTTGGCAATCAATGTAAACTGTGAAGTTGTATATCATATGTTACTTCGGCACTTTATGAAATCAACGAAGTAAAAGGCTATATTTTGCTTCGACACCGGTCTAATTCCGAACCAGTTTTTTTCTCCTTGAACCGGGCCAAAGACTTCGCTATTTTTCTGAATATGACTTCGGTTATAATGCGAAGTAAAAAGGTAGCCTATTATTTCACGTGCATCAGCCATCCACTTCGATAAATAACTACCTATTACCAGGGGCGGCCCTTGCCCTGTGCAGGCAGGGCATGTGCCCAGGAGGTGGGGCCCCAAATATTTAAAAAAAATTATTATATATAGTTAAATTATAATTATTATACATAGGGCCCATGTAATTATTTTATATTATAAATAAAAATATAAATAAAGAAAATCAAATAAAAAACTGTGGTGGTGTGGGAAATCAATTGAAATTTCCAAACTAAAACACACACACACAAATCGCAATACACGCAATTATTATAGAAAAGAAGACACTTCTTCAAAACTCACGGAGAAAATCTTACGGAGAACTCACAGAGAAAATCGAAGGTATACTTACAAATTCACACGCACCCAGTGTATTTTCCTAAATAATTTGATTTGATTTGATGTTAGATATTAATATTTATTGTTAATTTTATGTAGGGTTTGAAAACTCGAGGATCGTAGGAGTTACAAATTCGAGGATTAGAGGTATGAATTTTGAAATTTTATTTTGAAAATTGGTGATTTTCTGTGTTTGAATTTGAACTTAAATTTGATTAGCTAAATTAACTGGTTATAAATTAAATTATCATCTGGATTATGAGTTTTGATAGTTCATTGTGATTTTTGTTGGATAGTTCATATTTATGAAATACGAAAGATAGTTTCATATAGCTCAATTAAGTTGTTGAATTTGTACTTAATGTATCAGCACTTGAAGAAATATGTTGCCTAGAAAATACCCCTCTGGAAGTGCCAAAAGGAAAAAAAAGGAAACGGAAAAGAAGATTACTCGATCAATGAAAGGTTCTATGGATAAGTTTGTTTTGAAAGAAACGAATGTAGTGCAAGAAATTTTGATTGACAATTTCAATGATCAAAACGCACAAAAAAATCAATCTGAAGAACAAACAGAAGATGGTTATGTTGCAAACACTACGAGTATTGATGAAGACAAAAGAAATAATGAGTAACGTGAAAAAAAAAAATCATTCTCTGAATATATTTGATCCAAGATTTTGGGATAGTCTTGATACAAAAATGAGGGATTTACTCGTTGAAAAAGCCCAATTAGAGAGGTTAATTTTGAGTACCCTCATGATGAACTTGGTAGACATTTTTTCTCGGAGTATTATAACAGGGTGCTCCAAACAAAACAAGTCATGAAAGAAAGTGGCTAGTTTATTCAAAGGAGTTAGATAAAGTATTTTGTTTCTGTTGTAAGATTTTCAAAACACTACAATCACGAAGTCAATTAGCAGAAGAGGAATCTAGAGACTGGAAACATCTAAGCGAGAAGCTTAGAGAACACGAAAAAAGTCGTGAACATCTTGCTAATTTGAGATCTATGGTGGAGTTACAAGTGAGATTGAGAAAAAATGAAACAATTGAAAAAGAGTTGCATGAGCAGATTAAAAATGAGACACAACGTTGGAGAGGTGTTTTGACCAGAATTATAGCAGTTGTAAAATGTTTGGCTAAAAATATTCTTTCCTTCCGTGGAAAGAATGAAAATTTGGAGGATAATTCAAAAGATAATTTCCTGGGCTTGATTGAGATGATTGGCGAGTTTGATCCTATAATGCAAGAACATCTTCGGCTCATTAAAGGAAAAGAAATTCATCATCATTACCTCAGTCATAAAATTCAAAATGAGTTGATAACAAATATGTCATTAAAGGTCAAAAATGTCATTGAAAAGATTAAGAAAGCAAAGTATTATTCAGTGATACTTGATTGTACTCCTGATGCAAGTCACAAAGAACAAATGACTTTAATATTACGGTGTGTTGATGTCTCACGTATTCTAGTAAAAATTGAGGAGTACTTTATAGAGTTTCTGAATGTTGAAAATACGAGTGGATTGAGCCTTTTCAATGAATTGTGTGCCGCATTGGACTCTCTTGGACTTGAAATTAATAATATTAGAGGACAAGGTTATGATAATTGCTCCAACATGAGAGGAAGACATCAGGGTGTTCAAAAAAGACTGCTTGATATAAATCCGAGAGCCTTTTATATGCCATGTGGTAGTCATTCTCTTAATTTGGTGATTTGTGATATGGCAAACTCTTGTGTTAAAGAAAAATCATTTTTTGGAGCATGTCAATGCATGTATACAGTGTTCTCAAATTCTACAAAATGTTGGAGTATTCTACTTGATTGTTTGGATAATTTGACGCTTAAGTCATTGTGCACCACGAGGTGGGAAAGTCATATCGAAAGCGTGAAGGCCATTATGTCGCAAGTTGGGAAAATCAGAGAAGCTTTACTTAAGGTTGCAGATTTAACTGATGATGCAAGATTGTCGAGAGATGCTAGATTGTTAGCAACACATGAACTTAGTAGCTTTGAATTTCTTTTAAGCTTGGTAATTTGGTATGATATTCTCTACAACATAAACTCGGTTAGTAAATCCTTACAATCTGAAACTATGCATATTGATGTTGCAGTTAAACAGTTGAAAGAGCTTGTTTCTTTTTTTGAGAATTACAGGGAAGTAGGATTTGCATCTGCCATAAATTCTGCTAAAGAAATTGCTTCCAATATAGGAGTTGATCTTGTATTTCCTGAGCGACGACAAACTTCTAGAAAGAGACAATTTGATGAGATTGCTAATACTGAAAGAGAACCACAAACAGCTGAAGAACGCTTTAGGACTTATTATTTTCTTGTTGTGGTAGATATTGCTCTTTTGGAGTTGAGGAGTAGTGTGGGGACCCGGGTTGCTAAACTCATCTTAGGGCAATAAACGATTAATAAACAATTAATCATAGCATAAAAACATATGCAAACCAAGAGCTAAACAAAAAAATTTTTTTTTTTATTTTTAAAATGAGCCCCTCGCTCGATCGGTAAAACTTGCCTGCATTTCTACCGATCGAGCGAGCACAGGTTACAACAACTTCTGTTGTCAAAAACTCCTGTCAAGCCTTGTAAAACCAAACCTATTTTTGCATACATGCTATAACAACAACTACAAGCTATCTTATAAACTGTTATAAACTTCTAAACATGATATACATCAACTAGCATGAATCAATAACACAATAACAAGACTTGCTGCTAAACCCGTGTCCTCACTTGCTAAGACTCTTCTTGCTGCTATCCAAGCCAACTCTAGCTTGTTCATGCCCCCAACCTGATGCAATGCACACATACAAACAAAGCAACAGCCGGATAGCTCTGGTGAGAATAAATCTCAGTATAAATAGCATGCATATATATCATTTAAACTTATAAACTAATTCACATCTGGAATTAACATATAATAACATAACATGCTAGCATTTATAAACGCATAATCTAAACCATAGAAGTCTCTAGGTTAATGCATAAATGCAATGCATGTGCCAAGGAATAGGCTAGCAAAGCTGATACCAATAAAGCTTGGTTCTTTGGGATCCCGAGGAATAAAATAGCTCTTAAACTACCGACACTCCCATTCGAGGCAGCATCAAGTATTTTACTCCTCTGACTTTGGTGCAACTATAGTGAGTCTTCTGGCTTTGAATATAAATCACAATCTGTGCCATGAGTCAAGCTGACTCTAGAAATAAATCTATATTCCATGCCACCCATTACAGCTCTCCAAACGTCATTTGCACTCTAGGCGATGGCTGCCCTCTGTGCTATTAAGGCTGGAGTTCAAGATGAATGCAACATAAGCTGTATGCATTAAAAGCTATAACACACCTTGAACACTTGCTCAAATAACCAACAAAACAAAACAAAGCAGCTAATCACATAAAGATAGCAACAAATCTGCAAGCATTTCATAAAACATGTTCAATACAGCAATTAATACAAATCAGCTTAAACAGGTAAACATTTACATAAATGTTCTGGAAAATTCAAGAAAATAGCTATCCTGAATAATCTATCCCATTTATGTAAACATAAACCATAACATATATAAAAATAGACAAGTATGTGATTTTAAGCAACTCGATAAGCAAAAACTATCTCGAGTTATTCTGCCCAACTTATAATGTCTATTCATACCTGCATTTCTGAATCAACTAGCTGACACTCTGTCCATTCTTTCTCAACAACAAGCTGTCAAAATCTGACATCAAATTCTGCTTATTTCAATCAGTGCTACTTGAAGGTATTCTTGATTCAACTTCAAACACTTCAAGTCATTTGAACTCGAACTCGTCGATTCAACTTCGATAAGCTTCAATTCCAATCTGAAATAATGTATAACATAGCTAAACATCAATTTCCAATCTGAATCGATGTTTCTTTAAAGCTGATACATTTCAAATCTGACTAATACAATCGAAATTCAAACCGACGTCGCAACTATTCGAGTTCGATAATTCTTTCGATTCAAATATCATTCTATCTTCATTCTAAACATAATCTTATAGTCCATTCATCTACAATTACTCTTGAAGATGAGCTCTAGACATTGATAATACATATCAATTCAAAATCTTAAACCGGCGGCGTAACGATACGATTTCAATTGTTCCAAAAGCTTAAACATCAATATTACAATCCTATAAACCAATAATCATCACCATTTCATTACATACTTCACGTACATAGCAGCTGATAATTTTCAGATTCTGAATAAGTCTTTCAAAAATCGGAAACATGTTCAAACGACGATCTTTTCTCGATCCGTCTTAGATATACTATCGTCGTATATGCTAGAACATGTTTATACAATCAAATCTTAATTCTACCAACAATATAAAATTCAAAAATGGTAGAACTTCATAAAACTTACGTCAAAACGTAGCACTCGGAGCTGTGATCGCAAATATATGCTTAATCGAAAATTCTACCGGGCGAATCAAAAGATATCGGAGTTGAAAGGTTGAAAATTGAACTTGGAACCCTTTTCCTCTTTCTCTCGGTCCCTTGGCTGAATGTTCTGATAGATTTTCTTCCCTTTACACGTTTTTACGGCCACTTGCATGATAATTGCATTTTGGTCCCTGTACTTTAGCCTAATTGCAATTCAGTCCCCGGACAAGCGATTTAATTCAATTTCAATCCTAAATAATTTAAGAATATTAGAATTCAAGTCTAAACTCTAAATATTCTCCAATTAAATATTCTTGGATTAAAATTAAATCATTTCGGACATTATCGCAATTTAGTCCCTGAATTGCTCAATATTTGCAAATTGACCCTTTCTCGGATTTTATCCTCAAACTTCATTCTTAATATTTCTCATCTTGGAATTCACATTTTAAATTCCATAAATATCAATTGCAAATATTTTTAATCTTTTAATTTAAGAATTCCGGATAATAAACTTCTTAAAATCCGAAAATCCTCAAATTAAATATTTCTGACCCGAAATTGCAATTCCACATTTCTTAAATTCTTCAAATAAATATTTTCTCATATCCGGAATTTAAATCTTAAATCCCATCATTAAGAACTTAATATTTACGGGCCTTACATTTCCTCCCCTCTAAGGAATGATTTCGTCCTCGAAATCGCATTCGATATTACTGCTAATTCTCATAAGCTGTGCAGCTGACTGAAGTAATACTAACTTCAATTCTCTGAGCTATCGATATCTAGTCTGATATCTTCTCTTCTATCATAGCTTAATCTTCTTTCTGATTGTTTTTACAATCATATCTATTCTCTTGCACTACAATCACCGAGTCAACTCAGATCTAAGTTGCTCTTTCTTGTGATCTAACTCTGCATCAATTACTTTGTCTTGCTTACACTCTTATTGACTTCTGTTGCATCTGAATTGAATACACATACATGTTCTAGCTAATATTCTTCAGCCAATGCATACGGATAACAATTCATCTATCTGATACTTCATGCTTGAGTATTAATCAATAAGCTAGATCAAATACTCATAGAAATCAATTCTGAAATCTCTTTATGAATCTACTGATGCTCGATAAACAATTTCTGAATTGATCATTCTGTTCAGGCTTCAAATCTCTATATCTGTTGCCCATTTTCTAGCTCTGTCTGTGCTGTTCTGTTCTTACTCTGTTCAAAACAATCTTTCCATTCTCTATCGTTTCTTGACCCATAGCTGGTCAAATAGCTGATAGTTCTGAAAGATCATTTCTATATAAAGACATTTCTGTGTTTCTGGTCAATCAATCATCAAAATACTGCCTTTATAGCTATTCATGAGCTCTTACAGGAATCATAGTAATTAAGTGGCAAATAATCAATCAATTAGTACCAAATCTAGTACTCTAGTTCTGAGCATATCCTCGAAAATCTGGATAATCACATCTGATAGTCCACTAATCAGAGGATGGTATACTGAAATCTCATACAACCAAACACTCAGAACCTCTGACAATCACTGCCACAATCTAGAAAACCAATCTAAAGTCTCTATCTGGACAATAGATTTCACGCATTCCTGTAATCTGATCATCTTGCTAAATGCATAACCATTATCTTTTATGGTTGTATCATATCTAATACACCATATTCTTGAATCTGTCGAAATCGAATACAATCTAAATTTGCACAATCATGACGATTCAAGTAGATTTGAACTAAAGTTGTTCGTAAAGTTGATCTTCTTTCAACTTTTATGTAACTAATCTGTTACATAAATCACTAGAGTTCTTCTTTTCTGCTTCTTTTACTGGAATTCTACTATTGGTAACGTCAATTTTGTCGTATCTGCTTTCATTTCTTTCACCAATACTTATTTCCAAGTAATACTACATGTAAATCATACATGTTTAGACAACTGAATGGATATTCATCTGTTGGCATATGCCTCTTTCAGAATCTGATATTCCATATCTAGAATATCTGGCATAATCCAACAATTAGTCAATGCAAAAATTCATCTGTTCTGCTCTGCTGTCTTATCTCTTATCTTAATCGTGCATTTTCAATCAATATTCTATTGATTGCTTTAAGATCAATGTTGTTTTTATCTTTCCAAACCAATCGAGTTTAGTTTGGATCGCAACAATTCTGATCTTTTAAATATTTGTCAAGCACAAACTTACAACAAATACAGATATGTACCCAATAATTCCAACAATTAGCTAAAATCCAAAAATCTTGCTGATATTCTAAATCATAATTTCTATCAGTTACGAGCCAAATACTTCAAAATACACTGAATAAATACATCAAATCATCAAAAATTCTCAAATCTCAGCGCAAAGAATCTTGCTCAAATCAAAATCATTCAAAATTACGTATTCTGAATGATAAAATCTGCTAAGTGACACCATATCACTTGCGGCAACAATCAAGAAGAATGAATCAAATCAGACTCTAGCAAAGAAAGAAGAGTCCATCAAACTCGATCGAGGTCGAATGCAAAAACCTCAGAATCGATAGCAAGAAATTCAAGAATCATGATTTCTATGATGTAATAGCTTCAGCAAAATTGAAGATATATCTCAACTGCAACTGATTTTTCTGATTCTCTAATGCTATGAGTTCATTTATTAATTCTGAGCTGACAATAGTCGAATATAATCTTTTCGACATAACTTATCGTCATAGAATCATTTCGGTACTACATAATTCTTTTCTACTCAATCTGCTAGCTGTTTCTGAAGTTCTTCAGATCAAGTAATGCTCTTCTATACAAGTTGTCATAATACTTTCGTACTAGACACCACTCTAAAAAGAATTGCATTCATGTCATAGAAAATTCAAAATAGGCTTGAACTATTTCTGTACATTCTAACCACTGACATAGCTGTCAATTCTAGGTTAATGCTGTACTAGTTCAGTATATCGACTAGACTTCTACTGACATTCTTCTACAGTCAACATGATCTAATCAGTACCGAAATAACAAAATCTTATGTCTATACATTTCTATTGCTTTACCATTGCACAAATTTCTAGCTTAATATCCCATATCTGATATCAGTACATTCAATCTTATTTCCTCAATTCTGTATTGCATCGTTTATAACTAATCTTGCACATGCATTCCATCTACTTAAAGACAAAATCTCAGCAAATACAATAAATAAAGGCTCATCAGATACAGATTATAGCATAACAAATCACTGATCTATGAATGTATGCTATATAATCAATATACAAGTGGTTAACTAGAATTAACTCACTTACCTGTAAGATTCTTATCTGATACAACTTGAGCCGCATTTTCTGTACTTGCTTATTGCCTAAGCAATTATCTATCATTCAAATGTTCTCTTGCTCTGTTTCAGCTAGGGGACTTATGCTTATAGTTATTCATTTGCTGACGTTGAGATGGAATCAATCTTTGCTGATGTTGCCACTATTTCTTGCTGTTCTTGCTGCATATCTATACTGTTATGGAATATCTGGTGATGATCATAATTATGAGGCGTGAATAAGAATTCAACTCTGCCTCATACTACCGGTTCATGATTTTTTTTTTTTCTGGCTTGACATCAACTTGTACTTCTATTCTGCAAAATCTACTGTTCTATCTTCTATAGCATATACAGAAATAAACAATTCTGTTTACTTATCTTCTAAACAATTTCAGTACTTTTTGCTGGCTTCACCAACTTCTAGCTAAGTCTTGGAGTTGATATAAAAGCAAGCTGATTCTATGTTCATCTGAATATGCTTCTCTTGAACAGCTGATCCCGCTCGTCAATTCAACCCCTTTCTAGACATAGCTTATGCTGTATCTTTCTGGTTGGTGATCAATAGCTTTGGAGTTGTTCAACTAACATACTCCTCAGTGTACTGAATTCAAATACTTACCTCAACACTGTTCTGTGCTATCTGCTATTCTGTTCTATCTGAGGTTCTTATGCTATCTGCACAACCTGTCTGATTTGATAACAGAAGCAATATATATAGCAAAGATTATAAAATACAATTGCAGTATACAATACATATAATATCATGCTTCTGACTAGAACACATACTTGCAAAGTATCATGCTTTTTCAAATAATACATGCTTGCAACGAATTCATTTATGCTAATGAATTCAACAAATCAGGCATACATATCAGCATATAAGCATGTAATTCTTATCTCAATAAAGCAAGTAGTGTTCAATCAAATAATCATAGTCGCATACAAAGAAGCAAAAGCAAGTAAAGCATAATCATGCAATACTATAAATACATGCGACTCAATCTACCCCGCTCAACTTATATCTTAGTCCAAGACTTTACGCTCCAAGACTTTACGTTCCAAGACTTTATGCTCTGATACCACCTGTTGTAGGGACCCGGGTTGCTAAACTCATCTTAGGGCAATAAATGATTAATAAACAATTAATCATAGCATAAAAACATATGCAAACCAAGAGCTAAACAAAAAATTTTTTTTTTATTTTTAAAATGAGCCCATCGCTCGATCGGTAAAACTTGCCTGCATTTCTACCGATTGAGCGAGCACAGGTTACAACAACTTCTGCTGTCAAAAACTCCTGTCAAGCCTTGTAAAACCAAACCTATTTTTGAATACATGCTATAACAACAACTACAAGCTATCTTATAAACTGTTATAAACTTCTAAACATGATATACATCAACTAGCATGAATCAATAACACAATAACAAGACTTGCTGCTAAACCCGTGTCCTCACTTGCTAAGACTCTTCTTGCTGCTATCCAAGCCAACTCTAGCTTGTTCATGCCCCCAACCTGATGCAATACACACATACAAACAAAGCAACAGCCGGATAGCTCCGGTGAGAATAAATCTCAGTATAAATAGCATGCATATATATCATTTATACTTATAAACTAATTCACATCTGGAATTAACATATAATAACATAACATGCTAGCATTTATAAACGCATAATCTAAACCATAGAAGTCTCTAGGTTAATGCATAAATGCAATGCATGTGCCAAGGAATAGGCTAGCAAAGCTGATACCAATAAAGCTTGGTTCTTTGGGATCCCGAGGAATAAAATAGCTCTTAAACTACCGACACTCCCATTCGAGGCAGCATCAAGTATTTTACTCCTCTGACTTTGGTGCAACTATAGTGAGTCTTCTGGCTTTGAATATAAATCACAATCTGTGCCATGAGTCAAGCTGACTCTAGAAATAAATCTATATTCCATGCCACCCATTACAGCTCTCCAAACGTCATTTGCACTCTAGGCGATGGCTGCCCTCTGTGCTATTAAGGCTGGAGTTCAAGATGAATGCAACATAAGCTGTATGCATTAAAAGCTATAACACAC
This sequence comes from Henckelia pumila, assembly GCF_033568475.1. NCBI lineage: Eukaryota > Viridiplantae > Streptophyta > Magnoliopsida > Lamiales > Gesneriaceae > Henckelia > Henckelia pumila. The sequence goes on along the minus strand of NC_133123.1, from coordinate 18,918,217 downwards.
CTTGAACACTTGCTCAAATAACCAACAAAACAAAACAAAGCAGCTAATCACATAAAGATAGCAACAAATCTGCAAGCATTTCATAAAACATGTTCAATACAGCAATTAATACAAATCAGCTTAAACAGGTAAACATTTACATAAATGTTCTGGGAAATTCAAGAAAATAGCTATCCTGAATAATCTATCCCATTTATGTAAACATAAACCATAACATATATAAAAATAGACAAGTATGTGATTTTAAGCAACTCGATAAGCAAAAACTATCTCGAGTTATTCTGCCCAACTTATAATGTCTATTCATACCTGCATTTCTGATTCAACTAGCTGACACTCTGTCCATTCTTTCTCAACAACAAGCTGTCAAAATCTGACATCAAATTCTGCTTATTTCAATCAGTGCTACTTGAAGGTATTCTTGATTCAACTTCAAACACTTCAAGTCATTTGAACTCGAACTCGTCGATTCAACTTTGATAAGCTTCAATTCCAATCTGAAATAATGTATAACATAGCTAAACATCAATTTCCAATCTGAATCGATGTTTCTTTAAAGCTGATACATTTCAAATCTGACTAATACAATCGAAATTCAAACCGACGTCGCAACTATTCGAGTTCGATAATTCTTTCGATTCAAATATCATTCTAGCTTCATTCTAAACATAATCTTATAGTCCATTCATCTACAATTACTCTTGAAGATGAGCTCTAGACATTGATAATACATATCAATTCAAAATCTTAAACCGGCGGCGTAACGATACGATTTCAATTGTTCCAAAAGCTTAAACATCAATATTACAATCCTATAAACCAATAATCATCACCATTTCATTACATACTTCACGTACATAGCAGCTGATAATTTTCAGATTCTGAATAAGTCTTTCAAAAATCGGAAACATGTTCAAACGACGATCTTTTCTCGATCCGTCTTAGATATACTATCGTCGTATATGCTAGAACATGTTTATACAATCAAATCTTAATTCTACCAACAATATAAAATTCAAAAATGGTATAACTTCATAAAACTTACGTCAAAACGTAGCACTCGGAGCTGTGATCGCAAATATATGCTTAATCGGAAATTCTACCGGGCGAATCAAAAGATATCGGAGTTGAAAGGTTGAAAATTGAACTTGGAACCCTTTTCCTCTTTCTCTCGGTCCCTTGGCTGAATGTTCTGATAGATTTTCTTCCCTTTACACGTTTTTACGGCCACTTGCATGATAATTGCATTTTGGTCCCTGTACTTTAGCCTAATTGCAATTCAGTCCCCGGACAAGCGATTTAATTCAATTTCAATCCTAAATAATTTAAGAATATTAGAATTCAAGTCTAAACTCTAAATATTCTCCAATTAAATATTCTTGGATTAAAATTAAATCATTTCGGACATTATCGCAATTTAGTCCCTGAATTGCTCAATATTTGCAAATTGACCCTTTCTCGGATTTTATCCTCAAACTTCATTCTTAATATTTCTCATCTTGGAATTCACATTTTAAATTCCATAAATATCAATTTCAAATATTTTTAATCTTTTAATTTAAGAATTCCGGATAATAAACTTCTTAAAATCCGAAAATCCTCAAATTAAATATTTCTGACCCGAAATTGCAATTCCACATTTCTTAAATTCTTCAAATAAATATTTTCTCATATCCGGAATTTAAATCTTAAATCCCGTCATTAAGAACTTAATATTTACGGGCCTTACAAGTAGGTTTGAGCAATTGAATTCTTTTGAAGCTATGTTTGGATTCTTGATGGATGGAGGATAGTTAATGGCCTTGGATATTTGAGAAAATATTGTGTGAATCTTGAATCTGCTTTGATTTGAAAAAGAATGATGTGTCTGATATTGATGCTACTGACCTGCTTTTAGAATTACATATGTTGCAAAGTATGCTACCTCTGGAAGCATATGACACAAATAAATCTTGGACAGCCATTAAAATTTTAGATTTTGCCTTGAAAATGGATGTTTTTCCTTTGGTCGTGGTTGCCTATCAAATTTTATTGACTATTCATGTGACTGTAGCATCAGATGAGAGGAGCTTTTCCAAGTTGAAATTATTGAAATCTTATTTACACTACAAGAAAAAAGGCAAACCACAACGCTTTTTCCGCGTTATTGTTGTCCCAGAAAAAGCGTTGTCGTAGGCAGTGTTGTAAAATACCGCGATCAAAGACAACGCGGAAAAAGCGTTGTGATATTTAAAAAAGACAACGCTTTAAAAGCGTTGTGGTATTCGGAAAAGACAACGCTTACAAAGCGTTGTGGTATTTAGAAAAGACAACGCTTTAAAAGCGTTGTGGTATTCGAAAAAGACAACGCTTAAAAAGAGTTGTGGTATTTGGAAAATACAACGCTTAAAAAGCGTTGTGGTATTCAGAAAAGACAACGCTTAAAAAAGCGTTGTCTTTTTTTAAATAAAAAACAAAAAAAAAAATTAAATCACAACTTTTTAATATTATCAATCACTCAAAATTCAAAAATTTCTAAAATAAAATTTAATATACAATCTTCCAATATTATATATAATTCAAATATAAAAAATAATCGAATTTTAAATTAATGAACACTAGGAAAAAAATATGCATTAATCTTGAAAAACTTTGATTCCTCACTTCAGCACATGCTAGCATCCAGAGCTTTCATAAAAGCCGCAACAATCTCTTTTCCTTTAATTTGTATCTTCATACTGTAAATTATTAAAAATAAAAACAAACATAAAAAAAATATGAATAGATTAAAATGAAAAGTAAACTTAAAAAGATATTTATTAGTAAAAGAACATGAACTACGAGATAAAATTATCATTATGAAAAGTACTCTAATGTTATGCAATTCAGTAACCCCTTCGAATCCCTTGAAATGCTATTGCGTGCATTGTCTGGATGTCATATCGCTCACAGACCCTTGTTCCATTTTCAGTCCACCACATATCTGCCTCTTTCTATGTGAAGTATTTTCTACTGTAGGAAACAACAAAACTGCTGAGTGGGGTCACCGAGGTAAACTAGTACAAATTATAAACGACCGTCTCTAAGCAAAACTTCATCTCTAAGTTTATACACATCACTTATACAAGATTCAGATCATGAACACCATTCTAAGCAGAGAACATAGAAAAGAAAAGAGTGCTCGTCATGACACAGTGAGAAGCATATAGTCACGCTTTCTCAGTCCACAACTTCAATATCTAAATCTTGTAGGATCCTAATAAGGCAAGTTAACAAAGAACACGAATTTGCCAGCTAAGCAAAGATTGTATCAAACAAACATAAACAAATCTAATCTAAAGAACTATAGCTTGATAACCAAAAATTTCCATGCCAACAGTTAAATAAGTTTAAAAAAAAAATCACCAAAAATCAAGCAACAAAACGTGTACGAGACGACATAAGTCTGTATATTTACCTTATCTATTGTGGAAATATTCAATTTTTTGTAATTCTTTAGTGTGAAGAAATGAATGCTGCATTTGTTGCTTTTAGACAGAATGTTAAGCATGTGGAGTAATTGTTATTTTTGGAAACGTAGCTTTAAGTAGCATTTCATGCAAGAAGGAAAAATGAACGTTACAGGGAATCATCTTATATGACACTTAAAAGCTCCATGATCACAACAAGAACATAAAATAACCGATTTAAAAAAATGGAATATAAACTAGCGCAAAAGCGTTTCAATCCAAAGCTATTACTTAAAGGCCAAATAACAAAATTATAAGTCCATGACAGTTAAAAGCCCAAATAACAAATCTAAACCAACACACCATTTTAAAAAGGTATGAGTGAAAGCTTGCATGAAGAAAGAAGATTGAGCAAAAAGAGAGAGATTACCTTTCACCCAGATGGGCGGAGCACGAGAAGCATTTGCAACGAGGAAAAACATTGCAATATCTTCACAATTTCTAATAAATTCATAATCATTGATTAAAAGCTGTCAGATTTGCAAAACGAGAAGCTGAAAAATGTTTTTAAATAAATATATGGTTTGATAAGTACCTGTTCTTGGTCACATATTCTCGAATGGAAGATGGCATCTCCTAAGTGTACATGTTGATATATTTCTTATGTAAGAAGGCAGCCTTTGAGAGAATCATACTGTATGTACCAGTCCACCAAACAGACCACCATCCACTATAAATATAAGTGTCCTGATCACCTTTCTGCGACAAAGAGAAAGACCAGTTGAAAGTGCTGTTCAAAACACGATATGAAGCAATTCTTCAGACATTTTACCCCAACATTGGAGTAGAGCAATTTATATATCAATTTGAGCTCAGGTGAAAAGGGCTTACACGTACAGATGCATTCTGATTCAAGAATTGTTAGCGTACAGAGAAGCAAAAACATAATTTAAAATGGCCACGTGACACGGGTAGCATAAATGGAGACCTACTTGTATTGATGGTGAAAAAATGAATATCATGTTCATGTCAAATTTAAAATGAAAAGATTAAAATACCTTCACGACGATTATGGCAATAACCCCACATACAATCAGAAAAAGAAATAGCATGATGCATTTATCAGTTGCTACCTGGAAAGCAAGTGAATTTGATATTAATAAAGTCAATAAAAATGAGAAATCTAATGAAGTACGCACGTGAGAAAAAATGAAACTAGACCACCATATTTTAAAAAATTCCAATCAGCATCTCAAAGTAATTTCAATTTTCTTAGATTTGACCAGAAAGTTTTGCAAATATAGCAGCTACCCATAGACTCTCATGTGGACACATGCCGACAGGCAGCTTCATTTTGTATAAAATTTTCCAAAGTGTTACCATATAACGTCGTATAAAAGTGACATGGTCAAAGGAAAAAAGGGTTGATGATTCCAGCTATTGTACCTGCCTACCAATCTCCTTAACAAGCTGGGATGCCTTTTTGATAGAGAACTGGATGGTGTCCAGTTCATTGACAATGCGGCCACTTTGTTTAGTCTGCAAATATTCAACAAGATAGATATGATTTGGCAATGAAATACTTGAGGACAATAAAATAGAGAAAGCACAAAACTCACTCACTTGGCCCTTCAAAGTAGTAGAAGTTTGTGTTCCCACTTTGATTGTTTGATGAACAACCTAAATAATCATAGAGTTTAGAGGACTTTCAACCCATATTTAAGAATTCTCCATGTACTTTCATCTACCTGTTTGGAGCATTCAATGGCTTGGTCAGTTTCATCCATTCTCTGTGTGCCAGCATCGATAAGCTCCTGATTTGACATTTCTATATTAATTCATGAAAATGGAAGGTGAGATATCCGCAAGACACAAGGTGATTGAAAACCTTTTTTTTGCATACTATCATATGCAGATTACATTTCAATTGCATCACATTCATATCAAATCAAGTAATCACCACAACATATTATATTAAGTAGAATGGCACTGTTAGCTTCCTCTCTGTATTCAGTAATAAGAGTACCAATTAAGGTTCAACGTTGAATCGAGAAGCAATGGAAGACCAGAGACTAAGTGTTACTACCGTTCTCATTTACGAAGCATCAACTAAAGTTAAGATGAAGTATCTCAAGGACATGGCACATAATATTTTAGGAAGAAGTGGTTAGATTCAACAAAAAATGAGCATTAAGTAAATAATAACGACAGCCAAACAATGTATTCAAAATTTCGAAGAGCCCAAATGAAAGCACAGGGAGGTATTGTCATGGGGCAAAAAAAAAAAAAATATGCAGGGCGATAAGGTACACTAGATTATAGCAAGCCGACAGAGGCTATGGATTTAAAAGTTTGCCACATGGAATCGGCAAGTTGTAAAATTGTGAGACATAAGATCAAAGCTAATCCAGGTTTTGAACTAAAAAAGTTTTCTGACGATAACAATTTCTCCAAAGAGAGGAATAAGATATCCCAATATTGCAGCACTTTGTAGACAAGTTAACAAGTTTTTTTTAAATAAAAAAAAAACAAAGATGAATTTATTTTAACAGTCGTGTCTGTACATAAGTAAATCTATCTACAATAGTATAGCAGGCGCCATTCACCCCTTTTACTTGTAACCACATACATATGTGAATTGGATCGGAGTGTCCTTCAATACACACATGCAGCTCCCCCAATTTCAGTTTCTTATTTGGCTAGACAAATTTCGGTTATATACCAGCTCACCTTGGCAAATGTAGTAGCCAATCAGATAATGATCCAAGTCTTGATCCCTGGGAAATGTAAATAAAGTTCAATCAGTAGGCCAATCACTCCATGAAAATAACTGCCAAAACAAACTTATACATTAAAAGTTAAAACTCACTAAAACAAATATTAACACAGAATATAGTTTCAATGCATACAAAATCAACACATTGAGATGCTGAAAGGTTTGTAAGAGTCAAGAACCGAATCCCATTATTGTATAATTAATGAGATGTGTGTGAGATCAATAACAAGGATTGAATGAATGTTTCGTATGGTCTATAATTCTAGCAGCATGGAGAAATCCTGGGACAGTGAACACGAAAAAGAAGAAAAAAAACTGATCATGGACAGAAGGAAGATGATAGAGCATGTGAAAACAAACAATAAAAAAGAAGGCGACCACTCGTAAAAGCAGAAGCCGACAGAGCCGTTAACCACTCATGAACAAGGCAGAACACATATCTAAGAAAATTTTAGGCTAACAAAAACGCAGATCTAAAAACAAAGAAACACCAGATTCACAGTATCCACCTATGGACAAAGGAAAACACATAAAAATAGAAATAAATTGTATATCATGTACACAAACAAAAAGGAGAGAAGAGAAAGTGAGAAACAGAAGATTAACGATAAGTACCTGTGGACACAAAATGAAAATCAAAAAAAAAAATCGATGGAAATAAACCTGCACCGAGCTTTGCAATCCCAATCAGAATCCTATCACGCGAGACGACAAGCACCTATGGACACAAAAATTAAAATCAAATGAGAAGAAAAGGGAAAACAGATGTGTTAATCAAAATATGTAAACAGAAGAATATTGTAAGTGTGTAGTTAAAGAGAAGAACCAAAAAAGTCCATGGAAACGAACGTGCACCAAAATTTGCATTCCAAAAGTGTAGGCGATCGGAAGATAGAAAAATGATACAAGAGAATACCATTGTATTTATATTTGTTATTGATGAATCGAGGATCTCCCGAGTTAGGGCTCAGGTCTCCTATTCAGATCTTGATTTACGTCTGCACAACACGGGAAAAAAAAACCAGCAAGCAAGAAACTTTAAATAGCAGAAAACTAGGGGTTCACTTCCTCTACACACAGTAGAAATCCCATCCAAATAAGAACGATCGAAAGAGACACGCACATAACCGCACAAAGTATAGAAATGAAGTAGATAATCAAAGCAGTCAAAGCTACATACCGGGAGACTTCTGCTTCGTATTTTCTTCAATTCCTCGTCTCTTTTAGCCATCTTCACCACTGAAAAAGTAGGGGAATAAGAAACCCGGGCATAGGAGGCGCTGGTCATGTGGGATGGGCACAAATGCGAAATCCGAATGCCATGGAAGGCGGAGGCAGAGGAGGAGGGTTTGGAGACGCAGGTAAAGCTCGAAGAAGCGGGAGGCATATTTTTGTGGAACGATGCAGAGAAATGAAAGGGGCTTAGGGTTCAATCGTTTTCTTTGAGATTCAAGTTGGGCGGAATACTCGAAACAGGTTCGATTGCGCAACCCCTGATTTCATTGGCAACGTATTGAAGGTAGAAGCGACGATTGAGGGGGATTTTTGTTCTGAGAGATGCGGCTATAGAATTGAAAGAGTGAAAAATGAGAAATGGATCGGAGAAGAAAATCGAGGAGGAGTTTGGGGATTTTGGGGATCTGAGAAGCAAATAGTGTTATTTATTTTTATTATATTTTAAGTTTTATTTTAAATTTTAAATAAAAATAATAGTTCTTCTACAACATTTTTAAAAAAGTGTTGTAATATATAGGAAAAAAACGGTAATAGACAACACTTTTAAAAGCGTTGTCTTTGACCCAAAAAAAACGCTTATAGACAACGCTTTTCGCTAAAAGCGTTGTCGTTTTTAAAAAAACAACACTTTTCACTAAAAGCATTGTCTTTTAAGTGTTGTGTTTGTGCATTTTTGTTGTAGTGTTAAGAACCACAATGAGTCAAGAGAGACTGAATGGTTTAGCGACTCTCTGCATCGAGAAAGATATATTGGAGGATATATCTTACGATGACATAATTGATGACTTTGCTTCAAAAAACGCAAGAAGAGTGCATTTTAAATAATATTTATTTGTTGAATAAATTATTTTGATGAATTATGTAAAAAGTTATTTCTGATGTGGAGTACCTTTATTTATGTATTTTATTTTACTTTAATCATACTATTCAATATTTTCATATATATTCGACTTTTCAAGTTAATGTGAAAGGGGCTATATTTTAAGCTTCGCCCAAGGCCTCGTTTTTCTCAGGACCGCCCCTGCCTATTACTTCGAATAATATCTGAAATATATTAGAGAAATTCTACAAGTGGTGCTTTTTCTCCAATTTTCACCTCATTCTTCTTCCCTTCAGCTGCCCAAATTCTTATCACAATTCAACTTCCCATTTCTCTCTATTTCTTCTTCTCCTTTTCTCATTTATTCCAAAACTACAAAAATAAAAATTAAAAATAATAATAATAATAATAATAATAATAATAATAATAATAATAATAATAATAATAATAAGATCTATTTCAAGCAAACCATCACTCCATTATATGGTTAAATTTCGAGAAAGCATGATGGTGGGTTCATATTTTTGCTCCAATGGAAAATCTTTTTTTGGTGTCGAATACATAATGCATGTGTCACGATCGATTATATATATATATATATATGTGTGTGTGTGTGTGCGTGTGTGTGTATTTATGTGTGTGAAAAGAAGGAAAATGATTTTTTATCAGTTATTTGACTTTTGAGATTTAGTCCATTGAGTTTCTAGTAAACTTTTATTTGGTCCAATTTTTGACATGTCATCTGGTAAGTTTGGAATTTCGATGTCTTTCAATAATTTTCAATGTCACATTAACAATTAAATAAAAAAACAGAAATAAAAGTTATTATACTAAATTACCCTTTAAAAAAGGTTCAAAATCTCTACGTCTATTTTAAACTTCATTTGTTCATTATAATCTCTATTTTTGTGCTTTAATTTTATTTTCAAATTTAAATTGATTCTAAACAAAAATATAATACATGTATACAATAAATAATATTCATATTTTAATCTCACACGCAACTCATTTTATTTTTAAAGTTAAAATTGATTTGAAACAAACATATAATATATGTATATAATAAATAATATTTATATTTTAATCACACACGTAACGCGTATGCAGACGCGACCAGCATAACATTAAACAAATTAGCTTCAATGAAAATAATATGCAATGAACCAAAACTCCACCCTTGTGGTGGCGGGCCAAGAAAAAAAAAAAACAAAGGTACAATCATCACAAACATTAATTAATATTTTCTACAGTCCAATTCTTGTCAAAATAAGTTTAAAATAATTCAAAAAAAAATCATAATAAGTTTGCTCTTGTGATATGCTCTTATGCTTTAACATATCCATTATTTTTATGAACGTAATCTAAACTGATATGATCTTGTACGTTAGCTCGGATTAGTGTATTTTTTTATTTAATTAGTAACAGATCTATCTCTCTATATGGGTTGACGCTATCCATATAGGCAAAAAAAACAAAACAAAACAAAAAAACAAAAAAAAAAAAAAAATTTGACATAAAAAAAATAATATTTTCATGAGCCTACTCGGGTAAGATATCTATCTTCCAAAATTAACTGGTGCATGTAGGACTAGTTCCAAGATTTGATTTAAGGGGGTGGCAAATTATTTTTTTAAAGTCAATGTAGAAATAAATTTCATATAATATACTACATCCGTCCCCGATTATAAAAGTACATTTCGTCTCTTGGTTGTCTCAACTCTCAAGTATATAGACATATAACATATTTAGTAATATTTTTTTTACACTTTTTTACTAATATATTATTATTAATTGCACCTTAATAATTGTGAAACTATTTTTTGAATACATTAAATAAGGATAAAAATTAGGATTATATAATTGGGACGAATGAAGTATAAAAATAATTATTCAATTTCACCTATTTAAGTACGTGGTTCCGGATGATGTTTGTCTATCATACTATTAATAATAGAATCTGCATCTAAATTAATTGAAAATTCCCGGACGTACGTAAATGGTCATATATACAATCAGCATAAAAGGAAGTTGAGCCGATGTCTAGGCTAAAATTCATTTGAGCTACAGATATATATAGAGAACACAAATTTATTAATATATTTGTGTGTGTGATCTTCACTTAGATGTACAAGATGTCACGATAAGTATTCATTATATCAAAATTATATTTATATCATATGCTAAAGTAGGAGCCCAAGTTTGTCATTCTTTCTCTCGGCCTCTGCATAAAATAATCTCATAAGAATTTTTGTTACTTAATTTTGTCGTGATTTGGTTAACAAGCGTGACTATGCTACACGTGGATTAAATAATACGCTATATTGTAAATTCAATATTTGATCTATGAACTTTTCACTGATGGTAGATTATATATATATATATATATAAACAAGCTTCTTTTATGCAGTATTGGACTACTGAGAATTTTAGGTCATTAGGTCTCAACTGTTACACCTAATTATGCTTGATTTGTTTTTTCTAACGATGGAATCAATCATCATATTCAAGGATTTCAATTTGATGAAAAAAACTGGACTTAGTTTGTCGTCATGGAATCTTTATCTTTAACTCCAAAACGAGAAAAGGAATCATATAACGAGGAATGATCCAACGATCTTGACTTCAAATTTAACACAAAATTTTTTATGAGATCGTCTCACGAGTTAATTTTATGAGATGCATTTTTTATCTGTCCAACTCATGAAAAAATATTTATTTTTATGTAAAAATATTTATTTTTATTGCATATATGGATTTGATCAACACGTGAGAACGTCACAATTAAAAAGGTTTACTCCAAGTTTAGATATGACTGTCATTGAGTCTCATTTCATCTCAATATGACCGGTACATTTAACCATGGGACTAGATACTCATTGTTTTTATTAAAAGAAGTAGAAGTGATTTTGGTACGTATTTGAATAAATATTGAAAAGTGTTTTTGTTTTTATTTTTTAATTATAATTCAAAGAAAAAACTCAAAATCTAGAAATTAATTTATACTTTCCAAAATTGTATTTTTAAGTGTTTTTTTAATACGTTTTTATAAAACGCTACAATTTTTAAGAAAATGTTTTTTTAAAAATGTTTTTAATATCTAGTTTCTCCAAATAAAAAAGCTCCAAATTTGATGAATGGTGGTCCCCGAGTCACAAAAAGGTAGTAATCTAAAGTTGACTAGAATAGGCACCAGCCAACCCACCAAATTACCTAATTAAGTGGCTAAGTCACCATTACAAAGACGTCAAATAATACCTACTGTTTTGTGACCAGTCCTGTTGAACACGTGAGGAGAAAATTACAAGATTTGGAGAGAATTGTTAATTTCTAAAAAAATTATGGTTAATTTGATATAAAATGTAATTTTCAGTATATTAATTTTTTTGGCATAAATTGGAATTGTGAGAATAATTTTTAGATTAAGTTATATGTTTAGGTTTTTATTTTTTATTTTTCAAAAAAACAAGATATATGGGGATCAAGCGGTAATTGAGGGAAAAATGGTATAATGTAGAAATTAAAAGTAATCCTTTTGAGATTCTCATACTTAATAATAAAATAATTATAATATCATACAAACTCCTGTAAAAGTATTTCACAAGTCAATTTTGTGTGACAGATCTCCAACTCAACCTAGCTAATTCATAAAAAAATATTACTTTTTATATCAAAATATTACTTTTCACAGTATATTTGGATCAGATCGACCCGTATCACGAATAGGGTTGGGATACCGAGCCAAAATACCGGCTTTTTGGGATACCGTACAGAAATTTTTTCGAGATATAGACATTTTTTTGTTATATCGATTTTTTTGGTATCTATATGGTATCAGTATGGATTTTTTCCGTACCGAAATTTCAGAATTTCGATATCGGTGCCGGTATGAATTTTTTTTCATATCAATATTTTTGATATGGTATACCGAAAACCCACTCCTATATATATATATATATATATAGAGAGAGAAATCTTATATTTTCAAATAAAAAATTTGAAAGTAAAATTATTTTTGAGATTTGAAGGAGTATACTAATTGATTTGATCCGTTCATATGTCATCAAAGTCAAATTACACATCTAGCCTTAAACGGTAATTATTCATTTCTATATATAAGGGGCAAAATGGTCGATAAAAATTTCCCCCCTCTCATTTGACAAATTCATTATCCTATTCAATTTAAATTTAAAATTTAAAAGAACCATTTATCAACTTATTTCCACTTGATATATTTATTTATTTCTAATCTTCCTCGATTTTTTATTTTAATATTTTCATTATATTATATATACACCACTTGTGTATCGATAACTAGTATACAAGCATGAAATATATATGTCAAGATTCGTTGGTATATCCTTTTTCTTTTCTTTTTCTTTCTACAGAATTTTTTCCCTTTTCTAATTAGGGGCAACTTTCGGGAGTCATCCTATATATGATGTTTCAGGAAATCTATAACGCTGGGTTTTATATTTGTCTCTTGTGATTTTATTGTGTCAATTTTAGTCTATCGTTTTTTTTTCGGTTCAACTATAATTATTTTTTCGACGTATTTTTTTACATGACAGCTAATGATATTGACTTATGCAATACCACATCAGCATGCCAATGAAAGAAATCTAAAATTGTCGAATTTTGAAAAAAAGAAAAATAAAAAAAAAAACAAACATTGAAATCGGAAAGGTCCATATATATAAAAAATATATATAAATATACAGAACCAAAATTGTCTTTTTCTCTCTTTTTGTTCAAGGTAAGATTCTTAAAATAAATGATGAAACTAACCATGTATTATTATTTAATCGAACAGATAAATCCAAATCTATAACACACACCAACCCATTCACTTTCTAATAAATATATTATAGTACGATCTAAAAAATATTAATAAATCATCAAGATGGTTAAAAATGGGGCCAGTGTCATTGTAGGCTAATTAGGTAGTGTTTGCAACATCTAAAAGTAAGTGATTATAAATTTTTTTCTTAACAAATTTGTGAATGAAAAAATCTATAATCAATTATATTTAGATGTTATAAACATTACCTAGTTAGCCCCTTGGGGATGCTAACATATATAGTACGATAGTAACACTAGTTTGTCCTTAATAAGTACTTGTTAGAATGAGCCGCCGTTGTTTGTTTGTTTTTTTTTTTAAAATGTATTTTATACTCTCGTACGTCTCTCCCATGTTATATTAATGTTTGTACTTAATAAAAAAGTAAGTGTCAAATTTAATACATATAAGTTTAAAAGAAGTGAATGCTTAATATACTTGCATGGTTAGTATTGGTAAGTTCATGATCGCCATATAGCACAAACAAAATGGAACTAATTAGCCTACTATTTGGAAATAAAAGAAAGAATCTCTTAAGTTGTATTTCAGATTTAATTCTAATGTGATTGCCAAATGCTCACCAAACCCCATCAAGGCACTATATATATATATGCATATGACAAGAGTGGTTTCTTAGAGCATCAACAAAATTTTTATAAACACCAACCATGGCCACTAAACCCCAAGTGGCATCCCTTTTAGTCTACCTCATCATCTCTGCCGCCACGGCCACCGCCTACAGTCGGAGACCCCATCCCCGTCGCCCATGCAACGAACTCGTCTTCTTCTTCCACGACATCCTATTCAATGGTCGTAATTACAACAACGCCACCGCCGCCATAGTCGGCTCTCCGCAGTGGGGGAACAAGACCGCCATGGCAACGCCGTTTAACTTCGGTGACATGGTCGTTTTCGACGACCCCATTACCTTGGACAACAATCTGCACTCACCGGCGGTGGGACGAGCGCAGGGCATGTACTTTTATGATCAGAAGAGTATATATGGTGCATGGTTAGGGTTCTCATTCTTGTTTAATTCCACGGAGTACGTCGGGACGTTGAATTTCGCCGGAGCGGATCCCTTGATGAACAAGACTAGAGATATTTCGGTCATCGGGGGGACTGGTGATTTCTTCATGGCTAGAGGGGTGGCCACTTTGATGACTGATGCATTTGAGGGAGATGTGTATTTTAGGCTTCGTGTTGATATTAAGTTGTATGAGTGTTGGTAAGTGAGTGGAGCCCATCGATGTTGGAGTCGAGATTGGAAAAGTGAATTTATTTTAATGAAGTCGAAATAATAAAGAGTTTCCGATTAAATTTATTAACATTTAATAGTATATATATATGTATAATAATTAATAAACTTGATTATTAACAAATAACTTTCGAATCAAAAAGTTCGCATCCGCTATGAGGTCCCATTTTGTGGATTAATGTGAGGTCGCACAAAGTGTAAAAGTTTTAAGATAATAATGTTTGGCTAAATTTATTTAAATATATTGGTTATAAGTGCTCCTAATTGTTTTAGGAATTTATAAGTTTTTAGATATTATTTTAATTGTAATTTTAGTATTTGGATGAACTTATTTTAAACAATTTAAATATGTTGATGTGTTTAGTATTATAATTTTTTATTATCAAAATTAGCAAAATGATATAATACAATGAAATTATAATTATATATGTAAATATAAGAAAATAGTTTTAGAGTTATCCTAAAGGTTAACTTATATTTAAAAAATAAAAATATTTTAATTTAGAAAAAAATAATAAATTATGTAAAAAAAAAATGGGTGGAATAAATCGGGCATTTAAGAAAATCTACAAGGATAACATGATAAAGTAAAGTATTAAAATAAAATCTTTTTAAAAAAATTATGATTGTCCTAACTTTTTTAAAAACAACTTATAAACCGTCAAACTATTTTTTTGACAGCTTATAAGTAATGTTTTTAAATCGAACCGGACCAACTGATTCAACAAGTTCGACCGCAATTCGGTCATGGGTTTGGTCCGGACCATGACCGACATAAAACCATTTAAAGCTAGTAAAAAACTGAGTGAACCAGCTTTGAACTGGTGAACCGATTTAAAACCGGTTCAATCGGTTCACTTATTTTTTTTTTTTAAAAAAATAAGAATTTAATTTTTTTTCATATACTTCTCTCCTGAAAATTTTATTTCCTATATTTAAATTTTAAAAATTTTGTTTTTGGCTGTATATGATTATTTAGTTTTCATTTTTTGTTAAAAATACTATTTTAAAAACTTATTGGTTCGAATCCCAAAATTTAATTATTTAAACCCACTGAAGTGGGCTTGCTATTTAATAAATTATTTTTATTGAGTTTCATTATTAGGACAATTAAGAAACTGATGTTTAATAAGACTTTTAAGTCAAACAAGATAAAACCCCACAAAGCTCTTTATTCATCTTATAAGGTCATCTTCAACCTAAAACTTCATTTTAAAGTAGCTCTATTCTAAAATAGTGCAATTTCTGCACCAAATATAACATTCATCTTCAACTCACCTACTTCAAATTTTACTCTAAAAAAAATATTCTCGAAATATTTTTTTTACTTTACTTTTTTATATTACTTTTTATTATTTATAAACATAGATATTATTAATTTTTTTTAATTATTATAACACAAACTAATTATTTATTAACTAATTATTTTTTAAATAATACCTTAATTACAATTCATTATTAATATTAAAAATTTAGAATTAAATTATTATTTTTATTTTTATTAATTTAATTATTTTTGCATTATATATATAAATAATAAAAAAACAATAAAAAATTAAAAAAATAAATACCCCCTGCGTAAAATTTGACGCATTCTTGCATCAAATTTGACGCAGGAAAGAAAACCCATGGACGCTACTTCAAAGTGGCGTCCTTGGGTTGGAGAAGGAACCCTGCGTCAGAATAGCGTGAAACGCAGGGTTGGAGATGTTCTAAATACGTCAGATTACATCATTTGAAACGTAAGTTCTCATGTACATTTCAAGTTCTCTTGTTTTAATGGGAGGACTTGAACTTCATCATATGATCACCGACTTTGAGGGTTTTCACCAGGTAATTTACGATGTTAGAGACGTTTGTTCATGACTCAAGTGAAAACCACAAAACATACTTATCAAGAGTTGCTGGAGTGATAACTTTCTAGGATGACCGACTATCCACACTCTTTCTGTAATGACCCGTCTTGGATCACCTACTAACCAGTATAACTTAGGCATATATGCGAATAACTTAAACAAAAAACATAATCAGAGATAACTGCAGAAACTTAAACAAATACTAATCTGACAGTATACAATCGGAATAAAACTGAAAACCCAGATAAGATCGATTATACAACACAGACATGAGCGACATTCGCTTAGTACATAAATACGAGTATACAAACTGACATGATGCATGAAAATGACTGGGTAACCGGTCAACTAACAAGTCATGCTCAGTTTAGGCGCCAATGAGTGTGTAGTATCATATGGAAATCCGATCGCGGAGTAAACTCCGAAACTCGTCGAGATCATCGTAGCGTCAGTCCCCGTAATCACGGCGTCTCCTGTGTCCGACTATAAAATAAGGGTGTAAGGCTGAGTGACCCTACTAGAAAGTCTATCTCGAATGAGATACAGATCAACGTGAATATGCACATGTAGCATAATAAAACAGTAAAATATGTATCATGACACATAAAATACAACATATAAGTATGCATACTCGCTGTTAATCTCAGTCATTACTTACGTACCTCAACAACATGCCTAGATGTACATGCATGTATAGTCCATCACTACAATCCAAGATAATTTTATGTCATTACACTGATCTAAAAACCTTAACTAGACTAATAGATTATCCCTAATACTACTAGGGATATCTGACTATTCGTGCGTCCATCGTCAGCCCGCTGATGCCGAAGGCCCCAACCTTCGCACAGCTCTGCTACAAGCCTCATAGCACCTCGCTAACGTCCGTCCCTCTAGTATAAGGCTAAAAACACTAAGAATATACACTAATACACAATTCACACCTCAAATCCGTGGCCCATTTATGGGCAGAGTTTGGAAGGTCGACGTCCGAACTCGCATGCTTGACACGTCTCCGAACATCCCTGATCGAAAGCTCCGATCAACTCTACGGACGTTCTGATCCTCTTATGAAGATCCGATCTGCATGAATTTCCACGTATTTGTACACTCTTTACACGTCAATAATGCGCACAGCGTAACACAATTCGGAAGGTCCGATCTCACGTTCAGACGCTCCGATCTCATCCCCTGTGTTAGGTTTGGACAGTTTGAAATCACGAAAATACCAGAAATAATTTTTTGAGTGTGTGTTATCTTTCAGTGTTGTCGAAACTTCAAGAGAACACTATGCAGCGGAATAAATAAATAACAGTAAATAGAACACAGATATTTATGCACAAGTATTAAATACTTGTGCGATGCCTCATGGCGAAATAATCACTAGAAAATCAAATCAGTTTACAAAAAACAACTAGTGATTGTTTTACGAAAAACTACTTTTCTCAACATATTGAGAAAATAAAAGACTTCCTAAAAACTAGTAAGAACTAAAATAATAAACCAATAGGAAGTTCTAAACCGAAAAACGAAAATCAAGGATCCACTTTCAGAACAACACTTCACTCGTGTATTCTTCAGTGTTTCCAACACTACTCGGCAACACAACGTAGCAGTAGTGTTTCTTCAGAAAATCTTCAATGATCGATCTTCAATGCTCCAGAATTTCTTCAGTAATTCTCTATATATTTTGCTCTCTACGTTCCTCTCTTTTTTAATCGTTCTCTCTTGATTATTTATGATCGGTCCCATGCACTCCTTTAAATAGATCTTCAATATATTTCCATAAATAAGAACCTATAAAGCATGAAAACAATATATCATCAGAAATCAAATATTTCGAAGGAGTAATAATAAAAATTACAAACTTTAAAACATTTCTTAAGAAAGGCAAAACTCTAAATATAGGAATAGAATGCAATAAGGAAACAATTTAAAGACATGTGCACGACATGTTCTTTCAAACTCCCCCTTTTTGCTTGTTGGAAAAAAAAACACACACACACACAAGTGCAAATAACTCCCCCTAAATTATACAACTAAAGCTCCCCCTGAATTTAATCAATTCAGAACAAAGTGTTGTGTGGTTGTGTTGACAACACAGACTCTCAACACTTACTAGATCAGAGTAGCAAATAGTTTAATAGCATATCAAAGAGTAGTAAGGAGCACAAACTAATAAACTCAGAAATATATTATGAACTCAGAGCAGAATAACAAAAATAAAAGATAAGGATAAGAAAAAAATCCTAAAACCAATTATGACCAGAGTAAGACTCTAATCATCTTCCTCTTCAGCTTGATCAGCACCAGCACTTGATCCTACTCCTCTTTTTTGTCCATAGGGCCCTTGTAGTCCAAGTGTATTCCTGTACTCAGCCATTAAGGCTTCATAGTACTCGAGATCAGCTTTGGCTTGAGCAATTTTCAGTTCAGCATGAGCCATTTGAGCTCGAATTGCAGTAGAATTTAACATAAGCAGAGCAGTATTATGAATGGTCATGGGTGGAACAGACTAAGTGTTGGCAACATTGGGTAAAACACCAGTCCATGGTAGATCAATTTTCCGATTTCCCTTCAGCAAACCTGGTGCTATCTTGATAAGCTCATCTTCTCCAATCAACTCTTCATCATCCTCTTTCTTAAAGCCTTGAGATTCCAGCATACCATAGATCAATGAAGGAAAAGAAAATTTGGTTGCTTTCCAACCACCTTCTCTAAAAGACATAATATTATCAAACACCAGCTTTCCAAAATCCAAAGGAGCTTGAGTTCCAATGACAAACAGCGCAAGGGCTTGTGGTCTAGTAACCATTGTTGTATTGGTAGATGGTGTCCAATTCCTTGTGGCGATCTTATGAAGCACAAAAAAGAAGGAAGTAAGCTTAGCAGCTGACAATCTATCTGGATACAGTGGAAATTTTTGAACCATTCCTCCACTGATCAACTTATTGATTTGATCAATATCCTCAGTAGAATATAAATTCTGCTGGTTCAAGAAAGTCACCAAGTTCTGCTTTTCAAAGGACGCTTCATCAATATTTCTTTTTTCCCAACAGTCTTTGCCAGAAAGAGCTTCCCATTCATCAGAAGACTCCTTTGAATAAAACTGAAGATTGTATGCCTTAGCAGGATCAATCTCAGTGTCAGATTCCTCAGCAGCGTTGTCCTCGGTGTTGGAAACACTGTCATCAGCAACTTGTTCCTCAGAACTCTTAGAATCATCAGAAGCAGCATCCTCATAATCTTCTTCCTTAGAACTTGAAAAAGATGAACTATCAGACTTTTGGGGCCGGTTATCCTCATACTCTTGCATCATTTCAACATCGGGTTCATCATCATCAGATAGAACATGTGAAGATGCAACTGGTTTAGCCTTGGACTTCCGAATATTCTCCATGAATGTGGCCAGAAAAATTTCCTCATCAGTAAAAACTGGAGCCTATGTGGTTGTCTTCTTGGAATCATCAACAACAACAGCACTAGATGGCTCTTTCTCAGTAGAAACCACATCAGTGGAATCTTCATCAGTTGAATCATCACCAGTAGATGAATCTTCATTCTTTGATTTGGTCTTTTCAACAACAGAGGTTTTTGGTATTGCAACCACCTCAAAATCTTGATCTGCAAAATCATCTCTAGAGAAAAAATCTGGATCATCTAAAATAGGATGAGAAGTCTCCCCCTTTCCACGAAATCTCTTGTTGGTAGTAAAATCGGGGTTGTAACCCGCTTGACGCTTTGACTCCCCGGTATTGGCTATGTTGGGAACACACGATTCAACACCAAAAAATCAGGAGAATTCTCAATGTTGATTTCGTTTCCGGGTTCTCTTGGTGCAATTTCTGTCAAAGGTGTAGGTTGAATGGCAACAGGAACAATCTCAAGAGTAGGGTTTTCAGAAGGAACCTTCGAAGACTTGTCATCCTCTTGGTAACCCATCTCCGATCGTATATCGTGAGAATCATACTTGTTTCCTGCCATTATCAAAGAATGTAGAGAGAGGGTTTCAGATAGAGAGAGTTAGAAAAGGTTGAAGACGATAGATCAATTTCTACAGTGATAGAAATATATAGGAATAGGGGTTCAAACGGTAAAAAAAAAAAAATCAAAAACCCTGTCTATCATATCAGACTTGAAATCTCCCCCTAACGGTAACAATTCTCAACGGGTAAAAATCTCTCTAATTAAGGAAATTAAATTTGATTAATTAAGGATACCCTAAAAACTCTCACTTAAGAATAAATCAATATTCCCCATAAATAAATAACTCCACATCGAGTTTAACGCCACTGAAACATGTTCAATCACAAACAATTCAATTTTCAGCAAGTTGGGCAATTTTTCCAATTTTGTTTGTCTTTGGAATTTTCACCCTGATCACGATATGATCACAGTAAATGCAAAATCCATGACCTAATTTATGTCTAAAATAGAATGTAATGAGATTAGATCAGAAATATAATACATGCAAAGTGTGTGCAGTACGTGTTAAGCACCAGCATTGGCAACACTTCCTAACAACACTGTAGGCTTCAAAATATTTTTGAATTTGTCACACTTCCAGAGCCATGTTTTTCTTTTTTTTTTTTTTAACTTAGTTCAGAAGTGGTAGCCTGCACACTAAAAGAACGGTCTTCATTGGACTCTTTTAGGTAGCTTTTTCCAATTTTCTTTCGATTTTAGTTTGATTTTCAAGACATTGGTCACTGAAATTTTATCAAACCATGCTTTTTAATATTCAAAACCACTTTTCATATGGGACACGATCATGTAGTACACGAACATCCCTCAACTACTTCGTGGTTTAAAGCACATTTTCATGGCAAGTGTGATCTGAAAATAATTTTGGCAGAAGAACAACAAAGTGTCAGTCAGTATTATCAAACAGTGCAAAATATAGAACATTATGAATATGTAGTATGCCTAAAGTCCTAAAAATGCACATGCATGTTTGGTGTTGTCCGTCAGTATTGGCAACACTTAAGGACATCAACCGTGAGTTCTTATAAAGAACACATGTTGAGAGATTTCCTAAGACTGAAGAATCTCTCAAAGTCTAATGCTTTTGTAAAAATATCGGCCAGTTGGTTATTAGTCCCAACAAACTCCATATGGATCATGTCCTTGTCAACTAAATCTCGAATGAAGTAATGTTTTATGTCAATGTGTTTAGTTCGAGAGTGTTGTACTGGGTTTTTTGATATATCTATAGCACTTGAGTTATCACAGTACAAAATTGGAGTTTCACTTTTAAAACCATAGTCTTGTAGCATTTGATTCATCCAAATTAATTGAGAACAACAACTTTCCGCTGCCACATATTTGGATTCAGCAGTGGAAAGTGACACAGAGTTCTGCTTCCTACTATACCATGAAACCAAGTTGTTACCCAAATAAAAACAACCGCCCGTGGTGCTTTTCCTCTCATCAACATCTTCTGCCCAATCAGCCTCACTACAGCCTACCAAATTAGTATTGGTTTCTTTAGTTTACCATAAACCCAAGTCTAAAGTGCCTGCAACATACTTCAAAATTCTTTTTACAGCTTTCATATGTGTGAATTTAGGATCAGATTGATATCGGGCACACACACACACTTAACATAATATCAGGTCGACTTGCACTCAAATACAACAGACTTCCAATTATGCTTCTGTACAAAGTGTTGTCAACACTGTCAGCAACACTGTCTTTGCACAGTTTTTCATTAGTTCCCATTGGTGTTTTCATATGTCTAACATGATCAGTACAAAACCTCTTTACCAAATTCTTAGCATATTTGCTTTGACACAAAAAGATTCCATCACTCATTTGTTTCACTTGTAATCCTAAAAAGTAATTCAACTCACCTACCATGCTCATTTCAAAGGTAGCAGTCATACTTTCAACAAATTCATTCACAAGTTTTTGAGATGAAGCACAAAAAATTATGTCATCAACATAGATTTGACAGATAAAAATGTTACCTTGTACTTTTTGAACAAAAAGTGTTTTATCTACCTCACCTCGTTTGAATCTAATTTCAAGCAAATACTCCGTGAGCCTTCCATACCAAGCACGAGGTGCTTGTTTCAATCCATATAAGGCCTTATTCAACTTATAAACATGATCAAGATGATTTTGATCTTCGAATCTCTTAGGCTATCTTACATAAACTTCTTCACTCAAAATTCCATTCAAAAATGCACTTTTGGCATCCATTTGAAAAAGTTTCATTTTCATGTGACATGCAATAGCCAACAATAATCTAACAGATTCTATTCGTGCTATAGGTGCGAAGGTTTCATCAAAGTTCACCCCCTCAGCTTGTGTATACCCTTGAGCTACATCCTAGCCTTGTTCCTTACAATATTTTCCGATTCATCAGTTTTATTCTTAAAAATCCACTTTGTTCCAATGATATTACTATGTTCAGGTGGAGGAACTAAGATCCACACATAATTCCTAACAAATTGTTCAAGTTCATCATGCATAGCATTGACCCAAAATTCATATTTTAAAGCATCAGCAACATTTTTTGGTTCAATACTCGGCACAAAACAAGAATGTCTTACCTGAGAGTATGCAGAATACATGCACACTAACCCACTCATCTTTCTATAATCAACATTTTCCTTTTCTTCGGGTTTGCATCCTTCCTTGTGCATCTCCTATAATTTGTGAAATAGGATGGTTTTTCTGAATTCTGCTTGGTACATCATATCCATCATCTTGTGATGTTTCTTCAGAATCATCCTGGTCTTTTATACTCTGTTCATTTAGATTCAGTGTTGGACTCAGTGTTGTGCTGGGTGATTTTTCAGGTGAGACAACACTAGTGACAACACTGGAATCAGTCTGGGAGTTTACAGTATCCAGCAGATCATCAATATTGTCTTCAATTGTTTTCCCCTTCATATCTCCACAACTTTCAACCTCCATAGGTCCCATTAAATCCATGTGTAGGAGTTCAAGACATCGTGTTGTCCCACAGTGTTATAACACTGGATGTGACACACGAGTTTGCTTACATTTTTGACAGTCTCCACACACATATGGAACTCCAGAAGTTATATTTGGCATTCCACGTACAGCTTCATGCTTGCTCAGTTTATTCAGTGCTTTGAAATTAGCATATCCTAACTTTTGATGCCATAAATTCAAATCATCAACCTTGGTGAATTTGCAAGCAATTTTTTTTCCAAGTTGATGGCAATTGTCCGATGATCTAGACCCTGTCAAAACACAAGAATTACTCTTATCAAGTACTTGACACAGATTCTTATCAAATTTGACATAAAGATCATCATCACAAAGTTGACTAATGCTAATAATATTGACATTTAATCCTTCAACATGTAGAACATTGTGAAGCTTAGGTAGTCCTTCTACATTCAAGGTGTCTTTTCCAACAATATTTCCATTGGCTCCTCCTCCATATGTTACTTTTCATTTATCTTGTTCAACATAGTCAGAAAGATACTTCTTCAACCCTATCATGTGGCGTGAACTGCCACTGTCGAAGTACCAATTACCTGCAACATTAGTTTTCAAGGAAGTATAAACAACATTACAACTGGATTTAGCTTTTGGTACCCAAACTTTTTTCTCAGTATTTTTCCTCCTAGCAGTGTTCTGGTTCAGTGTTGGCAACACTTGCCTGGAATTCCAGTATATATAGTCATACCTGAGCTTAAAACAGTAAGGCTTGATGTGACCTTGCTTGTGACGGTAATGACAAACAAATCTACGCTTCTTTTGTTTGGTCCTCTGAACAGGAGCTTGTGCTTTTAATGGAGTTGGTTTTTCCTTGGGATTTACAATTGGAACACTAGCAGAGTTACTGTTCTCTATGACAAAAACAGTTTGTGATGACTCCCCTACTTCAAACTTGCTGTTTTGAAATCCTAGACCAGCTCTATCATCTTTTCCCATCATCATAATTGAATCCAGCTTGGTCTTGCTCGAATTAAACTTTGCGAGAGTTGCATTGGCTCTTCCAAGCTCTTCTTTGACCTTTCATAGTTCTAAATCCTTCTTGCTCAGAACAAATTCAAGTCTAGCCACTGATGCCTTCAGTTCACTGTTCTCTTTTGATAGAATTGAATTTGATTTGTTCCTTAACATCCAGTCAACATACAATTCTTCATACGTCTTCTGGGCATTCTCTAAAGATAGTTCTTCCTCATCAGCATCCTGATGGTTAGAGTCTTTAGGTACCGAAGCATTCAGACAAAATATCTTCTGGTCAGTGTTGTGTCCAAGTGTTGTGACACCTGTAACAACACTGTGTTTCTTCTGCAGCACCAGAACTGAAAGGGCATTGTGAGTCTCTTCTTCTCGTTGTTCTGTACCTTCCTCATCTTCATCATCACTTAGGGAAGCACACATTCCTTTGCGAAGTCTGGTTGGGCACTCATTAGCATAGTGTCCGAAGCCTGTGCACTCATGACACTTCACAGACTCAAACTTCTTTGAGATAGTCAGTGTTTTTCCTTCTTTCTGAAAATGATTTTGACTCTTTGAAGAGATGGTATTCTATTCTGGTCCGCATATCCTCAATGGTTTTCCAACAGCAGGAGCATTCAAAACTTTAGGTTTCTGACCAGGTTTCTTATAATCTCTCATTCTCTTCAAGTAGTTACCAAATTGTTTGGTAAGTAAGGCGATAGAATCATCTCCTAAGTCAGACTTGTTGACTCCATGTGTCAGATCAACAAAATCATTGTATGAGTCATTAGAAACTTGAAGTGCAATAGGCTTACCTTTGTCATTTTTTCCAAAATTCATCTTCAACTCATAAGTTCTAAGTGAACTCATCAATTCATGCAACCCCGGAATTGATGTGTCTTTCGATTCATCAATAGCACAAATTTTTATTTGAAATCTTTCAGGCAGTGATCGCAACACTTTATTCACAAGTCGTTCATTTGAAATAGCATCATCGAGATCAATTGCCTCATTCTCGATCTTCCTCAAGCGGCATTCATAATCATCAATTGTCTTACTTTCTTCCATTCTCAAATTTTCAAACTGAGTATTGAGAATTCTTCTTTTGGTTCGACGCACACTTTCGGATCCAAAACAGTGCATTTGGAGTATTTTCCAAGCCTGTTTAGCACATACACAGTTAGTTACAAGTGCAAACATATTAGAATCAAGAGAAGTAAATATAGCATTAAGGGCTTTGTTGTTCATATTCGAAGCAGCAGTTTCATCGGCATTTCACTCTGTCTCTGATTTGAGTGCAAAGTCTCCTTCTCCATCAGTTCTCCTTGGTGGATTCCATCCTTGTAGCACACGTTTCCATGCCTTTTCATATATCAATTTGATGTAGACACGCATCCTGACTTTCCAGATAGCGTAGTTGGATCCATCCAAGATTGGAGGATGTTGAGAAGTTCCTGAATAAGGTATCTCCATTGTGATGTCCTGTCGAACACAAAAACAGAATCACACTTAGTATCGTCAAGTGAATGTCTCTCACGCCACTTGTTAGGTTTGGACAGTCTGAAATCACAGAAATACCAAAAATAATTTTTCGAGTGTGTGTTATCTTTCAGTGTTGTCAACACCTCAAGAGAACACTATGCAGCGAAATAAATAAATAACAGTAAATAGAATACAGATATTTATGCACAAGTTTTAAATACTTGTGCGATGCCTCATGGCGAAATAATCACCAGAAAATCAAATCAGTTTACAAAAACCAACTAGTGATTGTTTTACGAAAAACTATTTTTCTCAACAGATTGAGAAAATAAAAGACTTCCTAAAAACTAGTAAAAACTTGAATAATAAACCAATAAGAAGTTCTAAACCGAAAAACGAAAACCAAGGATCCACTTTCAGAACAACACTTCACTCGTGTGTTCTTCAGTGTTTCCAATACTACTCGGCAACACAACGTAGCAGTAGTATTTTTTCATAAATTCTTCAATTATCGATTTTCAATGCTTCAGAATTTTTTCAGTAATTCTCTATGTATTTTTCTCTCTATGTTCCTCTCTTTTTTAATCGTTCTCTCTTGATTATTTTTGATCGATCCCATGTACTCCTTTAAATAGATCTTCAATATATTTTCATAAATAAGAACCTACAAAGCATGAAAACAATATATCATCAGAAATCAAATATTTCGAAGGAGTAATAATAAAAATTACCAACTTTAAAACATGTCTTAAGAAAGGCAAAACTCTAAAGATAAGAATAGAATGCAATAAGGAACCAATTTAAAGACATGTGCATGACATGTTCTTTCACCATGCATTTGTACTACGCCCTGTCCATTCGATCAATTCGGATCTTCCGAACTTCCCTGGCTCGGGTTCGGTGCTTCCAAATTGCCCGAGTCACTTTTGTCCTTCGGACCATTTCCGAACATTGTGGAATTGTTTTTCCACTTGATTTTATCATTAAAACTTTTTAATCATATTTTACTATTTTAAACATATTTAATTACTTTAATCAGGTAAAACGAAATTTGAGTTACTACACTCTCATTTCAAATAAATGTTATGTCTTGGCTAGATATCAAAACCATACTTCAACCCTAGTCATAGAGTATGGTTTAAAAATTTTAAACGTTTTATTCATCAATATCTCTTTAGATTGTTTTTTTCTCTCGTTCGCAATCCTTAACTTAAAATTTAATACTTCAATATTTATGACGTGCATCTTATTAGGGAAATTTGAAAAAATATTTTATAAGTTCTACTCATCTATTGTACTGGTCAACTCACTTATTGTATATGGTAGACATGGAGTTGGGCATGGAGTTGGGCATGGTTGTTGGGCAGCATAACAAAACTCTATGATTCTAGAGTTTTGTTATGCTGCCCACCAAACGAATCATAGAGTTTTGTTATGCTGCCCAACAACCGTGTCCAACTCCGTGTCCACCATGTACAAGTCAACTCACCTATTGTACTGGTCAACTCACTTATTGTACATGGAGTTGAGCATGGTTGTTGAGCAGCATAACAAAACTCTATGATTCTAGATTTTGTTATGCTGCCCCCAACCGTGCACAACTCCGTGCCTACCATGTACAAGTCAACTCACCTATTATATTGTTCAACTCACTTATTGTACATGGTGTGCTGCCCACCAACCGTGCCCAACTCCGTGCCCACCATGTACAAGTCAACTCACCTATTGTACTGGTCAACTCACTTATTGTACATGGTGGGCACGGAGTTGGGCATGGTTGTTGGGCAGCATAACAAAACTCTAGGATTCTAGAGTTTTGTTATGCTGTCCACCAACCGTGCTCAACTCCGTGCCCACCATGTACAAGTCAACTCACTTATTGTACTGTTCAACTTACTTATTGTACATAGTGGGCATGGTGTTGGACATGATTGTTGGGTAGCATAACAAAACTCTATGATTGTAAATAGTCAAATTTAATCTTCGTCATTTAAGTTGGATTATTTTTACTTTACGTTCTTTTATTTTCTACTTTTCGTTCTTTTTGACCGAATGATGGTGTACGTGGCGTAATATAAATCAATAATATCAAACAAGTAATTTCTAGACGTCAAATCATTAATATATAGTCAATGTTCAATACCCAATTTGGAGGCCGAGAAGACAAACAAACAAACTTGTGAAACTAATATCAATCTTTGAATATTTAAGGAAAAATAACAAGAATCGACAAGTTACACAACAATTTTCTCAATTTTCTCATTAAATTTTTTTTTTTAAAGAATGGGCTTAAGCCATGGATTTACTTTTACACTCTACCCAAAACAGTTGTGCCAATATAAATATTTTTCAACTTACGTATTTTCACGACGAGGCTTTGGTTAAATCGCCAACAAAAAACAATGATTTTATTTTTGAAAAAATTGTAATTTTATTTATATATATCATTTTCTTATTTGTAATTTTTTCATAAATATTGTTAAATAGATATTTTTGTTTTTTAATGTAATCTAAGTGTTTTCCCTTGTGTGCCGTTACGTGACATCAATAGAGCGATGACAAGGGGTTAATTGTTGATGTGCTAACATATGTTATATCAACGCTCTCGTGGAAAATTGACTAAAAAAATACAAAATTTTGAAAACTACGAGATCGATTGAAATTTAACATGAAGAAATCACAAAAATGCAAACACTATTTACTTTTTGTTAGATGTATATATTTTTAAATTTTATCATTATCATTAACCATTAAAAACACCTAATGGTTTTTGAGAAGCCGAGTTCTTGGGAATCTTGAGAGTGGAGATCATGAATTATTTAATTCACATGGACTTGAATTAAACCTCTATTAATTATTCTTGCAAGAACATTTTGAAAGTACAGAATACAAGTACAATTCTTCTATATACATCCAACACTATAAACATCTTTGCAGCATTATGTTTAGATCAACATCTACCAACTGCTCCCTAAAATGTTATCTCAACGTCCCATTCTCTAAATATGAAACCCAAATATCAAATCCTTGCGAAGTCATAAATATATATTTTTTAAATTTAGGTGTTGGTCAAATATGTTTCTTGCTTTATATAATATGATATATAGACAAATATACGTGTGTATTAGGAAATTTAATGTAAGCAGGTAATGTAAGCAGGTGTAAATTGTAATAGCCCTTGCCAACCAGCCTCTTTTTCTCCCTCAACACTGTGTATTACCTTCCAGCTTCACAGGTTGCTAACATAGGAGAGTTAAGTAGATACGTGTGTTATCTATGGCTTTGAACATTATAATGGGAATCAAATTTAATCAGACTCCCCTTCTGTCGTTGTACCCTCCTCTTTCAAAGATTTTAACGAATCACCGGTTAGCTTGCTGCGGTACTGCTGCACCACAAGAACTGATGCTGTGGTTGTGAATCCAGGTGAAATCAACAAGTTTCCGACCGGTCCAAGTTCAGGGCATTCACACTTCTTGTTGAAAGCCACAACAAGTTGACCCTCGGGCATTCTACCAACAAGTATCAGGTTACAACGACTAAATGTGCGAATGGCGTTAGTTGTTTCTGCTTCATTGCTTACAGTGATCTCTTCAAATTTGATTGAACTGTCTTCTGGTATTTTGTTTTTGAACTCTGCAAGAAACTCTTCATCCTCTGATCTTGATTCGGGATGATTTTGATTGTCTATATCTAGTTGGACGCTGTCTCCAACTACCTTGGGGTGGACAACGAAACGAATCACATTTAAACTGATACCAGGGTGCTCGGCCATGAGTCCTCCATGGGATAGAGCTTCACGATCATCACGGCCACCAAAGAAGAATACTGTGATGGTGTAGTTAACGTTGCTGGCAGCTATGTGAGATGTTCCTCCGAGGCCTCGATCCACTAAAATCCCAACTGAACATGGGGCATGCTCAAGAACCCTCCTGTTTACATACCTCAAATCAATTCGTGTAGTCTCCAAACGTCCGTCGAGTCTTGGATGCTTGTGGAATGGAAGTATTATTATCGCTGCCCTCTTACTCTCGGCACTGGAGCATATATCTTCATGCATGCTGGACATCGCCGATATTGCTGTTGTTGGTTGGATGGATACTTGGCTGAGGTGCTGGAAAGTTTCAAAAGCAACAACGATTTGATTCGAATCAGAGTCTTGCGACTTGTTCCAAAATGGCATCCCGTTTCTTCTCGCCTTGTGAACCATCAAAATCGCAGATGACCTTTCAGAAAGCTCCATCAAGTGCATTGCATAGACGCGCAGGCCTCCCTTCTTTCCCTTACCTCGCGAAGTTTCGATGAGATTAATCAGCGTCGGAATGTTTCTTGTGCTGAAAAAACAGGCCAGGATTCGGAGTTGAGAACTTGTTTTCTTCCTCTGAATTGTTCTATGCTTGTATTCTGATATAGCCATTTTAGCTGGCTTGTATATGGCTATAACAGTCGGGGTCGTTATAAATGTCGTGAACAAAGCCATTAAAACCATGATGGCAAATGTTTGATCGTTCAGAACCTACAGGATCGAAAAAAGATAGCAGTCAAGTCAAATTGAAGAATCAAGAATCTACAATCTACAATATACAAATCATTAAAAGGCATCGATAAAATGTATTGTAAGTTTACCCCTCTATCTTTCCCAATGTTGAGGACAATGAGCTCCACTAAACCTTTGGTATTCATCAGGAAGCCGAGGGTTAGTGCCTCTTTAAAAGGAACCTTGCAGCAGAGTGAGACAATAACAGTGCCAACAATCTT
Organism: Henckelia pumila; assembly: GCF_033568475.1. Classification (NCBI taxonomy): domain Eukaryota; kingdom Viridiplantae; phylum Streptophyta; class Magnoliopsida; order Lamiales; family Gesneriaceae; genus Henckelia; species Henckelia pumila. The sequence continues at coordinate 18,887,834 of NC_133123.1, read as the reverse complement.
TCCAAAACAAGCTGTAAAAATTACCAAAACAAGAAGACCCCATGACTGTGCCCCTTGAATGGTGGCAACATTCGTCTTGAGCCCACTTGATACGAAGTACAAAGGAAGAAACAGGCCAGACACAAGATCCTCGACTTTCTCGACGAGGGCTCCAGCTAATGGTCCCTCTTTTGGAACGATAACTCCAAGCACAAATGCCCCAAAAAGGGCATGAATGCCAATGCTATCAGTCACAAATCCAGCGGCCAAAACAGCAGCCAATGTAGCACAAACATAAATCTCATCCACTGGCTCACCCTCGGGGCAGCGTCGTGCTATCCATTTGAAAATATGAGGTCCCACAAAAATGCAAAGCAACACAAAACCACATCCAGACAAGAAGACCCACAATGCCACAATAATCGAATGGCCCGTGCCAGATAGGGCAATAGCTAGTGCAAGTAGAATCCATGCGGCCACATCATTGACTGCAGCAGCAGACATGGCCATTCGACCAACATCTGTAGTCAAAAGCTTAAGCTCAGCCAGAATACGAGCTAAGACTGGGAAGGCTGTGATGGAGAGGGCCACCCCCATGAACACAAGAAATGGTCCCTGACTTACGCCTTTGGAGACAGTAGCACGAAGTACGATTGAGGTTCCAATTCCTAAAACAAATGGGACGCTTATTCCCACAAGGGCGATACTTAATGCCTTCTTTCCGGTTCTTCGAAGTGCCCTTGGATCCAGCTCAAGGCCAACTAAGAATAGAAAGAATAGGAGACCAAGGTTCGCAAGTGTATCCAGAACTGTAAGGCTCCTGGTTGGAAAAATCGCATGAAGATATTTTTCGTTGCGGCCAATAGCAGAAGGACCAAGTAGAATTCCTCCCTGCCAGAACACTATATATGTTATATCCTCACAAGAATTTATAATGTTTGTGCGTGTTAAAACAATGATAACCCTTGTGCATGTAAAAAGGGAGGATGATATGTAAGCACAGAAACCAAAAAGTACTACATTTCTAGACGTGCTTCCTTTGTTCTTGTATTTGAGTGGATGACAAAGATGAGACCAATGAAAACTGATACTACTGAAGCTTGCTGTGTAGATTATGCTGTTCTAATTAGTAGAGGCCGTGAATTTCAACGAGTAACAATAATGGAGGAAGTGGAATGCACGTGGTGAAATAAAGGTGATGATCTACGGCACTGTGAAATACGAAATGTGGACCGTAGAATATATTCAAGAAAGTTAACAAAGAAATAAATCGAACATCTATGTTCACTGAAAAAGGAATCACTATATACACTACAAAATAAGAAGGTTAGTACTGTACTACTAAACATTGGATATAGGAAATAGAAAACTCACAATAACTTCAGCAATGACGCGTGGCTGTCTTAGAGGCCTGAGAAGAAATGCGAGTACGCGGGTCAGCACAACCACGAGGCATATCTGTACGATGACAAGAGGAAGTGCAAAATGGAGAGGATCATCTCCTTGGAAGACTCCATTAGAGGTAGCCTTCATAGGCGGTGGACAATTGACTGTGGCATTAGAAGCCATTTTGTGGTATTAACTTAAAAGCGCACCACAAAATTTACCACAAGATTCTTGATTTCGGTTTAACCCCTGCAATTCATGATAATCAAATCCCAGTAAAATTCTTCAATGGAAAAAAAAAAAGAACAGAACAGAGCATTAATTCAACCAAGCATGTAGCCAGTTCTCACAAATTTATCGGGACAATGAGCACGTGAAAGATATTAATCCACCACCAGTCGTATACGAGTTTGATAGTCATTAAATTAAATTATTAAAATACCATCATGTAGGTCCCATCACATAATCTTCCTCGAAAAGAGTAATTTAAACAGCCAAAAAGGAAACGCAAGCACAAAAAATTTCAAACAAAAGACCAACACCATTCAAAATTGGCTCAAGTATGACTGTAACGACTAAAAAGATGGAAGAGTACAAAACAATGGCCAACCCAGTCACCACATGGACGATTCGACCCGTAATTGGACTCATTCTTCCATTTTCCATACCGCATACCATTCAACGTGAGTGGCATTCTTGTCATTTCAGAATACCAAAAAAATCTCAGCACGTGTCGTTCATTCAACGTGCCTCGGGAAACTATATGCCAGAGCTTCAACACAGCTACCACGTAAAACGACCTGAATGCCCTCGTATCCCCATCGAATTCTCCAAACGCATCCTTCATCCGATTTTTTCGCCTGCCTGTTCGCTCAATGGTCAATACGCCCATTCAAATAATGGAATCTCTTACCCATCCCCTTCGATATCGCACTCACGCTCTATGTATAAATGAACAAAAAACATACGCAGTGCAAGGATGCTTTGAATTAATTTCATCAACAAAAATTTGTTTCAAATAACACATCAAATTGCATCAGGTCCCAATCACAAAAAAAAAATGGTTTACAACATCGAATTGCATGCACAGCGACCAATAAAAATATGGAATCGATAGATAGAGAAAGGAATAATTACACGAATTCTGCGTAAATGTAAAATGGGGCAAGTTCCGGTCAGCAGCACCGCCACAAATGAATCGGAGACATTCTCTGAAAAATGAATCGGAGACGGTGAGGAAACAATAATAATAATGATTCTTCTTCTTCCGGAGATTACAGAAATCCAGAGAAAGAGAGAGAGAGGGATCAGCTGGGTGGTTCCATTTGTTCTACCGAAAATTTGGATCCTTTGATTCTGCATGTTTAATTGATTTGTTTATTGTTTATATAGAGCGGGGACGATGTGATTTACCCATACTACCCTTGGGGAAGGGCTGGGACATTGGCGAGTTCTTACAAAGCAATTATAAATCTTAGAAAAGTATAAATAACTATATTATCTTACATTTATAACATTCGAACGAGTGGCATGAGATATAATATCAACCCAATTTATGAGATACTGTTAATAATTATACATCTCAAATATGACTGGGGCATTGGTGTATCCTATCTGTGAATAAATATAAACAAAGAGAAATAGAAAACCTAATCAAGACCTTCTCAAAAAGTTATACAAACTAGTAAGGAGATGATGAAACATATTAATGTGTGTATTCGGTAAAAATGTAAAAAAAAAATAAAAATGCAGTAGGCTTTTTTATTTTAAAATGAAAGTCATTAATTTTTTAAATTGAAATAATAAAGAGAAAATTAAACGTAAATAAAATATGTGGTATATTTGATTAGTTGGTTAGAGTGTATTTTGTAATTCTTTAAAATAAAAAATAAAAAACTTCACCATATATCATACCAAAGTTAGTTAGTCTAGATTGTTTAAACTTTATAAAAACAATCCATCATGGCACACGCAATGTGTGTCCCGTAAATATATAATTTTGTAATTAAAGACTCTAACTTGATAAATGTGCCGGAAGTGGGAGAAAATGGAACATGGAGAGGGTTTTTTGTCAGTTAGTGTAGGGCGTGGGGGTATAATGAAAAAATTTAAAAAAATTACCATGACACCAAAATCAGTTTTTATAAGCCACGCGCACTAAATAACAAGTCACCATGACACACGCGATACGTATCCCGTAAATATATAATTCGGTAAAAATTCTAACTTGATTAAGGTGTCGGCCGAAAAAATTTGAGTTTGATAGAGGAAAAAAAAAGTAAAGAAAGAAAGAAAGTTAGAGGAAAAACCAATGAGAAAGTGGGAGGAAATGAGACATGAAGAAATTTATTTGTTAGTTAGTAAGGGGTATGAGGGTATAATGGGTAAATTTTAAAAAAGTACCATAACACCAAAAACAGTTTTTATTACCCGCGCACACTTAATAATATAGTAAGATAGTAAGATATAGTAACCTAGTATAGATATCCACATAAAAACATAAAAACAAGAGTACTCAGACGAAGAAGCTAACACTGAAATCTCTAGACAAAATTAAACCAAATTCAGAAAATCTACGTCGACACTTCAGAGGAGCAGATCCAATAGTTACCGTGTAGAAGCCCAAAAGTGATCTACAATTTGATGTGTATGTGTGTGTATTAAATATCCATCTCCTTTGTATTTCAACATATAGGAGAATGCAATTTGAAAACAAACAAAACAAAACGAAACATGTTTTTAATGGATTCATGGATGAGGGAAAATGTTTTTTTTTCATTGACTTGCCTAATTTTCTTTGTTTTGGTCTATTAACTTTTCAAAGTTTGATTTTAGTACACTGACTTTTAATTTTCGGTAATTATGGTCCAATTGATGACGTGACAGCTTGACACGTCATCATTTTTCGATTCCACGTCATCATTTTTCGATGTCACGTCAACATTTTTCGGTGTCACGTAAGCATTTGGACCAAAATAGTCGAAAACTAAAAGTTAGTGTACCAAAACCAAACTTTGAAAAGTTGATGGACAAAAAACATGTACTAGTTAATGTACCCAAAAATTATTTCCCCATGGATAATAATTTTCTCAATATATAGAGAATACTATTTTTTTTAAAAAAACAAAACAAAACATGTATACATTAATGGATTTATTGATAATAATTTTCTCAATTTTATTAAATCCATTCCTTATAGCTTTAATACACCCAGTATTTATCAAAATATAATATTCGATCTTTAACTACCCCTACCCTTGAATTTGATCAACAATGTACCTACATTAAACAAATATACAATTTTGACGAAAAGATATTTTCATTTGATTAAAAAAAACAAGGAAGAAGAAGTAAGGACCAGGTTTATCTTTAAAATATATTTGTGTAGAGTTCGTGTTGTTTACGATGTTGACAACACCAAAGACAACATGCAGTAAAAATAGTAAAACAATAATTAATAAATAAAACAAATAAAATCAGATATAATTATGCATAAGTAACTAGTACTTAATCGGGTGCCTCGTGATCAAATAATCGCTAGAAAATCATAAATCAGTTTTACAAAACAATACTAATGATCTATACGAAACCAAAAAAGACTAAATTTCTCAACAAGTTGATAAACCATATTTTCCTAACTAACCAGAATAGTAGAAATAATCAGATGCAAAATATGTATGTCAAAACTATAGAAACAGAAAAGATATTCCAACAACAATATGACTAAGTGTTGTCTTCGATATCCCCAACATGCAAGACAACACGGGTAAAACAGCAACGACGTCTACAACAGTTCTTCATCTTCGAATTCTACTGCGTGATTTTTCTCTGAATGCTCTCTGAATTCTTGACTGAAGAACGATTCTCTCATTTGTGCAACAATCTTTATTTATATATGAGAGTCCAAACATGGAAAGAATTTCTTAGATAAAGTCCTACAAAACAAAGAAACAAAGTTAATAAGGAAAATGACTATTTTAAATACAACAAATCATATCTTGATAACTATTGATAATCATACTACTCGAAAATATCATATCAAGATATTAAAAAATCTTAAGAAAATATTGTATCTAGAAAATATTGAATCTAGGTAACGTCAAGTCTAGAAAATATTAAGCTTAGAAAATATCAAGTCTAGAAAGGCAAAAATCTTAAATTAAATATTTTCAAATTTATGAAAATATCATCAAGAAATTAATATTCCTTTCGATCTCCCATTTTGTTTTATCTTTCTGGACAAATTAAGCAAGCACAAACGAGTTTAAGTAAAAACTCCCCTTGAGTTTAAAACGTTTCTCCCCCTCAATATGTAGTAGCCCGTACCCTAATTGAGTAATTAAATGATTAATGCTAATTAATTGAATTGGGTATTGGACGGATCGGAAGCTCCGAAGGCACGATCGGAAGCTCCGAACAGGATCGGAAGCTCCGATGAGCGATCGGAGGCACCGATGTTATTACGTCAGGCATGACGTGTGGTTGGATCGGAAGCTCCGATCAGGACCGGAGGCTCCGATCACCCCTATCCGGAGTCAACAAATGATATTTTGACACGTGGCAGATCAGGATCTTCGGAAGCTCCGATGGCAGGATCGGACGTTCCGATCGAGGTTCGGACGTTCCGATCAAGGATCGGAAGTTCCGATCGTTGTCTATAAATAGAAGGCCGAGACTTCACTTTCAATTGCCAATTCCGAGTTCTCCTTTCCTTTCTAGTCCTTTCGGAGCTGTTCTAGTCTTCTTAGGCTTGGTCCGGAGGTCGGCAAGGCGTTCGGTAGTCGTAACGGAGTTGTGCTTAAGTTCTGGAGGCATCGACATCAAAGGGCTAACGACGGACGAAGGTATAGCTTTTGCTTCCTATAAATATTTAGGAGTATGCAATAGCTTAGTTAAGGCTTTTAGAGCACTTTAATGATAGTAGTATCATTTGGCAGTGTAGAGCAGACTATAGGCGTGGACCTAGAGTTGGTAGAGCTTGCACTGTATTGAGGTACGAAAGTACTGTTCGAGATATCCTGACTGAGTATGCATGTATTATGTGACCGCATGATTTATATGACATGATATTATGCTGCATTCATTTGCATCTTGCTGTATCTCCTTCGAGATTTCTGTTAGTAGGGTTGTACCCTATCCTGTTAGTGGATGGACTTCTATCGATTTGGGTCCGGCGTTTCCACGGTTATCTCGGTATGGGAGCCACCTTCTGAAGCGACGGCACATCGTGCTACATACCAGGGCCCGGTCTGTCTCTGTTATCTGATCCTTGACCTTGAGTCTATAGGGAGTTCACTTTGCATGCATGTATACTCATACTCTCGCACTGAGCGTTTTATGCTCACGTCTCGTACTCTGTATTTTCTGGACACCCTATTCCATGGGGCAAGTTTGCGATTGGACGAGGAGGGTGGATCCAGGAGGGGCTAGTCAGCGGTTGGCCAGCTGGAGCTTCGCTTAGGTTTTATTACTGTTGTTTGGGTTATACAGCTATTCGATTTGGTTGTATATTATTGGATAAATTACAGATTCATTTTCTTGGGATTGTATAATGTTTATGGTTTCCGCAGTTTTATTCTGATATCTGTTTTATTAAGTTAATTGCATGCCTAAGTTCTGTTTAGTAGGTGATCCGGGTAAGGGTCACTACATTTATGGTATCAGAGCATGCAAAAGATTTCTTGGGATTTAGTCTCATCTTGAGGTATTTTTGTAGATGTCAAATCGTGACGACCAGAGTTCTCATGGCAGTGTTGGTGGGCGTTGGGGAGATGCCGACCGGGAGCCTCGTCGAGAACGGCGTCATCGTCACCATGACGATGAGCGTTTCACTGTGCGTCGATTCTTAGCTATGGGTCCTAAGCCCTTAGTTGGAGGTGAGTCTCCGGAGGATGCGGAGAACTGGTTAGACCGCATGGAGACGACTTTTCAGACTTTCCAATGCACCGATGAGCAGAAGGTGGAGACCCTTGGCTATCTTTTGGATGGGCGTGCGCGCAGGTGGTGGAGGTTTACTTCTGCACCTTTTGTTACGGCGAGAGGAGTGGCCACCTGGGCCGAGTTCCGCACAGCTTTCCAAAAGCGGTATTTTCCTCCTGCACTCCGTCAGTCGAAGGCAGGCGAGCTACTGAGTCTGCGACAGGGAGCCATGTCTATCGATGAGTATCAGCAGAGGTTCTTTGATCTGTTATCCTATTGCCCCGAGATTGCTGATAGCTCAGAGATGAAGTATAATCTGTTCCTTCAGGGCCTTAACCCTGAGATCCATGACCGTGTGGCGGTTGGCGACGACATGTCCTACGAGGGTTTGGTGAGCCGTTGTCACCAGGCAGAGGACAGCATTCGGCGGAACAGGTCTTTCCCTCAGTCGAGGCCTGCTAGTTCTTTGGGTCCCCGTGCCCAAACTTTCAAGAAGTCTGGATCTTCTTCTTCCTCTGGTTCTGGAGGTGTTGTCCGTTACGGTAAGAAGGACAAGTGTGATCACTGTGGGAAGAACCATCCATCCGACAAGTGCCGTAGAGCTTCTGGAGCTTGTTTTCGTTGTGGAGAGACTGGTCATATCCGGAGAGATTGTCCACTGTCTGGGGGAGGCGGTTCTGGTTCTGGTTCAGGATCGGGTTCTCAGGCCACCGTTCAGCAGAGGTCGCAGGGACAGTCTGCTGGGAGTTCTCATTTGAGGCCACGAGCTTCTGGCCAAGTGTTTGCCCTGAGACATTATCAGGCAGTGGAGGAGAATGAGAAAGTCATCGCAGGTACATTTCTGCTTTATGGTATACCTGCTCTTGTACTTATTGACACTGGTGCATCTCATTCCTTCATTTTTGCACGTTTTGTTAAGAGGCATAAGTTACCATGCATTGCACTAGACGTAGTGATGTCTGTTTCTACTCCGACGGGCCAATCTGCTTTGGCTAAGTGTCTAGTGATGGGTTGCCCTTTAGAGTTCGAAGGGAACATTCTGTTAGCGAATCTCATGGTCCTGGCGATGGACGACTTTGATTGCATTCTGGGAATAGATGTGTTGACTACCTATCGAGCTTCAGTGGACTGCTATCAGAGATTAGTACGCTTTCATCCAGAAGGGAGTGAGAGTTGGTTTTTCTATGGTGAGGGAGCGCGACCCCCGATGCCTTTGGTATCAGCTTTGAGAGCCTGTCGAGCTCTGGAGTCTGGCGGGGAAGGCTACCTTATCTATGCAGTTGATTTGTCCGCTGAGAGTATTGGGTTAGAGAGCATTCCTGTTGTGGATGAATTTCTAGATGTATTTCCTGATGAGATTCCGGGTTTTCCTCCTGCTAGGGAAGTCGAGTTTGGCATAGAGTTGATGCCGGGTACTTCGCCTATTTCTAGAGCACCGTATCGTCTGGATCCGTCAGAGATGCGTGAGTTGAAGAATCAGCTACAGGATCTTTTGGACAAGGGGTACATTCGTCCTAGTGTATCTCCTTGGGGAGCTCCTGTTCTCTTCGTGAAGAAGAAGGATGGGTCGATGCGGCTGTGCATTGACTATCGGCAGCTGAATCGAGTCACTGTGAAGAACAAGTATCCGTTGCCCCGTATTGATGACTTGTTCGATCAGCTGCAGGGCACGTCAGTTTACTCCAAGATTGACTTGAGATATGGGTATCACCAGTTGAGAGTCCGTGATCAGGACGTAGCCAAGACTGCATTCCGTACTCGCTATGGGCATTACGAGTTCCTAGTGATGCCTTTTGGTTTGACTAATGCGCCGGCTATATTCATGGATTTGATGAACCGTGTCTTCAGGGAGTATTTGGACAAGTTTGTCGTGGTCTTCATCGACGACATCTTGGTGTATTCGCATAATACGGAAGAACATGTTTCTCACTTGCGGTTAGTACTACAGACTCTTCGAGATGTGCAATTGTACGCCAAGCTGAGCAAGTGTGAGTTCTGGATGGATAGAGTGGTCTTTCTTGGCCATATCATATCCAGGGAGGGGATTTCTGTTGATCCAAGCAAGATTGAAGCGGTACTTAATTGGTCGCGTCCGACAACAGTTGCTGAGATCCGTAGTTTCTTGGGTCTAGCAGGGTATTATCGTCGCTTCATTCTGAACTTCTCTCAGTTAGCTCGACCGTTGACGCAGCTTACCCGCAAGGGTGTGGATTTCGAGTGGTCCTCCGAGTGTGAGGAGAATTTCCGTGAGCTTCGACGGCAATTGACTTCTGCGCCGGTGTTGGCATTACCGTCAGGATCTGGAGGGTATGTAGTTTACACGGATGCTTCTCTTCAGGGGTTAGGTTGTGTCCTGACTCAGAATGGGCATGTGATCGCATACGCTTCTAGACAGCTGAAGCTTCACGAGGACAACTACCCAGTCCATGATTTGGAGTTAGCAGCCATTGTGTTCGCTTTGAAGATCTGGCGTCATTATCTGTATGGCGAGAAATTTGAGATCTTCACCGACCATAAGAGTCTCAAGTATTTGTTCACTCAGGCAGAGTTGAACATGAGGCAGAGACGTTGGATGGATTTGCTTAAGGACTATGATTGCGAGATTAAGTACCATCCGGGAACTGCTAATCTCACCGCTGATGCTTTGAGTCGCAAGGTGTGACTATCCGCACTTCAGACTTGTTCGATGTCTAGTGCGATTAGTGACTGTTGTACTTCAGGTTATACCTTCAAGCATAAGAAAGGTATGCAGAGTATCCAGATGTTTGCGATATTATCTGAGCCAGCCTTGTGTTCGCGGATCCGAGATGCTCAGATGTCTGATTCGAAGACCCAGCGTTTAGCTCGTCTAGCTAATGAGGGTAGCTCGTCTGGATTTCATTATCAGTCAGATGGCTTTTTGTGTTTGTCTGGTAGGCTTGTGATTCCGCAGGATGAAGAGTTGCGAGAGGAGATTTTGTCTCAGGCGCATCGCACTAAGTTGAGTATTCATCCTGGGAGCAACAAGATGTACAAGGATCTACGTACTCGTTTCTGGTGGAAGGGAATGAAACGCAGTATTTATCAGTATGTTTCGAGATGTTTGGTGTGTCAACAAGTCAAGGCAGAGCACCGACGACCTGGAGGATTGCTTCACAGTCTGCCTGTTCCTGAATGGAAATGGGAGTTTATCACAATGGACTTTGTGACCCATTTGTCGGTATCCCCGAGGAACTGTGATGCTATCTGGGTTGTAGTGGACCGACTCACCAAGTCAGCGCATTTCATTGCCTATAGCCGAGAGTACTCTGTGGATCGCATGGCACGGATGTACATTCAGGAGATCGTCCGACTTCATGGAGTGCCTGTGAGCATTGTCAGCGATCGGTACCCCAGGTTTACTTCTAGATTCTGGGGGAGTGTTCAGCGTGCGATGGGTACTACTCTCAGTTTGAGTACAGCCTATCATCCGGAGACTGATGGTCAGTCAGAGCGCACTATCCGTACCCTAGAGGATATGTTTAGAGCGTGCGTAATGGATTTTGGTTCAGCCTGGCAGGATCATTTGCCGTTGATCGAGTTCGCTTACAACAACAGCTATCATACTAGTATTGGGATGACACCTTTTGAGGCGTTGTATGGGCGACGTTGTCGTACTCCAGTCTTCTGGGAAGAATTGGGGGAGAGACAGGCTGAGGGACCGGAGTTTATCCAACAGGCGATAGACATTGTTGATCAGATCAAGAAACGGATTAAGACTGCACAGGATCGTCAGGCCAGCTATGCTAATATCAAGCGTAGGCCCTTGCAGTTCGAGGTCGGGGAGAAAGTGTTTCTGAGAGTGTCACCTTTCCGCAAGATTCTCAGATTTGGCCTTAAAGGCAAGTTGTCTCCCAGATTTATCGGCCCGTTTGAGATCTTGGAGAGCATCGGCGATTTGGCTTATCGACTAGCTTTGCCACCGCATCTGTCCAGTATTCACGACGTGTTCTACGTATCTCTGTTACGACGGTATGTGGTAGATGAATCTCATATTCTGCAACGGTCTGAGGTTCAGGTAGACAAGGATTTGACTTATGTTGAGAAACCTCTTCGTATCCTGGATTATAAGGATAAGGTTTTACGGAACAAAGTCATTCCTTTGGTTTTAGTTCAGTGGCAGCGCCGAGGCACTGAGGAAGCTACTTGGGAGCTTGAGGACAGGATGCGTAAAGACCATCCTGAGTTGTTTTGATTTCATTCTTTAAGTTGTATTCAGTTGCAAACTCTGTAAACGTTTGATTGGAATAAAGAATGTTTCTGATTTCTGTATTTGCATTCGGTACTTAAGATCTGATTTCGAGGACGAAATATCTTAAGTGGGGGAGAATGTAGTAGCCCGAACCCTAATTGAGTAATTAAAGGATTAATGCTAATTAAATAAATTGGGGATTGGACGGATCGGAAGCTCCGAAGGGACGATCGGAAGCTCCGATCGGGATCGGAAGCTCCGATGAGGATCGGAGGCACCGATGATATTACGTCATCCATGACGTGTGGCGGGATCGGAAGCTCCGATCAGGACCGGAGGCTCCGATCACCCCTATCCGGAGTCATCAAGTGATATTTTGACATGTGGCAGATCAGGATCTTCGGAAGCTCCGATGGCAGGATCGGACGTTCCGATCCAGGTTCGGACGTTCCGATCGAGGATCGGAGGCTCCGATCGTTGTCTATAAATAGAAGGCCGAGACTTCATTTCTCCTTGCCAATTCCGGATTTCCTCTCTATTTCTAGTCATATTCGAGCTGTTCTAGTCTTCTTAGGCTTGGTCCGGAGGTCGGAGAGGCGTTCGATAGTCGTAGCGGAGTTGTGTCCAAGTTCTGGAGGCATCGACATCAAAGGGCTAACGACGGACGAAGGTATAGCTTTTGCTTCCTATAAATTTTTAGGAGTATGCAATAGCTTAGTTAAGGCTTTTAGAGCACTTTGATGATAGTGGTATCATTTCGCTGTGTAGGCGGACTTTAGGCTTGGACTTAGAGCTGGTAGTGCCTACCTGGTATTTGAGGTACGAAAGTACTGTTCGAGATATCCTGACTGAGTATGCATGTATTATGTGACCGCATGATTTATATGCCATGATATTATGCTGCATTCATTTGCATCTTGCTGTATCTCCTTCGAGATGTCTGTTAGTAGGGTTGTACCCTATCCTGTTAGTGGATGGACTTCCATCGATTTGGGTCCGGCGTATCCACAGTTATCTCGGTATGGGAGCCACCTCCTGAAGCGACGGCACAACGTGCTACGTACCAGGGCCCGGTTTGTCTCTGTTATCTGATCCTTGACCTCGAGTCTATAGGAAGTTCACTTTGCATGCATGTATACTCATACTCTCGCACTGAGCGTTTTATGCTCACGTCTCGTACTCTGTATTTTCTGGACACCCTATTCCATGGGGCAGGTTTGCGATTGGACGAGGAGGGTGGATCCAGGAGGGTCTAGTCAGTGGTTGGCCAGCTGGAGCTTCGTCTAGGTTTTATTACTGTTGTTTGGGTTTATACAGCTATTCGATTTGGTTGTATATTATTGGATAATTACAGATTCCTTTTCTTGGGATTGTATAATGTTATTGGTTTCCGCAGTTTTATTCTGATATCTGTTTTATTAAGTTAATTGCATGCATAAGTTCTGTTTAGTAGGTGATCCGGGTAAGGGTCACTACACATCCACTCTCTTTTGAGTTATTGATGATTGTTACATTTAGATATGAGATGATTATTTGATTTGTATGCCTGTCTCTTTTACTTAGAAATTATATTTCTAACCGGGTTATCCGGCTGTTGTTTTTGTTTGTATGTGTACTTGGCAACAGGAGGATCAGGAGCTGGACCAAGTCGTTTGGGTTAGCTCGGGGTGAGATGATAGAAGTGAGACACCGTTTGTTGTAGGGTCGTACCTTTTGAATTTGTATTATTTTGATTAGTCGAACGAACCCTATTGTCGAACTTGTTATTGTATTTGGGCAGAACTTAGATTATGGCATGTTCTAATTATTGTTATATATGTGTGTTTGAGTTTAGAATTATTTAGAAATGCCTTTGAATTGATTTTTCAGGCTTCTGCTCTCTTCTGCCCGTTTGAGTAATTAAAGGATTAATGCTAATTAATTGAATTGGGTATTGGACGGATCGGAAGCTCCGAAGGCACGATCGGAAGCTCCGAACAGGATCGGAAGCTCCGATGAGCGATCGGAGGCACCGATGTTATTACGTCAGGCATGACGTGTGGTTGGATCGGAATCTCCGATCAGGACCGGAGGCTCCGATCACCCCTATCCGGAGTCAACAAATGATATTTTGACACGTGGCAGATCAGGATCTTCGGAAGCTCCGATGGCAGGATCGGACGTTCCGATCGAGGTTCGAACGTTCCGATCAAGGATCGGAAGTTCCGATCGTTGTCTATAAATAGAAGGCCGAGACTTCACTTTCAATTGCCAATTCCGAGTTCTCCTTTCCTTTCTAGTCCTTTCGGAGCTGTTCTAGTCTTCTTAGGCTTGGTCCGGAGGTCGGCGAGGCGTTCGGTAGTCGTAACGGAGTTGTGCCCAAGTTCTGGAGGCATCGACATCAAAGGGCTAACGACGGACGAAGGTATAGCTTTTGCTTCCTATAAATATTTAGGAGTATGCAATAGCTTAGTTAAGGCTTTTAGAGCACTTTAATGATAGTAGTATCATTTGGCAGTGTAGAGCAGACTATAGCCGTGGACCTAGAGTTGGTAGAGCTTGCACTGTATTGAGGTACGAAAGTACTGTTCGAGATATCCTGACTGAGTATGCATGTATTATGTGACCGCATGATTTATATGACATGATATTATGCTTCATTCATTTGCATCTTGCTGTATCTCCTTTGAGATGTCTGTTAGTAGGGTTGTACCCTATCCTGTTAGTGGATGGACTTCCATCGATTTGGGTCCGGCGTTTCCACGGTTATCTCGGTATGGGAGCCACCTCCTGAAGCGACGGCACAGCGTGCTACATACCAGGGCCCGGTCTGTCTCTGTTATCTGATCCTTGACCTCGAGTCTATAGGGAGTTCACTTTGCATGCATGTATACTCATACTCTCGCACTGAGCGTTTTATGCTCACGTCTCGTACTCTGTATTTTCTGGACACCCTATTCCATGGGGCAGGTTTGCGATTGGACGAGGAGGGTGGATCCAGGAGGGGCTAGTCAGCGGTTGGCCAGCTGGAGCTTCGCTTAGGTTTTATTACTGTTGTTTGGGTTATACAGCTATTCGATTTGGTTGTATATTATTGGATAAATTACAGATTCCTTTTCTTGGGATTGTATAATGTTTATGGTTTCCGCAGTTTTATTCTGATATCTGTTTTATTAAGTTAATTGCATGCCTAAGTTCTGTTTAGTAGGTGATCCGGGTAAGGGTCACTACACAATAAGTCTCTCACTGAATGTGTTATCTCTCGTGTTGGCGACATGAAAGATAACATGGACCAGAACACATGGGGATCCTATTATTTCTATATCAGAGCAAGTACGAAACAAAGAAAAACTTATAGGGAGTTAGACTAATAAGGGCATATATCAACAAAATATGAGCAATTAGAATGAGCAGATCAGAGCAATGAAACTAAAACAAAAATATCAGAGCAAGAAAGAGATATATAATAAGAACTAAACTGACTCAAGAAAGAGAAGAAGCAAAAATTAAAATCAAACTAAAAACTGATTACTATCAGTAGGATACTGCTTCTTCATCTTCGGTACTTCAAGCTTCAATCCATCATTCGTTCCATCTTTAGTCTAGCATCCGAAGTTTGTGCTCTGTATCTCCATTTTTTCTACCAGAAACATCTAATCCAAGAATCAATCAATACACAACCAATAAGGCTTCATAATACACAATGTCTATCTTATTTTCTTCACTGCATGATCCATCTAAGCTTGTATAGCGGCATGAGTGATCTGCAGAAAATCAGATGTGGGAGAAGTGTTGCACGGAGCTTCAATTCGTGTTGAAAACACATGGCTCAACATCAAAATTAGACCAAGTTAGGTTAATCTCCCTATTTACCTTCAACAAAATAGGAGCAACCTTCAATTCTTCACCAAGCAGAGACAAAGACTCATCAATATCTCAGATAAATCCATGTGATTTCAAAATCCCATAGACGAGGGATGGAAAAGATAAATTTTTGGACTTTATAGATCTCCATAAGCAAATTGGAATACAGACTTGAATCCCAATCGTCCAAAACTGAAAGTACGCCATGTTCTAATAGCAAACAGTACCAGAGCTTGTGGTTTTTTTTTTTTTTTTTTTTTTATCACAGTAGAGTTATGACCTCTTAAAATTTGGTTTAAAAATAATACCGAGAAGAGTACCAGGCCAAGTTATAGTAAGTGGATAATGAGTCCAAGTATCGATCCCACAGAGACTGTAGTCAATTCTCAAGATTTAATTATATAACTTAATCTAGACAAAATAATAAAAAGGTTGCGATGAGTTGAATAAAAATAAAAATAAGAAAATAATTATAAAAATAGCTAAGAACTAAGCGTAATGAAAAATTCAATTAAACAGATATGGTATCAAGACACACGAAAGTACCGAACAAATCATGCAAACAAGTGGCAAATCTCGAATCCAGATTTAATCTTAAATCACAGTGAATTCTCCTAATTTTTTTAACAGTCTATGTCTAGAATTTGTTATACCTATTGATAAGTGCATTTTGTGTGCATTATTTTTTGATAGTTTTATGTCTATTTTGTGTGCATTCATATTGTTTTTAAGTATTTTTATGTGTTTTAGTGCATGCTTGTGTATTTCACTCCTCGGGTTGATTTTGTAGGAAAATAGATTTTTGAAGAGTGAATTACGGAGTAGCTTTTTGTTCGAAAAATCAAATTTAATTTTAGAGAAATCTAAATCTGATTTTCACCGTTCACAATGAATTTCAAGATGTTTTAAAGCTGTTTTTCAAATTTCAACTCGATCCGACGGCTAGAACTTGAGATATGAATTTTTAAAAATATCGCTCGGAGCAAGAAAATGTGAGGCGCGAGAGCGAGATTTGAGCTTGCCCGCGCGCGAATCAGAGTTCAAGAAATCTGTTTTATAGTTGTGCGCGCGCGCGAGACTTCTTCCAGGCGCGCGCGTTGGTTTCGGCGTTAGATTGTTCCGAAAAGTTCTTGTGTTGGAAGGAAATTAATTGGTATGGGTTCCGGACCATATAAATAGAAGATATATCATATTTTTTGAGGGTTCCGAAGTTCCAGAACGCAGAGAACGCAAGGGAGGCGACTTCAAAGCTTGGGAGAGAAGATTTCTCTTTTATTTTCTTCTTATTTTTATTTTTAAATTATTGTTTTTAATTATTGAGTAGTTTATTTTCAACCAAGACGTCGTGATTGGGCCGGACAAATTTATGTAGAAAACTTGGATGTTTGTTTGGGATTTTTCAGAGTTGATTTTATTTTATTGATTGTCAGATTTATATTTGTCTTGTGAATAGTCTGATCAACTGTTTGCTTGCATGTTAATCGGTTTCAAGTCGACAGAGGAGGTTTTGATTTTGATCACTTTGATAATCATCATATGGTAAAACCGATTAGAAATAGAATTCGGTTTCAGTGTGCGATTTGGATGTAAACTGAATTTTCACAAATATTTAACGCATTCAAATTTGATTAGAATTACGAAAGATTAATACATCAATATTTGAATAGGTTCGATTGTTCTAGAAATAGTCCTTTGAACAAATTAGGAGAATTCCCGTGAATTAAGATTAAATCTGAGTCCTGAATCGATTACATGTTACATGATTTGTTCGGTACCTACGTGTGTCTAGGTTGTCTTTGTTTTAATTATTTTTATCTTAAGTTATTTTTATTCTTATTTCTTAAGCAGTTTTTATTTTATATTCTTATTTTGTTTAATTCAAAATCCTTTCTATTATTTTGTTTAGATTAAGTAAAATAATTAAATCTTGAAAATTGACAACAGTTCCTGTGGGATCGATACTTGTACTCTCAGTCCATTTTACTATTACTTGACCTGGTACGCTTGCCAGTAGATTCATATCACACCGATTTAGCTGGTCAAGTTTTTGGCGCCGTTGCCGGGGACTGTTTAGTTAATATTAGGATAGATTATTTGCTTGAGACTAGAAAATTTTTTTCTTGCATTTTTTTATTTTTAATTATTAATTAGTTTTTTTTTCTAACTTGTGAGGTACTTGGAGATGGATCATCGATGGGTGTTCACAATGTTTGGCCAACAATACTCAGAGCCATTCTTTGCTGCTTGGGGGAGATTCAATGATTTGAAAAACAAATTTCGATGCCATGAAATTTCGAATTACACTCTAGTGCAGATTTTTTTATGGTGGATTGGATGATATAACAAGAAGCTGGGTAGATTATGGAGCTTTGACCACTGGCAATCACTTGTTTCATAGATATTACGACAGTGTTATGCACTTGTTAAATGATATGACGGATTTCAACTACCATTGACATTGTGATCCTTCACTGCAGGGTTGGAGTCACCAATATCCTCCAGATATCAACTCTAAAAATTTTGCGAACCAACCACCTGAGCATCAAGAAGAGTGTATAGGGCGTTCTGAGGATCTTGTGGCTCAGTTGGAAAACATTGTGCGACAATAGACAGGGATAAATCAGTTCTTGGAAAGCCACATCAACTCTTTGAGTCTTCTGGATGAACAGATTGCGCTCTTTATAGAATCATCTTCAGAGATTCTCCAAGAGACTGCAGCAATCCATGCTGATCAGTTATCATGGGCATGTGATACTGCAACAGTAATTGAGCCAGATCATGAGAACATAATTTTTGAGGAATCTTCTTTTGAGGATGAGCCAGAAGTGACAGTGGAGGAAGAGGAAATATTCAAAGTGAAAATTTACATGTACACCACTTGAAGATCTTTTCTTGTCATTGACGCCAACTCCACAACATTATATCCTCTATGAGCTTCAGCCAAGATTTGGAGTCTCCTTCCAAAAGAAAAAATTCATACCGAATATTGTTGGATCGACAAGCTTTCAATGTCAATATCACGCCAAGCTTGAGGGCGTAGAAAATCAAGACCCATACGTAGAGTCGTATGATTCTTACTATGGGCGGCAGCCGCTATTTGATGGTTTCTTTTGCATAGTTGGGCTGTAGACTATAAACTTAGCTCTGACTGGGAGGCAACCCAGTTTTCTTTCCTTTGCTCTTTAGTTTAATTTTTTGTTTTTGTTTTTTTTTTTCTATTTGATTTTTGTTCTTTCCCAGTCCAGTTTGCCGTGAATGCCGCTATACCCAGTCTGCTACTATCACCTCAAAAACTGTCGTTGCTAGAGTGTGAAGAGGAAAAGAACGATGGAGATTCCAGCGAATTAACCAGGGGAGTTTCAGTTTTCAGTTTCATTCTGTTTTTGTTGTTCGTCTTGCATTCGTTCTTTGTTTGTTCATACTGTTTGTGTTTCTAGAGCATTGAGGAAAATTCTTTGGATAAGTATGGGGGGATGTTATTTAGTTTTGTTTCGTTCATCATTGTGTTTTTGCATTCATATGGTTTAGTTCATTGCATATAGTTTGTAATCATGCATATCATTATGTTATTGTGTTTGTGTTATGTGAATAAGGAGAATGATGAATGTTGGCCGATGATGATAGAGTTGTAAATTTTTTTTTTTTTTTTTTGTAAAAATGTTGCTTTTGATTGAACATGAGAAGCTGTTGGTTGACTCGTGAATCATATTAAGCACACATGTTAGACTAGTGTAGTGTAGTGTAGTGTAGCGAAGTAATTGATGAAGTTCGTGTTTGCTTGACCATTGCACGGCAATAGATGCTTGTTGTTCATTATAGTGCTTTGGATTCTTGATGATTATTAGACATTTCATGTATGATCTTGGGCGTACCTATAAAAAAAAATTTTGAAAATTTTTTTTGTGAAAAAAAAATATAATTTAATTTCATCCGGGCTTGGACAATGATTGAAATCCTAATCTTTGTTCCATAGCTAAGTTTGCGGGTTAAATGGGATTGATGCTCCATTCGGGCTATAGACGAGGAGATTGAAATTCGAATCCTATCTTAGTTATAGCTAAGTTTGCGGGTAATTATTGGGGCTTATTAAAAATACCGGGTGCAAAATCAAGAGGTACGTAATTAATCTCAAGAAAGTGCATGTTTTTGTTTGGGATTGTTGAGATGACGGAGTTCTGGATTGTGATACTTACACTGAATTGTCATAGGTCGCTAAGCATTCTTAGGACAGATTCTTTTGAAGTTGCATGAAACTGGAATGACATGACACACACTCACGTTTATGTTAAACTGACAGTGTATTGTGAACAATCAAAAGTTTGTGGTTTTTAGTTGTTGAAGTTGAAACTTATCGGAGGCTATGTTGTTCATGATTCATTCTTACTTATGTCGTTGTTTGCATTTTATTTTTTCATATCTTGCTCGAGGGCGAGCAAGGTTCAAGTATGGGGGTGTTGATAAGTGCATTGTATGTGCATTATTTCGTGATAGGTTTATGTCTATTTTTTGTGCATTCATATTTTTTTAAGTGTTTTATGTGTTTTAGTGCATGCTTGTGTATTTCACTCCTCGGGTTGATTTTGTAGGAAAATGGATTTTTGAAGAGTGAATTACGGAGCAGCTTTGTTCAAAAAATCAAATTTAATTTTAGGGACAAAAAATCCAATCTTCACCGTTCAGAATGAATTTCAAGATGTTTTGAAGCTGCTGTCCAAATTTCAGCTCGATCCGACGGCTAGAACTCGAGATATGAATTTTTCAAAATCGTCGCTCGAGCAAGAAAATGTGAGGCGCGCGCCAAAAATCTGTTTTTTTGTTGTGCACGCGCGCGAGACTTTATCCAGGCGTGCGCATGGGTTTCGGCGTCAGACTGTTCCAAAAAGTCCTTGTGTTGGAAGGAAATTAATTGGTATGGGTTCCGGACCATATAAATAAAAGATATATCATATTTTTTGGGGGTTCCGAAGTTCCAGAACGCAGACAACGCAAGGGAGGCGGCTTCAAAGCTTGGGAGAGAAGATTTCTCTTTTCTTTTCTTCTTATTTTTATTTTTGAATTATTGTTTTTAATTATTGAGTAGTTTATTTTCAACCAAGACGGCGTGATTGGGCCGGACAAATTTATGTAGAAAACTTGGATGTTTGTTTGGGATTTTTCAGAGTTGATTTTATTTTATTGATTGTCAGATTTATATTTGTCTTGTGAATAGTTTGATAAACTGTTGCTTGCATGTTAATCGATTTCAAGTCGACAGAGGAGCTTTTGATTTTGATCACTTTGATAATCATCATATGGTAAAATCGACTAGAAATAGAATTCTGTTTTAGTGTGCAGTTTGAGTGTAAACTGAATTTTCACAAATATTTAATGCATTAAAATTTGATTAGAATTACGAAAGATTAATTCGTCAATATTTGAATAGATTTGATTGTTCTAGAAATAGTCCTTTGAATAAATTAGGAGAATTCCCGTGAATTAAGATTAAATCTGAGTCTTGAATCGACTACATGTTACATGATTTGTTCGGTACCTACGTGTGTCTTGGTTGTCTTTGTTTTAATTATTTTTATCTTTACTTATTTTTATTCTTATTTCTTAAGCAGTTTTTATTTTATATTCTTATTTTATTTAATTCAAAATACTTTCTATTATTTTGTCTAGATTAAGTAAAATAATTAAATCTTGAGAATTGACAACAGTTCCTGTGGGATCGATACTTGGACTCTCAGTCCACTTTACTATTACTTGACCTGGGATGCTTGCCAGTAGATTCATATCAGACCGATTTAGCCGGTCACCTATTCAAGTCGGACGGATTAATTAATAATTCTAATCAAACTCAAATGCATTAAAATCTATGAGAATTCAGTTTTCACCTAAAACCACATACTAAAATCGAATACTATTTCTAGTCGATTTAACCATATGTAAATTATTGGGGTGATCGAAATCAATTCATAATCGGTCGACTCAGAATCAATTAACAAACAAGCAAATAATTGGCCAGATTATTCACAAGACAAAATATAAATCCAACAATCAATAATTTTAATAAAAATCTAAAAAACCCAAATCAATATCCACTTGTTCAGCAAAAATTTGTTTGGCCCAATCTCGCGGTCTTGGTTGAAGAAATACTACTCAGTAATTGAAAATATAATTCAATAAGATGTTCTAATCATAAAAAGAAAGAGAGAGAAAAATAAAACGCTGAAGAAGATGGAGCAGATCTCCGCCTCTTCAACCCTTGCCGTTGTTTCCGTCTTCTGCGTCTCAAGTTCCCTTCATCTGCTCTCAAATCTCTTATTTATATGTCTTTATAAAGCCCAAAAATTCAAGAATTTTAACTTTCGAAAATTTTATTTTTTTTGATTCTGCGATCACTCGCTCGAGCACAAGAAGTTGCGCTCAAGCGAGACGTTTTATGCCCCAAAATTAAAATTTTGCGACATGTCCGGACCCCGTGCCACCTCCGTGCATGGGTCCGTTCATACCTATGTGCCAGCGCACAATATTTTTGAAAAAATCATATCTCGAGTTTTAGCCGTCGGATCGAGCCGAAATTTGGACAGTAGCTTCAAAACATCTTGAACGGTGAAGATCGGATTTGGATCTCTCTAGAATCAAAAAATAATTTTTTGACCATTGCTGATCCGTAATTCTTTCTTGCGGCTCTTATCTTTCTCCAAAATTTTGATTTCTTCAATAAATTCCTACAAATATAGGGGTGAGCAAAAAATCGGTCAAACTGAGAAAACCAACCAAACCGAAAAAATCAAAAATTCGGTACGGTTTATTCGGTTTGATCGGTTAATTTTTTAAAAAATCTCGATTAATTCGGTTTAATCGGTTAAGGTTCGGTTATTTTTAAAAAAATATCGGTTAAACCAATTAAACCGAATTTTTTTATATAATTAAAAAAATTATTATTGGGCCTTAACTTTTAACTATAATTATTCATTTGTTGTTGGGATATAACTACATATATCCATTTTTTAGAATTAAAACTCACCAACCCAACAAAAAAACTTCTCATATGACTAAAATTTTTGCCTTAAATCCTAACACCACAATTTATCTTCATCTTCACATTCAAATCTCATCTCAAATTCAATTGAAAGCTTGTGCGCATGTAAGATTATATATATATTTTTTAAAAAATGGTAAAGCCATGTGCACCTAAAAATACTTGTAAATTCAAATAGAAAAATTTGTGCACACAAAAATACATTTAATTTTTTTTTAAAAAAACATGTAACTAAAAAATCAAATAAAAAATCGATTATTTCGATCGGTCGGAGACCGAAATAATCGACTTTTTATCGGTTTGGTTTAGTCGATTTTAATATAAAAATTCGGTCGGTTCGGTTTGTTAAAAAATAAATCGGTCGGTTCGGGTTTTGAAAATTTCGGTTCGGTCGGTTCGGTTTTAACCGATTGCACACCCCTATACAAATAGACCCATGAAAGTGAAATGCACACACAAGAAATAAATCATAAATAAAACACATAAAAACACAACGAGACAATATGAAAGCATACCAAATAAACCTAAAAATAACACAAAATAATGCATACAAAATGCACTTATCAATTTCCCCATACTTAAACTTTGCCCGCCCTCGAGCAAGAAAAAAAATGCAAAAAACACACAGCAAACAACAAAGTAGGAAAAATTCTTGGGAATTAGCCTCAGAGAAGTTACATGCCAACTTAAAAACACCCTCAACTCTTCACACTACACCCTCAGTTTTACGTGAATGTGTGTTTGTGCAATGTTATTCCAATTACATGTAACTTAGAAAGAATCCGTTTTAAGACTGCTTAGAGGCCTAATATCACATCAATGCAAGTATCACTCTCATGCATCTATTTCTTCCAATTACTTCAAACCAAACACACCTTTCTTGAGATTATTTTTACGCACCGCCGGATTTTGCACCCAGCTTTTTAACTCCCCAATAATTACCCGCAAACTTAGCTATAACTGTGATATTGATAGGTTACACCTAAAAATTCAACTGGGCCTGAGCCCAATCATGAAGGTCCCCTCCAAATATTTTTTAGACCCAAGTTTATTTAAATATTATATATATTTAAATAAGGCAGACCCAGAATTCTACAAAAGCCCATAAAAGGCTCAAGCCCGTGAAACTCTTCGAATATACATAAATAGCTCAATTCACCTCATTATTAAGGTACACACTTTCTTAAGCACTATATCGCTCTACTCTCGATTATTATTCCTTGAGTAATAACTGACTTGAGCGTCGGAGTGCCTTCGCCGGGAACCCTTCCGGCTCATCTGACTTTGTTTTGTGACGTAGGAACAACCCACTGAAGATCTCCATCGGGAACATACAAGGATTCGTTGATACTCCGGACTTTGCGGAAGCAACATGTCATATACAAGTGATTTTTGGCTACATCAGCTTAGAGCCGTCTGTGGGAAACCTGTTCTTTAAGTCATTGAGAGCACATATTACTTCTAAAATGTCTCAAGGAAATAATAACAATGGAAACGCACCACCAAGCATTACTCTCACCCATGAAACCTTGACTGCACTAATGGAAAACACAGCAGCACTCGCAGCAAAAGATGCAGTTGCTCAGTATCTAGAAACCCGTAAGCGCAAAAGCACCAAGAAAAAGGCTCAGACTGAAGGCTTATCATCTCCTGACCCTAATAACGAAGACCCAAATAAAGACAAGTCTAAAGTGAATGATAAAGATCAAGGGGGGACCAAGAAAAATACTGCTCAGAAAGACGGTGAAGCAAGTGTTCACACAGTTCATGACACCTCTGGCGAAAACAAAACCACTAATCCAACCCGAAAGGATGGATCTCACACACATGTAACTGGAGAGAATTCGTCAGCAATTTTTCCGTCATGTTGAAGCCCCTTCACTGATGAAATCCTATATGAAGCATTACCAAAGAGGGTAAAAATCCCCAGCTTACCTGAGTTCGTTGGAACGAGTGACCCCCAAGATCATATTGACAAATTCTACGCGAAAGCGGATTTGTATGATATCACAGATGCTGCATATTGTAAAATTTTCCGAACAACATTATTAGGAAGAGCACTCACATGGTTCAATAAGTTACCCTCTGGATCTATTGCCAACTTGGAGCAACTTACTGACTGCTTCATCCAGCAATTCTTAATTAACAAGAAATACCCGAAAACAGCAGCGTATCTGTTCACAATCATTCAGAAAGAAGGGGAAAGTTTGAGGGACTATGTTCAACGGTTTACTCACTCGGTTCACGGAGTCTTACACGTGAATCATGATTTGTTAGCTGGAATAATGCAGCAAAACTTGCGCCATTGGAAGTTCAAGGAATCAATAGCAAGAAGGCCGCCCAAAAACTTAGAGGAATTACTGGAAAGAGCTGAGAAATATATACTGGTTGAAGAATCTGTATAGCCACACTACTTGAACAAAAGAAAGAAAGAAGAAGATAAACAAGATATTAGAAAACGAGACAAGAAGCGAACAGCACAGAGCCCTTGCCTCCAGAATATACCCTTTCAATGTACGTCTGACCGATATACTGGTAGTGGCTGAGAAACAAGGATTGTTGCGTCCCCCTCGCCCAATGCAGAATAATCCAAAGCGCTAACGTTCAGACAAGTACTGCCATTTTCATAAAGATAAAGGTCGTACTACAGAAGATTGCTTCACTTTGCGAGCAGAAATTGAAAAACTCATAAAGCGCGGATATTTGGGGAATTTTGTGGACAAGTCGTGAGAAGCGAGATGACAGGCGTCGGGACGAACAACCAAAACGTGACTATCAAAAGCGGCATGATGAAACTGGGAAAAAACATGAATGAGCTGATGAAAATTTGCCAACTGGAGGAGTAATCGCCATAATCACGGGGGGGCCTGCTTGTGGCGACTCGAACAATGCAAGAAAAGCCCTTCTGCGGGCAGCAAAAGGAACCAACAATTTGTCTAGCCCTACTTCCTTGCCAATGTATGAAATTGGAATTATCCAAGATGGATTATCATTCAGCGACAAAGATCTGGAGAACCCTCGGGGTGCCCATAATGATGCTTTAATCATCTCAGCCACGATCTCCAATTTTTGGGTAAAGAAAATTCTAGTGGATTCAGGAAGTTCGGCCGACATAATTTTTCATGATGCATTCGTCAAGTTGGGTATTAGTAATGCACAGTTAACTCCAGTCAACACTCCACTAGTCGGATTTTCTGGAGAAATAGTTGAAGCTTTGGGCGAAGTAACGTTTTCTCTTTCCTTGGGTTCTTACCCCAAACGGTCTACTAAGATGGTGAAATTCCTTGTAGTAAAATCTTCATCTGCATACAATGTGATATTGGGAAGACCAAGTCTCAATATATTCCAAGCCATTGGATCGACCTATCATATGAAGCTGAAGTTTTCGACTCCAGGAGGAGTAGGAGAAGCCATTGGTGACCATCGTCTAGCCAGAGAGTGTCATGCGGTGACCCTACGAGGTTCATCAGGAAAGCGTAAAAGACAAGTTTCTAGTGAGGTAAGAGCACCGAAACCTGGAAAATTTTTGCGTGAAAACGAGATACATTTGGTGGATGAGGAAGCCGAGAGCAAAGAAAGAATAACAGCAACCAAAACTCTAAAACACGTGGAAATCGTTCCAAATGATCCCAAGAAAACACTAAAAATGGGGACCGAATTACCTCCTGAATTGGAAGAAAAGTTGAAAATTTTTCTCGGTCGCAACTTGGACGTGTTTGCCTGGGGTGATGAGCCTCTACCCGGAATACCTCATGAATATGCGCTCCATCACCTCCGTGTTGATCCGAAAATGAGACCAGTGAAGCAAAAGAAAAGAGCATTCGGCCCAGAAAAAAATCGACATATAGTCGCTGAAGTGGAAAAACTTTTAGCGGCAAAATACATCAGGCCAGTTTCATACCCAGATGGGCTTGCAAATTTTGTCTTAGTACCAAAACCTGGAGGAAAATGGCTTTTATGCATAGATTTCACTGATCTCAACAAAGCATGCCCCAAAGATCCGTTTCCACTCCCACGAATTGAATTATTAGTTGATTCGACAGCAGGATGCGAGTTGCTCACTTTTCTTGATTCATATCAAGGATACAATTAGATCGGCCTAGCACAAGAAGACCAGGAAAAAGCAAGTTTCATCACTGATCGGGGAATTTATTGTTATGATGTTATGCCGTTTGGGTTGAAAAATGTTGGAGCTACTTATCAACGTCTGGTAAATACCATGTTCGAACAATTGATTGGGCATAACATGGAAGTTTATATAGATGACATGCTCGTCAAAAGTACCCAAGCATCAAATCACTTAGGAGATCTTGAGGAATGCTTCAGTATACTCAGAAAATACAGGATGCAACTTAATCCGGATAAATGCACTTTTGGTGTACGAGGAGGAAAATTTCTTGGTTATATGGTGTCATAACAAGGAATAGAGGCCAACCCTGAAAAAATCAAAGAAATTTTAAACATGAATCCTCCAAAGAGTGTAAAAGACATCCAAGAATTGACAGGATGTTTGGCCACCCTCAACCGATTTATCTCAAGGTCTGCAGACAAGGGTTTACCATTTTTCAAAATGCTGAGAAGTGGGAAAAGTTTTCGATGGACAGAAGAGTGTCAGCAAGCATTTGACGAGTTGAAAATACATCTGACCTCTCCGCCACTGTTGGTAAAACCAAACGAAGGTGACACCCTGTTGATTTATCTGGCAATATCTGCGGAGGCGGTAAGTGCAGTATTGGTCTCTGAAGTAGGACGTGAGCACAAACAAGTTTATTATATCAGTCGAACGTTACACGGAGCAAAATTAAGATATACAAAGATCGAGAAACTGGCACTGGCTTTGGTAACTGCAGCAAGAAAACTACGTCCTTACTTTCAGTCTCATCCAATAATTGTACTCACCAATCATACTCTCAAACAAATTATCTCGAGTCCTGAAGCATCAGGAAGAATGGTTAAGTGGGCTGTCGAGTTGAGCCAATATGGAATTGAATATCGCCCACGTCCGACAATTAAAGCACAGATTCTGGATGATTTTCTTATAGAGATGACAGTGAATCATGAAGAAAGCTCCACCCCCGACATGGATGGTTTATGTCGATGGGTCATCAACCTCTACAGGAAGTGGTGCAGGTATAGTTGTGGAGAGCCCTCAGGGAGATAAGTTTCAATATGCCATAAGATTTCTATTCCCTGCAACGAATAATGAGGCAGAATATGAAGCTTTCATCATGGGAATGAAATTGGCCATGTCGGTAGGAGCAAAAATACTGATGATACACAACGACTCCCAACTTAGCGTCAGTAAAGTTAATGGAAATTATGAAGCGAAGGAAGATAAAATGCTTGGGTACCTCACTCAAGTGAATGAGCTTCTCTCACGTTTGGACAGCTACGATGTGAAGCAGATACCTAGAATGGAAAATAAGTCAGCGGACCGCCTGGCCAAGTTAGCAAGCTCTTTGGCCAACATTGATAATAGAAAAATTACATTCCTAACATATGGCAAGGAAGAAACTGATGGAAGTGATGTTACAATATTTTGTGCTGACAGCGAAGAACCTAGTTGAAAAGATGAAATAATCAACTATATTATGCGGGGTAACCTGCCTGCTAACCAAGTAGAAGCTCGAAAACTTAGAGTGAGAGCTGCTCGGTTCACGATCATTGACGGAGAACTATATAAAAGAGGTTTCTCTTCACCTTACCTAAAGTGTCTAAAGCCAGCCAAAGGAAACTATTTGCTCCGTGGAATTCATGAAGGAATATGTGGAAATCACTTAGCCGGCAGAGCTCTCGTGGGGAAAGCATTACGCCAAGGGTAATTTTGGCCAATGATGAAGCAAGACGCTATTGAGTTAGCGAAACATTGTCACGCATGTCAAGAGCATGCTAACTTCCATCACCAGCCGGCTACAATCTTATAGCCCCTGGAAAGTCCTTTACCTTTTGCTCAATGGGGAATGAATTTAGTAGGTCCTTTTCCTCCTGCTACCGGACAAAGAAAATTTTTTATAGTTGCTGTGGGTTATTTTACCAAATGGGTTGAAGCTGAACCATTGGCCAAAATATCGGAAAGAGAAGTAATTAATTTCTTATGGAAGAATATAGTATGCAGATTTGGCATTCCTCAAACCTTTGTTTCGGACAATGGAACTCAATTTTCTGGAGCGAAGATAAAAGACTGGTGCAAAGGACTCTCCATCAAGCAGTTCTTCACTTCTGTCGGCAATCCTCAAGCCAATGGGCAAACCGAGGTCACCAACCGAACCATTTTACAGCACCTCAAAATACGCCTAGGCAATACCAAAGGAAAATGGGTGTATGAGTTGCCAAGTTTTCTATGGGCATATCGAACCACTCCACGCTCTTCAATTGGAGAATCTCCTTTCAACCTGGCTTACGGAGCGGAAGCTGTGGCTCCCGCCGAAATTGGAGAGCAATCATGGCGAGTGACACAATACACTTCATCTGGGAATGAAAAAGCCCTCCGAATGTCATTGGACTTAGTGGATGAACTAAGAGATGAAGCTTCGACACGAGCCGAAAGATATCGGGTTTGCATGACTAAAGCATACAATGATAGAGTCAAGACAAGGTCTTTCCAACTTGGAGACCTTGTATTGAGAAAATCTGATATCTTGAAATCCGTGGGCAAGCTGGATCCGAAATGGGAAGGACCTACAAAGTAATTGAGATTGTGAAGATGAGAACATATCGCCTCCAACATTCAGATGGACGAATACTTCCCAGACCTTGGAACGTGGCCAACCTGAAGAAGTTTTATGCATAATTTGCAACTCTCTCCAATATTAGGCTATATTTACCTTTTGTTATTAGCATATTTTCCTTATGTTTTCATATTACAATTTTGTGATGCATTTTTAAACTAATTTGTTTATTTTGTTATACAAGCAGATTACTTTGTCGAAACAATATCATATCTCATCTCCTATACTAACGCTTACTTACGACATAAACGTCATAGACCCTAGCAATCATAAAAAAATCCCAACAATAAGAGGCTTGACCAGCCCCATGGGACATTTGAACTTATGACGCTGTAAGAGGTCAGAACAACATAATAATATTATAAGTCCCGGGATAGCTCACCATGCACCAAGTGGGTTTAGAAATTCCCCATGAGACAAAATCTTGGGAGATTTATCCCCTCCCAAGTATTCCAATATTAAAGCGATAGTATTTTATTCATCAAACAAGTATGCAATAGCAAATTCAAAATGCAAAAGAGATATGATAATCGACGAAATTGAATATATATATGAATATATATATATATATATGAAAAGGAATTATTGTTTTTCATTTGCTCCTCTACCAACTACTTACTTACTCAAGAAGAACAAACAAAGTCTAGGACTTTGACTTTGTTACAAAAAAAAAAAAAAAAATTGCCCAAAAGTGGCAAGAAATAATAAAACTAAACTGCTCCACGGCTCCAAAGAGTAGTCTCCATGTAGCTTCGACACACACCCGTCGTTATTGATTGTATAAGCTAAAAATTCAAACGCAAAGCTTCGATCATCTCCTCATCACCCTGACCTCCCAATAAATCTCCTAAGGGAGGATCCTAGTCATCCTCAACTCTTGCAGTACTAGGCTCCGGAATTTTAGGGTGAATCATCGTAATAATTTCCTTCGAAACTAGTTTAGTATCCCGTAGTTCTTTGCGACAATCCACGACAACTTCATCATGAATAACAATCATCCGCTGAATCACTTCATCTCTAAAAGCTGTGGATTCACGATAGCCTTCAATTGATTTTTCTCCAGTGCTTCGCAAGAGATTCTTGCCTATTGACGAATTGAGAAAAATCTCACCGGTCTCCGATTCATGAGAATATTTTCCCCTAAGTAGCTTCATCTCCTTACACATTGCATCATAATTTTTGGATTTCTCGTCAAGCTCCTTTTGCGACTTGAGAAAATCATCTCGAGCCTTATCACCTTCCTCGCCGAGTCTTTTGCACTCTCCCCTTAATGACGTCAGCTCATCATCAAATTTTTTCCCGGAATTTCGAGACCTCTCTTCTCGAAATTGAAAAGTGTGAGCAAGCGATAAAATCTGTAAACACCCATAGATAAAGAAAATTATTTATTACGTAAAAATCATAATACATACCAACAAACAGGTAATAATATACCTGGAAGGAGGACGAATCAAGAGACCGAGTTAACACTTCGGTAGGTTGAGGCAGTAGATGCAACCTGTCATGATCTCCAATCAGGTCCGCTCCCATTCTCCAAACCAATCTCCGGATCTTTTAAATCCCAAAAAGATCCAGCATCATTTTTATGGTTCACTCCTTCCACGAACAAGTGGCGACCCTCGAGAGTGCCCAGATCAACTACTCGTTCGTCGTCACGTTTTTTTCTTCGGATCTCTTGGATCTTCAACCTTTTTACTACGTGCATCGATGTCGGGTCCGGCTGCAACATCTTTCCTTTTGCCACCATTTTCCTGTCATGCATATCGAATCTTTTGGATGGTGGGCCAAAACGGTTAGCATGATTTGAAGGCCCGGGAGACTTCCTCCTCCGGGGAAGCTCTTGAGAACCACCGAAAGCTCGCTCCTTTGTTGAGTCTTTTCTTAGCATTTTTGACGTTTTCTTCTCATTTTTCTCTATGCACGCCCGAACCTCCGCCAAGTTTATTTTTTCCCCTACAGAAAAAAACAAAAATAACAATACATAAATAAATACAATAAATTCACAAATTACATCGAGCAAGGTACTTTAAATTAAAGAAAAATACAATAGCATGCAAGAGAGTGAAAAAGCAGATACCGGCAGGAAGTAAACTCTTTGGATCAACCAACTTTTTGAAAAGACCTAAGGAGCGACATTCAAGTTGCAGTTCACGACGAGTTTTGCTAAAAATAATTCTCCTATGGCCCGGACTCCATACTATGGGAACCCCCCCCCCCCCCCCTAGCCATAATCCCAGGCATAAACAAACTTTTTTCTCCAATCGCTTTTCGGAGATGGACAACGAGATAGAAACTTACAATCTCCCCGAAGTAGAAAATAAATATAGGAACCTGGAATGGAACGACGCACCGAGAAAAGCGCATAAAATAAATCTATAGTCGGGGACATTTTAATTTCGCTCACTCTACTTAGGAAACACGTAAAGAGAAGAATCGCAATTGGTGTTAATTGACTTAAACCCACCCCGAGATCATCTACAATTTCTATCAAAAGGGCATGAGGAGGAAGCGAAAAACCGAAATTAAAGTACTCCAGATATACTGTAAAATAACCCGAAGGCGGTTCATGGAAAGGATCTCCATTTTTGGGAATCTTAAGGATATTTCTAGAGGATAAGTCCAATTCTTGACGTGGACTTAAAATCTCCGACTCGTCCAAAAGACGCTCGCTCACTCCTCCCGAAGACTCTTCAGAACCACTATTATCGCAAGAATTTGGGTTACTAGCAATTTTTAAACAAGGTGATCTCCTCATATCACGAGATACCACCGTTTTCAAATCACTCAAAGGAAATAGACACTCGTCAATTTCAATATCATCGCCAGACTCCGCTGGCGAAAGAGAATAATATCTCGGTTAGCAACCAATACCGAAAATACTTTACCTCGTGAAGGACACCCTGCAATAATTTAAATAAAAAAATAATAAATAACATAAAAAATAAATTTTACCAAAGAATATTTTCTCGTGCAATATCATGTTCGAATGACATTAAAATTTTCAGTCTATTTAATATTAATACCAAGTAAAAACATCAAAAATATTTTGGCACAATTATTAATTATTTCATATTGTGTTAGTGTATCATATGTGTACGTTGACCGGCTAAATCGGTATTTACTAGCAAGTACACTAGGTCAAGTAATAGTAAAGTGGACAGAGAGTCCAAGTATCGATCCCACATGGACTGTTGTCAATTCTCAAGATTTAATTATTTTACTTAATCTAGACAAAATAACAGAAAATATTTTGAATTAAAAAAATAAGAATATAAAATAAAAACTGCTTAAGAAATAAGAATAAAAATAACTGAAGATAAAATTAATTAAAACGAGAAAACCAAGACACACGTAGGTACCGAACAAATCATGTAACATGTAGCCGATTTAGGACTCAGATTTAACCTTAAATTATGGGAATTCTCCTATCTTGTTCAAAGGTCTATTTCTAGAACAATCAAACCTATTCAAATATTGATGAACTAATCTTTCGTAATTCTAATCAAATTTGAATGCATTGAATATTTATGAAAATTCAGTTTACACCCAAACCGCATACTGAAACCGAATTCTATTTCTAGTCGGTTTTACAATATGTTGATTATCAGAGTGATCGAAATCAATACCTCCTCTGTCGACTTGGAATCGATTAATATGCAAGCAAACAGTTGATCAAACTATTCACAAGACAAATATAAATCTGAAAATCAATAAAATAAAATCAAGTCTGAAAAATCCCAAACAAACATCCAAGTTTTCTACTTGAATTTGTTCGGCCCAATCACGCCGTCTTGGTTGAAGATAAACTATTCAATAATTAAAAACAATAATTCAAAAATAAAAATAAAAAAAAGAAAAGAAAAATCTTCTCTCCCAAGCCTGTAGCCGCCTCCCTCTGTGTTGTCTGCGCTCTGGACTTCCCAACCCTAAAAAATATGTTATATCTTCTATATATATGGTCCGGAACGCCTAACAATTAATTTCCTTCCAAAACAAGGACTTTTGGAAAAAATCCGACGCCGAACATGCGCGCGCGCTTTTGGAGAAGCCTCGCGCGCGTGCAGGGACGGATCTACTGTTGGGGCTAGGCTGGGCTTTAGCCCAGTCTAGCTCCAACCTTTAGCCCATATATATATTCATATATATTTATGTGTCTTAGAGTCCAATTTGATAAAATATATAGAAATGCTTTATTTTTCTTCTTCTTGAGCTTTCCCATTGTTTGATATGGGCCAAATACAATTTCAAATTGAGTTTTATAAATTTCAAAGTCTAGCAATTATATTGTGATAAATAGTAAATTATATAATAATATAACTTTAATTTATAATAGTAAATTTTACGAGAAATAAATTAATAATTTTTAATTATTATAGCACAACAAGATAGTAAAGTAGTAATTTTCTTATCTAATGAATAACAATTTCAATATAATTTATTAAAAAATAACAAAAAAATATTCATTGGTAAACCTCACGTGCTTAATCTTTTTTTTAAACAAATTAATGTAATATAATATAATATTCTCTATTAATTTTAGGAAACTAACATAATAAATTTTAGTTTTTATATCATTATTATGATATTGATATTTGATACATTAAAAAATTTAGGAAAGACTAACGATATATAAATTTAGAGACTAAAATATTTCTTAATATATATGTATAGTAGATATTTTTGCAATCTTTGTTCTATAAATTCTCTGCACGTAAAATTTAGCCCCCCTTAAAAACAAATCCTGGTTCCGTCCCTGCGCGCATGCAGAACTAAAAAAAAGAGTCTGGATCAGCAACGCGCGCGCGCGCGAGCTCAATTCTCGCGCGCGCAGAACAAACTTTCTGCTGCGAGCGACGATTTTGAAAAATTTATATCACAAGTTCTAGCCGTCGGATCAAGCTGAAATTTGTACAACAGCTTCCAAACATCTTGAACTTTATTCTGAATGGTAGAGATTGGATTTGGGTTTCTGAAAAAGTAAATTTGATTTTTTGAACAAAGCTGCTCCGTAATTCACTTTTCGACAATTCATTTTCCTACAAAATTAACCCGAGGAGTGAAATACACACACATGCACTAAAACACATAAAAACACATAAAACAATATGAATTCACACAAAATAGACAAAAACCTATCACGAAATAATGCACACAAAATGCACTTATCAACACCCCCATACTTAAACATTGCTCGCCCTCGAGCAAGATATGCAAAAATAAAATGCAAACAACGACATAAGTAAGAATGAATCATGAACAACATAGCCTCCGATAAGTTTCAACTTCAAAAACCAAAAACCAAAAACTTCTGATTGTTCACAATACACTGCCAGTTTAACGTAAACGTGAGTGTGTGTCATGTCATTCCAGTTTCATGCAACTTCAAAGGAATATGTCCTAAGAATTCTTAGCGACCTATGACAATTCAATGCAAGTATCACAATCAAGCACCGTCACCTCAACAATCCCAAACAAAAACATGCACTTTCTTGAGAGTAATTACGTACCTCCGGATTTTTCACCCGGTATTTTTAATAAGCCCCAATAACTACCCACAAACTTAGCTATGAAACAATGATTAGGATTTCAATCATTGTTCAAGCCCGGATGGAATCGCTATTTTAAAATTTCAAAATTTTTAACCCCATGTAATCCCCATACTTAGTCAAGAACAAGGGAGTAGAATTTCAATCTCTCGCTCGTAACCCAGATGGAGTTAAATTTATTTTCAACCAAAATATTTTCAAAAATTTTATAAGTACGCCAAAGATCATACATGCAATGTCTAACAACTATCAAGAATCCAAAGCACTATCATGAACAACAAACACCTATTGTCGTGCAATGGTCAAACAAACACGAACTTCATCAATTACATCGCTACACTACACTAGTCTAACATGCGTGCTTAATATGATTCATGATTCAACCAACAGTTTCTCATGTTCAATCAAAAGCAACATTTTCTAAAAAAAAATTTTGTCTCGAAAACTCTATCATCATCGGCCAATAGTCATCATTATACTTATTCACACAACATAAACACAAAACATAATGATATGCATGAATACGAACTATATGCAATAAACTAAACCATATAAATGCAAACAACAACACAAACATAACAAATCTACCCCCCATACTTATCCAAAGCATTACCCTCAATGCTTCGGAACAATGAACAGAATGCATGAACAAACACACATATGCAAGACGAACAAAAACAAAATGAAAAAAAACAACACTCCCCTAGTTTTCGAATCATCCTCGTTCTTCTTGACAGTATCCGCTGGGACGGTAGCAACAAACTGGGTATATCGGCAGGACCGGAAAACTGGAATGGAAAAGAAGCAAAATAAAATAAAAAATAAAAACTAAACTAAACTAAACAAAATTAAACTAAAAAGCAAGGTAAGAATACTGGGTTGCCTCCCAGTCAGCGCTAAATTTATAGTGTATCGTCTGACTATGAAGAAGCAACCATCAAAGAGCAGCTGCCGCCCATAGTAGGAATCATACGACTTTACATATGGGTTTTGATTTCCTTCGCCCTCAAGCTTGGCGTGATATATGCAGTTGAGTCTTGTCGGTCCAACAACACTCGGAATGAATTTTTTCTTTTGGAAGGAGACTCCGAATCTAGGCTGAAGCTCATAGAGGATGCAATATTGTGGAGTTGGCGTCAATGGCAAGAATGGATCTTCAAGTGGTGTGCATGTAAAGTCCATTGACGAGGTCAAATCTTTCACCTTGAATATTTCCTCCTCCTCCACTGTCACTTCTGGCTCATCCTCACAAGAAGATTCCTAAAAAATTATGTTCTCATGATCTGGCTCAATTATTTCATTCTCTTGGAAGATCTCAAAAATTGATTCTCTAAGAAGCGCAATCTGCTCATCCAAGAAACTCAAAGACTTGATGCGGCTTCCGAAGAACTATTTTATCTCTTTCTGTTGTCGCACCATGTTCTTCAACTGAGCTACATGACCATCCTCAAAATACCCGATACACTCTTCTTGATACTCTGGTGGTTGGTTCGCAAAATTTTTGGGGTTGAATTATGGAGGATATTTGTGACTCCAACCTTGCAGTGAAGGATCCCAATGCCAATGGTAGTTGAAATCTGCCATATCATTTAACAAGTGCATCGCACTGTTTTCATCTCTGTTGAACAAGTGACTGCCAGTTGCAAAAGCTCCATCATCTACCCAACGTCTTGTTATCTCTTCCAAACCACCATAAAAAATCTGAGTTAGGGTGTAGCTCGAAAACTGATGACATCGAAAATTGTTCGCCAATTCATTGAATCTCCCCCAAGCAGCATAAAATGGCTCTGAGTATTGTTGGCCAAATCTTGTGAATACCTGTCTATGATCCATCTCCAAGTACCTCACAAGTAAGAAAAAAACTAATTAACAATTAAAAATAAAAAAAATGCAAGAAAAAAAATATCTAGTCTCA
The DNA here is from genome assembly GCF_033568475.1 of Henckelia pumila. NCBI lineage: Eukaryota > Viridiplantae > Streptophyta > Magnoliopsida > Lamiales > Gesneriaceae > Henckelia > Henckelia pumila. The sequence continues at coordinate 18,851,281 of NC_133123.1, read as the reverse complement.
AGCAAATAATCTATCCTAATATTAACTAAACAGTCCCCGGCAACGGCGCCAAAAACTTGACCGGCTAAATCGGTATTTACTAGCAAGTACACTAGGTCAAGTAATAGTAAAGTGGACAGAGAGTCCAAGTATCGATCCCACAGGGACTGTTGTCAATTCTCAAAATTTAATTATTTTACTTAATCTAGACAAAATAATAGAAAATATTTTGAATTAAAAAAATAAGAATATAAAATAAAAACTGCTTAAGAAATAAGAATAAAATAAACTGAAGATAAAATTAATTAAAATCAGACAACCAAGACACACGTAGGTACCGAACAAATCATGTAACATGTAGCCGATTCAGGACTCAGATTTAACCTTATATTACGAGAATTCTCCTATCTTGTTCAAAGGTCTATTTCTAGAACAATCAAACTTATTCAAATATTGATGAACTAATCTTTCATAATTCTAATCAAATTTGAATGCATTGAATATTTATGAAAATTCAGTTTACACCCAAACCGCACACTGAAACCGAATTCTATTTTTAGTCGGTTTTACAATATGTTGATTATCAGAGTGATCGAATCAATACCTTCTCTGTCGACTTGGAATCGATTAACATGCAAGCAAACAATTGATCAGACTATTCACAAGACAAATATAAATCTGGCAATCAATAAAATAAAATCAAGTCTGAAAAATCCCAAACAAACATCCAAGTTTTCTACATGAATTTGTTCGGCCCAATCACGCCGTCTTGGTTGAAGATAAACTACTCAATAATTAAAAACAATAATTCAAAAATAAAAATAAAAAGAAAAAAAGAAAAGAAAAATCTTCTCTCCCATCATGTAGCCGCCTCCCTCTGTGTTGTCTGCGTTCTGGACTTCCCAACCCTCAAAAATATGTTATATCTTCTATATATATGGTTCGGAATGCCTACCAATTAATTTTATTTTAAACAAGGACTTTTCGGAACAAATATGATGTCGGAACATGCGCGCGCGCACCTGTAAAAGCCTCGCGCGCGTGCAGAACAAACAAACAGAGTCTGGATCAGCAACGCGCGCGCGCGCAGAACAAAATTTCTGCTGCGAGCGACAATTTTGAAAAATTCATATCTCGAGATCTAGCCGTCGGATCGAGCTGAAATTTGGACAGCAGCTTCAAAACATCTTGAACTTTATTCTAAACATTGGAGATTGGATTTGAATTTTTTTAGAATTAAATTTGGTTTTTTGAACAAAGCTGCTCCGTAATTCACTCTTCAACAATTCATTTTCCTACAAAATTAACCCGAGGAGTGAAATACACACACATGCACTAAAACACATAAAAACACATAAAAACAATATGAATGCACACAAAATAAACAAAAACCTATCACGAAATAATGCACACAAAATGCACTTATCATACGTATTCGTATGTATATGCATCAAACTTGAGATTATAGCACCCATCGCCTTCTTCACCACTGCCGCATCACAGCCGGTCTCTGTCTCCGACGAGCAACCATCGACCGATCGACACGAAGCCTTCTTCTCCTATACGTCACCACCATCTCCGACAACAATTACCCTCTCTCCGTCAAGGCCAGTTTGGGATAGCTTGGAAGCTACACCATGGCTGGTAATCGACGAGGGTCCATCATCGTATCAGCACCATCTTCTCCATCCTGTCTGCGTCCCCGCCACTTCTTCGAAGTTAAGATTTGGTCAAGCTTTTGATAGCTTGATCCACGCTGAAAAACGAAAAGCCTTTCGCTGGAATGGCCACCTCGCCGTCGGCCTCCTCAGTCCCGTTCGAGTCCAAATTTGGACGCACCCACAAGCCGTGGATGCAACTCCATGGCTGGCACTCGAATCGCCGGAAACACCACCCCACAATCGGCGTTGCCGCCACTCGCCAATCTTTAAAAAACGGACATCTCCTCCCCAGCCACAACCATCAATAATAGAGAAGATGATGAACATGGAGAGGGAGGGGATGATCGCATATACACATAGATACATAACACACGTTGACGAAGGAGAAAGAAGTTGGGAAGGAAAACGTGAGATAAAAATAATAATAAAGAAACAAAAGAATTGAATGAAAACTTTGACCAAAAGTTGGGTGGGGAATGATGTGTTACCAGTCATGTATATTCGGTTGACAATATCTCTTTGTCAATTTTTGGAACACACACGAGCGAATACTGCACCAAAAAATTCAGAAATAATCTCGTTAGTAAGTTGTGGTGAACACATACTCCAGCGTTGAATTTATAATGACCGTAGTTGATAGAGTTCTACTGGGTTTCTACAATTAATATTCTGGCAGGATTTTGATTCTTATCCAATTATACTGAAATCATTATTCTGCCAGAATTTTAATTTCTAGTGCATGCAATTCCATTGCATCACAGTCCTACTACGGTTTCTCCATCATGGTATCTCCATATCTGAAGAGCTTTCGATCCCCGTAATTTTCGCAGTGGCACACAATATTCATTCTCGACAACTAAATTTCTGACAATACTCCGATAAAAATTTTACTCTCGGTCCTCTCACCACACGCGACACGCCCGAGAGTGGGGGGCCTATGATAGGTTACACCTAAAAATTCAACTGGACCTGAGCTCAATCATGAAGGTCCAATCAAATATTTTTTAGGCCCAAGCTTATTTAAATATTATATATATTTAAATCAGGCAGGCCCTGAATTCTACAAAAGCCCATAAAAGGCTCAAGCCCGTGAAATTCTCCGAATATCTATAAATAGCTCAAGTCACTTCATTATTAAGGTACACACTTTCTTAAGCACTATATCGCTCTACTCTCGATTATTATTCCTTGAGTAATAACTGACTTGAGCGTCGGAGTGCCTTCTTCGAAAACCCTCCCGGCTCCTCTGACTTTGTTTTGTGACGTAGGAACAACCCACTGAAGATCTCCACCGGGAACATACAAGGATTCGTTGATACTTCGGACTTTGCGGAAGCAACGTGCCATATACAAATGATTTTTGGCTACATCAGATATGATTCGAATTTCAATCCCCTCGTCTATAGCCCGGATGGGGCATCAACCCCATTGAATCCGCAAACTTAGCCATGGATTGAGGATTAGGATTTCACTCCCTCGTCCATGACCCGGATGGAGTTGAGTTTTTCAAAAAAAAAATTCAACTTTTTCAAAAATTTTGGTGCGTCCAAGATCATAAGTGCAATGTTAGAGACTCATCAAAATTCATAGAACACAGTTAAGATCCACAAGACACCTATTGCCATTCAATGATAAAACAGACAGAAACTTCATCAAATCTTTCGTTACAATTAACTGGTCTAACATAAGTTCTTAAAAGATTCACGGTTCAACCTACAGTTTCTCATGTCAAGTCAAGAGCAAAAATTAAAATTTTCACAAAATTCAAAACTTCATATCATCATCGGCTCTCATTCATCATCCCACTTACACACATGCAAACAATTACTAAAACTAACTAGACACAACAACCACGAAACAAAATATATGCAAACAAACTAAAAGATTACGAATGCAACACAAAATAACAAATAATGAAATAAACTAGTCTACCCCCCCCCCCTCCCTACTTATTCAAAGCATTGCCCTCAATGATTTAGAGACAACTAAAACAATGCAAGAACAAACAAATGCAAGGACGAACATAAATCGGTAGCGTACCAGGTCAAGAAATAGTAAAGGGACAAAGAGTCCGAATGTCGAACCCACAGGGACTGATATTTAGTAATTACCAAAATATAATTATTTATACTTAATCTAGTCTAATCAATAAAAGTGATTTTTGGATTAAACTACTAATTCAATTATGAATAAAATGATTTAAAATAAAAATGCAAAAAAAAAGTTTTAATGTAAATTAAATAATGAAAAATTCGATCAAGGACACACGTAGGCACTGAACAAATCGTGCAAATTAGTAGTAAATTTAGGATCCATATTTTAATCTTAAATCACGACGAATTATCCTAAAATATTTAACAGTCTATTTTTAGAACAGTTAAACATATTCAAATATTGAAGGATTAATTATTTATAATTAATTCTAATCAAATTCAAATGCATTGAGAATTGTGAAATTTAATTTTCACCTAAAACCGCATACTGAAACCGAATACTATTTCTAGTTGGTTTAACCATATGTCAATTGTTGAAGTGATCAAAACTAATTCCTAATCTTTCGACTCAGAAATAATTAACATGAAAGCAAATAACTGGCCAAATCATTCACAAGACAGAAAATAAATCCAACAATCAATAATATAAATAAAAATCTGAAGAATCCCAAACAACCATTCAAATTTCCAACATTAATTTGTTTGGCCCAATCACGTGGCCTTGAACGAGAAGAAACTACTACTCAATAATAAACATAATTAATAAACAGAGTTTTCAACCATGAAATAAAACTAAAAATAAGAAGAAAAGAAGAAAATCTTCACTCCCAAGCGTGTTGTAGCCGCTGGCTGCCTCCTCTCTTCTAAATCACGTTCTGAACCCTTCAAAATATGATAGATCTCCTATTTATATGGTCCGGATCCCGTAAAAATTAAAATTCCTTACAACACAAAGATTTTTCGAATAATAAATCTCGCAAATTTTCGCTCGAGTGAGACATCTGTCTCGCTCGAGCTCGCCACAATACGCGTACTTCTAGAACTTCAATTTGCGCTCGAGCGGGAAGTGAATCCGCTCGAGCGCACCTTGGTTTGAAACTTTTTGGAATTGAGGGTCACACTCAAGCGAGATTGAAGTACGCTCGAGCGAGCCTTGAACACTCAGCCTATTGGAATTGGAGTCTCGCTCGAGTGGGAAGTGCATCCACTCGAGTGTGAGTTTTGGTTCGAGTTTTCCTTTGAAAAATCTCCAATTTCCTACAAAAATAACCCGAGGAGTGAAATGCACACATAATAATTAAATCATCAATAAAACACAGAAAAACACTAAGAGACAATATGAATGCATGCAAAATAATCATAAAAATAACACAAAATAATGCATACAAAATGAAATTATCAAGTTGGTTGAAGGAGTCCAGTTCTTCACAGCGGTTCTATAAAGCACATAGTAAAAACAAGTTAGATTAGCGGCGGAGAGGAGACTTGGATGACTAGGAAAATGCATAATTCGCTCTCCAATGATCACTGAGGTCATTTCATTGATATCCGACATAACTCCTTTCTCTTCATCATCAATAGTAGTGTGTTATAGATAAGTGATAGTAACTGGATCAAATTGTGGATTTGCTCATGCATAACAACTTTTCCAAAATTGGTAGATTTCTCATCACTTATACTAGCAGTGAGGTTTACAAAGAGCTCCAAAAATAAGCTTTCGTCCGTAAGGAGCAACAACAGAGACAGTAGCAAAAATAATTCGAATCTTTAAAAATTCGACCAAATTCTGCCTCTTGTAAGCATCCAGATCAACGTTCTTCTCTTAGATGAACTCATGGTTGACATACAAATGTCAATCAACAATAGAAGCTTCCGAATAAAACTTGTGAGAGAAGGCAAGAGGCAGATCATAATCTGCATCATCCATGTTGCCTCCAATATTGGAAACATCCTTCTCAACATCCTCACCAGTAGAATTTTCAAAGATGAAAGATAAGGTTAAAAATTAGGTATGTAATCTGCAAATTTTTGTTGCATATCTACATTAGGTTCTTCCTCAATGACAACAAAAGTAGGCACATGTGTATGAAAGGGAAAAAATAAAAGAAAATATGATTTGCACAATAAGCAGATAAGTTTAAAGTTAATCAAAACTAAAGAGTGTAGGAAGACAATTCGGTGATTGCAAAGAGAAATTAAGCATAAGAATGATAAAATCAATGAATAATATATGCTTAAAAGAAATCAATTGAACGGTTAAAATAAATCCACAATCAACCATTATCCTTCTAACAAACTCACCCAAAGACACTTACTAACTACAATTCTAACGGGTAAAAATTTTGAAATCAAGAAAGTAAAATCCAACTCAATTATGGCAGTAATCCGAGATTAAAACGCTCCAAATCTTTCTCATAAATAAGTCCACATCGGCTTATCTTCACTAAATCATTTTCGATAACAAAAATTCAATTTTTAGTAAATAGGGTATTTCACCAAATCTTGTCTATTTTGAACGTCAAACTCTGAGCAAAAAATATTCACATTTTAAATACATATGCATGTCCTAATTTATGCCTAAATCATAATGTAACAAAAAAATAAAATACAGCCACATGCACATGATATGTTTACAAGTGAAGTATTGTTTGTCGTGTTGGAAACATCTCCAGCAACACACCAATTTTCAAAAATTATTTGTAATTTTCACACTTAAATTAGCCTTTGAGCAACTGTAATTACTTCAGAAGTAGTAGTAGCATGCACACTAGAAGAACGATTTTCAATGGACTCATCTAGGTAACTTTTTTCATTTTTTCGATTTTTTTTCAAGCTTTTCATTCATGACATTGGTCACCGAGCTTTTTATAAAGATGAACATTGAATTTGTGAAATCACTTTTTGCATGGGACAAGATCATGAAATACACGAACATCTCTCAATTACTTGGGGTTTTAGTCAGAGTTCATAAAAGGCTAAGTGTGATAAAAAGATTTTGCATAGAAAACTAAGTGTCCACTGGTCACAAAATAAAATGAATGAATGAATGAATGAAATATGTCTATTGTCCTAAAAATGCACGTGCATGTGATGTGTTGTCCCTGGTGTTCTAACACCAGAGACAATATCAATGAATTTTCATAATGCACACATACTGAGAGACTTCTTAAGACTGAAAATTTTCTCGAAATCTAAATTTTTTGTGAATATATCTGCCAGTTGATTATTAGTTCCAACAAAATATATATGGATCATGCCATTTTCTACTAAATCTCGAATAAAGTGATATCGAATGTCAATGTGTTTTGTGCAAAAGTGTTGAACTGAATTCTTTGAAATGTCAATTTCACTCGCATTATCACAATAAACAATGAGATTTTCATTTTTAAATCCATAATCTTCTACCTTCAAATTATGAAAGTTGGTAATTTTGTGATTAAACTTTTAAAAAAATCAAAAGTGTTTGAATTCTCTTGAGAAATCTTACACTTGTGAATCGTAAAAAGTTATCAACACTCAAAAAAGAATACTTCTTACTTCCATAACTTTTCACTTTCATAGGACCCATTAAATCCAAGTGCAATAGTTCTAGGCATCGTGTTGTCTCAAAGGGTCGCAACACGGGGTACAACACACGAGTTTTCTTACTTTTTTTGCATGCACCACAAACATGGAACTCCAGAATTCAGATTAGGCATACCTCGGTCAGTTTCATACTTACTCAGATTTTTCAGTGTCTTGAAATTTGCATGATTCAGCTTTTGGTATCATAAATCAAGATCATTTACTTTCGTGTGTTTACAGGCAAGCTCTTATCCAAGTTGATAGAAAGTATCCGCGGATCTTGTACCTGACATAACACACGTTAGCATGATCAAAAACTTCACAAGTATTTTTATAAAATTTGACATGTAAATTATCATCACACATTTGACTAATAGATATCAATTTCGAGTTTAGTCCCTTGACATGTAGCACATTATGAAACTTTGGGAGTCCTTCCACATTCAGTATTGCTCCCTTGCCAATAATTCTTCATTTTGCACCACTTTCATAAGTTACTTTACCATTTTTTTGTTCAATATAGTCCGTGAGATGTATTTTCGATCCTGTCATGTGGCGTGAACTTCCACTATCGAAGTACCAGTGACCTGTAATGTTAGTTTTAAAAAATGTATAAACAACAAGGCACTGAAATTTATATTTTTGTACCCAAACTTTCTTCATTGTGGGTCTTTTGTTGGAGGTGTTGTGCAACACAATGGGCAAAATCCGATTTGACTCCCAATACATGTAGTCATTCCTGAATTTGAAATATTAGGGCCTGATATGACCAGGTTTGAAACAGTAATGACACACCAGTGCTTTTGCTTTTGAGTAGGAACACACTCTTTTGATGAAGAATTCTTGATTGACGGAGCGTTAGTGGGTGTGCTAGAAGTATTGCTACTTTATTTCACAAACACAGTTGCTTGTGATGAATCTGCAAATTCAAACACACTGTTTTCAAAACCAATACCAACCTTACAATCTTTTCATGTCAACAAAATAGAATCAAGCTTGGCTTTACTCGAATTGAATTTGGCAAGTGTTAGAGTTGTGTTTTCATGTTCAGTATTACTTAAAGCTTAGCTACAATAGATTTCAAATCAGAATTTTCTTTAGTGAGGGTTGTGTTCAACTTGTTCCGCTTGACCCAATCAGTGTACAACTCTTCATAAAGTTTTTGCATATTCTCCAGAGTGATATCATCATTGTCGGCTTCCTATTCTTCTTGATCACTTTAAAAATTAGATGTAGCAAAGCAAACTGAATTTCAACTCATGTTGCAGCCAGGTGTGGCAACATTGGAGGCAACACCGAGTGGATTTACTTAAAAAAAATTCTCTTTTCATTCAGCAAAGCAATCAGCGAGGTATGATATTTTTCTTCATTATGTTCTTTCTTTTCATCAGAGTCATCATCACTCAAGGAAGTATTCATATCCTTGTAGAGTTGGTTCACACACTCATTTTCATAATATCCATAGCCATGTCATTCCCTGCATTGAACATTATCATAATTCTTGGTGTTAGACTAATTCTTACCATCATACCTTGGTCGAGGCCATCCTCGATTAGGTGAATTTTTTGCTTATTTTTCTGTGCAGGAAGACTTGGAAATATAGATGGTTGGCCATATTTTTCCATGTATCTTATCCTCTTATAATAATCACCAAACTTCTCGGTGATAATGGATATTGAATATTCACACAAGTCTAATTCATTGACTTCCTGCGACAATTTTAACAAATCATTGTAAGAATCATTTGAAACTTGAAAGGCTATAGTCTTTACCTTTGTCTTGTTTTTGTTCTTCCAACTCCATCTCGAAGGTGCGAAGAGAACTTATCAAGTCATCCAATCCAAGTGTAGATGTATCCTTGGATTCAAATATATTACATATTTTGACATTGAAGCACTTTGAGAGTGATCTGAGTACTTTACTGACTAGTCTTTCATTCGAGATCGACTCGCCAAGACTTTATGCTTCATTGGCTATGCTCTCAAGAGATGCTCATACTCAATGATTGTTTCATTCTCATCCTCAACCTTTCAAACTTAGATGTAAGCAATCTAAGTCTGGTTCTCCTTACACTCTTAGATCCTTTGCAATGAGTTTGGAGGATTTCCCATGCTTTCCTACCAGAAACACAAGTAGTGATCAAGTTAAACATGTTCACATCAACTGTTGTAAAAATAGCATTAAGAGATTTTGAATTAAAATTCAAAGTTTGAACTTCGTCGGGTATCCATTTGATTTCCGATTTTAGTACAGTTTCACCATCCACATGCATCTTCCTTTGCCCGTGGCGACCAACCATCAACGACTCGTTGCCAAGACCTTTCATCTATCGATTTGATGTGCATGCAGATTTTCACATTCCAAAAGGCATAGTTGGTTCCATCCAAAATGGGTGGGCGGAGTGCAACATTTGTGAGCTGTACGTCCATGATAAACCTACAAAAATAACCAGAATATCACTTAGTTATAAAGTCAAGATTTGGCTCCAATTCCAGGTTTATCTTTAAAATACATCCGTGTAGAGTTTGTGTAACATGCAACGGAAATAATAAAACACGACTTAATAAATTAAAAAAATAAAATCAGAGATAATTATGTACAAGTAACTAGTACTTGTGTGATAATCACTAGAAAACCATAAATCAGTTTTACAAACAATGCAATGCTATTGATTTCTACAAAAATCAGAAAAGACTAAATTTATCAACAAGTTGCGAAATCAAATTACATCCTAAATAACCAGAATAGTAAAAATAATCGGATGCAAAATCCGTATGCCAAAACTAGATAAAAAGAAAAGATCTTCCAATAACATTATACAGTCAATGTTATTTTCGATGTTCCCAACATGCAAGACAACACGGGTAAAGCAGCAATGACGACTACAAAAGTTCCTCAAAAATCTTCGAATTCTCCTACGTGATTTTTCTCTGAATGCTCTCTGAATTCTTCACTGAAGAACGGTTCTCTCGTTCATGTAGCAATACTTATTTATAGATGATAGTCCAAGCATGAAAATGATTCCTTAGATAGAATCCTGCAAAATAATGAAAAAAAGTTAATAAGAAAAATGACTCTTTTAAAGACAATAAATTATATTTTGATAGCCATTGATAATTATACTATTCGAAAAATACCATATCAAGATATTAACAAATTGTAAGAAAATATTCTATCTAGAAAATATTGAATCTCGATAATAGCAAGTCCAGATAAAAAAAAAAGTTTAGAAAATATCAAATCGAAAAAGACAAAACTCTTAAATTAAATATTTTCCAACTTAGGAGAATATAATCAAGGAATTAATGGTCGTTTCAGAAGATATCTTCATTTGATTAAAAAAAAAACAGATTGATTATTATAATGAAACTGTTGTGAAAAAATAAAAATTTATGGTAAAAAGTAAAAACTCCAAAACTCAAAATATATGAAACTCTACACTTTATAATATTTTTCTCTCAACTCAATTGTGTTTTTCATCACAAATGAAGACCTATTTATAGATCCACATTTGAGATTAGTCCAAAAATTAATACATCATCATCTACATCATCACACACTAATTTTCCATATTTTACAACTCAATATTCAACATTCAACATTCAATATTCAATATTCAACATAATAATAATAATAATATATTTTTCAACACTCCCCCTTGTGATGATGATCGTGATATGATGATTGTCTTCATTACGTGTTTTATACTGCCTCGTTAAAAACCTTACTAGGAAAAACCCAGTGGGATAAAAACCATACCAAGGAAAAAAGAGTGCAGCCACGTAAACTCCCCCTCATTTTAACATGAGTGATTCTTCACATATTTCGCAGATTGCGCATCCCAATGTTGTATATATGCTTTCTGAATATCGTCATGGGAAGTGCCTTTGTGAAGAGATCTGATGAGTTCTCACTTGATTGAATATAATAGATATCAATATCTTTATTCTTCTCAAGCTCTTGAGTGTAGGCAAAGAATTATGGGGGGATATGTTTGGTTCTGTCACTTTTGATGTATCCTTCTTTTATTTGAGCAATACATGCAACAATGCCTTCATACAACGTCACAGGCTTCTTATCTACTGATAATCCACAAGAATTTTGGATATGTTGTGTCATTGATTTTAGCCAAACACATTCACGGCTTGCTTCATGTAGCGCAATAATCTCAGCGTGATTTGATGAAGTTGTTACGAGTGTTTGTTTCTGTGAACGCCAAGAAATTGCGGTGCCTCCACGAGTAAATACATATCCGGATTGGGAACGTGCCTTATGTGGATCAGATAAATATCCAACATCGGCATAACCAATGATACTTTGATTGGTGTCTTTTGAGTAAAAAAGTCCCAAATCTGTCGTTTCTCGTAGATAACGGAATATATGTTTAATTCCATTCCAGTGCCTCTTTGTTGGATATGAACTGAATCTTGCCAATAAATTTACAGCAAAAGATATATCAGGTCTAGTGTAATTTGCAAGATACATAAGGGCACCAATGACACTTAGATATGGTACTTCTGGACCAAGAATAACTTCATCATCTTCACATGGACGGAATGGATCCTTTTCTATGTTTAATGATCTTACAACCATTGGAGTACTTAATGTATTTGATTTATCCATATTAAAACGTTTAAGGATCTTTTCTGTATAATTTGCCTGGTGAACAAAAATTCCGCATTCTTTTTGTTCTATTTGCAAACCCAGACAGTACTTGGTTTTTCCAAGATCCTTCATTTCGAATTCTTCCTTCAAGTACATCATAACTTCTTGAATTTCTTTATTCGTTCCAATGATGTTTAAATCATCAACATATACAACAATAATTACACATCCGGTTGTTGTTTTCTTGATGAAAACACAAGGGCATATTGGATCATTTATATATCCCTTTTTCATCAAGTGCTCACTTAGCCGATTATACCACATTCGGCCGAATTGCTTTAACCCATATAATGATCTTTGCAATTTCACAGAATAAAATTCTCTGGGTTTTGAATTTTGTGCTTCAGACATCTTAAATCCTTCAGGGATTTTCATGTATATATCACTATCAAGTGATCCGTATAAATAAGCTGTAACAACATCCATAAGACACATTTTCAAATTTTCAGACACTGCCAAACTAATCAAATATCGAAACGTAATTGCATCCATAACAGGAGAATACGTTTCTTCATAATCAATTTCAGGTCTTTGAGAAAAACCTTGTGCAACAAGTCTAGATTTATATCTGACTATTTCATTTTTCTCATTTCGCTTTCGAATAAAAACCCATTTGTATCCAACAGGTTTTACACCTTCAGGTGTGAGGACTATAGTTCCAAAAACATTACGTTTATTTAGCGAATCCAATTCAACCTGGATGAAATCTTTCCATTTGGCCCAATCATGACGAGTTTTACATTCACCAAAAGATTTTGGTTCATGATCCTCATTTTCATTTATGATGTCATATGCCACATTATAAGAAAATATATCATCAATATCTTCTATATTTTTTCGGTTCCATATTTTTCCAATATTAATATAATTGATAGAGATTTCACGATTCTCATCAGTTTGTGGTTCTGACAGAACATTTTCATCATCAGGTGTTTCTTCTGGAACACCATTTTGTATTTTATGATCATCGTGTTTCTCTATGCCTTTTCTTTTCCAAGGATTTTTATCCTTGGAACCGACTGGCCTTCCACGCTTCAAGCGTTTTATGACATCATGAGTGTCTTCAATTTGTTTCTTTGGAATTTTAATTCGAGCAGGGGCATTTACAACATGTATATATGATTTTGTTACCCCTTTTGTGTCTGCAAATGCATCTGGCATTTGATTTGCAATTCTTTGCAAGTGCACAATTTGTTGTACATCTTTCTCACATTGTTTGGTCCTTGGATCCAAATGTAACAATGATGGTACATACCATTTGATTTCTTTTTTGATGTGTTTCTTTTCTCCCCTTAACTTTGGGAAGATTTCTTCATTAAAATGACAATCAGCAAAGCGTGTTGTAAACACATCGCCTGTCTGAGGCTCAAGATATCGAATGATTGATGGGCTATCATAACCGATATAAATACCGATTTTTCTTTGAGGACCCATATTTGATCGTTGAGGTGGTGCAATAGGCACATACACCATACATCCAAAAATTCTCAGATGAGAAATATTTGGTTCTTTACCAAATGCAAGCTGCAATGGAGAGAATTTATGATATGCACTTGGTCTGATGCAAATTAATGCCGCAACATGTAAAATTGCATGTCCCCATATAAAAATAGGGAGTTTTGTTCTCATAATCATTGGTCTAGCAATCAGTTGTGGACGTTTAATCAATGATTCAGCTAATCCATTCTGTGTATTAACATGAGCAACAAGCATTATCAAGTCTTATTTTCTTGATTGTATAATCGGGAAATTGATTTCGCAATTTTATTATTTGAGCCACTAGTCTTGCAAATGCCACATTCCGAGTTGACAATAAGCATACATGTGACCATCTGCTGGAGGCATCGATCAATACCATAAAATATCGAAATGGTCCACATGGTGGATGAATTGGCCCACAAATATCACCCTGAATACGTTCAAGAAATATGGATGATTCTGTTTGGATTTTAGCTGGCGATGGTCTTATAATAAGTTTTCCAAGAGAACATGCTTTACATTGAAACTTATTATTCTGAAAGATCTTCTGGTCTTTCAATGGATGACCATGCGTATTTTCAATAATTCTTCGCATCATTATTGAACCAGGATGTCCTAATCGATCATGTCAATTGGTTAATATTGAAGAACTATTAACCACCATATTTGATTCGATTGGCCTTATATGTGTATAATGCAATCCAGTAGGGAGCATTGATAATTTTTCAACCACATATTTCTTTCCTGATTTATATGTGGTAAGACACATATATTTCTGATTTCCATCAGTTATCGTCTCAGTATCATACCCATGAGAATATATGTCATTAAAACTCAACAAATTTCTTTTTGATCCTGGTTAATATAAAGCATTATTTATCAAAAATTTTGTACCATTAGGTAACAAAAAATGTGCTTTTTCACAACCTTCAATCAAGTCTACAGGACCTGATATTGTATTCACCATTGTTTTTGTTGGTTTTAATTCCAAGAAATATCTTTTATCTCGGAGAATGGTGTGCTTTGTACCACTATCGGATATGCAAACTTCCATGGGTTTATCTTTGCTCATAGCATTTCCATACTTCAAAAAAATGCAATAAAGAAAATCAAGGATAATATATATATGCAAAATATAGCATGTTTCATAAGAATGCATGCAAAATATAGCATGTTACATTTCAGTTCCACCAATATATTAATCAATGTTCTCGAAATCATTTGAAAAAATCGGCAGCATTGAAATAAGTTGAACCACTTAAATGGTTACTGTTTTCAACAAAATTGGTCTCTTTTTCTTTTTTCTTTATCGATACTTTAAAGAGCTTACATAAGTGCTCAGGGATACGTGACCAATGTCTTGGAGTGCCACATTTATAACAAGTACTTTCATATCTTTTTGAGTGATTTTTATTTTCACTTATATTTTCATGTTGCCTTTTTGAGTGGTTCGTGACGTTCTTTTGAGATTAGTTATTGAAGTAACTATCTCGATTACTTTCATATTCACGGCCGTGACCACAACCACGATCATTTCTACGTCCACGTTCATGACCACATTCTCGACCTCAACCAAAATCTAGTTTATGTCTTTGATTTTGGTTTTCATTTTTACTTACGACATTTGCTTCTGCAAATGCCGTAGATACATTGGTTCGGGATTTATGATTTTTCATTAACAATTCTTTGTTCTTTTCTAGTGATATCGAGAGCAACGAATTCAATCTTTGCCAAATTTGACATTGTGGTACTAGAAAAATAACAATGCATTTTATTAGTTAATTTCCATTAATATGACAATACAAAATAATGGAAGAACGAAGATTACAAGTGCGTATACAAATAGAGAAAAAGTATGTGGTGGAAAATCGCTGGTGAGTACAAGACTCGTGAGCATGATGATCATAATCGTTATGAAAAATAGCCTTAGAAATGCCATCATCTTCATCTTCGAAAAAACTGAGGAGAAAATATTTTGAGAGAAATAGTGAATTTTGGTGTGATTGAAAATGAGTTTGAGTGAACATATTTATAGGCCAAAAACTAGCCGTTTGTGACCATTGGGGGTAAAAAAAATCGAGTATATGTTGAATAAAAATTCGTGATAATGATGCAATGCATATAATGATAAATTAAATAATTATGTATATCATATTACATTATTATAAGGTCAGTGTCGTAGACAGCCTTTTATATAATATTGTGAAATTATACCAATATAGTTAGTATAAAGTCAGGTATAGTATATCATATCACATTATTATAAGATCAGTGTCGTAGACAGCTTGTTGAATATTTTTGACTTCTTCTTGTATTTTGGAGCGTCGGAAATTATAGAGAACCTTCGAGCGATCGTGCTGATAACGTGTTGTGAAAAAGTAAAAATTTATGGTAAAAAGTAAAAACTCCAAAACTCAAAATATATCAAACTCTACACTTTATAATATTTTTCTCTCAACTCAATTGTGTTTTTCATCACAAATGAAGACCTATTTATAGATCCACATTTGAGATTAGTCCAAAAATTAATACATTATCATCTACATCATCACACACTAATTTTTCACATTTTACAACTCAATATTCAACATTCAACATTCAACATTCAATATTCAATATTCAACATAATAATAATAATAATAATAATTTATTTTTCAACAGGAACGAATATTGCATTCTTTCAATAATTTATTGTTTTTTCGACATCAGAAGTTAGTGGATCGAATCACGTGGTTGCTTATTTACTAAAAATTAATGGTGATGCATGCTATTGGGATAACTCCAATATTTTGAAATATACATAAATTCAAACGATATGTTTCGATCATTGGTCCTGTATGAGTAATTATTGCTTTCCCACAAAATAGATTCACAATGATTCAACTTTATTTATAAACTAAATGGGAACGACGCCTCAAAAATCAAAGCAATTGAATACCCTGATTTGTGTAACCTTCATTATTATTTTTATATGATGAAAGAAAATTCAGAATATCTTATCATTTAGAAGTGAAATAATTAAATTTTATACCTTTGACGACGTGACAATTCTACAAGTTCCAACCACTACTTATTTCTAGAAATAAAATATACAAAATAAATATGGAATGATTTTTATTTTTTAATTTTTTTGGGGGAAAATAATATGGACCTGAAGTCTCCAAGTTTTTAAAAAGTTAGTCAGTCTAAAATGCAAGGATTCGTGTAATGTGAGGTGAAAAAAGTGCTTGGCTTTCGGAAAAGCTAAGGTGGGGTGCCTGTGATTCACGTTCTTGATAATACTCTCCCAAGCTATTTCTTGCACACACCTGTCCAAGGATGTGCTTTGATTATACACACACAATCTTTTATAAGATGGTTTCACAAATTAATTTTCTAGACGTGTCTCATATTCAACCCGATTTATGACTCTTTATGTATACCAAAAGTATTATTTTTTATTCTAAAAATGGGTCGGATCGACCGGTCTTACAAATACAGATTCTTAAAATTGTCTCATAAAAAACCTATCACATGTGGTATGCCAATATTTTTACTTTTATAAAACAATAATAAAATCCAAAATATGTTTTGACCTTGAATTCCAACTGCCATGTGATATCTCATGGAATGCATGATAAATATAAAAACAAAAAAATATCCACGTCATCAATACTCGACTAATCAGTCAAAAACGTTATCTAGAAATCGATCAACCAAAAAGACATCGTCTAGAAAAAGAGGGAGTTCAACACGATCGAGAATTTACTCGAAACACTAGCCCGATGTTCGACCCGATGTAGGCTGACGGAAGGATGTCGGTGAGCTATCCAACGGCCTTGGATAGAGTTCGAGGGACCTTAATTTCCTATAATATTCTCATTCTTCGAACACTTAGGCAGCGTTTGAGATTTTTTTCTATGAAGCACTTTGAGTTTTTCATTCATAAAATTTGAAATTTTTTTAAAGAAAAATCTCAAAAAGCGCTTCCTAGAAGCAATACCAAACACTACCTTAAATAGTGATAATCATATAATTGTTCTAGTTTAGGTATTGGTTTGAATAATGAAAAGATATCAATTGTAGGACCGAGCATTTGTCTTTTACCAAAATCTATAGATGATGGTAATGGTGCAAGTTAAATCTTTTAAACTGTACAGTAGCACAAGTTCTATGATTCGATCGCTCTACCAACATGGACAATTATTGAATCCCAAAAATCTCTCTCTCAATAACATTACTCCTTGAAATTAAATCGAACGCATGACCTTGACTTTGATACCAATTGTATGAGAATTGCTAAGAATTATAACACCAAAAAAATTCTAGTACAAAGTAGAATATCATATTGACATCTATCTCAAGTACTTTTCTAATAAATAAGAAATATTTAGAATGATTGTACCGAGTTTTTCTTGATGATGTATGTGGCACAAATTTGAATTTATTTGTCCCTTCTACTGATAAGTGCAATATCCTTGAGATTCTTAATAAAAACACCAACTCTTGTCAATACCATGTTTTCTGCTGTAGCAACATGGTTCGAATTTAAGCAATAAACTATTTTTCTCGTGCATGACCAGGCTATAAATTTTATACTACTGCGATCCTCTACAAGTCTAGTTTGCAATACAAAAGCAGTTTTTCATTTAGACACTCGAGCAAGGAGTTACGACATTTTTTCCAAGGCCGCTGCAAGCTGTCAAAAATTATCAACTATGCATATATATGTTAGAAAAATGTCAAAATTTAATTTTAAAGATAAAATCAGTTTCAAATGATCTTTCAAAAATAGACTGACTTTGATACAATGACACCCCTTGTAGGATCGAGCTCTTGCAAGGTATCCATATGAGCATTGAGTCTCCATTCAGTCTGAGATAACTGTCCAGAGATGGTGGCAAGAACGGTGTTGGTGTCTTTGGCAGAGGCCTTAATCTGCTGCAAGAATCCCACAACTTCTTGAGACAGTGCATGTACCTTTTCTTTGATGGTTTTGCGTAGACCAGAGACCCCAGCGTCAGCAGCAATCAAGTGAGCATCCATGAATGGCATGAGATGTTGAACCTGTTTAGGTTCATCCACCAAAGCCAGAGTGGCATCACTTGAGCTTTGGAAGCAGTGGTTTCAGTCTGGTTGTCATCCTGTTGGTAATCATCATTCTCATAATCAGATCCATATTTCTCACTATCTTCTTTCATCTCTTCTGCACTTGTGGTTCCTTCACGAGTGGGAAGAACATCCGAGGCATCCTTTGTTTCTTCTGTATCAATAGTGGTGGGGGAAGGAAGTAGCATATAGTTTTGGTGGGATCACCAGTATAGGAGTGATAAGTGTATTTTATACACTTAATTTATATATGCTTTTAATTGTTAATTGCTTATTTCGAGCAGATTTATGTGGGTATTTTGTTGTTTTTGTGTTTATAGGAAATTATGGAATTTATGTGGAAAAGGAGGAAAAATGAGAAAAATGAGATTTGAGAGAAAAGAATTAAAAGAATTGAGAAAGAAAAGAAGAAGAAAGAAAGAAAGAAAGAAAGAAATGATCAGACAAGAGAGAATAGACAAGAGAGAATGAATAGTGATGGGCTTTCCTTTATTGGGCTTAAGGATAGAGATAACTTAGCGCTAAAGATTTGAAGGAGAAGCGCTATCGCGCTTGTCAATGAAAGCGAGAAGATTGGAAGCTAGAGCTCCATGCGCGCCCTCCTGGGTTTTTAAGCGGGCGCTTGTCGCGAAGTTTGAGTTTGAAAATATTTTATCGGAAGGAAACTTCTATATTTTGTGGGTTTTTGAGTGGGTTTTTGAGATGCCATATAAGAGGAATACATTAGAATCTGAGAGGAGGGCCGCCGCCACACACGTACAGAAGAAAAAATCAGAGGTTTGATCGAGAGATTTTTCTTGAAGGATTTTCTGGAGCTTTATCGTGGAGAATGAAGACGGAGTTTGATCGACCGGACACGGCGTCGACGACGGATTTGTTTCTTTAATCTTTTATTTTATTCTGAATATGTTTGAATTTATGGATTATTGTTTTATTCAGAATTTTATTATGAACTAATTTTTAGAGTCTAGAGGTCGGATGGAACCTGGTGTAGACGCTTTCTTGAATTCTTGATTTTATTGAATTGAATTTCTTCTAGATTAATTGTTTTTTCTAGAATTGATTGTCTTTTCAATTATCTGATCAATAATTGATTTGTAATATTTATTTAAAATCTGTCACTCGGGAGAGGAGATTTTGAATAGGACCATTGGAAAATACACTGTTAATTGTTTATCTGACTCGGGAGAGCTTATAATTTTAACAAAGCTTTTAAAGAGAACATTGTTTTGAATTGATCATTGCAAGTAAATTCTTAATAGGGATATTGGAATTGAATTGTAGTTGATATATTTTATTCGGCACTCGGGAGAGGGAATAATACACGTAAGTGTTCTTGGCTATTAATTCTTTGAAATTCATGAAGATTAATTAATTAGGATTGATTGTTGTTGAAACCAGGTGAAATCTATACCTCTAGACCATTTTCTCTGATTGATTATTCCTGAAAGTTGTTTGTGTGCTATCTAAAATCAACTGATTATTTATTTTAATTGCAAAATTCTTGATTATTGATTTTCTAGATAAAGTTTGGACTATTCTAATTACAAGCACTATTATTTTTATTTTACTCCCTGAGGGATCGATACTTGATTTTATCATTATATTAAAACTTGACACTCGTACGCTTGCGAGGAATTTTCACAACAAGTTTTTGGCGCCGTTGCCGGGGAGTAAATTTGATTAATTTTTAGTCTTGTTACCAATTAGTCTAGATTTTAATTTAGAGTTTTTTTATTTTTTTTTAATTTTAAGTTGCTAATTAATTTCTTCTTATTTTTAATTGCAGTCTATGCGACGATCTCAAAGTTCTAATTCTCTACTGTTTGATCCGGAGATCGAGCGTACTGCACGTGCTTTAAGACGAGCTAGAAGAGAAGAACTTGAAAGAATGGCTGAACAAGAAGCAAACCAAGCTCCCCTAGTGCCTATTAAAGATCACTTCAGACCGACGATCCAGGCTCACTATTCTGGAATCGCTCGAGAAACTATCAATGCAAACAATTTTGAGCTGAAGCCTGCATTGATCAACATGGTTCAACAGAACCAATTTAATGGGAGCGCCACTGCCGATCCTTATCTACACCTACGCACCTTTTTGGAGATAACCGATACGGTAAAAATTAATGGTGTGTCTGAGGATACTATACGCTTACGATTGTTTCCGTTTTCTCTCAGGGATCAAGCCAGAAGTTGGTTGCAATCACTGCCGCTTGGAAGCATCACTACTTGGGAGGTGATGGCAGAAAAATTTCTTGCAAAATATTTTCCTCCTGCCAAAACCACCCAACTGAAGATCGAGATCAGCACCTTCCGGCAGATGGACACTGAACAGTTATACGAGGCATGGGAAAGGTATAAAGAATTATTAAGACGTTGTCCTAACCACAATTTTGCAGATTGGGAACAGATCGAGTGGTTTTACAATGGACTGAATGCGCCTACAAGGATGAATGTCGATTCTGCTGCTGGAGGTACTATATTTGCGAAGGATCATGTTCAGGCTTATGATATGTTGGAGGAGATGACGGTCAATAGTTTCCAATGGCCATCTGAGCGTATAGGAGTAAAGAAGCCGGCTGGAGTATATGCAGTGGATCCTCTCACGTCCATCACTGCTCAATTATCTGCACTGACTACACAGGTAGCTTCTTTGAATAAAATTAATGTTGCAGATTCAACTGGAGTTGAAGGATCACCGGCTATAGAGCAAGTCAATTATATAAATCCAAATGGCTACCGAGGTTATGGAGCGTACAGAGGTAATCCTATTTCCAATACTTTTCACCCTAATTTTCGAAATCATGAAGATTTTTCTTATGCTAACAATACTAATAAGGGTGATGGTAAGTTGTCTTTGGAGGATGTGGTTAGTACCTTTGTGCAGGAATCAGGTAAGAGAATGGCAAGAACTAAGTCTCGACTTGACAGTTTGGAGACGCACATGACCAACATGGGTGCTGTGTTGCAATCCATGGAAACCAGCATAGGGCAGTTGGCGAACGCACTGAAGGAAAATAACCGCGGCCAGTTCCCTAGCAATACTGAGGTAAATCCCAAGGAACAGTGCAATTCCATAGAGTTGAGAAGTGGAAAAGAAGTTGGAATTCAAGAACCTGCTGTTGAAGAGAAGAAATTTGAGGAAAAAGTTGAGGAGAAGGAGCCAAAACCGGAGCCAAAACCGATGTATAAGCCTCCACTTCCCTACCCGCAGAGGTTCAAGAAGAAAGCATTGGATGAGCAGTTCTCCAAATTCTTGGAGCTTTTCAAGAAAATTCACATCAACATCCCCTTTGCTGATGCTTTGGAGCAAATGCCGAACTACGCGAAATTCATCAAGGAGATGATGTCCAAGAAAAGGAGACTGCTAGAGAACGAGGTGGTCAATCTGACGGAAGAGTGCAGTGCGGTGCTCCAAAAGAAGATGCCATAGAAACTTAAGGATCCAGGGAGTTTTACTATTCCTTGTTCTATTGGTGGTTCTCATTTTAATAATGCACTTTGTGATTTAGGGGCCAGTATTAATTTAATGTCATTATCTATTTACAGGACCTTGGAGTTGGGAGACATGAAATCGACTAAGATTTCATTGCAATTGGCGGATCGGAGCATTAAATATCCACTAGGAATTGTTGAAGATGTTCTAGTCAAGGTGGATAAATTCATCTTCCCAGCGGATTTTGTGGTATTGGATATAGAAGCAGATCATGGTGCTCCGCTCATTTTTGGGAGACCATTCTTGGCCACGGCGGATGCAAAAATTGAAGTGATGAAAGAGGAGTTGTCAATGGGTGTGGAGTGCGAACGAGTAATCTTCAACTTATTTACGAAAGCACCTAATCCATCCATCGAACAATTATGCTTAATTGAACCGGTTATGAAGTTGGAGGGTCGTTCAAAAGCCGACATTGCGGTTGATTCATCGAATGAGAGAGCGCCAAAACCACCAAAGAAGGCCACGAAAAAAGAAAAATTTAAAAGGCGGTTCGTGGAATTTATTTGGCGCGTGAAAGAGAAAGGGAAGACTTAATACTTTGAGAGTCGGGCTGGCGACTCTAAACCAAGCGCTTTTTGGGAGGCAACCCAAAATTTTTGTTTTATTTTTTTATTTATTTTAATTTTTTTATTTTTTTGCTCATTAGTTAATTTTATGATTTTTGAATTATTGTTGATAATTTTGGAGGCCTAATTTTAAAATTGTTGAATTATTTTTCAGGATTTTGGTCTTCCAGCGCATTATGGGCGCTCGCCCAAGATTGGAGGCGTCCGCTCAAGATTTGGGAGTTGAAATCAGAGGCTTATGCGCGCCCGCCTCCACTCTACGCACTGAAGCTACACGAACATCGCTACGCCATGCGCCATCGCACTACCCATTAGCGCCTCACTTAGCGCTAACGTGCTCCAAGCTCTCCAACCGCGCTGCACCAAGCGCTAACGCGCTCCTACACCCCTCCAATTCAGGCGCTAACACGCTCCTTTATAGCGCCATCATCAAGCACTATCGCGCTACTTTTTACCACCACATAAGCGCTATCGCGCTCTTCACTAGCGCAACATCAAGCGCTAACGCGCGATTGAACAGCGCTATCGCGCACGCATGACTTCAAGAGTTTAAAAGCCCATTCCAGAGTCTTCCTCCCAGACTTAAATCACGATCCCTCGTTCGAATCTACCTTTAAATCTCACGCACTGGCACGATCATCGTAAATCTTCTACTCAACAAAATATCATCCTCTCAAGGATTGTGCTCTTAATTACAAGGCAGAGATTCTCAAAATTGGTCTTGCTCCATCTAAGCTTGTCGAGAAAGGGGAAATTGAAGAATTTGGAAAATGTATTCGTGAACGGTACAAAAGCTGAAATTTTATCTCTTATATTTGATTCTTGATAAATGTTGTGATTTGAGGCTATTGGGTTGTCTGAGTTTTGTCTGAGTTGTGGATTGGAGTACGTTTGCGGCAGTGAAATTCTATATCATTGTATTAGTGCCTACCAAGTGTTTGTTGAATTGCTTGGGTAATATTTGAACGTTGGTTGCTGGAATTGTTGGGAGTTTATTGCATTGTTTGAGACATTTGATTTGAAGTGAGTTGAATTATTTAGTTACAATGCCACCGAAAACCAAAGGGAAAGGAGCAATTTCTTCGTCGTCCTCTGCTGCTTCATATGATAGACATAGATTTTGGAATGCCACAGCAGAGGAGTATTGCTTTGATGTAATGGAGCGAGGGATGCACAAAGAAAGAGGAATGAGTTTGAGAGAGTATAGTGCACCGGCGTTAATTGAAGCTAAGAGAAGAGGTTGGGAGACATTTGTGAGGAGTCCACTAGATGCTGTTATATCATTGATTCATGAGTTTTATGCCAATTTGATGGTCAAAGACGTGAATCTGAAAGTTAGAGTTCGAGGGAAATTGGTGCCTTTTGATAAGAGTACAATTAACCGTCTCTATGAAATGCCAGATTTGGACATTGCAGATGATGAGTATGAGGTATTCAAGAATCAGTAATATCCAGATAACATTATACTTCAGACCTTGTGTGAGGATGGAGCGGAATGGAAGAAGAATGCGAAGGATGAAGTTGTTACATTTCCATCCATATTTCTTCGACGGGAAGCGAATAATTGGCATGAGTTTGTGGCTGCCAGAATGTTGCCATCTGGGCATACATCCGATGTGACTAAGGTTAGAGCTGGACTGGTGTACTGCATTGTGACAGGGAAATCCGTTGATGCTGGGAGAGTAATTCAGGAGTCTATTATTGCTGCAGTTAGGGGTTCCTCGACTATCAGTTTACCCCACTCGTCTTTGATTACTCAACTTTGCCGGTTAGCTGGTGTTGTGTGGGATGATACGGAGCAGATTCTTCCAAGAATTACTGGTGCATTGAGACGGGACAAGAAGAAGAAAGCAGCCAGTACTTCTGAACAGGCAGCTGAACCACCGCAACCCTCGGAGCCACTACCACACTTTGAGCCAGCACCTTCCCATTTGGAAGGACCCATGTCATTACCGACACATCCGGCCCCTGAGTATTCTACTCGTGATGATTCTACGGCCGTGCTTTCTCAGATGAAGAAGCAGTGGAAGATGATGCGAGCACATATGACATATATGCATGACTTCACTGCCGCTCTTTCCCAGAATTATCCGCCCACTGTTGTGCCTTATCCAGCTCCTCCGCAGTGGTCTTCTGATGATACTGCTGCTGCTGCACCTTCGTTCCATGGAGATGATGATGATGACGCCGAGTCCTGATGCTCGGTGTCAAAGGTATGAGTCCCTTGTTCTTTTTATTGTTTTTAATCATTAGGGACAATGATTACATTAAGTTTGGGGGGGGGGGGGGGTGAATTAGTTTTTGAGTGATTTAGTTGTTTGATTGATATTTGAGTAGTTGAATTTTATTGTGTGCTTTATAGATAAAATTTTTAATTGTTGTTTTTGTTGAGTTGAGTTGAATTGAGTTGAGAAAGAAATGGATGCATGGCTGATGAAAATATTTTTGTGCTATCACTGAAATAATCCATGATTGTCTACCTATCTGACAAATATTTTTGAAAAAATGGAACCAATTAGATGAACAATTTCCTATATACTCTGTGATTAATGCTTGAATCTGATTTTTGAGACATAAAGACATAGATATGATTGAGGCATTGTTTGAAATTTTTGGGCCTAATTTTCATTGAATTTATCCTTAGTTGCCCATTTGAGCTACACGTATATTAGTACATTGAGGTACAAAATTCTGAATTTGTTGTGAAAATCATCTTTAACTGCTGATGATTATTCTTTTTCTGCACTGATTGAATTTGTATGATTTAATTGTGGATTGAGACTTGTCTAGAACTAGTTCAAACACTCTTCGAGGCGAAATACGGGCAAAACTGAGATTAGGAATGATTTAGGCGATTTTTCTGAATTCGTTTGAGCCTTTCAAGCTACCTATTACTATTTTATCCCTAGTACCTTGTTTGAGCTTTATTGAAAATCGAATGGCATGCGTGTAAACGTGTGATTATACCCCCATTCGTTATTATTTTAAGGTCCTACATTGACTACCTGAATAGCCTATACACTATTTCCTACCTTTAAGGGAGTAATTTGAATGCTAAAATGTTGTATGCTCCTAGATTTATTTGTGAAAAAAGGATTGGTGTGGTGGATGAATTGAAAAGATGAAAAAAAGGTAGTAGAAAAAAAAAAGAGTTGAAAAAGTTCTGAAAAAAAGAGTTGTGAAAAAGTTGAGAAATGAAGTGAATTGAAATAGAAGTGAAATTGTGAATGAAAAAGGAGTCGTAATTGAGTTTGATAATATAAATTACTCCTTATTTTGAATTATTATCCTTCATTTGTAGCCATGAGCCAGGCCTTACATTATAAGCTGAATAAGTCCTATTGACCGAGTCTCAGTTGCCCAATATACTAGTGGAGAAGAGTTGCGAGAATTTAGCATATGGACTGTTGATTGATGCTTTTAATGATTATGAATTTTGATCTAAACACGCACACACTATTATTCGTTGCATTCACCTGATTTTGAGCGTTTTTGATAATTATTCTATTTTTGATCCCTTGCTACCTTGAAAAGACCTCATGATCTATGAATGTTTGAATTGAATTTGGAGAATGGTATTTTGAACTTGAGTTGCGGAGATTGTGAGTTTATGCGGTTATTTTGTTATGATTGAAACTTTTAAGTGTTAGTTGGGTGTGATATGATTGGATTTGATATTTTTGAAATCATTGTTGAGGCCATTGTTCCATAATATTTCTTGACTATTTTTGTGGGTTTGATAGAATGAGTTGTTGGGATTTAATAGTTTTGCTCGGGACTAGCAAAAGTCTAAGTTTGGGGGTATTTGATAAGTGTATTTTATACACTTAATTTATATATGCTTTTAATTGTTAATTGTTTATTTCGAGCAGATTTATGTGGGTATGTTGTTGTTTTTGTGTTTATAGGAAAGTATGGAATTTATGTGGAAAAGGAGGAAAAATGAGAAAAATGAGATTTGAGAGAAAAGAATTAAAAAAATTGAGAAAGAAAAGAAGAAGAAAGAAAGAAAGAAACGATCAGACAAGAGAGAATAGACAAGAGAGAATGAATAGTGATGGGCTTTCCTTTATTGGGATTAAGGATAGAGCTAACTTAGCGCTAAAGATTTGAAGGAGAAGCGCTATCGCGCTTGTCAATGAAAGCGAGAAGATTGGAAGCCAGAGCTCCATGCGCGCCCTCCTGGGTTTTTAAGCGTTCGCGACAGCGGGCGCTTGTCGCGAAGTTTGAGTTTGGAAATATTTTATCGGAAGGAAACTTCTATATTTTGTGGGTTTTTGAGTGGGCTTTTGAGATGCGATATAAGAGGAATACATTAGAATCTGAGAGGAGGGCCGCCGCCACACACGTACAGAAGAAAAAATCAGAGGTTTGATCGAGAGATTTTTCTTGAAGGATTTTCTGGAGCTTTATCGTGGAGAATGAAGACGGTGTTTGATCGACCGGACACGGCGTCGACGACGGATTTGTTTCTTTAATCTTTTATTTTATTCTGAATATGTTTGAATTTATGGATTATTGTTTTATTCAGAATTTTATTATGAACTAATTTTTAGAGTCTAGAGGTCGGATGGAACCTGGTGTAGACGCTTTCTTGAATTCTTGATTTTATTGAATTGAATTTCTTCTAGATTAATTGTTTTTTCTAGAATTGATTGTCTTTTCAATTAAGGAGTAGCAGCAGGAGAGGTGGTGGTGATAGGTGGTGGAACAGTAGAGATGGTTTCTTCATTGGTCGGTAGATAAGGAGTGGTCTTTGGCGTATGTTCTTCAAAGATAGTCTCAGGAGATGGACACCTATGACCAGTGGCTTGTTCACAGCCCGTATGATTGGACTGGTTACCAAAGAGATCAAGCTCCGTCATAGACTTAACCGTCTCATCCACTGAAGTAAGAGGAAACCTCAGGGAGAGAGAGCTCCATCTCAGCTTCCATTGATGTAGTACCTGCATTATGAGAGGGAGAGAACGGAGTAGAACCATGTACCTCAAGCTGAGCACTGCCAGTAGGTGTGTCAACCACAGCAGTTGTGGATGTCTTAGCAGTTGTGGTGGCTTCGACAGTCGGGAGGATGGAGGTGATAGCTTTAGCGATCGAGGAGACTTTGGTGGCATCCCCAGTAGCGGCGGTCGAGAAGGACTCCATGATGTTTCACTTGTTTTGTCTCCTGATTGGTGCACTTCCTCTTTGGCATTTGAACCACCATCGTCCTTAAGGCCTAAGAATCTTTTTCTTCCTTAAGGACCGGTTCCTCCTCTTTGCTTTCCCCTACCAAGCCCATGGTTTCAAACATAGACAAGGCTTATTTTAAGTAGATATCAATGTACTGGTTGGTTGGAAACTGGCTCATCTCATACTCCATGTGTTATTCATAGACCTTCTTAGCAGCCAAAGATGCATTAGACCCCGGTCTCTCTAGGATATGAAATCATCAGATGCGGTCTTGGTTTATGTATCAAAGCACACCTTTCTCTGAAAATGATAAGCCTGAAGCCTGAAGCCTGCATTTTCGTAAGTTCACAAGTATTTGCCTGCTTAGCTGCCAGAGAAACTTCAATACTATCCGTCTCTGTCCAGGCGAGTGATTAGCTACCACTCCACCAGTTTGACCAATTTAGCCACACACTTATCTTGAAGGATCTGGGAGAAATGGAGCTCATTTTTTTCGAGAAACCGTTTGTCATAATCTTTGAGACACCGGTTGACAGCTCTATCACCTGTGACAAGGTGAGAGTTACTTCAAGCTCCACCACATAATGAACCTTCTTTGATGGGATCATCATCCCTATGCCCTTGTCTTTTAGGGTCCAAAGGTGGTACCCTAGCAGTTATGAAGGAGCACCGTCTTCATTCTTGATACCACCCATCAGTAGAATGGTAGAAACTTTGGAGCTGGTGCAGTTACTAGATTTTCCAAGACCGATGGCAGTTGAGAAACATGAGACGATTGAGAAACTTCAGAAAGTGGTCTGAACTTCTTCTTCTTTGGGTGTACTTCTGTCTTATTTTCTTTCTTCTCATCCTTTGTATTCTTGAGTCCCTCCTTGGCAGGCGGGGGAGAACCAAAAACTTGGTGCAGAGGAGTGTTATCCATCTCCTCATTAGAGTCAGTGTGGTACACAATTTTTTTTTTGTTGATGCCCTCTTTGGTGCCTTCTATTTGGCTTGAGCCTCTTGCTCAGCCCTAATCTCCATCTTAATCTCCCGGATCTCATCTGCAGACACCTTATTCTTCTTCAAAAACTTGTGAATATTGGACACGTTGAGCCATTTGAACTGGTGCGGGGGGGCTAAGTCTCACTTAGATCAACTCCAAGAAGTCCAAGTATGTGGCAGATCTTTAGAGCATAACCCTCTGATTGACCCTTTTCTCTAGTCATTTCATAGAGTGTAGTGACTCGCACCGTGATCACCTACTAATCAAAACTTAAGCATACAATTAATCAATAAAATAATCTTAATCAGAGTAACTGCGGAATTAAAGTAAGTCAAAATACCAGGTAGGCAAAACCTAGTGGTCAACGCCGCTATCCAGCTTTGGTCACCACCTAACCTCCCTGTCTCCGAGAGAACTACCTGCAACTGCCCCATGGAATAGGGAATCCAACCAACAGAAAATAACCGGAAGTGAGCCTAACATGCTCAGTACGAGAGTATGAGTATAAATTATTATATGCGCATGAATGCAAATGAACTATGGGGACCTCGGGTTGCTAATCTCATCTTAAGGGCAATTAACGATTAATAAAACAATTAATCAGACATTAAAAGAATAAATAAACCAAGAGCACAATTTTTTTTTAAAATTCCATCACCTCGCTCGATCGGTCAAACTTCACCGATCGAGCGAGCTATAAAAATCAAGCTCTCGGGTCTGCATCATTTTTGGTCTCTCTCGATCGGTCAAATCTTACCGATTGAGCGAGCAAGAAAATTCAAGTTTTCTGCCCAATAAAAACAGGCCTCGCTCGATCATTATCATTCACCCAATCGAGCGGGCTCCTTTTCCAGAAAATGACAGCAATATTATCTTGCTGTCAAACCTTGCATCATCAGTCCAAATGCATTCAATATCAACTCAATTCATGGTTTATAAATTCTAAAACATGCATATCAATATGTATAAAGTTTCAAGTATCAAATCATGTATTTAATACATCAATCGAATAGCGTAAGAATATGTAACGATAAGCTATAATAAGTCTCAAAAGAGAGCTTCTAAATCACAAGTTTCATGTCAAATTCAATACTATCTAACTACCATTCTTCAGCTTAAACCCGAGTCCACACTTGCTAAATCTCGCTCCCGAGCTATCAATGTCATCTCAGATTAGCTCCTGCCCCATCTGTTGCAATGCACACATACAAAACAAAGCAACAGCCGGATAAACTCGGGTGAGAAAACATTCTCAGTATAATCGACATATAAAGCGTTAAATAAATTATATCAACTCTATTTGTAACGACTCAACAATAGAGTAAATAACGCATATCTCGATTAAGAATTGATTCATATATCATCGATGCCATCAAGATTCGTAACCGATCATGACATGGATATCCATCTAACGTAGCCATTCTAGGCTAGAAAATAAGGTTAACCGCAACCTTGGCATAGAATCAATTCAATATAGCCTCGTATCATAATCGTATCGACTCAAATCAAAGATCCACTACCTAGGATGGATCGACAACATCAAAATCAAATAGAAACATAAACAAGTATGTGGTTTTTGCGAGACACTCAAGAATAATCGATCTTGAGTTTCAAACTCCCTGACTCGCGATGTCGTCATTATAACTTCGTATTTCTTCTGTTTTGAACGCTTTAAATCTGAAACATAGCATCAAAACATTCATATCAATCTTCATTCTAGTCAATCATTTCAGAATCAAATCAAAATCATCAATATATCGTCAATCAACATCATTTCAAACCTCATATCTTCTTCTTTGGTTCGAATTCGGAGTCTTGAGTCGTTAGCCTTCAAAACTAGTCTGAAACTGAGAAATAAAATAGCTATATCATCGATAAAATCTAAAAGAACATCTCTTCTTAGTCATAGGCTATCAAAACGGCTTCAAATCATCAATCGATGGCGTAGCAATTAAAAATTGGTAACCGACGAAATATCGAAATCAATTCGAACTTCATTTCAATATTCATATAAACAATAATCATCACATATCAGCTGAATAACATCATATTCCCAGCATATCAGAAGTATACATTCGAGATACATGCTGTGACAACTCATGGGAAATCATACGGCTTCAAATAACCGATTCGACGTCGATACGGAAAGATATAAACCATCAAAATCAAGATTCATGTTCAACGTCTGATCTTTCCAACATACTGATATTGAAATATATAAAAAAAACCTCAAAATACTTTCATCAAATCAAATTCCTCGTTGCAAGGATTCCAGAACACTTTTCGGAATTGAAATCGGACAATCGGATCAAAAGTTACAGCGATTTGAAAATTCGAAATTCAAAGGAAAAGAAAGGAGGTTCGAGCTCTGTTCAGAATTTCTGAATTCTCAAATGAACTACACGTATGAATTCTGATTATTATATGTAATAATCGGATATATATTGCTTAATTGCAATTCAGTCTCTCAAGTCTTTCTTAATTGCAATTCAGTCCTCGGCCTTCTATTTAATTCAATTTCAATCCAAAATAATTTAAGAATAGTAGAATTTAAATCAAAACTCTAAATATTCTCAAATTAAATATACTTGGATTAAAATTAAATAAATTCGGATTAATTAAATAATCCCGGCCTTTTGCATTTTAGCCCTTCAAACTTTGATATTTGCAAATCAGTCCCTGATCGGGTTGTATC
Source organism: Henckelia pumila (assembly GCF_033568475.1). NCBI lineage: Eukaryota > Viridiplantae > Streptophyta > Magnoliopsida > Lamiales > Gesneriaceae > Henckelia > Henckelia pumila. The sequence goes on along the minus strand of NC_133123.1, from coordinate 18,819,937 downwards.
TTCAAAATTAATCTTCTTTAATTCCCGAAACATGGAATTTAATCTTAAATTCCATAAATATTCAAATCAAATATTTATTCTTTTAATTTAAGATTTCTCGGAATTTAATTCTCAAAATCCTTAATTTTTCAAATTAAATATTTTTGACTCGAAAATTAAATCTATCATTTTCATAAGTTCTCAAATCAATATTAGCCCATAATATGGAATTTAATTCTCAAATCCCATAGTTAATAATTTAATATTTCTGGGCCTTACATGAACTGGGTACCAAGACACTCAGGTCAAAAAACAAGCTCATAGACCGGGCCCAGGGTATATAGCACGTTGCACCGTCGCATCAGGAGGTGGCTCATATACCAGTGTATAATGGTGACCTGATACTAGTACATGTGTCCAACCATAAAGGTGACCTAACACAAGACTTACGTATCCAACCATCCACAAACTCGTAGGGTGAGCACCCTACTGCAGGATACCTCTAAGGTAAAAGCTCAATATGCTCATGTATGCAACATAAAGTCATGACATGCTGTATATAAAGGCATATAAAACATCCAATCACATAATCCATGCAAACACATAATACATGCATACTCAATCTGGATATCTCGAATAATACTTTCGTACCTTTCTAAGGCAGATCCTTGAAGCTCCCATCTAAGTCCAAGCTTATCATGTAGCACTACAACATAAATAACCATGCATTACCTAGCATGTCAAACATCACCTACTGGGCTCTAAAAGCCTTAATTAAACTACAGCCTACTCCATATTTATTATAGGGAACCAAAGTCATACCTTCGTCCGTCGTCAGCCCGCTGATGACGCATGCCCCAGTGCCTGGGCATAGCCTATCTACGACCCCTGGACGCCTCTCCAGAGCTCCACCGCCTGGCTGCTACTGCGGACGCTGTCCGCTACAAAAAAAATACTATTTCCTACTCCAATTCTTAAAGAAAGAGTCCCGAAGCCCTTAAATAGAGCGACTACCGGGAGAGGAGAGGAAATTACATTCCAAAATGAGAGCCTCGGACCCCTTTTTATAGGCCTGGGTTTGTACGGTTCGAACTGGGTTCGGAGGCTCCGAACCGGGCATGATTCCACGTGTAGAGTGCATTTTTGACACCTCAATCTGGCGGGAGTTCGGACGGCCCGAACTGGGTTCGGAGGCTCCAAACTGCCACTTGTCCGAGCCACTTTTGACACATGGACTCTGCTGAGTTCGGACGGCCCGAACTGGGTTCGGATGGCCCAAAGTGGTTCGGAGGGCCCGAACTGGTCCATATGCTCCGAACTGTTTTGGCCCTTCCGAACTCATTTTTGGACCCTCGGGACCTACCCTACCATTTTCGGACGTTCCGGATCTGATTTTCCACTTATTTCCACCAAATAAGGAATCCTTAAACATGTTTTGACACTTTTAAAATTATATGTCATTTTCTAACATGTTTAAAATCACTTAATCTTGTAAAATGGAACTGGACTACTACATTCTCCTCCTACTTAAGATATTTCTTCCTCGAACAATATTATGTACTGAATGCAGTAAAATACTGAATAAACATCTTTTATTCAAACTGATTCATTTTACAAGTTACAATCTGAAAATACGACAATTCAGAATAACTCTGGATAATCTGTACGCATACGACTCTCAAGTTCCCAAGTGGCCTCCTCAGTGCCTCGGCGCTGCCACTGAACTAGAACAAGAGGAATGGTTTTGTTGTGTAACACATTATCCTTATGACCTATGAAACGCAGATGTCTCTCTATATATGTCAAATCAGTATCCAACTGTACTTCAGACGGCTGTAAGATATGAGACTCATCTGCCACATACCGTCGTAACAGTGAAATATGGAACACGTCGTGTATACTTGACAATACGGCGGTAACGGCAACCTGTAAGCCAGATCTCCAATACTCTCCAGAATCTCGAATGGACCAATATACCTAGGAGATATCTTACCCTTGAGACCGAATCTCAAAATCCTGCGAAATGGGGAGACTTTCAGGAAAACTTTCTCTCCCACTTCGAACTGCAAAGGTCTGTGTTTAACATTCGCATAGCTAGCATGTCGATCCTGTGCAACCTTAATTCTATTCTTTATCTGTCCAACAATATCAACAGCCTGCTGGACTAACTCTGGCCCATTAACCTGTCGCTCCCCCACTTCTTCCCAGAACAGTGGAGTACTTCATCGTCGCCCGTACAACGCCTCAAACGGAGTCATCCCAATACTGCGATGGTAACTGTTGTTGTACGCAAACTCAATCAATGACAATTGATCTTACCATGCTGGACCAAAATCCATAGAACATGCTCGCAACATGTCTTCAAGAGTACGGATCGTGCGCTCTGACTGCCCGTCAGTCTTTGGGTGATATGTTGTATTCAAGCTAAGAGTAGTACCCATAGCGCGTTGAAGACTCCCCCAAAACCTGGAAGTAAACCTTGGATCTCGATCGCTGACTATGCTCACAGGCACTCCGTGCAATCGAACAATCTCCTGGATGTACAACCGTGTCATCCTGTCAAAACTGTAGTCCCGATTATAAGGAATGAAATGTGCTGAATTGGTGAGTCGGTCCACCACATCCCAGATAGAATCACAATTCCTCGAGCTCACCGGTAAATAGGTCACGAAGTCCATCATGATCAGCTCCCATTTCCACTCAAGAATGGATAAACTGTGAAGTAATCTTCCAGGTCGTTGGTGTTCTACCTTGACCTACTGATACACCAAACATCTAGAAACATACTGATACACGCTTTTCTTCATAACTTTCCACCAGAAAGAATCTCGTATGCAAATCTTTGCACACCGAAAGGATTCTCATATTTTATGACTAATACTTGTCATAACACATGTGACAACGTCGTTGTCCACAATTCTTGATTTCCTGAACCCCTCAGGTTCTCTTTTGGAAATATCAATACAAATATTCTTATTGACTCAAAAGTCGATTAGTACTATATCTAGTACTAAGATAATGACATCTATCTCATAACTTGAGATAACATCTGAAAATGAGAATATTGATTATCCTACCACGGATAACAATTTCTTGCTGAATTCTGACTTACGCTATTAGATGAACAAAATTGTTTCATCATTCTTTGGCAAAGTCCTTAAATCAAAAAAATCTAGCTAACCCCCGATTCAATCTCATTGAATCAGACTTATAAATGACCTAACGCATCCAATAGACATCCTGGAAAAATTGGTGATAACAATCCCGCTGGATCTGATAACCTTAGATCTCAGCTGCTATCCTTTTTCCATGTCTAAACACTTGATGCTATACTGTTAGTATTTATTAAAATTCAAACGCTTGCTAGATCAATTTCTGACACTGAAGTCCGAGAATTACTGCAAATCATTCCTGAGAACTGAATATCTGAGTACTGTACTTATCTTATCAGTCTACCAAAAAGTGAACAATTCCAATCGTTCTTTATACAAAAGAATATATAACTCCCCCATCACGGGGTTATAACATCTTTATCTACCTCAAAAAAATAGTTGCAAATAGTCATTGGGTACCAAACTTGCACCAATTTAAATAACCATTTCAAAACATACATGAACACCTCAGTGCTCAACTTTCACTATCCAAGTGAATTCTCATACTAACGAATTCATGTTGTAACTTAGCAGGCTCATGACATCTATCAATAGAATCGAGTATCTTTTTAAGCTTATCAAATTGACACCAAATTATATTTTAACGTAACTATTGCAATGATCTCCAGACTGAGTAAATTTTTCATCCCCTTCTAAAGTACAAAAGACTTCCAAAATATCAATGGAATTATACTCTCCCATGTCTATCGTTGATCACAGTTCCCATCTCCCAGTATAACTGTAGTGACCCTGCATGGAATCACCTACTAACTGGCAACTAATAGCATGCATTAAACTTAATACAGCAAAATACTAAACAGAGTAAAACGTGCAAAAACATAATCCATAAATTACATATCAGCTTAGTAAAATATATCCAGGCTTAATACTGTAGTGATACAACCATATCGAAAAACTTAAAAGTAAACATTATATTGCTATATCGAATCCTGCTGTATAATAAACTCCTCAAGGCTCCTGCTCCCTAGTCCTGCCTTGAACTACCAGCTCCGTCCATCCTACGACCTGCCCCATGGAATAGGGTGTCCAAGATAATAACTAGGACGTGAGCGCTAACGCCCAGTACATAAACATGAGTAAACATATGTATATAGTGCATGCAACATGATGACTGGTAAAGGGTCATCTGAAAATTCATGCTCAGTACTGGCGCCACATGAGTGCTGCCACCGCACGGATCAACCTCTGGGAGCAACCACACTCGTCAAGTACACCAGAGTAGTCAGACATAAATGTCCCTGCCGTTGCGGTACTCTCAGTGACAGACTATCGAGTATAGAGCTGAGCGGCTCTATAATTAGGTATATCAAGGTATAGGCTCAACGTGTATATGCACATGACATATGAATATAGAAAGCGGTAAATCATATATCATGCCATATAATAATGCCAAATAAATGCAACATATAAACATGTATACTCGCTGGCAATCTCAGTCATTGTGTACGTACCTCTAGGCTAGTTCAAGTATAGAAGGATCCTAGGTTCCAAGCCTATATTCAGAAGTTTATCGTATCACTAGACAAGTTCTATAAGCCTTAACTAAGCTAATAAGTACTCCCAAAACTTAAATAGATTCCCGGACCATACCTTCGTCCTTCGATAGCCCTTTGAAGTCGCTAGTCCTGGATGACTATAACCACTCCTTGGTTATTTCAGAACCTCTATTATACCCGATAGGGCCCTCAAGTGTATAACTCACACTATATAACTGAAGAAGAAAACTCGGGAATTCGTATTCAAATTATGACTCCGAAGAGCCCTATTTATAGGAAAATTTGCAGGCAAGTTCGGGCCCTCCGAACTGGGGTTCGGATCGTCCGATCCAACTCACTGCCTGCATGCGAGACACGTCGAGTTCGGACCATCCGATCACCACTTCGAGTCGTTCGAAGTGTCCTAAATTCGACACTTGTCAAAAACCATGGCTGAGTAATCCTGCCTACTTGGCACAGGTGAAGTTCGGGCCGTTCGATCCTACTTCGAATCGTCCGAACTTATCTTAACTCCGAAGTCAACAAGCTCACCTTCGGAGCCCCCGGTGTGCTGAGTTCGGGCCGTCCGAAGTCCTCTTCGGATCGTCCGAACTGGCTCAAAAAATGAAAATCAAATTCTTGATTCTGAAGTCCGATTAAACCCCGGATTTGGTTAATCACCAACCCTTAATCATGTTTAACATATTATTATCTTATAATGGAATCTGGGTTACTACATTCTCCCCACCTTTAGATATTTCGTCCGCGAAATAAAATCTAAAGACAAATCAAGATAACAATATGAAAGATCAAACCATGTTTTATTACAACTGTAATTACATCTTTACATGGTAATCAAAAGTACAAAGCAAACAACTCAGGATATTCAGCCCGCATATAGCTCTCGGTTTCCCAAGTTGCTTCTTCAACGCCTCGATGCTGCCACTGTACCATCACAAGTGGTATAGTCTTGTTCCGAAGAATTTTCTTCTTCCTGTCTAGGATACGGAGTGGTCGTTCAGCATACGACAGATCTGGCTTTAGCAGAACATCAGTAGATTGAATTACATGTGCTTCATCAGATATGTACTGTCGAAGTAACGACACATGAAAAACATTATGTATACTGGAAAGAGATGGCGGTAACGCCAAATGATAAGCAACATCTCCAATCTTCTCCATTATCTGGAAAGGCCCAATGAAACGAGGTGACAACTTGCCTTTCACACCGAATCTCATCACCTTCCTGAAATGTGATACTCGTAGGAATACATATTCACCAGGCTCAAACTGTAATGGTCTGTGATGAATATTAGCATAACTGGCTTGTCTATCTTGAGCAGCTTTGATCCTCCGCTTGATCAAATCTACCTTATCTACAATCTGCTGCACCAACTCAGGACCCTCGACTTGTCGTTCTCCGACTTCATCCCAGAATAACGGAGTACGACACCGTCGACCATACAATGCCTCGAAAGGTGCCATATCAATACTACAATGATAACTGTTATTGTAGGAAAATTCGATCAAAGGTAACTGATCCTGCCAAGACAAACCAAAATCCATGACAGAAGAATGTAGCATATCCTCCAGCGTACGAATTGTCCGCTCTGACTGCCCATCAGTCTGCAGATGATAAGCAGTGCTCAAACTCAGAGTGGTACCCAAAGCCTGCTGAAAACTACCCCAAAAATGTGAGGTAAATCGCGGGTCTCTATCACTAACTATACTCACTGGAATCCCATGTAATCGCACTATTTCCTGGACATATAAGTGTGTCATGCGATCATAAGAATACTCCCGGTTGTAAGGAATAAAGTGTGCTGATTTCATCAAATGGTCAACAATGACCCAGATAGCATCACACTGACGTGAAGTCATAGGCAAGTGAGTGACAAAATCCATAGTCACTTGCTCCCATTTCCATTCGGGAATCTCAAGATTTTGCAGTAATCCACCTGGTTCTCGGTGTCCAGCCTTGACCTGTTGACAAACCAAACATCTCAAAACAAATTGATACACACTCCTCTTCATCCCTTTCCACCAGAATCTAGTTCGCAAATCCTTATACATTTTCATGCTTCCAGGATGAACTGATAATCGACTTCTGTGAGCTTGATAAATAATATCGTTCCTGAGTTCCGCAACATCAGGTACAACCACTCGATTAGATAAGCACAATAATCCATCTGCCTGAAAATGGAATCCAGATTTATTAACCCTATTGTCTAGACGTGCCAAACGCTGAGTCTTAACATCAGATATCTGAGCATCTCTGATCCGAGAATACAATGCTGGCTCAGATAGAATAGTATACAATCGAATCCCATTTCTCCCTTTTCCTGTGCTTGAGCGTAAAACTCAATGAACAACACTCTTGTATCATATGAGATATTTCATTAGTCTGAAGTGCAGACAGTCTCACCTGCCGACTCAAGCCATCAGCAGTAAGATTAGCAGAACCTGAATGATATTTGATTTCACAATCATAATCCTTCAAAAGATCCATCCAGCATCTCTGTCGCATATTCAACTCTGCCTGAGTGAATAAATACTTCAAAATCTTGTGATGCATAAATATCTCAAATTTCTCGCCATAAAGATAATGCCTCCAAATCTTGAGTGCAAATACAATGGCGGCTAACTCGAGATCATGTACTGGATAATTATTCTCATGCGTCTTCAACTGTCGAGAAGCATAGGCAATAACATGTCCATGCTGTGTAAGAACACATCCTAACCCTTGACTAGAGGCATCAGTATAGACAACATAACCTCCTGATCCAGAAGGTAGAGCTAACACTGGTGCAGTAGTAAGACGTCTACACAGCTCGTGAAATGACTACTCACAATCCGAGGGCCATATGAAGGCAAAATCTTTCCGTGTAAGTTGTGTCAAAGGCCTGGCCAACTGTGCAAAATTCTCGATGAACCGACGGTAATAACCCGCTAGACCCAAGAAACTTCGAATCTCAGCAACCGTCGTCGGACGAGACCAATTCAGCACTGCCTCTATCTTACTTGGATCAACAGATATCCCTTCATTAAAAATTACATGACCGAGAAACACTACCCGATCAAGCCAAAATTCGCACTTGCTTAATTTCGCATACAACTGCTTATCTCGTAACGTCTGCAAAACAATCCTCAGATGCTGTGCATGCTCATCCTTGTCATGAGAATAGACAAGAATATCATCAATGAAGACGATGACAAATCTATCCAGATATTCTCGAAATGCCTGATTCATCAGATTCATAAAGACTGCCGGTGCATTCGTCAAACCGAATGACATCACCAAAAATTCATAATGCCCGTATCTGGTCCTGAAAGCAGTCGTAGAAATATCTGAGTCTCATACCCGCATCTGGTGGTATCCAGATCTCAGATCTATCTTCGAGTAAACAGAAGTACCCTGTAATTGATCGAACAGATCATCAATCCGCGGCAAAGGATACTTATTCTTGATGGTGACATGATTCAACTGCCTGTATTCAATACATAATCGCATCGATTCATCCTTCTTCTTGACGAACAAAACAGGTGCTCCCCACGAAGAAACACTCGGACGAATATATCCCTTATCAAGCAGATCCTGCAACTGCTGTTTCAATTCTCTCATCTCTGATGGTGCCAGACGATAAGGTGCTCGGGATATAGGCGTAGTTCCTGGTACTAGATCAATACCAAATTCAACCTCTCGAACCGAAGGAAAACCAGGAATCTCATCAGGGAATACATCAGGAAACTCGCTGACAATCGGTAACTAATCGATACCCGGACTACTCGTGGACATATCAACTGCATAGATGAGGTAGCCCTCCCCACCTGACTCTAAGACATGACATGCCTTCAAAGCCAAAACAAGTGGCATCGGAGGTCGCGCACCCTCACTATAAAAGTACCAGCTATCACCCTCATCCGGATGAAACTGTACCAGACGCTGATAACAATCCACAGTAGCGTGATACAAAGTCAGCATATCTATTCCCAAAATACAATCAAAATCTGTCATCGCTAGAATCATCAGATTAGCAGACAACACATGACCCTCAAACTCTAGAAGGCAACCCATCACTAGATGCTTAGTCACTACCTCCTGCTCCAGCGGAGTAGATACAACTAAATCCATATCTAATGATACATAAGGTAATCTATCTCTCTTAACAAAACGTCTAGAAATAAAGGAATGCGATGCTCCAGTATCAATTAAAACAAGTGCAGGAATACCACATAACAAAAAGGTACCTGTCAACATGCGATCGCTTCCCTCAGTAGCCTGGTCTTGAGACAGAGCAAACACCTGCCCTTGTGAGTGTGGACGGTAACCAGAAGAGCTCTGTGGTGCTGGCTGCTGACGTGGAAAAATAGAAGCCTGAGATCCAACCTGTGATCCCGATCCACTAGCAGAACTCATACGCTGAGGACAATCTCTCCGCAGATGTCCCTGCTCACCACAAATATAACAAGCACCAGTAGCCTTCCGACATGAAGCTGCAGGATGTTTCCCTCCACAGTGGCTGCAAAATTCCTCCTTCTTCTTCTTCTTCTTCTTCTTCTTCTTCTTCCCAAAACGGAATGTACCTCGTGAACCACGAGAACCAGACAAAGTTGTAGGAGTAAAAGAAGACATAGGTCCAAATTGCACAACAGATTGAGCTCTAGGCTCAAAAGATCCACTAGGCTGTCCTGACATCATCAACTGTGCCCGCATGTTGCTGGTCTCCACAAGACGGCAACGGTTCACCAAAGTCTCATAAGATGTCGGATCATCACAGACGACAACTTGTGAGTAGATATCTTGATTCAAGCCTTGCAGAAAGATATCATACTTGGACGCATCACTGTCACTGATATGAGGTCTGAAAGGTAGCAGATCAAGAAATCGTTGCTGATATTGATCAATAGTCATTGATCCTTGCCTCAGAGTAAGCAACTCCATCGATCGTGCCTGGCGAACAGCTGGAGGAAAATACAGTTTCTGAAACTGCTGACAGAAATCTCCCCAAGTCACCTGTCCTCTCTCAGTACGTGCCTGAGCAGCCTTGGCATCCCACCAAAATCATGCTCGATCCTCTAGAACGAATTCTAGAACTTCCAATTTCTGCTCCTCAGTACAATCGAAAGCTCGAAAAGCACTCTCGATTTTGGACATCCAACTTCTTGCTTGTTCAGGATTCTCGACTCCCACCAAGGGTTTCGGTCCAACTTGCATGAACTTATTGATAGAGTAACGACGTCTACCCTCATGAGGACGATAACGATCATCATGATGGCGATGATGACGATGATGACCACCTCCCTGGCCAACAATACCGTGACTCTCGTCAGCCATATCCTGAAAAGAATTTCACATTAAAATCCCAAATGTGCAAGAATTATTCAAGACTAAACTAAATCTCAAGTACTAATTCCCAAAATCTATGCATGCTCTGATACCAAAAATGTAGTGACCCTGCATGGAATCACCTACTAACTGGCAACTAATAGCATGCATTAAACTTAATATAGCAAAATACTTAACAGAGTAAAACGTGCGGAAACATAATCCATAAATTACATATCAGCTTAGTAAAATATATCCAGGCTTAATACTATAGTGATACAACCATATCGAAAAACTTAAAAGTAAACATTATACTGCTATATCGAATCCTGCTGTATAATAAACTCCTCAAGGCTCCTGCTCCCTAGTCCTGCCTTGAACTACCAGCTTCGTCCATCCTGCGACCTGCCCCATGGAATAGGGTGTCCAAGATAATAACTAGGACGTGAGCTCTAACGCCCACTACATAAACATGAGTAAACATATGTATATAGTGCATGCAACATGATGACTGGTAAAGGGTCATCTGAAAAGTCATGCTCAGTACCGGCACCAGATGAGTGCTACCACCGCACGGATCAACCTCTGGGTGCAACCACACTCGTCAAGTACACCAGAGTAGTCAGACATAAATGTCCCCGCCGTCGCGATACTCTCAGTGACAGACTATCGAGTATAGAGCTGAGCGGCTCTATAATCAGGTATATCAAGGTATAGGCTCAACGTGTATATGCACATGACATATGAATATAGAAAGCGGTAAATCATATATTATGCCATATAATAATGCCAAATAAATGCAACATATAAACATGTATACTCGCTGGCAATCTCAGTCATTGTGTACGTACCTCTAGGCTAGTTCAAGTATAGTAGGATCCTAGGTTCCAAGCCTATATTCAGAAGTTCATCGTATCACTACACAAGTTCTATAAGCCTTAACTAAGCTAATAAGTACTCCCAAAACTTAAATAGATTCCCGGACCATACCTTCGTCCGTAGATAGTGTTTTGAAGTCGCTAGTCCCGGATGACTATAACCACTCCTTGGTTATTTCAGAACCTCTATTATACCCGATAGGGCCCTCAAGTTTATAACTCACACTATATAACTGAAGAAGAAAACTCGGGAATTTGTATTCAAATTATGACTCCGAAGTGCCCTATTTATAGGAAAATTTTAGGATGAGTTCGGGCCCTCCGAACTGGGGTTCGGATCGTCCGATCCAACTCACTGCCTGCATGCGAGACACGTCGATTTCGGACCATCCGATCACCACTTTGGGTCGTCCGAAGTGTCCTAAATTCGACACTTGTCAAAAACCATGGCTGAGTAATCCTGCCTACTTGGCACAGGTGAAGTTTGGGCCATCCGATCCTACTTCGGATCGTCCGAACTTACCTTAACTCCGAAGTCAACAAGCTCACCTTCGGAGCCCCCAGTGTGCTGAGTTCGGGCCGTTCGAAGTTCTCTTCGGATCGTCCGAACTGGCTCAGAAAATGAAAATCAAATTCTTGATTCTGAAGTCCGATTAAACCCCGGATTTGGTTAATCACCAACCCTTAATCATATTTAACATATTATTATCTTAAAATGAAATCTGGGTTACTACAATAACTCATCACAGTGCCCTGATAAAATTCTTCTTTGTTTGACAATCCATCAATAGAATTCCAATTCTTACAGGAAAACTTACCTAAGTAAACTCATCACTTAGAATTTCCTGTTCATCACTTAATCAAGATCCTGATTACTAATATACCTCTGATAGAATCAGACACGACTGGTAAAACCTCCTGGTTCTCCCCCAGTATCACGTGCGAGAACTACCCGTCAAGAATATTCACTTGTCAAGGAATCCTTTCCATGACTATTCTATTCTTGGGAACTAAAATCTGCATCTCTGATGAAGTCAGACGATAATTCACCACATTCTCTTGGCACTAATCCAGCACTAAGTATAATTCCAGAAGACTCAAATAAATCATGAATACTTTTCTGATAGTTATACCCATTGCTATGACTGTACATACAACGAGACTGAGGTAAGTCTTCCTATAATGCCAAACTGGAACAAAAGAATCCTTCCAGAGTACACCAGCATAAGGTCGCACTTACTATACCATCTCAAAACCCGACAGTCAAGAGCACCCTGGCATAACTCATCTCTGAGTCTATGATATTATGCAACATTCCTATCTGGACCAAAATCATTGGTCAAGGAAAATTCTCTGTAGAGACACAACTCAAATCCCGAGTCTGCAAGCATCTGATAATTAAATCCTGTTGAATATCAATTCAACTAATCTCCTGGATTAAATCCTGAAATCACAAATCAAGATCAAAACTTATCTACTCAGTACAATTTCTTGTCTTGGAAAAATCCATTCCAAGACTGTTCTGACAACGGAACATCTTTATCTCAAAAAGACCTAAACCTTGATACCACACCTGGTATCTGTCCTATCCAAAGTCATACCCTGTTGTGACTGTTACCAAATTTCCAGACTGAGTAGCCTTCCCTATATAGTTCCTGGAGCACCAAGGCCTCCAAACAATCTCTAAAGTATGGAAACTTCCAGAGGAATACCGACTAAGGGTGGCGACTCCTCACGTCTAGTATTGGTCACACTCCACAACTCTTGGTATTACTTAGTATGTCATCCTGATGAAAATCCATCATCACTAGGTAACAACCTAAAAAGATCAAAACAACCAACTGTTCTAAGAAAATCCATCTAGACGAAACATTCATGTGTCCTGATGAGTCACATCATCCCTGGCAAACAATTGTCTTACTAGAATATTCTAGGTAAAACATCTAGAACTATTCATTGAAAACATGCAAAAATCTCAAGTACTTATTAAAAAAATGATCAATCTTTTATTCAAAATAACCAAGTTAATCTCAAAGATTACAACACTTGAACCACAAATCCAGGTTCTAATACAATATTTATTACAATCACATGTAATACATAACTTAATCAAAAGATTACACTGAAAGATGTAAAATACAACAATAACTGAGTACATCAAATACTGAAATCTTTAATACATCTGATTACAACTGAAATACTATTTACAACATAATACAGTATTTAAATTCATGCGGAAGTCTTTCATTCCGTCTACTGATCTTGAACATGAAGTTTTCTGTCTGCCATTCATGTCAGCACTACCTTGCAAGATCTCAAAGATATATTAAAAATATATCCTACTAGAGATGTCCAAAGCTTCTTGAGATATCCTCTTGGTAGGATCTAACGGGGTGGCTTCCTTGGTCGACGCAGAATGGATGACTACATGTCACACATTCCGTTCAACCCTACGAAACACCTGGCGTTGAAAACTGGATCTTCTTTTTCAGCTCCATCCTACTGGGATCCACATAATACGATCCTCTACTGCCAACCATGGCAATGACGATCTTGGAAAAGCCTAGACATCCTGCTATTCCAATTCCTGATACTACTATCGTCATTGAAACTAAATTGTAATCCTACAAAGGATAACCCAAAATCAATACTATGTCCCAAATAATCTTATTTCATGCTCTGATACAATAAATGTAGTGACCCGCACCGTGGTCACCTACTAATCAGAACTTAAGCATGCAATTAATCAATAAAATAATCTTAATCAGTGTAACTGCGGAATTAAAGTAAGTCAAAATACCAAGTAGGAAAAACCTAGTGGTCAACGCCGCTATCCAGCCTTGGTCACCACCTAACCTCCCTGTCTTCGGGAGAACTACCTGCAACTGCCCATGGAATAGGGCATCCATCCAACAGAAAATAACCGGAAGTGAGCCTAACATGCTCAGTACGAGAGTATGAGTATATATTGTTATATGTGCATGAATGCAAATGAACTGGGTACCAAGACACTCGGGTCAAGAAACAAGCTCATAGACCGGGCCCAGGGTATATAGCACGCTGCGCCGTCACATCAGGAGGTGACTCATATACCCAGTGGATATTGGTGACCTGATACTAGTACATGTGTCCAACCATAAAGGTGACCTGACACAAGACTTACGTATCCAACCATCCACAAACTCGTAGGGTGAGCGCCCTACTACAGGATACCTCTAAGGTAAAAGCTCAATATGCTCATTTATGCATCATACAGTCATGACATGCGGTATATAAAGGCATATAAAACATGCAATCACATGATCCATGCAAACACATAATACATGCATACTCAATCTGGATATCTCGAATAATACTTCCGTATCTTTCTAAGGCAGATCCTAGAAGCTTCCATCTAAGTCCAAGCCTATCATGTAGCACTACAACATAAATTACCATGCATTATCTAGCATGTCAAACATCACCTACTAGGCTCTAAAAGTCTTAATTAAACTATAGCCTACTCCCTATTTACTATAGGGAACCAAAGTCATACCTTCATCCATCGTCAGCCTACTGATGACGCATGCCCCAGTGCCTGGGCATAACTTATCTACGACCCCTGGACGCCTCGCCAGAGCTCCGCCGCCTTTCTGCTACTGCGGACACTGTCCGCTATAAAAAATACTATTTCCTACTCCAACTCTTGAAGAAAGAGTCCCGAAGCCCTTAAATAGAGCGATTACCAGGAGAGGAGAGGAAAATGACATTCCAAAATGAGAGCCTCGGACCCCTTTTTATAGGCCTGGGTTCGGAGGCTCCGAACCGGGCATGATTTCCACGTGTAGAGTGCATTTTTGACACCTCAATCTGGCGGGAGTTCGGACGGCCCGAACTGGGTTCGGAGGCTCCGAACTGCCACTTGTATGAGCCACTTTTGACACATGGACTCTGCTGAGTTCGGACGGCCCGAACTGGGTTCGAATGGCCCGAACCGGTTCGGATGGCCCGAACTGGTCAATATGCTCCGAACTGTTTTGGTCCTTCTGAACTCATTTTTGAACCCCCGGGACCTACCCTATCATTTTCGGATGTTTCAGATCTGATTTTCCACTTATTTCCACCAAATAAGGACTCCTTAAACATGTTTTGAAACTTTTAAAATTATATGTCATTTTCTAACATGTTTAAAATCACTTAATCTTGTAAAATGGAACCGGGCTACTACATAGAGAGTGCCAAACAAGATATCAGACCAGTTCACCTGAATTTTGGAAGCAATAACCCTCATATACTAGAACTTTTCCAAATTAATCTACTCATAATATCCAGCCCGAACAAGAAAACTCATGACCAAGATTTTGGCCAACAGGCTATATTGGATCTTCAACTTGTCGCCTGGAATCACAAGGGGGTGTCCATCGAAATTGAATATGAGCAGTCGCCCATATGGCTGCACTCCCATCTGGAAAATATGAGCATTTTGACATACCCTTGGTGGGCAGCTCAAAAGCATCTCCAAAAAAATTGCTGGTAAAAGCAGTAGTTGGAGTTCTTGATGGTGCAGAAAACCTTCCCATGCTCCAAACGAACAGTTGCAAAGAATATCTTGACCACTGAAAGGTTGAACACGAGTCGCACTATAGAAATTTCCTCAAACCATAGGCTTTCATCATGTTGAAGACCTCAGAAATTCCTGCATGTTTGATGGAGTGTACTGCCTCAAATTTTATGGCAAAGACAAGACTTTTGGAAGAAATGTTTAAATCTGGAGATTGAACAAGAAAACGGGTGAAAGCAAGGAAATTTGAGAACATAAATTTTTTTAAGTGCTTGAGAGAAATATGTGAGCATAAAGAGATATGAAATAAAAAAGGTGAAATATATATAGGATTTGATGGGACAATCACACCCGACTACGTGGTAGTACAGTTATGGTTTGAAATTCAAAAGTTCTAAAAAAATTTGAAAAGCAGCGCCTAAAAGTTATAAATAACTGCATGCTTAAAGTAATTAAACGCCTGATTTAAAGCAGAAAGCAAAAGTGGATCATTAATAAAAAAATAATATGAATCATTTTGTATCCCACGAATCTCAAATTAATGTGTTAATAAAGAGTTTGTGTGTCGGTGGGTGGATAAAGTCAAGAATTTTTAGAAGTCACTCGACCTGGATGATAGATAAACATTATGTATCGGTCGACAACTGGATTATCAAGCATGACACAATTTTAAATTCATTATATAAAAGAAGAGATATTGAAAACAACATTCCCCATAAATGCATGCACTAAAACAAATCAACCAAACCAAGATTATTTCTAAAATAGGAAAACTTAGTGTAGAGTAGTGGTTTGGTGAATATGTCTGTTGCTTGTTGATCATTCGAGATGTATTCCAGCTTTATCTCCTTCTTTATGACATGATCCTTTATCAAGTGTTGTCTTATGTCTATATGTTTTGTCCTTGAATGCATCACGAGATTGTATGTAATTGCAATAGCACTTGTGTTGTCACAGAAAATAGGAGCTTCACTCGATCGGATGCCATAATCTCTGAGTTGTTGATGAATCTAAAGAATGTGAGCACAAAAACTTCCAGCTGCTAAATACTCGGCTTCAGCGATTGAGGTGACTATGGATGTCTGCTTTTTTCTAAACCATGAGATCAATCTATACCCAAGAAATTGACATGATCTACTGGTTCACTTCTTGTCAATCTTGCAACTTGCATAATCTACATCTGAATATCCAATAAATTTAAAGCTTGAATCTTTGGGATACCAAAGATTCACGTTAGTAATGCCCTTAAAATATTTTAGAATGCGTTTAGCAGCTGTGTAGTGTGATTGTTTAGGTTCAGCTTGAAATATAGCACAAAGACAGAATTCAAACATGATATCCAATCGACTAACAGTGAGATACAACAATGCTCCTATGAGACCGCGATACATTGTAACCTCGATCGATGTTTCCCCTTCATCTTTATCTAACTTGATTGGTTCACTCATGGGGATCGTGTCTAGTTGAGTAAATGTCCATTACAAACTTCTTAATAAGCACTTTGGTATACTTCGATTGGTTTATGAATATGCCCTTCTCGAACGGTTTGACTTTCAATCCAAGAAAGAAGTTGAGCTCTCCCATCATGCTTATCTCCTAATTTTTTCTGCATAATCTTGGAAATTTTCTTGCATAATTTGGGGTTAATTGACCTAAATATGATGTCATAAATATATATTTGTAAGAAAAAAGTATGATCCCCCTTCGATGAATTTGAACAAGGTCTTTTCGACCGTTACAATTACAAAGTCATGATCGAGTAAAAGTTTTAAAAGGGCATCATACCACGCATGTGATGATTGCTTCAAACGATAAAAGACTTTTGATTGCTTCAAACGATAAAAGACTTTATCAAGTCTAAATACATGACTAGGATAAGTACGCATGACAAAACTGGAGGTTGTTCAACGTAAACATCTTCTTGCAATAGACCGTTGAGAAAATTTGACATCACATCCGTTTGATACTTTAATCTTTGAAGGAAGCATATGCAATGAAGATTCTTATTACTTGTATTGTGATCTGTGAAAATTAGGGGTCGAATAGGGTCGGGACCCGTCCCGCGACCCTCCTACCGAATTGTCGTCCCGAAAAGAATCGAAATTGTTTCTCCCGATCCCATACTCGACACATTTCAGAATCCAAATATTCGAGATCTCGAACATTCGGGATTCGTCGAGTAGGGAGAGAAAATTCCGAAATATTTTTTATTTTCAAGATTTCATTCAAAAAACAAAAAAAAAATTGTTATTATTTTATAAAAATTACTATTTAGAAATTTATATTTCTAATTAAAAAATAAATATTCAACTTAAAACATATAATATTAAAATATTTCTTATAATGTTTCAGGGTTTTGTCCAGAGAAGAACATCATATTATGCATCAGATAATTAATAATAAAATATTCAAATAAAAATAAAAATTACTAGATAAATTTTGTTTAATAGATTGTCAAATTGCATATCTTATTCTACATATTTTTTCTAATTAGATAATTATAAATATGAATTAATTAAATTACTAATTTATTTTTTAAAATAAATACACAAAAATTAAATGTTATTTTGTGATTCTATCATTCGATAGTTTCAACAATAAAAAATTATATGAATTAAGTCCAAAATTAATTATTATATAGGTAAAAACATTTTGCTCAATCTATGAATAAAATTATTAATAAAATATATTATAATATTATTTCGGGACGGGTCGGGAATTCCGTCGGGATAAGATTTTATTCCCGATTTCTCTCTCGTTATTAATCGGGACGAAAAAAATCTCGAAAACTCGGGTCGGAAAAATGTCAGGTTGGAACTTTTTCAGACAACAATGTGATGAGATTTGGGAAGGATCGGGATTTCGAGATTTTTTGTCACCCCTAGTGAAAATGACTCATCAAATTCAATCTCTTCTTCTTGTTTGTATTCTTGAGCCACAAAACGAGCTTTGTTTCTCACAACTGTTCAATCATCATCCAGTTTGTTTCTATACAACCCACTAGTCCTAATAACATTTTGTCTTCCGAGGCGAGGGACCAGGTGCCAAAATTTGTTGTGTTCAACTGATTGAGTTCTTCCTGCATGAATTCTATCCAGCTTGCATCTTCTAATTTTTAATCGATTTTTAGAGTGTTATGTTAAATGTCTTCCGCTTTTGGACTTCTCGACTGATTTGTCTTTGTGTACATGTTATTATAACAAAGACACTTTTGGTACTTTTATCTAGTTGGGCTCAGATTGGATTAGCCCTTTCGCGACCCACATTTGAATTACCTTTAAGGGCCTACCCGTGTGTATGTCCAGAAACTCAAGCGGTCGAGTGATCTTTTGTATGCTAATATGTGCTCGAGGTGCAACCATGTGTTGTTTCAGCCTTTGATTTTTGCTAATCGGTATGTATCTTTTCTGAACTTCCTGCAATTAAAGTATTGTATTGGTTTTCCCTTTTGAACACTTTCGCTAGACTCAAAAGACTAATTTCCAAGAACAATTGTAGAACCGAGCATTTACCGTTTTACCAAAAGATATAGCTGAGTAATGGTGCAACTCAAATATTTTAAGCCGCACAACAGCCGAAACGCCATGGTTCGATCTCTCTATCTAGCAGGAAAAATTATTGCACCCCAAAAATTTGTCTCTGATCAATAATTACATTCCTTGCAATCAATAGGAATTGAAACCACGACCATAACCTGATATTAATTGTAGGACTGAGCACTTGTCGCTTTATCAAAATTTATAGCATGGTAACGATGCAACTCAAATCTTTTAAACCGTACATCAGCTCAAAAGTCATAGTTCGATCGTTCTACTCAACAGAGACAATTATTGCACCCCAACATCGATTTTGCATAATGAATTTGAAACTGATATATTTTATAGCTTCATTGATATGTGCATTTAAAACATGAGGCGGAATATAAACAAACAACTTTAACGTGTCTATGTTGGTTGCCCGTATTAGAGGTGCAGATTAGCCTAATCAAGTTCGAATATCATATTATACCCAGCTTGAATTAATTTAAATTTGGTACGTTCGAACTCAATCAAGTATTTAAATTTTAAGTTCAAGCTCAACTCATAAGTAAAAATATCGAGATTCGTGAGCTTGCGCTCGAAAATATTTATAACATAATTTTTAGGTTTAAATTATGATTTATATGGAAAAAAATATCCCTAAATTATATATCTTCTAAACAAAATTAATGAATAGTAACTCTAGTCGCTCATGAGCTACTCGAGTAGAGACGGTTAAAACTCGAACACGACTCAATTTAAAGGTCTCGCTGCTCAAATTCGATTTGAACTCGGTCAAATTAAATTCAAATCGAGTTTTGACGAAGTCGTTTTTTTTTTTTTTTTTTGACGAAGTCGTTAATCATAAATATGTTGTCACCACAGTTTGTACCCAAAATCATAAATTCAGTGGTCCAATTTTATTTTTTGAGCAATGGAAAAGTACGAGCCCAAAATTGTTTGTGGAGGTTACAGCATTTGAGCCGACGTGAAGCCCACTGGTCAATTATTGATTAATTTTCCGCATCTAAAATATTTTAGGTTCAGTTTGAAGAGCTGGATTTGAAATAAATGGATTTAGATTATAAATTTTTTGTTAACAAATAAATAATATTATATCAAGTTTTAAATACATAAATTACTTTTTTTTTTGAAATAAAATACATAAATTACTTATTTACGTCTTAGTAGAGTGAATTTCAAAAAAACACTATTAATGGATGGACTTGAATCCATCCTAATTACCATGACATTATTATATATATAAACATGTAAATGGTCTATTTGAAGTTTGTGTTCTTATTTTATATAAATAATAAAAATACATTTGAATATATTTGAAATCCATTCATCCAAACGCAACCTTAGGTTGCATTTGGACTGATATATGTATTTCGAGATAAGAATTTAAAATATATATTTACAAAATTTACATTTGCATCGATGTATTTCGAGCTAAGGATTTTAAATCTATAATACAAAATCATTAATTTGTAATTGTTTGAATGGATTCATTTAGCAATGGATTCAAATCCTAAATAAATGTTTTTAAGTGATTATGATTTATTTCAAATTATCTCAATTTGGAATCATTTCAAATTTTTCCTTAAAATACTGTCACAAATTCAAATTCAAATTCAACCTTATTGTTTTATGCAAATACATGAAAGAATATTTATATATATATATATATATATATATATATATATATATTATTACTTTAAATATCATTTCATGCTATACGTAATTACGTACTATGTTGGGATCGGTTGAGAGAGCTAAACAGCTTGATAAACTGATCTCTTGAACTACTGTAGCAGTTCATCTCCAAAACACTTAGTTTGATTCAGTTGGGGTTAGTCAACTGAATCTTGTCCTTCTCGTGTGTCGATGTTAATTGACCAACTAGATAAGTGCGGAATAAGGTCAACTAAAAGATTGAACTTGTAATTAGATGGATTGTGCGTGAGTGTGATAAACTGAAAGTAAAAACACCGAAGTTTGTTTATGGATGTTCGGATATTTCAAAGACTCCTACGTCACCCCTTCTTCTACCTCGGAAGGATTCACTCTAGAAGAGTTGGAATATTACAATAAACTTGCAACAGCCCACTTTAAGACTAGGACTTACACACACGGTCTATCCCAAAACTCCTAGAAGCACTCAAGAACACAGTTCACTACTGATTCTTGTTACAATGAGATTTGCAGCACCTCAACTGTTATATCACTGATACAACACTTGGTATTACACAACACTTAGCACTAATTGATCATTCACTGATCTACTATGCTTGAATACTTGTGCTTGTGTTCTTCAACTCTCAGATGATAGGCTTCAAGATACTTGATTTCTCAATCGGTGGGTAGACTGGATGAGTTCAGTTTACCTCTGATAACTTGAGTATGTGTGCAAAAATTCTTATTGAGCCGGATGCCAAATCTGATCTTCTCGGTGAGTATTTATACTTGGCGGACAACGACTCTTTTGAATTTGAATTAATACCATTAGTTTGTCCCATCCGCAGACATTCCCTGACATGCTCGTACAATGATGAGCTCTGTAAATGTGACGTGTTGTCTTGTACGGACAAGTCTATCCAAAAGACCTTCGTTGATATGGTTTTGCTTGCTCAGTCTTTTGATTAGTTTGATTGGACTTCAGTTTAACTTTGAAAGACTGATCCAATTGTGTACACTTGTTTATTGAGGAACTGATTCAGTTTAGCTCCGTAAACTGAATGTAGTTTTCCTTTGTGAGGTCGACTGCTCGATTCTCCTTGATTACCACATGATGGTTTCAGTTCAGCTATTGGTCAAAGTCAACTTATTTGATGTGGTCATTTTAGCTTTAGAGAACTTTGTCCAGTCTATGTTTGTATCTGGTCACAATCAGTTGGACTGGGATTATTTGTTCAATTTTGTCAATATTAAAACTTTGTAATCCCTAACATAATCTCTAACCATTTCTCCCTTTTTGATATTGGCGAAATTCTTCAATAGTTTTCTTTTTGATGTTTGTCAAAGCTTTCCAACTATTTCTTTCTTGATATTTTCGAGATTTTTCAATTATTAGGCATCTGACGCAAATCTGAATTTGATTTACTCTGCCATTCCTTTATTTTTGAGACAATTCTCTCTTATACTATTTTGTATTTGAGTGCTTTTCTTTTGTACTATATGAAATTTCTTCTTTTTAATGTTTTTTTTTAAAGGATTATATTGTGAACATCTGTTATCTATTATTGTTCTCACGAGTACCTGAAATATAAATTGGAAAATATGAGCAAGTGAGTGACTTTTTCATATTTTCATCTTTATCTATCTATAAAAGAGACGCTCATTTTCTTTGGTTCCAACTACAACATAGCGAATCATGGAGGTGCTTAAGAAATTTTATGAGGAGGAAATTGCAACAAAGGTAGAGTTATTGAAGGCTAAGTTGAAGCTGCTGCAGGTGGTTCTAGATACTTTTCCTCGTAAGGAGAGCAAAAGGCTATCGAAATACAAGAAACGACTTGGTACAACCAAGTCTGAAGATGTTTAAGTCCTGAAGGCATCTCCCTTTTGTCACTCATAAGGTAGCTTCAGACTTTGAATAAAATTTTCTGCCTATCCAGAATACCAGGAGACTTCAGCTGGTGAGCTGGGTCTTTGGATGGATTTCTGGAAATGGCAATATAGAGGGAGATATGTAATGCCAAGAAACATATATAAATAAAGTCTGTTTCTATTTAATCATGTGTCACTTCTATTTTGTTTTACGCATTCGTATAATTGTATTCTCAATCAACACAAACAAGTTATGATTAATTTAATAACTGCAAATAATGACTAAGATTGATATGAATAAATAAAATATATAAAGTGAAGGCTTAGTCTGATGATTGAATCAGTTGAGGTCTTCAATTATCGAACTGTCTTCTGCAAGACATTTGTTCAACTGATATTCCCCCTCAATTCATGATATCTTTTGAATCTTCTGTATTTGATGAGATCAGTTGATCTCATCAACTGACTTTACTTGTTGAGGTTTTCTCTACTTTAATTTCATTATCAGTTGATCACTGTAACACATTTTCAATCTTTTTCATCAATGAAATGGCTGCAAGATAAGCATTGGGAATCAAGCTTTCATTTCATATTCTAATCATTTCCTGAAACATTTATGGAGAATCGTGAGCGCGTGAGTGACTCTTCGAATTCTTAGCTATGTCTATAAAGGAGACACTCATGAGCTTATGTTTAGCTATCACAAGAAATCGGTAGAATCAATTATGGAGGCTCTACTGAAGAAATACGAAGAAGGAGTTGAAGCTAAAGTGGAGGCGTTGAAGTCCAAAGTCAAGAGTTTAGAGAAGATTCCATTTTCTCTACCTCGGATTGAGGATAGATGACTGGAAAAGTATGAGCTGCGACTTGGTGTTACCAAGTCTGAAGATGTCTTCAGTGATGAAGGCATCTCTCTACTGATGCTCTTAAAGTAGCTTCAGATCCTAAAAAGGATCACAGCGTCCTCAGCCTATCATGAGGTTGCAATTGACGAGTTGTATACCTCAATGGGTTGTTGGATAATGGCTGTGAAATATGAAATTTGTATTACGTTGAAAAATATATGAATAAAATCTCCATTTCTATTTACTGCGTTTTTCTTCTTTCTATTTATGCATTTATCAATTTCTGTAAACATGATTAGTTCTAACAAATAATAAGTAAATCATTAAAAGAATACGAAGTAATATCAACTGAAATTAATAAATTAAAAGATTAAGGGCTTAGTTTGATGGATGATTCAGTTGATGTCCTCGTCAGTTGATCCGCCTTCTTCATGATTTTGCGTGACTGACGCTACCCCTTACTTGAATTTCCCTCTTGGATTGATAATCTATCAGTTAGTCAACCTTGGTTTGACTAAACTGATCTTTAGCATTCTTATTTTCTTGTCACCTGCAAGCACAAAACCAAACTCAACTGTGGTACCCAGTTTACGTGGGTCCTCGACGAATTAACCTTTTAGGAATCCATACCTGAATCACTCTAACTGATCGTTTTTTGGATGAATCCCACAAAGTTTGCGAATTGTGCTTTGTGTGTTTGTGAGATAAATCGTATGTATTTGACTGTGAGTAGTGTGCATGATGCATGTTGTGAGCTGAGTGATTTGTAAATGTTTGTGAGAAAGTGTGTGCATTCATCTTTACTTCATTGTGATGCACTATGTTACCTTTTAGATCAAGCCTTTGGTAAGGTCTACGGTTGTGACGCTCCTTCGTCGAGAAGTGATTAACTCGGCTGAGATTACAGTCTAGCTTAGCACAAGATATCTCAGGCACATATCCGATTCCAAACTTTCGGACATTGTTCCTAGTCTCAACAATTTCAACATTCTCTTGGGTAGGATTACTTTTGTAATAAGTGTAATTTATGCACTTAATTGTTATATGATTTAACTTGGCTTTTGTGATATATCGAGTGGTATTATGCATATTTTGTTGTTGTTTTTGTGGAATGCAGAAGTGGACAAGATATATGAATTATATGAAAAGAGAGGTGTTGAGGATACAAAAGAGGTTAAAGAAGAATTAAGATATGATTTTTTAGCACAAAGGAAGAGCCTAAGCACTGAGAAGAGGCGCAAGAAGAAATTACGAAGCAGCAATTGTCCAGAAATTATCGGTGACACTAGAGAGATCAGAATCCAATCTTCACTGTTCAGAATAACTTATGATGTTATAAATATGTTGTCCAAATTTCAGCTCGATCCAACGGCTAGAACTCCCGATATGATTTTTGCAAGAATTCTGTATATATATGAAGAAAGGAAAGTGCCTCAGCGCCTCAAGGAAGAGCTGCAGCGCTAGGGAATTCGATGCACAAGCGCTGAGGCGCGATTTTAAGAGATGCAATGCTGGGTATGTGAAACATTAGCGCCTCAACGCTATATAGAGAGCGCTACTTGCGCGAAAATAGAACAGAATTTTGGATTTTTGAAAGACTCGACTTGCTGGGCTTCGTTCAACGAGCTTCAAGGAAACATAAAAGGGGAAAAAAAGCCGCACAACACAATGAAAAACGCAGCACAACACGAAGAGAAACAAGAGAGAAACGAGAGGAGAGAAAGCTGCACAACAAGAAGAATTCAGAAGCAAGGATCAAAGACGAAAACGGAGACGAATACGGTGCAATTTGGGGACAGAGACACTACTTTGGATTCGTTCTTCCTTATATTTTCTTCTTAAATTCTGAATATTGATGTCTAAACTCCTAAACATGATTTGTTTTTGTTTAGTTTGAATCATGAACTAAGTTTTTTATTCTAGAGAATTGACGTAACTTAGTTAAGACAACTTCTACAACTCTTTGATTTATTTGATTGAATTCCTTAAGTTTGAATGTGTTTTCTAGATTTGATTGCGTTCAATCACTTGATCACTAATTGAATTGTTAAATTTATTTGAAATCTCACACTCGGTAGAGGGTATTTTGAATAGGATCATTGAAAAATACATTGTTAATGTTTATATAGTTTGGGAGGCTTATAACGTTAACAATGTTTGAATAAGAACATCGTTTTTACATGTCATTAATTCTAGATTTTTAATAGAGATTGGTAACACTTAATCATGTCACGCCCAAATTACCCGACTCAATCAGATAAACAAATAATGATGTAGTGTGAGTAGGGATTGTTCCCACGAGGAAAGATAAATTTAATGTGTTCTAAATAAATAAAAGAGGGTTTTGAAGTTTGAGATTAACTACTGAAAATTTTAAACAATTAAAATTCACTAACATGCAAGATCGAATAATAAACTTGGAGAAATCAATAAGAGGCGAGACTTGGTATCGGTCGACTACACCCTTGATATTCATTCATTCAATCATCGATTCCCTAAAAATAATTAATCCTATTCAATATTCGTCATTGAAAACTAAATTCCTGTTTCACCGTAATTTTAGTTAATTAGAAAATAGCATTCTAAATTAACCCTTACCAATGAATTAACCCGATAACAGCAATCTAGATTTAAATCCACGGTAGCATTCAAACTAGTAAAACTGATGAACCTAGACAACACAAACACCAGCGGTTGTATTTAGCCTAGTCAATAATTGATCCTACGATTTAATAAACTCAACAGCAAAAAATATCAAACGTAGTTGCTTCGCAAATTAGATTGTTCAAACAATTACGGATTTGAATTCTAATTTATCTATTGTTCGCAATACAAAACTCTAAGATGACCAATCCTAAAATCTCGCATACAAACATGAAATCAAACAGATCAAAGATTGATACTTAATAAAGATTAAACACTACGAATCGAATCTCATGAATAAAATATATCAAGGTTTCGTCTCCCTCAACCAAGTATTAAAAAGTTTAGCTACAACGATTCATCACCAAATTCATAAAAATTCAAAGAAAAGAAGAAAACTAGAGATAGAAATTCAAGAATAAAACCTAGCCTCCAAGAGAGAGTCTCCAAAATCTGATCATAATCCTCCAAAATCGGAATTAAGAGTCTAATAAAGGCTATAGAATAAAATAACAAAGTTTCCAAAATTACTATTTTTTCCCGACAGAAGAGCGCGCTCGATTGCATAAGTACGCACGATCGAGCGCGCTATTTTACACGATTCACTGCCCAAAATTCCTTGCGCGCGCTCGATCGCGTGAATTCGTCCGATCGATCGCGTGAAAATATGTGTTTCTCTGTTTTCAACTTCTCGGCCCGCGCTCGATCCTGCTGAGTACGTGGGATCGATCGCATGGGAAAAACAAAAATTCTGCCTTCGTTTTCTTCATCTTGAAATCTCCTACACATTAAACCCGGGAGTATGCTATGAATATAAATGCATGCAAAAGACAAAACTAAGATAAAACATGAACAAACACAATTAAATGCATGCAAACTACCAACAAAATAACAAAAAATATGCAAACAAAACACGGCTATCAAATATCCCACACTTAATCCTTGCTCGCCCTCGAGCAAGTCATGCAAAAACAAAATGAAACAGGATAAACACATAAGCAAGGACGATTATTCATAAAATTTAGCCTCAGATAAAACCACTTTCATAAAAAAAAAAAAAACAAGTTCATAGCTACTCTCAATCATCAATGATACACCTTCAGTCGAATGCGAACGTGTGTGTGTGCCATGTTACCCCAGTTACATGCAACTTCAAAAGAGCAAAGTTTCAAGACTGTTCACCGACCTATAACAATTCAGTGCAAGCCTCACAATCAAGAACTCTCCTCCCAACAATCCATCAACAAAACACAACTCTCTCAAGCTAACTAAGCACTAATTTGCGATTTCTTTTGCAGTCCCAATAATTATCCGCATACTTAGCTATGAAATATTGAATAGGATTTCAAACACATTTCAAGCCCGGATGGAACTGATGCCTTACTAATTTATTTTTTCAAGTCTAAACCCCATTTTATTTTTTTCCGCAGACTTAGCCACAAACAAGATGAGTAGGATTTCAAACATCTTGCTTGCAACCCGGATGGAGTTGATTACTTCATAAACATGCTATAAAAGCTGATTTTTTTCTTTTTTACTTCTAAAAAAAATACCCAAGAGAGTAAATGCTAAATCAACAGGATCATCAAGACTTAAAAACCATCAAGTTCCACAAACACCTATTATCGTGCAATGGTCCAACATACATCCACGATATCTAATACATCGCTACACTTCACTGGTTAAACATGCGTGCTTAAGAATATTCAACAATCAATCTATGGTTTCTCATGTCCAATCAAGAGTAAAATTTTTCAAAAATTTCATTTTTCAACTACCTCATCATAGGCTAACAACTCATCCTCAACTTATGCATTTAAACAACAAAAATGACAACACAACAATACGATGCATAACAACACAAGAAACATGCAAAACAAAAGAAACAAAATGCAAAATGCAAACAATGCACCCCCCCCCCCCCTCCCCATACCTAACCTAAGCATTGTCCTCAATGCATTACAAGACAAAACACAAACAAACAACGAAACAATATGCAAAGTGACAAAAGAAAAGCAAAACTCCCCTGGTTCAATGGTCGGCGGCATCTTCCTCTTTATGCTCGGGAGGTAGGACGGGATCGGCGCCTTGAAAGTCAGAAGGCTGTGGAAATGGGATAGCCGGGGGCAATGTGGTGGGGTCAATCCCAAGCCGCTCGGAAATGCCTCGACAAATAAAGTCCAAGGCCTGAAAATTCGAGGCCACCGCTGCATTGAAAGCATTCTGAAATTGGGCTTGATTGGAAAACGCTCGAACCGTGACAGTAGTGGTTCGGCGTGGAAGCGATGGAGGGCGTAGTGGGTCGGGCACGGGCACAAATTGATCGTTCACCATGAACTGGCTCCTTCGATATTCTCGTTTGGCATCAACAGTCACGCCATCAATAGGACGCATGGGTTGTAACCATTCTTCGTCGGGTCAATGTGGCACCCCAGCGCGCAAGCACAGTTGCGTGATAATCATCGAAAAGTAGAGACCCGCCGTCCTCGTAGTGATGGAATGCCCCATGTGACTGTGTATCACACGCCCCGCATTCACCGGTAATTGAAGATCAAGAGAGTATAGTAAGACGGCCCTCTCAACATGGACCTCGCTCGTGTGGGTAATGGGCATGAGGCGGCGGGCTACAAAGATGTACCAAGTTGCCGGATCCATCAGCAGATATTTCTCTTTAAAGCACTTGAATGCAATCGGATCCCTCCAAGCAGCCCCGGCCATGCATATTTGCTGAATGACTTCGTTCAAATCCGGGCCGGAAGCTATGCTCTGGTAGAGACTGTCATCAACGTCGGGCGTCTCCAAAAGGCTATTCAAATCTTGTGGTGCATATGAAACTAGAATACCCCGGACGAAGGCCTTATCATCCGTGCGCGCTGCTGCATTGGCATAGAATTCCCTCACAATAGGGACAATAGCCGGGGATGGCTGTCGAGAAAATGGCCCCCACCCACGGTTGACAACTTGGTTAGCCACATCGCTTTCGTAGTCCATTAGAGCAAAACCCCTCTCAGTAATAGGGGAGCGATGGGCTTTAGCATGATCGTATCGATCCCGAGCCGCTTGGTTGACGAATTGGCCGATTGGGTGGATTCGGTCCTGGGTATTCCTAACTCCTTGGCGAGACGATTCTCCGCGCTCTCGAGTGCATTTTGGGCCCATAAATGTGTGAGATGAGCAAGAAATTTGACCGGGGCAATATATCGAACACGTGGCGTGCACTAAGAATTCCGGTGTTTCTTGGCAAAATCGGGCACTGGAGAAGTGGAGAAGATAAATAGGATGGTGAGTGCAATCCGTGTGGTAAGACCTGCAATTTGTCAAGAGAAATTGGTGACGATTTGAAAAATTCAAATTTGCGGCTTTAGGGTTCTAGAGTAACCGAGAGAGAGGGAAAGAGAAAGTGTAGGGAAAAGGGAAGGAAATAAATAAATAAAAAAAATGGGCTCAGGGGAGCGCGCTCGATCGCGTGAGTACGCAGGATCGAGCGCGCCCTTTAAAACTTTTGGGGCAGAAACTTGAGGAAAAACATGCGCTCGATCGCGTGAATACGCAGGATCGAGCGCACAACGCTTTAATTTTTTATTTATTTATTTTTTTTTTCAAAATGTACCGAAAAACAAAAATAACAAAATAAAGCGAAAAAAAAAACCAAAATAAGAAAAGCAAGTAAAAACGAAAGAAAAAGAAACACTGGGTTGCCTCCCAGTCAGCGCTAAATTTACAGTCAGTCTATAGCTCGACTGCATGCCGCAATTTTACTCGACATTTTGCGGAGCATCAAGAGTGATATCATGCTCATCCTCTCCGACGTTCACTTGGATTCCTTCATAGTAGTGCTTCAGCCGGTGGCCATTCACCTTGAATGTTTTGGAGGTGTCCAAACTTTGAATTTCGACTACACCATAAGGAAAGACATTAGTAACAACAAACGGTCCATTCCAACGCGAACGTAACTTACCTGGAAACAACCGAAGTCGTGAATGATAGAGCAAAACTTTCTGACCGACTTCGAAGTTCCGTCGAGAAATCATCTTGTCATGGAAGGCCTTTGTTTTGTCCTTGTAAATCTTAGAGCTAGCATAGGCATCATTCCGGATCTCTTCCAATTCTTGCAACTGTAGCTTTCGGTGCTCGCCGCTCTCATCCATCTGCATGTTAAACTTTTTGATAGCCCAATAGGCTCTATGCTCCAATTCCACTGGCAGATGACAGGCTTTCCCAAAAATTAACCGATATGGAGGCATTCCAATCGGTGTCTTGAATGCGGTTCTATATGCCCACAAGGAATCGTCCAACCTTAAGCTCCAATCCTTTCTTGTAGGATTCACGGTCTTTTCTAGGATAGATTTGATCTCTCTGTTTGATACCTCAGCTTGACCGTTGGATTGCGGATGATATGCCATGGAAATCCTGTGCGTCACATGATACTTTTTAAGCAAATTTGCCACAGTTCGGTTGCAGAAGTGTGTACCTCTATCACTGATGAGGGCTCTCGGAATTCCAAACCTAGAGAAAATGATATGCTTGATAAACTCTGCAACAACTTGAGAATTGTCAGTACGGGTGGCCTTTGCTTCCACCCACTTCGAGACATAATCCACAGCAAGTAATATATAAATATAACCATATGAACTCGGGAAGGGTCCCATGAAGTCGATGCCCCAAACATCAAAGATCTCACAAACTAGAATAGGTTGTTGGGGCATCTCCTTTTATAGGGAGATGTTACCTGTCTTTTGGCATTGAGCGCACGAATTACAGAATAGGTACGCGTCTCGAAATAAAGAAGGCCAGAAAAATCCGCTGTCCAACACCTTCCTTGACGTCCTTTTCGGCCCAAAGTGGCCACCACATTCATAAGAATGACAAAACGTGAGGATAGGGATTACCTCGCTCGCGGGTACACATCGACGTATCACTTGATCAGCGCAGTGTTTTCACAAGTATGGATCATCCCACACATAATACTTTGCATCGCTTCGCACTTTGTCTCTTTGCGCCTTGGAAAATTCAGAGGGGAAACCATTAGTAACTAAATAATTCACAATATTTGCGTACCATGGTAATTCGGCGCTCGCCGAAAACAGCTGTTCATCAGGAAATTCTTCTCGCAAATGCAGCTCCTCATCAACATGAACTAGACGACTCAAGTGGTCAGCAACTTGATTCTCGGACCCTCTTTTGTCCTTGATTTCCATATCAAATTCGCTCATAAGTAGTATCCACCGGATCAGCCTTGGTTTTGCCTCTTTCTTCGCCATCAGAAAACGAAGAGCTGCATGGTCAGAGTAAACAATAACTTTAGCACCAAGTAAATAGGAGCGAAATTTTTCTAATGCAAAAAACAACAGCTAAAAGCTCCTTTTCAGTAGTGGAATAATTTCGTTGGGCATCGTTCAGTATACGCGAAGCGTAATAAATAGCATGCGATGCTTTCCCAACCTTCTGGCCTAAAACAGCGCCAACGGCATAGTCACTGGCGTCACACATAATCTCGAATGACTGGCTCCAATTCGGTGGTTGGATTATTGGTGCAGATGTCAAGGAATTCTTCAATTTGTCAAAGGATGATTTGAATGACTCATTAAACTCAAATGACACATCTTTTTGTAATAGCTTGCACATGGGGATGCGATCTTGGCGAAATCTTGGATGTACCTCCTGTAAAAACCTGCATGGCCAAGAAAAGAACGCACTTCCCGCACACATGTAGGATAAGGGAGAGACTGAATGATATCAATTTTAGCCCTATCTACCTCTATGCCCTTAGATGACACAACATGACCCAAAACCACACCTTGCCCAACCATAAAATGACATTTTTCAGAATTTAAAACTAGGTTGGTTTCGACACACCTCTTAAGGACAAGTGCAAGGTTAGATAGACAGTTTTCAAAGGAATTACCATAGACAGTGAAGTCATCCATGAAAACTTCTAAGATATGCTCAATAAAGTCCGAAAAAATACTAACCATACACCGTTGGAAAGTGGCCGGTGCATTGCAAAGTCCAAAGGGCATCCGTCGATATGCAAAGGTGCCAAACGGGCATGTGAACGTCGTCTTTTCCCGATCCTCTGGTGCGATAGAAATCTGAAAATAACCAGAATATCCATCAAGAAAACAATAGTAAGGATGACACGCTAACCTTTCAATCATTTGATCAATAAAGGGTAAAGGAAAGTGGTCCTTTCGGATTCCGGCATTCAGCTTCCTATAGTCAATACAAACCCTCCACCCATTTTGAATACGAGTGGGAACCATCTCATCATCCTTATTCTTTACCACAGTAATTCCGATTTTATTGGGCACCACTTAAACCGGACTGACCCACTGACTGTCAGAAATTGGGTAGATAACCCCAACTTCAAGTAGTTTCAAAATTTCAGCTTTTACCACCTCCATCATCGGTAGATTCAGTTTGCGTTGCGACTGACGTGAGGGGTTTGCTCCTTCCTCCATCAATATTCGGTGCATGCATGTGGAAGGGCTGATTCCCTTAATGTCTGCTATGGTCCATCCAATAGCAGTCTTGTGCTCTTGTAACACTTTGACTAATTGCTCCTCTTGATCGACTTCCAAACTGTTGGAGATGATAACCGGTAGTGTTTCTCCTTTACCAAGGAAAACATACTTCAGTTGGTTCGGAAGCGTCTTCAATTCAGCCACTGGTGCCTGCAAAACAGATGGAAGATGCCTAGTATTAGAGATTGACAAAGATAAGTAAGAGACATTACTTGACTGAGGTAGCTCATGTGAATTATTCAGAAGTTTCTCAATCTCTTCCACTTCTTGACTGCATCAAATTCCATCTTCCGTCTGCATAATGGGTGCTGTAATAGCCACCTCTAGCTCATCTTTCCCTGCATGCTCACAATAATCTTGGGCCAAGAAATCCACAATATCAACAGAAAATACACAATCATCACTATCAGGAAATTTCATGGCATCATAAATATTAAATTTCACATCTCGCCATCGAATTCCATAGTAAGTGTGCCACTGTGAACATCAATTTTTGTCATGGAAGTTTTCAAAAACGGTCTGCCTAACAAAATAGGACTATTATGATCTCCGTTTTCCATGTCTAGCACATAAAAATCTGCAGGAAACACCAATTCATTAACTTGCACTAACACATCTTATACTACTCCCCTAGGGTATGCATTAGACCTATCAGCTAGTTGAATAACAACTCCAATTTTGTTCAATGGGCCAAGTTTCAAGGATGCATAGATAGAATAAGGCATAACATTGATTGATGCTCCTAGATCTAGCATGGCCTTCTCAAGTCTAACATTCTCTATGGTGCATGGGATAGAAAACATACCTGGATCCTTACATTTTGCGGGCAATTTTCTTTGGATCACAGCAGATACATTCTCACCAAGTTCCACTTTTTGACAGCCCTTCAATGTCTGTTTCCTCTTTGCTGTGCATAGTTCCTTCAAGAACTTCGCGTATCGAGGCACCTGCTTAATAGTATCTAGCAACGGAATATTTACCTCACATCTACGAAAAGTTTCATAAAGGTCCTCTATCCCTTCATCTTTTCTAGACTCCTTAAGTACTAATGGAAAAGGGGCGACAGGCTTATATTCAGAAAGTGGAGGAAACTTACCTCTTGGCGCTTCTTCCTTGGATGCTTCTCCATCAGTCTCCTTCGGCTCTTCTTGCTGTTTCTCCTTGGGTGAAGTCTCCACTTCTTTTTCCTTGATCTTCAACTCCTTCCCATTCCTTAGAGTGATTGCACTTGCGTTTTCTCTTGGGTTTGGAATTGTTTGAGATGGTAGAGCATTGGAATATTGTGCTTCTAGCTTGTTGATGGCGGTGGAGAGCTGTCCCATCTGGGTGTTCATGTTCTGGATACTTGCTCTTGTTTTCTGTTGAAAAGCTGCAGTGTTAGTGGCAAGTTCCTTAACTATATTTTCGAGAAACTCACCTGGTGTTGGTATCTGAGGTCGCTGCTGTTGCTGTTGAGGATACGGGGGCCTATAATTTTGATTATGTGGTGGTGCTTGAGGCTCCGATTGATTTGCTTGAGGATTCTCATATCTTAGATTTGGATGATCCTTCCAACCAGGATTGAATGTGTTGAAATAAGGATCATATTTTCGCTGGGGTGGTCCAGGAAATCCTCCAGTAGCATTGACCTGTTCAACTGATTCTTCTTGAAGTGTGGGACACGTATCAGTAGCATGTCCCATTGCAGCACAAATTCCACATGCCTTTGCAGTTTGTCCATTCCCTACAGCCATCTGACGCACAAGAGTCGTCAATTCAATTAATTTTTGTTCAAGGGAAGAGACATTTACCTCGTTGTTCTTCCTTGGTGGATGCTCGTTCCTGATGGTGCCAAATTGTTGAGAATTGGCAGCCATATTCTCTATCAAATTTCTTGCTTGTACCGGAGTTTTGTCAACGAAAACTCCTCCACTGGCTACGTCCAGCATGCTCCTGTCATGAGGTAACAAACCTTCATAGCAAAATTGAATCAATTGGTTTTCACTTATCTGATCCTGCGGACAACTAGCACAAAGCTTCTTGAACCGCTCCCAGTATTCATGCAGTGACTCCCCGGAGTATTGCTTGATCCCATAGATTTCCTTCCGGATCTTTGCAGCT
Source organism: Henckelia pumila (assembly GCF_033568475.1). Classification (NCBI taxonomy): domain Eukaryota; kingdom Viridiplantae; phylum Streptophyta; class Magnoliopsida; order Lamiales; family Gesneriaceae; genus Henckelia; species Henckelia pumila. Next base: position 18,785,384 of record NC_133123.1, on the reverse strand, counting down.
CTAGAGGCTGGAAAGTATTTCTCCAGAAGGTTCTTTTCATCTCTGTCCAAGTTGTGATGGAGCCAGATGGCAAGTAGTATAGTCAATCCTTAGCAGCACTCTTCAAAGAGAAAGGAAAGACTCTCAGTTGAATCTGTTCCTCTGTCACTCCATGGGGTTTCATACTCGTGCGGACCACGTGAAACTCCATCAAGTGTTTATTGGGATCTTCACATGCAAGACCATGAAAAGAAGGTAATAAGTGAATTAATCCAGACTTAAGCTCAAAAGTAGCATTATTTTCTAATGTAGGAAAAATAATGCATAAATGTTGTTGATTGGGATCAGGAGTGCCCAATTGTCTAAGACTCAAGTTCGCATTAGCAGCCATTTCTTCTTCTTTTGGAAAAGCAGCTCGAGCAGCGGCTTCTTGTTGTTGCCTACGAAGTTCTCTCCTTCGCCTATGCAAAGTCCTTTCAATTTCCGAATCGTAGAGAAAGTCTTCGTCATCAAGATCACCTGAAAGCATGAACTAGAGAGAACTAGGAACAAAGAAAAAAATATGAGATTGAGATTAATCAAAACAAAACAAAAAGAAAAGGAACACAATAAATTAACACCGTTCCCCGGCAACGGCGCCAAAATTTGGTAACGCTTAATCGTGTCACGCCCAAATTACCCGACTCAATCAGATAAACAAATAATGCAGTAGTGTGAGTAGGGATCGTTCCCACAAGGAAATGTAAATTTAATGTGTTCTAAATAAATAAAAGAGGGTTTTGAAGTTTGAGATTAACTACTGAAAATTTTAAACAATTAAAATTCACTAACATGCAAGACCGAGACTTGGTATCGGTCGACTACACCCTTGATATTCATTCATTCAATCATCGATTCCCTACTCATTTTGATTCATTCCGAATCCTTTCCTCTCCCATTATGGCTCTATTTTAATGGCTTCGAGACTCTTTCTTTAAGAGTTGGAGTATAAAGTAGTATTTTTATAACGGACAGTGTCCGTAGTGGTGGCCAAGCAACGAAGATTTGGCGAAGTGTCCAGGGGTCATAGCAAGGCTGTGCCCAAGCTTTGGGGTATTCGACATCAGCGGGTTGACGACGGATGAAGGTATAGCTCTGGCTCCTTATATAAAATAGAGAGTATACTATAGTTTAATTAAGTCTTTTAGAGCATGATAGGTGATGTTTGGCATGCTAGATAATACATGGTTATTATGTATTGTAGTGCTATATGGTAGGCTTGGAACCTAGATGGGAGCTTCTAGAATTTGCCTTAGAAAGGTACGGAAGTACTATTCGAGATATCCAGATTGAGTATGCATGTATTATGTGGTTGCATGTTTTATATGATTTTACCTGTATAGCATGTCATGATTGCATGTTGCATACGTGAGCATATTGATCCAGTATCCTTGAGATATCCTGTAGTAGAGCGCTCACCCTACGAGTCGTGGATGGTTGGATACGTAAGTCTTGTGTCAGGTCACTGTTATGTTGGACACTTGTACTAGTATCAGGTCACCATTATCCACCGGGTATAGGAGCCACTCCTGATGCAACAGCGCAACGTGCTATATACCATGGAACCGATCTATGAGTTTGTTTCTTGACCTGAGAGTCTTGGTAACCAGTACACTTGCATACATGCACATATAATATTGTATATTCATACTCTCGTACTGAGCGTTTTATGCTCACGTCCGGTTATTTTCTGTTGTCTGGACACCCCAATCGATGGGGCAGTTGCAACTAGTTCTCCTGAGGATTGAGAGCTTAGGTGGTGACCAAGGCAGGATTGCAGGATTGACCACTAAGTTATACTTTTATGGTATTAGTTTATTTAAGTTCCGCATTTTACTTTGATTAAGTTTATTTATTGTTTAATTGCATACTTAAGCTTATGATTAGAAGGTGATCACGGTGCGGGTCACAACATACCCGATCCTAACAAGTTTTATCAAAGAGGGTTTTATCTCGACCTTTGAACCTTGATAAAAAAAAATGAGCTCATTCAGCAAAAATCCATATGTTCTCCAAGGAAAAGTTTGATGACTGGAATATCAGAATGAAAGCATATCTTGCTAGGGAATATGATGATATGTGGTACGTAATTACTAATAGAACAATCAAGATCATGAAAACCAAAATTGTTGTGACCATCACGAAAGGTTCACCACAAATGATTGAAAAACACAGATGTGATGGACGATCGATGATAAAAGAAATGAAACTTGAAAAATGTGGCCAATGACATACTCTATAAGACTCTTTATAATAACACTTTTTCAAAATCAAGATGTGCACTTCAGCTGAATAAATCTAGGAAAAGCTCATTCAGCTATGTGAAGAAAATGATTAAATAAAAGAAAGTAACCTGACTGTGGCTATGAATAAATTTGAGAGCATGAAGATGAAACCTGGTGAATCCATGAGTGATTTTGATGAAAGGTTCAACGAATTGATAATTGAACTAAGCAGTCTTGGCAAGGATTATTCCAATAAGGAAGTATCACTCAAGGTGATGAGGGTTCTGTCGAGAGAGTGAGATGGCAATACAATTTCCATGAGAGAATCAAATGATTTAAACAAGTTAGAATTACATGAATTATTTGTATATTTGAAAACCTATGAGTTCGAACTGGAAACAAGAACAGGAGAAGAATCAACTCTCAAGGTGACTGTGGCTTTAGCTGCAACCTCTGTCAAACAAGCATCATCATCAGAAAGGACTGCCGAACAATCAAGCAATGATTGTTTTTGAAGAAATTCAGAAAGTTTTTATGGAAGAACCAAGGAAAATTCCCCAACTCTGGCCGAATTCAATATTACAAGAAAAACTCTGAAGAGAATGACAATGTCTGTTTCAACAGTGAAAAGACAGGGCGTTTTGTTTCCGATTGCATCAAGCCAAAGAAGGATGTGAAATGATCTTATGACAAAGAAAAGAAAAGTCGTGACAAGAAAAAGAATACGAGGAAGAAAAAAAGTAAGTTAGAAATAAAAGAGGCCAAAAAATACTTGTTGCTGGAGAAGGAAAATAAAATGGACTGAATCAGACTCTGAATATCAGAAACAGAAAGTTCATCCTAAAACAATGAAGATGATGAGGTTCATTTTCTGATGGCCGATGCAGAACTACAATAAATCAGTGATGAGGTATTGAAATTTGACTTTGATGAGTACAAATTCACTGATTTAATTGAAACACCACATAAAATGTTTGATTATAAAAAAACTCTCTCAATCATTGGATGCTTGTCTCTTGAACGGAACTTGAACATCAGTTGCCACTAGGGTTGAGCATTGGGTCGGGTATGATCAATTTTGGATTTCGGTTCGGGTAACCTATATGTCGTGTAGCAAATTTGACTACCCGACACCAACCTGAAACTTTCGGGTACCCGACAGTCGGGTACCGGAAAATGTTGGGTAGTTCGGGTACCCGAAAATTAAAGTAGATATATTTTCTTAAAAAAATACAAGCATTGATAGGAAAATTATTATCCATGAATAAACTTGATATAAAAATATCCGATATTATCAAGGAATCTAACAAGAGATTAACATCAAGAGAGTGCTGGTTCTCGTCTTCGCGACTCAAGAGAGGGATAGATCCTGGATTAGTCGTTCACTTTGCGAGCCTCGAGGGTTATGGACTGATTGTTTGTGTCCATCGTCCAGGTGAGACCAGCACTATGTTGGTGTGTCCAGCCATGGGGTGGGTAATGGAGTGAAGGTCGAAACCCTAGCCAGCAGACGCTAGCTATGGAGTAATCGAGATTGCCAATTGGAGTGTTGAGGAGAGAAGATGGGTCGTTTTAGTTGGGGAAATAAAATTAATAGGGAAAGAAAGATGAATTGGTGGGCTGTGTGAATTTAGTTGTCATAGCCCTTAGCCTGCATAAGTCCATAATATAATTTATTGATTTTTAAAAAAAAAAACATATCGGGTACCCGATACCCGATCGGGTAGTAAAAAACTATCAAACACCAACTCGACACGCAAAATATCGGGTTCGGGTTATACCCGACCGGATAAGATCGGATCGGGTATCCGATACCCGACACTAAACACCCACCACTAGTCTCCACTCGAACGACTGTCAATCTGCACGAACTCGATTGGAGGGTGGTCACACAGATTGTGAGAGGGTGGTGATGACTGGTGGTGCCCATATCTCTCTCTCTCTCTCTCTCTCTCTCTCTCTCTCTCTCTCTCTCTCTCTCTCTCCACACACACACACATAGATAGATAGATAGATAGATAGATAGATAGATAAATAAATAAATGTTAAATTAGTTGGTGCTTAGTAGTTGTCCAAAGTAGGGGTGTGAGTGTGTGTGTGTATCAAATCAGCGGGTGCTTAGTAGATACCCACTGTTAACACCGAAAAAAGTTGAGTAGACGTGATAAATTTTTCCAGTTAGATATTCCCTTGCCACCGTGCATTGTAACTGAGCCAATCTCCTGCACACAATATACAACTCATGAATGGGTGTCGAAAGAGTTTTCTGACATGGCCATTCTAATGCCTAGGATAATATAGGGCTTATGGGAGACGGAAACTCTAAGAAAATATGTAGCAAAGTGTGAAATATATTGTGTATTAAATTGTGTATATTCTCAATGTTCTGTCAAGAATGAATCAAACCTGGTATTTATAGGCGAAGCCTATAAGAATCTTACCCAAATTGGAAGATCATGAAGATTTGTTTCCTTTCTAAATTCAAATTCATATTTATCAAATATTATTTACTTATATTTCTAGATATACGAATATCTAGATAATAAATAATATATCTTATTCATCTTTCAAAACCCGAGTGTTTAAATCGGGACAAAAAGTGGTACTCTAGCCCGACTAGGATCGGTGACTTGTGATATCCCCATAAATACTCGGGTCTTGAAAGATGAATCAGATATATTATTTATTATCTAGATTTCCGCATATCTAGCAATATAAGTAAAGAATATTTGATAAATATGAAAGTTAATTTGAATTCAGAAAAAAAACCAAATCTTCTTGCTCTTCCAATTTGGGTAGGACTCTTATAGGCTTCGTCTATAAATACCAGTTTGATTCATTCTTGACAGACATTGAGAATATACACAATCACATACACAATATATTTCACACTTTTCTGCATATTTTCTTAGATTTTTCGTCTCCTATAAGCTTTATATTGACTTAGGCATCGGAGTGACCACGCTGAAAAACTGCCCATTCACGAGCTGTCTATTGTGTGCAGGAGATCGGCTTAGTTATGATGCACGGTGGCAGGGAAAGACCTAACTGAGAAAAGTTATCACGTTTACCCAACATTTTTCGATGTTAACACTCACAATAAATGTCTAGGAGTTAAACTCATTTATATATTTCATTTTAAGTTTTTTGTAGTCATCACAAATACCCATAACTCAATTTGCTAGATACGGGAATATATTCATTTTTTTAGAGTGGGATATATTTAGTTATATTATAATATATATTCGAAAAATATTTTTTTTCCTGATAATAAATTAGAAATATGACATAAATTTGGTTATATTTTTTTAAAGAAAATTACTTAAGATTTCATTTCAGACATATCATTATACTAGGTATGAGCCACCTCAAATCTTGAGGTGTTTACCCAGATTTACAGTGTAACGTATGATTGTTTCTGTTTTTTAGATAATGAGCTTAATTAACTTGATTGAAAGCATAACCTAAAAACCAAATGGTGCAAAGGTTCTGTTATATACTCCAGAACCAGTAAATTTACAGCAAAAAAAATGGGGTAAGTGAGTAAGGAGATTTGACGTTATGAAAGCCCTATATGAGTGACACCCAACAACAATTTTGTCAGGGCGAGCCACGTAGGTAAAAACCCATGGAAATTGGAAACAATCATTTTCTTTCGAATTTTTACATTAATATTAATAAATAATAATAATAATAATAATAATAATAATAATAATAATAATAATAACTGTAGAAAAGTACAGAAACATATGTCTCGGCCAATAACTTTCTCTAGTGCAGCCTCTGCACTCACAAGCTTCTCAACATAGCTGATTAAAAAAAAAGTTAATGCATCACATCCCATTACCACAAACATGAAATCGATAAACAGCTGAATAAATAATCATAAATATGTAAGTTACAACACCCAAATCGATAAACAGCTGAATAAATAATCATAAATATGTAAGTTACAACACCCAAAATATCAATTACGTGGTTGTCAATTTCAATTATAGGATGCTACTTCCTTTCCAATAAGTGAGATGAAAACACGATTTAGGATAATACAATTTCAGTATTGCAACTAAAATCAAATATTTCAGCAGCCAAAATAGTATAGTATGCTTTTCAAATAGGCAACCGATTATAATTACTTTTGAAGCATCCAACACCATCAGCACAATATCGGAAGATTTGGACACAGCTATAACCTGGCATTGATTTTAGCTTTCAAAGTTCAAATGCAATTCAAATTGGAAAGCTACATTTTTCACATCTAACATTAGCAATCTTCGAACAAATTATATCATATCAAAAGAACAATTTCCAATGGTTAAAATTGAAATGGTGGCCATTGGATAAGTACACTTGAGACAGTAAAGAATGAGACAAGAACCATTTAAGTACACTTGACTAATAATCAACTATGTGAAGAAAAGTAGGATCCAATTTTAGAGTGAGAAGCTCCAGCAATCGTCGTTTTTCTTTCACTTCTTCCAACACATACATTCCTAAAGTACTGAGAAAACAAACGTGGGAAAGCCTATCAATGCAACACGTCCGTACCCAAATTTTGTAACTTCAAAACCCTCCATGGCTCCACTTGAACCCTGATCCATAATGAACACCCATCAGAACGTGGCTTGCAAACTTGATCAAGCTACCCAAACAAATAATTTAAGTAGGAAATTTTTTGAAAACTAAGAATACTAATATACAAATCAAGAAGTCGCATACTTTTGACAGCTCCAACAGCTGTGTCTTCAGCTTCGCAATCTTAGCTTTTAGCTGGCCCAAGTGGTATTCTGTATGGTTAAATTACCTCATGATCAGTATAATGTTTTGATTTTTAAAGAACAAAGTCACCATGCGTATAATAAAAAACAAATGAAGCAACTGGAAAATAAAGAATAGAGACTATATAATCAGAATACAAATCAAGCTCAGTAAACTCAAATTTGAACCACCGATAATTGGAGAGTTGGGTCTTGAGAAAAAGGAGAAGTGAAATCGATGTTGCAACAGTGTGTGATTAATGTTGGGGTAGAAGATGTCACGTAGATTTTAATTTAGAAATCCAAACAACAAGAATAGAAGGTCAAAGTGAAGAAAAATCACCGCAAATATGTCAAAACCAGCAAACAAAAAAAAAACAGAAGAAGAAAAAGGGAAAAAATTAACCCAGACGAAGTCGTGCAATCCCCAGAAGATAGAACAACAACACGCAAGAGGATTGAAGGCCAAAGAATTGCAAGACATTGAAGAAGGAGCAAGAAAGGGAGAAGAAGAATGGAAGAGAATGTGATGATCGGTCTGCTAAAATATTCTCGTTTGGCCGCTATTTTTCTTTTGCTGCAGTGGAGTGACCAAATCAGTCCATCACTACCTTAGTTATTTTATTTTTTAACAATGATAATGAGACTAAATTTAGTCAAAATATATGACTAATATCACATTTAAACAATTGTACAGGACCACACTGGTTTTCTTAGTTTTATTTATACTTTTAAAGTCGATGGGAAATACTCATGTATTTGGCACATTCAACATGGATAAATAGTCTTTGGATTATTTATTCCACATCATTTTTAACCAAATAAATATTGTCCACAAAACATAAATATAAAATAATGTACATTGTTCTGACTATAAAGTTTATTTTATAACAGTTTTTGAAACACACTTGCTATATATCCGAGTGGAAATTTTGAAAATGATCCTTTGAAGGTAATCCTATCAGAGATAATCATTTAATTATAATCTTTGTAAAATACCTTAATGTGATGATAAAGAAGTGAGAATTCTTCAATCTTGAAACAGAACGAAAGCAAAATGACATGAAAACGATAAAATCAGCAGACGCAGATAAAATTTTTGTAAAAAAAAAATTTGCACCCCAAGAAAAGATTCTTCGAAGTATACATGCGAGGAAAAGCCCACCGAATATTCCAACGATGAAATACAGAGCATTCTTCGCATCTTTTTCGTGTTCTTGAAACACAAAACTCAGCAAAGAACTGTCTCTCGAGAAACTCTGATCAAGAAACACCCCAAAAATCCACTGGAGAATTCCCGTTTCCAGATAACAGAAGCAAAGCGAGGGCAAGCAATCCAGAAAACTACAAAAAAAGTCAAGCTTTCTCTTGAGTTTCTCCATATTTGTTTCCTTGGAAACAAATTTTCAGCAGAAAAAAGATTGAATTACAGTCAACCAACATACAATTTGCATAAATCTAGAAATAATAAGATACCAGTGAGGAAGCTGAGCATCTTAAAAAAAATATCAGAAAGCCCAAAACAGTAAAAGAAGAGCGGGATGGAGAAACACGACGGCACGACACCGAGAATATCCAAAAACCGAAAAAAAAGGAAAAAAAATGCGAGGACACAACTCACCCAGTCGAAGCTCTTCAATCCCACGAAGAGGGAACACAGTGCAGATCGGAAGCCGTAGGAATTATAAGCGGGTTTCGGTATAGCTGCTTGACACTCTCATAGTTTGCAACTCATCAATGGTCTTGAATTTCCGGTGAGCATCGGAATCCCTCGGTCTATTGCGCTCATTGCTTGAACCCCCATCTGTATCCGCTGATTTATTACCGACGGAGCCGAGGAGCACCCATGAACAAAGCAAAACGCAGATATATTGTACAGCATGTGGAACGATCGAAAGAGAAGAGGATGCGGTAAAGTGCTGATTCACAAAAGAGAAACACAAACAAAAGCGAGAGAAGACAGAAACGGTAACCACCGATTCACTCCACCACTCTTCTGTCGACGCTTTTGGATCTTGTTGGGCGGTGTAAGCAAGTAACGACGCGTGGTTTTTTTTTACCGGGAACCGGGAGGAAACTGGCCCATTTTACATTATTCGCGCTTTATAGTATGTAGATTTATAAAATAAAATGCATATGTTTCCTTATTATGTCAGGAAAATTAGAATATTTCTCATTAATATAAATGAATATTACCTAGGGTATGTTGTGCAGATGTAAATATTTTTTTGTGTGATTTGATAAATAATTTAGCTAAATTTTTGTTACTAAAATTGAAATTCAACTAATTTTAATAAATTATTTTGGTTAAATTATATCACTATGCATTATTTTTTATTTACAAGTATATCTCATTTTAAGTTCCTCCTTGATACCAATTCTTACTGTTATAATTTATAAAATTTTAAAATGTAAGTTTATTTTACAAATATGATTTTCGAAAAATGTAGAATACTTAAGAGGAGATTATTATTTTTTAATAAATTAATTAATAGGTTTTTGTGAGTGGGGTAAAACATATTTGACAAGAAATATAATTTTTTTAAAAAAAATAATGCTTAAAAATTATTTTTTGTTGAAATGATTTAAAAGATAATGACATCACTCTATCAAAAAATAATAATAAAGAATACGTTTTTTTGTGAGATAATCTAATGAATTTATATACATGACATTAATCGATCCAATCAATATTTACCGTAAATAGTAATATTTTTTCATGAATCAGGTCGAGTCGAATAGGATATTCGTCTTATAAAATTGACAAGTGAGACTGTTTTATGAGTGTTTTGTGAAAAATAAATATATGAGTAAATTATAATTTATTAAATAGAATTTATTGCATCAAACTCCCCTGTGAAATATTGAAAATACACTTTTCTCTTGTGAAATTTTAATAGACACCCTAACCCTTAACATTTTGTAATAATTGCACGTTTAACCCTCGCCACAATGAGTTATTGAACAGCACGTATTTAACAAACTCACCGTTACAAGGGTTAACGTTAACTATTACAAAAGATTAAGGGATTGAGTGCCTATTAAAATTTCACAGAGAAAAAGTGTGTATTTTCAATGTTTCACAGGGGAATTTGGTGAAAAAAAATCTTATTAAATATATATGTTAACCAAAAAATAATTATATGGTTGAAACAAAAAATGAAAATAATTATATGGTAGATAGAGTATTACAATTTCCCAAAATAGATTTCCATTATTTAAAATAATTAAGAAAATTGTTGCTTAAATCTTCTGATCCACTTTGTATCATTTCATTACGCAAATCTTGTATACACTTTTAGTATGTTAGAGATTATGTTAGGGATTACAAAGTTTTAATATTTATAAAATTGAGCAAATAATCTCAGTCCAACTGATCGTGACCAGATACAGACATAGACTGGATAAGGTGCTCTAAAGCTAAACTGACCACATCAAATAAGTTGACTTTGACCAAGAGCTGAACTGAAACCATCAAGTGGTCATAAAGGATCAAAGAGCAGTCGACCTAACATAGGTAAACTGTATTCAGTTTACGGAGCTAAACTGAATCAGTTCCTCAAATGCAAACAAGTGTACGCAACTGGATCAGTTTTTCAAAGCTAAACCGATGCCCAATCCAACTGATCAAAAGGCTGAGCAAGTCAAACCATATCATCGAAGGTCTTTTGGATAGACTTGTCCGTACAAGACAACACGTCGCATTTACAGAGCTCATCAGTGTACGATCATGTCAGTGAATGTCTGCAGATGGGACAAACTAAAGGTATTAAGTCAAATTCAAAAGAGTCGTTGTCCATCAAGTATAAATACTCACAAAGCATATCAGATTTTGCATCCGACTCAATAAGAATTCTTGCACACATACTCAAGTTAACAGAGGTAAACTGAACTCATCTAGTTTACCCACCCAATTGAGAAATCAAGTATCTTGAAGCCTATCATCTGAGAATCAAAGAACACAAGCACAAGCATTCAAGCATATCAGATCAGTTAAGGATCAATTAATGCTAAGTGTTGTGTAATACCAAGTGTTGTATCAGTGATATATCAGTTGAGGTGCTTCAAACCTTCTTGTAACAAGAAGCAGTCGTGAACTGTGTTCTTGAGTATTTCTAGGAGTTCTGGGATAGACATTGTGTGTATGTCCTAGTCTTGGAGTGGGCTGTTGCAAGTGTATTGTAATAATCAAAGTCTTATAGAGTGAATCCTTTCGAGATGGAAGAAGGGGTGACGTAGAAGTCTTGGAAATTTCCAAACATCCATAAAAAAAGCCTTTGATGTTTTTACTTTCAGTTTATCACACTCACGCACAATCCATATAATTACAAGTTCAATCTCTTAGTTGACCTTATTCCGCACTTATCTAGTTGGTCAATTAACATCGACACACGAGAAGGACAAAACTCAGTTGACTAACCCCAACTAAACCAAACTAAGTGTTTTGGAAATCAACTGCTACATTAGTTCAAGAGATCAGTTTATCAAGCAGTTTAGCTCCCCCAAACTGATCCCAACAAATGGTATCAGAGCGAAGACCCTTCTTGTTTATGAAATTTTCATTATGGATGCATTTGGAATTCTTGCTAAAAGCTTCTGGAATACAACCATTGGCAACTGCATTGCCAAAACAGTGGAAGCATGTTCAACATCCAAAAATCTTTGGCAACAACTAGTCAAGATAGAAGAAGAAGATATCAAGACTGAAGAATGCAGGAGTAAAGTAGAACTCACTGAAGAACTTTGTTGTTCAGACAAAGTCATGAATGTAGATGAAGAAAGTAGTTTCATGGCAGATAACTGTATTTTATATGAATATTTTTGTGATTGTTTTTCATTCATTCATATGTTTTTGTTGTTGTTTTATTTAGTTTTAGCATATTTCATTCATTTGTCTGCATAATACTCTTCCTGGTTCATTTTGTAGGAAAATTCAGAAAAAACAAGATTTTGGACACCTTTACACTCGCTCGAGCGGATGGTTATGCTCACTCGAGCAAGGCCGAGTAGACAAGAAAAATTTCAGAAGGTTTGCTCGCTCGAGCGCATCTTGTGCTCGCTCGAGCAAGAGAGAAGGAATCACCGAGACAGAGAAATTCTCACTCGAGCGCACTTTGTGCTCGCCCGAGCGAGAAAGACGGGCCAGGAAATCTTTGGAGCAGAAAGTTGCTCGCTCAAGCGCACCTTGTGTCCGCTCGAGCGAGCCGCACGTACAGAGTTTTTATTTTTGGAAATTCATGCTCTGGAAGGATATTATCTTTTGGGGACTCTTGGACATTTAAATACCAACTTATTCACCAGATTAAGGGTTACGCAACACTTTTGAAGGCAAGAGGCGTCCAACATCATCCTCTCAATCTACTCTTCTTCCTTTCTTTTATTTTTGATTTTTGATTGATGTTTTGGATTAAAAACTTTTGCTATTGAATCATGTTGAACTTTGAGTAATTTTTCTCTTTTCGATCAAGGCCACGTGATTGGGTCAGACAAATTTATGTAGAAACTTGGATGTTTATTTGAGAATTTTCAGACTTGATTTTATTTTATTGATTGCCAAATTTATATTTTTCTTGTGAATGATCTGTCCAGTTATTTTCTTGCATGTTAATCGATTCCAAGTCGACAGAGGATGAATTAATTTCGATCACTTTGATAATCAACACATGGTAAAACCATCTAGAAATAGAATTCGGTTTCAGTGTGTAGTTTAGGTGAAAACTGAATTCTCACAGTTCTTCATGCGTTTGAATTTGATTAGAATTACGAAAAATTAATCCGTCAGTATTTGAATAGGTTTGATTGTTCAAGAAATAGACCTTTGAATAAGTTAGGAGAATTCCCGTAATCTAAAATTAAAATCTGAGTCTTGAATCGACTACTTGTTACATAATTTGTCTGGTACCTACGTGTGTCCTTGATCGAGCTTTTCCCATATTGAATTTAATCCAAAATTTATGTTGTGTTTTTAATTGAACTTTATTTACAATTTAAATTCTTTTAGTAAAAAATCTGAATTTTTCATCGCTCTTATTGATTAGTCTAGATTAAGTATAAATAATCATATTCTGGTACTCATACTTATACAATCCCTGTGGGTTCGAAATTTGGACATTTGTCCACTTAACTATTACTTGACCTGGTGTGCTTTCCAGTAGATTTTTAATCACATCGATTTAAGCGGTCAATGGCTCATGATGATCCTCCATCAATCAGTGAACAAGCTTCAGAGGAACTGTAATGCCCCAAAATTTAATTACCGAATTAATTAGCAATTAAAATAATTATTGAGTTTATAAAATAATTATTATTGCTAATGAGATTATAGAGTGTATTTACAAAATACACGTGTCAATTAATCAATGAGTTTGATTATTTTTGGATATCTGGTAAATTTTGATACTGTGAGATATTGATTGGATTATTGGAATTATTATAATTATTAATGCCAGATATTTTTTTAATTTGGGAAAAATATTGACTGAGGTGACTGGTCTGAGTCTAAGTTGGACTTAGAAATTAATTTGGAAACTTATGAGTCCAATTTACTGGTCAAATTCAATAATTTCATAAACTGGTGTTAATAGATGTTGGGTGCGTGTACCGAAAAATATCAGAATTAGTACTAATTTTTACCAGTTAAGTATCAAATAAATTAGTGCGAGACCCAAAAATATCGGGTTAATATAAATAGAAAAACACGCGCTGGAACATTGGTAACGCTTAGTCGTATCACGTCCAAATTAACCCAACTCAGATTAACTAAATAAACATGTAGTAGCGAGAGTAGGGATCATTCCCACGAGAAAAGTGAAATTTATTTGTGTTATTAAAAATACTGGAAATAAATAAAAGGGATTTTTTAGATTTTACTAATTACTATGCAAGAATTAAAATAAGAATGATCAATAAACTAACGAGACTTGGTATCGGTCGACTACACCCTTGAAATTATTAATTCGATCATCGATTCCCTAAAAATAATTAATTCACATTGAATATTCATCATTGGAAATTTAATTCCTGTTTCACCTTACTTTTAGTTAATTAGACACCAGCGTTCTAGATTAACACTTACCAATAAATTAACCCAAATACCAGCGATCTAGATTTAAATCTAAGGTAGCATTCATATGAGTGAAACTGATGAATCTAGACAACACATGTACCAGTGGATGTATTTAGCCTAGTCAATTGTTGTTCCTACGATTTAACAAATTCAACAGCAGAAAATATTAATCATAGTTTCTTCACAAATCAGATGATTCAAACAATTACGGATTTGAATTCTAATTTAGCGGTAGATTGTACGAAAGAATTATCAGGTGATCAATCTAATAATCAAACACACAAGCATGAAATAAATCAGAACAACTCTTGATACTCAAATTGAATTCAAACACTGAAAATCAAAATCTCACAAATTGAATAAAATCAAGGGTTTGTCTTCCTCAACCAAGTAAAAAAACTAGAAAGATTAAAATCTAAGAATAGAGAAGATAGAACCTAGCCGCCAGATGTTTTCTTGCGTGTTCAGCTGTCCAAAAGATTGATTATTCCCTCAAAAAACGAGATCAAAACCCTTAAATATGACTAGAATCCTAAAGAAATAAGTTTCCAAACTTAAATGGATTTCTCGGAAAAGTTGGTGCGCTCGATCCTATGAGTTGGTAGGATCGAGCGCGCAAAAAAACTCCAACCCACTGCCTTGTACTTTCTTGTAGGCGCGCTAGGGCGCACGAGTTCGCAGGATCGAGCACGACTTTTTTCTAGCGAGCAATGATTTTGAAAAATTCATATTTGGAGATCTAGCCGTTGGATTGAGCTGAAATTTGGACAGCTGCTTTAAAACATCTTGAAATTCATTCTGAACGGTGGAGATTGGATTTCATTTTTTAAAAATAAATATGATTTTCTGATTATTGCTGCTTCGTAATTCTTCTCTTATCTCGGCTCTTTCTTCCATCTTTAGTTTCATTTCTTCTCTTTTCCTATATCAAATCACATACAATAATTAGGAACTATAACATGAATATAATCAATCAAAATACACTTAATCATCACAAATTAACTCAATCAAACATAAAAAAATATCATCACATCAAATTTCCCCTACTTAATCCTTGCTCGCCCTCGAGCAACACAAAACAAAAAATAAGCTCGAACTCGTAATCCATAACAAAAATAACCATGATCTTCACATTTGTGCCTCAGGAATAAACTCAATGCATGATCAATAAAGGAGTTAAAATGCTAACAACGGAACAAGTTCAATATCCAGACATTTCAACTCGAGATATAGCCCCGAATGTGTGTGTGTGCCACGTTACCCCAGTTACATGCAACTTCAAAAGAAAATGTTTCAAGACTGTTCGCCGACCTATAACAATTCAGTGCAAGTCTCACAATCAAGAACCCTCCTCTCAACAATCCTTCAACACAACACAACTCTCTTGAGATATAATTACGCACCGTCGGATTTTGCACCCGACAATTTTAATGTCCCAATAATTACCCGCATACTTAGATATAACTAGATAAGATTCGAATTTCAATCCCCTCGTCTATAGTCCGGATGGAACTACAATCCCATGAAATCCGCAAACTTAGCTATGAAATAGTGAATAGAATTTCATTCACATTCGAAGCCCGGATGGAATTAAAGTCTTCTTTTTTTTTCAAAAGATTAACCCCGTATAATCCGCATACTTAGCTACAAACAAGATGAATAGGATTTCAAACATCTTTCTTGCAACCCGGATGAAGTTAATTGGTTTCCAAAAATTGTTTTTCTTTTTCATAAAACAAAAAATTTTAAGGTGCGCCCAAGCAAGTATATATCATATCAAAGAGATCGTCAAAATTCAAGAACTATCAAGTTCCACAGACATCTATTGTCGTGCAATGGTCCAACAGACATCCACAATATCTAATACATTGCTACCGTTCACTGGTTAAACATGCGTGCTTAAAATATTCAAGAACCATATCAAATTCTAATTTGCATTGGAGATCAAAGTGTTCCAGGGTTAGCAAATCATCTATTTTCAAAAGCATGCATATCATCATCAATTCGATATCATCATGGGTTAGTGAATTGCAACAGTCAAATTCATCACAAACTATGAGCTCTTAAATTTATTTTTTTTTTTCAAAAATCGGCTACATTCTCTCAATGACTGGCTAAGTTTTCTCCCCCATACTTAAAATCTTACATTGTCCCCAATGTAAGTAAAAATGAAAAATAGAAACAAAAACTAAAAAAAAGAAATAAAAGAAATAGAAGAAAATACTCTCCTTGGGTTTCCTCCCAAGCAGCGCTTGATTTCCAGTTTTCAGCTTGACCCTCAGAAGCACTCCTCAAAAAGCGGCTGACGCCCAAAATAAGTGTCATATGACACCACAAATGAGTCTTTATTCCATGTGCCCTCAAGCTTGGCTAGATGTATACAGTTTAAGCTCGTCACCTCAACAACACTCCAAATTAGCTGATAAACATGGGAAGAGAACATCTCTGCGGGCTCTCGGAAGCTAACATCTTTTGAAACTAGTACTAATGGAAAGGAAGGATCTTGGGGATGTGTGTATGATAATACTATCGATGAGCTCGTATCAATAGACTCTTGAACTCCGTCTTTCTCTAACTTGAGTGGTAACATATTTCCATCATACGCTATTTCTTCCAGAACATCTTTTGACTGAGGTTCAATAAGAAGAGAAGACTCAAACACCTCTAAATCTTCAGTAGGAATTGATTTGCACTCCCAATCCTGGTTCTCTGAGTCATCATCATTAAACCAAATTGGGTTGGTCACTGCGTGAGTATCTTGCTTCACTTCCTATTCTTTGTGTTCATGGCAGATTGATCTCTTGATATTCTCAATTTTTTCCGCAAGGTAAAATCTAGAATTTTTTAGATCTTCTACAATTTCCACAGTCGATGCCACAAGCTTGCTCATGATATCCTCCAGCGGATGTAAGATCAACTGCAAACAACTTCCCTCCTCCTTTTTAAGCTCGAATGGTTGGTTTGTAAAATCTGGGTATTGAGAGTGCGAATACCAGTAATAGTCAAACTCGGCCATATCATCCAACAGGTATCTCATGGTATCAGCATCTTGGCAAAATATTGATTTACCGGTTGTGAAAGCTCCATCAATTACCCATTTTCTTGTCACTGCATTTAAACCATTAAGAAAATATGTAAGGAGAGAATAGTTAGAAAAATCATGATACCGAAAGATGGTTTCCAAATCTTTGAATCTCTTCCATGCTGCGTAGAATGGCTCTCCGTGTTGCTGGATAAAACTTGCTAATATTTGTCGATTTGACATCTCGAAGTATCACACCGCAAGAATCCCCCTTCGCCTATGCAAAATTCTTTCTATCTTTGGGTCGTATGAAAATTCTTCTTCTTCCGAAGATTCACCTGCACGCACGAACAAACCAGAGTAGCACTAGGTGGAATAATAAAAATTAAAAAAAAAACAAAAACAAAAACACAAATAAATTAAACGCCTTTCCCGGGCAACGACGCCAAAATTTGGTAACTCTTAGTCGTATCACGCCCAAATTAACCCAACTCAGATTAACTAAATAAACATGTAGTAGAGAGATCGTTCCCACTAGGAAAGTGAAATTTATTTGTGTAATAAAAAATACTGGAAATAAATAAAAGGGGATTTTTAGATTTTACTAACTACTATGCAAGAATTAAAATAAGAATGATCAATAAGCTAATGAGACTTGGTATCGGTCGACTACACCCTTGAAATTATTAATTCGATCATCGATTCCCTAAAAATAATTAATTCACATTGAATATTCATTATTGGAAATTTAATTCATGTTTCACCTTACTTTTAGTTAATTAGACACCAGCGTTCTAGATTAACCCTTACCAATAAATTAACCCAAATACCAGCGATCTAGATATAAATCTAAGGTAGCATTCATATGAGTGAAACTGATGAATCTAGACAACATATGCACCAGCGGATGTATTTAGCCTTAGAGGTGGGCAATCGGATCGGGTAGTTCGGGTCCCGACCCGACCCGACCTGAAACCGATCGTGTGCAAAATTCGGGTAGATCGGGTTTTTAATCGGGTTCGGGTAATAACCGAACCCGATTAAAATTTATTCGGTTCGGTTTCGGGTAGTAAAATACTACCCGAAATACCCGATCGGGTACCCGACTACCCAATTATTATTAATATTTTTTTAAAAAAAATGTAAGTTATATGGGATTTGGAATTGGAATAAGCCCATTAGTATGGATAAATTTGATTGATATTAATCTTCAATGGGAGAATCTGGTCATACTGGAAACTCGGATCAAAGGATTTTTTTAATCTTAATCAAATGATTTTTCTTCATTTTTTTTTAAAATTTATTATTCTTACATGGGAAAACCTGGTCATAATTGGAAACTTATGATTCAAGTGATTTTTTCATGCTCTGTATTGTTTTTGAAATTGACGCTAATTAAAGAAGAGCACGAATATTAAAAAAAAAATTCATTTTTTAAACGTAGAAACCCGAACCCGAACCGACCCGAACTCGAGAAGATCGGGTACCCGAGGTTGTCGGTTCGATTTCGGGTAGTGTAAAACACTACCCGATTAATCGGGTACCCGACCCAAACTACCCAAAACCCGAACTACCCGACCCGTGCCCACCCCTATTTAGCCTAGTCAATTGTTGTTCCTACGATTTAACAAATTCAACAGCAGAAAATATTAATAATAGTTTCTTCACAAATCAGATGATTCAAACAATTATGGATTTGAATTCTAATTTAGCGGTAGATTGTACGAAAGAATTATCAGGTGATCAATCTAATAATCAAACAAACAAGCATGAAATAAATCAGAACAACTCTTGATACTCAAATTGAATTCAAACAATGAAAATCAAAATCTCACAAATTGAATAAAATCAAGGGTTTGTCTTCCTCAACCAAGTACAAAAACTAGAAAGATTAAAATCTAAGAATAGAGAAGATAGAACCTAGCCGCCAGATGTTTTCTTGCGTGTTCAGCCGTCCAGAAGATTGATTATTCCCTCAAAAAACGAGATCAAAACCCTTAAATATGACTAGAATACTAAAGAAATAAGTTTCCAAACTTAAAAGGATTTCTCGAAAAAGTCGGTGCGCTCGATCCTATGAGTTGGTAGGATCGAGCGCGCAAAAAAACTCCAACCCACTGCCTTGTACTTTCTTGTAGGCGCGCTAGGGCACACGAGTTCGCAGGATCGAGAACGACTTTTTTTCCAGCGAGCAATGATTTTGAAAAATTCATATCCGGAGATCTAGCCGTCGGATTAAGCTGAAATTTGAACAGCTGCTTTAAAACATCTTGATCTTTATTCTGAACGGTGGAGATCAGATTTCAACTTTTCTAAATTAAATATGATTTTTTTATTATTGCTGCTTCGTAATTCTTCTCTTATCTCGGCTCTTTCTTCTATCTTTAGTTCCATTTCTTCTCTTTTCCTATATCAAATCACATACAATGATTAGGAACTATAACATGAATACAATCAATCAAAATACACTTAATCATCACAAATTAACTCAATCAAACATAGAAAAATACCATCACATCAAACATCAGAAGAGGAAACACAGAGTAAGAATTTTTCCCCCAATTTTTGAATTTACGCGAGTTACTGTTGCAGTCGGACGTTTGGTTTTGCCGGCCGTTTGCCGGAGCTCCGATCAAAGATCCAAACAGTCACTTTGTATCCAACATCAAGACGAGTCTATTGGTACCAAGAAATTGAAGATCCGATGGTTGGATCGCCGGGAAATCAACGAAGAACAGTCGGATTTTGCGTAGGTACTATTCATCATCTTCTTTGTCGGAATTTTTGTGATTTGAGCTCGTTTTTGTTGGTTTTAAAGCTAGTAATAGATTATTTGAGTTATGGAGATCATTTCCCTAGCTTATGGGAGCATTTTGGTGCAGAAATGGCGTAGATCGGAGCCCGGAGTTGCCTGGTTTTTCTCCGATCTCTAGCGCATCGGACCTCCGTTCTGGGCGTGGCTTAGATGGTTGGAATCGTCTCATTGAGCTCTACATATCTGGAAAATTTAATAATTTTTGGAGCATGTTTGGATTGCCGCCGCCGTGTCGCCACCGTCTTCTCCGATTTTCCGGCGACCTCCAACGTGTTAACCATTTTTTATCATCTCGACGTGATAGATCCAAATATCCATGTTTTGAGTCGAGATTCAAAACAGTGAAGCGGTGAGAACACGATAAAGTTTGCAAATTTGTCGGTCAAAGTTTAACCAAAGTTGACTGATGTTGACTTTTGTATATTATTTGATTTTTTGCAGATTGTAAGTCAGTCGAGGATATTTAATGACAGAGATCAGTAGTTTACGGGTTTCAACTTTTTCGGACTTGGAAAACTGAGGTATGAGCTGATGTTGATTTCGAAGGGAATGAATACTCGAGCGAGTTTGAGATTCTCGAGTTCCCGATTAAAATCACATACTTGCATGTTTATTTGAATATTTGATATTGAATGAGAATTTGAATGATTAATTGATTTTCGATATTACTTGTAAGACATGAGTTTGTATATATGAAATTGTTTGAAGTATTGATGCATATATTCGATTTGAAAAGCATGAGATTGCTTATTTGAATTACTTCAATGATTTTCGATATTATATTCATGAGTTTGAATATACGAGTTGAATATGTTGACATCTTCGATACATTGATGTCTGAATACACAAATTTATTATTTTTGATTTGATTAAATTGCATTTGATTCATATGCATTCATCTTGAGCCAAATTTCTTGATTTTTAGAGGGCTTAGTTGCCCAGATTCGAATTAGACATTTGGGAGCTATATCGAGCGGCCTGGGATGTTGAGTTCCCCCAGTGTCAGCATACTCCTATAGTTGTACCAAAGTCTAAAGGTTTGAGACGCGTAGTGCCACCCCGAGCGGGAGCGTAGGTGGGTTAGTTGCGTGATCTTGACCTCAGGATCCCAACCGATTGTCCGAGATTCTTTTTATTATCTGATTTGATAATCTCAATTTTTAAACACATGCATTTCATTTTCATTTTCATTTTCATTGAAGAATATGAATGTATATTATGATTTTAATATATTATTTGATATTGCATGTTTACGTCGCTTTTACTGGGATTTTATTCTCATTGGAGTTATCCGGCTGTTGTCTTGTTTTGTATGTGTACTTGACAACAGGTGGGGCAGGAGCTAGTCAGAGTCGGCATGGTTAGCTCGGGATCGAATGACAGATGTGAGGCGTCGATTTAGAAGTAGAATAACTTTTAGAACTCGATTATATTTGGAAGCATGATTTTATTGTCGAATTTATTTTATTGCATGTATTTTAAACCCCGATTATTTTTAGCATTGATATATGTCTAAGACCGAGTTTAAAATGATATTTTCTTGTTCGAGCGAGACTCTGTTAAAAAAATTGTTGATTGTCTTGGCTCATTTATTTATCAATGATTGTTTTAATATTCGAGATTAGATTATTAGAATCGAGATCCTCACATTAAGTGGTATCAGAGAGATAAGATTCCTGAAATGAAATAGAAGTGAGTGATCGGGGTAGATCGAGCCCGCTTGATTTATTTTCTTTCTCATGTGATTGATTATTTTGTTTAAATACATGAATTACATGCGAGCATGCCTTATTAATTCCAAACTATCTGTTTACTAGAGGTGTCAAAATGGGCTAGGCCCATCGGGTTGGCCCGCCCCGCCATACAAAATAGGTGGGTTGGGTTGGAAATTTCCCAACCCGCCTTAAAGGTGGGCCGGCCTGCACCGCCCCGCCTAATGGTGGGTTGGGGTGGGTTGCAGGTTGGCCTGCCAAAACCTGCCAAATTACACGTAAGCCCGTCGGGTTGGCCCGCCCCGCCATTTAAAATCGGTGGGTTGGGTTGAGGTTTTCTCAACCCGCCTTAAAGGTGGGCCGTCCCGCCCCGCCCCGCCCCGCCTAATAGTGGGTTGCGACGGGTTGTGGGCCGGCTCGCCCCGCCAGCCCGTTTTGACACCTCTACTGTTTACATGATTATGTGAATTGATTTTTTTAAGCATGCATTATATGAAAGAGTATCATAACTGAATTCGAGATGAGAACTTGAACACTCATGTGATTACATGAGTTTGATGATTAAAGGATGGACGAAACTGAGATGATAATTTTGATATTCCGAGAATTGTGCTTATATGAATTTTTGAGATAATTGTGAAGTCAATGTGGTTGAGATAGCTAGCAAATCAGATTTAATTTGTGGTGAAAGACTGCTTGCTTCGGAAGATTGGGATTATGATAAGAATTTGAGGTTTATGAATCCTTGAGCAGGGTTATATTACAGGTGATATTTTATTTATGATATTCTGAATTGTTATATCTTTGTCATTATCAACTGTATCTCCCTATTGAACAAAGAATAGTATTCTCTCGAACCTGAGAATCAGTATTGATGAAAAATGAGATGATCTAAAATATGAATAGATGATGTCTGTTCTTGAGGAGATTGTATTAAAACCACTCGAAGTTTATTGTGACTTAGATTGATCGAGGTAAGAGTTGATATTTTAATTCTTAGTGATGATTGAATTGATTCGTAGCAGATGATCCTCAAGACAGAACATAGATAACAACTCGATCTTAAGAATTTCCGAATTTCAAAATTTCAGAATGAGATCAGAATTGAATCAGTGATGGAAATGATTGGTAAGAATCCTCAAGGTAATAATTCTAGTGATCTTGACTTGTCGATGTGAAGAATGTAGTGTAAGTTTTGAGAGAGTGTTGTCTAATACTCTGAGATCAAAGCTAGATCTTTCTAAACGTCCATTCTAAGTTGATGTTTAAGAATATGGAATTATGAGATTGATATACAAATGAATAGATTGTATCTGATTAATTGGATATAAGATGATTATATTTTGGTAATAGATTGAATTATTGGGAATTGATCTAAGTTGCGATACTTTTGAAAGTTATTTGTGAATATTCAGAATGTTAGTACTCTTGTGCTAAAATTTTGGGATGAGTATGATTGATAGAATACCTTGAGAATTATATTAGATCTCAATCGATTGTATGGATGACTTGTTGAGTTATCTGATATTGTTCTTTCGAAGATGATGTTTTATTGGGTCTTAAGAGAACTTGTACGAATTTTTAGCATTGAATTGGTTCGGGAAGTTATTGTGATTGATATTTTGGAAAGATATGAATTTGAGAATTTCCGAGGAAAAGAATTTTTCCGATAGAATAAGAGGATGGAATTAGTGCTTTTGGGATAATATCGAATTCAGTTACAGTTGAGCCTTCCTTCAATTAATCTGAAAATACTTGAGTCTTATTTTAGTTATGCATCTTTGATTTGCATAACATTGAATTCGATGAATATTACTCTTTGGTCTCGATTGTTTTTCGAATATGAATTCGGAAATTAATATTTCTTGACATTGTAATTTTAATTTTGGACATTGATATTGATTCGGGTGAATTTCGATTATCTGATTTCTTGATGATCTAGATTTATTTGTCGCGACATTCGAATATGCCTTAGGACTGAGTCCAAATCGATCAGTACGTGCGGATTCCTCGTGATTGAGGCCACGTTGGAAACCATGATTTTGGTTTGTCTTGATGATGGGCATTATGTCGTATCTGTTGATGAGTGATCCCTTGATTTGATATTGATTGGATCTCTTTCCTTATTCTTCGAGCCTGATTTGATGTATTCACCCTCGATTTTGAAATGCAAGTGAGTTGTTTTCACTTAGCAGAGTTTGTTGTTCAGAATTCCTTATATTTGATAATCATGATTTGAGCGATTTTCTTTGATATTAATTTGATTCTGACTCTGAGAGTCATTGATTATTCGATGCATATCTTCAGTATATACGATTTTGATTGGCTCGTAACTGATAGTGATTGATAGCACTATTAGAATTTATTGTGGAACCGATATCAGATTCAGCTGAAGTCCGATGATCGTTCCATTTTTGACACCTTGGGTGTAACCTTGGATCAGAATTATAGTGGATTCGAATAGATGATTTGTGATGATATGAAATTAGTTTAGCAAACTTTTTAGATTCGAATTTGGGTTTTTAAGAACATTTGAGATGTTTTAGAAGCTATTGATATGATTCACTCGATGAATCAGTGGTAAAGAATTTATCTTTTGATCTTTGGATTTTGTAATGATTGTTCGGGAATTTATGGAATTTTGCGGCAATTTTCCATTGTTGGACTAAGAGCAGAACTTTGAATTCAAAAATAAGACTGGAATTTCAATGTTAGTAGAGATGCTTAATCTCGTTTTAGCATTCGAACTCAATTGCGAGAATTACTAACACTTGAGATCAGAAAGAGCGAATAAGTAGAAGAAGGAACTCGAATAAGTTCCAATGCAGACAGATGATTACCTGAGTATCGTTTTTTTCAACTGAAGAGATTAATTAGATTTATTTTTGAATTATGATTAAATGAGAGATTTTGGAAATTGAGTTTTGATTATTTGATTGATATTGGAAGAATTTGTTGAACTTCAGAACTTCTTGATTTGGGATTGTCCGATGATTGCGAAAACAGATTGTGAATTGCCGATGATTATATGATCTTTTGTAATGACAGCGAAGAAAGAACTTGATGATATCGAATTTTTGGGGAATGGTGCGAATTGTTTGATTGATCGAATTTGACTTGAAGACATTAGAGGAATATCGATTTGATTAAGATTAACTCAGTATATGATTTTGAGAAGTTAGGAACTGTCTGATTTACATAAGTTTTCTCTGAATTTTAAACTCTGTATTGGGTTTAGATTAAAATTGATCGATTGAAGATTGAATTTTTGACTCGTTAGAGGTTTTCGAAGAATTCTTGGCTATTTCCTTATCAGCTGACAGACAGATATGATCCGATGATTGAAATTGGGTCAGTATTGAATGTTCTAGAACTCTTGTTACTCGTCTCATCAGAGTACAATATACTAATTTCAGACTGTCCGACAGTCATAACAGACTGTTCATATCTTTTGAGAGGACATTTTATGAGTCTTAGTGCTGGATTTGGGCACTAGTTGGCCAGATTCATGACTTTGATTAAATGTTCCGATTTGAACTGTTATCAAAAGAGCTTAGAGATTACTCTTTTCGAAGTGATATGCGATGAGTACTGCGAATTTTTCTAATTTCAAGAATGATGTTTTTGAAATACATCAGTTGTAGAGTCAAATTTGACATGATATTGTCATAGATGTCAGAGAAAGTGATTATGACTTCGAATAGAATCAGAACACTGCGAGACAGATGTGTCAAAGTTGTAAGTCTTGATTCAGACTTTATTTATGGAACAAAATTTGTTCCTTTTGTACTTTGGCGAGATGAGATGGAATTGAATGAGACTTTGAACTACGTTGATTGATCGATAATAGATGACAGATAAAGATTACGTATCGGAAAGAGAAGTAGTTCTATAACAAGTCAATTCTAGTTGTTTCAGTATGGTGCCTTAAATAAGAATCGAAGAAGTCACTTGAAAGATAAAACATGACATGAGTTAGAGATATCCGAATCTCTTTATTGCAATGCGATTGAGTACAGATTCTTTCAGAACTTTATCTGATGTGCTCAGATTGCATGCGATTTCGAGGACGAAATCAATTCTTAGAGGGGGAGAATTGTAACGCCCCAAAATTTAATTACCGAATTAATTAGCAATTAAAATAATTATTGAGTTGATAAAATAATTATTATTTCTAATGAGATTATAGAGTGTATTTACAAAATACACGTGTCAATTAATCAATGAGTTTGATTATTTTTGGATATCTGGTAAATTCTGATACTGTGAGATATTGATTGGATTATTGGAATTATTATAATTATTAATGCTAGATATTTTTTTAATTTGGGAAAAATATTGACTGAGGTGACTGGTCTGAGTCAACGTTGGACTTAGAAATTAATTTGGAAACTTATGAGTCCAATTTACTGGTCAAAGTCAATAATTTCATAAACTGGGTGTTAATAAATGTTGGGTGCGTGTACCGTAAAATATCAGATTTAGGACTAATTTTTACCAGTTGAGTATCAAATAAATTAGTTCGAGACCCGCAAATATCGGGTTAATATAAATAGAAAAACACGCGCTGGAACATCAGAAGAGGAAACACAGAGTAAAAATTTTTCCCCCAATTTTTGAATTTTCGCGAGTTACTGTAGCAGTTGGACGTTTGGTTTTGCCGGCCATTTTCCGGAGCTCCGATCAAAGATCCTAACAATCACTTTGTAGCCAACATCAAGAAGAGTCTATTGGTACCAAGAAATAGAAGATCCGATGGTTGGATCGCCGGGAAATCGACAAAGAACAGTTGGATTTTGCGCAGGTACTATTCATCATCTTCTTCGTCGGAATTTTAGTGATTTGAGCTCATTTTTGTTGGTTTTAAAACTAGTAATAGATTCTTTGAGTTTTGGAGATCATTTCCCTAGCTTATGGGAGCATTTTGGTGCAGAAATGACGTAGATTGGAGCCCGAAAAGTATATCGTCTTCGCCTGGTTTTTTCTCCGATCTTCGGCGCATCGGACCTCCGTTCCGGGCGTGGATTAGATGGTTGGAATCGTCTCATCGAGCTCTACATATCTGGAAAATTTCATAATTTTTGGAGCAGGTTTAGTTTGCCGCCGCCACACTGCCGTGTCGCCGCCGTCTTCTCCGATTTTCCGGCGACCTCCAACGTGTTAACCATTTTTTATCATCTCGACGTGATAGATCCAAATATCCAAATTTCGAGTCGATATTCGAAATAGTGAAGCGGTGAGAACGCGATAAAGTTTGAAAATTTATCGGTCAAAGTTTAACCAGAGTTGACCGATGTTGACTTTTGTATATTATGTGATTTTTTGCAGATTGTAAGTCAGTCGAGGATATTTAATGACAGAGATCAGCAGTTCAAGGGTTTCAACTTTTTTGGACTTGGAAAACTGAGTTATGAGCTGATGTTGATTTCGAAGGGAATAAATACTCGAGCGAGTTTGAGATTCTCGAGTTCCCGATTAAAATCACATACTTGCATGTTTATTTGAATATTTGATATTGAATGAGAATTTGAATGATTAATTGTTTTTCGATATTACTTGAAAGACATGAGTTTGTCTATATGAAATTGTTTGAAGTATTGATGCATATATTCGATTTGAAAATCATGAGATTGCTTATTTGAATTACTTCAATGATTTTCGATATTATATTAATGAGTTTGAATATACGAGTTGAATATGTTGACATCTTCGATACATTGATGTCTGAATACACAGATTTATTATTTTTGATTTGATTAAATTGCATTTGATTCATATGCATTCATCTTGAGCCAAATTTCTTGATTTTTAGAGTGGCTGAGTTGCCCAGATTCGAATTAGACGTTTGGGAGTTATATCGAGTGGCCTGGGATGTTGAGGTCCCCCAGTGTCAGCATACTCCTATAGTTGCACCAAAGTCTAGAGGTTTGAGACGCGTAGCGCCACCCCGAGCGGGAGCGTAGGTGGATTAGTTGCGTGATCTTAACCTCGGGATCCCAACCGATTGTCCGAGATTCTTTTGATTATCTGATTTGATAATCCCGATTTTTAAACACATGAATTTCATTTGCATTTGCATTTGCATTTTCATTGAAGAATATGAATGTATATTATGATTTTAATATATTATTTGATATTACATGTTTATGTCGCTTTTACTGGGATTTTATTCTCACCGAACTTATCCGGTTGTTGTCTTGTTTTGTATGTGTACTTGACAATAGGTGGGGCAGGAGCTAGTCAGAGTCAACATGGTTAGCTCGGGATTGAATATAGATGTGAGGCATCGATTTAGAAGTCGAATAACTTTTAGAACTCGATTATATTTGGAAGCATGATTTTATTGTCGAATTTATTGTATTGCATGTATTTTAAACCCCGATTATTTTTAGCATTGATATATGTCTAAGAAGGAGTTTAAAATGATATTTTCTTGTTCGAGCGAGACTCTGTTAAAAAACAATTGTTGATTGTCTTGGCTCATTTATTTATCGATGATTGTTTTAATATTCGAGATTAGATTATTAGAATCGAGGTTCTCACAGGAACCCTCCACAAGTGGACATGTATTTTACTTCAATTCTAATAAATTTAAACGAGAGTGAAAGAAACATTGTATACAGTTTGTTAATAAAACAAGCAGTGTTGTCCTTGGTGTTACAACACAGTGCAACGGAAATAAAAACGTAAAATAATAACACAATCAAATAATTTTGCACGAGTAAATAATACTCGTGCGGGTGCCTTAGGGCTATATATCACTAGAAAAGAGTATTTCAGTATTACAAAGCAATACTAGTAATTTTAAGAAAAATCAATAAATCCTAGATTTCTCAACAAGTTGAGAAATCAAACTTGCATTCTAAATAATAAGAGTATAAAACAAATCAGATAAAAATCTTGTAAGCCTAAATTGAAGAAACAAAAAAGATATTCGAACAATACTATGCACTAAGTGTTGTCTCCGATGTCTTCAACACCAGAGGCAACACGAAGACAAGCAATAACGATGATTGCAAAATCGTCTTCATAAACCTTTAACTCTTCGACAGGAATTCTTAAAGGAATGCTATGTGAGTTGTCGTCTGAAGCTCTCATCTAATTGTGCGTGAAAATTCTCTTTAAATAGACTTGAATCCAAGGAAAGTTGATTTCCATAAATAGAGTCCTACATGAATAAGTAAACAATTATAAGTAGGAATAAAACTTTATTTTGCACATCAAATCATATATTGATAATATCACATACACATATATCTATAAATTTTCTTATCAAGATATATTTTTGGTCAAGGCAAATATCTATCCTATAGATTTCGAATTAATAATATAATATTTACCAAATCTTCTAATTTATCGAGAAAGCAAAATCAATTAGTATTCAATTTTGTCAAGGTCGAGAATTATAAAGAATTAAAATTCCTTTCAATCTCCCTCCTTTTTGCTTTCTGGACAAAACATAGCACAAGCAAGAATAAACATAAACTCCTCTTGAGTTTAAAACACTTCTCCCCTTGAAGATAAGTCTCCCCCTGAAGGTCTTGTTCCTCGTGTTGGCAACACCAAGGATAACATCAACATTCACACTTTGGGATTCTCACTTGAGCACAAGTGGGGTAGAAGATGTTAGTCTAGTTAGAGCATAATAGAAAAATTAATGCACATAACTAGAGAAAAACAAACACAGATATATTAATCATAAAAGCGAAGCAAAACAAAGATGATAGAAGAAAGGAAATCTAAAATTGATCACTATCAGATCATTCTAGAGCAGCAGCTTCCTCATCATCTTTTGTCCCAGATGGGCCAACTTCATTAGTTTGTGCACTATCTCCCTCCTTTTTGATCGAAAATGTCAATTTGATGCCTACAATCAGCCAACAACGTGCTGTAAAATGTGAGATCTTCCTGGGCTTGTGCAATATTTTCTTCAGCACGGGTCATCAGCAGCTGTGTGGTAGTCATTGAGAATTCCAGAGGGGATGGAGTAGGCATATTTTCTTCAGTGTTGTCACCCGTGTTGGCAACACCGGGTACAACATTAGGAACAGCAGCAGGAGTAGGAGTAGTAGTCCAGGGAAAATCAAGAACCCGATTCCCTTTGAGTAGTCCGGCTGCAATCCTTAGAATCTCAGGTTGTTCAAAAAAATCTTCAATAATATTTTGAATAAACCCCTGAGACTTTAGAACACTATAGATCAAGGACGGGAAGGGAAACTTTGTAGACTTCAAACCTCCATCAGCAAATTGGAGTATTGTTCGAAACACCAGCTTCCCAAAATTAAAAGAACTCCCAGTCCCTATGGCATGAAGAATGAACGTTTGTGGCCTAATTACCACTGTAGAATTTGATGAAGGCGTCCAATTACTCACAACAGTCTTGTGAAGCACGGAGTATAAGGATATGAGCTTAGCTGTAGAAAAATAGTCAGTGAATTTTTTGACCATACCACCAGTAAGGACTGAAATCACTTCATGAATGTCCGGGTGGTGTCCTTCCTCCATTTCGGGGGTAGAATACAAAGAATTGATAAGGGTTGGAGTGAACTCAAACAGCCTTACCCGAAGATACACAAGACCATACTTCGCCGAATCTTGATCTTCAATACTCGCAGTTAGATTGGCATAAAATTCCAAGACTGCCATATTGCAGTAGGGAATCACTACAACTACAGTAGAATAAATCTTTTTAAGCTTCAACAATTCAACAAGGTTGTACCTGCTGTAGGCATCCACATCAATGTTCTTTTCATCGATCATCCCTTTGCGCACATAGAGGGGCCACACAACAGCAGCATCTCCAGAATAAAATTGAAGGGAGTGAGCAGATCCACATCATACCCATCATCAATAGTGCTTCCTTTGGTGTTGGCAACATCAACAGCAACACTGGCTTCCACATCAAAAGTGTCCTCTTCCTCAAGTGTTTTATCATCAACATCAGTATTGGAAACATCTTCGGATTCTTCCTCATCACCAATATCAGCACTTTTATCGGTGGAATTTGCATCAGAGGCAGTAGACGAGGATGAAATATCATAAATAATGTTGCAGCCAGTAGGAGCATTATCAGAAGAGCTTGAATCACTGCTCTCAAAAGCATATTGAGCAACAGGATCAGCTGCAGAGGGAGCAGTAGTAGTAGTGGGCTTCTTCGCCGCCATCTTGTAATCCCCATCATCGGAATCATCACCAGAGGTCTGATCATCATCGGCCAGAGAAGGGCGAGCACCTTTGCGAAAATGCTTCGATGGAGTAAAATCAGGATTATACCTTGCTTTCTGCTTTGATATGCGAGCCATAACTGGAGCAGAATGAACGCGGTTCAAATTAGAGAAATCAGGAAGATTCTATACATCAATCTTGTTTCCCGGTTAAACAGGTGCAACCACAGAGAGTGGAATTGGTTCTTCTGTCACTGGAACGATCGGAAGGGAGGATGAAGAAAGGGGAATACCCGGTGTTGCAACATTAGGAGCAACATCAGGGTCCTTGTAACCCATCTCGCTTCTGATATCTTGAGGGTCAAAACCTGCCATTGAGAGAAAAAATAGAGAGAAAAGAAGATAGGCTTTGCAGAAAAATCAAAGGAGAAAGGTTTGAGAGGTAAAATATGATAATTAGATAGTGTGAGATATCCATAAATATAAACACAAAATCCTCTCTCAAACGGTAACTTATCTCATGTAACAAACCCATAAAAACTTAACAAACTTACTCTCCATAATTACAAACGGTAATATTTCCAAACTGCCGAAAACTTTTCAAAAATTAGAAATAAAATCTCCTTAATTATGACAATAATCTAAGATTGATTTCGGCCCAAATATTCCAAAAATAACTCCACTTCAGCATAACTCCACTTGATATATTATCAATCACAAAAATTCAATTTTCAGTAAATAGAGTAGTTTATCGAATTTTGTCTATTTGGAACTTTACCAAAAAATAGAACTGGTAGTGCTAAATCGTGTCACGCCCAAATTACCCAACTCAATTAGATAATCACTAAAAATATAGTAGTGTGAGTAGGGATTGTTCCCACGAGGAAAGGTAAATTTAATTGTGTTCTTAAAATACTGGAAATAAATAAAAGGGGTTTTTGAGATTTGGATTAACTACTGAAAGTTTTAAGCAATTAAAATAAATAAGATCACTAGCATGCAAGATTGAAAATTAAACTAGAGAAATCAATAAGAAACGAGACTTGGTATCGGTCGACTACACCCTTGATATTCATTTTTCATTTATCGATTCCCTAAAAATAATTAATCCTATCAAATATTCATCATTGGAAACCAAATTCTTGTTTCACCTTAAGTTTGGCTAATTAGAAAACAGCATTCTAAATTAACCATTACCAATAAATTAACCCGGATTCCAGCGATCTAGATTTAAATTTACGATAGCATTCAAACTAGTAAGACTGACGAACCTAGACAACACAAACACCAGCGGTTGTATTTAGCCTAGTCAATACTTGACCCTACGATTCAATAAATTCAAAAGCAAAAAATATCAAACGTAGTTGTTTCGCAAATTAGTTAATTCAAACAATTACGGATTTGAACTCTAATTTAGCTATAGTTTGCAAAACAAAATCCTAAGATGGCCAATCCTAAAATCTCGCATACAAGCATGAAATAAACCAGATCAAATATTGATACTTAACAAGAATTAAACACTGCAAATTGGATCTCATGAATAAATTATATCAAGGTTTCGTCTCCCTCAACCAAGTAAAAAGTTTTAGCTACAACGATTCATCACCAAATCAATAAAAATTCAAAGAAGAGAAGAAAACTAGAGAGAAAATTGAAAGAACAAAACCTAGCCGCCTTATAGGTTGTCCAAAATCTGATAATAATCCTCAAAAAACGGAATTAAAAACCTAATAAAGCCTAGAGTCCAAAATAAAAGAGTTTTCAAAATTATAAAAATCTTCCCGAACAGCCTCGCGCGCTCGAGCGCATTGAGTACGTCCGCTCGAGCGCACTCAAAATGTCGATCCTATTGTTTTGAAACTTCTCGTCCGCACTCGATCGCGTGAGTACGTGCGATTGAGCGCGCGCAAAATTGAGTTTTCACTGCCTTAAAAATCCAGATGCTGCACTGGATCCTATGAGTACGTGGGATCGAGCGCATGAGTTTTGGCCAACATTCTGCCTTCCTTTCTTCAACTTGAAATCCCCTACACATTAAACCCGGGAATATGTTATGAATGTAAATGCATGCAAAAGACAAAATTAAGATAAAACATGTACAAAAACAAATAAATGCATGCAAACTACTAACAAAATAACGACAAAATATGCAAACAAAACACGACTATCAAATACCCCCACACTTAATCTTTGCTCGCCCTCGAGCAAGTTATGCAAAAACAAAATGAAACAACAAACAAACACATAAGTAAAGATGAGCATGCACAATATAACCTCGAGAAAACCACTTCATCAAAAAAAAAAAACAAGTTCATAGCGACTCTCAATCATCAATGATACACCTTCAGTCGAATGCGAC
The DNA here is from genome assembly GCF_033568475.1 of Henckelia pumila. Classification (NCBI taxonomy): domain Eukaryota; kingdom Viridiplantae; phylum Streptophyta; class Magnoliopsida; order Lamiales; family Gesneriaceae; genus Henckelia; species Henckelia pumila. The sequence goes on along the minus strand of NC_133123.1, from coordinate 18,752,246 downwards.
CATGTGTGTGTGTCATGTTACCCCAGTTACATGCAACTTCAAAAAACAAAGTTTCAAGACTTTTCGCCGACCTATAACAACTCAGTGTAAGCCTCACAATCAAGAACTCTCCTCCCAACAATTCATCAACAAAACACAAACTCTCTTAAGCTAATTACGCACCAAAAATTTTATCTTTTACAGTCCCAATAATTACCCGCATACTTAGCTATAAAATAGTGAATAGGATTTCATTCACATTCCAAGCCCGGATGGAACTGATGCCTTACTAATAATTTTTTTCTTTTTTTTTTCAACGCTTAACCCCATTTTATCCGCAAACTTAGCCACAAACAAGATGAATAGGATTTCAAACATCTCGCTCGCAACCCGGATGGAGTCGATTGCTTCATAAATATGCTATAAAAACTGATGTTTTTTTTTATTTTTTTTTTAAACATACCCAGGAGAGTAAATGCTAAATCAACAAGATCATCGAAACTTGAGGACTATCATGTTCCACAAACACCTATTGTCGTGCAATGGTCCAACAGACATCCACGATATCTAATACATCGCTACACTTCACTGGTTAAACATGCGTGCTTAAGAATATTCAACAAACAACCTACGGTTTCTCATATCCAATCAAGAGTAAGTTTTTTTTTTCTTCAAAAAAAAAATTCATTATTTTTCAACTATCTCATCATAGGCTAAAATCTCATCCCAACTCATGCATTACAAGACACAAACAACACAAACGACAAAAACACAATACTATGCAATAACACAACACGAGAATGCAATACAAACAAAGAAAACAATATGCATGCAATGCAAACCCCCCCACACTTAAACTAAGCATTGTACCCAATGCATGCCAACACAAAACACAACCTAACAATGTAAACAAAATTCTATGCGAAAATGTAAAACGAAACTCCCCTGGTTCAATGGTCGGTGGCGTCTTTCTTTTCATGCTCGGGAGGAAGGACTGGATTGGCACCATGAAATTCAGAGGGCTGCGGAAATGGGACAGCCGGTGGAAGCGTGGTAGGGTCGATCCCGAGTCACTCTAAAATGCCTCGGCAAATGAAGTCCAGTGCCTGAAAATTCGAGGCTACAGCGGCATTGAAGGCGTTTTGATACTGAGCCTGGTGGGCCAACCCCCGAACAGCGACAGTAGTAGTTCGATGGGGGAGTGGCGGAGGACGTACGGGATCCGGGACCGGCATGAATCGATCATCCACTACGAATTGGCTCATCCGATATGCACTCTTTGCATTGATGGTCGCATAGTCAATAGGGGGCATTGGTGGCAGCCATTCCTCGTCGGGTAGATGGGGCAAACTGGCACGCAAGCATAGCTGCGTGATGATCATTGGAAAGAAAAGAGCCGATTTCCGTGTAGCGATGGAATGCCGCATCTGTGCGTGAATCACTCAGCCCGCATTGACCGGCATATTGAGATCAAGAGCATAGAGGAGCACAGCACGCTCAATATGCACTTCACTCGTGTGTGAAATGGGCATCAGACGTCGGGCAACAAAAATGTACCAAGTGGCCAGATGCATCAGCAGGTATTTCTCTTTAAAGCACTTGAATGTAACCGGATCCTGCCAAGCAGCCCCTGCCATGCAAACTTGCTGAATGACCTCGTGCAAATCCGGGGCGAAAGCTATGCTCTAGTATAAACTATCATCGACGTCGGGTGTCTCCAAAAGGCTATTCAGATCGTGAGGTGCATATGAAACCAGAATGCCTCGAACGAAGGCCTTACTATCCGCGCGCTCCGCAGCATTAGCTTAAAATTCCCTCACAATAGGGACAATAGCTGGAGACGGTTGTCGAGCAAATTTTTCCCACCCACGATTCATGACTTGGTTAGCCACATCGTTGTCGTAAGCCGCTATGTCAAAACTCCACTCAGTAATAGGGGAGCGATTGGTTTTAGCATGATCGTATCGATCCCGAGACGCTTGGTTGACGAATTGGCCGGCTGGGTGGATTGGGTCCTGGGTATCTCTTGTTCCTTGGCGAGAAGATTCGCAGCGCTCTCGAGTGCGTTTTGGGCCCATAATTGTGTTAGAAGAGCAAGAAACTTGACCGGGGCAATATATCGAACACTTGGCGTGCACTAAGAATGCCGGTGTTTTTGAGAAAAATCAGGCGCTGAAGGAGTGGAGAGGAGAGGAAGGATGATGATTGCAATCCTTGGAATGATTCCTGCAATGGATCAAGAGAAATTTGTGAAGATTGGCAAAATTCAAAAATTGAGGATTTAGGGCTCTAGGGAAATCGAGTAAGGGTGTAAGGAAGAATGAGGGAAAAAAGAGAGGGAAGAAAATTAAATAACCCGCACAGGGGTGTGCGCTCAATCGCGTGAGTTCGTGCGATCGAGCGCGCCTCTTAAAAAATCAGGCAGAGAATGGGGTTCAAACAGCGCGCTCGATCGCGTGAGTACGTGCGATCGAGCGGGCCCTAAAAAAATATGGGCAGAGAACTAGGGAATTAACGTGCGCTCGATCGCGTGAGTACGTGCGATCGAGCGCGCCCTACTAAATTTTTTTTTTATAATTTTCTAAAATTTTCCGAAAAAACAAAAGAATTCAAAAATAAACCAAAAACAACAAAATCAAATAAAAACAAAAGGGAAAGAAACATTGGGTTTTCTCCCAGTCAGCGCTAAATTTATAGTCAGTCTATAGCTCAACTGCTTGCCGCGATTTAGTCGACATTTGGCGGAGCATCTAGAGTAATATCATGCTCTTCCCCTCCGACGTTCACTTGGACTCCTTCATAGTAGTGTTTAAGCCGGTGGCCATTCACCTTGAATGTTTTAGATGTGTCCAAGCTTTGAATTTTGACTGCACCATGAGGAAAGACATTAGTTACAACAAACGGTCCATTCCAACGTGAACGCAACTTACCTGGAAATAACCGAAGTCGGGAATGATAGAGCAACACTTTTTGACCGACTTCGAAATTCCGTATAGAGATCATCTTGTCATGGAAGGCCTTTGTTTTGTCCTTGTAAATCTTGGAGCTGGCATAAGCATCATTGCGGATCTCTTCCAATTCTTGCAACTGCAGCTTTCGGTGCTCGCCACTCTCATCCATCTGCATGTTAAATTTTTGATAGCCCAATAGGCTCTATGCTCCAATTCCACTGGCAGATGGCATGGTTTTCCAAAAATTATCCGATATGGAGACATTCCAATCGGCGTCTTAAATGCGGTTCGATACGCCTACAAAGCATCATCCAAACGCAAGCTCCATTCCTTTCTTGTCGGATTCACTGTCTTTTCTAGGATGGATTTAATTTCTCTGTTCGATACCTCAGCTTGACCGTTAGATTGTGGATGGTATGCAGTGGAGATCCTATGCGTCACATGGTACTTTTTAAGCAAACTAGCCACAGTTCGGTTGCAGAAGTGTGTGCTTCTATCGCTGATGATAGCTTGTGGAATCCCAAATCTAGAGAAAATGTTGTGCTTGATGAATTCTGCAACAACTTTAGAATCGTCAGTACGGGTGGCCTTTGCTTCCACCCATTTCGAGACATAATCCACGGCAAGCAATATATATATATACCCATATGAACTAGGAAAAGGTCCCATGAAGTCGATGCCCCAAACATCAAAGATTTCAGAAACTAAAATAGGTTCCTGGGGCATCTCCTTGCGTTGGGAGATATTACCTGTCTTTTGGCATTGAGCGCACGACTTACAGAACACGTAAGCATCTCGAAATAAAGATGGCCAGAAACATCCACAATCTAACACTTTTCTTGCTACCCTTTTCGCTCCAAAATGGCCACCACATGCATATGAATGACAAAACGTGAGGATAGGGATTACCTCGCTTGCGGGTACACATCGATGTATAACTTGATCAGCGCAGTGTTTCCACAAGTATGGATCATCCCATACGTAATACCTTGCATCGCTCCGAACTTTGTCCCTTTGCGCCTTAGAAAATTCAGAAGGAAACCACCCTTTAGTCACTAAATAATTAACGATATTTGCATACCAGGGTAATTCGGCGCTTGCTGAAAATAATTGCTCATCAGGAAATTCTTCTCGCAAATTCAGCTCCTCATCGACATGAACTAGGCAACTCAAGTGGTCAGCAACTCGATTCTCGGTCCCTCTTTTGTCCTTGATTTCTAAATCAAATTCGCTCAACAGTAGTATCCATCTTATCAGTCTTGGTTTTGCCTCCTTCTTTGCCATCAAAAAGCGAAGAGCTGCATGATCAGAATAGACAATAACTTTAGCACCAAGTAAATAAGAGCGAAATTTTTCTAATGCAAAAACAACAGCTAAAAGCTCCTTTTCAGTGGTGGAGTAGTTCCGTTGGGCATCGTTCAGGACATGCGAAGCGTAATAAATAGCATGCGATGCTTTCCCAACTTTTTGGCCTAACACTGCGCCAACTGCATAGTCATTGGCATCACACATAATCTCGAATGGCTTGCTCCAATCCGGTGGCTGGATTATTGGTGCAGATGTCAAGGAGTCTTTGAGTTTATCGAAGGATGTTTTGCATGGTTCATCGAACTCAAATAGGACATCTTTTTGCAACAATTTGCACATGGGGGATGTGCTACAACTTAAATTGTAATTCACCCAAGTGTAAGTTGTCTGCAAGTAATATACTCGTGGCAACGAGATCGATCCACGGAGAGGATGTTGTAAGTTTAATTTTAGCAATAATATATTATAGATGAAAATATTATTATAAAACTTCAAATACACAAATTATAAAATTGTCAAGGCTTCAAAGGTTCATTGTTGATTTATTTAAGATTGCTTAACAAAAATAAATAAAAAAAACTAAAATAAGAATAAACATAAAAGAACAATAAAATATTTAAATAAGTATATCATATAATATAGTTCCCACTATATTAATATCAGATTAACCGATATTTAATACATGGTACCCATAATATATATATAGATGAATAGATATAAACATAAAAAGAACAATTAAATATTTATACAAGTATATCATATAATATAGTTCCCACTATATTAATATCAGCCGATATTTAATACATGGTACCCATAATATATATATAAATGCATAAATATAAATTGACATAAAAGTAAATGTTAGATCAAATCACAATATTTCATTTAGAACAACCGGCAGAGCCACGCTATCGTCTAAATAAAATATATGACTTTATGTTAGATGCGATAAAGTAAATGTTAGTTGCGGAAAAATAAATGTTATATGCGAGAAAGTAAATGTTAGTTGCGGAAAAATAAATGTTAGTTGCGATAAAGTAAATGTTAGTTCAAATCACAATATATTATTTAGAACAACCGACAGTGTCACGCTATCGTCTAAATAATATATATGACTTTATTATAAATAGATACTTATATTTATAGTATATAATTATTGTAGTATTTATTGTATCATATTTGACAACAAATCAAGGTAACCACATTCAAGGTACCAAGCATTTGATGTAAATAGATAACAACAAATCTTCCAAAATTATACCTACAAATAAGGATCAATTAGAAGAACAAAATAGAAATAGAAAAAGAGAAGAATATACAAAATATAAACAATCTTACTTGACCAACAATGAAATCTTTTCACCTTGACATAAAAAGATTTAGCTTGCCATGAACATGAAACTCAAGAGTAAGGATAAAATAAATTTCATACTTGAACTTGAGAAATATGCACACTCAAACTTTTATTCTCACACACACAATATTTATTTTACAAATGAGGACTTCTCTACACTCTTGCACACTACAAAGATTATACAACACATCTATTTATAGGCCAAATGAGAGCCAGAGTCCAAGACTCATTAAATATTGAATAGTAAAGTTGGTGGGTGCTTGTCTTCTTGAATGTCAATACATTGACCCAACTTTAATTGGCATGTTTGATGCCTTAGACTTCTGATTTTGCTTCTGCACAAAACATATAACACGTAGCCCTTTGTCTGTAGATATGTTTTGACAACTCATTCACCCCTTTTGGATAAAATATGAAATACTTATGATATTTTTACTTCAAGCTGGTCATAGTAAAAGTAAATCTCTCTCCATTTTGATGTTTGATTATTTTGATCATCTTAATGAAGTTTTTGTAATTTATTGTCTTCTACAAAGTTGAAGATGCCTCTTTTGTGATTCTACAGGATTTAAGATTACTCCATTATGACCTCTGTAGCTTGAGTAATTTTATTTTTACCAAACCTGCGCAAACCATAAAATACAACATTTTAGTAAAACATTTAAATATAAACACATAACACTAAAATAATACAACTTCATAATTTTAATTAAACTTTAATTTTAAAACACACTTTTTAACATATAAATAATTACAAATTTTATGTTTCATCACACCCCCAAACCGGCTAATTACTAGTCCCTTAGTAATAAAATTTCATAAAATCACAAGTTAGATTTTTATTCCTTAATATATATATTCAAATTTGCAAACTTTGAAATTTTAAAACATACTTGTAAGAAGATCATATGTTTATTTATAAATCTTGATATCAACTAATATATTAATATATAATTAGATGGGGTTTACATATATATTTCACACAATATCAAAATATTAAATATATATATAATTTTTTATATAAATATTTTCTAAAAACTTTGAGAATAATATAATCAAAATTATAATAGAAATCCTTTTCATAACATGTATATCTTCAGGAATTTTAATGTAAAAGTCTCAACTCCATATTCTCTCGGGTTATGATATTTTTTTATATATATATATAACTGGTTTTCACTCATGGAGTTGGAAGAAAATTATACACTCATTGAAAATGGTTAATATGTAAAGCAGACAATCAAATAACCTAATATTGAAAATAAGATAGGATAATTTTCAAAGAATAAACCCATTTTGTTTTATTTTGTTTTTATTTTTATTATTTTTTTCTTTTTTTTTTTCTCTTTTTTTGCTTGGCTGCAAAATTGTTTTTACATAACCAAATACCTCCAATAAACTTTGAAAATGTAACATATTTTTTTTTTCAAAGTTTATTTATTTGTTTATTTTTTATGAGGTAAATCTATTACATTGATAATTATAGTAGAGATATTAATACTCTACATCTTTACAATCAAACTTCAAACAATCTTTGCAGCCAATTTTCATATGCACAATATATATATATTTTTTTAAAAATGGGTTTAATCTAGTAATCAATCATTTCTTAATAATCAATAAAAGCTTATAAGTTGTTTTCTCAATTCTCACCTCTCACTCACAAAATTTATGTGAATAAATATTGCACTTTTACAAATTAATTCCCTCAATTATACATGTTATTATTCATTCAATCAATATCACTTTAATTATATACTCATAAAAGTTTTAGAAAATATGTTATTTGAAAACACACAATTATATATTATTTATAACTTATATCCCATCAATTACATATTTTCTATTAAATTGATAAAAAGAAGAATAAATAAAAATCTATACAAAAAGACTTCATTTTCTTAGTAGTTTGCAATTTAAATATATACGGAATATTAAAATCTAATCTATTGTGATAATATGATAAATAAAAACTAATGCGTGTCAGGAGTTTTTGACTCCTTACTCTGCCATTGAAAAAGAAAAAATATATATTATTATAGAAATATTTTTTTAAAAAAAAATTTTAAATTTTGTTTTTTAAAAAAAAATAAACCCTCCCCCAAACCTGAATATGACATTTTTTTAAAGAAAAATAAAGAGTACATGATGAAAAAGATATCACCTGGAATTTATTGAAGATGAGGAACAAACACAAACCATTTCGTGACATGTTGAATCAATGATCCAGTTTTCTTTTCTTACTGGTTGGTTGAGACCAATTGATCTTTGTTATAGCCGAATCAGGTTGATGAACAAAAGCTTGGAGATCATCAATTAATTGGTCTTCATTCGAAGCAGAGATGAGCATCCTTCATGAATTTTCTGAAATAAAATTTTGTTTCACGGCTATATCAAGAAAAGTCAACAAACCATCATAATAGTTATTGATATTCAACAAGCCAACAGGTTTATTATGGATATTAAGTTGTGCCCAAGAAACAACATGAAAAATTTCTTCTAAAGTACCAAAACCACCAGGTAAGGCAATAAAAGCATCAGAATTTTCTATCATTTTAGTTATTCTCTCGTACATTGATGAAACTTTCAACTCTTTCCCAACCGTAACACCTGTAATATTTCCTTCAGCTAAAGCTGTAGGAATAATACCCAAAACCTGACTACCTCCAAGATGAGCTGTTGTTGAAATAGATCTCATTAACCCAATATTGCCTCCTCTACCCAATATTGCCTCCTCTGTAAACCAAGTGAATTTTTCTCTCTGCTAACTTTTTTCCAAGATTAATTGCTGCATCAACAAATATTTCATTCTTTCCAGTATTAGAACCACAAAAGACACAAATATTTTTCAATTTTTGTGAAGAAGATCCTGTCATGTTTTTTTTTTCTTTTCAAAAATATAGAGAGAGTTGAGTGATTTTATAAGGAAAACAAAGAATAAGACAGAAATAGGAATACAGATGTGAACAAAATGATGAAAATAGTAAAAAATAATAATATATAATAATAACATGCATGCGTATAAACAGTGATGTGATTGTGGCTCACAGTGTTCCTTCAATATTTATGAGTCGAGGGTTGGCTTACCATCCAATTTTCTTATAAATTGGCAAATAGGGTCTTTTTTAGTCAGATTCCCAAGACCATTACCATGACGCTGTGCTTGGAATAGTTTCCATAAACGGAGAAGTTGACCTTAAACATCTCCACTAGAATGCGTCTCAAGAGTCAATGAGATATCATCTAATGACTCTTTACTCAGCCCATTCTTAATGAAATCAATTTTATCTTCTCTATTTGTGGAAACATATCCCAAAGATCTGCATTGTCTATTACAAGTCCATCTGGCATAATTATGACAAACATCTAACCTTTTAGCCCTTCTTTTCTTCGCATAGGTACTTTTTCCTAGTCCAGACATATTTCGAACAAGTAAGAATTTTGGAACTTCACCACCTAATCGAACCTTGGCTTCAATTATAAGACGAATATCTTCCGGGATTCTTTTTTGCATAAGCATACTCAATCTTTCACATCTGCCTTCATAAATCATTCTCAGAACTTTTTTAGAAACAGATGGAAAATATTTATCAAGTTTTTTGATAGCTTCATCCATAATATATATTTATATATATATATATATATATATATATATATATATATATATTCAATTATTTTGGGAAACTGAAATAAAACCGACTGAAAATAGTCACGGAGTACCGTTATCCGCCACTTAACCAGGAAGTGAACTCAATTCTGCAAAAATAAAATAAAAATATAAGTAACAATTAAGTTGGGTCATATAAAGGCATAAACTCTTCATTAAGAACTTCATTTTCTATAAACGGTTTAAGTCTTTGCCCATTAACTTTAAATACATTATTATTTTTAGGATTTTCAACATCAACAACACCATGAGGATAGACAAATTTAACAATAAATGGTCCAGACCATCGCGATCTAAGTTTTCCTGGAAACAAATGCAAGCGAGAATTATAAAGTAAAACTTTTTGTCCGATTTCAAAAGATTTCCTCATAATATTTTTATCATGAAATGCTTTTGTTTTATCTTTATAAATCTTTGCATTTTCATATGCATCATTTCTTAATTCTTCTAGTTCATTTAATTGCAATTTTCTTAATTTAGATGCATCATATAAATTAGTATTAAACGCTTTAATTGCCCAATAAGCTTTATGTTCAATTTCAACAGGTAGATGACAATGCTTTTCAAAAACTAATCTATATGGTGACATCCCCAATGATGTTTTAAATGCAGTTCTATATGCCCATAATGCATCACTTAATCTTAAAGACCAATCTTTTCGATTTGGATTGACTGTTTTTTCCAAAATTTGTTTTATTTCTTTATTTGCAAGTTCAACCTGACCATTCGTTTGAGGGTGATATGGAGTAGAAACTTTATGTGTAATACCATATTTTCTTAACAACGAAGAAAATGATTTATTTATAAAATGACTTCCCCCATCACTGATTATAGCTCTAGGTATTCCAAATCGACTAAAAATATTTTCTTTCAAAAATTTTATTACAACTTTATGATCATTAGTTCTACATGAAATTGCTTCAATCCATTTTGAAACATAATCGACAGCCACTAAAATATAAGTGAATCCAAAAGATAATGGAAATGGACCCATAAAATCTATTTCCCAACTGTCAAATATTTCAATAATCATGATTGGATTTAAAGGCATCATGTTTCGTTTTGAAATTGAACCCATTTTCTGACAATTTTCACAAGATTTGCAAAATGAATGTGTATCTTTGAATAAAAAAGGCCAATAAAATACACATTGAAAGATTTTTGCAGCTGTTTTCTTGGACGAAAAATGACCTCCACATGCCTCAGAATGACAAAATTTAATGACACTACTTACCTCATTATCGGGTATGCATCGTCGAAAAATTTGATCAGGACAATACTTAAACAAATAAGGATCATCCCAATAAAAATTTTTGACCTCTTTCAAGAATTTATTTTTATCTTGTGAACTCCAATGAGAAGGCATTTTATTTGTCACAAGAAAATTTACAATATTAGCAAACCAAGGCATAGTAGTAGCATAAAATAGTTGATCATCCGGAAAATTTTCATTTATTGGTATTTCATTTTGAGATGATTCAGAAATTATTCTTGATAAATGATCGGCTACTACATTTTCTTTTCCTTTTTTATCTTTTATTACAAGATCAAATTCTTGTAACAACAAAATCCATCTTATTAATCTCGGCTTAGCATCTTGTTTATTTGATAAATATTTTATGGCAGAATGATCAGTATAAACAATAGTATTAGAACCAATTAAATAGGATCGAAATTTATCTAATGCAAACACTACTGAAAGTAATTCTTTTTCAGTTGTTGAATAATTGATTTGAGCACTATTTAAGGTTCTACTTGCATAATAGATCACATAAGGTTTACCTTGTTTTCTTTGTCCTAACACGGCTCCTACAACATAATCACTTGCATCACACATTAATTCAAATGGTAAAGACCAATCAGGAGGTTGTAAAATAGGTGATGTAGTTAAAAAATTAATTATCTTTTTAAAAGCAGTTTCACATTCTTGAGTCCATTCAAATTGTGCATCTTTTGTTAAAATATTTGAAATTGGTTTCGATATTATGCTAAAAGTTTTTATAAATCTTCTATAAAATCCCGCATGACCCAAAAATGATCGAATTTCTTTGATCGTGTTTGGTGATGGTAAATTAGCAATAACATCAACCTTAGCTTTATCAACTTCAATTCCTTTTTCAGATATGACATGCCCTAACACAATTCCGGATTTAACCATGTAGTGACATTTTTCCCAATTTAAAACAAGATTTTTTTCTTCACATCTTTTTAAAACTTCTTCCAAATTTTTAAGACAGTTTTCAAATGAGTTTCCAAAAACAGTTATATCATCCATAAAAACTTCCACAAATTCTTCAATCATGTCACTAAAAATACTTAGCATGCATCTTTGAAAAGTAGCCGGGGCATTACATAAACCAAATGGCATTCTTTTAAAAGAAAAAGTTCCGAACGGACAAGTGAAAGTAGTTTTTTCTTGATCTTCTAATGATATTGGTATTTGATAATACCCCGAATACCCATCAAGAAAACAATAATAAGGATTACCTGCCACTTTCTCTAAAATTTGATCTAAAAATGGTAACGGAAAGTGATCTTTTCTAGTTGCATCATTTAATTTTCTATAATCAATGCACATACGCCAACTAGATGGAATCTTAGCTTGTAATAATTCTCCCTTTTCATTTTTTATAACAGTGATGCCTGATTTTTTTGGTACTACTTGTGTTGGACTTACCCATTTACTATCCGAGATTGGATAAATAATTCCGACATCTAATAGTTTTAAAACTTCATTTTTAACAACTTCTTTCATGTGTGGATTTAATCTTCTTTGTGGTTGTTGATATGTTTTAGCATTTTCTTCCAAGTGAATTCTATGTGTGCAGATTAAAGGATTTATACCTTTTATATCTTGCAAAGTCCATTCAATTGCATTTTTGTGTTTTTTAAGTAGTGTTATTAAATCTTCTTCTTGTTTTGGTAAGAGGGTAGAAGATATTACAATAGGATATGTTTGATTTTCACCAAAAAAAGCATATTTTAGTTCTATTGGTAAGGGTTTTAATTCAAGTTTTGGATGATCATTTTCTTTTACTTCTTCAAGTTCATTAATTTCTTCAAATAACTTTGATTTAAAAACATTTTTTGAATCAAAACTTTCCACTAAACAAACTTCAGATTGTTGATTTAAGTTTTTCTGGTGTATATTTTCTTCCACGATTGTTTCTATTGCATTATCATCTTCATCTTCATTAATACTTGGTTGTTTACATAAATTGAACACATTAAGTTCTAAAGTCATATTTCCAAAAAACAATTTCATTATTCCATTTCGACAATTAATTAAAGCATTTGAAGTTGCTAGAAATGGACGTCCCAATATTACTGGAATTTTGTTATGTACTTCTATTGGTTGTGTATCCAAGACAATAAAATCCACGGGATATATGAATTTATCAACTTGAACTAATACATCTTCTACAATACCTCTAGGTATTTTGATTGACCTATCGGCTAGTAAAAGAGTAACAGATGTAGGTTTTAAATCTCCCAACTTAAGCTTTTCATAAACTAAATAAAGAATTAAATTCACACTTGCTCCCAAATCTAACAAAACTTTTTTAATTTTATTTTTTCCAATAATACATGAAATTGTTGAACAACCGGGATCTTTATATTTCAAGGTAGAATTATTTTGAATAATAGAGCTTACTTGCTCCGTTAAGAATGCTTTCTTCTTTACATGCAATTGTCTTTTCACAGTACATAAATCTTTTAAAAACTTTGCATAAGAAGGCACTTGTTTAATAGCATCTAATAATGAAATATTTATTTTTACTTGTTTAAAAACTTCATAAATATCAGAATCATTTTTTTGTTTTTTATTATTAACTAATGCATGAGGAAAAGGAACATGTTTATTTATTTTATCATCAATTTTCTTATTTTTAGGACTCAAAGCATCATCTTTCTCAAAAGTATCAGGATTTGAATCCTTACTCTTTGAGTTTAATTGATCTTTGTTTTCATCATTATATGGATCATTAACTATTTTACCACTTCTAAGAGTAATAACAGATTTTACTTGATCAAATTTATCTTGATTTTTAGGATTAGGTTGTGGTTGAGATGGAAATTTTCCTTTTTCATGAATATTAAGTGCAGATGCAAATTTTGCAAGAGTTTCTTTCAAATCATTCATAGATTGAATGTTTTGAATATTGATAGACTCTTGCTTTTGAATGTATGCATGAATTTCATCTTCAAAATGTTTTCTTGGAGGTGGGATATAAGGAGCATAACCTTGATGACTTTGGTTATTGTGAAAAGGTTGTTGTGAAGGTTGTGCATTATTATCGTTTCTCCAACTAAAATTAGGATGATTTCTCCAACCAGGATTATATGTTTGTGAAAAAGGATCTAATGTTGGTTTTTTAAAATTGTTAACATAATTGGCTTGTTCATGGAGACATTCTTTAAATGAAGGAAAAGTAGGACAATTTTTTGTAAGATGATCATGTGTGTCACATATATGACAAACAATTTCTTGAACACTTTTTAATTGATCACTCTTTTTCATTTCTAATGACTCGATTTTTCTTGCTAAAGATGCAAGTTTAGCTTGAACATCTACATCATCTTTAAGATGATAAATACCACCCCCATTTGTTGAATTATTGGTTTTACTTGGTGGTTCAATTGAACCTATATTATCCCAATTTTGAGCATTTTCTGCTAATGACTCCAAATATTCTATAGCTTCATTTGGATTTTTATCTTCAAAAGTTCCATTACACATGAATTCTATCATTTGCCTATCTTTAGGTATTAAACCTTCATAAAAGTGAGAAACTATCCTCCATATTTCAAAACCATGATGTGGGCATGTATTAAGTAACTCTTTATATCTATCCCAACATTGATAAAATGTTTCCCCTTGTTTTTGAGAAAAAGTTGTAATTTGTCTTTTAAAAGAGTTTGTTCTATGGGAAGGAAAATACCTTTTTTAGAAATTGTTGTTGCATTTCTTCCCATGATCTTATTGAACTTGATCTCAAATTTTGCAACCATGTTTTAGCTTTATCTTTTAAGGAAAAAGGGAAAAGCTTTAATCGAACAGTATCCATGCTACAATTTTGATCATTATAAGTGTTTCAAACCTCCTCAAATTCTCTTAAATGCAAATATGGATTTTCAGAATCTAAGCCATGAAAATTTGGTAAAAGTTGAATGACTTGTGGCTTAAAATTGAAATTAGATGCATCAGGAGGAAAAACTAAACAAGATGGTGTACTAGTTCTTATTGGATTCATATGGTGCCTAAGTGTTCTTGGTTGTTCATGTTCTTGATTATTATTATTATCATCTTGATTATTAGAATTATCCTCCATGTTTAAAATATTTTCAGTTACTCGAACAAGTCTACCACTTTGTTTACGATTCCAAACAATCATACAATTAAAAACAACATACTATTTACATAATAACATAAATAACAAAATTAAAATTAATTTATACCTCCCTGGCAACGGCGCCAAAAACTTGCTACAACTTAAATTGTAATTCACCCAAGTGTAGGTTGTCTGCAAGTAATATACTCGTGAGTACGAGATCGATCCACGGAGAGGATGTTGTAAGTTTAATTTTAGCAATAATATATTATAGATAAAAATATTATTATAAAACTTCAAATACACAAATTATAAAATTGTCAAGGCTTCAAAGGTTTATTGTTGGTTTATTTAAGATTGCTTAATAAAAATAAATAAAAGAAACTAAAATAAGAATAAACATAAAAGAACAATAAATATTTAAATAAGTATATCATATAATATAGTTCCCACTATATTAATATCAGATTAACCGATATTTAATACATGGTACCCATAATATATATATAGATGAATAAATATAAACATAAAAAGAACAATTAAATATTTATACAAGTATATCATATAATATAGTTCCCACTATATTAATATCAGCCGATATTTAATACATGGTACCCATAATATATATATAAATGCATAAATATAAATTGACATAAAAGTAAATGTTAGATCAAATCACAATATTTTATTTAGAACAACCGGCAGAGCCACGCTATCGTCTAAATAAAATATATGACTTTATGTTAGATGCGATAAAGTAAATGTTAGTTGCGGAAAAATAAATGTTATATGCGAGAAAGTAAATGTTAGTTGCGGAAAAGTAAATTTTAGTTGCGATAAAGTAAATGTTAGTTCAAATCACAATATATTATTTAGAACAACCGACAGTGTCACGCTATCGTCTAAATAATATATATGACTTTATTATAAATAGATACTTATATTTATAGTATATAATTATTGTAGTATTTATTGTATCATATTTGAAAACAAATCAAGGTAACCACATTCAAGGTACCAAGCATTTTATGTAAATAGATAACAACAAATCTTCCAAAATTATACCTACAAATAAGGATCAATTAGAAAAACAAAATAGAAATAGAAAAAGAGAAGAATATACAAAATATAAACAATCTTACTTGACCAACAATGAAACCTTTTTACCTTGACATAAAAAGATTTATCTTGCCATGAACATGAAACTCAAGAGTAAGGATAAAATAAATTTCATACTTGAACTTGAGAAATATGCACACTCAAACTTTTATTCTCACACACACAATATTTATTTTACAAATGAGGACTTCTCTACACTCTTGCACACTACAAAGATTATACAACACATCTATTTATAGGCCAAATGAGAGCAAGAGTCCAAGACTCATTAAATATTAAATAGTAAAGTTGGTGGGTGCTTGTCTCCTTGAATGTCAATACATTGACCCAACTTTAATTGGCATGTTTGATGCCTTAGACTTCCGATTTTGCTTCTGCACAAAACATATAACACGTAGCCCTTTGTCTGTAGATATGTTTTGACAACTCATTCACCCCTTTTGGAAAAAATATGAAATACTTATGATATTTTTACTCCAAGCTGGTCATAGTAAAAGTAAATCTCTCTCCATTTTGATGTTTGATTATTTTGATCATTTTAATGAAGTTTTTGGAATTTTTTGTCTTCTACAAAGTTGAAGATGCCTCTTTTGTGATTCTACAGGATTTGAGATTACTCCATTATGACCTCTGTAGCTTGAGTAATTTATTTTTACCAAACCTGCGCAAACCGTAAAATACAACATTTTAGTAAAACATTTAAATATAAAGACATAACACTAAAATAATACAACTTCATAATTTTAATTAAACTTTAATTTTAAAACACACTTTTTAACATATAAATAATTACAAATTTTAAGTTTCATCAAGATGCGATCTTGGCGAAGTCTTGAATGTATCTCCTGTAAAAACCTGCATGGCCAAGAAAAGAACGCACTTCCCGCACACATGTGGGATAAGGGAGAGATTGAATAATATCAATTTTAGCTTTTTCTACCTCTATGCCCTTAGATGAAACGACATGCCCCAATACAACACCTTGCCCAACCATAAAGTGACATTTTTCAGAATTTAAGACCAAATTGGTTTCAACACACCTCTTAAGGGCA
The DNA here is from genome assembly GCF_033568475.1 of Henckelia pumila. Classification (NCBI taxonomy): domain Eukaryota; kingdom Viridiplantae; phylum Streptophyta; class Magnoliopsida; order Lamiales; family Gesneriaceae; genus Henckelia; species Henckelia pumila. The sequence continues at coordinate 18,735,483 of NC_133123.1, read as the reverse complement.
AGCGCAAGGTTAGATAGACAGTTTTCGAATGAATCACCATAGACAGTGAAATCATCCATAAAAACTTCTAATACATGCTCAATAAAATCTGAAAAAATACTAATCATACACCGTTGGAAAGTGGCCGGTGCATTGCAGAGTCCAAAAGGCATTCGTCGATATGCAAAGGTGCCAAACGGGCAAGTGAATGTTGTCTTTTCCTGATCCTCTGGCGCAATAAAAATCTGAAAGTAACCAGAATATCCATCAAGAAAACAATAATAAGGGTGACATGCTAAACATTCAATCATTTGATCAATAAAGGGTAAAGGAAAGTGGTCCTTTCGGGTTCCGGCATTCAGCTTCCTATAATCAATACAAACCCTCCACCCATTTTTTGAATACGGGTGGGAACCATCTCTTCATCCTTATTTTTCACCACAGTAATCCCGGTTTTCTTGGGTACCACTTGGACTGGGCTGACCCACTGACTGTCAGAGATTGGGTAGATGACCCCAACTTCAAGTAATTTCAGAATTTCAGCTTTAACCACCTCCATCATGGGTGGGTTCAACTTCCTTTGTGGCTGACACGAGGGGTTCGCTCCTTCCTCCATTAAAATTCGGTGCATTCATGTAGAAGGGATGATTCCCTTGATGTCTGCTATGGTCCATCCAATAGCAGTCTTGTGCTCTTGCAATACTTTGACTAACTGTTCCTCTTGATCGGCTTCCAAACTATTGGAGATGATGACTGGTAATATTTCTCCTTCTACAAGGAAAACATACTTAAGATGGTTAGGAAGCGTCTTTAGTTCGACCACTGGTGCCTGCAAAACAGATGGAAGGCGCCTAGTATTAGGGATTGGTAAAGATATGTAAGAGACATTACCTCACTGAGGTAGCTCAGGAGCACTATTCAGAATTCCATCCATCTCTACCACTTCTTTGCTGAATCCAATTCCATCATCCTGCTGAATGGGTGCAACAATAGCCACCTCTAGATCATCTTTTCCTACATGCTCACAAAAATCTTGTGCCAAGTAATCCACAATATCAATAGAAAATACACAATCATCACTATCAGAAAATTTTATGGCATCATAGATATTGAATTTCACAACTTCTCCATCAAATTCCATCGTGAGTGTGCCACTGTGAACATCAATTTTAGTCATGGAAGTTTTCAAGAATGGTCTGTCTAACAGAATAGGACTATTATGATCACCGTTTTCCATGTCTTGCACATAAAAATCTGCAGGAAATACCAAGTCATTCACTTGCACTAATACATCTTCTACTACTCCCCTAGGGTATGCATTAGACCTATTAGCTAACTGAATAACAATTCCAGTTTTATTCAATGGATCAAGTTTCAAGGATGCATAGATAGAATATGGCATAACATTAATTGATGCTCCTAGATCTAACATGGCCTTCTCAAGTCTAACATTCCCTATAGTGCATGGGATAGAAAACATACCTGGATCCTTGCATTTGGCGGGCAATTTTCGTTGGATCACAGCAGATATGTTCTCACCAAGTTCCACTTTTTGACAACCCTTCAGTATCTATTTTCTCTTTGCTGTGCACAATTCTTTCAAGAAATTCGCGTATCGAGGTACTTGCTTAATAGCATCTAACAACGGAATATTCACCTCACATCTACGAAAAGTCTCATAAAGATCCTTTATTCCTTCATCTTTTCTAGACTCCTTAAGTGCTAAGGGAAAAGGGGCAACAGGCTTATACTCAGAAAGTGGAGGAAACTTACCTCTTGGCATCTCTTCCTTGGATGCTTCGCCATCAGTCAATTTTGGCTCTTCTCGTAGCTCCTCTTTGGTTGGAGTGTCCACTTATTTCTCCTTGATCTTCAACTCCTTCCCATTCCTTAGAGTGATTGCACTTGCGTTTTCTCTTGGGTTTGGGATTGTTTGAGATGGTAAAGCATTAGAATGCTGTGCTTCTAACTTATTAATGGCGGTGGCGAGCTGTCCCATCTGGGTGTTCAAGTTTTGGATACTTGCTCTTGTTTCCTGTTGAAAAACTACAGTATTAGTCGCAAGATCCTTAACGATATTTTCAAGAAACTCACCTGGTGTTGGTATTTGAGGTCGCTGCTGTAGTTGAGGGTACGGTGGCCTATAAGCTTGATTGTGCGGTGGTGCTTGAGGCCCCGATTGATTTGCTTGAGGGTTCCCATATCTTAAATTTGGATGATCCTTCCAACCAGGATTGTATGTGTTGGAATAGGGATCATATTTCCGCTATGGTGGTCCAGGAAATCCTCCAGTAGCATTGACCTGTTCTACCGACTCTTCTTGAAGTGTGGGACACGTATCAGTAGCATGTCCCACTGCAGCACAAATTCCACATGCCTTTGAAGTTTTTCCATTCCCTACAGCCATCTGACGCACAAGAGACGTCAATTCAATTAATTGTTGTTCAAGGGAAGAGACATTTACCTCGTTGTTCTTCCTTGGTACATGCTCATTCCTGATGGTGCCAAATTGTTGAGAATTTGCAGCCATACTCTCTATCAAATTTCTCGCTTGCACCGGAGTTTTGTCCACAAAAACTCATCCACTGGCTGCGTCTAGCATACTCCTGTCATGAGGTAACAAACCTTCATAGCAAAATTGTATTAATTGATTTTCACTTATCTGGTGTTGCGGACATCTAGCACAAAGCTTCTTGAACCGCTCCCAGTATTCATGCAGTGATTCTCCCGAGTATTGCTTGATTCCATAGATTTCCTTCCGGATGTTCGTAGCTCTAGAGGCTGGGAAGTATTTCTCCAGAAAGGTTCTTTTCATCTCTGTCCACGTTGTGATAGAACCACAGGGCAAGTAGTATAGCCAATCCTTAGCAGCACTCTTCAAAGAGAAAGGAAAAGCTCTCAGCTGAATCTTCTCCTCTGTCACTCCATGGGGTTTCATACTCGTGCAAACCACGTGGAATTCCATCAAGTGTTTATTCGGGTCCTCACCTGCAAGACCATGAAAAGCAGGTAATAAGTGAATTAATCCAGACTTAAGCTCAAAAGTAGCATTATTTTCTAGTGTAGGAAAAGTAATGCATAAAGGTTGTTGATTGGGATCAGGAGTGCCCAATTGTCTAAGACTCAGGTTCTCATTAGCAGCCATCTCTTCTTCTCCTAGAAAAGCAGCTCGAGCAGCTGCCTCTTGTTGTTGTCTATGAAGTTCTCTCCTTCGCCTATGCAAAGTTCTTTCAATCTCCGGGTCGTAAAGAAAGTCCTCTTCAGCAAATTCACCTGAAAGCATGAACAAAAAGGGAACTAGAAACAAAGAAAAGAGAAGAGAGTGAGATAAAACAGAACAAAATAAAAAAAACAATAAATTAAACATCGTTCCCCGTCAACGGCGCCAAAATTTGGTAGCGCTTAATCATGTCACGCCCAAATTACCCAACTCAATTAGATAATCACTAAAAATGTAGTAGTGTGAGTAGGGATCGTTCCCACGAGAAAAGGTTAATTTAATTGTGTTCTTAAAATACTGGAAATAAATAAAAGGGGTTTTTGAGATTTGGATTAACTACTGAAAGTTTTAAGAAATTAAAATAAATAAGATCAGTAGCATGCAAGATTGAAAATTAAACTAGAGAAATCAATAAGAGACGAGACTTGGTATCGGTCGACTACACCCTTGATATTCATTATTCATTCATCGATTCCCTAAAAATAATTAATCCTATCAAATATTCAACATTGGAAACCAAATTCCTATTTCACCTTAAGTTTAGCTAATTAGAAAAAAACATTCTAAATTAACCATTACCAATAAATTAACCCTTACCAATAAATTTAAATTTACGATAGCATTCAAACTAGTAAGACTGAAGAACCTAGACAACACAAACACCAGCAGTTGTATTTAGCCTAATCAATAATTGACCCTACGATTCAATAAATTCAACAGCGGAAAATATCAAACGTAGTTGCTTCGCAAATTAGTTAATTCAAATAATTACGGATTTGAACTCTAATTTAGCTATAGTTTGCAAAACAAAATCTTAAGATGGCCAATCCTAAAATCTCGCATACAAGCATGAAATAAACCAGATCAAATATTGATACTTAACAAGAATTAAACACTGCAAATTGGATCTCATAAATAAATTATATCAAGGTTTCGTCTCCCTCAACCAAGTAAAAAGGTTTAGCTACAACGATTCATCACCAAATCAATAAAAATTCAAAGAAGAGAAGAAAACTAGAGAGAAAATTGAAAGAACAAAACCTAGCCGCCTTCGAGGTTGTCCAAAATCTGATAATAATCCTCAAAAAACGGAATTAAAAACCTAATAAAGCCTAGAGTCCAAAATAAAAGAGTTTCCAAAATTATAAAAATCTTCCCGAACAGCCTCGCGCGCTTGAGCACATTGAGTACGTCCGCTCGAGCGCACTCAAAATATCGATCCTACTGTTTTGAAATTTCTCGGCCGCGCCTGATCGCGTGAGTACGTGCGATCGAGCGGGCGCAAAATTGAGTTTTCACTGCCTTAAAAATCCAGATGCTGCGCTCGATCCTATGAGTACGTGGGATCGAGTGCATGAGTTTTGGCCAACATTCTGCCTTCCTTTCTTCAACTTGAAATCCCCTACACATTAAACCCGGGAGTATGTTATGAATGTAAATGCATGCAAAAGATAAAACTAAGATAAAACATGAACAAAAACAAATAAATTCATGCAAACTACTAACAAAATAACGACAAAATATGCAAACAAAACACGACTATCAAGAATCCTATTATAAAAAATGCATATGCATGTCCAATTTTATGCCTAAAATAGAGTGTGACATAGAGTAAAAAATGCAACCTCATACACATGATATGTTCACTAGTGTAGTGTTGCCTCTCGTGTTGCAACATCACCAGCAAAACCTAAGTTTTTCAAATTATTTGAACTTTTCACACTTGATTACCCTTGAACCAGTTATTAAAACTTTTCAGAATTTGTAGCCTGCACACTAAATGAACAATATTCATTGAACTCAAATAGGTAGTTTTTTCCATTTTATTCCGGAACTTTATCAAGTTTGTACATATGACATTGGTCATCAAAATTTTCAAAAGTTCAAACACTGAATTTGCGAAAACCACATTTCACATGGAACAAGAACATGGAATACACGTACATCCCTCAACTACTTGGTGGTTTAGTCAGAGTTCAAAAACACAAGGGTCAGTGTGATTTAAAAAAATGTTTGCAGAAAAACTTAGTGCCATCTTGATCAGTATAACACAGATTAAAACAATACACATACCACAAAAATGCAGAAGGCCTAAAATCCTAAAAATGCATGAAAAAGAACAATGTTGTCCTTGGTGTTGTAATACCGTAGACAACATCATTAAACATCATAAAGCACACATGCTGAGAGACTTACAAAGGTTGGAGAATATCTCGAAATCTAAAGCTTTGGTAAATATGTCTACCAGTTGGTTATTGGTCCCAACAAACTCCATTTGAATCACACTTTTTTCTACTAAATCTCAAAAAAAGTGATGACGAATGTCAATGTGTTTTGTGCAAAAGTTTTGAACTGGATTCTTTGATATATCAACCGCACTCGAATTATCATAAAAACAATAGGAGGTTCACTCTTAAAACCATAATTCTAAATCATTTGGTTCATCCAAAGAAGTTGTGAACAACAACTGCCGGCTGCCACATATTCAAATTCAGCAGTAGAAAGTGATACATAATTTTACTTACGACTATACCATGAAACCAAATTATTGCCAAGATAAAAACACCCACCAGTAGTGCTTTCCCTATCATTCACATCACCAACCCAATCAGCATCACTAAAACCAACGAGATTAGTGTTTGTTTCCTTCGTATACCATAATCTCAAATTCAATGTACCCGAAATGTATTTCAAAATACGCATAACAACTTTCAAATGAATTATCTTTGGATCAGATTGATATATATTACATAAACACACACTAAACATGATATCAGGATGAATTGCAGTCAAGTACAAAAGACTCCCTATCATGCTGCGATACATGGTGTTGTCAACACCATCCGCAACACTGTCTTTTTCCAATTTTTCACTCGATCCCATTGGAGTTTTCATGTGCTTAACATTCTCTTTACAAAACTTTTTCACCAAATTCTTTGCATAATTACTTTGACACAGAAAAATACCATCATTCAATTGCTTAACTTGCATACCAAGAAAATAACTTAATTCACCTACCATGCTCATTTCAAAAGTAGAGGACATGATTTAAACAAAATCATCAACATGCTATTGAGAAGAAACACAAAAAATTATGTCATCCACATAAACTTGAAAAATGAGTATTTCACCTTTGGACTTTTGAATTAAAAGCGTTTTTCAACCTCACCTCATTTGAAGCCAATTTCAAGAAAATATTCAGTCAACCTACCATACCATGCTCGTGGAGCTTGCTTCAAACCATAAAGTGTCTTCTTCAACTTGTAAACATGATCCAAGTGATGTAGATCTTCAAAACCCTTGGATTGTTTCACGTACACTTCCTCACTTAAAATCTCATTCAGAAAATCATTTTTCACATCCATTTGGTAAAGTTTTATACCCATATAACATGTAATAGCAAGCAATAGTAGAACTGACTCAATTCGGGCTACAGGTGCAAATTTCTCATCAAACTTGGAATAAGTCTTTAGTTTTGTTGACCGAATTGCAAGAGTCGCAAAAACCAACAGGAGACAAAAATGATCTCGAGTTTAGTGACAAGAACTGCAGATCAACTGAGGTTAGTACTCAACCTAAATTGAATATGTGAAAAGGGAAATATATTTACTTTGTCAAGTTCAGTTTAGGATGTGAGCAAAGTGTTGCGTAATTTCTTGCTCGCAAGTGCACGGTGTCAAGTTTTAATATATAATGAGTAGAGTATCGTTCCCACGATGTGTATGTGTTGAAAATTATATTAATTCTTGTAATTAAAATAGGCTAGACTTTATTTAGAAAGTTAAAATTTGAGATTTTTTTTCAAACTTAAATAAATTAACCAAGAAAACCAATAAGCAATTAACATAATTGGGAGAATATCAATTAGAGAAAATATCTAGAGGTTTAAATTTCACTTAGTTTCGACAAAAAATACTTCTAATTAATTTATACTCATGAATTCCACTTGTTTACTATTCAAGAACACTTATTTATTAATATTCCCCTTTCAAAAGTAAAAAATAGAACGTATCAATTAAGTTTTGATTCCAATATTTTTATTAAAAATCTAGACTTAATAATATGTGAAAACAATGTTCTTATTCAAGATTTGTTAACGTTATACGCCTCCCAAACTACATAAACATAAACAATTTATTTTCCAATGATCTTATTCAAAATCCCCTCTCCCAAGTGCCAAATTTCAAATAAATTTAACAATTCAATTATTGAACAAGTAATTGAACGCAATCAAATCTATAAAACACAATCGAACTTAAGGAATTCAATCAAATAAATCAAATATTTGTAGAATTTGTATTAACTAAGCTACATCAACCCTCTAGAATAAAAAACATAGTTTATGATGAAAACTAAACAAAAACAAATCAGGTTTAGAAGTTTAGACATTAATATTCAGAATTTAAGAAGAAAGATAAGGAAGAACGAATCCAAAGTAGCGTCTCTGTCCTCAGATTGCGCTGTCTTCGTCTTCGTCTTTGTTCCTTACTTCCGAATTCTTTTTTTTGTGCAGCTTTCTCTTCTCTCGTTTCTCTCTTGTTTGTGTGCATGTTATGATGCGTGTTCCGTTGTGTTGCGTGGCTTGTGTTTCCCCTTTTATGTTTCCTCGAAGCCCGTTGAACAAAGCCCAACAAGTCGAGTTTTTTAAAAATTGGAAATTTTGTTCTGTTTTCGCGCAGGCAGCACTGCAGCGCTCCATATCTAGCGCTGAGGCACTAATGCTTTGCATTCCCAGCGCTGCAACTCTTCAAATCAGCATCTCAACGCTTGTGTATCGAATTCTCTAGTGTTGCAGCTCTTCCTTGAGGCTTTGAGGCACTCACCTTTCTTCTTATATGTGCAGAATTCTTGCAAAAATTATATCGGGAGTTCTAGCCGTTGGATCGAGCTAAAATTTAGACAGCATATTTACAACATCATAAGCTACATTCTGAACGGAGATCGGATTCTGATCTCTCTAGTGTCACTGATAATTTCTGGAAAATTGCTGCTTCATAATTCCTTCTTGCGTCTCTTCTCAGTGCTTAGGCTCTTTCTTTATTCTCAAAAATCACATCTTAATTCTTCTTTAACCTCTTTTGTATTCCCAACACCTCTCTTTTAATATAATTCATATATCTTGTCCACTTCTGCATTCCACAAGAACAAAAGCGAAATACGCATAATATCACTCGACACATCACAAAAGTCAAGTTAAATCATATAAAAATTAAGTGCATAAATTTCACTTATCAAATCCCCCCAAACTTAGACTTTTGCTAGTCTCGAGCAAAACATACATTGCAGACAAGAAAATAAATCACATGAAGGAAAGAATACAATCGACCTCCGAATTTTATATTCCATAATTCAGTCCACATGTCGGTTAATTTCATCATGAGTTCTTGTGTGTGTGATTTTTCAATCTCATCTACCTATTTAACTTTCGATAAAATCATGCAATTAGTAAGGTTCATAAATTCATTAACTCCGCCCTCAAGTTTCAAAATACTCTCCACCAAGTTCAATCTTTATTTGCACAGATCAAAAACACTTTTTCGGTTAACATTAGGTTCAAGCAAATCAAGCAGGATAACATGTATCCAAATATATACCAATGTCAATCAACAACTCAGGATTAAATCAAAGAGAATAGAACTTATAACATTGGACAATATGAGTAGTTAAAAATATTATTTGCATTGCCAGATATTGATCTTGGCTTCCTTCTACTCCATACACTCTCCATCTTTAGCCTTGTATTTGGACTAGAATTTAAATCCTTTCTATTTTCTTCAAGGCCTCCCCTCACCTTACTTTCTCCGCCATTACACTTTTTCTTTGAAATTTTAAGTTACTAAATTTGAATTGTACTTCCAAAAATATAGAATGGCTAAAAAGGCTCAATTAATTCAAAAATTTCCTAAATCACTTTCGTGTTCATAAAAATCTACCTCAGTTTAATAAAAAAATAACAAGAGTTAAGAATCAATTCTTCTAATCCACATCACAAATCCACATAATTGTTCTCTAATAGTTAGGAGTATCGAAAATCATGACATTCGTACATATGGGTGAGAACTCAAGATTAAATATAGCTAACACTGATTATTTTCTGCACAAATTATTTTTATCATCATAGGCCAACACATTTACACATCATGCCTTTAACTCACCAAAACTCAAACATATACCATCTCAAATTTCAAAATTTCTTTTTTCTTACACACTACACCCCCAAACTTAAATGCGTACATTGTCCTCAATGTACAGTAGTAAATAAAAACAAGGTACATGTACCTTGGGCACCAAGCATCAGTACTCGACACCATCTTGATCATCCACTACTTCTCTTTTCAGGGGTGGCGCCGAAACTCATGCAGCTTTGCACTTTTCACCTACACAACTCAAAATTATTATTGATGTCTAGTCTCCTCATAAAAAATATGAAAGAAAAAAAACTAAAATAAAATTAAAACAAAGTCAAATAAAAATACTAGCTTGGATTGCCTCCCAAGAAGCGCTTAGTTTATAGCTCATAGCCCGACTATAGCTGATTCTAGCCCATTTCCACTTTGTTGGTGGTTTTTTCTTTCTCTTTCACCCTCTAAACATATTCAATAAACCTCTTTTTGAACTTCGCTTTCTTTTTCTTCTTCTTTGCCACAAGCGCCTTCCAATCCTTCTTCTTTGGCAATTCTACTGCACTAGAAACTTTGCTACAACTTTCCATCTTCTTTGCTTATTCAATCATGAACACCTTCTCCGTGGATGGATTTATAGCCTCCTTGATTACAGTAAAAATCACTTTCTCACCTTCAACATCCATTGTCAACTCTCTTTTTTTGACATACATCTTGGCTTCAGCAGTAGCCAAGAATGGTCTTCCCAAGATCAATGACATATTGTCATCTTCTTCCATATCTAGCATAACAAAATCCACAGGAAAAATAAATTTATCAATTTTTATCAGAACATCCTCGATGATTCCATGCGGATATATGAGTGATTTGTCTGCTAGCTGCAATGCGATTATAGTGGGCTTCACCTCGCCAAGTTCTAAGCTCCCTAGATCCTTTAATTTCTGTGGTATCTTCTTTTGAAGGATAGTGCTGCACTCTTCAGTAAAATTCACTATCTCAAATTCCTACAACTTTCGCTTCCTATATATCACCTCCCTCAAGAATTTAGCATAGTTTGGAATTTGCTACAAAGCATCGGCGAATGAAATATTGATGTGAAGTTTCTTGAAGATCTCAAGAAACTTGGCAAACTGTTCATCTAACGCTTTCTTCTTGAATCTCCGAGGGTAAGAAAGCCTCAGCTTTAGCATAGGTTCTATTCGGATTCATCCTTAGACTCCATAAGCTTGCTCTTGCCACTCTCAGTCTCTTCAACTTTCTTCTCCTCCTCCTCAACTTCAGCTTTAGGTTCATTGACTCCAACTTCTTTTCTAGTTCTCAACGCTATGGCTTTATAGTATTCTAATGGATTCACCTCAGTATTAATCGGGAACTGACATCTGTTTTGATCTTTCAATGCAATTGACAGTTGCCCAATCTGTGTCTCCAAAGATTTCATCGTGACACCCATATTGCTCATATGCATCTCCAAGCTATCAAGACGAGACTCAGTCCTTGCCATTTGTTTCCCAGATTCCACCACAAAAGTACCAACTATGTCTTCCAAAGATGTCTTCCCTTCTCTCTTATTTGTATTAAATCCCCAAGGGGGATTCAATAAATTCGTTGTTATTGGCATAAGAAACATTTTCATGGTTACGCAAATCAGGATGATAAGAGTTTGGAACAGGGTTACCTTGATATCCTCCATAGCCTCTGGTGTTATTGTATTGGGCCTCGTCAAGAGTGTGTGACTCTGCAATAGTGATAGTTGTACCTTCAGAATTTCCATTGCTCACCTTGTTCATAGCAGCTATCTGTATAGTTAATGCCGATACTTGGGCAGAAAGGGATGTGAGAGGATCCACTGCATAGACTCCGGCCGATTTTTGGATGTCAGCTCGTTCAGTAGGCCACTGAAAGATACTGATAGTCATTCGTTCCAGCATCTCGTACACCTGAGCATGGTTCTTTGCAAATATAGTATATCCAGCCGCAAAATCCACAAACATCCTCGTGGGTGCATTCAGTCCATTCTAACATAGTTCAATCTGCTCCCAATCTACAAATTTATGATTTGGGCATTGCTTGAGCAAATCCTTGTAACGCTACCAAGCCTCGTACAGCTGTTCAGAGTCATGCTTTCGAAATGTGCTGATCTCGATCTTTAGTTAGGTGGACTTGGTAGGTGAAAAATATTTTGCAAGAAATTTTACTTCCATGTCCTCCCAATTAGTAATGCTCTCCAACGGTAATGATTTCAACCAACACCTTGCCTGATCCCTGAGAGAAAACATAAACAAATGCAATCTAATAATATCCTCAGAAACACTATTAATTTTTACTGTGTCAGTGATCTCCGGGAATGTTCTCAGATGCAGATGAGGATCAGTAGTGGCACTTCCATTAAACCGATTTTCCTGAACCATGTGATCAGTGCAGGCTTCAGCTCGAAATTATTTGCATTGATAGTTCCACGAGATATGCCAGAATAGTGAGTATGGACCACTAGCCTGAAATGGCCTCTGATTGGCACCAAGGGAGCATGTTGTTCATTATCATTCTCAGCCATTGCTCTTTGTTCGTCTCTTATTTTCTTCCTTAAAGCTCTTGAATTTCTTTCAATCTCAGAATCAAAAAGAAAGGAATCAAGGCTTTGACTTCTTTGCATTAACTGCAAATCAAAAAAATACAAATGAATGAGCAACTAAAAAATAAATAGAAAAATAAAGAGAAAAATCTAAATTTAAATCCAAACTAATTGGTAACAATACTAATATAAATTCAAATAAAATACTCCGCGGTAACGGCGCCAAAAACGTGTTGCGTAATTTCTTGCTCGCAAGTGCACGGTGTCAAGTTTTAATATAAAATGAGTAGAGTATCGTTCCCACGAGGAGTATATGTTGAAAATTATATTAATTCTTGTAATTAAAATAGGCTAGACTTGATTTAGAAAGTTAAATATGAGATTTTTTTTCAAACTTAAATAAATTAACTAAGAAAACCAATAAGCAATTAACACACTTGAGAGAAAATATCTAAAGGTTTTGATTTCACTTATTTTCGACAACAAATACTTCTAATTAATTTATACTTATAAATTTCACTTGTTTAATAGCCAAGAACACTTATTTATTTCTATTCCCCTTTTCCAAGCAACAAATAGAATGTATCAATTAAGTTTTGATTCCAATATCTCTGATAGTCGTGTTTTGTTTGCATATTTTGTTGTTATTTTGTTGGTAGTTTGAATGCATTTAATTGTGTTTGTTCATGTTTTATCTTAGTTTTGTCTTTTGCATGCATTTATATGCATAGCATACTCCCGGGTTTAATGTGTAGGAGATTTCAAGATGAAGAAAACGAAGGCAGAATTTTGGTTTTTCCCATGCGATCGATCCCACGTACTCAGCAGGATCGAGCGCGGGCCGAGAAGTTGAAAACAGAGAAACGCATATTTTCACGTGATCGATCGGACGAATTCACGCGATCGAGTGCGCGCAAGGAATTTTGGGCAGTGAATCGTGTAAAATAGCGTGCTCGATCGTGCGTACTTATGCGATCGAGCGCGCTCGTCTGTCGGGAAAAAAAATAGTAATTTTGGAAACTTTGTTATTTTATTCTCTAGCCTTTATTAGACTCTTAATTCCGATTTTGGAGGATTATGATCAGATTTTGGAGACTCTCTCTTGGAGGCTAGGTTTTATTCTTGAATTTCTATCTCTAATTTTCTTCTTTTCTTTGAATTTTTATGAATTTGGTGATGAATCGTTGTAGCTAAACTTTTTAATACTTGGTTGAGGGAGACGAAACCTTGATATATTTTATTCATGAGATTAGATTTGTAGTGTTTAATCTTTATTAATTATCAATCTTTGATCTGTTTGATTTCATGTTTGTATGCGAGATTTTAGGATTGACCATCTTAGAGTTTTGTATTGCGAACATGGACCCAATTCCTTGGTCCGTTAAATTGTATTAAAATCCCTTAATCATGTTTATCAAATTAATCTTGTAAAATGAAATCGGGCTACTAGATTCTCCTCCACTTAAGATAATTTTGTCCTCGAAATAAATCTTCAAGTACCGTCATGAACTTGTTTTATCATATCATTTTACAAGATCTTAACAAAATTCAAATGATGAACATTAGAGTCTCATTACTGAGATTGAATAAAAAAATAAAATCTTATTCCTTAAAACCTTCTTATGATTCACTAAATAGCATGGTCTTTCCACATATATCAAGTATGTATCCATTGTACCTTGGATAATTGTAATATGTAAGACACATCTATCCCAAATCTGTATATCCTGGATACTAGACTCATATAACTGCAAGGCTTGGCTGTACTATATCTCATATATTGTCCAATATTCCAATTAGACCAACAAACTCTATAGATATATTACCTAGTAAATTCACTATATCAACACTCTGAAGACCTAACTCTTGGTTTCTTAACCTGTTGTTTTCCAAATTTCTTCTCAGAATAGTGGAATATAACATCATTGTTCGTACAACTTATCAAATGGTGTCATACCATTACTGCTGTAATAACTTGTATTGCACCCAACTTTAATCATTGAAACATGATCTTGCCAAGCTGACCAAAATCCAAAGTGCAAACTCATAATATATTCTCAAACTATAGGTACTAAACCGTGACTGATCATAAATTAATGACAATTAAGATTTTCACGATGGGGTCGGATGCATTTATCCATATCTAAAAATATGAAAACTCAAGTGAGACTGTCTCGTAGGTCAATGTTGTTAGAAAGATCTCCGATCGAGCCCATAAAAATTTATGCCAAAGTATTAATTTTAATAAAAATATGAACCAGATCGACCCGTCTTATAGATATAGATCCATGAGATATTTCAAGAGATATTTGGTCGATTGAAAATGTTCTTTTTTCGTATTCAAATACGGAATATGGTATTAGGGTATTTGGGGTATTTTGAAAAATAGGCCATGACCCTAATTTTTTTTGTTTCTATTGCATCAAATTTTAATAATTTAACCAATACCAAATAATAAAAAGTAGATCTCTTATGAGATGGTCTCATAGATCTAAATTCGTGAGATTGGTCAACCCGACTTATATTTACAATGCAAAGTAATACTTTTGCAGTTATCGACCTGAATCACCTATTAATCAGAACTTAACCATGCGATTAAAATTTAAAAATTAATTAGATAATAATTGCGGAAACTATAATATTAATCAAAAACAAAATCGTCAGAATACAACCAGAACCAATGGAAAACCCAATAACAGTTTAATACAACCATGTCAAAATTTGTATCTAAAAACCAAAAATAACGACTGAAATGGAAACAAGCAAATCTCCTCAAGCGGTCACTGACTCTGCCTCGAACCTCCTGCCTCATCTAACCTGAGAAGTGCCTGGTCGAATGGGGTGTCCAAGATAATACTAAGGACGTGAGCGACTAACACTCAGTACGTAAGTAAGAGTATACAAACATATATGGGTATGCAACATGATGTGATGGGTAACTAGGTAAACTAGATCAATCTTGATCAGATAAGGTGCCATGAGTGAGTAGTACCATTTGGGGTCAAATCCGCTAAATAGCTTACACACTCATTTTGATCCCAGATATCAAGCATCCTATTCAACGTAGCCTCCTTCCCTGCCATTGCGGCAGCCCCCGGTGTTCGAACATATATGGACATCGTATATCGAAAGTATCGTGATTCGAACACTACTAGAATGACTATCTCGAAGGAGATGCAGACTCAACATGACATATGCACACGCAACATAGAATAAAGCAGTGAAACATGGATAACACATAAAATATAACATATAAGCATATATACTCAACTGGATATCTCGGTCTGTATTTACGTACCTCAACTAGACATGTAGAGTAAACAGGTTCTACAATCCAACTCTACAGGTCAAGTAAACATCATATCACTAATACTAGTCTAAAAGGTTTACCAATTCATTAGATACTACCAATAGCTACTAGCATTCAAGGGCTATACCTACGTATTTTTCCAACCCTTTAGTGTCGGAAGCCTTGAAACTCAAGCATGTCTCCGCCACGACCTCGGAAGCACTTAGCTATTGCCCGTCCCTCGATTAGTTGGCTAAATATTCTCAATTATGAATTAAGAACGAGAGGGATTTTATCCTAAAAATTTTCACTTGGAAATGAAATCCGCATGGCCTATTTACAAGCGACGATCGGAAAGTTCCGATCATGTATCCAAAAAGGTCTGGAGTTTGCATGCATCAACGTGTCAACAACGTTTTGACACCTCAGTGGAACCTAAGTTCGGAAGGTCTGATCTCCAGTTTGGATCGTCCGAACTATACGTGTCACTGTACTTTTGACACCTCATTGATCTACCTGGCCATCAACTTCAAAAGGTCAGCTCTGTGTTCAATGCTTTAAATCTGAGTTTGATGCTTCCGAACTCTCTTTGGTGGATCCAAACACTTCGGAGGGTCCGAACCTCTTTTCTTGGTTCCAAAATTTTTAGTGACGTTGATTTGTGTAAAGCATGATCCATTAATCATGTTTTCATATTTTAATTGCATAAAAGGGTACTAGGGTCACTACAAATTTTTACATAAAAAAATAATATTTTTTCATAGATCAAGTTGAAAAGGATATTCGTCTCACAATATTGACCCGTGAGACTGTCTCATGAAAGTTTTTATGAATAATAAAGGTTTTATTTAATTTTTTATCCGACTCAAATATATCGTTAAGGGTTGGGGAAAAACCCCATTAATCCTAAATTAATAAATTTGGCTCATTTTCTTGGTTTAGTCCCAAATTTTGACGTTCTTGGTTTAGTCCTAAATGTATAAAAAAAATTTACTGAGTTTTCCTTCGATCAAATTAATTGTAGTGGCCCGGATACCATTTTAAGTCATTTAAATGTTAAAATGATTAAGGAGTCACCACTTAAGTAAATCAAGTGTTTAATCAAGTTTAGAATCAAAAGTTTAAGCTTCGGAATCACCAAAGAGTTCGGAAGGTCAGAAGTGTAGTTCGAAAGCACCAAACTGGTCCGTGTTGAGTTCGGAAGCAGAGGAAGAGTTTGGAAGATCCGAAAATAGATCGAAAGGTCCGATTAGTAGTTAGGCCATGAAGTTAGTGAGATGTCAACAATGCACAGACACATGAAATATCAGAGCTTTCAAAGGTGAGATCGGAGCTTCCAAATGTAGTTGTCCACTTAAGTGTCAAGATACCAATGACACTTCACTACTACATGTATAGTTCGGAACATCTGAACTTGTGTTCAGAGCGTCCAAACTCCGTCTATATATGGGTCACAGATTTCTCATTTTAAGTTTGTCTTTGAAGTTTTTGATGTGTGTTAGTATATACTTTGAGTGTTCTAGCCATATTATCGAAGTTTGGGCGACAGCAAGATGCTTCCGAATTCATAGCGGAGCTCTGACTAAACTGCAGGGCCTTCAAAAGCGGGCTGAAGACGGACACAAGCATACATCTAGATTCTTAAATTATTTTGGGAGTAAATATTAGTCTATTTAAGACTTTTAGTTCAGTTATAGTGATAGGATATTGATAGGATCTCCTTTTGGACTACAACTTTCGTGAACAGTTCACTTGTCAAACTTCTTCTTTATGAGCAGTTGATGTTAAGAAAATAACTCAATTCTTTCTCGCGTGTCAATGTTAATTTACCAACAATTATATGTGCAGAAACATGCCAAATAAAATATTTAACAATGATAAAAATGGCTTGACAGAAATGTAAATGACACAGATATGTTTATGGATATTCGGAGACTTAACTATTCTTACGTCACCCTTTCTTACACTAGGGAAGGATCTACTAGAAGACTTTGGTTTATACAACATCTTGTATACAACCCATTCAGATTGTAGGACTTACCCTCTGCCTAGACCGGAACTCCTAGAACACCACAAATTTAAGACACCTCGTCCTAATAATCAAAATACAGTAATGATTGAATTCGTAGACTCAAACAGTAGATCAACTCCTCTTTCATAGATAAGCAATAGAGAGCTGATTCTTTGCCCTTGATGATCCTCAACGATCAAATATATGGCTTTTGTGTGTAGGCACTTTGAGCAGATTTGATGTATCTTTTTATGAGTTCTCAAGCAGCTTGTATCTTCGTATATTTTGCTGCTGTGTATCTCTGTATCTGTTATGTTTTCATGCTCTTTGCACTTTCACCACCTCTTTCGTGTCTTCATGATATATTTATATATGCGTATATGAAACGTTCATATTTGTCATAAATGCGTGTCTCCTTTGCCTCAAAATCTTCAATAATCTGTACTTTAATGAAGTTGCATGTTCTTCAAATGAGATGTCTGGATCTTGGAACGGTCATGTATATTTGAAAATGTCTTGGATCAGTAAGATAATATATATTTCAATATATCTGATTAATTCATCTTCTTAACAATCTTGAATCTTGAACGGTTTCATCATAATTTTGAACTGGACTGCTTGTATTTGGACTGGACTGTTAATTCTGAAATTCTTGAATTGTTTTTCTCGACTGCTTTGAAATGATTCTATATGTTTTGACAAATACCAAAACTTTACGCAACAATTTCCTTTTTTTGGTTTTTGTCTAAATTGAGCATTGTTTCATGCCTTTGAAATATTCTCTATTGAACATCGGAAGATTTTCTCGTAATTTTCCCTTAATGTGATAATCAATGTTTTCAACAATTTCTCTTGACAGTTCACTTCTATTTCTTGGTTTTCGAAATTATTATGTCTATTCGATATCTGCAAATTAAAAATAACAATGTAACTCTTCACATTCTCTAAATCAGTCTATAAATAAACACGATATATATAACTTAAGTTTCCATTAGCAAAATTCCTATCATAACAAATTTCATCATGGAAGATCTTATAAAGGAATGTGAGACAGTTATTGCTAAAAAGATCTTGGCTTTAAAGGCAAAATTGAAGATGATGCAAGTTCACAAAGTCACTCCTTATTCTTAAGCAATAACGGGAAGGCTGACAAGAATTGAAGCAAAATTCTAGCTACGACTTGAAGTGAGTAAATTTGAAGACATCTTTACTCCAAAGAATGTCTTTCTCCTCGCACATATGAAGGAGCTACAAACTCTAGATAAATTTTCCATTTCTGCAATTTTTCTAGACTCATCAACTAGTGAACTAGCCACCAGGATATATTTTTAGAAACTAGTTGTGGAGAAGAAAATATATATTATAAAGAATGATCTATAAAATTTTATTTACGTATATTGCATATTTTTTTTCTTAAATGCAAGTTATAATGATTCTAACTATTTCTTTTGAAATTTAGTACTTATAATAAATACAATTTCTGTTTCTCTATATATCTCTTCGATCTCCTGAAATTCTCTTGGGAATAGATAACATATATACCTTTTCAAATTCTAAAATAGATCTATAAATTCGTTCAGATTTCATATAACGAAACATATCAACAAGTTTTAGCAAATAAATCATGGAAGCAATTGTCAAAGGTTACGAAACTATTGTTAATTTGAAAACAAATTCTCTCGATATCATAATCAACATGATGAAGCTGCATGAAATTGTTCCATTTTCACCTCCTATGGCTGATCAACTAGCTAGAAAAAGAGCGAAGTATATGCAAAATATTGATGCTTCCAGTCTAGAAGATATCTTCTCAGGAGAAGGTGTATCCCATTTGAAGTTTTTAAAGGAGATTCAAGTACTGAGGAAGATCATCAATTCTTCCATTTATCAAGAGTCAGCATCAGCAGAGCTGATAACTGAAATGTCATATTGGATAATGGCCGTTGAGTGGGAAATCTATTTTTGTACTAATTAAAAAAATTTATCTTTGAATAAAATAAATTTTAAGTAGCTTTCGAATTCTTTTACTTTATTTTATTTCATAATTCAATATTGAACAAATAAATAGATATAAGAGTAAGAAGGTTTAGTCTTATTTTTTGTTGAGTTGGAAAATTCTTCAAAAAGCATTTCATCTGGCAGTCTTCTTGCACAAATTCATGGATTCCTCCTATCTGTCATTCTCCCTAAGTCATATACTTCTTATTTTTGTTCCTGCATATATTGTCACAAATTCATCTATGGTACCCAAATTTACGTGGGTCCTCGATGGATTAGTTATTTGGGAATCCATACTTTAATCAACCTAACAGGTCGATCATTTTCTATATCCCATAAAGTTTGAACTTTGTGTTGTGTGTGCTTGTGAGGTGAATGATATGCATCAAATTTAGAATGATATTCATGATGTGATCTCATGCTAGATTTTCCATTACGAAACTATCTATATCTACTATGTACTGGTTTTTCATGAGCAATAACTTTTGGTTTTCCAGTCATATCAGCTTGGCTAGATTTCCATTTTTTGCTTCTTGAATGATTTATGTGGAACATATCCAATTCCATACTTTCTTATATTATTCCGTTTTTCAACTATTTATTCGTTTGATGGTACAATTCCAGGTCTAACAAAGTGTATATACTTTCCCTTACACATATTAAATTCAGATCTATTATTAATTTCTGAACTGCTTGCTTCTTCTTTAAGTCCTAGACCAGTCCTATCATTACTCGGTTTTGCAACTCATGTATAGTATTTAATGTGACTCAAGACTTATTCTAGATTTGAATCATCTCAAAGAATTTCAAATTTTCTGATTTTAACTGTTGTTTCTCTACCTGTAGAACATTGTTTTCAGTATAAGCTCAAAGATTTTTGCCTCTAACTTAGCTTTATTTGGCAGTTTACATTGATTTTCCATAAGTTATTCAAATGCTAAGAATAATTTATGGTAATCATTTGTCATATCGTGCAGTGCATCAGCTAACTCTTCTTGTGTAAAATAAGTATAATTAAATCTTAGTACCTGCTCTCTTGTAGATGAATGATTAATCCCCTATTCACTTGTAGAAGTTTGATCTTCATGATCCATAAAACAACTTTCATCTTCTTCATTTGAAATCTATGAACAGTGTAATTCTTCAACATCTTTTGCAAAAGATATCTCTGCCTCTTTAGTTTTTTCATTATTAACATGCTTAACAAATTTCTTCCATATATCCTTAGCAGTTGAACATGTTTTCATGGTTCTGATTGAGAAATTATCCATGGTAGTATTCCAAAACTCTTAAACATTTCTCCAAAAGCATCCATATGATCTTTTTCAGATACAAGAAAGAAACCCTCTCTGATACCACTTGATAGGATCGTCTTTTGGACTGCAATTTTCGTGAGCAGTTCACTTGTCAAACTTCTTCTTTATGAGCAGTTGATGTTAAGCAACTAACTCAATTATTAC
Organism: Henckelia pumila; assembly: GCF_033568475.1. NCBI lineage: Eukaryota > Viridiplantae > Streptophyta > Magnoliopsida > Lamiales > Gesneriaceae > Henckelia > Henckelia pumila. The sequence continues at coordinate 18,714,835 of NC_133123.1, read as the reverse complement.
TCGCGTGTCAATGTTAATTGGCCAACAATTATATGTGCAGAAACAGGCCAAATAACATATTCTACAATGATAAAAATGGCTTGACAAAAATGTAAATGGCATAAATATGTTTATGGATGTTCGGAGACTTAACTGCTCCTATGTCACACCTTCTTCCACCAAGGAAGGATCCACTAGAAGACTTTGGTTTATACAACGTCTTGTATATAGCCCACTTAGATCGTAGGACTTACCCTCTGCCTAGACCAGAACTCCTAGAACACCACAAATTTAAGACACCTCGTCCTAACAATAAAAATATAGTAATGATTGAATCCGTAGACTCAAAAAGTAGATCAACTCCTCTGTCATAGATAAGCAATAGAGAGTTGATTCTTTGCCCTTGATGATCCTCAATGATCAAATATATGGTTTCTGTGTGTAGGCACTTTGAGCAGATTTGATGTATCTTTTTATGAGTGCTCAAGCATCTTGTATCTTCGTATATTTTGCTACTATGTATCTCTGTATCTGTTATGTTTTCACGCTCTTTTCACGTTCGCCACCTCTTTTGTGTCTTTATGATATATTTATATATGTGTGTATGAAACGTTCATATTTGTCATAAATTCATGTCTCTTTTGCCTCAAAATCTTCAATAAGTCTGTACTTTAATGAAGTTGCACATTCTTCAATATAGATGTCTGAATCTTGCAACGGTCATGTATATTTGAAATATGTCTTGGATCAGTAAGATAATATATATTTCAATATATCTAATTAATTCTTCTTCTTTACAGATTTGAATTTTGAATTGTTTCATCATAATGTTAAACTGAACTGCTTGTATTTAGACTGGACTGTAAATTCTGAAATTCTTGAACTCTTTTTCTCGACTGCTTGTCTCAATTGCTTTGAAATGATTCTATATGTTTTGAAAAATACCAAAACTTTACCCAACAGATATTCACTTGATTATAGGATTGAACCCTCGACCCAGTGCTTCTAGGTTGCTTGTTTGATGTATGGAAGAGCTATCCGAGATATCCTGGTTAAATATGCATTTTATATGTTTTGAATTTTATATGACATGTTATTTGTGCATATATTATGTGCGAAGATTATTTTGTTTCATGCTTTGCATGTCGAGCTTATGTTCTTGAGAAAACCTGTTGGTGAGGATCACTCGACCCTACTTCCTTTGAGTGTTTGGTTAGACCCATTATTACGTGGTCGGTCATCGTTGATCACATATTTTTGGTGTGGGAGCCACCTTCTGGTGTGACGACATAGAGTGCTACATAGCACAACGTCTACTGACTGAGCAGAGTTGACTAGTTCTGATCTTTGGTACTCGTTCACTTGCATGCATGCATTACTATTTTCATACTCATACTATCGTATAGAGCGTTTTCATTGCTCACGTCCTCGATTTCTTTGTCTTGGATATCTCATTCCACGGGTCAAGACTCAGGTTGGATGGATCTGGTGGGAGCGACCGTTGATCTGGTCGATGTGGCAATTTCAAGGGTGACTTTTGTCTCGCATGTGTTTATTCGAGTTGTTTTACACTGACATTCGATTTGGTTGTATAATATTTTGGTATTTACATGTTCCTTTCGATTGGGTTGTATTAAATATAGTTTTCGTTGTTTAACTCTTTCTATTCTATTAAGTTAATTGCATGCTATTAAAAAATTTTGATTAGGTGATCCAACACAGGTAGAGCCATCAAAGCGAGTCAGGCCAGCCCGTCTCGCCATGAAAAATTGGCGGGTTGGGTTATAGTTTTAGTGGTCCGTTTGGAGACGGGATTAAACGAGCCAACCCAAATGGACCACGGGTTGAGGCGAGGCAGGACAGCCTGCCAGTTTTTTAAAAAAAATAAAATTTTAATTTTTTTGAATTATGGGCATAAAAACACTTATTTTTAAATAATGTGATTTTAAAATTTTAAAACTAGTATTTGATGTATTTTTAATATCTTACATTATAATTTTTTATGGTTAAATATCTATTTATATTATTCATATTATTTGGGAATGTGATTTTTTATCCAAAATATAATAATTAACATCAAAATTTTATATGATTTGTTTGATTGTGACATTTATTATTTGTTATTGTGTAATATTGTTGATATATTTTTTTCAAACTCAAATACTAATATTTTTTTATTTTTTTATTATTTTAATTTTTAAAAAAAATTTTGCGGGTTGGCCCGCTTATCACGCAACCCGCGACGGGGTGGGGTGGGTTGGGGGTTTTTTTGGCCCGTTTGGAGGTGGGCCTAAAAGAGCCAACCAAAACAGACCGCGGGTCGTGGCGGGGTGGGCCTGCTCATCTGACAGCTTTAGGGACAAGTCACTACATTAATTTTTCGATATAATGACAAAAGGATGGGCAAAACACAGTTCAATCCCAAATGTTTTGCCTCTTTCTCATTTTGGTCATAAATGTTTCAGCATTCCTGATTTAGTGCTAAATGTTTACGAATTTTGATCGAGTTAGTATTTCTATCAATTTAATGGTTAAAACCAACTTTTTTTATAACTGAACCGGTAATCGAACTGGTAAAACCTTAAAAACGGTTCAATCGGACGGTCAGACCGAAATATTTTTATATTATATAAAATATATAATAATATATTATAGTAATTGATCTATTTTAAATTCAAAAACTATAAATATTTATATATATAGTAATAATATATATATATACTTACCAAACTTTAAAATCTAACCAACAAAATATATATATATATATATATATATATATATATGATCAAAATATGAAATATAAGTATTTATATATTTTATAAACAAAAATTAAAACAAAATAAGCTCAAATTAATACTACTAAAATACTATATAAAAAAATTTAACGCAAATAATCATGTATATGTAACCAAAAATAAAAATTTTAAATTTAAATATAGGAAAGAAATTTTTTATGGGAAATAAAAAATAATTAAATTTTTAAAATTTTTAGTTTTTTTAAATAAAAAAAAACTAGGTGAACTTTTCGAACCGGTTCGCCGGTTCAAGGCTGGTCGAACTGGTTTTTGATCGGATATGACCGATTCCGAGTGAGTTAACCGGAAAAATGGATTTTAAGATTATTTCGGATCGGACTCGTGACCAGTCGTCGGTCGAAATGATCGGTCCGATTTTTAAAACATTGGTTGAAACTAACTGTAAATATGGCATGTGACAATCACACTCCTAAAATCCCTAAAACCCAAATCAGATGCACTAATTTTCAATCCATTTAGACCTCGACAAATTTTACTTTCTCATTGCTATAACATCATAATTTTTTTTATCTTTGAGAATGAAATTGACACTGCCGCACACTGATCTCTACCAAGTAACTCTGACTTAATTTCTCGCACGATAATCACATTTTATTCTTCTCATATTTTGACATTAACTTAAGATCTTTGGTTTAAAAAAAAATCAATTTTCCTAGAACTGTGTTATTATTTAGTCGGATTTCGTATTCTTGTTCATCAATTATAGATTTTTTTATAATTTCGATTTCTATGAAAAAATATGTATTAAATTAAATAAAAGTTTGTGTTTGGTGTGATAATATAATTGTTCTTGTTGGGTAGATAAATCAAACATGAGCTTGAGTTGTTGTGCAGTTTAAAAGATTTTAATTGCACTGTTACCACAACCTATGACTTTTAGTAAAGTGTCAAACACTCAGTTCTACAATGGATATCAAAGTCAAGGTCACATAATCGATTCCAATTGATTGCATTGAGTGTGTTCATTGAGAGAGAGATTGTTGCTGGAAAAATTTGTTCTCACCGAGTAGAACAATCAAAACATGAATTTTGAGTTTTTGTACATTCTAAAATATTTGATTTGGATAGATACCACCAGCTATAGCTTTTGGTAAAACGATAAACGTTCGGTTCTACAATTTATTGACAAGTGATGTTGATTAAAGTTATCCATTTTTTGGTGATACAACAGCAAGTGAAGTTGATCTGGGACCAACTTGGTCAAAATATATGGAAGTACCAACTCGGTCAAAGTTTGTAAACATTTAGGATTAAATAAGGAACTCCGAAATTTTTGGGACCAAACCGAGAAAGGGGATAATCATCTGAGACTGAATCGGGACTTTCCACCATTAATTTTAACTATTAAATTTATGGAAGGATAAAGTCAAGCAAATTTTTTGAAACGGTTAAGACTAAACCAAGAGCTCTGAAACATTTGGTATCGAACCAAGAAAAATTTCAAATATATAGGACTGAACCGGTAATTTACCCATCAATTGTTATACTTAAAAAGGCTTTTTCTATTCTTTTATTAAGTTACTCTTATTATTATTATTATTATTATTATTATTATTATTATTATTATTATTATTATTATTAAATGCATTAGTTACTTTCAACAAATTTCTATAATCCATGAAAACTAAAAAAATAGATAAGAGTAAAACTAAAATTTTCTTTCCGAATTTTTTCCCCTAAAATTGTGCGTGTATCTCTGTTATTTTAATTTCATTCATAAAAAAAAAAAAAAACATGCCATCAGGTGATCATCTTCGAGTAAATTTGTTTTAAATCCCCAAACTCAAACATAACTTTGCATTTAGTCTTTATCAGAAAAAAAATGTTTTAGTTCTCTTATCCATAGAAAAATGTTTCTGCACTCCCTAGGTCCACATGTTTTTTCTCGGATGAAATTTGGTACAAAATATTGAAAATACAATACTAATACATGACATTTGAGCATAATATGTTTCAAATTCGGTACTAATTTATGATTTTTGAGTACTTTAATATGTATGCAAGTACTGATATTAATTTTATATTTGTTTTTTTTTAATTGAATGACGGTACAAAACATTAGAAATATGCACTACAAGAAAACCTTGAAACAACAACACTCAAAAGACAACGGTTTTTCATAAAATCGTTTTTTCTCATTTAACAATAGTTTTAATTAAAATCGTTGTCTTTGAGATTTTTTTTCTTATCAAAGACAATAATTTTTAAAAATTGTTGTCTATGAGCGGTTATTTGGGGGCTACGACAACATTTTTTGTCAGAGCTGGACTCGCTCGGGCGTGCATTTATGCGCGCCCCATGTGCTCGAGCGCATGGTCCACTGTAAATGCATAACAGAAACATAAACATAAGCCACATAACAAAAACTCAATCAATCAACAAATACAAGTTCCACATGCTAGAACAAGTATCAATGCAATATGTGATTTAAAAAGGGGAAACTCGAGAACCAACAGTCCCGAGTATGCTATCCCGCTACGATGACTGCTTTTACCTTTCAATGCAGTAGTTCCAACTCTGGATAAGCTACAACATAAGGTTTAATCAACAACTAAACAATCCAACAACAAAGGCAACGGTTCAAGGTAATCTCTTTACCGTTCTTCGTCCAATTCTCGACGACCAAATGCTGCTAACACAGGGCTTGACAACTCCAAACGAATCTGTTCAGATACAATCAAAGATCAATTACCATGATCGACTTACAAGCCAAGTTCAACAACTTCAAAAACGGTTCAAATCTCCAAAACTCAAACCGACGGCATAACGGCTATAACTGAACAAACCGACAACGCAGACAGCAGTTCAATAGCGATATAACCTCATAAAAATTTTAAGACAACCAAAAAAAAGCAAACCCATCAATCTCAAAATCCACATTTTCGAAAATGGCTTCCAAAAATCATAACAAATCCGAACGTCGCTCTAATTCAAAACCGACAGATAATAAACCATCAGAACTCTGTATAGAACAACATACTCGAATCTCAAACGATTCTAACAACATCCAAAAACTAGAATGTATCTGATCGTAGAAAAACTTACGATATAACGGAGCTCTCACTGCAGTGATCGATAATCTGCCTTCAGAAATAAATTCCAACGGCCGGATCGAGCTCGGACTGAAATCTGGAAGCTGGAAAAGGTTGGAGGCGTCTTCAATGGAGCTCACGGTTTGGAGGAGGAAGAAGGAGACTTTGTCAACAAAATCTAAGTGTAGATAATATATAAAAATCAATATTTGTGTTTTAGTCCCTGAAATTTCCAAAATTTGCAAAAAGAACCCTGATCAAAATCAAACCGGCTCGAGAACTCTGTAATCTCTGATTAACTCAAATAAACTCATTTAAGATAAAAACAGGGCGTTACATAAATAATTTAATGTTATGTAATTTTTCTGATGTTTAATAGTTGCAAGTTAGCTTTTATTGTACTTCAGGCATGGGTTTAAACCCGGTGACGAAGAAATCGAGACTAGCCTACGAACGAGGTTTAAGAATTTTAAAGAGATAATTGGTCATTATGCAGCTTTCGATTTAAAAGATGTATGTTATGTGAAGTTCAAAGTTAAATATGTTTTTGGTGCAAATTATATAAAGTTGGGCTTGGTAGCCAAGTTTTAAAGTATTTGAGGGAGAATGATTTTAAATTCAGTATTTTTACCTAATGGGCGGGTCCAGCCCATTAGCTTGATAAATTAGGAGTTGGCGCGTCTAGAGAAGGGAAATCTGATCCCTACCTGCCAACCTTCACTCCCTTCTCCCTCAATCATGCACCTATGGAGTTTTGAAGAAGAAATTTTTCAAAGATCCATTCGTGTCAAGGTTAGATCAAATTCCTGATGTACCGATTACTCCCCACCAAGCAGAAAGGTAAGTTTTAAATGCTTTTGAAACCATCAATCGAGAATATAAGTATTTTGATATGAAAAATATATATGTTGTTGTGTAAGTTATGTATATTGCATTGATTATATGAGTTTTTTATGAACATGATGTAGAACTGTGAAACATGAATCGTTCTTGATGTTTATGAGAAAGATTTTGATGAGAAAATGATTCAAAGATGTTTAAATCTCAGATTTTTTGTGTGAGTATGATGTACATATTTTCAATTTAAAGTTTTGATGTTGTGGTGTTCTTGATCGAATCTTTTCAAGTTTTGAAGTTTTTTCATGTGAGAGACCATCAAGGTTTCAATGAATGGATATTTTGTGTAACTATGTTAGAATATTAATATTTTTTGTGTGTGTTTGATGTACGCAAGGTTTTAATCAAATCCTTTGAATTTGGTTGTTTTTGAGAAAATCCTTTTCGAGTTTTGAAGCTTTTTCATGTCCAAGATCATTATTTATCAGTTGTTAAATGTTGTCATGTGAAAGAGAGTCGAAAAGGATCGAGGAAGTCGCGAGAAGTGCCTGCGTGTCACTGCCTGGTTTCCTCATCTTGAGCCTACTTTGATTTCAGCGGGCAGAACCGCCATTTTTGTTAGACGTTTGGGAACTATGATTGAGTGGCCTAGGTTGTAGTATTTCGCCTAGTGCTAGCATACTCATTATGGTTGCTCAAAGTCTAGAGGAGTGGGATACGTGGCACCACCTCGATTGGGAGAGTCGGTGAGTCGTTACGTGATCTCATCCTCGGGATCCCAAAAGCAGAGCAATACTCCCGTGTTTATCAGAATCGATATCCTGGTTTTAAAGACATGCATATCATTAACTTCGACTTGAATATGTGGTTTGATAGCATGTTGTATATTCATTACTTGATATGTTGCTTTTACTGGGATTATCATTCTCACCGGTTATCCGGCTGTTGCTTTGTTTTGTATGTGTACTTGGCAACAGGAAGGGCAGGATCAAGTCAGCATAGACCTGGTTAGCGTCCAGAGCAAGAGATAGAAGTGAGACTCGTTTAAAAGTCGAATCAGCATGTCAACCTAGTTATGTTTTGCGATCATGTTTAGTCATTCGAACTTCTCGTATATGTTTTGTAAGCAAGAAACGATGTAGGTGCTATTAAATGGAATGTTGCTCTTCCCTAAACTTTTCTTGTATTGTTATTGGAATGTCAAATACTATTAATGCAAGTGTTTAGGTTTTGATTGAGTTTATTACAGTGCCTTAACCTTTCTGGGCGAGGGGACGGCGCGGGCGCGCGGCCTCTTTGCGAGGTATGAGCACGGGCGCGCTTTCTTTGGCGCAGGCGCGCGGGGTTTTGCGGGGCGTAGGCGCGGGCGCGCTGATGTCAGCGCGGGCGCGCGAGCCTCCTTAAAAAATATATATATATATAACGGGATCTTTATTACTTATCGCTTGTTGTCTGATATTAGTTGTTTAGAAACGAGGTCTCACATTAAGTGGTATCAGAGAGTTAAGATTCTTGGTCGAACTAGAGTTAGCGGGTAGATCGAGTCTGCGTGTATTGGCTCCTCGCATGTGTTTGAATTATTTTAACTATGTACTTAATTCCATGCGAGCATGCTTTATTATTGAGAATTATTGAATTACATGGTTATGTGATTTAATTTATAAAGCATGATCTACTTGGGATATAACTGTTTCTGTTACCGACTGGTATCCGGTATTCCAAGCGGTTGTAAGGGCACTGATCGTAGCGATTGAGATATCTCGTGTCCTAAACTTTGATTATCAGATGGGTCCTCGTCGAGTGATAAACAGAAACACACCGCCAGTTATCCCTGCGACTGAGCAAGCTAGCACTGAGGTTGATCAGTTGGATGCTTCAGCGACTCCTATGGAAACCTTGCTGAAGAGGTTTCAGTCGTTCAATCCGCCATTGTTGATGGGTTCAGAAAATCCAGTTGACTGTCAGAGTTGGTTGGATGATATGGATCAGTTGTTTGATTCCATTGACTACACAGATGACCGCCGAATCAGGTTAGTAATTCATCAGCTGCGTGGTGGTGCTAAGAGCTGGTGGATCATGACAAAGAAAGCATTTGAGAGTAAAGGTACAGAGGTTACTTGGACTCTTTTTAAATCTGAGTTTTATAAGCGGTTTTTCCCTATCTCGTATCGTAAGGATAAGGGAGCAGAGTTTGCAAATCTGAGGCAAGGGAATCTGAACATTGAAGAGTACGTGGCTAAGTTCGATAGTCTGTTGCATTTTGCACCGCTAATTGCCGGAGATGAAGAAGCTAAGGCAGATCAGTTCATCAACTGGTTGAACCCCGATGTCTTCACATTGGTTAATACCAACAGGCCTAGCAACTTTGCGGATGCCATGAATTACGCAAAGGGAGCAGAAGCAGGCTTGTGGAGGCAAAGAGGTAATCAGGGGGCACCTCAGCAGCAGAGGCAGTATCAGAACCAACCATCTCAGTACCAGAATCAGCCACCTCAACATCAGAACCAGCAGCAGAGGTATGAAGGTGGAAACAGTGTGGGAAACAGAAAGGATCAGTACAAGGCAAGAGGTAAACAGTTCAAGAGACAGGGGAACAGTTCGTCCAGTTCCAGTGGTTCGAAGCAATTCGGTTCAGGACCGAGTTCTGGGTCATCATCCTTGTACTGCAGCAAGTGTGGAGGAAGACACTCACCGGATCAGTGTGTGGGAGTCTTCGGCTATTGTAACACATGTCAGCAACCGGGACACTTCTCTAAAGTGTACCCTCAACGTAATAGAGATAGAGCTCAGAGTGGGAGTTCGTCTAGACCTGCAGCTCAGCCGGAGAGGCAGTCGTCTATGACTCGGTTGCTGATTGAGTTTTTGTTATGTGGCTTATGTTTATGTTGATTGATTGAGTTTTTGTTATGTGGAACTTGTATTTGTTGATTGATTGAGTTTTTGTTGATTGATTGAGTTTTTGTTATGTGGCTTATGTTTTTGCTGTTCTAGCACGTGGAACTTGTATTTGTTGATTGATTGAGTTTTTGTTATGTGGCTTATGTTTATGTTTCTGTTATGCATTCATCTTCAGCCTACTTTGATTTCAGCGGGCAGAACCGCCCTTTTTGTTAGACGTTTGGGAACTATGATTGAGTGGCCTAGGTTGTTGTATTTCGCCTAGTGCTAGCATACTCATTATGGTTGCTCAAAGTCTAGAGGAGTGGGATACGTGGCACCACCTCGATTGGGAGAGTCGGTGAGTCGTTACGTGATCTCATCCTCGGGATCCCAAAAGCAGAGCAATACTCTCGTGTTTATCAGAATCGATATCCTGGTTTTAAAGACATGCATATCATTAACTTCGACTTGAATATGTGGTTTGATAGCATGTTGTATATTCATTACTTGATATGTTGCTTTTACTGGGATTATCATTCTCACCGGTTATCCGGCTGTTGCTTTGTTTTGTATGTGTACTTGGCAACAGGAAGGGCAGGATCAAGTAAGCATAGACCTGGTTAGCGTCCAGAGCAAGAGATAGAAGTGAGACTCGTTTAGAAGTCGAATCAGCATGTCAACCTAGTTATGTTTTGCGATCATGTTTAGTCATTCGAACTTCTCGTATATGTTTTGTAAGCAAGAAACAATGTAGGTGCTATTGAATGGAATGTTGCTCTTTCCTAAACCTTTCTTGTATTGTTATTGGAATGTCAAATACTCTTAATGCAAGTGTTTAGATTTTGATTGAGTTTATTACAGTGCCTTAACCTTTCTGGGCGAGGGGACGGCGCGGGCGCGCGGCCTCTTTGCGAGGTATGAGCGCGGGCGCGCTTCTTTTGGCGCGGGCGCGCGGGGTTTTGCGGGGCGTAGGCGCGGGCGCGCTGATGTCAGCGCGGGCGCGCGAGCCTCCTTAAAGAAAATAACAAATATATAACGGGATCTTAATTACTTATCGCTTGTTGTCTGATATTAGTTGTTTAGAAACGAGGTCTCACAATTTAACACAATATTTAAACATATATTTTAGTAAATCTAAAATTTGAAAACATAAAATCTCACGCAAAATAGCATGAAAAACCTTTTAAACCCAATCTTTTAAATCACGACTAATAAAACAAAATCATTAAATTTAAACAAAATATTTATATCATAAATAAATAAAATAAATTACTTAAATTTCATTTAAAATCTCGTTAATACTCGTGACTGAATTTATGGATTTTTCGGGCGTTACAATAATAATATATAATATTGAAGTATCAATTGTATTAGATCTGATACTAATATATGATTATTGAGTATCAAAACATGTGTTGCAAGTGTTGATATAAATAATATTGCTCAAATTTTGTACCTAAAATTTTATCTTGTGTACCATATCTAAACTCGTTAGTACTCAAATATCATATATTAATATCATATTTTCAATGTTTTGTACTGATTTTCACCCGTAAAAAAATATGTAGGCATAGGGAGTTCAAAAACATTTTTGTGTGGATCAGGATGTTCTAACATAACTTATTTCTAACAGGGACTCAATTCAAAAGATTTAGGGATTTAAAGCAAACTTTCCCATCTTCACTCTATTCTGCTTAAAAATGGAGTACGTTTTTTTAAAAAATCTTTAATCACTCAATTTTGAAAAAAAAAATACACATTAAAGACAATAATTTCAAAAGTATGTAGATAAAGAACGAGTTTTTTTAACCAAATTTCTCAGTAAAATATTGAAAATATACACTTCAGCACAATGAAAATCTAATAGGCATTCTTGTGCTTGACTTATCATAAAAGTTGCACATTTTACTCCTTGTCACGGGTTGATGTATACGTGTTGTTTTTGCGCCCAAGTAACTATTTTTTGACAATATTAGAGTTATGTTATAAAAATTTCCTTGTATCATTGTACTAATTTTCAAATGTACTGAAATACTTCACTCACATAGTCACGTACATTACAATATTTTGTTGAGAAAAATTGTGTATTATGGTATGGATTATGTATTTGAATAGATCTGAAAAGTATTACAATAGCATGACGAAATTGTTGTACCGACCTAATATTGTTTTAAAAAAAATGGTACGTAGATGCAAAAAAAAAAAAATGTGTGTGCAACAAGTCGTTGTGACAAAAAAAACACATGAAAATTTTATAAAAAGTTAAAGAATGAGATGTCAATTAAATTTTTGTAGAAAAAAAATGTATATTTTCAATATATAGCATCAGTCTCGTGAAAAAATAATCATAATATAATATATTGGCACCAACCTTGTAATTCAAAAGGTCATAACGTGGTACTTCGTTTGAAGGTAAAAGGACATCTGAATTAAGAATTACAGCGCAATAAAAAAAAAGTACACTTTTGTTTTTCTTTTTTAATTGTAAAAAAAATGGCTGCAATTTGTTTTTTATAAGACAAAAAAAGACGAGATAATTAGTAATTAAATAATGTAAAAGAAAGGAAAAAAATAACTTTGTTCTATCTTAATATTATGCCGACATTATTCCCTACTCCCACTAGGCGTACGACTTGTAATACCTCCTAGACGCCTAGATCATGTGCCCCAAATTCTTGTCCCAAAGATTATTAATACTAGTATCTAAAAAATAAAATAAAATAAAATAATTAATACTACTATATCGGCGCACAAGTTCCGTGTTTATAAATTTTTAGTTAATTTGATTTATATTCAAATATGAGTAATATTATAATTATAAAAAAATATCGGGGGACTAAAATGCAATTTGAAATATCAAAATTAAAAAAAAAAAGAAAAAAGAAAGAAAAAAACAAGAGAGTAATATCTATACAATAGTGCAATTTTGACAAAAAAAAAATGGTGTTCTCTTTTGGATAATAGACATATTATTTATATATAATTGGTATGTCGGTGTATGCCTTGCGTTCTTGTATAATATTTTTAATTAATTTGATTTATATTCAAATATGAGTAATATCATAGTTATAAATATTACCGAGAGTCAACTGAAATTTGAAATTTCAAAAAAAAAAAGTGTGATATATATACCATATAAGAGCAATTTTGACCAAAAAAAATAGTATTCTGTTTTGTCTAATAAGAAGATTCTTTTTATATAGATATTACCCAAGTGATTTATATATATAGAATGTTTAAACTATATTCATGAAAAAAAATAAAATAATAATTTTGCAATTATATTCTTATCTAATTAAATTCGAAATTTTGATTGCAAAAAAAAGGGACTTAAAATCCAATAAATTGATGTTTCTTTGATAGATTTCACACGAACGTAACCAACAAAGGTTTGGACGTTAAGACTATTATTGACAATAGTTTTTATTTTTAGTTTTAAATAGAATTAGGAGAGCAAAAAACTTGAAATTCTAGATTTTGAAAAAACATTTTTTATAGTTTGTTGACTTCTCCAACTAAACAAACTCTTGCTCGTGGTTGGACATGTGTATAATGCTGAAAGTGTTAAAAACAATTAACCATGATATAGTAAACTCATTTAGGTATATGGTTTTCTCAAGTTGTTTTCGGATAAATTTTGTAGATATAATTATTATAATGTCCACATTCTTTAATAAGATAACAAAAGTTATATCGTTTCCTAATATAATATCACTAAAATATCTTAAAAAAAGAGTAGACACATTTTAAAATTAAAAATTTTAGAGAGATCATGTGCTTTTATAACAAACAAAATATTTTATATCCATATCACTTACTCATGTATGTGTGAATTTTCACACATATTAAAAAAAATGTTAGAAAAAGTAAATTTCATAAAACAAATTTTCAATCTAACTTTATTTAATGAAGATTTTAGTAGTATCAAAAAAATGTGTTCATAATTAAAAAATAGGAAAAATAATATTAAACATAGAAATTGAACTCCATGATAAGAACATATGAAATGAATGAAATAATTAACCATTAAATTCTAAATAAAATAAAATGGAAATATTAAAACATTAATGATTGTATTTACTTTATGAGGGTGTGTACGAGGCACACCTACTCTGGAACTGTATCGTACCGTATGCCGTGCTGGGATGCACAAATGTGGCCCCCTACAAAATCATTCCCCCTTCTTCCCACAATTAATTAATTGCTTTCTTTGCAATAAATACTGCTTTTTTGTTTTTTTTTTGGAAACTAATAAATATACTGTTTTTTTTTCTTTTTCTTGGTATGGTAAAACAATGGAAATGGAGTCTGACCCCTCGAAGAATTACTGTACAGAATCGTGAAACCCCACAAAAAGAACGGGAACAAAGATTCCACATGTAAAGGGTAATAAATCTTTTCACGCTCCTTTTTATGTTTTCACAGTTTCGGGAAACCAAGAATCACACTGCTGGTTTAGTTTAGTTTCTTTACAGTGAAAGAGCAGAAGGTGGCTGGAGTTTTAGTCTAGTTTACATGGGGCGGGGTAGGTTAGTGGGAAAAGAAACAATTTTGTAGAGTAGAAGAGAGAGAAAAAGGGGGGGACGATGAAAAGGTGGGAGCTTGATAAAAGTGGAGAAGGGCCAGCGAAAAAGCGAGAGAATTTGGGAGAAAAGTTGTTGAGAGTGGGGAAAAGGGGCGGGCACACTACCCCTGTGGCACCCTTTTGGAGACCTAAAGAACTATCATTATTAGCTGCGGCTGCAACGGCTCCTCATGGTGATGGTGGGGAGGAGCAAGTGCAAGGGAAAAGCCTCGCTTGTGTAGGAGAAAACCCTTCACAGGTTCCTCGTGTTTCTGCGAGAAAACTTGCTGCCACCCTCTGGGAGCTTCATCATTACAAGCTGCCGTTGGAGAAGATGAACCACCCTAGGCTCCGCCGCCTCAACCACCAGCGCCACCAGCAGCTTTACAAGGAGAAGGGTGGCCTTGAACCGCCTGATCCTTCACCTGGTTTACCAGACATGGTAAGGGATTGATACGTTTTGTGTTTCTTTTTGAAGGGCTAATAGCAAAGTGTGAAAGATTCTTGTTTATTTTTTTTAATTATATATTCATAAACGATACGTCTGAGCTTATTTTTGTTAGCGTGATTGGTTGGTTTTTCTTTTTCCTTTTCGGATTTTGCCATTTGGAGATTGGATTTTGAGTCCTTCATTTGCTTTGCAATTGTAGTTTGCTTCTTTTTTTAATCAAAGTTTAATCTTTCATTCTAAGTGCTCGTGTGGTCCCAACTAGTACTTAAAAATTGTTTCATGTGGTATGCTATTGACTTGTTCAAGGTTTGTATTTATACTGGTGGTTGGTTGAACATTTTCGGGGATGGTATTCAACCCCACACGAGCTTAAGCACACAAATATATTATCTGTTGTTCGTGTATGATGGGGTTTTACTAGGATTTGTGGCCATTTTCATGTAACAAAATTATTTCTTTGCTTTAAAATACTTTATTGGTTTGGCCAATTTTTACTACTAGCTTGATTATTATTCGTATTTGGGAAGAGCCAACTTGCCTTACTCCAATACTATTCTGGTATCAAGTCTTCGATTTATTACATTACATTCTGTATAGTAAACCCCCCCCCCCCCCCCCCCCCGCATCAGATCTTAGTTATATGTATGTTTGACTATGATTGTAAAAACTTCAAGGTACTCTGTTATCACATATGAATCACGGTGCAGAGTTTGCTGCGTAAGGTGTCATGTTTTTATGTTTTGCATTACTCTGGGTTCTGCTTTTACGGGTGTTTTCTTTTCGTTATTAATGTCAGCCTGGAAGTTCCAGTAGTTTGAAAAAGCATGTTGCTGCCACACTTATGCAACATCATCGTTCAATCGAGAGGAGTAATCATGCTCTACAACCTGTGTCGCCAGCAAGTTATGGTAGCTCAATGGAGGTACGATATAAACTTTCAGTTTCTTTACATTTACTTTGTTTTGACACGATTTTATACATGAAACTGGAAGAGATCTTGGAGTCTTATAAGACCATAATTTAGTTCGCATTCCACTACTCTGCATAGTAAATCTTGGAATCATTTATTGATTCCTTTCTGCCTAGCCTGTTTTGTATTTTGTCTAATTCAAAGTTCAACATGCAGAGACTGGCTTAACAGAGATGGTTTCACCTGTCTTATGATCTTTTTATTTGTTTCTCATTTGTTTGCATCATAGTACTACTATGTGCCTGTTTGTCCTAATGGATTTTTGAAAGGGTTTAGTGATTCATTACTTCATATTGTTTCAATCTTTAAAGTGACTTTACTTAGTGTTTGTCCTCTGCAGCTTGCACCTTACAACCCTGCTGTTACCCCTACCAGCTCCACAGAATTGATGGGAAGAACAGGTGAGACGAGTTATAGCTTAAAAACATCGACTGAACTGCTTAAAGTTTTAAATCGTATCTGGAGCCTGGAAGAGCAGCATGTATCCAATGTCTCTCTTATCAAAGCATTGAAAAAGGAGTTGGATCATTCTCGTTCACGGATCAAAGATTTGATGCGAGCCCAGCAAACTGATCGCCGCGAAATAGATGAGTTGGTGAAGCAGATTGCTGAAGACAAACTCATTCGAAAGAACAAGGAGCAAGATAGAATCAATGCCACTGTTCAGTCCATGAGGGATGAACTTGAGGACGAGAGAAAGTTGAGGAAGAGATCAGAGAGTCTGCACCGGAAGTTAGCCCATGAGCTTTATGATGTGAAAACTACTCTTGCCAGTGTCTCCAAAGAATTGGAGAAAGAAAGAAAGTCGCGCAATCTCTTGGAAGATCTTTGTGACCAATTTGCATGGGGAATAAGAGATTATGAAAAAGAAATTCATGTTTTAAGGCAAAAGTCAGATAAATCTTGGGATGAGCGAGGTGATCGCAACTTGATTCTTCATATATCTGAGTCGTGGCTTGATGAACGGGTACAGATGAAGCTGGACCTGGAACATGGTTCGGGAGAGAAGAAGTTGGCAGTGGATAAGTTGCGCACTGAAATTGAAGCTTTAATCCAGACAAAACCCAATGGTAATCACAAGATCAATGGCAACAAAGTATTGAGGGATCCCACATTCCGAAGAAATTCACTTGAATCAATCCCACTAAATCTTCCTGTTAGTGCTCCCCGAGATGAGGATGATGATGACGACGACTCTTTAGGTAGTGAGTCCAACTGTTTCGAGCTGGAAAAAACCAGTGAATCCAACCTAAAATCCCAAGAAATTGAATACCCAAAAAATGGCAATGACGAAAAACTGAAGCAAAAGCAGGTGAAGAAAACACTTGGGTCTTCTGAGAGGGAAACTGGTCTCAATCCATCCAGTTTGCAAGTGAAGTTTGAAGAACAGATGGCTCAAGCCATGTCACAGGGTGAAAAGATAAACCATGTCGCAAATGCAGAACATTCTGTCACTGGGAACTCAGTTGAAGCAGCAAAAGTAAATAGTTCTGAGAGGAAGCATGAATCTGAAGGAATCGCTGGGTTGAATACAAATTATATGATTGACAATTTGATCAGAAATCACTATTTGTTGTCAGAAAGTGGAAATGTACAATCTGATCAAGATTATGGGGTAGTTTCTTCTGTCTGGAGGAGTCATCCAAGTCCAGTACGCCAATGGACTGAAAAACTACCATCCCATGATGTGAATCTCAACGAGTCTTCTTCAAACTTGCCGAAGGACTTGAAGGAAAATACATTGAAGGCAAAGCTATTTGAAGCTAGAACTAGGGGACAACGATCACGCTCACGCCTAAAAGCTTCAATTTTTCCTTCTATAAATAAATGATGTAGTGTTTTGTGTATTTCATAACTTTCTTGTCATCTTGCGCGATCTTGATCTGTGAATATTAGCCCAGGTAATTTCCTCTTCTGGATGTTACATATTAAGAATGTACTATTATTACATAGCTGTCTGAACAGATAGTGGAATCCATGTGTTACTAAACTGTTGAAAGCATCATTGATATTTTAAGAAGAAAAAAGTCAAAGTACTAATTTTCATTTTTCACTTCTCTTCTTTTTCTTTAAGCATTGATATCGTTGTATAGTGAATTATCAGGCTTTTACTATTTCCTTTATCATTAACTTGAGTGCAGATTGCTTCTTCCTCTATCATTCTCCATTATATGGTGGTATATGGGAAAATTCTGAAAAGAATCATGTTAAATGGTTCATATTATGTTCATCACCTTAGTAGAGTGAACAAAATCTTTAATCAAGAATTGGACCCATATTGCATACTCAGACCATTGCACTAGGTGTTGTATGGAAAATTTCAATGGGATATGTGCCCTTTGTTAGGAAGCTTTACCCAAGTTCTCCTTTATTGTCGCATGACATTGGGAAGAAGAAGGGTGTTTTTCTTTCCTTTGGGTTTCCTTCTATGATTGAGATGGTTTTTTCGTCTAAATCTATCATAACTGTGCACAAGGTGTGGAGAAGTGGACCTGGAAAGCAGGCAAAAACAAAAGAAAGGTCTTGAGTAATGCTTGTGTCGCATTGAAAAACTCTCTGAATTACTTCTATTGTCATCTCACCTGTCATGTAAATAGGATACTTGGCATAATTCTGGTCTCCAAGAATTGACAGGAAATCACTTTTTGACCCCTTTGGCATCAAAGCAGCTCTTTTCTGTCTGCTCAGTGAATTCTCATCCTGTGCCTTCATAAGCAACAAATCAAGTATTGTAACTTGTTTTCTTGGAGAAATTTTCTGGGATTGTGTTATTTTGCTCAAGTGTTCAGGTTTATCTTGGATGGACTGTGATACCTGCCTGGTGAACTTGAAGATGGAGGTACATATTAGCATGGAAAAAGGGCACTGCCCCTATTTCATGGGCTGAAGCGCGGTTTCTTGACGCAGTTTCTACGTTCATAATCCTCCTTGTTTTAAGGTCTATCAGATTGTAACTGTGTCCTACAGAAGCCTCTGACGAGTAAATCCTCTGGATTTTATGAGAAAAAGGAAACACTGGTGTTATGATCCAAGATTGATGAAGTTGTATGGCTAAAGATAGGATAAAACACAGAAGACTCACTGTTAAGGCATCATCAATGCTTTGTGCTTCAAGCAAATCTCTGGAAATGAAGTTCCTGCCTATAGCTCCAGCCTCAATCTCATGTTCAGAAGGAGGAACTGAATTCAGTGTAAACGCCTGCGGAAATTGTGTTATCAGGTATGCAAGATGGCATCTAACTCCGTAGTATCGGCTCATTCAATTCGCTGGATCACACACTTTGTTATACAAAAATCATAGTTGATGAGGCAGTCATAGATGGTATAATTCAAATCACTTAAATTTTAAGAGTCAAACGCTATGTTCTGATCATTGTAAAACGTAGGTAGTGTTTAACTTTGTAAAGAACAGTTCATAATCATTTTTTCAAAACATTTCCAAACACTACCTAAAAGTTATCTGGAAATTACTGGGAGCAAGCAAAAGGTACTATAGGAGCAATGGTTTGAAATCACGTTAGTACCAGCTCGTAAGTGTTGAATCCAAATGCGCAGCTCGGGAGCTCTCCTGCGTATGTGTAAGCTATAAACTTCTCTCCATTCGACATAACTCCCTTAATCAAATACCTATAAAACCATCTTACATATAAAAAAAAACATAATTCCAAAGAAGAAAGACGAAAAACTAACTCTGCTAAGCTAAAAAGATATTCTTGGAGGCATTCGTCTGTGTATACTCACGTATGGCCAACGAGTGCAACATTGGCATCCTCATTATGAGCTGCTACAGCCATTGAATCACCAACGACGAGAATATCAGAGCAATCGTCGTTACTATCGTCCACCGGATCTTTCTCTGCGTTCGAAATGAATGGAAGTATCTCTTTCCTAAAATTAAGAAGCATAATCTACAAAACATGAAGAAGCTCCATCAGGCGGAATGTTCAGTCACTAACATAGCATACTGAAATATGGATTGTAGACATATATATACTTCAAGAAACGACGTGCCACTCCCTCGAGCAGTTCCTCTGAGTTCATCCCAGTATTTGGGGTACTTTTTCTGGTTGTTTTGGAACAGGGATTCGAGAAGTGGCTGTGAATGCTTGGATTTAGCAAAAGGGAGAAGCTGGTTCTTCAGAATGAGGTCTTTCGATAGCCTACTTTGTATTATTTTGGAGAATCTTTGGCCTATCAAGAATCCGAATTCGTAACCATTTTCGCATGAACCAACTTCAAACATCTCTAGCTCGCTTGCTCGTTCGTTCGTGATAATCTCCATATGAGGCGCTTTGTGTATCAATGTTCTTGCTTGTGTGTGTGTGTGTGGAGGGAAGAGGTTTATTATATAAGCACCTTATCTATTAACGACAAGTGCAAGGGGACGTTTTTTGTGAGAGCCGAAAACACAATTTATATTTTTAAACATTTCTAAATTTAAATAATATATGGAAATAAATTATTTTTGTTATCATATAATTTTGAATATAGATGAATATCAAGATAATTTTTCGGTTAAAATAGATATCTCAATCCTATTTATCTAAATATTTATACATTGTAATTGTACCTTATAAATAAGGGTTCTCAGTTATGGATGAGATAGTTTCGAGTCATTTTCGAAACTCATATTTCTTTGTATTCTCTTCTCATCTTTTACTTTTCGTTAAATTTGTAATATGTTATCAGCACAAATGCTTTCCTTTTGAGTTATTCTCCTGAAGAGCGCAACTCGTTATAAAATATTTTTAATGTTATATCAATTGATGCTTTTGGTGTAACAAAATCTTATAATATTTTTTGTTGGTGCTTTTGAAGTAGCACAACAAGATTTGATATTGATACTTAGAAAAATCCAAGATCTACCACCAATATTTCTAATAATATTGATTTGAAAATTGAAAATCTAATAAGATCTATGATATAAGAAATGTCTTTATTCCATATTCCTGAAGAATATTAGACAAAAAATTTAAACATTTAAGATCGATCTATCAATATTTCTGAAAAATATTGATATAGCATTAATATCAATTTCCTGAAGAATATTGATATGAGATAAAACGTTCATTAATATAATGAATATGGAATCGGATATAAAATTTGAATACATCCTAAAAAATATTGATTAAGTTTTGTATGTATCGAAAAATGATATATAATATAAAATTTGTCATTATTTTCAAAATTATTGATTTTAAATATTCTAAAGTATATATATTGATGCACAATAAAATATTTATGGATATTTATTTCATGGGACCTGCTCCAACGTCTCAAAGGTATGCCTGAATACCTTAACTTGCCACTGCTTGTGGGTGAGGATTTAATGGAATATGCCATGATAGTGAAAAGATGGGAGGGATAGACAAGCCTCATCTATTTACTTAGGTGAATAGGCGAGCACCAGATAATATCATTTTTGAGCGACTTGACACCGGTATCCATGGGCAGAAATGAGACCCGTCCTTGACTCTTTGACACCAGTTGTGGATGAGCACATAAATTCATCTCTTTCTGTACCGTTCACAGAGTTGGAAGTCCGAAGAACACTATTTGATATGCACACAGATAAAGAACCAGGTATCGATGGAATGCCCACTTTTTTTTTATCAAAAATTCTACAACATTGTAGGTGAGGATGTTACCGCCACTGTTCTCCATATTCTTAATGATAGGGCACCTATTGGTCGATGGAACGACACCATGGTCACTTTGATACCAAAAACCACTAATCCGATGCTAGCTTATGAAGGAGTTCAGACCAATTAGTCATTGTAACGTATGCTACAAGATAGTGTCCCGGGCACTAACTAATCGTCTAAGTCCGGTTATGTCGAGATTGATCGATGAGTTCCGATCCAGAGTGCCTTTATACCAGACAGAATGATCGCAGGCAATATCATTGTGGGCTATGAAACAATACATTGGATGAGTAATAGGAGATTCGGAATTGGTTACGTGGCATTAAAACTGGGTATAAATCAGGCGTACAATCGAGTGGAGTGAGACTTTTTGCATGCTCTGATAATTTGGTTTGGATTTTCGATAGAATGGGTTGGAAAGATTATGGGGTGTGTGACCGTTAACATCGGTATGATAAAAATCAACTGGCAAGCGTAACAGATCAAGTTATAATATAGTGGACAAAGGTGCAGATGTCGAACCACAAGGACTGTATAAATATGAATACCAAAATATATTTATTCCTACTTAATCTAGACTAATAAATAAAAGTGATTCAGATTTTAAACTAATAATTAAAATTGCAAATAAAATTAAATTAACTAAAACGCAGCAGGAAAATTTGGATTTAACTCAAATTTGGGAAAAGCTCGATTAAGGACTCACATAGGTACCAGACAATTCATGTAACAAGCAGTCGATCTAAGACATCAGACTTAGGCTGCGTTTACTTGAGGTGATTATCATGTGATAAGACTATTAATACTAATTCATCTCATGCTTACTTAAAAATTTACAAAAATTCATAAACTCAAGGGCCCGTTAATAATTAGATTTGAGCATGATTTTTAATCCTCAATTTTATTAAGGATAAATAATCTATGGCTTGTATAAATGGAAAGAAAATTAGAAAACTCATAATATACCCTTATTTCTAATCATTTCTATTATATTTAAAGGACAAAATTGTGAATTTTTGTTTAATCACAATTTTAATCACAATCGTAATCAATCACCGTAAACAAATTATTATTTATCCATAACACTCTATTTCATATCTAATTAGTTTAATAATCACCTAATAAATTATATCTTCATAATCATATCAACATAAGTAAACGCAGCCTTAATCTTAATTCACGGGAATTTTTCTAATTTGTTCAAATGACTATTTCTAGAACAATCAAACCTATTCAAATTTTGACAGATTAATCTTTCGTAATTCTAATAAAATTTGAATGCATGAATAACTGTGAAAATTCAGTTTACACCGCATAATGAAACCGAATTCTATTTCTAGTCAGTTTTACACTATGTTGAATATCGAAGTGATCAATATCGAAACCTCCTCTGTTGAATTGGAATCAATTAACATGCAAGCAAATAACTGGCCAAGAAATTCACAAGACAAATATAAATCCGATAACAAATAAAATCAAATCAAGTCTGAAAATTTCAAATAAATAAATCAAGTTTTCTACATAAATTGTCTGGCCCAATCACGTGGCCTTGATCGAAGAAAAACTACTACTCACTAGTAAACATAATTAATCAAACCAAGTCTAAAATCATAAACTAAAAAAATACGAGAGTAGAAGAAAAACTGTAGAATTGTTCAAGCAGCCGCCATCAGCCTTCGCGTGCAAAAATCAAAAGACAAAAAGTTATCAAAAAAATCATCAAACTTCTATTTATAGGGTCCGCGCCAATTAGAATCCTTCTTGACCTAAAAATTCTCGAACAACACAAATTTCCGAACACGCGCGCGCGCTTGGGATGGTTCTCGCGCACGCGCAGCTCAAATGGACAGTGGCTCTTTCAACCTCTCGCGTGCGCGCGAGATAGGAGCTCGCCCGCGCGCGGCTTCCCCTAAAATCTCTGGAACTTCCTTCTGCGCGCGCGCGAGAAGTAATCTCGCCCGCGCGCGCCTTGGCTTTGACGTCTCTGGAATCTTACACAGCGCGCGCGCGAGAGTCACTTCTTAAAAACTCCATTATCCTACAAAATTCAACCAGGAGAGTATAATACATGCACATAAAATAAAACACTAACAAAACTCACGAAAATAAAATAAATGCATGCGAATTAAATATAAAAATGACACAAAATAATGTATACTCAACACACTTATCAACACCCCATACTTGAATCTTGCTCGCCCTCGAGCAATACTAAACAAACACTAAAACAAGAATCAAGAAATACTATGGAGCAATGGCCTCAGCAATAATTTTTTAAAAATTCAAATCCAATCAAATCAAGCCTACTAACACTTAAAAGTTTAAAAATAAACTAGTTCATCGCATAAACTTACAATCTTTTCAACTCATATTTCAAAGTACCTTCATCCAAGTTCAATCCACACATTCATAGATCATGAGAACTTTTCAAAGTAACATAGGATCAAATAGATGGTATCAAAACACTCACAATCGGTTTAATTCAAAGAGAAATAATGCGTGCGTGTTTTGATTAAAAATTCATACTCATCAACAGTGTCTATCAACAGTCCATATGCTAAATTCTCACAACTCTTCTCCAATAGTATATTGGGCAACTGTGACTCGGTCAAGAGGATTTAATAAGATTGTAATGTTAGGCCTAACTTATGGCTACAAATGAAGGATAACAGTTCAAAGAAAGGAGTAAATTACGACTAACCATTATTATTCACCTCCTTGTTCTTGTTTCATTCCAAATCACCTCATCAAACCATTGATTCACTTTGTTTTTAAGATTTTTCTTTTCAACCCATTCTATCAATTTTCTTTTTCTTTTTCACCACTATCTTTTTCTCTTTTTTTTTTTCACACCATTCCACTCTTCAAATTCAAATTCAGGAGGATATACAATTCACACATTCAACCTACTCCTTTTAAGGTGAGACTTAGTGTTTAAGCTATTATTAGGTAGTGAGTGCAGGATCTGGAAAAGATGCCGAATGGGGGTTTACCACACGTTTTCACGCATGCCATTCGATTTCATTAAAGCTCAAACAAGGTACTAGGGATTGAATGTATCAATGGGTAGCTTGAAAGACTCAAATGATTCACAGAAAAATTGCATAAATCATTCCTAATCACAGTTATGTCTGTATTGCGCCTCGAAGAGTGTTTGAACTAGTTCTAGACAAGTTTCAATCCACAATCAAATCATACAAATTCAATCAGTGCATAAACCAACAGACATAAACAGTGAACGATGATTATCAACAAATTTCAGAATATGTACCTCATGTACTCATATAAGTATAGGCTCAAAAAGGGCAACTAGAGATAATTAATTCAAAGAAAATTAGGCCCAAAAATCCAAACAACGCCTCAATCATTTCTATGTTTGCATTTTTCAAACTCAGATTCTAGCACAAATCACAGAGTATATCAGAGATCATTCATCTAATTGGTTTCACCAGTTAAAATTGGTCAGACAGGCAGACGGTCATGGACTACAGTTTCAAAACAAAGCAAAAAAAATCTCATCATTGGCCATGCTATCCAATTCTTTCTTAACTCAACACATAAGCAACACAATGACATGCTATGAATACGAACTATATGCAACTAACAAAACAAAATAAATGCAAACAGAATGAACACAAAACATGATAACTAAACACCCCCCATAATTATCTAAATCATTGCCCTCAATGCTTCAGAGTACATAAATGACAAAAGAAAACACAAGAAAATGCAACAAACAAAATACGAAACAAAATACGAAACAAAATGAACTCCCATGGTGACTAATCTTCTTCTTCGTCTGGGATGGAGGTATCCTGAGGTGCAACTGGAGCAAATTGTGGCGGAATGTCAGACTGGAACGGGAATGGGGGCGGATAATGAGGTACCGCACGAAAATCGGAAGTATCTAACCCCAACTGAGTCGCCATGCTTCGCATCATATCTTCCACATTATGGAGGTGAGTGGAAGTGGATTGAAAATAGTCCATGGCATAATGGTTGAAGGCGGAGCTCTCAATGGCCATGTCCTGGGCGGAACAGCGAGGAGGTGCTGGCGGCGGATGAACGCTAGAAGAACTCCCAACATGAGGGTGACCGCTATAAAACTCTAAATTGCGCTTCGCTTGCTTGGAGGTGGCGAGCTTCTCATCCACTGTCTTAAAAGGTGGCAGCCATTCCTCATCTGGACTGATTGGCACACACGCCTGACTACAAAGGGCAATGATGGTGTGAGAAAAGTAGAGGCCCACCGACGGAGTCCGCATCGAGTAGATAATGGAATCGTGGATGAGAGTGCCCACATCAATCGGCCATCGCTTCGTAATCGCATACACAAGAATAGCCCAATCCACCTGCACGTCAATAGTGTGTAGCACGGGAAAAAGCCGACGGGCTATGAAAGCATACCATAAAGCCGGCTCAAGCTTCAGAAATCGCTCCAGAAAATGAGTGAACCGGAGAGGATCGTGCCACTGAGCACACACATAACACATCTCTCGCAAAATCAGATTATAATCTGGATTCGCCTTAAAATTCCTAAACTGACTATCATCAGCAGCAGGTGTATCTAACAACCTATTCACATCTCATCATCAAATGGAACAAGTTTTCCTCGGACAAAGGCTTTAGAATCATCTCGGTCTGGGGCATTAGCATAAAATTCCCTAACCACCGGGACAATGGCGGGTTCGGGCACTTTGCAAAATATATTCCATTTACGCTTATTAATCCCCAAAGCAACAAATTCATGACAATCCAGAGATAATCCACGCTCACCAATTGGATTACGATTGAGTCTAGCGTGTTCATACCTCTCTTGGGCCTCCCGAGAGACAAATCGATTGGAGTGTGCGACGGATGAAGATGAGCTAGCGACAGCAGGTCCGGACGAACGAACTCTTTTGACTAGCATGGTGGTGGTCGGCCGGAATTCAGAGGCGGTGAGCGGCGCGCGGTGGTGGTGAGCGCGAAATAGGAGGATTCTCGATGGTTTGATAGAAATTGGCAGACACCAACTTGGATATTGGCTAGAAACTCCAAATATCTGCAAAATATGGGCAAATTTGACAGGAAGTTAGTGAGAATTTGGAGAGTATGGGAATTGGGGATTTAGGGTTTATGGGAGAGAAGAGAGAAGAGAAAGAGGAGAATGGGGGAAAAAAGAGGAATCCCGTTTATTTTTCAGTCGGATTCTCTCGCGCGCGCGAGAGGAGGAGTCTCGCTTGCGCGCGAGACGGGATTCTGTGGCTTCTGGATAGTTATGCTGCGCACGCGCGAGAAGAAGTCTCGCGCGCGCGCGGCCACTTCTGAGGCCTTCTGGACTTCTGAACTGCACACGCGCGAGAAAGAAGGCTCGCGCGCGGTTTAATGGAACAGCCGCTTTTTAGTCTGCAAAAGAAAAACAATTAATATTAAAACAAAAAAAACGAAAAAAAAAAGCGAAACCAAAATAAAAAAAAAATAAACCATAAAAATAAATACTGGGTTGCCTCCCAGCCAGCGCTAAATTTATAGTCTATAGCCCGACTGTTCCTCCCTTTCATTAATTTGTCAGGTTATGCAATTCAACAGTGGTCTGTGCTGGATCCACGATACCACCTCAATAAAATTTTATCCTCTGCCCATTGACTTTGAATGATCCTGTTGCAGGACTATAAATTCCGACAGTACCATAGGGCATCACTTGCTTGATAGATAACGGTCCTGACCATCTCGAACATAGCTTTCCTAGCATGAGCTTCAAACGTGAGTTATATAATAAAACAGTTTGGCCTACCTCAAACTCACGTGAGACGATGCGTTGATCATGCAATTTCTTGATTTTTTCTTTATAAATCTTGGCATTCTCATAGACATCTAACCTAAGCTCCTCAAGCTCATGCAATTGCAACAAACGCTCTTCACCTGTAGCCTGCAAATTAAAATTCAGAAATTTAGTAGCCCATAGTGCTTTGTGCTCAAGTTCAACAGGAAGATGACACGCTTTACCATATAAAAACCTAAAAGGAGAAGTTCCTATAGGTGTTTTGAAAGCAGTACGATAAGCCCATAACGCATCGTCTAATTTATTCGACCACTCTTTCCTGTTTGAATTTACAGTTTTTTCCAAAATTCTTTTCAACTCTCTATTAGAAATCTCAACTTGCCCACTAGTTTGGGGATGATAACGTGTTTCCACCTTGTGAGTGACCCCATATTTTGTCAAAAGTGTATCAAATTGATTATTACAAAAGTGGGTTCCTCCATCACTAATTATGGCTCTAGGGGTACCATATCTAGCAAAGATGAATTTTTTCAAAAATTTCACAATCACCCTAGAGTCATTTTTCCTAAAAGCAAGTGCTTCAACCCACTTAGACACATAATCGACCGCAACCAAGATATATTTGTTCCCTTAAGACACAGAAAACGGTCCCATGAAATCAATACCCCATACATCAAAAACCTCACAAACAAGAATATTATTTAGGGGCATCTCATGTCTCCTAGAAATATTACCAACCTTCTGACAAGCATCACATGCAATCACATAGGTATATGCATCCTTAAACAACAAAGGCCAATAAAATCCCGATTGAAGTACTTTCGCAGCGGTACGAACCGCGCCGAAGTGACCTCTAGTCGGACCTGTGTGACAATGGGAGAGTATAGAACTTACCTGTTCCGCTGGAATACACCTACGAATAATACCATATGCACAGATCTTAAACAGAAAAGTATCTTCCCACAAAAAATATTTCAACTCAGAGAAAAATTTCTTTTTCTGTTGATAAGTTAAATGCGAGGGAAGAAACTTACTTGAGAGGTAGTTTACAATGTCTGCATACCATGGTAAATTCGATACCTCAAATAGCTGTTCGTCTGGAAAATCATCATGAATCACTTGCGTTTCAACTCCTTGATTTTCCAAACGAGAAAGGTGGTCTGCAACTTGATTCTCCGAGCCCTCCCTGTCAACAATTTTCAGATCAAACTCTTGCAACATTAAAACCCATCGAATTAACCTAGGTTTAGCATCCTTCTTTCTCATCAAATAATTCAACGCCGAATGATCTGTGTGAACGATGACTTTGCTTTCCACCAAATATGACCTGAATTTATCCAAGGCAAACATTACTGCGAGAAGTTCTTTTTCAGTAGTTGCATAATTCAGTTGGGCGGCTGACAGGGTGATACTGGCGTAGTAAATCACATGAATTACTTTGTCCCTCTTTTGTCCAAGCACGACTTCCAACGCAGTGTCACTCGCATCACACATCAATTCAAACGGCAGATTCCAGTCAGGTGCTACTATCACAGGTGCGGTTATTAATTTTTGCTTCAAAATCTAAAAGGCCTGCAAGCACTCAGCAGAAAAATTAAAAGGCACATCTTTTATTATCAAATTAGTAAGGGGTTTAGCAATAAAAGAAAAATCTTTAATAAATCTCCTATAAAAACCCGCATGCCCAAGAAAACTTCGAATTCCTTTCAAATTCATGGGAGGTGGAAGTTTTTCAATTACTTCAAGTTTTTCTCGGTCCACCTCCACACCTACCTCAGACACCTTATGTCTTAAAACAATGCCCTCTCTCACCATGAAGTGGCATTTTTCCCAATTCAACACAAGATTATTCTCTTGACATCTTTGCAACACTTTTTTCAAATTAAATAAGCATGCATCAAATGACGATCCAACCACATAAAAATCATCCATAAACACTTCAATAAACTTTTCAACCATGTCATGAAAAATAGCCATCATACACCGCTGAAAAGTGGCAGGGGCATTACACAGACCAAACGGCATCCGTTTATATGCAAAAGTACCATAAGGACAAGTAAAAGTGGTTTTATGTTGGTCCTCAGGTGCTATAGGAATTTGCATCTATCCGAAATAACCGTCCAAAAAATAATAAAACGCATGCCCTGCAAGTCTCTCAACCATTTGATCAATAAAGGGAAGGGGGAAGTGATCCTTACGAGTGGCGTCATTAAATTTCCTATAATCAATACAAACCCGCCACCTCGTAACAGTTCTAGTAGGAATCAATTCATTATTTGCGTTTTCAATAACAGTCATCCTTCCCTTTTTAGGCACTACTTGAATTGGACTCACCCATTCACTATCAGATATAGGATAGATAATACCTGCATCCAGGAGTTTTATCACCTCCCTTTTCACTACCTCTTGCATAGCCAGGTTGAGTCTCCTCTGTGGTTGAGTAGATGTCTTGTGCTCCGCTTTCATCAATATTTTGTGCATGCACATGGTTGGACTAATCCCCTTTATATCATCCAAGCTCCATCCTATGGCTCTTATGTGTTCTCTAATCACCCACAACAGTTTTTCCTCCTCACAACCTGTCAAAGAATATGAACAGATTACTGGCAGTTTGTCATTCTTTAATAAATATAAATATTTCAAGTGAGTAGGGAGTGGTTTAAGTTCAAGAGTGGGGGGGCTCTTTGATGGATGGCTTCAGTGATTTTGGAGTATGGTCAAGCTCCCCCATCTTCGTATTGATGAGTCTGTCAAAGGGTAGACTCCAATCTAGATAGCGTGCCACTTCATGAACTTCCTTGCTGACATGATCCTCATCAGTTGTTCCTGTCAAACATATTTCTAAAGGCTCCACAGACAACTGCTCCTGCAGAGAACACTCAACCAAATCATCAGTAATATCAATTCTGAAACAATCAGAATTGTATGCAGGATATCAAAGTTCATGAAAAACATTAAATATCACTTTCTCATCATTCATACGCAAAATCAACTCTCCCTTATGCACATCAATCAACGCCTTTCCAGTGGCTAAAAACGGTCTACCCAAAATAAGAGGTATCTCACGATCCTCTTCCATATTAAGCAAAACAAAGTCCACTGGAAATATAAAATTATCTACCTTAACCAACACATCTTCCACAATCCCCTTTGGATATTTTATGGATCTATCAGCTAATTGCAGGGAGATAGTGGTTGGCTTAACCTCACCAATTCCTAGCTTTTCAAAACATGAATAAGGCATAAGATTAATGCTTGCACCTAAGTCACATAAAGCTTTGTTAAAAAATGACTTCCCATTAGTGCATGGAATTGAAAAGATACCGGGATCCTTAAGTTTCGGAGGGAGTTTATTTTGTAAAATAGCAGAACATTCCTCAGACAACTTCACAGTTTCAAAATCCACAAGTTTTCTTTTGTTAGACAAAATCTCTTTTAAAAATTTTGCATAACTGGGCATTGGAGCCAAAGCATCTGCAAATGGAATATTGATATGAAGCTTTTTGAAAATCTCTAGAAATTTTGCAAATTGATTATCCAATTGCAGTTGCTTTGCTCTTTGGGGGAAGGGGAGTTTACTCAAATCAATATGATCATTAATAATGAGGTTAGAAGACTTACCTTTCTTGCCCGTAGGCGTCGAGTCTGCCTGCTTGGGTGCTTCCTCTAGCCCTTGTTCCTTGAGTGGGTCACTTTCTTCCTCATCCTCAGTATTCTTTTCTGCAGTCTCTGCTTGTGATCTAGTCACCGCCAAAATATCATTGACATCCTTGGGATTCCTCTCAGTATTGCTAGGCAACGAACCTGCTGGCCTAGTTGATAGCTGTGTTGCTATCTGACTCATCTGTGTTTCCAACTTCTGCAACATTGCCTCTTGATTCTGTAGGCGAGTTTCAGTACCCGCTACATATTTCATCATGATTTCTTCAAAAGATGGCTTCTTCTCGACTGGCTTTGATGTGTTGGTTGTGGGATCTGCAGCTTTCCATGAGAAGTTTGGATGATTCTTCCAGCCAGGATTGTAAGTATTTTTGTAGGGATTGTATGACTGTCTCCCTTGATTTCCCATGAAATTCTTCGCATCAACCTCAAATTCTTGCTGTTCCTCGGGCTGTTGAACTTGCACTTGATTGGCTGAAGCTGTCTACATAACTGCCATCTGATGAATAAGAACATCGATTTTGGCATTAAGTGCTGTCAGTGCATCGGCTTCTAGTACTCCAGCCTTTTTCTCCTTCTTAACGTCTGGACATCCAATGTTGCTTTCAGCCATATTTCCAATGATTTCCCATGCCTCTGCTGGTGTCTTCCTGAATAGGCTTCCGTTAGCAGCAGCATCCAACATGGATCGAACAGATTGATCCGTCTCATTGTAGAAGGTCTGAGTCTGCTGGATCTGACTAAGTTTATGTTGAGGACACATCCTCAACATATTTTTGAATCGGGTCCAAGCCGCATGTAGAGATTCAGCTTCCTTCTACCTGAATGAGATGATGTCAGAAAATAGTTTTGCCATCTTCGTTGGAGGAAAATACTTGTTCAGAAAAGTCTGAACAAGTTGATCCCATGTAGTAATTGAACCAGTAGAAAAATCATCTAGCCACTCAACAGCTTCGCCTTGTAGAGAAAATGGGAATAACCGCAGTCGCACTGCATCAGATGTTACCCCATTAACTTTGAACGTATCGCAGATTGACAGAAAACGCTCCAGATGAGCGTAGGGGTCCTCCAAAGATGTACCCCCAAATCTTGCTTGCAGTTGGATCAGCTGAATAGTAGAGGATTTCAGCTCAAAATTATTCGCCTCAACAGCGGGGCGAACTATGCTAGATCCATAACCTTCAATTGGCGGCCTAATCAGATCCCAAACAGTACGGTTGTCCGCCATCTCTACTTTTGATTCAGATTCTGACTCTAATTCAATATTGATAGATTTCTTGGCTTTTCGGATCCTGCTAAGCGTGCGTTCGATCTCTATATCAAGTGGTAATAATTCCTGAGATCGAATGTTATGCATGCACAACAGAAGGTACCTGAAAATCACCAAGAAATTATACTCAGAATTTAAGAAAATAAATAATGTCTAATCTCAAGCGAAATAAAAATTCTGATATCAAACAGTCCCCGGCAACGACGCCAAAAACTTGACCGCTAAAATTGGTATGATAAAAATCAACTAGCAAACGTACCAGGTCAAGTTCTAATATAGTGGAAAAAGGTCCAGATGTCGAACCAACAGGGACTATATAAATATGAATACCAAAATATATTTATTCCTACTTAATCTAGACTAATGAATAAAAGTGATTCAGATTTTAAACTAATAATTAAAATTGAAAATAAAATTAAATTAACTAAAACGCAGCAAGAAAAATTGGATTTAACTCAAATTTGGGAAAAGCTCGATCAAGGACTCACGTAGGTACCAGACAATTTATGTAACAAGCAGTCGATCTAAGACAACAGACTTAATCTTAATTCACGGGAATTTTCATAATTTGTTCAAAGGACTATTTCTAGAAAAATCAAACCTATTCAAATTTTGACGGATTAATTAATCTTTCGTAATTCTAATAAAATTTGAATGCATGAATAACTGTGAAAATTCAGTTTACACCCAAACCCCATAATGAAACCGAATTTTATTTCTTGTCAGTTTTACACTATGTTGAATATCGAAGTGATCAAAATCGAAACCTCCTCTGTCGAATTGGAATCAATTAACATGCAAGCAAATAACTGGCCAAGAAATTCACAAGACAAATATAAATTCGATAACCAATAAAATCAAATCAAGTCTGAAAATCTCAAATAAAAAAATCAAGTTTTCTACATAAATTGTCTGGTCCAATCACGTGGCCTTGATCGAAGAAAAACTACTACTCACTAGTAAACATAATTAATCAAACCAAGTCTAAAATCATAAACTAAAAAAATACGAGAGTAGAAGAAAAACTGTAGAATTGTTCAAGCAGCCGCCGTCAGCCTTCGCGTGCAAAAATAAAAAGACAAAAAATCCCCAAAAATAACATCAAATTTCTATTTATAGGGTCCGTGCCAATTAGAATCCTCCTTGACCTAAAAATTCTCGAACAACACAAATTTCCGAACATGCGCGCGCGTCTGGGATGGTTCTCGCGCACGCGCAGCTCAAATGGACAGTGGCTCGTTCAACCTCTTGCGTGTATGCGAGATAGGATCTCGCCCGCGCGCGGCTTCCCCTGAACTCTCTGGAACTTCCTTCTGCGCGCGCACGAGAAGTAATCTCGCCCGCACGCGCCTTGGCTTTGACGTCTCTGGAATCTTACACAGCGCACACGCAAGAAGGGCTCTCGAGCGCGCGCGAGTCTTCCGCACAATCACTTCTTAAAAACTCCATTATCCTACAAAATTCAACCAGGAGAGTATAATACATGCACATAAAATAAAACACTAACAAAACTCACAAAAATAAAATAAATTCATGCTAAATAAATATAAAAATGACACAAAATAATGTATACTGAACACACTTATCAGTGTGTCTGGACAGTGATATACTTCTTCCGGATAAATCAAGAGGTGGCTAAACCTATCATCCAAAGTCGTGGGCTGCGACAGGGTGACCCACTGTGCCCTTGCCTATTTGTCTTATGCGCCCATGGCATGTCAAGGCTATTAACCTCTTATGAGACTATGGGACTAATTCGAGGGGTAAGGATTGCTTCAACCTACCCAGTAGTTTCCCATATATTTTTTTCCGATGGCAATCTTGCATTTTTTAGAGACACAATGGGGGACGAAGCCCGAGTTAAGGAATGTTTATATCTCTATGAACGGGCTTAATTACAACTGATTAACTACGACAAGTCGGCACCCTCTTTCAGCCCCAATACAAACCCACATGTGATCGAGATGATCAAATCTATTCTCATTATTTCAGTAGTTTAGAGGCATTGTATCTACTTAGGTCTCCCTATAGTTCTCTATGAAGTAAGAGATTCTAGTTTGGATACCTTGTGGAGAGTCTGATAAGAAGGATCCAAGGCTGGGGTCATAAATTCTTCTCCTATGGGGAAAATAGGTTCTTATAAAATCTATTATCCAAGCTATTCCAACATATGAAATGAATTGCTTCAGAATTCCTAAGTCCATCTGTGATGAGATTGAAAGGGAGTGCGCTAACTTCTGTGGGGAGTAGAAAATGGGAGACGGAAAATTCACTGACGGACTTGGGACCTACTTTGCAATCCCAAAATGCAGGGTGGGATGGGCTTTCGCCGAATAGAGGATTATAACTGAGCACTTCTTGCGAAAAAACTTTGCAAGGCGATTTGCTATCCAGATTCTCTAGCCTCTTGAGACCTTAAGGGGCGGTACTTTAAGCATGAAAATATTTTGGAGGCGGGATTGGGGAGCAACACATCTTATATTTGGAGATCAATCATCTGGAGCAAAGATATTCTTGAGAAAGGACTTCTATGGAGGGTAGGAGACGGAAAGTCCATTAAATTTTTTTATGACGAATGGATACTAAATATGGACTCAAAAATAAGCTTTCTGAACAGTCCTTGGAGACAGGACTCAACGGTAGACACCTTGATAAAGGATGGCATTTGATATGTTGAGAAAATCTCAAATAACTTTAATACATGGATAGTCGGGGAAATTATAAATATTCCATTTCCGTCAAGAAATTAATACGACACAAGATTCTGGAGATTTGATAAAAAAAAAAAAAAGGAAGTATTCGGTAAGAGACGGGCATCGCCTCCAACAAGGGTTATTTGCACAACCAGAACACCAATATACACTTACTTCACAAACATGGCGGGCATTTATTTGGAGTCTCTCATTGCCGCCAAAGGTGCGTATCTTTTGGTGGCATGTATCTCATGACATAATATCTACAAATCTCAGTTTTTTAAAACACCATGTCCCTACTCATGGGGCCTACGTGCTATGCTACAATACCTGTGATACAACCTGTCATTCCTTATTCTATTGTGAGGTATCTAAGATCATATGGAAGGGTACTGAATTCTATCATCTATTGCGAGAGGAAAAAGGGAGATGTACAATCGAATTCTGGGACTGGATGAGAGGCCACCTATGAAAGAGTGAGTTTGAAAATTTTCTATCAAAGCTTGGGCCATTTGGAAGAAAAAACAAACATTTATTCATGATAGTAGCAGAATCCATATAGCAGACAATGTCTCTTGGAGATTGACCCTTACAGATTTTCACAAGGAACTGTCATTGGAACAAAAAGATGGCACAACTCCAAGAACTGATACAGAGAAGAGATGGAATGTTGTTGAAGTGTGATTCTATTAGCTCGACTGGGAAAGATTAGATCAACGAGTAGATATCAGTTGAACTTATTGATCAGATAAGTTCATGGTCAGATCAAAAACTGGGATCATATCGAAGTCTATGGGCAGATGAGTTCTTTGGATGAGTTCAGGCAGATCGGTTTCTCGAGTACTGTGACTTGGTTAGAAGTCAGATGAATTTTCCGTAAAGCTGGAGTGAAGCTTGAAGGCAGATCAATGTATGAGAGCAGATCAAACTGAATTAGGAGGACTTATCGGGTTGGACCATGTTGACTTTAAGATTGGGTCGTAATAAGTTGTTGACCTAAAGCCCAAGAAAAAAGTCGGTGTATTTTCCTATATAAGCTAATGAAAGCCAGTCGTATCGAAATAACAAACATTACAGATTTTCAATCTCTAGAATAATATTTCCAGAGAGAAGAGAAGAGAGAATTCAGAGAGAAAACTGGGGTGCAGACTGTGACGGGAAGATTCAAGGATATAAAGCTTGAATTGAGTCTGTATCTAGCGTTAGAGTTTTTTGGTCTGAATTGCAATAAACTCTAGTTTGAGCTTGGATTTTTTCTCTTGTTCATGAATAATAAAGTGGTTGTGTTGCTTTTCCATGGACGTAGGCAAATTCCTTTCCGAACCACGTAAATACTTGTGTTGTTTAATCGTTTTCATGTGAGTTGGTGTTTGATCTGTGTTGTGTGTTCTTATTCATAGTTGGGATTGTGTTATTGAGTTGCTCTGTGTGTGTTTGTCTGTTAAAGTTCTCGTAATATCAACTTTGTTCTGATTGATTCCTAACAAGTGGCGCCGTCTGTGGGAAACTAAGAAAAGATGATGAGATTAATGAAATTTGATATTGAGAAGTTTACTGGCAAGAACGATTTCTCGCTCTAGAGAATCAAGATGAGAGCAATCCTGATACATCAAGGTTTGGTGGAAGCCCTCAAGAAGAAGGAGGAGATGTCTGATGATATCAAGAACAAGGATGAATTGCTCGAGAAAGCACACAGTGCGATAATTCTCTGTTTGGGTGATAGACCTCTTTGAGAGGAGGGAGAGAAAAATCTGCAGCGGCTGTGTGGCTTAAACTTGAGAATTTATACATGACAAAATCTCTTGCTAACCGTCTGTATATAAAACAGAGGTTGTATTCCTTTGTGATAAAGGATGATAAGAACCTTGAACACCAGATCGAAGAATTCACCAAGATATTGGATGATTTGGAGAATATATAAGTAAAGCTTGAGGATGAAGATCGGGCTTTGATACTTTTGAATGCACTACCTAAAATTTATGAAAACTTTAAGGATTCATTGCTCTATGGAAGAGAACAGAAGATAACATTGGAAGAGGTTATGTCTGCTATTCAATCCAAGGAACTTCAGAGAAAGTCTAACGCAAACACTGAATCACATGGAGAGAGTCTTATGGTAAGGGGCAGAAGTGATAAGAGGACATCCAATGGGAAATTTAGGCCAAAATCCAGATCGAAGAGTCAAGGAAGATAGCAGAACAAAAATTTGGGGAATCTGAAGTGCTTTTCATGTCATAAGGTTGGGAATCTTAGGAGAGATTGTCCAGGAAAGAAAGAGAAGCAACAAGAAAAACCCAAAGATGATGGTACTCTGGCCATAGCTTCATATGGATATGACTCAGCATAAGTATTGGTGGTTTGTAAAGGTGATGTAAACCACGAATGGATACTGGATTCAGGGTGCTCCTTTCACATGTGTCCTATAAGATCCTGGTTTGAAAAGTTCAAAGAATATGATCAGGGCATGGTACTGTTGGAAAACAATCAATCATGTAGGATAAAGGGCTCTAGGAATATCATAATAAGGATGCATGATGGGATTGACAGAGTACTCACTAATGTGAGGTATGTGCCTGAGTTGAAGAGAAACTTGATATTATTGGGAACACTTGATGCTCGGGAATACTCATTTAAATCAGGAGCAGGAAGTCTCTCAGTTCCTAAAAGGTCTCTAGTTATTATGAACGCAGTAAAGAGGAACCTCCTATATGTACTACAAGTTGAGACAGTCACGGTAAGTACATCATGTATTCAGAAACAGCAGGACAAAACCAAGCTATGGGATCTGAGGCTTGGACATGTAAGTGAGAAGGGATTACATGAGCTGTCTAAGCAAGGTCTGTTGGGTGGAGATAAGATCGAATCACTGGAGTTGTGTGATAGTTGTGCTCTTGGAAAATCAAAAAGAGTATCATTTGGTCAAGGAAGTCACAAAATTTGATTGTTCTAGAAATAGACCTTTGAATAAGTTAGGAAAATTCCCGTAATCTAAGATTAAATCTGAGTCCTGAATCAACTACATGTTACATGATTGGCTTCAAGGTAAAATTCAACCATGCAGTAGCAATCTCAAGTTTCTGATAGAATGATACAAGGGGGAAACTAAGGGAATGTAAGTGTCATAGTTTCACTGACAGCCCCAACGCTTGTCAATAACTAAATGGCATAGGACAACCAAGATAACCTTTTAAGAATTTTCCCTCTTTCCCGGCGCAATTCTAGCCTAAAACAAAAAGCTGAGATTCATAAATAACATTTCGATTCTTCGTGAATGCGGAGAGATTTTCGCATAGAATAAAGCATAGATTAAGAAATATGGCAAGAAATGAAAATTGAAGTGCATAAGAAAATGAACTATCTCTGTAATATGAAGATATACAGTTCCTAAGTCACTAAACCCTTCACTGAAACATGCGACATGACAATAAATTTCTGCAACAGTTCTGCATTATAATATTCTATTTTAGCCGATATTAATTTGTTTTAGATCAGTGTCATACAAGCCCGTGTTCAACTGATGGCTTGCATACCCTTTAACTCTTGAATTTAAGGACTAGAACAATGTTAATTTTCAGAAAGACAGGTGTTCTAGGTTTTATGTCTAAAATTTATTGAAATCAAATAACTAAAGATCTTTGGCCCACTTTCTACTTTAAGGTCATTACATTGCATTTGACAATGTGAGAACCAAGTCAATAAGCAGAAGTTCCTGATGAAGGTGCCTTTGGCATTTAAAAATAATTTAGTCACACAAAATTTACGACCCAATCTTAAACAGACTTAACCAGTTCTTCATCGTCACCCAATGTCAACATCAAGAACCAACTTAGCACACACACAAGAGCTATATATAATGAGAAATTGAACAATGGCAGACCACGACTCTATACTCAAGTGCTGGAGCCATTGGATTTACCGTTGTTGACGACACCAATATGGTCTAATGGTCATATTTTCATAGCATCACGTGATCCAATAACTTTTCCACCATCAACCGATGTATGAAGCGAGACGAAATGTCCGAGTAAAAGGTACGAAGTAAACAGAACAAGAAAAACAACAAATATGCATTGCAATCATTGATTGTTCAATGTAAAATTATCCCAAAAACAGACTAATCTAGAGAAAAATAAACCAAATATTAACACCAAATGCTAGAATCTGGATTTGTTAAATATCTCAGCAAGCAATTTCTTGTACCGTTTAACAGGCTGCCGGGACCTTGACCTTAGATCAGGGCAGCACACACACATGCTCTCAGAGGCCGGGAATAACTTGCGGGAAATAACACCCATTTTCCTACAATTTTGAAAATGTGCCGAGAATGAAGAGTAGAGATCTATATCACATGCTTTGAACATCAAATACCCATCATACACCTCCTACTTTTTCATACAGAGGAAGAAAATACAGATTAATCAAATTCAACGCCATAAAGTGACTAACACAGAGACTAGGAACTTAAATATTGGACACCGAACAACACCTCTTGTTTAAAATAAAACAGAACCCCAGAAAACAAAAAAGGAGTAAACTTTGGACAATCCCAGAAAGGGAAATCACCTAAAATACACCAATAGAGTTCAAAAATAAATAAAGATTCAGACAAATCACACACCTGCAACAGCAAATAGATACCCCCGCAAGAGAATTTCTTGAAACTTTCACAGGAATTTCAAGAAAACACTGGGTTTCATAGGCACAAAACATGCGTACTCAGTGAAACTCGGAACTCGAAATTGAACCAAGAACGAGGGAAATGGGAGAGGTAAAAGTAGGGCCGGGGAAAAATGGGGAAAATGGGGATATGGAGCCCGTCTTGTTTTTATTTGAGCAAATAGACCTCAGAATGAAAAAGACAATTTTACCCTTAAGTAAAAATCTTAAGTTGAATAAAAAAAATCCAAAATGAGATACAAACCATTTTAACCCTCCTCAACTCGGTAAATGATTTCTCGACCGATGTAATTAATTGGTTTAGTGCAATTTCCATTTTCCCCAATTTTTCCTCTGTCCGCTTTTTAATTTTTAACGGAACCGTCGGAACGGAACCCTATTGAACCGCCGTTGAAGCCCTTCTTCATCGTCGTCGTAGCTCCTTTACTCCCCGTAACCTCTTTCGTTCTCGACAAGCAGCATTGCAGCAATGGCAGAGGAAAACGTTACTGTAAGTCATCGAAAAACTTAGGTTTTCCTATTTTCATATGTTTGTCCATTCCTAGGGAAACAGTAGTACAGTCATAGTAGATTTCGACCATTTCCGAATATTTTGTTTCATATCTCGACTTATGTTGTAATGAATCTCGACTGTATTACGTAGCACGATGATATGAATCTCTACTGCATTACGTTGGACGAATCTCGACTATGTTCCGACCGATTTGCTTCATATATCGATTGATGATGTTATGAATCTCGACTGTATTACTTAGCAGGAATTATCGACCATGTCCCGACCGATATCTTTCTTGACTGGACTGTATCATATTTTAATCTCGACTGATTCATTTAACTTATTATTTTGATATTGACCTTTTTTGAACATTTATTTCTTCTGATTTAAGTCGTAAGTAGGTATTCTTTGATTTAATACATTTTCAGGTTGTTCTTAAAAGGAAAGGGTTCAAAGTTGATCGTTTTTCTTGCAAACTGACTACATTGGGATGGTACGTAGATGTTTCTGAAAAGATAATGAAGTATCTTAATCCGGCCGAGATGGAAGTCATGATGAGCAGAACACAATTTGGTCACCTGATATGTAGTGCAAATCGTTATAAATTGTCTGGGAGTTTGTTATGGTATTTGATAAGTAGGCAGACATTAGACTCACCGAGAAATGAATTCTGGATGGTGATTCGAAAGAGGCCTATAAGATTTTTAAAACTAGAGTTTTGTTTGATCTCAGGACTTAACTGCTCCAAAGATATTCCTGAGATTCCAATGAATTTAGATTTTAAATCTAGACATTTTGGGGATATGGATGTGGTCTTTGTGCGGAACTTGGAGGATAGGCTTGGTGTGTTGAGCAGCGAGGGCGGTGATGAGGTCAATCTTGAGAAGTTAAAACTAGCGTGCCTTCTTTTTGTCGCTGGTGTTCTGTTGACCAAGAGAACTTGACAATCTATGACTGTGGGCACCGAGTGGCTTAGGTTAGTGGAAGATTTTGATGTTTTTAATAGATATCCTTGGGGGTCTTGCGCATATGATGTAGTCCTTGCTAGCTTGCGGTCGATGAATTTAAGTGAAAAATTGAAAGAAAGGCATGAAAAAAAACAGAATTCGCTCACATACACCATTGCAGGTTTCATCAATCCATTACAAGTAAGAAGTCATCTTGATTTGTCATTTTTTGTAATAATATCATTTGAATCATATTTATATATTAAATATAAATGTTATATAATTGCAGATCCTGTCCTATGAATGCATACCTGGTGTTGTGGACAGTTTTGCAACTCATTTAGATGAGGCTGGTCTACCATTTCCGCGTATGTGTCGTTGGAGCACGAAGGACTGGAGCAGCATGAATGCTCCTAAGAAGGAAGAAATTAATTCATGCTTCAAATCCCTTGACAATGTAATTAAAGTAATTGTTTTGTCTCTTAGATATATGGTATTCATTCATAAATCCATTACTCGCATTAAATTATGAGTATTACTTGTAGGCTGTCATTGTCGGGATCCTTGCTCCCACTGACGAGGAGCGTATGTCAGCACACTTCAGCACTGGAATATTTGAAGACCCTTCTCCAGATCATGTGATTGATCAAATCGTTGATTTTATGGCCCAGGGGAAGAAGGTGTACTGCTGCCAGCGTCCCCCTTCCCGTTTTGTTCATACACCGGATGTGAATATTCCTCCGGGGAACCCTCTGTCACACATCCATGATCGGTCACCTGATAACCAAAATGAGATGACAAACCCTCTGGTGTCCAATAGCCCCAATAATTCCACGATCCCGCCACCATCTCCAATCAATGCAAGTGGCTTGCAGCCGCCTAAGCCATATGAAATTCAGATGTTAGGAGACATGATGCGTGCCATGCAGACATCCATTGATTTCATGGGGACGATGATGCAAACTTCAATGAACGAGATGCGAGCCGAGTTTTCTGAGGTGCGAGGTGAGGTCGCTGAGATGCGTGGTGAGTTTGCTGATATGAGACAGAAGATGAAAGAGTTGGAAGATATATTGCGAGCCCATCTTGCTGTCTTTTCTAGTAGCACTCAGCAGCAGCCAAAACCTCACCAGTCACGTATGAATTTGTTTTGTTTGTGTCCAAATACCATACCATTCGTCTGAATCCTAACAACATGCTAAAATGACATGTTTATTTATTTTTCTATACAGAAGAAATGTCTTCCAATGAGAGAAGAGAGAAGGATCCTCAGTCACCACCTCACCATGAACCACGTACGTGTTTGTCATGTTAGAATCCCTTACTTTTTTGTACTCCGAACAACATTCTTAGATCAATTGCATCTTTCGATCCTTAATGTCAAATTCCTTACCCTTTTTGTGATCCTAACAACATACTAAAATCACTTGTGTTAATCTTTGACGATTAGTCGTCACTCCGCCTAATGCGCAGCTTGGATCCCGGACAGATGAAGAAGCGGATGGTGATGCAGATTCAAAGTCACCCCCATATTCTGAGCCATGTATGTGTTCCGACGTATTAGAATCTCCAAGTTTTCTGTGATCCTAACAACATCCTAAAATCACTCTTGTAATATTTTATCACTAGTCGTCAGTCAGGCAAAAAATCATGAAGAAATGGCTGCAGATTCTACACTGCAATTACGACGAACACCACCTACCGGTATGGTTTAAGTCATGAAGTAAATATGGTTTGGGCCATTTATTTCATCTAGTTGAGTTGTTTATTTATGTCTCTATACAGAAGGAATGTCACCACCTCAGCATGAACCACGTACGTGTTCGTCATGTTAGAATCCCTTACTTTTTTGTACTCTGAACAACATTCTTAGATCAATTGCATCTTTCGATCCTCAAATCTCAAATTCCTTACCCTTTTTGTGATCCTAACAACATACTGAAATAACTTGTTTTAATCTTTGATGATTAGTCGTCACTCCGCCTAATGCGCAGCTTGGAACCCGGACAGATGAAGAAGCGGCTGCATGTAGTACACTGCAATTTCGACGACCACCACCTACCGGTATGGTTCAAGTCCTTAATTAAATATGGTTTGGGCCATTTATTTCATCTAGTTGACTATTTTATTTATTCCAATGTGTTTAAGAATACTGTTTTGAGGATGAGCCGAAGATGATTGTCAGTCACCTGACACCCGAGCGCAGGAGGAAGGTGCTGAGATCATCTACCGTTTCAACCCCCTTTCACGCACCCATGTATGGTGCCAACACTACACTTCAAGGTTAAGAGTTTGAGAAGCGGTACTTGCTTAGAGTCAGGCGTGATTGGCCCAAGGTTGAGATGGAGATAAGGAAATTTCGGGCCAAAAAAAAACATGGGAAATATGATCGAAACTTTTTTCGTATTCTTATGACCCCTGGACATTGGTGAGAATATGATGTGAGTGCCCCATGTCAACATATTTTGATTCAATTGTCATTACATGCATTTGTATTTTGTTTTATATATACCTTTAACATATTTTTATGATCCAGCATATGACAGAGTGTATGCTTGGCCTCCTGAGCTTACAGAAGTTGTATCCCGAAATATTAGCTGAGAACGTTTCTTTGATGAACGTTAATTTCGCACAGTTGTTCCAAACAGAGTACTCAAGCATGGACAAGCCAATTGACGTTGAGCAACTCACAAGCTATATTACTGGATGTGTAGAAGATTGGCCCTCGTCCTCTTGGTGGTCTTCGAGTTTGGTTCTAGATCCTATCCATCTACCCAACCATTGGGTTACGATGATGGTTTACGTCAAGGAACAACTAATTTACTTTCTGGATTCAGATATAAGTGCGACAACTCGGAGCAACTTCGACAAAGCTGTGAAGGGCGTCATTAGCTTGGTCCCGAAAACTCTGAGATCCCTGGATTTTGAAGGTGCTGAAAGGAGTTGGACGTGCGTTAGGTTGTGT
This sequence comes from Henckelia pumila, assembly GCF_033568475.1. NCBI lineage: Eukaryota > Viridiplantae > Streptophyta > Magnoliopsida > Lamiales > Gesneriaceae > Henckelia > Henckelia pumila. Next base: position 18,671,189 of record NC_133123.1, on the reverse strand, counting down.
GCATTTCCCCAGCAAAAAACAAGGTCTTCCATTTACGTTACTAATGTTTTGTACTATAATGTTTAAGTAATATTTGGTCTATAGCGAAAGCTAATTATCTTCTTTAAGTGCAGTGGCGAGTGTGGTGTGTATGCTTTGACGTCAATTGCTGCTGAGATGAGCAATGACGATCCATATCAACTGAATGATGATGTCATTGCCGATTTCAGAAAATTTTTGACCATAGCGATTTGGCTCAATGACTGGTCCCTTTCAGCTATTGATGAGATTTGATGTAAGCACAATTAATTTGTTCATGCGAACAATATAAAATTGGCATTATACGCTATATTTATTTGTAGTAAAAATCAATTTTGTCAGTATGAATGAGTTTTAATCAATTGATATATGTAATTGTAATCTGGTCGATAGCAAACTCATTAACGACCGATTATTATATGGAGTCGACCGACATTATTCACACTCGACCGAATGCATTCTTTATTCATTTACTATGTATAATTATAATTGTAAACTAATACGATGAGTACGAATATTATTAGGAGGACGAGGAATATAAAAACTATTATTTTAATCAATTGATATATGTAATTGTAATATGGTCGATAGCAAAATCATCAACGACCGATTATTATATGGAATCGACCGACGTTATTCACACTCGACCGAAGGCATTCTTTATTTATTTACTATGTATAATTATAATTGTAAACTAATACGATGAGTACGAATATTATTAGGAGGACGAGGAATATAAAAACTATTATTTTAATCAATTGATATATGTAATTGTAATCTGGTCGATAGCAAAATCATCAACGACTGATTATTATATGGAGTCGACCGATTGGACCTTCGATCGACCGGATTCCTGTTTTATTTAATATGTATAATTATAATTAAATTTGTACAACTTTTCAAAAAAAATAATAATAATTACTTTTGTACCCGTTAATTTGGCATTGTAAATGACCTTGAGGATGGCATAATCAATTTTAATTTATTCCTGGATATCCCCAACAGGCAACAACACCTTGAGGATGTTTCAGTTTCTATTGCCATTCCGAGCAAAGTTTTTGGGTACCATGTCTTTCACGAACCATGATCATGCAAAGAGAGTTCTCTATCAATCTGAGTGAAAAATATAATATAGTTCTCTCTCAATCTCAGTGACAGATAACTCTATTTGCATTACCGATAAACTTTGCTCCGACTGGCAACAAAAAGCTGAAAATTCCGAGGCTTCTGGCATAATCTGCTTCGTGGGTGATCACCTTAAAGAACCATGATCAATCTTGAGGATAGCATAATCAAGTTTAAGGTATTCTTTGATATCCCCAACAGGCAGCAACACCTTGAGAATGTTCCATATTTTTCCTGCCATTCCGAGCAAAGTTTTTGGGTACCATGTCTTTCACGAACCATGATCATGCAAAGAGAGTTCTCTGTCAATCTGAGTGAAAGATAGAATATAGGTCTCTCTCAATCTGAGTGACAGATAACTCTATTTGTATTACCGCTAAACTTTGCTCGGAGTGGCAAGAGAAAGCTGAAAATTCCGAGGCTTCTGGCATAATCTGCTTCGTGGGTGATCACCTTAAAGAACTTGCTCCATCCATATTTGCTCATATTGTAAACTTAACCTTCGATTTGTTTGTTTCAAAATGATCACAGATGTTGTGCTTTTATAATCAGAAATAAGAAGTCAGGGTAGGTTAAGTGTGAAGAGTTTGGGAACCCGAACAGTCGCGTGACCATTCGATGGATTTGCATAGACATAAAGCACTGTTTATAGACAAACCGAGGGCATTCTTTATTATTTAATTATTCTCCATTCGGTAGCAAAATCATCGACGACCGCTTATTATATGAAGTAAACCTTCATTCACAATCGACGACCGTTTATAATTAAATATAATATTTTGAACTAAGACTGTTGACAATTAGGTTGTATTGTTATTATTATCTTCATTACAGTTTCAAGAATTATCAACGCATGTGTAACGAAAAACTCATTAATGAAACATAATTTTATATAATAAAATGAAATTTTTACAACCTTAATTCTTGAAGTAGTGAATGTTTCCATTCAGCAACCCAAGAGTGCAAGTCAGAGTTAGGGTGATCATAGACGATTTTCATAAAATTGTAAGAGTAAAAAATTTTCCTAACATGTTTAGACTCTTTCATTAACATTAAACGGCGAACATTTTCATCTTTGAAAATGTCCATGGAATTCGAAATGCGGAGCTTCCTCTTAAATTTTTCCTCTATGCGATCAAGTCTTCTGGCGTCTGACATTCGCCGAGGATGTATTGGCGCTTGTCTGTACATCCTCAGCTCCTCAATCTTCGACCACGTAGACATTGTCTTCTCATAGACAAAGTCTTCGTACATCCTCTTCACATGTTGTATGTAGTGGTTGACGTTGGAACCTTTGCCTGCCATTGGAAAGTGAATGCGAGAGAGGAGAAGAAAATAAAGAAAAGAGTGCAATAGTTTGAGCAGAACGTAATATTACGTAAACACGTAAATGCACTATTTATAGACAAACATTGAAAGTTTCAAATGTGTATTCATCCTTATCGTGAGTAGCCGATGCGATGGGATGTTTTGAATGCATGTTCTCAATTAATACGCTATTATTGGTTGGCGTCTTTTCGGTGAACTAATCGTAAACGTAATTTCGTAAGTACTGTTTACACGCGATTATTATTATTATTATCATTATTATTATCTTTATGAAAACAAATGAATTAAACCCTACTGATGGAAGCCCAGTTACACACAGGTAAGGTTCGTAAGGACTCTTCTTGTATTACCAACATAAACAACATAGTGGAAAATAGATACTATTTAACATTACAATGCAAGAAAAACAAAACAAATTACTAATGGAAACACAAAATAATACGATATCGGAATGAGAAAAAAATTCTATCAGTATTGATGGAACCCATAATACGTATTTTGAAAATAGATACTATTCTAGGGAGATGTCAAGGAAGAAAGACAGACGATGAGAGTTCAGAGCCTCTCAGAGTGCGTGTACCGGCCTTTTTAACGAATTTTGCCTATAAACATTATATATGTATAATAATATCATAATAACATTAAGATAATAAAGGGAACCTAGTAACCAACAGACAAAAGAAAAAAATAAAAAATGAACAACGGGACAAAAATAAATATAATTGCGGTTTTTAAATGCCTCGATTTGCGTGTCATCTTCGGGTTGCACAAACAGCATGCGCATGCGCATGCGTGCTGAGCCCTCGGTACGCGTGTCTTCTTTGGAGTAATATTATTTGGCTGTCGACTGTTAAAAACTTGATAGCTAACGTGATCGATTGATATTTATGAGAAGGCCACGTGACAATCCTGTGAATATTTGTACTTTACTTTGCTATATAACCTCGAATACCGCGAAATTAAAATAGCGATAAAAAATCGAATTCAGATTCAGTAGCGTGTATTTTTGGGGATGCGCGCTTGAAATTGTCGGATTTCTCCGGACCCGCAATAAGAAACCCTAAACCCTAAATAATGCTAAACCCTAAACCCTAAACCTTAAATTGAAAATCCTAAACCCTAAATTCCATGATTATGAAATTTGTTCCATGGATATTGTATCATATTATTTCAAAGGTCATGAGTGTGATTATTTGAATTTATAAACATGATTACCTTCTTATCATAATGTAAGATTTTGATTAGTGAGACATTTGGTAGAGAAGAAAGTATCGTTCTCACCATTGGATTAAGACTGGAATAATCATGTGCGACCAGAACCTATTCAATATAATGTGATACAACATGATTTGACCAATAATAAACACAGAGGATGGTCATGCTATCGTATCGACCGCTGTCCGACCGAATATAATGATCGATCGACCGAATATATTTTTTTGTCGACCGATTTACGTTGAGCTTGAGAAGGCTCTGTTTTGACTTCTATTTCCCCAACATTTGTATAGGCTTAACCATAGTCCTCTGACCTCTCATAAGTCATAACTAACAAGCATCATCGGCCTCAAAAATAAAATATCATATACAATTTAATCTGAGATTACGATACAATTTAATAATCAGAGATATGCTAAAATTTTTCTAAAAACTTGACAGAAAGTATATATATATTTATTTGTCCTGCTTGAGAGAAAGCATATATGTTTTTCCTTTTTTTAATTTTTATGAAAAACCATCATATAAAAACAAATTTTGTTATTCAACTAAACCAATTGGGTAATGATTATGAATAACGTTATTGCTTACGATTATGATTAAGATTACAGTATTATGTAATATGTATATGTTATTAACCAGTCGGCGTCTATGTAATAGGCGACTGATCATTATTTGGCTGTCGACTGTTAAAAACTTGATATTTGACGTGATCGATTGATATTTATGAGAAGGTCACGTGACAATCCTGTGAATATTTGTACTTTAATTTGCTATATAACCTCGAATACCGCGAAAGTAAAATAGCGATAAAGAATCGAATCCAGATTCAGTAGCGTGTCTTTTTGGGGATGCGCGCTTGAAGTTGTCGGGTTTCTCCAGACCCGCAATAAGAAACCATAAACCCCAAATAATGCTAAACCCTAAACCCTAAATTGAAAACCCTAAACCCTAAATTCCATGATTATGAAATTTTTTCCATGGATATTGTATCATATTATTTCAAAGGTCATGATTGTGATTATTCGAATTTATAAACATGATTACCTTCCTATCATAATGTAAGATTTTGATTAGTGCGACATTTGGTAGAGAAGAAAGTATCGTTCTCACCATTGGATTAAGACTGGAATAATCATGTGCGACCAGAACCTATTCAATATAATGTGATACAACATGATTTGACCAATAATAAACACAGAGGATGCCCATGCTATCGTATCGACCTCTGTCCGACCGAATATAATGATCGATCGACCGAATATATTTCTTTGTCGACCGATTTACGTTGAGCTATAAATTTAATTTTTCGGGCTATATATTTATTTCATAATTCGACCCATTTCTAAATACTTCAAATTTTTCTTATCATTTTATAAATTTTCAAACCTTCCCAAATCATACATTATCTTCCAAGGATCGCGATGTCCTCAGTTTCTCAAGGGGGAATGATATTCTGTCAATGTGGACTACGAGCAAATTTGAGGGTTTCTTGGACCAGTGATAATCCAGGTCGGAGGTTCCATGGATGTAAAAATTGGAGGGTGAAAGTCCTGTTTTAATTTTTTTTACTTTTACGGTATTATCTTTATTTTTTATAATTTATTGCTCATTATATTGTTCTAATATTTTTTGGTCCTATACCCTCCCTTACCGTGGCAGAGTGGTGGATGTAATTTCTTCGCATGGAAAGATCCGCCGATGTGTCGTAGGGCGATGACTATAATTCTCGAGTTGAAATGGAAACTGGCCGTGCTCGAAGATTACAAGAAAAAAGCTGAGAAAGATAACCGAAAGTTTAAGTCCTTGCTTGCTGGTTCATGGTTGATTTTCATTTTGTTTACTTTGTGTTATTGGATTGGAATGTTATATTGAATGCTTGATTATCTCGAAGCTGAATAAAAATGTTATTTTTATAATAATTACAATTTAATTGTAAGGATAAGTACATTGTCAAACATCGATATGCTATTGTCTATTTACTAAATACAATTAATCGAAAACATAGATTACATGACAAGGGAAAATAATAATTCAAAATATATATATGGAAAATGAAACACAAAATTGAAGAACTCCATAAGTCTAAATCACCTTCCAAATCACCTTCTCGTTCACTCCCCCGGAGAGAAGGGTGCTTTCCAAAAATATTGAGGAGAACAACCAATCACTTTCTCGTTGTAACATGTTGAACCAATCACTTTCTCGTTGTAAAATGTTGGATTCACATTAGGACACCTCTTGTATTCTTCTCATAATAATGGTCACTAACAACTACCAATAAATACATTTATTTCGGAATTTTATTCGACTAATAATTAATAATAATTATCGGACGCAACTTCATGGCTATTTATATAGCAAAAAAAAAATATATGGGATTTGGACCCCAAAAGACTTGACTGTTCGACCATGCTACTCTCAAGACTAATTTCACGGGAATCGGAATCTATCTGTCTTCTTCGGATACACATTCCAAGAAAAAGGAATTTGATTCATTCTCACCCGTGACCCGATATGTGGGAATAATTCAATGCATTCGGCGATTATAAGGGGCTATAAAAAAAAATAATAATAATAATAATAATAATAATAATAATAATAATTATTATAATATATGATAATAATAATAATAATATATGATAATAACATATGTAGACTATTTCAAAATTAATTATTTATAATTTTAATGTGTAGGGACAATTTTGGAACAAAAGCTAAAGTGCTCAACCGTATGGATTATGATTATTCACTCACCCCCCAATCTTCTTCTTCTATAAATAAAGATAAAAGGCGTTTAATTTTTCATATTCATATTCACCATTATTAAAAAAATTTCCATGTCTTTATCTCCTTCTTCGTCTTCTACCTACTCTTCTACTCTTCTCCTCTCTCGAATACAAAATTACAATAATTAATATTTTATCACTATGATTGTTGTTGATCAACTTATTATGTTGGACATTCCACACCCCGTATGGATTTCTGCCGATGATACCCAACCTGGGTTACAAGTTCCATCCAACTACAATAATACGAGTGGAGTCCTAATTGCAGTCCTACGTATCCTCTGTATTACTAATAATACAAGAGGAGTCCTAACGCTGCCTGCTACCGCCATGTTCACTTCAAGATGGCAGCAGTGTTAGGTTTTTATTCCAAATCGCCTATCTCATCCTGCATGATTTCATGAATCAATGTAAGGCTTTCGAAGACTTAGGCATCAATGGTTTATTTTTTATCGTCGAATAAACCGTTTGAAGGCCGAGATAGGTGGTGAAGAAGAAGTAATGGGATTCGAGTTAAGAAGAATTGTTGCTGCTCCTTGATAATATCTTTTATTTAGGCAATAAGTTTTTTTACACCTAAACCCTAAATCCTAACGTTTGAAAACACCAAAACAGATTTCCGTAATAATTTTCATTTATGTTTGTGGAATTTTAGCTAGCAATATTTTTTATTAACAAACTTGTACCATTTTATATTTTTTTTATACCAACCGACTCTCCTGGATGAATTAGGCTTCGTTAAAACTCTACACTCAAAGCGGTCGAGTTGTTTATATTAACAGTCGACACCATACATTAATCGGTCGACACGTATTTCGCGCACACACTACAAAAGTTAAATACGAATAAAATGCAAATAATAATAAATACGAAAAACCCTAACGTTAGAAAACAACAAAACAGATTTCCGTAATAATTTTCATTTATGTTTGTGGAATTTTAGCTAGCAATAATTTTTATTAACAAACTTGTACCATTTTATATTTTTTTATTACCAACCGACTCTCCTGGATGAATTAGGCTTCGTTAAAACTCTACACTCAAAGCGGTCGAGTTGTTTATATTAACAGTCGACACCATACATTAATCGGTCGACACGTATTTCGCGCACACACTACAAAAGTTAAATACGAATAAAATGCAAATAATAATAAATACGAAAAACCCTAATGTTTGAAAACAACAAAACAGATTTCCGTAATAATTTTCATTTATGTTTGTGGAATTTAGCTAGCAGTAATTTTTATTAACAAACTTGTACCATTTTATATTTTTTTATTACCAACCGACTCTCCTGGATGAATTAGGCTTCGTTAAAACTCTGCACTCAAAGCGGTCGAGTTGTTTATATTAACAATCGACACCATACATTAATGGTCGACACGTATTTCGCGCACAAACTACAAAAGTTAAATACGAATAAAATGCAAATAATAATAAATACGAAAAACTCTAACGTTTGAAAACAACAAAACATATTTCCGTAATAATTTTCATTTATGTTTATGTGGAATTTTAGCTAGCAATATTTTTTATTAACAAACTTGTACCATTCTATATTTTTTTTATACCAACCGACTCTTCTGTATGAATTAGGCTTCGTTAGTAACGAATAACGATCGATTGAAAAGAGAAATAAAACTCTACACAAACCGGTCGAGTTGGTAATATTAACAGTCGACACCATACATTAATCGGTCGTTGCATGCTGAATGAGTGACAACTAAAAATCAACGTCTTCTGCCATACTCCCCGACTGAAGGTATTCTTTTTACTTTTTTCCGTCCACGTCGGGGAATGACTAGAGGCGGCAGCACCAATATTTCCTCCTGCACTGTCCATTCACCTGGTACTGGATAGACAGGGTCCGTATATGCTTCTAACCAATAACGTGTGGTGTAATAATCTGTACAAAATCATAAACAGAAATATTTGCTTTGTAGGCAGCAGCAATGGCATGTGAACATGGAATCCTGTCAATGTCGAATTTACGGCATGTGCAAGATTTACTCTGTAAATCAACTAACTCGTTGCTTGTGCTACCGTACACGCAATACTTCCCCTCAGTTGCTTCAATTACTTCATATTTTCTAGAAACGATGAAATTCTCACGAACGATCGACTCTATCGCTGGTGTGAGATGTGTAGTTGATGCAACCGCTTCTTGACGATATTTACTTCTCCAGGTTGATGTGATTCTTTGCAGTGCTTCCAATAATGCAATTATTGGAAGCTCCCTCTCCTCACGCAACCTACCATTTATTGATTCCACTCCATTATTGGTCATGATGGAATAACGGTTCCCGGTTTGTTTCGCTCTAGATCACCTTTCGGGAGAAGTGTTATCCTCCAAATATTTAGCAACCTCTGAAAATCTCTCTCTCAATTCTGTATACAAGGAATCAAAATCACTTTCCTTGTATGCTTTTGCCACCCGAATGAATAGCTCGGCAGCTCCCTTTTTTTTGTTGCTCTTGCCTTTGATGTTTTGTGACATGTGTCACATACAAAACACATGATGTGCACGATTGTATAAAGATGCAACTGCATTTATGATGTCCTGGTGTCTATCTGATATTATCACCAATTCGTCGTCGTCCTCTACTATGATTTTCAATCTGCTTAGAAACCAAGACCATGACTCAGAGCTTTCCTTGTCGACAACACCCCATGCAATGGGAAATTGGTGGTGATTTCCGTCCTGTGCGGTTGCTACAAGTAGCACACCGTCATACTTTCCTTTCAAGAATGTACCATCAATGCAGACAACTTTTCTCATGAATTTGTATCCCGTAATACATGCACCATATGCCAAGAACATGTATTTAAATCTTTTTTCTTCATCGACTTCTAAATCCGTGAAACTACCAACATTTACTTTCTCAACCATTTTCAAAAATGATGGCAACTTCCTAAAATTCTCAACAGAATCGCCCATCATGGTGTTAAGGGTCAGTTCTTTACCTCTACGTGCCTTGAAGTATGATACTTGAACTCCCTGATTACGCATCATTGTGATTATTGATTTCGGCACAGGTGTAGTCCTTTGACTACCGAAATTTTCTAGCAACACAGCTGACACTAACCCAGAAGTAGCCTGTCGATTTTTTATAGTCATGCGCATCAAATCACAAGTGTGAATGTTACAATATGTTCGAACGTTAAAACATGATGAGTGTGGATCTTTCTTTGCACCTCGAATCCTCCAAGTACAACTATCAGCAGCACATCAAACATCATACACGGACTTGTTAGATTTCACTATTTTGAACTCAAAAGATTACTTTATTGCAAGTCGGGACAATTCAATTTGAAATTCTGCCTTATTGGAAAATACCTGCCCAATTGAAATGTTAGATCCATCACGGAATGAGTAGGTACCATTGCCACATGACTCAGCTCTATCTACCAATGGAATTCTCTTACGGATCCGATGTCCATTTAGATACCCTTCCGGCTCGGACTCAGACCGTCTTAATTGCTGCTGGTGTAATGAAGGTTCTCCTAAAATTAAAGGATCTTCAAGTTATTCGAATGGACAAGATACGTTGAAATTCTCAGTTGTTTCCTTATCATTCTCGTTAGGAATGACAAAAATTCCATCAAAGTATTCATCATTATGATTCAACCCCCCCACAGGACAAGACACGTTGACATTCTCAGTTGTTTTCTTATCATTCTCGTTAGGAATGACAAAATCTCCACCAAAGTATTCATCATTATGATTCAACCCCGCCACAGGACAAGACATGTTGACATTCTCAGTTGTTTCCTTATCATTCTAGTTAGGAATGACAAAATCTCCATCGAAGTATTCGTCATTACGATTCAACCCCCCAACATTTACATCCAACGATCTGTCACGATCCTCGTCTTCACCATCAAGACCCCACATTTCATTGCATGATCTACCACAATCAGCGACTTTACAATTGCCACATGTATCATCTCCATCTAACAACAAATTCCTCCCAGTACGATTGATCCCCCCAACAGTTTCATCCATCGATCTGTCACAAACATCAAATGATTGTTCAAAATTAGCGATGTTATTAAATGTCATGCTATCATTACTGAGGTGCTGAGTGCTTTCAAATGCATGCACCTCGTTGTCCAGTCCAACGTTCACTTCCTCTTCTTCCACCATAACATTCAGCACAGGTCTCTTGTCTGGGGCACCAAAGTAAAGGTACGCACGCAGAGTTCTATCATCCTTAATATAAAAGGGAGGAGGATGGCAATTAGGAACAATCGGCAAATAGCTGAATTTGGTTCTGTTAATATCACATGCCAAATCCAGAATGTTAACAACCTCATTCTTAAAGGATTTGAAATTGCATGTCTCATTGTCCACTGTGATTAAATCTCATTTACAACTTTCATGTGAAGACCATTTGAAAACATCGTGCTCATCCCGCATCCACTTTCCATTACATTGAAGGAAAACATTACTGATTGTCATAACCTATAAAAATAATTAGATTAAGCAACTTTCAAAAAGAAAAAATAAATACACATGCATTTTAAGAAATTTTATTTGAATTATGAAGACGACATTGTCATGTCCAAAAGGTCGCCATGCTTTACATATCAACCGAGATTTCATAACAATGGTCGAAATAATATTATGTCAACGGTGGAAACTACTTAAAGTCTTGTAATGCAGTCTATACGCTTGAAAGAGCAGTCGAAATGATTCAAAAATCAGTCGATATTGAAGGGTATAAATCGTACTAATTATATGCAAACGGTCAGGTTGACTAAACCATTGCATTCTACACCAGCCGACACTACAACAAGTCGGTCGATCATTACAATAAGTCGGTAGAGATTCATTAAATAGCAGTCGAGATTACGGTCGGTATGACTTTACAAAATGCATTCTTCCTCGGTCGATGTTACAAAGAGACAGTCGAGCAATAGCCTATGTCGGTCGCCAAATGTAAACCACTCAAATTTCTTCCCCGATCCAACAACAATATAGTTACTACTAGAGTCGATACAAATATTTATTAAACAGTTAGCATTAAAGACATCATTTTAAAACATATACACTGAAAAATAAAAGATAAATGTCATTTAACATAACAGAAATAAAAGAAAGGGGGCAGATTTGGAGCATTAATGATATTGCTTACTTTTTGTTCCCTCTTGGAAAATACGAGGGATAAAACAAGGGAAAGAGTTTGTTTGGTACAGGTGTGGGACTTTAAAGCAGAGTGGTCCAGTTGGAAGGAAGTTTCTGAGAATATTTTGGTCGGAGAAAGGGGGGTCCCGGTAGAAAAGGAGCTGCGTTTGCACAGCAGGGGAATACGCACAAAAAAACAAAAAAAAACAGGCCCCACGAGTATATGGTCGAGATAAAGGATTACCTAACCATTAACTAATCTGAGTTGGTACCACTTAAGAAATTAAGATGCATATTTAAGGGCCAACTAACACAAGTACATTAAATGAGTCCCTTTGACTTAAAAAAAAACAAGACCGAGCCTATATATTTAAATGCCCCGGGAAAAATGAGCATACACCGTACAAAAAAAAAAAAAAAAGGTAAATTGCATATATCACCCTTGTGAAATCCCGTGTTAGCTAATAACCCCCTGTGAAAAATTTTTAAGCTAATAACCCCCTGTGATTCTAGATTTGTAGCATACACACCCCTTCTGGCTAAAAAATGACGAAAATGTCCTTGACTTTTATGAACTATTTAATTTATTATTTATTTTATGTAGGGGTATTTTCGTCATTTTTTAGCTAAAAAGGGTGTGTATGTTTCAAATCTAGAATCACGGGGGGTTATTAGCTTAAAAAATTTTCACAGGGGGTTATTAGCTAACACGGAATTTCAGAAGGGTGATATATGCAATTTCCCCAAAAAAAAATGGTGGTATAGGATTTTTAAATTTTCTATATTTCGGTATATGGAAAAAAAGTAAGATATCGTGTATATAAATATTTTAAAAAAAATAGTTTAAAAAAATAGGTATACACGGTATCATACCGAAATCGTACCGAATTTCGGTACGATATCGGTATTTATGACATGCCGAAATCATGTCGGTATACCAAAATTTTTGATACGGTATCGGTAACATGCCATGCACAGTCTCTCATACCGCAGGATCAAGAATGGTTCCCGTTATAGCATCCTTCCTACTCATCTTCCTCTGCTCATTTGCTACTTTCTTAGTGGCAACATCATTCCACGGAAGGCAAGGAATAATGAGATCCGAAATTTGGACATGTATTTGATTTATAAGATGGTGAGGGACTTGGGAGACATCGCGGCCATCTCCTTGGCGAGCATCATGATTGCCCACATGCGCACTTTTATCCATTCCGCTTGTTCTCCGAATGCGAAGCAACATGCCCCCTTTGCCATTACAGTCTCACGGATTTTGGCAACTTTTGGAGTCGATTTCACCGGCGAGATTTCACTTTCCTCCTTCATCCGACATATGCTCGCTACTAATGTCTTGACGGGTATGCACTTTATTTTTCGACAGGGCGGATGGTACAAAAACCCTGTCAGCCGTCACCTGACCCACCACCCCCACGATCCTCCGGTCCCAGCGCCTACAGATGCAGAGGCAGCCCACAAGGCTCGAGTTCAGGAAGAAGCCGCTCTTGATCAGGATGATGATCATCCCAAAGATGCCCCTGTGCACACCAAAGCTCCGAGGGCCACAAGTCGCGTTTTTTCTGCTATATTTGACTGTATGGATGATCTCCGCACCCGTATGACTCGACTGGAGCATCACGCCATTTCCCAGTCCTACTCCACTGATATCCATGCGCCGCCCTTTGACCGCGCTGCTCTTGATGAGCTTGACGAGTCGGCCTCTGCCTCCGTTGAGAAGTAGTTTGGAGTTGTTTATGTTGCTATTGTTTTGGATATTTCAGTTGTTTTGTTGTTGGCTATGGACTATATTTGTCTAATGGTTTATTTGCTGTGGTTGCCTCTGTTGGCATATTTTGTGGATCGTCTAGCCTAGTTTAGTTCGGTATTCTGTTTTCACTGTTGTTGAACTCTATCGCCCTTATTCTCAGGGGTTGTTTAATGGATGCTATGTTTCTGCACTACAAATTGGTCTTTCATGTTGAATTTATTTTGGGAGGTTTACTGTGTGTGCTTGTGTGCTTAATTTTTTTATTTTACGCGTTTTGTTTGGTTTTGTTGTTCTCTATGCTCAGGTTGTTGCTCGCCCCTTATTTTGCATGGTCGTCGACATTTTTCAGGGAAGTGTTTTTGCTATTACTCATTTTCTTATTCATTTTTTCGAGTATTTAACACTGAGGACTGTCGTTTTAAAAATATGGGGGGTAGGTTGTTAATTACACTCTGTTTCACATCACTTAGCAACACTTTTTAAAAAGAGAGATGAGTATTTTTGAGGCACCGCACTTGTGGTTTACATGACATACCAATTAGTATGCTAGATTTTTAATCACTTGGGAAACTGTTTCGTGCCTAGAACTGAATGAGATTAGTTGTAGTTGCAAGGAGAGACTTTGATATGAACTAGTTTTGCATCGACTTTATGAGACATCCTTCATGCACTTTTGTCAGACTTATGCGAGTTAATTGTAAAATTGGTAAGAGGTGATCTCATGAAAGAAAAAAAAAAGAGAAAAATTGAAGCATTTATTATCCCTAGAACTTGTCTGATTAGTCCTCGAAGCGAAAATTTGAATGATTATGACTTAGGGATGATTTAGGCGATCTTTACCCCGTTTGAGTCTTTCGAGACCTAATGCATCACTTTTATCCCTAATAACCTCATTGAGCCTGATAAAAATCGAATGGTGTGTGCCAATGGCACACAATTAGACCTCATTCGTCATTTCTTTTGTCCTAAATTGACCACCTGATTTTTAGCCTATACACGATTTTCCTACCTAAGTTTTGAGATAAACAAACCCTTTGGCGCTTTTAAATTTTCAAAAAACTCCTAATTGATTTACATGAAAATAATGGAAGAAGTTGGTGAATTATTCTAGAATGAAAGAAAGGGTTGAATCGAAAAAAAAATGAAAAAAGAAAAGAAAAGAAAGTACCCGAAAAGAATTCAAGGGGTATTGGAAAAAAGATGAAAAAGAAGAAGAATAGGTTGTATTGATGAAGTAAAAGGAAGCGATGAAATTCAATAATCGATGGGAATTGGAGTTATTTAATTATGCTAATTGACATGTTTTTTTGTTGTCTCTCACTTTTGAATTCCTATCCTTTATTGCAGCTGTGAGCCGTGGCATAACGTTATAAGCTTAAAAGACTTTTTAACCGAGTCATATTCATTCCACATTTAGTAAAGAGGGATGTGAAAGAAAAGCATATGGGGCGAGGAAAAAAAATTGATGATGAATAAACATGAGAGATCCTTAAACCGAAAAACTTTGGAGGATTATAAGTTCTGACACTCACACTACACACGTCTTATTCAGTTGATCTTTTCTAGGTAGTGTTCGAGTTTTGAATTGTGGCGAGAGCGAGGCTTGAAATTTTCGAAGTATGAGCTTTTGACTGTGTGTGACGAGATTTGGTAGATTGAAATGTTTTGATTGTGCCACTCTGTGTTCTAAATCATTGATATTTTTCATCTCTAATTTCTTTTGATTTTTTTGAGGACGAACAAAAGCCCAGTGTGGGGGTTTGATAAGCACAAATTCTATAGCTTATCTGGCACTTTATTTTTGTCGTATTCATGCTTATCTGACATTTTTATTTCGAGTTTTGCGCCTAAATCGTCATACTTTTATGTGTTTGCAGGTTTGATTAAAATTTGAGAAAGCTTAAATATTGAAGAAATTTGAGAAAGCTTAAATATTGAAGAAAAAGTCAAACAATGCGATGGTACATCGGAACTTGGTTGGAAAACACGAAAAAAATCATAAGACGCCAAGAGGATTGAAGAGAAGGAAAATGCACGGACCCCGTGCATCTTCTGGAAGTGGGTCCGTGCATGTTTGTTAAAAGATAAATTAGCCCAGTTTAATGTCCAGACCCCGTGCCTCTTCTGGATCAACGTCCGTGCATAAGTGTTGTGAAGAAATCCGAGACAGAAGACATCCGGAGGTGTGCACGGACCCGTGTCCGGGGTCCGTGTAGTTATTATTCACAAGAAGAAAAAATACCCGGAGGTCTGCACGGAGGTTGTCCAGGGTCCGTGCACTTCGCGAATTTGGAAAAAAATATATTGCCAGAATTTGGAAATTTCGAGATTCTTTTTATTGAAGGCAATATTGGACATTATTTTGGTCGAAAAATAGGGCTTTTTGGGAGAAAAATATAAATAGAATCAAGCCCAAATTGGAGAGGACTTTTTACTTTTGAACTTTTGCCAGATTTCCGGAAGACGGCTGAGAGCTTGGAAAAAAAGAAACGAAGAACGCAAGAAAGATTCGACATCATCTCTGAGATTTTCTTTATTCTTCTCTTTCTGATTTATTTATGATGTATCCGAACATGAGATTTTTGTCTCTTTTTGATATTATGGAGTAGTCGTCTTTTGATCGGGACCACGATAGGGCCAGACTATTGATTTTTGTTCATGGAATGGATTGATTGATTTTTTATTTATGAAATATTTATTGATTGATATTTGTGCATAATTTTTGCTTTTAATCTGGCCAATTAATTGCATGTTTGTTGTTCGATCTGGACTTGAAAAAGAAGAGATTGAAATTAGCTTCAAAAATATTGATCAACATATGGTTAAACCAACTAGAAATAGTATTCAGTTTCAGTGTGCGATTTTAGGCGAAAGCTGAAATTCCATAGTTGCAAATGTGTTTTTGTTTAATTAAATTCAATTAGAAATAATTGGAATGTTAAGTGAAAATAGGATTGTTAATTTTAGAAATAGATTAATAATTATTCTAGGAAATTTCATCGTGAATGTGAATAATTCTTGCTTGATTAAATCCAATACGTGATAATTATCGATGTCTGATATCGTTGTGTGTTCCTGGTCATTTTCCTAAAATTTGAATTCGTCCTTAATTTACTCTACGTTTAAATTTAATTAAAATATTTTCTTTAGAATAATTTAGTTTATTTTAATTAGTAATTAATTCATAAAAATCCCTCATTTTATTTAACCTAAATTAAGTTGAATAATTTATATCTTAATATTTAAACAATAGTCTATGTGAGGTCGACTTGGACTCAATCCAAATATATTATAACTTGACCTAGTTCACTTGCTAGAATTTTTCCAACCGAAATCGTCGGTTACAGATCCTATAAAAAAACTGCCATTAACACAAAAAAACTCATCGTTAAATTGTACTAGTAGATACCTTTCTTTTTGTTCCTGTATGCTTTTCATCTGATTCTTGAGTGATTCTCGATAAACTGTTTGGGAGCCCGCTCTGGAAAATCAGAAGCAAGCATTCAATATCAGTAATTCAAGCGCACATCATTCGAACATCCTAAAAGATAAACTCTAACAACACAAAAAATCCAATATTCAGATCCCACGACATTTGAAATATGATTATGGAAATTATGTAAAATCAGAGAAAATCAGAACAAAAAGAATTGGTAGCAATTCACCAGACACCAAAACCCGTGTCCATACGAAAATTCCCAAAAAACACAACCAAATCCAGAAACAGATAAAAATATCAATTTTTTAAACCAAAAAGTGTGCATGTGAGTTTGTAGAAAGATCTACCCATCCAGTGGATTGACAATTCCACGTATAGAATCTCCAAACATCAACTTGTTAATCTTGTGGCTCATCTGCATGGAATACCACGAAAGTCAATAAATTGATTAGGAAACTTTTGTTGAATAAAAATGGGCAATGAAATTTGTATATAGGTTAGGCACACCAAAATTGATGCTTTCTTTAAAGATACAAAACCTATAATCACCAAAATTCGAAGTTTACACTCCCTCGAATTTTCAGAGCAAGAAAGCACACTATTTTATCGAAGTATAACACGAAAAAAAAATATATCAGACCAAAGCTTTGCTTCTCTGTTTTTTTAAGGTTTTCTGTTAATCTTTTCTTAGTTAGTATTTGCTTAATTATATAGTTTACTAATCAATGCCATGAAAAGACACGAAGACCTATTTGGAATGACTCAGCAAAAAGGCACCGCTTAAATTGAAAAGAAGCATCGTTCCATTTAAATTTGGAAACCAATTCTTTTGAATTTTAAATTTTGAACGGTTTGTTATTTATATTTTATATTATTTAATTATTATATGTAAATATATTAAAATATACAACAATCCCCTACTTATTTACACATAATAAAATAAATAAATATAAACTTGTTTTACACAGTGAATAGCCATGAAGTGGACAAAGCCTTTAACTTATGGTTGAATATAAAACACAATAGAAATATATTCTCACTATGTAGGTTTTCTTGCTCTTTTAAATTTCGGTAGCACATTTATATATTAAATATATGGGTCTTGTGCTAAATCCTGAATTTCGCAAGTACTCTAAGATTTTACCGATTTAATCCATAAGAAGCGGCCTCTCACTTCTCTACTTGCATAGGTAGACTCATCAAGAATGTCTACAACGCATTCCACAAAAGCTACAAGTCTATTAGGGATTTAAAATCATCCTTATCTCATTGTGGTAAAAATAAGTGCATAGGCCAAATATGATACTTTGAACAGTGTTAACCCCACTCAGTGGCGGACCTACATGGTCCCGAAAGGGTGCGACCGCCCCCCCTGAAATTATAAAAAAAATTTAGTACTATATACATAATATATCTTTTAAATATAAATTTAATTTTGCGACCGCCCCTTTGAATTTTTTTGAAAAAACTTAGTTCTATATATAATATATATTTTAGAATGTTGATTTAATTTTATATTGATTAGAATGATATTTGATGAATAAGATCATAATAAATTTATTTTAGACTATAATAGTATGTTTTGTATTGACTCATATTTGTTTTTTGGAAAATGAAATGCTTTTTATGCTTGAATGTGACATGGGAAATTTGATTCAGTTTATTCAATTTTATCCACCTGAAAATGATGTTCCAATCGAATAAAGATCGATTATATCATTTGGGATATTTACTTTTAAAGTTAACATTGTTATTACTTGTTGCAACTGCTACCGTAGAGAGTGTTTTCAACAATAAAAATAATCAAAATATCACCTCGTAATCGGTTGGGAGATGATGTGTTAGATGATGGTTTGATACCATATATTGAGCGTGGTGTTTGATATAGTTGATATTGAAATTATTATTCAACATTTTCAAACTATGAAATTTCGGAGTGTATTGTAAAATCATATGAAGTTAATATATGATTTTTATTATACACTTTGTGGTGTAATATTTTTTTTTAATTTATTTAATTCGCCCCTCCTGGTTGAAAATCCTGGGTACGCCACTGCCTCCACTATTTCCAAATGTTCATGCACTTTGAAATGTATCCAAGTTTCCATTTCGCCAATGTCTAAGATTGAATTTCCTTTTTAACTCCTTTTATTAAGATGCCAAATTCTTGACTTGTACCTTAAGATAGAGTTGGTTTCAATCAAGACACTATATTAATCGGTAATAGCCCCATATTTCTCATGACCTTAGTGATATTTTCTCCATCCAATGATTTAGTTAATGGACCAGCTAACATTTGATTTGTTGGAAGACACTTGAGTACAATCTTCCCTCTTTTAACCATATCTCTTACATGGTTATGCCTCATAGCAATATGCTTGCTATGATTTGATATTCTCTCATTCTTTGTATTGTAGATGGCAGCTTGATTATCACAATACAAAGTAGTAGGACCCTTTTTAGGATCTATGAAAGGAATAATTCGTAGGAATCTTCTAAACCATATTATATCTTTGCTCGCCAAAGACATAGCTATATATTCAGATTCCATAGAAGATAAAGCAACACATGTTTGCTTTTTAGAATTCCAAGCTACTATGGCCCCTCCAATAGTAATTAACCAACTACTTGTCGACTTGGAGTCGGTTACACTAGATGCCCAATTAGCATCACTATAACATTCAAGTATAGACGTCTTACACTTATAATGTAAGCCATAGTTCATTGTGTACTTCAAATATCTCAACAACCTTTTCAATTCCTTCCAATGTTCCTCACTTGGGTTGCTAGTAAATCTACTTAATATGCCAATAGAACTTGCAAGATCGGGTCTTGTGTGATTCACCACATACATAATGCTACCAATTATTCTAGCATATTCTTCTTGATTTACCGCTTGTCCTTGATTAGGAACTAACTTCACATGAGGATCAATCGGACACTTACTAATTTTGCAATCAAAGTAGTTAAATTTCCTCAATACATTTTCAATGTAATGTGATTGTGTTAATATGTAAGTTCCATCATCTTTAAGAACTTTAACTCCTAAAATGACATCTACAGGACCTAAATCTTTTATGTCAAAAATTTATTTCAAAAAATTCTTAGTTTCTTCTACACATTGTATATTAGATCCAAATATAAGTAAATCATCAACATACAAAGTTATAACCACTTTATACTCGAGCGTTACTTTAGTAAATACACAATTCTCTACTGTGCTACTTTTGAACCCAAATTTTCTAACTTCTTTTTTGAATTTTTTGTACCATTGTATGGGTGATTGTTTAAGTCCATAAAGTGATTTATTTAATTTACATTCTTTATTTTCTTTAACTTGAACTACATATCCTTCGGGTTGGTATATATAAATTTCTTCTTCTAAATTTCCATTTAAAAATGCAGTTTTAACATTCATTTGATGAACCTCTAGTCCATAAATAGATGCAATAGCAAACATAGTTCTAATTGATGTAAATTTGGTAACAGGAGAGAATGTTTCAAAATAGTCAATATTTTTTTTTGACAATACTCTTTAACAACTAATCGAGCTTTGTATTTTTCGATTGTGCCATCGGTTTTGAGTTTTTTTTTTTTTCAAAACCCACTTGCAATTAATTGGTTTATTACACGGAGGTAAATCCACAAGAGTCCATGTTTGATTTTCAATAATAGACTTGATTTCATCATCCATGGCCCTTTTCCACATAATAGAATCCGGTAAGGACATAGCTTCTTGAAAAGTTTTAGGATCCTCTTCCAACATGTATGTCACCATGTTAGGACCAAAATCTTTTTTAATTTTCCTTCTCTTACCCCTTCTCAATTCAATTATTTCGTCACTCTCATCCTTTTCCAAATTTCCATCATTCTCATCCTTTTCTAAGTTTTTTTACATTTGTAGAAGTATTACCAGTTTTATCATTATGATTATCAAGTTCATATAGTAATTTATTATCTAACTCTAAATTATCAGCATCCTTAATATTTAAATGTTCGAAGAATATATATAACATGTGCATCCTCAAATGCAACATTATCTTTGAGTCTAAGGAATCTATATGCTTTACTAAGTGCAGAATATCCAATAAAAATAGATTTAACAGCTTTACTACCAAGTTTCGGCCTTTTTAAAGTAGCGTCCAAAACATATGCAACACAACCCCATACCTTAAAATGTTTAATACCAGGCTTATGCCCATTAAACAACTCGTATGGAGTTTTCATATATTTTTTATTCACAATTCTATTACTAATCTAACAAGAAGTCAATAATGCCTCTCCCCACAAATTCATTGGTAATTTTGAATGTAAAATCATGGAACTAACCATTTCCATCAAAGATCTATTTTTTCTTTCCGTTACTCCATTTTGGGGTGGAGTATTGGGTGATGAAAGTTATCTAACAATTCCACTTTATAAACAAAATGATACGAACTCATTTGAGAGATATTCACCACCTCTATCAGATCTTAATCTTTTGATCCTTAAACTTGTTTTATTTTCGACTTCATTTTTGAATATTTTAAATTTTTCAAAAGCCTCATCTTTCGTTCTAAGTAAGTACACATATGTGAATTTCGAATAATCATCTATGAATGTAATAAAGTAACGTTTCCCTCCTCTAGTTAAATAATTTTTATTATCACATATGTCGGTGTGTATGAGTTCAAGTAAACTAGTTGATCTTTCTATACTTTTAAATGCTTTTTTAGTCAACTTAGATTGTGCACAACATTCACAATTTTTCATGGAATAAATTTTAGAATTACTAGGAATTAAATCATGATTTCTCATACGATTCATAGCATTTATACTTGTCCTAATCTAAAATGCCAAAAATCATGCTTTTCAAAATTTAAAGATTCGGCAGTATACACAGAAGAACTAGTAATATTATCATTAATGTTTAACAAGTACATCCCATTTTTCATATAGCCTTTCCCAACAAATATACTTTTCTTTGTAACAATAATTTTTTGAGACTCAAAGCTAGGCTACTTTGAAACCACTTTCATCTAACTTGTGGACTGATACAAGATTTTTCCTCATCGACGGGATGTGATACACGTTCTTCAAAGTCAAAGTCTTGCCGGATGTGAGGGGAAGAAGAATGGTTCCAATTCCACAAACCTTGCAATTGTTGAGGAGTTTCCCATTAAAACTGATTTTTCATCCTTCAACTCTTCATATGTTTTGAATAAATCTTTATTTGGAGTAACATGACATGTTGAAACCCACCAATGAGAGTCAACATTGTTTACAAAAACAGATTTCGGTTCAAACAGCAACAAAATCATCATCCACCAAATTTGTTTGATCAAAATTTTTATGTCCCTTACGATAACGACATTCTCGGGCATAATGATTAGGCTTGCCACACACATAACATGAGCCTTTTTCTTTTTCCAAGTTCCATTTCTGTTGATTTTAAAATTTTTCTTCTTCTTGAACTTTCCTTGATTTCTCTTGGAACTTTCAGGAAGGTTTTCCACTTGATTCACACCATCAATCTTTGAACAAAAACAGATTTCGGTCTCAATTTGGATCCCTTGAAGAAGTTCATCCAAAGAAATAGACTTTTTTTATGTTTTAATTTCTTTTGGTAATCCTTCCACGAAAGCGGAAGTTTACCGATGATGGTAGAAACTTGAAAAGTTTCAGAAATGGGTTCACCCGCATCGGCACACTCGGTGGCTATATCATTTAACTCATTGACTTGATCTATGACAGGACGTGTATCCACCATCTTGTATTCAATGTACTTGTTAACCAAAAATGATTTATTACCAGCATCTTCATTCACATACGTGCGTTTGATTGCGTTCCAGAGTTCCGCAGCAGTTTTGTGGATATGAAACACATTAAACAATGTGTTGTTGAGCGACTGTAGTATTGTGAACCGACACATGAAATCATCGTTTTTCCATTTCTTTACTTTCTCCGCAGAATCCTCATTTGATATAGATGGTTCTCCCGGGTATGAATCAGTCAACATATAGAATACCTTTGCAATGGTTAAAAGATATTCCATCTTCAAACTCCAACGTTTGTAGTTCAATCCATTCAATTTCTCCAATTTTTCTCCATCACCGAGTTGCGCTTTCAAGACAGATTTCATTGTAGATTTAATACCTTAAAAATTGTTGAATAAAAATGGGCAATGAAATTTGTATATAGGTTAGGCACACCAAAATTGATCCTTTCTTTAAAGGTATTAATTCCTCCCACAAATGATGTAAATGGTTCTCAAAGGAATTAACCTTCCAGGATACAAAATCTATAATCACCAAAATTCGAAGTTTACACTCCCTCGAATTTTCAGAGCAAGAAAGCACACTTATTTTATCGAAGTATAACACGAAAAAAATATATATCAGACCAAAGCTTTGCTTCTCTGTTTTTTTTAAGGTTTTTTGTTAATCTTTTCTTAGTTAGTCTTTGCTTAATTATATAGTTTACTAATCAATGCCATGAAAATACACGAAGACCTATTTGGAATGACTCAGCAAAAAGACACCGCTTAAATTGAAAAGAAGCACCGTTTCATTTAAATTTGGAAACCAATTCTTTTGAATTTTAAATTTTAAACGGTTTGTTATTTATATTCTATATTATTTAATTATTATATGTAAATATATTAAAATATACAACAAATTTAAATGTGAAACATACAGATAAAAGCAATTCAATACATTTGACAAGACCACCAACCACTAAGCTCAATGGTTCAACTCTGGTTTATACGAGTTCCTTACATTATAATTTTCTGTTGGTAAATTGAGGAAATCGAACAGATGAAAGCCTAGTATATGAAAGCTTTTCCCATAGGAAAATTGAAATTTTCCAGCCACTTAAACCTCCAGAGACCCATGTATACTGCATCCTTCACCCTGTTCTTCTTGTACTTTTTGAACCAAACCTTCCCTTTTGCACTATATGCAAAAGTTACATGTCACCAAAAAGAACATCAAATAAGTGCAAAACCTTCATCACTGCTCAATCTTCCAGACTTTCTGAACAAAACCTTCCCTTTTGCACTCGAACAGGTTCAGATTACTAGCAAGACACTGCCCACCCCGACTGTGGCAAGCTTTACAATCGTCAAAAACATTCCACTCCAATACAAATTCAGCTGTCAGCATATCAAACAGTTCACCAGAATCTTGATTTGACTTCACAGGCATCAGTACAAATTGATACCAGAAATAGGACTATGATCTCGATCTAAATTCTGAAACATAAGAACCCTAAATTTGTAAGAAAATTAGGGAAAACCATCTAGAATTGAAGAAAAACTGAAGAACCCTAAATTTGTTCGAAATTATGGAAGAAACAACTAGAAATCGAAAAAAAAAATCCAAAAACAGATGAGAAGGGAAGAGACTCACATACGCTGCAAAGGGATTCGCAAGAGAGGCCTTGAGCTTTCCATTCGACGGACCAGGAGTTTGGCGAGAGATAAGAAGAATTGTCCCAGATCCGATTAACAATAATCGGGTAATATTATCAGGTAATATTATCAGTTGGTTTTGACCCGTGAAACAGTCCAACAGAAGTGTTACACTTCCAAAAATTGTTAATAACATTACTCCTTACTTAAATTTATTAGACACGATTATCCTTATAATATCTTTCTTTATATAAAAATCTTGTCTACCTAAAACAAATCAAATACAATATTTTATATATCAACAACTTAAAATTTAATATTTTTAAAATTTTTTCATAATATTTTATCATATATAAATATATAAATTAAATAACGAAAATATTTTATTTTGATTATAAAATATTCGTAATTTATCCCAAAATTTAATATGGTTATATAAAATATTAGACAATTTTTTTCACAAAAATATATGAAATAATGGATGTAAAAATTTTGGATACCAAAATTTTATTTAAATTTGACCTAATATACAAAAGTATCTTAACATATATGATAAAATTAAGCTTTCTATGTTATTATATATTTTTATTTTGTAATATATCTTTTGCTGATTAACAACTTGATTTTATATTGTAAAGATACCATTTGAATTTTCTTTATATTATGTAGATAAATACTAAATATTAATTTATGTTTAATTTTGTAAAATTTTAAATACACAAATATATTAACTATGACCATGACAAATAATTTTTTTTTACACATTAGTAATTTTTTTTGAAGATATTATGCTTAATTAAAATTTTAATTTTTTAAGATATAATAAAAAAAATTACAAAGACATGTAAAAAAATTAAATAAATATTATAAATAAAATTTAAAATATTTATTTAATATAAATAAGAAAGAAAATGAATGAGTGACTTTGAGACTGAGCGTTAATATTAAAATAAGTGTGAATGAAAGAAAAGTGTTAATATAATGAGTATGTGATATGTGAATCTCATGTTTTGAAGTGATGATAAATATTAATGTTAAAACGGATGCATATGTTCTTATAGATAGCATCTTGTCGTACTCTGACTTTTTTTCATTTTTATAAAATTTTGGCATATAGGAATTCCAGAGCCCAAATGCTAAGAATAAGAAGTTCTTCATTATCTAAAATAGAATAAACGCCTAGAATCGCAATTTGTTTGTCAATATTTTTTTCCTTTCTACCGAAAATAAATTTATTACCGTTGATCTGGTTTTCTCTTATTTTGCCAAGTTTTCATTGTTTGTCCAATTCATAAAAAAAAAAACTAATACCGCATACCGTACCAAAAATTTCGATACCGACACCGTACCGAAAATTTTGGTATACCGAAATGTTGGTATGACATAAATCCATACCGTTCTTACCGAAATATTTCGGTATACCGAAATTCGGTACGGTATCAATATGATACCGCGTATATTGACATTTTAAAACTATTTTTAAAAAAAATTATCGGTATATACGGTATCATACCGATACCGTGTATATCAAATTGTTTTAAACTTTTTTCGGTATACCAAAATACCAAAATTTCGAAAATCCTATACCGATACCGTACCAAAAATTTCGATATACCAAAATTTTTAATATATACGGTTTTTTTTTGGTACGATATAAACGGTATAACGGTATTTCGTTATTTTTTCACAGCCCTACCCACGCCCAGCTATCAAGGAAATCCACTACACCTCAAGAATGTTACAATCATACAAGGACTTAAACCATATATAAAAGACTCCCTCTTTTCCCATGGCACCTTTATGATGAACACGTTCAGTAAATTCTACTTGGCGAGCACTATGTAAGGAATAATTGGTTGCACATAAAATCAGATTCAGATGTTGCCACTAGGTGTTGGCAACATCTTCAATAACATGTAGCATAAATATTAAAACGTGAATAGTAACAATCAACCAAATAAACAAACTCAAATATTTAATCAAGAGTACAAAATACTTTTGCAATGCCTCAGGGAAAAACTTTCACTAGAAAACAAATCAAAGAGTTTACAAAATCTTAAAAGTAGTGAATTATTACAAAAGTCAATTTTCTCAAAACATATGAGAAAATAAAGAATAACACATCTCCTAAAAATTTTATATAAGATAAAATAAGAAAGCAAAATAAGAAGATGATCCTTGACGACTAAACACGAGAGCAACAACAACGACGATCCAATCTTCTATGTCTCAAAACCTTCAAGTCGATCAAGTAAAGTAGCACGAACAAACTCGAAATCCAAGCTTCAGAAATCTTCAAACTATGCGCACAATTCTCTCAAGAAGCTCTCTCTTGTTCATTTCTCGTCTCGTAATCCTCCACGCCATTTTAAAATCCTTCATGATTTGTTTCCATGTAGACATGCCTCTTATCTCCAAAATTAGCATGATTTTGTTTTCTTTGTTTCAAAATTGTATATGCAAAGATAAAGTAACAAGAGATTAAGATATGATAAATATAAGATAATATCATAAGTATATAATATATCATATCTTATCAAATAAATAAATAATTCTTTTGAAACTTTGAGTCCAAGAAAGGCAAAAGACTTAAATAAATCATTTTAAAACATCAGGGATTTTAGGAAATAAATATTCTCTTCACACCACTCGTCTTTTGAATCTGCCTTCTCGAACTCATCTTCGATGCATGGACCGTTCTCTCTCGAGAACTCACCTTTCTCTCCCGAGGAATGTATCACAGTGTTCCCTTGTAAGTCTAATACCACGATCAAGCTTGTACTCCGAACTTAGAATGAATTTTCGTGATACTTTTCTCATCTTGTCTTACTGGATGTAGGGACAGTTAGTAGAACACCTCACAATGAACCAGACAAGCCTACAACATAATATATTCCTTATGCACAAAATATCGCTCTCTCCCAAAAACTCACCTTCTTCTCCCAAAGAATGTCTTATGAATATGGTGCATAAAAGCAACTAGAAGCAACCAACAAATTAAAAAAATTGAAATATTTGACATGAAAGCTCATCGGCCTCTCCTTGGTCCTAATGACCACACTCGGCAATTTTCATAATGAATTAAAATCTAATATATAGAGAATTTCATGGTATTCAAGATAGAATAAATTCTTTCAAACTTTTCACCATATCTCCCAATATATAATAAAATCTTTTCAAAATCATATCTTTTCATTTCTCTAATATCTTCAACAAATCACCACAAATATTTAAACATATATTTTCGTTGATTATCTTCATATCTCAGATATTATCAAAATCATAAATCTTTTCAGAATCCACCAAATATAGTGCAACAAAATCTTTTTAATTTTCTTGAACCAAAATATAGTCAACCAAAAATATCATCTAACAATTACTTCACCATTTAAATACTAATCCAAATTGTGTAATTGTGACGAGCATTGGTAGGAGAGCTGTCGGCCACCAAAGCTATAATAGCCAGTAGCCCTCAACATGTAAATAAGCAAACCGTTGGTAAGACAAACAATAGTCCTAGTCAGGATGACAGTAAGAAGAGCTATTAGCAGTCATCTAGCAGCAGTTACATTTTTGTATAACTGCTATATTAATGGAGATTAATGAAATACAGTACAGATATATAGTAAATGAGGAGTTATTTTAGGCATGAGTATTCAGAATCCATATCTATAAATAACACACAAAATTCTGAAGAATGATCACCCAAAAATCTCTTTGTATTAATTCATTCAATAAGGCTCCAACAAATTCAACTGTTTATTCTATAACACTTCCGAAATGGTTGAACATTTTTACGGTAAGTGATATTTCCATGAAATAGCTAGATCTGTTTGACGGACCAACGCCCACCTCGCCAAAAACCCGCAATTTTGCGAGGTTGGGCTTCCCAACCCATCGGAATCCCCAATGCAACCTATAACTCAAGGTGGGTTGCGGGTTGGGTCGACAGACCGACAAAAAAATAAAAATTATAATTATTTAAAATTTCTTTTCATACATAAAGTAAAAGTGTGAAAATCAATAATTAAGAATTTCTTTTCATAAATAAGTATTTATAAAAAAAATTCTTAATTATTGATTTTCACACTTTTACTTTATGCAAAATAAATATAAAAAAAATCACAACTTTCACTTAAAAAAACATATATCACAATAAATTCATAAAGCACAATTTGTTTTAAAAAATAAAATTCTCTTCGAGTCCGCAGGGCAAACCAAACACATCCCATCTCTCCTGGGCCTGTGATTAGCGTGTGCCAGTGTTCTAAATGGTGGTCAAGACGACCGCCTAGGCGGTAGGCAGCTGGTAGCGCTTAGTCATGTCGCGCCCAAATTAACCCAACTCAGATTAACTAAATAAACAAGTAGTAGCGAGAGTAGGGATCGTTTCCACGAGGAAAGTGAAATTTATTTGTGTTATTAAAAATACTGGAAAGGGGATTTGGGAATTTTATCAACTACGATGCATGAATTAAAATAAGAAAAATCAATAAAATAACGATACTTGGTATCAGTCGACTACACCCTTGAAATCATTCACTCGATCATCGATTCCCTAAAAATAATTAATTCACATCGAATATTCATCATTGGAAATTTAATTCCTGTTTCACCTTAATTTTAGCTAATCAGAAAACAACATTCTAAATTAACCCTTACCAATAAATTAACCCGATAACAGCAATCTAGATTTAAACTCATGGTAGCATTCAAATGAGTAAAACTAATGAAGCTAGACAACACAAACACCAGCGGTTGTATTTAGCCTAGTCAATTGTTGTTCCTATGATTTAACAAATTCAACAGCAGAAAATATTAATCATAGTTGCTTCACAAATCAGATGATTCAAACAATTACGGATTTGAATTCTAATTTAGCGGTAGATTGTACGAAAGAATTATCAGGTGATCAATCTAATAATCAAACACACAAGCATGAAATAAACCAGAACAACTCTTGATACTCAAATTGAATTAAACACTAAAAAACTGAATCTCACAAATATAATAAAATCAAGGGTTTCGTCTTCCTAAACCAAGTACAAAAACTAAGAAAGAGTTGAAGAAGAAACTAAATCTAAGAATTGGAAAGATAAAACCTAGCCGCCAGAGCGTTCTTCGCGTTCCAAGCCGTCCAATCTCCTATATTTTCGAGTTCTAGATGATATTTAAAGTATAGAGTCCTTCCTAAGAAAGTTTCCTATTTAAAATATAAATTCCCGACTTTTCGTCTCGCCCGATCGATCGGTTAAAGTTAATGGATTGAGCGAGCATAAAACTGCCAACTTTCTGTCCAACTTTTATTTCTGCTCCCGCTCGATCGGTTAAATGTTGCGGATCGAGCGAGCAACTTTTTTTCCAGCGAGCAGCGATTTTGAAAAATTCATATCCAAAGATCTAGACGTCGGACTGAGCTAAAATTTGGACAGCAGCTTCAAAACATCTTGAATTTCATTATGAACGGTGAAGATCTGATTTGAAGCTTCCTAAAATTAAAAATGATTTTTGGATCATTGCTGCTCTGTAATTCTTCTCTTATCTCGCTCTTTCCTTCCATCTTTAGCTCCTTTTCTTCACTTTTCCTATATCAAATCACATATAATGATTAGTAACTATAACATGAATTTAATCAATCAAAATACACCTAATCATCACAAATTAACTCAATCAAACATAGGAAAATACCATCACATCAAACTCCCCCTACTTAAACCTTGCTCGACCTCGAGCAACACAAAACATAAACACAAATGAATAATGAAATCACAGCCTCAAAGAAGTTTTCACATACAAAACAAAATTATGAATAATCTCGATTTTCCATAATACACCATCAGTCAAGCGTGAACGTGTGTGTGTGTCATGTTATTCCAGCTACATGCAACTTCAAAAGAGTCAGTTTTAAGACTGTTCGCCGACCTATGACAAATCAGTGTAAGTATCCCCATCAAGAGCCCTTTCCTCCCAACAATCTTCAAACAAAAACACAACTCTCTTGAGATAAAATTACGCACCTCCGAATTTTGCACCCGGTATTACTTTAGCCCCAATAATTACCCGCTAACTTAGCTATAACTAAGACAGGAATAGAATTTCAATCCCCTCGTCTATAGCCCGGATGGAGCATCAACCCCATTTAATCCGCATACTTATCCTTGATTTTAATCTTTTAGGATTTCAATCCTTTCTAGGCCCGGATGGAGTTGTATATAAATTTTTTTTCTAGGTGCGCCCAAGATCGTTTATGTCAAGTAAAAAAGATCATCAGGGTTCAACAAAACACTATCAGGCTCCACAAACACCTATTGTCGTGCAATGGTCCAACAGACACAAACATCATCTAATACATCGCTACAGTTCACTGGTTTAACATGTGTGCTTAAAATATTCACTACTCAACATACGGTTTCTCATATCCAATCAAAATCAAATTTTCATGTAAAATAATTTTACAAAACTTCATCATCATAGGCTAGTGAATTTCATCAGTGATATTCATTGCTAACTATGAGCTCTAAATTTTTTTAAAAAATACGGCTAAATGCTCTAACTGACTGGCTAAGTCCTCTCCCCCATACTTAGAATCTTACATTGTCCCCAATGTAAGTCAAAATGAAAAATAAAAATAAAAATAAAAACTGAAAATGAAAGTAAATACTCCCCTTGGGTTGCCTCCCAAGCAGCGCTTGATTTTCAGTCTTCAGCTTGACCCTCAGAAGCACTCCTCAAATAGCGGTTGACGCCCAAAATAAGTGTCATATGACACCACAAATGGGTCTTTGTTGCATGTGCCCTCAATCTTAGCTAGATGTATACAGTTTAATCTCGTCACCTCAACAACACTCCAAAGTAGCTGGTAAACATGGGAAGAGAACACCTCCGTTGGCTCTCGGACGCCAACATCATTTGAAACTGGTACTGATGGAAGAGAAGGATCTTGGAGATGTGTGTATGATAATACTATCGATGATCTCATATCGATAAACTCTTGAACTCTGTCATCCTCAAACTCGAGTGGTAACATATTTCCATCATACGAAATTTCTTCCAGAACATCTTCCGACTGAGGTCCAATAAGAAGAGAAGACTCAAACACCTCTAAATCTTCAGTAGGAATTGATTCGCACTCCCAATCCTGGTTCTCTGAGTCATCATCATTAAACCAAATTGGGTTGGTCACTGCTTGAGTATCTTGCTTCACTTCCTGTTCTTTGTGTTCATGGATGATTGATCTCTTGATATTCTCTATATTCTCCACAAGGTGACATCTAGAATTTTTTAGATCTTCTACAATTTCCACAGTCGATGCCACAAGCTTGCTCATTATATCCTCCAGCGGATGTAAGATCAATTGCGAACAACTTCCCTCCTCCTTTTGAAGCTCAAATGTTTGGTCTATAAAATCCGGGTATTGAGATTGTGAATACCGATAATAGTCAAACTCTGCCATATCATCCAACAGGTGTCTCATGTTATCAGCATCTCAGCAAAATATTGATATATCGGTTGTGAAAGCTCCATCAATTACCCATTTTCTTGTCACTGAATCCAAACCATTAAGAAAATATGTAAGGAGAGAATAGTTAGAAAAATCATGATACCGGAAGATGGTTTCCAAATCTTTGAATCTCTTCCATGCTGCGTAGAATGGCTCTCCGTGTTGCTGGATAAAACTTGCTAATACTTGTCGATTTGACATCTCGAAGTATCACACCGCAATAATCCCCTTTCGCCTATGCAAAAATCTTTTTTATCTCTGGGTCGTATGGAAATTTTTCTT
The DNA here is from genome assembly GCF_033568475.1 of Henckelia pumila. Classification (NCBI taxonomy): domain Eukaryota; kingdom Viridiplantae; phylum Streptophyta; class Magnoliopsida; order Lamiales; family Gesneriaceae; genus Henckelia; species Henckelia pumila. Next base: position 18,639,208 of record NC_133123.1, on the reverse strand, counting down.
CTTTCGAAGACTCACCTGCACGCACGAACAAACCAGAGTAGAACTAGGAGGAATAATAACAATAAAAAAACAAAAAAAAAACAAAAACACAAATAAATTAAATGCCTTTTCTCGGCAACGACGCCAAAATTTGGTAGCGCTCAGTCGTGTCGCGCCCAAATTACCCGACTCCAATCAGATAAATAAATTATGTAGTAGCGAGAGTAGGGATCGTTCCCACGAGGAAAGTGAAATTTATTTGTGTTATTAAAAATACTGGAAAGAGGATTTGGGAATTTTATCAACTACGATGCATGAATTAAAATAAGAAAAATCAATAAAATAACGATACTTGGTATCAGTCGACTACACCCTTGAAATCATTCACTCGATCATCGATTCCCTAAAAATAATTAATTCACATCGAATATTCATCATTGGAAATTTAATTCCTGTTTCACCTTAATTTTAGTTAATCAGAAAACAACATTCTAAATTAACCCTTACCAATAAATTAACCCGATAACAACAATCTAGATTTAAACTCATGGTAGCATTCAAATGAGTAAAACTAATGAAGCTAGACAACACAAACACCAGCGGTTGTATTTATCCTAGTCAATTGTTGTTCCTACGATTTAACAAATTCAACAGCAGAAAATATTAATCATAGTTGCTTCACAAATCAGATTATTCAAACAATTACGGATTTTAATTCTAATTTAGCGGTAGATTGTACGAAAGAATTATCAGATGATCAATCTAATAATCAAACACACAAGCATGAAATAAACCAGAACAACTCTTGATACTCAAATTGAATTAAACACTAAAAAACTGAATCTCACAAATATAATAAAATCAAGGGTTTCGTCTTACTAAACCAAGTACAAAAACTAAGAAAGAGTTGAAAAAGAAACTAAATCTAAGAATTGGAAAGATAAAACCTATCCGCCAGAGCGTTCTTCGCATTCCAAGCCGTCCAATCTCCTATATTTTCGAGTTCTAGATGATATTTAAAGTATAGAGTCCTTCCCAAGAAAGTTTCCTATTTAAAATATAAATTCCCGACTTTTCGTCTCGCCCGATCGATCGGTTAAAGTTGACGGATCGAGCGAGCATAAAACTGCCAACTTTATGTCCAACTTTTATTTCTGCTCCCGCTCGATCGGTTAAATGTTGCGGATCGAGCGAACAACTTTTTTTTCAGCGAGCAGCGATTTTAAAAAATTCATATTTGGAGATCTAGCCGTCGGATTGAGCTGAAATTTGGACAGCAGCTTCAAAAATTTTGAATTTCATTATGAACGGTAGAGATCTGATTTGGAGCTTTCTAAAATTAAAAATGATTTTTGGATCATTGCTGCTCTGTAATTCTTCTCTTATCTCGCTCTTTCCTTCCATCTTTAGCTCCTTTTCTTCACTTTTCCTATATCAAATCACATACAATGATTAGTAACTATAACATGAATTTAATCAATCAAAATACACCTAATCATCACAAATTAACTCAATAAAACATAGGAAAATACCATCACATCAGCAACCCTCGACCGCTCAGCCTTTGTCTAAGGCGGTCTCAGAGGCGGTTCGAAGCCATCCGGCGGGCGAGGTAGTCGATGATTTTAAAATCTCAGTCTACTATCAAAGTCAAAGAATTTTAAAAATCAGGCAAAAAAAATCAATTTTAAAAACTCTAGATAAAATAAAAACAACTTTGCGTTTAGTTTTGGTTTCCAGTGTCATCCACCGTCAGCCATCGCCTGCCTCAAACCGCCCCCAGCCGCTGTCGCCATCTGCCACCACCTTAATTGTCTTGTTAGTTTGCATTTATATATTTATTTCCACTTTGTTTATATTGTATTATATTGTATGAAGCTTCGTTATGCATAAATATTATTTAGTTACATATATTACATAAAATTATGACTATTTGTGATTTACATTGCATGATTATATATAATTACCTATAAAATAGCTAAAAAACTTCAACCGCCTAGGCGGTAGGTGGTCACTGACTGCCCCGCCACCGCCTCCCACCATTTAACATTGGCGTGGGCTAACCCATTTAATGTAAGGTCCCAGATTCGACGACTGTCCATATTGTACCATGAAGGGTTTTTTAGCGTGCTTATATTCTCACTCAAACGAACCCTATAAAACTTTCCTAGGGGTCACCAATCCCAGAATTGCCCCAAGTCAAGCACGGTTAATTTTGGAGTTAATTCTTATGTGATGAGCTCCCGAAAAAAATATACACCTTCTTGATATGAGTAGTACATATCAAATCTTTTAAATCTTCTTCAACCGTGCAGTGTCATTAGAGCCGTCAATTTGGGTTAGGCCTGCCGGGTTGGCCCGGCCCGCCACACAATTTAAGTGGGTTGGGTTGAAATTTTTTCAATCCAACAAAAGGTGGGCCTAGATGGGCCAACCCGCCTAGGCCTGCGACCCGCGCGGGCCTGAAAAATTAATAATTTATTTTTATTTTTATTGTTATATATGTATTTTTTTAATAAAAGTTGTGATTTTTTTTTGTATTAATTACTTTATATAAAATTTACACACATGAAATCAATAATTAAAATTTTTATTAATATTTTTCTATTAATATTTATTTATGAAATGATATTTATAATTAATTATAATATTTTTTATTTATTTTTATTTGTCGTGATCCAACCCGCGGGCCGGCCCGCCTAACCCGCAATCCAACTTGGGTTTGGTTGGATTGAGGATTTTCGGCCCGCCATGATGGTGGGTCGACCTGCCATCGACCCGCCAAAAGGTGGGTTTTTGGTGGGCCGGCCCGCCCCGCCATGGGTTGGCCCGTTTGATAGCTCTAAGTGTCATACCTACATATTCTTAGAATTCTTCTTATTCTGGTGTGAGATCAGTTCATTCATGTTGCCTTTTGCCTAGAAGCTTGTCAGGAGTCACTCTTTGTCCGTGCTACCTCTTAGCACTAGTGATCACTCCCCGCTCTCTTATCAGCCCCGTATATCACACGCACATCAGCTTCCGCATGGTTTATCCTTAAACCATACTGTACTAAGATAGACAGGCTCTAATAATACCAACTTTAATGTCTCATATTCGACGATTGTCTTCACTATACTAAGACGAGTTTTTCCAGTGCGCTTATGTCCTCACTCACATGCAACTTGAGAAACTTTTCAGGGCGTCACCCACCCCAAAATTTCTCCAATTCAAGCATGTTTAACTTTGGATGTCTTATGTGATGAGCTCCCAAAAAGAATATCACATTCTTGATATGAGTAGTATCTATCAAATCTTTTAAGCGCTCTTCAATCATGCATTCACATACCTACACAGTCTCAGAATCCCTCTCATTTTTGTGTAGATTGGTACATTCATATTCTCCTTCGCTTAGAAGTCTGCTAGAAGTCGCTCTTTGTTCGTGCAACCTCTTAGCACCGATAATCACTCATCGCCCTCTTATCAGCTCCCGAGCATCACATTTAAGCCTGCCTTTAAATGGGTTAGCAAAATTTCAACTCAACCCACTTAAATTATTTGGCAGGACATGCTAACTGATGGACCTAATTAAGCCAAATTAACGACTCTAATCTGAACTCATACATCCGTTTTAAACCCGGAAGGTTATCATATGTATGTGTTCAAAGCATGATTCTTGAAATTTATATGTTTGAAGTACTAAAATTTGTCAACTAATAGTGGGTGTATATATTATGAATAGACCTGATTCTTGACTTCTATTTTGCCCGTTAGATGATTAAAATGAAACTGATCTCAGTTAGCCGTAAAATTTATAATATGTTTGATGCATAAGTTTAATACATGTTTATTCCTAAAAATAAAAATATGTCTATTTTACTGTTGTGTTTGTGATTTATGTGAAAAAAAAGGATTTGAAAAACGTCTAAGATTATTATTTCCAAAACTTATTGAATGTTGATCATATGACTTTAGAATCTATGTTTTTGTCAAGTCATATATACTTTTATACAAGGTTCTAAAAACGTAAAACGTGGCCAAATGTCATTATCAAGCTTTAAGGATTACCTGTTTAAGTGGGCTTAGTACAAGACTAAGTGTGAAAAACTTTTTTTAATTATAATTTTAAATATATCAAGGCAATCATAAATTACATGATACATGAACGTACAAAATTTTTAAGAATAATAATAAATGTATAAATTTTCAACATATGAAAAACACAAGTATCAAAACCATAAAATGTGTAGACTTATAAAACTTTTGACAGTCGTTGTTGAAGTTAAATGTCATCTTGCAAAGGAAGGAAGAGTTCGGTTATCCTAAAGAAGGGTTTTCGCGTGTTAATGTCTTTAGGGTCTTTTTTTTTTGTTTAAAAATTTTATATTATTAATAATTTATGTTATACGAAATCGTGTTACCCTAAAGAAGAGTCTTCGCGTGACCAGTCAATCATGATGAACAATATTTTTGATAGACCAACAACTCCTCATGCACGAACCCAATCCAGTAAAACATAAGTCGTCACCTGCATCATGAAATGAGGTTAGAGGCGTCAGAGGATGCACGATGAAAACTCTTCGATGCTCAAATCAGCGATCACCTCAAAGTATGTACCCACAAAAATTAAAAAACTTTTAAAATATAAATTGAAAGAATAAGAGTCTACTGTTCCTTAAAATGAAGATAATCCTCTATTTATAGATTTTCTTGGATGGACGATGGACCTCCCAAAGTGTAGGCCTCTCTCTTGGGCTTAAACACATGAGCGTAATGATTTTGTTGTAATTCCAATATTTATGATCTTATACTTAATTGTTTTCAAACTCAAATTCCATCAATATTTAAAATTTAACATAAATTTTAAATTCATAAAAAAAGAAACATAAAATTTTATTTAAAAATTGTGCTTTTTTTTAGATGTTTAGTATAATCAACGCTTTGGTTACTCTTTTTCATGTTTTTTGATGGAAATGAAGTTTTCTTCTTACGTACACTTCGCGTTTAATCCGTGTTTTTTTCTTCACATTTTTCTGAACACTGCTTTTATATTATATTATGCATTAAAAGCATGAGTTTTTTTTTCTCAAACTTTGTAAAACATCATTGATTTTTGGTACTAAATGATTATGGAACCGAATGATATGGAGATGTATTCTGAGTTATTACTGACTCTGGATATGTAGCCTCATTTCTTAGAAAAATAACATATAAGAAACATGAACTTTGTTTATAATTTGATTGCTAATTACGCAGTACACACGGAAGCAGGATTAATATTAGGTTGGCCAAACTAATACAAATGATATCATTTTGTTTTAAAAAATTTGTTATCCAAAATTTAATACACCAAGATTCATAATAAATTTAACGTTCATAACAGATAATATTTTCACCACGTGCACCAAAGTAAAAAAAAAAAAAGAAAAGAAAAGAAGAAAACAAACAAACAAACAAACAAAGAAATGTACAATATATCATTCAATAAAAAATATTTTAGTTATGCCATTTTTTTAAAAAAATAAATTAGTATGCCATAATTTAGTTGGGATATTTCTTGTTTAACTTGTCCTATTAAATAATGTTTACATATTTCTAGTATATTTAGAATATTTGTGCAGTTTTCATCAATTTTTTTATACTTTATTATTTAATTAAAAATATTCCATTTTTACCAACTAATTATTCTCAATTTGGTGAAATTAATCAATTTTACAAAAATACTATAAAATCTCATTTTTTAAATCTCATTAAACTTATCTCGAATAATACCTCATCACTTATCTATTTTTATTTATTTTATAAAAAATTTAAATTACTAAATATTTTTATGTTAATATCATATAACGGTAAATTGTACTTAAATTCCTAATGGAATACTGAACTTTGCTGTCAGTCCCTAGCTCAGAATTGATTTATCATCACTCCCCAACAAAATCATTTATATGTTTTAACTCCCTAATGAAAGCCAAAAGACCTAATTGTCCTCATATTTAATTCAAACCCACAAATATCCATCTACAGATCCACATTATATTTCTCTCTCCATTTCCTCTACAGAGCCCACAACATAATTGCCACGAAGAAGAAATAATGAAGAGACTCATGCACATGAAATGAGGAAAGAGAAGCAAAGGACAAATCGGCAGAAGCTACAATGAAGAAGAAATGTGATACAACTACAAATAAGAAGAAATCGAGGAAAGATACGAAGGAAAACCAAGACATTTCTCTTAATTTCTATCGTTTGTTTTTTGTTGAAAAAAATTTGGGGTTTTCAAATTATTATTTTTTATTTTAGCTTATTGACAACCAATTTTCCCCAATTTATAGGGTTTGTTCTTGATACTGCTAGTCAATCTATTTTTAGTTGCATTGATTTTGAGGTAGTAAATCGAAATTTGTAGTGTTTTGTGCAATTCAGTTTCAATATGGGTATTTATCTTTTGCTACAAAAATTTTCGTGGTTTTGAAATTATAATTGTTTATTTTAGCTTATTGACAACTATTTTCCCCAATTTCTAGGTTTTGTGTTTGATATTGCAATTCCGTTGATGTTTAGTTGCATTAGATTGCTCTTTCCAAAAATTTTTGAAATTAAGAAATGAGGTGCAGTGCTTCATTTTAAGAAAGCAATTCGATTTTTTTTGTGTTTTGTACAATTCAATTTCTATTGGGCATTCGAGTATTTTTTTTTTGTGGTTACTATTGTGGTACACTGCAAGAAAATTTAAAGGGACGTTTTTGTATCTTTTTTCGGCTCACTAAGTTGAAAATCAAGAAGATTGATATTGTTATTTATTCAATTATTTGGATCGTTATGCATATTATTAGAAATTGAAAGAAACACACGCATACACACATATATATATGTATATAAGGCGCAAATTATCATCAATATTTATATGCAATGTTTAATTGATAAGGTATTTTAGCTTCTGTTTCTTCTTCTTTTTTCATAGTTGTGTTTATAATAATTATTTTTATAAATTTGTTTCTGGTTTTTAATATAGAAATGGTTGTGGAAGAGAGATCAATTAATGATCATCATGAGAAGAAGAGAGGAAATGGATATTTTCACGATGTTCCCCTCCTTATTTTAAAACTGTGATGGGAGAATTGAAGCCAATATTAGGCGAGCAGCAGAGGAGTCAATAAATGATACTCCATTTGCAAAATGGATTGATATGTTGGCCCTTGCAATAAGTAGTGGCCGGATTGATTATTTTCTAAACAGATGTGAGGTTGATTCATGTTCTTTTGTTGTTCGTGATGACATTATCATCCCTTTCAAATTAGCAGATTTCTCAATTGTTTTTGGCTTACCTCATATTGACCAACCAGTTGACATGGACTTGAAACTGAACTTTATATTTTTAATGCGGAATTTTGACGGCAAGGTCACTAATGCCAACCGAATAGCTCCACACCAAAACGCAGGAGGAAGGACAAAGCATAAGCACATTTCCTACTTTATGACATATAATACAGAAAATGGAGGTCCCAAACTGAGTTCTCAGTTTATCTAGTTCTGAGCTCTATTACTTTCAATGTGTCCTCAATATTTTCTATATTGTTCATAAAAAGTATCATATGCACCTTGATCAACCATATAAATCATATGGTGCGCTAAATCAGAAACACATTTCCTAATTTATCAAGCACAATACAGAAAATAGAGGACCCAAAATGAGTTCTCAATTTTTTGTTGTTTTTTATACTAGATATTTTCTGTATTGTTCCTAAAAAGTATGATGTGTACCTTGACATAATATTTGGCATGTAAGGATGATTATCTACTCCAAAACCATCAAATAGTATTGGCAAGAAAACTTCAATAATGATGAATCATATGAGATAAAATTTTTGGCATGTAAGGTATAAATGAGTCATGTTAACCATGCTAAGGAACACAAGTGATTTTCTGGGTACAAAAAAGATTTGATTAAGTATACTCGTTTTCTAATCGTGCATAAAGTACACGTGAATTGAGTATAACTTAGCGTTGATCGAGCACAACTAAAATGAGTCATATTAACCATGATAAGGAACACACGTGATTTTCTAGATGAAGTTATATTGTAGTAGTGTCTTGGTACAAACAAGATGTGATTGAGTATAATGGTTTTATAAGCGAGCACCGTGTACACTTGAATTGGGTAAAATATATCGTCGATCGAGCGCAAATAAAGTGAGTCATATTAACCATTCTAAATAACACATGTCATTTTCGAAATGAAGTTATATTGTCGCAGTGTCTTGGTACAAAAATTGATCTCATTGAATACATTAGTTTTCTAATTGAGCATCGTGTACACATGAATTGAGTACTATATATCGTCGATCGAGCATAATGTAGAGTTAGAGTCATATTAACTAAGCTAAGGGACACAAGTGATTTTCGGATGAAGTTATAGCGTGAAAATGTCTATGTGCAAGGTAAATCCAACATATTGATTAAAAATATTGATCAAGCTAATATCCTACTTTATGAGGGACAAGTAAAGAAATTATCGAGTAAAAAAAATATCTGATTGAGTACAATGGTTTTCTAATTGAGCACAATGTACACATGAACTGAGTATAATATATCGTCGATCGAGCACAAGTCCTACTTGATTAGAGACAATTAAAGAAATTATCGAGTACAAAATAGATCTGATTGAGTACATTAATTTTCTAATCGAGCACCATGTATACATGAATTGAATACTATATATCGTCGATCGAGCACAACGTAGAGTGAGTCATATTAACCATGATAAGGAACACAATTTATTTTTTGGATGAAGTTATGGGGTTAAAATGTCGAGGTGAAAAATCATGGTCAGTAAACATCCAAAAACTTCAAGATATAATTGACACAAAAACTTCAATACAAATGAATTCATATGAGATACAAATGTCATTAGTAAAGCAGAAGAAAGTATACCCTTTATAGTAGCATCACTTGATGTGATATACACTAGCTACTAAAATTTACAAGATCTCGTTGCAAGGTAAATCTAACATATTGATTTAAATTATTGATTAGGCTAATTATCCTAATTTATGAGGGACAAGTAAATAAATTATCGAGTACAAAAAATATTTGATTGAGTACAATGGTTTTCTAATCGAGCACAATGTACACATGAATTGAGTACAATATACCGTCAATCGAGTACAAGTCCTACTTGATGAGGGACAATTAAATAAATTATCGAGTATAAAATAGATCTGATTGAGTACATTAATTTTCTAATCGAGCACCGTGTACACATGAATTGAGTATTATATATCGTCAATCAAGCACAACATAGAGTGTAAGGCCCTGAAATTATTATTTCTCGTGATTAACAGAATTGATTATTAATCATTTTGGAGATTTATTGAGCCGGGATTGAATCGAATTAAATTGGGAGTTTCAGGGACCGAAATGCAAAAGTTGGATTTTATATTATATCTCATGCAAGTTGACTTATCAAGTCACTTCACCATCACTCATCCTTCCTCTCCCTTCCTCTCCGTTTCGTACGTATTGAAGCGAAAGCCATGAGAGCTTTTCAAGCTTTTCTTTCGTCCGATTCACACGATCCGACCGTCAGATTTTGATTCCGAGTTGAGTTTCACGATCACTGCAATGAGGGCTTCATTCTGACGTAAGTTTTGCTACGATCCTCGAACTTTGATTTGTGTTGGGTTGTCAGAATTTGATAATCTTGGAGTATGTTGTTCTTGAGCTAGCATAGATCGTGTATTCGAAGTCGGTTTGGAAAAAGAACAAAGTTTAGATTTTATATGAATTTTGAGGCATAATTTCGAAAATGGGGTTTTGGTTATTGTTGAGGTTTGTTGTGTTTTGTTGGTTTAGAAGTTGATATGAGTTGGTTGAAGTGGTTGTATGGTGTTGATGATTTTTGGTTTGATCGTTTATAGTCGTTATGCCGTCGAAATCGAGTTTGGACTATCGGTTATTTTGTTTCGGTTTGATTTCCGGGTTTGATCGAATTAGTAGATTGATATCGAATCCGTATATTCTTCATTTTCAGATTTGGATTGGAGTTTCGGGTTTGGATCGAATTTGGGAGTTGAATCGAATTGAGAAGCAAAGACGGTATATTGTTTGAGTTTATATGTTTCGATTTGTTGTGATTCGATTGATCATTTATTTGAGTTCGTTGTTATTTTCAGATTTGAATCCTCGACGGACTTGAAAGGTAAAAGACGACATTGATTCGAATGAGGTAGAATACTCGAGTTTGATTGACTCTCGAGCCCCGAAAATCACATACTACATGTTTAGTTGCTTGTGTGAATTTGATTGATCAGTTTATTTACACTTGCATCCATATTGAGCCGAATATTCGATTCGTTTTGAAATTAGACGATTTAGGGAGCTATATTGAAGTGGTCTTGGATTTTGAGTTTTTCCAATTACCAGAATACTGTTGGAAAACTGTGTTCAGATCAATTAAGAATTGATACCCGGTGCAGCGGAAGTTTAAAATTTTATTTTTATTATATGGAACGATTCCATATATGGGTATCAAAACTTTTACGATTAAATTTGTTCAAGTAAAAATAAAATCACAATTAAATTTTTACCTCGTCAAGCAAAGGCTTGATTGTGGACTCCGACAGAATTTAATCTGCTCTTCTTGTAAATCCCGGGAACCGATTACAGTCACGATCTAACTCCGGAATTAGGTCCACGAATGAAAAACAGAAACCCTCTGATTGACTGCACTAGAAATCAATCAGAAGTTTTACGTAGGGAATAAAGAGATATGATCTGTTAATTCGATTTGTAATTTTTCACAAAAATCACAAGTCGAATTTTTTCCAAAAGGGACAGAGGAATTTTCGAAAAATCCTCTTGAATAGTATAGAGTGAATTTCAAAAATTGCAGTATTCAATGTATCTAATTTTCGAACCCAACACCTCTATTTATAGATAATTTCTAGTTATAATTGTATCAGGACTCTAACTCCTTAAAGCCCACAATCCATAACTTAAGCCCAACAAGCCAAGCCTGTTGTTATAGAAATTAATATAAAATTCATCGTGACTCCGATTGATAAACTGATTTCACCAATGTGCACAAAAACCATTTCTGCATCTTTTAGAGTCAAGATAATTTTTCTGAATCCGAATTCAGTGATTTCCAAAAATGCCCATCCCTATATCATTTTAGGAAATCCCACTCCCTTTAGTTAAGAAGTCCAACTTCTCTTTCATTAAATTTAACTCTTTAAATTTAACTATCTCTACGGGGTTTTAGTAATCCATTACTTGTGTAACCCTCAATGGTTCAGGAATACAGCTAGCCGTGGGCTCACAACTCCTTGTGACTCGGAACAACAATTTCCGACTTACCCATCGAATCATGGTAAGAGCGCCTAGCAACATCGCCCCATGATTCCCTAGGTATTACTGATAGTGCCTGCAAGAACCAGTAGATTTTGGTTAGCGTACAGTACGGTCCCTTCATCCATATATCCCGATCGAATCAACAACCATTGGTATATCGAGAGTCGTTCGAGATTCGATAACTATGCATAACATCTTGGAGATCTATTAGTGACATCGCATGTGTTACTAAGAACACCAAGTAACCTAAAACACATCATGTACTCTGGCCAGAGATTCGTCACACTAATATCTCCTCAGATCGCATAGGATATCCAGACTCGCAAGTATGTGGTGAATCCTTGACAACAAAGCATCGACTCCTATATGTGTCGTAACTGTACCCAATCCCGACACCTGATGACCCCAATAGAGTCGGTAAATGAGTCAAAGTACAGTACTAGCATATAGAGTCTCAATGATGTTTCAAGTAATAAGGACTAATGGTGTACAACCAAAACCGCGGACTTTATCCACTCGATAAGTGATAACCACTTGGAAAGTCCGAATAGGGTAGTTCGATCATTCATCATATGAATATTCATTTGCATGCTTTGAACATCTCTATGTTCCACACCAATGAAACGTGGTACTCGGCATCGCAAATGCTAGTCTCAATCTTGAGCGATCCTTATCCTTATTTGCGGACGGCTCAATTGACTAGGAACAGTTTAGAATATACAGTGACTATAAGATGTGTTTCATGATAGTCATCCCCATGTGCTACCACATCTTACATACACTATAGTATATTCAAGGTCTTTATCAAAACAACAATAGTATATCATAATATAACATTATGAAGAAAGATAAAGTCAATGCCATTATAAAAGTGTAAATTATATTAAATAAAAGATTGTTTTACATAGAGTCATAAAAGCGTTTAGCCACAAGTTGGCTAACCGGGCACCCACTCTTTCAATCTCCCACTTGCCCTAAAGACAACTAGTCATACTACGTAATCCCATTGCTTCGCGATGTTTGTCAAACAATGGTCCTGGCAAGGGCTTAGTAAGAGGATCAGCGATATTGTCTGTAGAGGCCACTCTCTCGACACTGATGTCTCCTCTTTCCACGATCTCCCGGATGATGTGGTATTTCCTCAGTACGTGTTTGGACTTCTGATGAGACCTTGGTTCCTTTGCCTGAGCAACGGCACCCGTGTTGTCACAGTACACTGGGACTGGACCAACAGCTTCAGGAATTACACCCAACTCTTGGATGAATTTCCTTATCCAAACCTCCTCTTTAGCAGCAGCTGATGCTGCAATGTATTCTGCCTCAGTGGTGGAATCCGCTGTGGTGTCCTGCTTGGAACTCTTCCAAGAGACATCACCGCCATTGAGCACGAATACAAATCCAGAGGTTGATTTCGAGTCATCCACGTCACATTAGAAGCTAGAGTCGGTATAGCCTTCCAATTTCAATTCTCTCCCTCCATAAACCATGAATAAATTCTTAGTCCTTCGCAAATACTTAATTCACGGCTTTCCAATGCATTTGACCGGGATTGGCTTGGTATCTGCTCGTGAAGCTCAGAGCATAGGCCACATTCGGTCTGATAGATATCATCCCATACATGATACTACCTATGGCTGACGCATATGGAACGTGTGTCATCTTCTCTATCTCTTCGTCAGTCTTGGGATACATAGACTTGGATAGAGAAACTCCATGACACATAGGTAGATGTCCTCTCTTGGACTCATCCATAGAAAACCTTTTCAATATGGTGTCGATGTAGGTTGATTGAGTGAGTCCTATCATTCTTTTAGATCTATCTCTATAGATCTGAATTCCTAGAATATAGGATGCCTCACCTAAATCATTCATCGAGAATCAACCTGATAACCATATCTTTGTTGACTGCAACATCCCTACATCATTCCCCATGAGTAGGATGTCATCAACATAAAGTACTAAGAATGTTACCGCATTCTTAACTACTTTCTTGTACACGCATGGTTCCTCCGGGTTCTTGATAAAACCAAAATCCTTTATCGTTTCATCAAATTTCTGGTTCCAACTTCTTGATGCTTGTTTGAGACCATAGATTGATCTCTGAAGCTTGCATACCTTATGCTCGCTTCCCATGGATGTGTATCCCTCAGGCTGCATCATATAGATCTCTTCCTTAATGTTTCCATTAAGAAATGCAGTCTTTATATCCATTTGTCATATCTCATAGTCATATCATGCTGCTATGGCAATAAGGATTCTTATGGACTTGAACATTGCGACTGGTGAAAAAGTTTCATCATAGTCAACTCCTTGTCTTTGAGTATAACCTTTTGCCACCAATCGTGCCTTGTAGGTCAATACCTTTCCATCAGGCCCAATCTTTCTCTTGTAGATCCATTTGCACCCAATTGGAACAATTCCATCGGGAGGATCTACTAAAGACCAAACTTGGTTAGAATGCATCGAGTCTATTTCCGATTGCATAGCTTCAAGCCATAAATTTGAATCCGCATCAGAAATTGCTTCCTTGAAGTTTCTTGGATCACATCCAATGTTGGGTTCACTTTGATCCCCTTCAAGAAGAAGACCATATCTAATAGGAGGCCTAGAAGTCCTCTCGGATCTCCTAGTAATAGGCGTGTCTTGTGATGATTCTTGAGGTGTAGGATCGCTATTTTGTATCTCGGGTTCTTCTCGAATTTCTTCAAGTTCCATCATCTTGCATTTCTTATCCAATAAGAACTCCTTCTCCAAGAAGGTGACATTTCTTGAAACAAACACTTTTGTTTCAGCAGGATGATAGAAATAATATCCGATTGAATTCTTCGGATACCCTACAAAATAACATAAGGTGGATCGACTATCCAACTTATCTCCCACTGTCTGCTTCACGTAAGCAGGACATCCCCAAATCCTCAAGTACGAATACTTAGGAGCTTTGCCATTCCATAACTCGTATGGTGTTTTATTTACTGCTTTAGTGTGGATGTTGTTTAACAACAATACCGCCGTTTCAAGCGCGTAGCCCCAAAACGAAGGTGGGAGCTCAGTGAAGCTCATCATGGATCGAACCATGTCCAACAAAGTTCGATTGCGACGCTCCAAAACACCATTAAGCTGAGGTGTCATAGGAGGAGTCCACTGAGAGAGAATCCCATTCTCTTTTAGATAGTCCAAAAACTCGGTACTTAAGTATTCTCCACCTCGATCCGATTGAAGTGCCTTAATACTTTTACCTAGTTTGTTTTCTACTTCAGCCTTGAATTCTTTGAACCTTTCAAATGCTTCAGACTTATATTTAATTAAATATAAATACTCATACCTAGAATGATCATCAGTAAAGGTAATGAAGTAGGTATTGCCACATTTAGTACCAATCCTAAATGGACCGCAAACATCTGTATGGATCAAATCCAACAGATTTTGACTACGCTCAGGTTTCCCTTTAAAAGGAGATTTATTCATTTTTCCCTTTAGGCAGGACTCACAAGTAGGTAGAGAGTTAATATCAGACATATCAAACATGCCCTCTCCCACTAGCTTGTTCATCCTCCTTGAGGAAATATGACCTAGCCTAGTATGCCAAAGGTTTGCCGGGTTTTGACTATCGTTCTTCCTTTTAATTGTTGTTACCGGTTTATCAACATAATTAATTGGAACGTCTTTTAATTTTAAGCTATATAGATCGTTTTCAAGTTGTCCATTTCCAATCAAACATTCATTCTTGTAAATATTGCAAATCACATTCACAAAATTGCAAGAAAAACCATCTCTATCAAGCATAGAAATAGATATAATGTTTTTGACCAAATCCGGAACATATAAAACATCTCTAAAAAATAACTTAAAATTGTTCTGCAAAACTAAATAAATGTATCCTATAGCTTTGGCTTCGACTCTAGAACCATTCTCGAGCCTTAGCTGGGTCTCACCCATCCTTAGCTTACGACTTCTTGTCATCACCTGCAAATCATTGCAAATGTGAGATCCACATCCGGTATCCAATACCCAAGAAGAAGTATTAAGCGAAACATTTATTTCAATGTAAAACATACCCTTTGCAGTTCGCAACTGTTCGAGGTATTCCTTGCAGTTACGTTTCCAATGACCGGGTTTCTTGCAGTAATGGCAAACGTTTTCATCTCTTATCCCATTTGAAACCTTGGCCTTTCCCTTCTTATTTGGTACAATCTTCTTGGGCGGGGCAGAACGTTTCTTACCCTTTCCACTTGGTTCTTTCTTAGAGTTAGAAGAGGAGCCAACCAGGAGTACCGGTTTATCCTTCTTTAGTGTGGCTTCATATGTGACAAGCATATTGACCATCTCTTCAAGGGTGGCCTCTATCTTGTTCATATTGAAGTTCATCACAAAACCGTCAAATGATGAAGGAAGTGATAGAAGCAACAAGTCCGCACTAAGTTCATGCTCCAAAGTCAAGTCGAGTGTTACCAACTTTTCAATGAGCCCAATCATGCGCACCCCATGCTCACGGACCGAAGTCCCATCTCGCATGCGGCTCGTCATGAGCTCTCTGACGGTGGCATACCTATCCGACCTTGACTGAGCTCCAAAGAGTTCCTTGAGGTTCTTGTGAATGTCAGCAGCATTCACGGTATCCTCGAATCTCCTTTGAAGCTCATCAGACATCGAAGCCTGCATGTAGCATTTGGCCTTGATATCATGGTCCCACCATAAATCAAGTTTGGCCAACTCTTCCGGACTTGTATTAGCCGGGGCTTCCTTCGGAGGCGGCTTCTCTAGCACGTAGAAAGTTTTTTCCGAAGTAAGAATAATTTTCAACTTACGGAACCATTCCGTATAGTTTGCGCTAGTCAATTTGTTTTGTTCGAGAATTGAAAACAGTGGATTGCGAGAAGTCATTGTAATATTATACTGAAAAGGAAACAGACAATAATCAATGATTGTTTAATTAATTTACTAAGACATAAAATATGGCAAATTTTAATTTTATGAATTACACTCCCACTATTTTAACGATTTCACTACCCTCTAGTGAAAACGGGAAACTGTTTTCCTTAGTGAGAACATTGAGTCCAATTGACAAATCATGATCCCGAATAATATCAGCCAACCATAATTTTCAAAAGGTAGAGCCCAAGTACTTCCAAAGTAACCCCCATGTTTTTACCTCATGTCCAATAAGGGCCCAATAATATGACGCCGTTTATTGTGAAATGTCAAGATAACCCATCAATATTAAGTTGTGATGGATGGTCGCCATGTGGATCCCCAATAATATGAGCCAATCCCATGGGAGTTCCACCCAACTTACAACATGTGTCGATCCAATGTACAGCTTTTCGACGAACGCCCCCCCCCCCCCCCCCCCCAAATAATATGAGCCGGACCGTATCCGCGGGTAGCATCTCATACATTGATCGTTGATGGAAGGTAGGAATATTTAAACAATATTTAAATTCCTTTTTTATTAATCTTGATATCAATTTTAAATCATATTTAAAATGAGGGATTTTTAATTTTGAAAATTTGTCTCATCATGCAATTTATGTATGCTTGCGGGATTCATACAATTTAGTCTAAACATGCATACATCAATAATATCATATATTATTTAAGGATGATCGATCCCAATAACTAATCGACCCGTGGTTGCCAATCACGAGTCTAAGTCCAATCCTAGGTGATATGCAAGTATGCAATGCAATCCTATTACATTGAGCTTCCAATTTACATTTCTTCGGTCTTCATTGTCTGCTGGGCCCATCATTTTTTCAAATCTTTGTCTCCCACTAAGTCTAATAAATTTACAATAAATTTCGATGACAAATATGGGATACACTTTTAGGGGTGGGAACGGGCCATAAACCAGACCCACTTTTATTACATATGACAATCATATTTGGGCTATAAACCAATCCCATAAATAAACACCAACAACAATAAGACAAATGTAAATCACCTAACATACACCTAAAACATTGGTCATGACAATCGATCATCCTTTATCCATTAATTAATTCAATAATTAAATAATTAGATAAACATGCAAAGACATCATAATTTAAAAGATAAAATCATATTTTATCTTATCCATCCATAAGATCATATCTTATCATCAATTGTACCAAAATAATTAATTTTATAAAATTTAATTTAACAGATAAAATTTATAAATTTTCCAAAAATTCAAATTTATCCAAAAATCAATTTTAAAATTTTCGGACTCGAACAATTCGATCCGATGCCTCGTGAACCAATCAAAAACAATTTTTGATCGGATCAAAAACTAGAATTTCAAAAAATTAAAATTTTAATTAAAAATTAAAAATAATTTTTCCGGGCTGCCCGGGACAATCCCGGGCAGCCCGCGCCCCAAAAAGGGGCCCGGGCAGGGCAGCCCGTCGCTGCCCCTTGGGCAGCGCCGTTCGCTGCCCGATTTTGCCCATTAATATTCAATTTAAAATTTTCGTTTTGTTTCAAAAACCGAGGCTTAAAAATTTTGTACAATCGATTAATTTAATCGTTTGATCTGAGCAACCTGTTTCTGATACCACTGTTGGAAAACTGTGTTCAGATCAATTAAGAATTGATACCCGGTGCAGCGGAAGTTTAAAAATTTTATTTTTATTATATGGAACGATTCCATATATGGGTATCGAAACTTTTACGATTAAATTTATTCAAGTAAAAATAAAATCACAATTAAATTTTTACCTCGTCAAGCAAAGGCTTGATTGTGGACTCCAACAGAATTTAATCTGCTCTTCTTGTAAATCCCGGGAACCGATTACAGTCACGATCTAACTCCGGAATTAGGTCCACGAATGAAAAACAGAAACCCTCTGATTGACTGCACTAGAAATCAATCAGAAGTTTTACGTAGGGAATAAAGAGATATGATCTGTTAATTCGATTTGTAATTTTTCACAAAAATCACAAGTCGAATTTTTTCCAAAAGGGACAGAGGAATTTTCGAAAAATCCTCTTGAATAGTATAGAGTGAATTTCAAAAATTGCAGTATTCAATGTATCTAATTTTCGAACCCAACACCTCTATTTATAGATAATTTCTAGTTATAATTGTATCAGGACTCTAACTCCTTAAAGCCCACAATCCATAACTTAAGCCCAACAAGCCAAGCCTGTTGTTATAGAAATTAATATAAAATTCATCGTGACTCCGATTGATAAACTGATTTCACCAATGTGCACAGAAACCATTTCTGCATCTTTTAGAGTCAAGATAATTTTTCTGAATCCGAATTCAGTGATTTCCAAAAATGCCCATCCCTATATCATTTTAGGAAATCCCACTCCCTTTAGTTAAGAAGTCCAACTTCTCTTTCATTAAATTTAACTCTTTAAATTTAACTATCTCTACGGGGTTTTAGTAATCCATTACTTGTGTAACCCTCAATGGTTCAGGAATACAGCTAGCCGTGGGCTCACAACTCCTTGTGACTCGGAACAACAATTTCCGACTTACCCATCGAATCATGGTAAGAGCGCCTAGCAACATCGCCCCATGATTCCCTAGGTATTACTGATAGTGCCTGCAAGAACCAGTAGATTTTGGTTAGCGTACAGTACGGTCCCTTCATCCATATATCCCGATCGAATCAACAACCATTGGTATATCGAGAGTCATTCGAGATTCGATAACTATGCATAACATCTTGGAGATCTATTAGTGACATCGCATGTGTTACTAGGAACATCAAGTAACCTAAAACACATCATGTACTCTGGACAGAGATTCGTCACACTAATATCTCCTCAGATCGCATATGATATCCACACTCGCAAGTATGCGGTGAATCCTTGACAACAAAGCATCGACTCCTATATGTGTCGTAACTGTACCCAATCCCGACACCTGATGACCCCAATAGAGTCGGTAAACGAGTCAAAGTACAGTACTAGCATATAGAGTCTCAATGATGTTTCAAGTAATAAGGACTAATGGTGTACAACCAAAACCGCGGACTTTATCCACTCGATAAGTGATAACCACTTGAAAAGTCCGAATAGGGTATTTCGATCATTCATCATATGAATATCCATTTGCATGCTTTGAACATCTCTATGTTCCACACCAATGAAACGTGGTACTCGGCATCGCAAATGCTAGTCTCAATCTCGAGCGATACTTATCCTTATTTGCGGACGGCTCAATTGACTAGGAACAGTTTAGAATATACAGTGACTATAAGATGTGTTTCATGATAGCCATCCCCATGTGCTACCACATCTTACATACACTATAGTATATTCAAGGTCTTTATCAAAACAACAATAGTATATCATAATATAACATTATGAAGAAAGATAAAGTCAATGTCATTATAAAAGGGTAAATTATATTAAACAAAAGATTGTTTTATATAGAGTCATAAAAGCCCTTAGCCACAAGTTGGCTAACCGGGCACCCACTCTTTCAAATACTTCTTATAGTTGCTCTGAAGTCTAGGGGTTGAGTTGAGCGACATCCACCCCAAATGGGTGTGTCAGTGAGTTGTTCGTGAAGACTTATCCCCGGGATCCCAACCGAGTTCCGATTGATATTTTGATTATCTGACTTGATAGTCCCGAGTTTTTGAAGGTCATGCATACATTCACTCTCTTTTGAGTTATTGATAATTGTTACTTTCGATATGAGATGTTTATCTGATGTTGCATGTCTGTCTCTTTTACTTAGAAATTATATTTTTAACCGGTTTATCCGGCTGTTGTCTTGTTTGTATGTGTACTTGGCAAGTTTTCTTCTGTGTTTTGCTCCTGGACTGTCACCGCTCGATCGGTGAGATCTTACCGATCGAGCGGAGGCCTTTTGCTGAGTTTCTGCCTCTGAAATTGCTTGCCCGCTCGATCGGTAAGATCTTACCGATCGAGCGGCGATGATTTTTGTCGGGCAGTGTTTTTCAATTTTTCTGCCCGCTAGATCGGTAAGATCTTACCGATCTAGCGGAGCACTTTTCAAAAAAAAAAATTTGGCAGGCTTTTTCTTTTGCCTTGTTTGTTTGTAACCCGAGTTTAGAAGATTAGAAACGGGGTCTCACATAGAGTGAGTCATATTAACCAAGCTAAGGAACACAATTGAATTTTCAGATGAATTTATAGTGTGAAAATGTGGAGGTGAAAATCATGGTCAGTAAACATCCAAAAACTTGAAGATAGCATTGACACAAAAGCTTCAATAAAGATGAATTCATATGAGATACAACATTTTATTATTAAAGCAGAAGAAAGTATACCATTTTATCGTAGCATCACTTGATGTGATATACATTACAACTAAAATTTACAAGATCTCGTTGCAAGGTAAATCCAACATATTGATTTAAATTATTGATCAGGCTAATTATCCTAATTTATAAGGGACAAGTAAATAAATTATCGAGTAAAAAAAGATCTGATTGAGTACAATGGTTTTCTAATCGAGCACAATATACATATGAATTGAGTACAATACATCGTCGATCGAGTACAAGTCCTACTTGATGTGGGACAATTAAATAAATTATCGAGTATAAAATAGATCTAATTGAGTACATTAATTTTCTAATCGAGCACTGTGTACACATGAATTGAGTATTATATATCGTCGATCAAGCACAACGTAAAGTGAGTTATATTAACCAAGCTAAGGAACACAATTGACTTTTCAGATGAATTTATAGTATGAAAATATGGAGGTGAAAATCATGGTCAGTAAACATCCAAAAACTTGAAGATATCATTGACACAAAAGCTTCAATAAAGATGAATCCATATGAAATACAACATTTTATTATTAAAGCAGAAGAAAGTATACCATTTTATCGTAGCATCACTTGATGTGATATAAATTACAACTAAAATTTACAAGATATCGTTGCAAGGTAAATCCAACATATTGATTTAAATTATTTATCAGGCTAATTATCCTAATTTATGAGGGACAAGTAAATAAATTATCGAGTACAAAAAAGATCTGATTGAGTACAATGATTTTCTAATCGAGCACAATTTATACATGAATTGAGTACAATATACCATCGATCGAGTACAAGTCCTACTTGATGAGGGACAATTAAATAAATTAACGACTATAAAATAGATATGATTGAGTACATTAATTTTCTAATCGAGCACCGTGTACACATGAATTGAGTATTATATATCGTCGATCAAACACAACGCAGAGTGAGTCATATTAACCAAGCTAAGGAACACAATTGACTTTTCGAATGAATTTATAGTGTGAAAATTTGGAGGTGAAAATCATGGTCAGTAAACATCCAAAAACTTGAAGATAGCATTGACACAAAAGCTTCAATACAGATGAATCCATATGAGATACAATATCTCATTGGTAAAGCATAAAAAAGTTTACCATTTTATAGTAGCATCACTTGATGTGATATACATTACAACTAAAATTTACAAAATCTCGTTGTAAGTTAAATCCTACATATTGATTTAAATTATTGATCAGGCTAATTATCCTAATTTATGAGGGATAAGTAAATAAATTATCGAGTACAAAAAATATCTGATTGAGTATAATGGTTTTCTAATCGAGCACAATGTACACATGAATTGAGCACAATATACCGTCGATCGAGTAAAAGTCCTACTTGATGAGGGACAATTAAATAAATTATCGATTATAAAATAAATCTGATTGAGTACATTAATTTTCTAATCGAGAACCGTGTACAAATGAATTGAGTATTATATATCGTCGATCAAGCACAACGTAGAGTGATTCACATTAACAAGCTAAGGAACACAATTGACTTTTCGAATGAATTTATAGTGTGAAAATGTCGAGGTGAAAATCATGGTCAGTAAACATCCAAAAAATTGAAGATAACATTGACACAAAAGCTTCAATACAGATGAATCCATATGAGATACAATATCTCATTGGTAAAGCATAAAAAATATACCATTTTATAGTAGCATCACTTGATGTGACACTAGCTACTAAAATGTACAAGATCTCGTTGCAAGGTAAATCCAACATATTGATTTAAGTTATTGTTCAAGTTAATATCCTACTTTATGAGGGACAAGTAAAGAAATTATCGAGTTCAAAAAATATCTGATCGAGTCCAGTGGTTTTCTAATCGAGCACAGTGTACACATGAATTGAGTAAAATATAATGTCAATCGAGCACAATTCTTACTTGATGAGAGACAATTTAAGAAATTATCGAGTACATAATAGATCTGATTGAGTACATTAGTTTTCTAATCAAGCACCGTATACACATGATTTGAGTACTATATATCATCGATCGAGCACAACGTAGAGTGAGTTATATTAACCAAGCTAGAACACAATCGATTTTCTGGATGAAGTTATAGTGTGAAAATGTCGGGGTGAAAAATCATGGTCAGTAAACATCCAAAAACTTCAAGATAACATTGGCACAAAAGCTTCAATGCAGATGAATCCATATGACATGCAACGTGTCATTAGTAAAACAGAAGAAAATATACCATTTTATAGTAGCATCATTAGATGTGATATACACTAGCTACTAAAATGTACAAGATCCCGTTGCAAGGTAAATCCAACATATTGATTTAAATTATTGATCAAACTAATATCCTACTTTATGAGGGACAAGTAAAGAAATTATCAAGTACAAAAAATATTTGATTGAGTACATTGGTTTTCTAATCGAGCACAATGTACACATGAATTGAGTACAATATATCGTCGATTGAGCACAAGTCCTACTTGATGATGGTACAATTAAAGAAATTATCGAGTACAAAATATATCTGGTTGGGTACATTAGTTTTCTAATCGATAACAGTGTACACATTAATTGAGTACTATATATCGTCGATCGAGCACAACGTAGAGTGAGTCATATTAACCAATCTGGAACACAATTGATTTTCCGGTTGAAGTTATAGCGTGAAAATGTCTCGATACAGGATCATGGTCAGTAAGCATCCAAAAAAAATTCAATATCGCATTGACATAAAAACTTCAATTGATGAGCGAACAAATGTATGATGTAAATTGCATTTTCGGATCGCAAATAAATTGTCCACTTGATATTTAGAAGCATAAATTCTCCATCCACAACTCTTTTCAGTACAAGGAGCGATTACTTTTTCACTATCATTATTTCTATAAAAAATGACCGTCTTGTAGCAATAACATAATTTTTAACACATCTTTTAAATTCAACAACATTCTTGAATTTTTTACCTACACCACATATACAATTAATCCAAGCATCTAGTGTATTGCACAACGTGGCTTGATCGGATTCATTACCACTATTTGATTGTATGTCTTCTTCATCAACCTCTGCCAATTTGATATAAACGTGTTAAGTGCGAGATACACAAATTAAGTACTTAACATACGTACACAATGTCAAATATTGGATGTAAATAATATTAGTGTTTTTAAATAATTCATATCATGTGCACTTATGCTAAATATGCGTTCAACTATTTATCAATCTTTAGCAAGTAATAATCTGCAAGAAAAATGTATATATATATTATAATACTAGAGCACAAATTATATAACCATAATATTTTCAAATTTTGCACGATTTCAAGCTTACTAGATCTAAAATAAAAATTATAAAAATACAATATGTATAGAAATCTAATATATTTTACCTCCAAAAATTTAGGCTGCTGAAATGTTCTTTTTCCTCTCTACCCTCAATTCAATCATGATCAACTTCAAACACATATGAAGATGGATCATATTTAGGACATCGTCGTCATTCAAAGTCATGTACATCTTGTGTTGTGGAACTAAGTATTGCAAAATCATAGATTCTGGAGTAATCTCAGCACATTTGTTTCCAAGCCTCACAAATATATCCATCAAACTACAACCACTGAGAATTAAAATAACAAACAACTGCTTCTTGCACTTACAACCACCCAAAAATAAATGATTGCAAGACCCACTTCCAGATTCCATTCTAAACCTAATACACACACAAAAAAATAAAAACTTGATTGATATGCATGTTTCAATACTGGAAAGAATTTTCAGACAATTTTTTTTTAAAAAAAACAAACAATTTTTTCATTAAATAACTAAACAATAAAATTTAAGGATATAATTGTATTCCTGTAGAGATGAACATATATATTTACAAGAAATCAAACTTTATATTTAAATATTATGTAAAGACGAACATATTTAAAGAATTTTCAGACAAACTTTAATGCTTCAATATTTTGAAGAATTTTCAGTAATTATTAAATGATTTTAGTTGTTCATTACAAAACTCAACCATAAAAATTGAGGATAAACTCTATGAATATTATCCCTACAAAAATTAAATACACGAAACACAAAATCAATATAATACTAAACCATAAATATTGGAAATGAAATCAGTTGCATTCAAAAAATGTCAAAAATTTATAGAAAATCACACAATAACAATCACAAATATTAGGAAATCATTAAACTGAACCAAATTGTAGATAAATTCAATAAAAACGATGCAATTTAACAAAAGAAATTCATAAAGATTGACGAAAAAAATTCACCCACAACTCACCTAGGCTTATTTCTCCAAATTTATGCAATCCTAACTTCAAGGATCGTTTAGCCTCACTGCTTATTAACTTCAAGGTTTACGGATTTCTTTCGCACGATGTACACCAAGATTAAAAAAACAAAATAGAAGAGAAAAATTGATGGACTCACTTGAAGAAAGAAGAAGCTTATGCGCCTCAAATTTAGGTACACAACCTAACGGATTACTGGCTAATGGTAAGTGGATATCGTATGCACGATCTCTTCAATTTTGGGGGTTAGAGTTGAAGTTGGTGAAACACGATGTAAAGAGGATGAAGGCAGTAAAATTGTTTATTGTTCCAAAGAAATAAAAAAGGTTATTTGTGGGTTTTCATTAAAAATAAGGTCAATTGGGTAATTTGATATCAATTAGGGAGTGAAAAAATAGAAACACGTTTAGTCAGGAAGTGCAAATATATTTGTTCTGACAGAGGGACTGATGACAAAGTTGAAAAAGGTGTTGGGGATTTTAGGACAATTAGCCCTTAATATAAATTTCAAATATTTAATTTATTAATACGAAAGAAGTTGGTGGATAGGGAGTTAAGAGAAAGATAAATTTGGAAAAGGGTAGTTATAAATAATTTGTCCAAAAAATTATGTATTAAAAAAAAATGCTACATGTACAACCAAATTTGTACAACAATTTTTATGCCACAAAAAATTCAATATAAAATTTTAATTTATCAAATCTCACAATGCATTGAATGCAAAATCTCACGATATCATATCAAAATCTCACGAGATAATAGCAAAATATCACGACATAATTGTTGTAAATATCATTTTACGACATATATTGATTATACTCATAGCATTATTCTAAAAAAATTATTTTTTTATATGCGTCTTCGTATGTGAGCCGTATTATATGGTGTGGTAATTAAAGGAATGACTAGTTGGACTTCACCGTCTATTTTTAACCGACGCGACTGCTTTTGGCGGCAACATCAATCCGACAACTTCCATGGGCCGCAGCTCCGCCGTTGACGCCGTCGTCCCCGAGGTGCTGCTTCCTATATCTGTAAACTTGAGCCCATCGATGTCTATTGCTACTTTCCTTTCATATTTCATTTATCCTCTTACGATTCCGTTTTATCGTAGAATTTAGTTAGGTTTTGAGCAGGGTTAGTCCGATTGTTGATGTTTTCTAAGTAATTGTTTAATTTGGTTGCGAATATTGGAGACAGTACCGAGTCATGTCTCGAGGAATTTGGGATGAAAACGGGTTGACTTACTCCGCACGTTCTGTTTTGGTTTTTCATTGATGGTATAATGTGACTGCTACTAGCTCTTGGTCGTTTTTTCGACTCTCTGTGGCTGTAATGGGGAATAATCACGGTGGTTTTGTGTTGCCGAGTGCAAGGGGTGGCATGATTAATTTGTACTGAATGGATGATGAGGGGCTAGTGAGGCCACTGTAATTGAGTAAAAAGAATCACCATTATCAAGCTCTTTCTGGTTATTTGTTATTACCAATTTACCATGAGGCATGAGCAGTTTTTAGTATATTATTGTTTCGCTCAATGTCAGCTTAAATGGCTCTGTACTGTGAAAAACTATTCAACACACTTATCCAAATGCCCATACATACTCAGTACCTTATTCATATGCTAACATGCAGGAGGATCCGTACTCGACATCTATTGATGTGGATCTTGAGGAAACCTGTTGGGGTTGTGGACTCCATGTTCTTGTCCCACCCCATGCATCTGTATTTAAATGTGGCTGGTGTGGAGCCATAACGAAGCAAATGACAGTGAATTGCAATAACAAATACTTGCGATGGAGAAGATTTCGGGACCGTTGTTTTGTCTGTGTTGTTCTTGTAGTTATGCTTTTATTTATATGTAAGTATCTGATGCCTTGATCCACAATGTTTAAGCTGCTTCTTGCTTCCAAAGTTTCTGCATGAGTTTTCTCTTGTATTAATCTTTTAAAAAAAAGTCCAGATACCACATATTCAAACACTGATGTACAGGAGTGATGGTTTACTTTTGATGGATATTACTGTTATCTTTGTTGTTGCGATGGCGCAGGTGGTGGCCTTTGGGCTGTTTGTCCTGTAGTCTTCTCGATCGGTTACTTCTGTGGTATTTTTCATTTCACTTTAGCATTGATCCTGTCTATATCTACTGTATCTTCATTTTGCCTTGCGGCATTCCGACCTGCCAGCGTCCAACAAATTATAATTTGGGGTAGCTATCCGACGGTTGGGAAAGGTAGATTGGAGAATTACACCTTTTGCCATTACTGCTCAAAACCAAAATCACCCCGGACACACCATTGCCGTTCATGTGGAACTTGTATACTTGACATGGATCATCACTGTCCATTTGTAAGTGTTGAACGCCCCTCTTTCACAGCCTGTATAAAATGGATTGAATTTTTGTTTGATGCAAATTCAATTAGGCAATAACAAAATCATGTTTGCATCGAGATGCGAAGTGAGTAAAACTTCCCGTGCATCAAATATTAGATGGTTTAAGAAATTTTCTACTTGTGCGCATTGAGATTATTAAAGTGCAAAATACGAATACAAACATTTTTTCCTTATTATTGTAAGTCTGGTCCCAATAAGCGAATTGAACAACTGGATAGCGAAGTTTGGTGTATTAAAGGTGTAATAGTAACTTTTCATGCACTAATGCTAGTGCTTTATGTTGTCATAACACAGTAGTGCGGCATTGTCCATGTTATAACCATTTGTTATTTGTAAATGATCTCCCGCAACATCCCATTCTCTCATGTTATGACATAATTAAAAAAACAATGTGACACCTGGGATCTTGCCATAAGATGTGATCTTATTGTATATTTTGTCTCTCAGTTCACACATAATCACTAGGTTCTTTTCTATGCAGATTGGGAACTGTGTTGGTGCATCAAATCACCGATGGTTTATCCTGTTTCTCATTTCAGCGGTCACCAGTACACTTTATGTTACTATCATGACACTGTTTGCTACCATCTATATCTGGCCACCTGTAAATCTCGGAACAGGCAACATATTAAATGGGTTGTCTGGTACAGAGTTTCTTTTCCAAGTGTTAAAAGAGCGTGCTATAGCTATCTTGAGCTCTGCAGTGTTTCTACCAGCTCAAGGACTTGTTCTGGTTTACCTATTTATCTCCAGTGTTTCAGTGGGGATCGGCCTAAGTGTGCTCTTGTGGCAACAGTTGTGTTACATTTATACCGGAGAGACTTACTTGGGTCATCTTCGTGCAGGCAACGAAGGAATGTCAAATAAGGATTGCCAAAATCTTGTAAGATTTTTTGGTAGTCCATTTGCTGCCGCACCATATTTACCTAGTTTTTGGAAATCGAGAAAAATCCATACCAAGTAAAGATTTTGAGGCTTGTAGCGGTAAATGATCATTTTCTGATATTGCAAGAAAATTTTGTCCACGTAATTTCTGCGGTTTTGCATTTAGGTATTAAGTACGTTTACACAGGTAAAAAGAAAAATAATTCTTTGCTAAGTTAGTTCAATTTATAGTCTAGGACTAGGGGTTCTCTGGGCATCTGGAATCGCTGAACCTTGCAGAAGAAGAGAATTCCAGCACAAAGGTTAGAATGGCTCTATAGAGGATGGAAATGTTAAATGCTCTTCTATTCACTTGTACCTTATATCTCAATTGTAAATGGTGCCATACTCTCTTTTCTTTCTTACTTTCTAGCGGATATCTGTGGGAGAGGGATCCTAACCCCCGACCTACGATAGACACGGAATGATTTTCATGCCATTCAGTGTTGAGATTTTGACTTGGGAGTAGTTAGTATTTTCTTGCACACGAGAATTTTGAGGATGGATAACTCATAAACCTTATGTGTTTGTGGTCCTTAACGTAGCTGCAAGATTAAACTAGGTGGATAGTAATCTGTTTGTGCTCGAGTTTTATGACCCTTCCCGATATTTCTGTTAAGATGCATATTTTCGATGTCGTCCAGAAGACAAAAGTATGCAGAGATCAAATCTTTTTGCCCGTTTGCTTTCTGGATATCACAAAAGCATCGCTTGTGTGCTAGTGTCATTCCGTTTGATGTTTTGTGTTCGAGTGCAATAAGGGGAAGGGGAGTTTTAATGTGAAGTTTGGTGGAATCTTGTTTGCAAATGGAATACTTTTCACGCTTGTACAAATTAATCATATCATTGTTTCATGGTAATGTGTATAAATTTCACGTGCTTTGTTTATGTAACCTCTTGGTTTTGCCAAGCAGTGTCCCTCCACAGCACAATATGCAACTCGAACGGCGCACAATCCCAAACTTTGGGACAAGTCTGAACCACATCATATATGTAATATATTCGGGCATATTGCCATTCCTGTAAATCTAATATCTATATCTATATCATCAAATATAAAAGTGTGAACCAATGTCAAATTATAAAAGTGTGAATCAATGTTAAAGTTTTTTCGTTATGTATTTTCAACTTCGTCTTTGGTTTGTACACATTTGATAAATTTTGTGAGGATGTTTTTGTAAAATCAATTATTTTCACGTGCTTTGTTTATGTAACCTCTTGGTTTTGCCAAGCAGTGTCCCTCCACAGCACAATATGCAACTCGAACGGCGCACAATCCCAAACTTTGGGACAAGTCTGAACCACATCATATATGAAATATATTCTGGCATATTGCCATTCCTGTAAATCTAATATCTATATCTATATCTATATCATCAAATATAAAAGTGTGAACCAATGTCAAATTATAAAAGTGTGAATCAATGTTAAAGTTTTTTCGTTGTGTATTTTCAACTTCGTCTTTGGTTTGTGCACATTTGATAAATTCTGTGAGGATTTTTTTGTAAAATCAATTATAATGATTAGGTCAAAATTGACAAAGTATGTGCATATTAGATAATGATTCACTTTTCAAAAAGATTGAAATATCAAAATGCTTTGGTTTTTATTTTTTTAGATAAAGTGAACATATTTTTCTCACAAAAATTTGTAAAAAAAAAATGCAAGAAAAATCTCAAATACTCATCCAGTTTTTTAAAAGATTGAAAAACCAAAATAATTTGGTTTTTATTTCTTGTAGATGAAATGAACAGATTTTTTCAGCAAAAAATATTATGTATTTTAATTTGTGTAAGGACTTATTGAGCTAAAAAATTATATCACGAGTTCATAAATATATAAAAATATCAGATTTGTAAAATGTTATTAATATATATATATATATATATATTAATTAAATTACACACCGGTGTTGAAATAAATCAATTCAAGTGGAGTCATGTTTTAGTTCAAAATAATAAATAAAAAATACACCAACACACTCATTACTTATCCTTATGACTAATAATAAGAAAGTTCAACTAAACACAACGAAGTTCGCAAAATTTGTGTAAGGATCTATTAAGCTAAATAATTAAATCACGAGTTCATATTTATATATTAGAAATGTCATATTTTCAAACGTTATATATATATATATATATATATCAGTGCTTTAAAAAGTGTAGCGTTGCCCTGTAACATTTTTGTCCCATGATAGTGATAAGTACATTTTGTATGCATTAGTTCGTGATATTTTTATGTTTATTTTGTGTGCATTTATATTGTTTTATGTGCTTTTATGTGTTTTAGTACATGCGTGTGTATTTCACTCCTTGGGTGTTAATTTTGTAGGAAAATAGGTTTGTGAAGCATTAATTACGGAGAAGCCTTGGTCAAAAATTAAATTTTAAATTTAGAGAGTTTTAAATCCAATCTCCACCGTTCAAATTCAATTTCAAGATGTTTTAAAGCTTCTGTAAAAATTTCAGGTCAATCCGACGGCTGGAACTCGAAATATGATTTTTGTAAGAAAACTGCGGGCGGGAAAGAAGACATACACGGACCTAGACACGAACCTGGCACGGGGTCCGTGCACATCGCGAAAATTTCAGAATTTGGACAGAAACATGCTCGCTCGAGTGAGAGCTTGTGCTCGCTCGAGTGAGAGCTTGTGCTCGCTCGAGCGAGAAATATGAAAAAGAAATTTCGAGAACAGAAAACTGCTCACTTGAGCGAGACTTGGGCTCGCTCGAGCGAGCCGCGCGATCAAAGTTTTATTTTAGAAAATTCCTTGGCCGAGCAGGATACAATCTTTTTAATACTTGGACATATAAATACTCTTTCAACCATCAGATTAAGGGTTCCAGATTTCAGAATTTCAGACGCAAGGTGGCTACTGCTACCAGGCTTGGGAGAAGAGTTCTTTTTCTTTTGTTTTGTTTTATTTTTACTTTTCATGATTAAAACCTTGTTTGAATTATGAATTTGATTAGTGAGTATTTTTTATTTTTCGATCAAGACCACGTGATTGGGCCAGACAATTTATGTAGAAAACTTGTTTTGTTTATTTGAGATTTTCAGACTTGATTTGAATTTATTGTTTGTCGAACTCATATTTGTCTTGTGAATCTCCTGGTCAGTTATTTGCTTGCATGTTAATTGATTCCAATTCGACAGAGGAGGTTTCGATTTTGATCACTTTGATATAAAATTGTCTTGTGAACTCATATTTTTCCTCGTCATAAAAGCTAAAAACTATAACAATTATTTTATGAGATGATCTTCAATTAACGAAGGAATATATTTACAAGAGTTGGAGATGGATAAACCGGTTATAGTTTTCTGTGACTTAAAAGTACATGTTTTGAAGTTAAATTTTTTATATATAAATCTTTACAAAAATTATTCATCAGTATTACTCATTACTTGTCCTTATGACTAATAATAAGAAAGTTCAACTAAACACAATTGATTCCAATTGTCTTGTGAACTCATATTTTTTCTCGTCATAAAAGCTAAAAACTATAACAATTATTTTATGAGATGGTCTTCAATTAACGAAGGAATATATTTACAAGAGTTGGAGATAGATAAACCGGTTATAGTTTTCTGTGACTTAAAAGTACATGTTTTGAAGTTAAATTTTTTATATATAAATCTTTACAAAAATTATTCATCAGTATTACTCATTACTTGTCCTTATGACTAATAATAAGAAAGTTCAACTAAACACAACGAAGTTCGCAAAATTTGTGTAAGGATCTATTAAGCTAAATAATTAAATCACGAGTTCATATTTATATATTAGAAATGTCATATTTTCAAACGTTATATATATATATATATATATATATATATATATATATATATACATACATACACATATATATATCAGTGCTTTAAAAGGCGTAGCGTTGCCCTGTAACATTTTTGTCCTATGATAGTGATAAGTACATTTTGTATGCATTAGTTCGTGATATTTTTATGTTTATTTTATGTGCATTTATATTTTTTTATGTGCTTTTATGTGTTTTAGTACATGTGTGTGTATTTCACTCCTCGGGTGTTAATTTTGTAGGAAAATAGATTTGTGAAACATTAATTACGGAGCAGCCTTGGTCAAAAATTAAATTTTAATTTTAGAGAGTTTCAAATCCAATCTCCACCGTTCAAATTCAATTTCAAGATGTTTTAAAGCTTCTATAAAAATTTCAGGTCAATCAACGGCTGGAACTTGAGATATGATTTTTGTAAGAAAACTGCGCGCGGGAAAGAAGACATACACGGACCTAGACACGGACCTGGCACGGGGTCCGGGCACATCGCAAAAATTTCAAAATTTGGACAGAAACATGCTCGCTTGAGTGAGAGCTTGTGCTCACTCGAGCGAGAAATATGGAAAAGAAATTTTGGGAACAGAAAACTGCTCGCTTGAGCGAGACTTGGGCTCGCTCGAGCGAGCCGCGCGATCAAAGTTTTATTTTTAGAAAATTCCTTGGCCTAGCAGGATACAATCATTTTAATACTTGGACATATAAATACCCTTTCAACCAACAGATTAACGGTTCCAGATTTCAGAATTTCAGACGCAAGGCGGCTACTGCTACCAGGCTTGGGAGAAGATTTCTTTTTCTTTTCTTTTGTTTTATTTTTACTTTTCATGATTAAAACCTTGTTTGAATTATGAATTTGATTAGTGAGTAGTTTTTCTTCTTCGATCAAGACCACGTGATTGAGCCAGACAATTTATGTAGAAAACTTGTTTTGTTTATTTGAGATTTTCAGACTTGATTTGAATTTATTGTTTGTCGAACTCATATTTGTCTTGTGAATCTCCTGGCCAGTTATTTGCTTGCATGTTAATTGATTCCAATTTGACAGAGGAGGTTTCGATTTTGATCACTTTGATATTCAACATAGTGTAAAACTGACTAGAAATAGAATTCGGTTTCATTATGCGGTTTGGGTGTAAACTGAATTTTCACAGTTATTCATGCATTCAAATTTGATTAGAATTACGAAAGATTAGTTCATCAATATTTGAATAGGTTTGATTGTTCTAGAAATAGTCCTTCGAACAAATTAGAAAAATTCCCGTGAATTAAGATTAAGTCTGATGTCTTAGATCGACTGCTTGTTACATACATTGTCTGGTACCTACGTGAGTCCTTGATCGAAATTTTTCCATATTTGAATTAATCCAAATTTTCCAGCTGCGTTTTAATTAATTTGATTTTAATTGCAATTTTAATTATTAGTCTAAAATCTGAAGTCCTTCTTTTTTATTAGTCTAGATTAAGTTGAAATAAATATATTTTGGTATTCATATTTTTACAGTCCCTGTGGGTTCGACATCTGGACCTTTGTCCACTATATTATAATTTGACCTGGTGTGCTTGCCAGTTGATCTTTAATCATACCGATTTTTCCGGTCAAGTTTTTGGCGCCGTTGCTGGGGACTGTTTTGATATCAGAATTTTTATTTCGCTTGAGATTAGACTGTTTTTTTTATTTTATTAAAAATTCTGAATTTTCTTCAGTTCTTTGTGATTTTCAGGTACTAGCTTGTTGTGCATGCATAAAATTCGATCTAAGGAGCTTCTACCACTCTATTTGGAGATCGAACGCATGCTCAGCAAGATCCGAAAACCAAGGAAGAATCTTAATCTAGTACTTGAAACAAAATCTGAATCAGAAGAAGACATGGCGGACAACCGTACTGTTTGGGATATTATCCGTCTGCCAACCGAAGGCTATAGATCTAGCATAGTTCACCCCGCTATTGAGGCGAACAATTTTGAGCTGAAACCCTCTACTATTCAACTGATTCAATTGCAAGCTAGATTTGGGGGCACATCCTTGGAAGACCCCTACGCTCATCTGGAGCGATTTCTATCAATCTGTGACACGTTCAAGGTGAATGGGGTAACATCTGATGCAGTGCGACTGCGGTTATTCCCATTCTCTCTACAAGGGGAAGCTACGGAGTGGTTAGATGATCTGCATGCTGGTTCCATTACTACATGGGATCAACTTATTCAGACTTTTATGAACAAGTATTTCCCTCCTACGAAGATGGCGAAGTTGTTCTCAGACATTATATCTTTCAAGCAGAAGGAGGGAGAATCTCTACATGCGGCGTGGACCAAATTTAAAAAGATGTTGAGGATGTGTCCTCAGCATAATCTCACACAAAGCCAGCAAACCCAGACGTTCTATAATGGAGCAGATCCTTCAGTGCGTTCTATGCTAGATGCTGCTGCTAATGGATGCTTATTCAGGAAGACGCCAGCTGAAGCCTGGGAGATCATTGGCAACATGGCAGAGAGTAACATTGGGTTTCCGGATGTAAAGAGAGAGAAGAAGGCTGGAGTTTTAGAGGTCGATGCTTTAATGGCCCTGAATGCTAAGATTGACGCGCTGACACACCAAGTGAGACTCATGAAAACAGCGCTGGTAAATCAAGCACAAGGGAATATGTGACAAGACCAGCAGTTGTTTGAAGTTGAGGCTGTGAATTTTATGGGCAATCAAGGAAGGCAGACATACAACTCAAACAACTACAGTCAGAACTGGCAGGCAAAGCAAGAGGAGAAAAAGCCGAGTTTTGAGAAGATCATGATGAAGTACGTGGCGAGTACTGAGGCTCGCTTGCAGAATCAGGAGAGCATGCTGCAGAAGCTGGAAATTCAGATGGGCCAGATTGCAACCCAATTGTCCACACGTCCTGTTGGAGTTTTGCCGAGCAACACTGAACCAAATCCCAAGGCGTGAATGAAATTATGGTAGTGACGAGATCACAATCTAAACAGTCTGAGAAGCAACCGAAAGAAGAGAAAACTATGGAGGGGCCGAAAATTTCAGAGAAGAAGGAGGAGGTGCATGCTGGAAATTCTTCCACGGCAGATAAGAAAGGTAAGACTTCGAAATTTGAAGTTAATGAGAATGTTGATATTTCTACTTTACCTTTCCCCCATAGAGCTAAGCAACTATTGTTTGAATCTCAATTTAAAAAGTTTCTTGAAATTTTCAAGAAACTGCATATTAACATTCCTTTTGCAGATGCATTAGCTCAGATGCCGAGATATGCAAAGTTTTTGAAAGACTTGCTGAAAATAAGAAGAAATTGAATGATCTTACGCAGGTTACAATGAATGAGGAGTGCTCGGCGGTGTTGCAAAAGAAGATTCCAATAAAATCTCAAGATCCAGAGAGTTTTTCTATACCCTGTAAAATTGGAAGTCTGTCTTTTGACAATGTTTTATGTGATCTAGGATCGAGTATAAATTTAATGCCATATTCTATTGCTCGAAAATTAGGCATAGAAAATATTGAACCTACTGCTATCTCTCTCAAATTTGCTGATGGTTCTATTAAATATCCAAGAGGGATAGTGGAGAATATCCTAGTAAAGATAGATAATTTAATTTATCCTGTAGACTTTGTTATTCTTGACATGGAGGAGGATTCAGAGGTTCCCCT
Organism: Henckelia pumila; assembly: GCF_033568475.1. Taxonomy (NCBI): domain Eukaryota; kingdom Viridiplantae; phylum Streptophyta; class Magnoliopsida; order Lamiales; family Gesneriaceae; genus Henckelia; species Henckelia pumila. Next base: position 18,603,577 of record NC_133123.1, on the reverse strand, counting down.
GATTTTAGGACGTCCTTTTCTTGCTGCTAGTAGGGCATTAATTGATGTTGAGAGAGGAGAGTTGGTACTGAGGCTGAATGATGAACAAGTAGTTTTTACCATGCTTAAGTCGGCTACTGAGAGCCCAATTTTAAAATCTTGTTTTGCTATTCGTTTGATTGATGTGATTGATGTTGTTGGTGATGCATGTCAGCAGGTGTAGTTGTCTGCAGGAATTGGTCCAATGCACAATGTCTTTAATGTTGTAGCATGCAAGTGCGGGACTGACCTGAGTTTTTCACAGACGGTGGATAAACCACCTTGAATTTCGCCACTCAAGAGAGGAGTATAGTCGGGCTATAGACTATAATTTTAGCGCTGACTGGGAGGCAAACCAGTGTTTTTGCTTTTATTTGTTTTAGTTTTCGGTTTTTGTTTTGTTTTTACTTAATTTTTGTGTTTTTCCCATGCCAGTTGGTCGTGCCCGCCGATTTATCTAGACTGCTGATACCGTCCCAACGGATACTGTCAAAACGGAAGAGGATGAATCGAAAACCAGGGGAGCGTTATTTTCGTTTTCATGGTGTTTTTGTTTGTTTGCAATCTGTTCATTGTTCTGGAGCATTGAGGGCAATGCTTTGGATAAGTATGGGGGGGGGGGGGGGGAGTATTGCATTATCTATGTGTTTGTGTTGCATCTGTCATGTTTCGTGTTTTTTTTCATATTGTTTGCATACAGTTTGTGTTTGTTGTTGTTTGCATTGTTATGAGTAGGATGAGTCATAATAGTCAATGATGATGAAGTTTATTTGAAAAAATGGATTTTTGAAAAATTTTTGCTCTTGACTGGACATGAGAAACTGTAGGTTGAACCGTGATTATTTTTAAGCACTAATGTTAGACCAGTGAATTGTAGCGAAAGATTTGATGAAGTTTCTGTTTGTTTGACCATTGCACGACAATAGGTGCTTTGTGGATCTTAATTGTGTTCTATGAATTTTGATGAGGCTCTAGTAAGACACTTATGATCTTGGGCGCACCTAAAAAAAAAAAATTATTCAATTCCATCCGGGCTTTGAAAGGATTAAAATCCTATAAAAAATTAAATTTAAGGCTAAGTATGCGGATTAAATGGGATTGATGCTCCATTCGGGCTATAGACGAGGGGATTAGAAAGAAAAAATAGAATGATTTTTCGTATCCTAGCCAGTTATAGCTAAGTCAGCGGGTAATTATTGGGGCTAAAGCAATACCGGGTGCAAAATCCGGAGGTGTGTAATTCATTATCTCAAGGGAGGTGGGTATGTCTAGAGGTCGTTGGAAGGAATGGGCACTTGAAAAGTGAAACTTGCACTAAATTGTCATAGGTTGCTAAGCAGATTTGAGACGAATTCGGTCTAAGTTGCATGAAACTAGAATGACATTTCACATACACATGTTCACGTTAAATCGAAAGTGTATTATGAAAAGTTGAGAGCATGTCTGTGTTTTTGGTTTTGTGATTGAACTTCTCGGAGGCTTTGCACATTCATGAATCGTCCTTACTTATGTTTTTGTTTGCATTTTGTTTTTGCATGTCTTGCTCGAGGGCGAGCAAGAGTTAAGTACGAGGGTGTTGATAAGTACATTTTGTATGCATTAGTTCGTGATATTTTTATGTTTATTTTGTGTGCATTTATATTTTTTATGTGTTTTTATGTGTTTTAGTACATGTGTGTGTATTTCACTCCTCGGGTGTTAATTTTGTAGGAAAATAGATTTGTGAAGCATTAATTACGGAGCAGCCTTGGTCAAAAATTCAAATTTAATTTTAGAGAGTTCCAAATCCGATCTTCATCGTTCAAATTTAAGTTCAAGATGTTTTGAAGCTGCTGTCAAAATTTCAGGTCAATCCGACGGTTGGAACTTGAGATATGATTTTTGTAAGAAAATTGCGCGCGGGAAAGAAGACATACACCGACCTCGACACGGACCTGGCATGGGGTTTGTGCACATCGCGAAAATTTCAAAATTTGGGCAGAAACATGCTCGCTCGAGCGAGAGCTTGTGCTCACTCGAGCGAGAAATACGGAAAAGAAATTTCGGGAACAGAAAACTGCTCGCTCGAGCGAGCCGCGCGATCAAAGTTTTATTTTTAGAAAATTCCTTGGCCGAGCAGGATACAATTTTTTTAATATTTGGACATATAAATATCCTTTCAACCATCAGATTAAGGGTTCCAGATTTCAGAATTTCAGACGCAAGGCGGCTACTGCTACCAGGCTTGGGAGAAGATTTCTTCTTTTTTTCTTTTGTTTTATTTTTACTTTTCATGATTAAAACCTTGTTTGAATTATGAATTTGATTAGTGAGTAGTTTTTCTTCTTCGATCAAGGCCACGTGATTGGGCCAGACAATTTATGTAGAAAACTTGTTTTGTTTATTGAGATTTTCAGACTTGATTTGAATTTATTGTTTGTCGAACTCATATTTGTCTTGTGAATCTCCTGGCCAGTTATTTGCTTGCATGCTAATTGATTTCAATTCGACATAGGAGGTTTCGATTTTGATCACTTTGATATTCAACATAGTGTAAAACTGACTAAAAATAGAATTCAGTTTCATTATGCGGTTTGGGTGTAAATTGAATTTCACAGTTATTCATGCATTCAAATTTGATTATAATTACGAAAGATTAGTTCATCAATATTTGAATAGGTTTGGTTGTTCTAGAAATAGTCATTCGAACAAATTAGGAAAATTCCCGTGAATTAAGATTAAGTCTGATGTCTTAGATCGACTGCTTGTTACATAAATTGTCTGGTACCTACGTGAGTCCTTGATCGAACTTTTCCCATATTTGAATTAATACAAATTTTCCAGCTGCGTTTTAATTAATTTGATTTTAATTGCAATTTTAATTATTAGTCTAAAATCTGAAGTCCTTCTTTTTGATTAGTCTAGATTAAGTAGAAATAAATATATTTTGGTATTCATATTTTTACAGTCCCTGTGGGTTCGACATCTGGACCTTTGTCCACTATATTATAATTTGACCTGGTGCGCTTGCCAGTTGATTTTTAATCATACCGATTTTGCCGGTCAGATAGCGTAGCGTAAATAACGCAATGCATTGCGTAAGCTATTCGTGCACATTAATTATTTTAATAAAAAAAATAAAAATATACTTATATAAGTAAATAAGTGAGATAATTAAATAAAAAAATCATAAGAATTTAAAAAATCTTACAACTAAATTAACATAATCTATCCAACTCTACGTCACTATCTTCATCAAGACTATATAAGCATTGTTTGGTTTGATATATTATTAATATATGTATAACTTATCCCAATCAATTTCGCCTTATTTTCGTCATATTATTTATCTATTTATTAATTAATAATTTTACATCAATTAAATCAAATAAATTATAATCTATCCATCAAATCAAATAATGTACTAACTATTTTTTCTTATTTATTTTTAATTTACATTATATTACTTATCCATTGATTACTTATCTTATCACTAAAACCAAACGGTGTCTATATGGATGGAAATTTTATACTATCAAAGTTTGTTGAAGCCACTACAGTCTAGACAATGAATTTCAGGATCAATATAGTTTTCTTCCTCATCAATAAAACTCAATCCTACGTATTTTTGTGGACAGAAAAGCCTTCCTTACCTTAGACCCTCTTACTGCTCTTCCTTGAAATCATCTAGAGTTCATCTTCACCTCTGAAATCAGCTCTAGAAAGTTTCGATTCTGAATCGACTCTAAGTTTTATTCACGTGAGGAATTTTGAATTGGCTCTAGGGCTTGGAATCGATTTGTACGTATAAGTTGTAGGTCAATTAAAGAATTTGGGGCCTTTTTTATTTTGGCCCAAAAAGCGTGCGCTATTCATAGAAAAGCATAATAGCGCACGCTATTTGGGCCAAGGCGTGCTTCTCTGTCAAATAGCGTGCGATATTTGTGCAAACTGCAATAGATTGAGCGCTATGTAGCGCTGGGCATAAAAATTGCGCTATAGTGCACCATGTATATATATATATATATATATATATATATATATATATATATATATATTTGAATTAAATAACACATCGGTGTTGAAATAAATCAATTCAAATGAAATCAAATTGTAATATAAAGTAATAAATTTAAAACACACCAACATACTCATACCATATATGTAGATACTGAAATTTAAAAATTTAACTATATTTTCATCATCATAAAGGCTAAAAACTATAACAATTGTTTATGGGATTATCTTGCAATTTACGAAAGAATATTTTACAAGAGATGAAGATGAATAAATCGGTTATGATTTTATGTAACTTAAAATACATGTTTTGAAGGTAGATTTGTTAAATTTTTTTAAATAAATCTTTACAAAAATTATTTATATATTAACATTACTCACTATTTATTCTTATGGCTAACAGTAGTAAATGTTTAGCTCAAATAACGACGACGTTCACAAACCCGTCTTGCATAGAAAAATAAACAACAAATATATGGTACGAATATCTTCAATTGTTTTTAACCAAACTATTAGATGGATATTATTTCATTTAATTATTTAAGTCTATAAACATATCTATGTTAATCAATCTACTACGGGCTAGGTAATAACTTCGAAAAAATAAGTCTAGAAGAAATTATGGATGACACGTATCACATCAAATTAAAGATCCTGAAAATTTTTGAATATTTTATCATTGGAGCAATTATTTTATAAATGACATTTACGTAACAAAAGATAAAAAATTACAAAATCAGGATTTAATTTGATTTAACATATATATTACTTATTAACAAATATATAACAAATTGCATTGCTTCAAGGAATACATACATGAGATAAAAAAAATAATGCAAATTCATGATATGAAGCATGTAGTAATTAGTTAAGTTCACTCATCAAAACAATGAAAACCCCGAGCTGTAATAACTGGATAAACTTCGATATTAATATTGTATCAATGTAAAACTATATTTAAACATTATATTTATAAGCTTATATGAGTTATTGAAATGTCATATCTTAAACTATCAATGTAAATATAGAAAAATTATGATCATAAATGATGACACTGAAACTACAACAGTTACATTGTTCGAAAACATTGCAAATATTTTTATTAGTTTAGTGTTGAATATTATATCAATTCGATTCATCATCAAGGTACGTATATAAATAATTTTTTTCTTACAAATAATATATAATGATTAGCAATTATTAATAAAATCTGCTTTATATATGAGATGTTGTCCGGAAATGCGATTTTTTTAATAAAAAATAATCAAGCGAGGATGAAAATTCATTTTGTGCATACATATTTAAATGAATTTATATTCATGTGTTAGTCACCCCTCTACTTTTATGAAATTCATTTATTCAAACTTTGAGGGGGGATATAATGTGTTCTTAGATTTTTTTTTTTTTTTATTTTTACAAAAATGGGGAGAAATATGATAGATAAAAATATGATTTTTGCATTACTTAAGTTTAAATGTTCATATTTTGATCATAAAAAAAAAAAAGAGATTGTTGAGTCCGAAAATGCAAGCAATCTTGATTAATTTTGATGATAGAAAAACTTGTTATTGTTTCTAACATATTTACTTAAGTGTGTAGTTCATACATCACATTTTGGAAGTGATAGGCTGCTGAAACAAAATTCCAGCACACCTTAGTTTCTAGCGAGCTGAATTATTTTGATGATCTTTCATGACTCAATGATCTAAATCACCAGCCACCAAAATCGTTGAATAGCCAACTCAAAACTCTACAAGTCATAATTCATACCAGGTGGACCAATTCGGATATTATCTAGGTCAAACTGCCGTCTCAAGGCTGAACTAGAATTGAACTAGATGAGCTTAAAACATACAACCGTTAAGATTGAGCAGTTCTGGTATTTTGGCCATATCTTGTAGCTCAGTTATCTAAATGAAAAGAGTTAGTATGCGTTACTAAGATAATACAATGATATACAAGTCATATTTACAAGTAAAAGTCTGAATCGGAGAATAAGGAGTTGATAAATGGCATTGTCTCTTGTTCTGAAATGAAGCAGAATTTCTGGCACTGCTGAGCGTTTTGAGCACATCTCTCTCTTAAAAACTCAAAATCGAGTGATTATTGATGCGTTGTAAAGTAAATATGAAGGGATACAATTTTATGTTCATCACTTTGCCCAAAAGTTAATGAACAAGATATATAAGCAAGAAACATGACTACTGAAAACAGCAGTGCCGAAATCAAAAGTTCTGAAAAACAATAGACTCCGAAATGCAGCAGAATCCAAAATAGTAGCTGATGCAACCAGTAGCCACTGAAAACCAATAGCCAATGCAACCACAAGATTTGAAACCAGTAGATACTGCACCAGTAGAGCCCAAAATCAGTATAAGATAAGGAAAGTGGCCAGAAGAATAAAAATGACTGTTTCAATCTCAGAAACAGTACAAAACCTTTACTAACGATCATATTCTTGTATCTAATGTTTATATCATTCTTAAAGGCCATAAATACAATATTTGGAAGATCAAACAATAGCTTTGGATGGGGATTCAAAGCATGGGCAAAATTATACATGGAAAAGAAGCTAGAATGAGAACAAGCCAAAGAAAGTAAGGTATGAGGAACAAGAGAGAGGTTAGCTTTAAAAGTTAAATCCTCCATACCAAATCAAGTTTGTAGAACACTCTTCCATGTTCAAGTATTGAATAATACATCATTTGAAGAGAGCTCACTCACAAAAAAGAGATATTTATTTCATAAAATAGCTGAGTGAGAGTCTTTGCAAAAAGACATTAAAAATGTGTAATCTTTGTATTTGGTTGTGAGACTTTTTGTCCTAACCATAGTTGAGAGATGCTAGGATTTCTGATTTAGGCGATGAGTGAGTCCTAAAGTTGGATTGGGTTCTTAAAAAGAGTTGTAAAACTAAAGTCTTCTAGTGGATCATTCCAAGGGTAAGAAGAGGTGACGTAGGGGCGGTTGAGTCTCCGAACATCCTTAAACAAATCGTGTCTCTTTACTTCATCGCATTTACTTCTTGATGCTGTTTTTGGATGATTTGTTGAAGCATTTTATGTATTCTTTAAAATATCAAAATTTTGCATACAAAGTGTTTGATAAAATGTTTAAACCAAAATGTTTTTATTATTACAATTTGCAATCTTTTCAAACGATTGCCAAAATGTTTAATCGGTTTTTAGAGGATTATGTTGACTGTTGATCGTCTTCAGCTTGATTTTATAACCAAACACAATATAATCTCTCGGTGCTCGGTTCATTTTTGAACATTTCAAGAACGAGCTATTGTAGCTCAAAAAGCTTTAAAAATGTGTATTCACCCCCACCCTCTACACACATTTTCGATCCTAACATAGGACGACAACACTTAGTATATCACAAGTATTTAGATACACCAAATAAAGAAGAATATGCATTTATCCTCAAAATAGACAAAATGGTTGAAATAAAAAACTGAATGTTAACATTTGTAATTATAGACATTCAAAATTCAATCAAAAATTTCAGCAACGAAAACATTGTAAGAAAAAATGGATAAGTAGATTTCGAAAAATAAGAAATTAAAAATAAAATAGGATGTCCAACAAAAACATCGATCGTTAACGATATTGACATACAAATATAGAAGACGAAAACATACAAAAATACAGTTGGGAATGATGAAATTATTTTTATTCTTGCAAGTAAATATTTTTAGCATAATTAAAAATGAGACCATATAACAAAAGAATAAAATAATAAAGATAAAAAATGCAAATGATTTATGGAGACAACATAACAAGAATTGATATTAAAGATGATGAGAATATTGATTCTTTCATAGAGAAAATAAACAGATAGTCAATGACAAAAATCGTGAAAGACAGAAAAGTCCAAAATATAAAAAAAAATATTTGATGCAATAAGTTAAATTAAGGTTTAGAATGCATTATCTATATTACATTTTTTTTTTTTCCAAATATCAATAGTCACAAAACAACTAATCAATACATAAGATATGAAATTACAAAATCAATATTTAATTTAATTTATTTAACATATCTCACTTATTAACAAATACAAAATAAATCTTATTTTTTCAAGACATACATATGAGATAAAAAATAAGACGAATTCATGGTACGAAACATGCCGTAATTGCTCGATATTAATAAAAAAAGACAATGAAAAATTGGAGTTTTAATAATGTTATAAGTTTCAATATCAATATTGTGTCAAGGTAAAACTACATTAAACATTATATTTATAATCTTACATGAATTATTGATAATATCTTATTCTAAATTGTTGATGTAGATATAGAATACTGATGACCGTAAATGATAAAAACATTAAAACTGCAAGAGTTACATTATTCGAAAATGTTGCAAATGTTTTTATTAGCTGCAATGTTGAAGATTATATTGATTCCATCACTAAGACATATAATAGTTTTTTTTCAAAGAGTATATATTATTACCAATTATTAATAAAATTTACTTTATCTATATGATAACAACACTTCAATATACTAAAAGGTTTTAGAGACACCAAATAAAGAAGAATATACATTTCTCTCAAAACGGATAAAGCAGTCGAAATGAAAGATGGAATGTTAGAATTTTTAATCGAAAGCATTCAAAATTTCTAGCAAAAAGTTTCGCAACAAAATCATTGCAATAGTAGATTTCGATCTTCTTTTCTTGCTAAATAATGAATACAATTTCCTTATATGGATTTCTAGCCTCCTTGAATATAGTAAAAATTACTTTCCCACCTTCAACTCTCATCGTCAGCTCTCCTTTTTTGACATCTATCTTAGTTTCAGCAGTAGCCAAGAATGGTCTCCCCAAGATCGAAGACATGTCTTCATCTTTCTCCCTATCTAGCACCACAAAATCAGCAGGAAAAATAAATTTGTCAATTTTTAACAGAACATCTTCAACGATTCCACGCTGATATGTGAGAGATCTGTTTGCTAACGGCAAAGCGATGGTTGTGGGCTTCATCTCTCCAAGTCCTAAGATCCTGAAAACGGAAAAAGACATCGAATTAATATTAACTCCTAAATCACACAGTGCTTTATTATTAGAAGAACCAATAGTGCAAGGAATAGTAAAATTCTCTGGATCTTTTAGTTTCTGTGGCAACTTCTTTTGAAGGATGTCGTTGCACTCTTTAGTCAGCTTCACTGTCTCAAACTCTTCCAGCTTCCGATTTCTAGACATAACCTCTTTCAAGAATTTGGAATAATTTGGCATTTTTTGCAAAGCATCAGCGAATGGAATTTTGATCTGAATTTTTTTTGAAAATTTCAAGAAACTTAGAAAATTGTTTATCCAATGTTTTTTTCTTGAACCACTGAGGATATAGTAAAATTGATTTTGGCACAAGCGATTTCTCATCCACAATTTTTGGTTCACTACTGTCAGCAATCCTTGGTTGCTCTGCTTCAACTTCAATTTCTTTTGTATTTTTCTTCTCAACCTCAGCTTTGGGTTCATCAGTCCCAATTTCTTTTCCACTTCTCAATGCTATGACTTTGCAATGCTCTATTGGATTCACCTCAATGTTACTCGGAAACTGACTTTTTTTTTTATCTTTTTGTGCATTTGTTAGTTGCCCAATCTGTTTTTCCAAGGATTTCATCGTGGCACTCATTTTTCCCATATGCGTCTCTAGGCTATCGAGACGAGATTCATTCTTTGCCATCCTTTGTCTAGATTTAGCAACGAAAGTTCCAACTAAGTCTTCAAAAGATGGCTTTCCTTCTCCCTTATTTGTATTAAATCCCGGACGGGGATTCAATACATTCTTGTTATTTTCATAAGAGAAATTTTCATGATTACGCAAACCAAGATGATAAGTATTTGGAACAGGATTACCTCGATAGCCTCCATAGCCTCTGTTGTTGATGTATTGAGCCTCATCAGGAGTGTGTGTGTAAGGCCCGAAAATATTAAGTTCTTAATGACGGAATTTAAGATTTAAATTCCGAATAAAAGTGAAAAGATGAATTTAAGAATATGGAAATTAGAGATGTCAATTTCGGGTCAGAAATATTTAATTTGAGGATTTTTGGATTTTAAGATTTTAATATCCGGAATTCTTAAATTAAAAGATTAAAAATATTTGAATTGATATTTATGAAATTTAAGATGTGAATTCCAAGATGATAAATATCAAATATTGAATTTGAAGATGAAATCCGAGCAAGGACCCATTTGCAAATATTGAATAGTTCAAGGACTAAAATGCGATAAGGTCCGAAATGATTTAATTTTAATCCGAGAATATTTAATTTGAGAATATTTAGAGTTTAGAATTAAATTCTATTATTCTTAAATTATTTAGGATTGAAATTGAATTAAATCACTTGTTCGGGGACTGAATTGCAATTAGGCCAAAGTTCAGGGACTAAACTGCAAATAGGCCAATATATATCAAAATTGACACATATTTCCTAGCAATTCACGTGAGAATCAGCATTGTGGCAGAAGCAAACGAGAGAATGGGGAGAAAGGGTTCCAAGCCAATTTTCAACCTTTCAAGCTCCCGTAAAAATTGAACCGCCCGGTAGAATTTCCGATTGAACATATATTTGCGATCACAGCTCCGAGTGCTAGGTTTTGACGTAAGTTTTATAAAGTTCTACCATGTTTGAATTTTATGATGTTGTTAGAATTAAGATTTAATTGTATAAATATGTTCTAGCATATACGACGATAGCATATCTAAGATGGATCGAGAAAAGATCGTCGTTTGAACATGTTTATGATTTTTGAAAAATTTATCAAAAATCTGAAAATTATGGATTGATATTCACGTGTGTAAGCTACTGAATTTGTGATGACATTGAGTTTAAATGCTTGTTATGAAGATGTTAAAGCCTTTGGGATTTCCGATTTCGAACCGTTACGCTGTCGGTTTGTGTTGGTTGAATATTAGAAATGCATGCTATTGATTTCGAATGTCCAACAATGAAATAGGAATGATATGAGTTAGATATCAATGTTTAGATGACGATTAAGTTGTTGGAATTGTCGGTTTCGAATCACGGCGTCGTCGATTGGAATTTTGATCACTTGATCAACAATTGAAGTTGTTTAAGCCTTGATAAGTTGAGATGAGTTAGAGAGCTGATATGATATTGTTTAACACTTCATTTCAGACTTGAATAGGTTATAACGAGATTGAATCGAAGATTATCGAAGTCGAATCGATGAGTTCGAATTCGAATGACTTGAAGTGTTTGAAGTTGAATCAAGAATACCTTCAAGTAGCACTGATTAAAATGAGCAGATTGTATGACTGATTTGGCTAGCTTTGAAATGATCAGCATTGGCAACAGATTCAAGATTTTTGAATCGCGATGAAAGGTATGAATAGACATTAATAAGATGGGCAGAATAACTCGAGATTGTTTCTGATTATCGAGTTGCCTAAAATCACATACATGCATGTTTTTAATATATGTTATTGTTTACATTTACATAGATTGGATAGATTATTCAAGATAGCTATCTTCTTGAATTTCCAGAATATTTATGTAAATGTTTACTTGTCTTCTTTGATTTATAGTATTTTCTGTATTGAACATGTTTATGTATTACATGTGATACTTACAGATTTGTCAGTATCGTTGAGTGATTATATGCTCATATGATGATATGATTGATGTCAAGATGTTGTTTTAGCTTATGTATATTTGATGCATACGGAACATGTTTCATTCATCTTGAACTCCAGCCTGTAAAGCACAGAGGGTTGAAAGACCTAGAGTGCATATGACGTTTGGAGGACTGTAGTTGAGTGGCACGGAATGTAGACTTACTTCCAGAGCCAGAAGACTCACTATAGTTAAACCAAAGTCAGAGGAAATGAAGTATTCAACTTCACCTCAATTGGGTGAGTTGGTGTTTGTTGAAGATTTTATTTCCTCGGGATTCCAGAACTACGATTTATTAATATCAGATTTGATAGCCTATTCCTTGGCACATGCATTGCATTTATGCATTAACCTTGAGATTTTTATGGTTTAGAATATGCGTTTATAAATGCTAGCATGTTATGTTATTATATGACATTTATGATTGAATAAGTTACATGCTTAAATGATGTATATGCATGTTGTTCATACTGAGATTTATTCTCACCGGAGTTATCCGGTTGTTGCTTTGTTTGTATGTGTGCATTGCATCAGGTTGGGGCAAGATCAAGCTAGAGTTGGCTTGGATAGCTTAAGAAGAGACATAGCATGTGGTGACTTGGGTTTTAAGCAAATGACATGTATTTATGACTTGGTAAACATAATAGAAAGCAAGAACCTTTGTATATGTTGTTTTTGCCAAGTATTGATTTATACTTGAGAGTTCATGTATTCTAGATCACTTGCTATTAGTTTGAATGCATGTAAAGTATCTAGCATGATGTTGAGGAGTTTATATGAAGTTTGTATGAGATTTGGAATCAAATTGTGCAGCAAATTTGCATTTTTATTTCCTGGACAGAGTGCCCGCTCGATCGGATAAACTCCACGGATCGAGCGAGGCATGTGTTTGCAATAACAGAGTATTGAGCTTTTGGGCTCGCTCGATCGGGTGAGTTTCACCGATCGAGCGAGACCAAAAGTGTTGCAGACCGAGAGCTTAGAATTTTAGCTCGCTCGATCGGCTGAGTTTGCCCGATCGAGCGAGGTGATGGTTTTTTAAAAAAAAAACTTTTTTTTAGCTCTTGGTTTATTATTCATGTATTGTTTGATTAATTGTTAATTAATCATTTATTGTCCTAAGATGAGATTAGCAACCCGAGGTCCCCATAGTGTGACTCTTCAATGGTGATAACTACACCTTCAGAATTTACTATACTCATTTTGTTCATCGCAACTATTTGTGTAGTCAATGCTGAGACTTGAGCAGAAAGAGATGTGATAGGATCCACAACATAGACTCCGATTGTTTCTTGACTCCAGCTCATTCAGTAGGCCATTGAAATCTATTGATCGTCATTTGTTCCAGCATTTCATATGTCTGAGCAGGATCCTTTGAAAATATAGTGCCTCCAGCAGCTGAATTCACAAACATCCATGTGGGCGCATTTAAATCATTATAAAACAATTTGATTTGCACCTAGTCTTTGTAGTTGTGGTTCGGGCACCTTCTTAGTAAGTCCTTGTAACGCTCTCACGCTTCATACAGTTGTTCCGAATCATGCTACCTGAATGTGTTGATCTCAATCTTCAATTAGGTGGACATAGCAGGAGAAAAATATTTTGCCAGAAAATTCACTTCCATATCATCCCAAGTAGTTATGCACTCCAACAACAGTGATTAAAGCCAACATCGTGTATGATCCCTGAGAAAAAACGGAAACAAACACAATCAAATAGTATCTTCAGAAACACCATTAGTTTTTACCGTATCCGAGATCTCTAGGAATGTCTTCAGATGCAGATAAGGATCTGCAGTGGCGCCTCCATTAAATTGGTTATATTGTACCATGTTGATTAGTGCAGGCTTCAGCTCAAAATTATTAGCATTGATAGTCCCTCGAGCTATGCCGGAATAGTGGGCATGGATAACTAGTATGAAGTGATCTCTGATTGGCACCAAGGGTGGCGCTTGTTCGTCGTTGTTCTCAGCCATCACCTTAAGTTCTTCTCTATATTTCTTTATTAATGCTCTTGCGGTTCTTTCGATCTCAGGATCAAAAATCAGAGAATCAAGGCTATGAGTTCTTTGCATAAACTTCAAAACAAGTAAAAATTGACGACTTAGTGACGAATTTTTTTTTAAAACACCTCTAAATTAAAATCCAGACTAATTGGTAACCATATTAATATAAATTCAAATAAAAATACTCCTCTGAAACAACGCCAAAAACTTGTTGCATATTTTCTTGTTTGCAATTGCACAATGTTAAGTTTTAATATAAGATAAATAAAATATCGTTCCCATGAGGAGTATGTATTCAAAACTATACTGATGTTTGTAATTAAAATATTCAAAACTTTATCTAAAAAAATTAAAAAATCATAGTTTTCAAACTTAAATAAATTAACTAAAAGAACTGGCAAGAAAACACGCACAATTGAGAAAATTATCTAGAGATTTGATTTCACTTAGTTTCCACGATTACTCATTCTTTCGAATTTATGTTCATGAATTTCACTTGTTTAATAGCTAAAACACTTAATTATTTCTATTTTCATTTTCCAAGTAACAAATAGAATGTATCAATTAAGTTTTGATTTCAATATCCCTATTAAAAATCTAGACTTAATGATATATTGAAAACAATGTTCTTACTTGAGTGTTGTTGACGTTTTACGCCTCCCGAACTATATAAACATTCAATTTTTTTATAATAATTTTATTCAAAATCTCCTCTCTCGAGTGTCAGATTCCAAATAAATTTAACATTAAATCTATGACTAGTAAAATGAAAGCATTCAAACCTAGAAAACACAAGTAAACTCGAGGAATTCAATAACATAAATAAAAAGTCATAACAATCGTCTCAACTAAGCTACGTCATTTCTCTAGAAATAAAAACTTAGTTTATAATGAATATAAAACAAAAACAAAGCATGTTTTTGAATCTAGACATCAAACTTAAAAATTAAGAGAGAAAATAGAAAGAATAGTGAAGCTAAATATGCGTCTTTGTCCCCAGATTCAGCGTGCTTCGTCTTCGCAATCGGTATTTCTTCCAATTCCTTGCTTTGAATGTGTCGTTCTTTCTCAACTCGTCTCTCTTTTGTGTTGTGACGTGTTGTGTGCGTGTGTTGTATTCCTTCCCGCTTCGTAGGTTAGATTTTTTCTTTTATAAGTCTCGAAGCCCGATGAATAAATCCCAATTGCCCAACAAGTCTGGTCTTTTAAATTTTACAAACTCTTTTTCTTCATATTTCTCGCAGGGACAGTGCCCAGGATCTTAAATGTAGCGCCTAGGCGATGTTCAAGTGCAGGCATAAGCCCCTAGGCGCCAAAATGTAGCGCCTAGGTGCCACACTCACGCACCACCAACTTATATAGGCACCTAGGCGCCATTTTAGCGCCTCAAAATGGCGTCTAGCTAGGCGCCACTTCTTCGTGTCTTCTTCCATGTTTAGGCACTTAGACACCTTTTCTTGATGCTTAAGCTCTTATTTTTCACTCCAAAATCATATCTAGTGATTCTTCTTCAACCTCATTTGCATCCTCAACATTTTTCTTTTCATGGAATTTATATATCTTGTCAACTTCTTGCATTCCACATAAACAACAACGAAATACGCATAATACCACTCAATTTATAACAAAAGTCAAGCTAAATCATACGACAATTAAGTGCATAAATTGCAATTATCACAAAGTGACAAAATTATCGGATCAAAATTATAATTTTCCCTTTTACAATATCAGTAAACTATAATTTCAATGAACTATTGGTTTGTTGTAATATTTATTTTATCATATTGACATTGATGCAATACTATTTTTGAGAAATTGGGTTTGTGTATCATCGAATTTTATTTGGATATCTGTTGGATCAATTGTCTCAATATTATATTTATCTATGAGACACAAAAACAATATTTTTTTAATAATAAAGTTATTATTTTTTCTTCGGGTGCATCCTTATTAACTCTTCTGGAGTACTAGAGCTCTTCTAGAACAATTTATTTGTAATAACATACTATATTGAATTATATTGTCATTGGATTCAAAATCTAAATACTATCAAACACGTCATTTTTTCATTGATAATCAAATGATCTCGTGGAACTTTAATACATTTATTTTAAGTTACTTTGAAAATATAATTTGGATAGTAATCAATTTCCTCCACAAATTATGTATCATGTTTGATAGAGATTTTTTAACGTACTTTAGATACGATTTAGTAACTTTCTATGTCACATTTGTCGAATATAAATATCGACTCATTTGAGTCCTTATATCTTAGTCCACTGCAGGTGAATTATTATTCGGTTGAAACGATAAAACTTAAATGATCTTCTGAATCTTTTAATAAATCTATATTCGGTTACGATGAAAATATTATTTTGAGTATATACCAATTGCTCTCACAAAATTTATATAATTGAAATCTATAAAGTCTTTTAACTTACTTTAGGTACGATGTTATGTAAATAGAGATATGAAAAATCAATGAACATCTAGTACAATTGTCGATTAAGATATCTAATATTTTTATCGTACTATAGGTACGAAGATTTGTTCATGATGTACGCTTGAAAGTAGAACATATAATTTTAAAACATTTGTGCTGATCTTTTATAATTTATATTCCACTTCTAGTGTAATTAAATATCATTTTCCTCAAATAACTAACCTACTACCATGTCCACTTCTAGTGAAATTAATATCACATTCGCTTCAGAGAATTAATGCTTCACATTAGTTAGACGACTTTTGATATACTAGTCGTATTGTGGGCTTATTGTTGGGCCACTTTGAGGTAAATAATATTAATCTACGAATAATCGAAACTAGAAAAATATAGACGTACCTTTCATTTTTTGGATATAAAGTTTGAAAGAAGTGGTGTACGCAGTTTTTTATGTAAAACAGGTAGTGTTGTACTTGGTGTTATAACACCAAAGACAACACAGTGCAGTGCAGCAAAAATTAAAACGTAAATAACACAAGTAAATAATTTTGCACGAGTATAAAAACTCATGTGGGTGTCTTAGGGCTAAATATCACTAAAAAAAGTAAGATCAGTCTTACAAAGCAATATTAGTGATTTTAAGAAAAATCAATAAATCCTAAATTTTTCAACAAGTTGAGAAATCAAATTTACATCCTAAATAAATCAGAGTAAATCAAATAGATGCAACTCCCGTAGCCTAAATTTGAAGAGACACAAAATATCTTCGAACAACACTGTTCCCACAATGTTGTCTCCGATGTCTTCAACACCAACGGAAACACGGGCACAAGCAATAACAACGATTGCAAAATGTCTTCAGAAACCTTCAACTCTTCGACCAGAATTCTTCAATTAGTGCTTTTGAAAGTTGACGTCTGAAGCTCTCTTAACTTGTGCGTTATAGATTAGAGTCCAAGAAAAAGTTATTTTCATAAATAGAGTCCTACAATAATAAGAAAACAATTGTAAGTAGAATAAAACTCTATTAAGCATATCAAATCATATCTTGGTAATATCAAATAATAATATATCAAAGATTTTCCTTATCAAGATATCATTAAGCATGGTAAATATAATTTATATAGATTTCGAATTATACAACATATATATTTACCAAATCTTTTAACTTGTCTAAAAAGCAAAATCAAATATTAATCAATTTAATTTAGGTCGAGAACTTCAAGGAATTAAAATTTCTTTCAATCTCCCCCTTTTTTCTTTCTGGACAAAACATAGCACAAGTAAGAATAAACATAAACTCTCCCTGAGTTTAAAATACTTCTCCCTCTAAATTTGTAAGTCTCCCCCTGATGGTGTTGTCCCTCGTGTTGGCAACACCAAGGATAACATGAACCTTGAAAGTTAGGGATTCTATAATTCATATATCAGAGCATAAGTGGGATAGAAGAGGTTAGTCTAGTTAGAGTATATTAGAACAGTTAAGGAACATAACTAGAGCAAAACAAAAACAGATATATTAATCATTAAAAAACCGAAGCAAAAAAAATATGCAGGAAGAAAGCAAAACAAAACTAAAACTGATCACTATCAGATCCCTCTTGATCAACAGCTTCATCCTCATCATATTTTGTCCCAGATGGACCAGCTTCAGCTTGTGCACTATGATCTCCCCCTTTTTGGCCAAAAATGTCAAGTTGACTCATACAATCAACGAGCAAAGTGCTGTAAAAAGTGATGTCCTCCTGTGCTTGAGCAATCTTTTCTTCAGCACGAGTCATCAGCAGCTGGATCGTAGTCATGGAAAATTCTAGAGGAGATGGAGTAGGAACAGTTTCTTCAGTGTTGTCACCCATGTTGGCAACACCGGGTACAACATCAGCAGTATTAGCAGCAGTACTTGGAGCTAGCTTCGTTCCATGGAAGATCAATCTTCCCGTTTCCTTTTAGTAAGACAGCTGCTATCTTCAAATCATCAGGGATCTTAGATAACTCTTCAGTGATATTCTGGATGAACCCATGTGATTCCAACAAGCCATAAATCAAGGAGGGAAATGGCAGCTCGGTAGATTTCAGACCTCCATCTGCAAATTTCGTCACTGTCCGAAATACTAGCTTTCCAAAATTAAAAGCTCCGCTTGTCCCTATATCATGAACTATGAACGCCTGTGGCCTTGTGATCACATTTGAATTGGTTGAGGGCATCCAATTCCTCACAGCAATCTTGTGAAAGGCAGAGTAAAATGAGGTGAGCTTGGCCGCAGAGAAGTGATCAGAAAATTTTGTGGCCAGTCCACCAGTCAAACGGATATCACCACATTTATATCAAGATGAACGACATCTTCAACATCCGGAGTGGATTATAGAGCATTGATCACGACCGGAGTAAACTCGAACAATCTTCCCCGAAGATAAACAAGCCCATACTTGGCAGATTCAGGATCTCCAATAGATGCAGTGAGATTTGCATAAAATTCCAGAATTGCCTTCTTACAGTAGGGTACAACAGCAACAACAGTAGAGTAGAGTTTGCAGAGCTTAAGAAAATCAACCAATTTGTACTTACTGTATGAGCTCACATCAATATTTCTCCCATCCAGCAATGCTCTGTGAATGTAAAGGGGCCAGACTGCAGCAGCTTCTCCAGAATAAAGGGAATGAGCAGCATCGGTTCCATCTGCTTCATCATCACTGGATGTTTGATCCAAGTCTTCTGCATCAATGTTCACACTAGCATCAGAATAGGTGGAACTACCAGAAGAGGAAGAATGTTCCATTGGTTGTTCTCGTCCTTGAGCAAACTTTTCCAACATCTCCGAGTCAGGCTTATCATCAGTGTGATGAGTAGGAGGAATAACAGAGAGAGTAGCCTTCCCTTGCTTGAGGCTCTTTAAAATTTGAGCCAACGTAGCATCTTCATTAGAAAAAGCAATGTCCTCTGAAACAGGTTTGTCCATTGTAACAAAAGGAGGGACATCAATAGAAGGACTGGGTTCAGTTGAGGCACTGCTCTCAGAGCCGGATTCATCAACAGGTACAAAGAAGGATGGGGAAGTAGTGGTAGTCTTCTTGAGTTACACTAATTCGTAATCATCATCCTTAGAATCATCACCATATGTGTGATCTTCATCGGCCAGAGACGGGCGAGCACCTCTTCGAAATCGCTTGGATGCAGTGAAATCCGGGTTATAACCTGCTTGCCTCTTTGATCGGCGTGTAATCCCCGGAGAAGGATGAACTCGGTTTAAAACAGAGAAATCAGGAAAGTTGTCCACATCGATGTCATTGCTCGGTTCTCCAGGAGCAACAACATCAAGCGGGATGGGTTCCTCAGGTATTGGAACGATTGCCAGATACATAGTAGATGAGGGAACCTCTAGTGTTGTAAAACCAACAGCAACATCGGATTCCTTAAATCCCATCTCACTTATGATATCATGGGAGTCAAATCATACCATTGAAAGTATAATTTAGAATGTGAGGATAGGTAGGGTTTGCAGAAATTCGAAGGGGAAAGAAATATTTGAGAGATAAAATTAAATAAAGAGATAGAACAACATATCCTTAATTATAGACACAAAATCCTTCTCTCAAACGGTAACTTAGCCGATATAACAAACCCATAAAATTCACTTCCATCATTCCCAACGATAATATTTTCTAACGACCACAGATTTTCGAAAAAAAAGGAAATAAAATCCCATAAATATAGCAACAATCCGAGATAGATATCGGCCCAAATTTGTCATGATTAACTCCACATCAACTTAACTCCACTAAAGCAAAAATCAATCACAAATCAATTTTCAGTAAATAAGGTAATTCATCAAATTTTGTCTATTTGGAGCCTTACCCAAAAACAGAGCCCTATTATACAAAAATGCATATGCATGACCTATTTTATGCCTAAAAACAGAGTGTAACATAAAAGTAAAATGCAATCACATGCACATGAAATGTTCACAAGTATAGTGTTGCCTCTCGTGTGGACAACATCATCAACAACTCCAAAGTTTTTCAAAAAGTATTTGAGGTTTACACACTTGATTACCCTTGATTTCAGAAAATTTCCAGAAGTGGTAGCCTGCACACTAAAAGAACAGTATTCATTGGACTCAATTAGGTAGCTTTTTCCATTTTCTTCCGATTCTTTCTAAAGTTTGTGCATATGACATTGGTCATCAAACTTATTAAAAAACTGAACACTGAATTTGCGAAACCACCTTTCACATGGAACTAAAACATGAAATACACGTAAATCCCTCAACTACTTGGTGGTTTAGTCAGAGTTCAAAAACACAAGGGTCAGTGTGTTTAATAAAAAATTTGCTGAAAAACTTGGTGTCTGTCGAGACACTGTAACAAAGATTAAAACACTACACATCACAAAGTGAATGCGGAATGCCTAAAATCTTAAACATGCATAAAAATAAAAACAACAGTGTTGTCTATGGTGTTGGAACACCGGAGAAAACACCAGAAAAGAATTATAATGCACACATGCTGAGATACCTCCGAAGAGTTGAAAATCTCTCGAAATCTAATGCTTTAGTAAAAATGTCTGCCAGTTGGTTGTTGGTTCCAACAAACTCTATTTGAATCATACATTTATCTACCAAATCTCGAATAAAGTGATGACGAATGTCAATGTGTTTTGTGCGAGAGTGTTGAACTGGATTCTTTGATATATCAATCGCACTCGAATTATCACAATAAACAATGGGAGGTTCACTCTTAAAATCGTAATCCTCAATCATTTGGTTCATCCAAAGAAGTTGTGAACAACTACTTCCGGTTGCCACATATTCAGATTCAGCCGTCGAAAGTGACACACAGTTTTGCTTACGACTATACCATGAAACCAAATTATTACCAAGATAAAAACACCCACCAGTAGTGCTCTTCCTATCATTAACATCACCATCCCAATCAGCATCGCTAAAACCAACAAGATTAGTGTTTGTTTCCTTTGTATACCACAATCCCAAATCCAATGTACCCGAAACATATGTCAAAATATGCATAACAGCTTTTAGATGAGTTACCTTTGGATCAGATTGATACCTAACACATAAACACACACTGAACATGATATCAGGATGACTAGCAGTAAAATACAAAAGACTCCCTATCATGCTGCGATACATGGTGTTGTTGTAGTGACTCGTATCCAAAGTTAATGATTAAGGAGTAATTAATCATGTCATCATGTTGATATTAAGTAAAACATGACTAATGGATAAATCAATCAGATAAGGTTTGCAACAGTTCGGAAGTCCCGATCAGGAGATCGGAAGCTCCGATCAGGGGTTCGGAGGTTCCGAACAGTGCCTGATTATTATGCCACGCGTGACGTCAGGCTGGATGATCGGAAGCACCAAAGTGGGATCAAAAGCTCCGATTGGACTGTCGGCAACCAGCTAGAGGTTGACACGTGGTTGGCCGTGAGGGATCGTAAGCACAAGATCGGAAGCTCCGATCGGATCGGAAGTTCCGATCATGCGATCGGAAGTTTCGATCGCTGTATATAAATATAAGGTCCGAGGCTTTCATTTCTTGCAAATTCCGAATCTTCTCCTTCGCCCGCGTGGCTCTATTTTAGGGCTTTGAGTACTCTTATTTTAGAGTTATAGTAGGAAATATACTTTAGTATAGTTAGACAGTGTTTGACATAGTAGCGGAGTAGAGCTCGTGTAGCGGAGCCGTGCTCAAGGCCGTGGAGCTGCAGCAGAGGTGTGCCCTTAGTTGCGGGATAGTCGCCATCAGCGGGCTGACGACGGACGCAGGTATAGCTATGGTCTCCTTAAATTATTTAGGAGTATACAATAGCTTAGTTAAGGCTTTTAGAGCCTAATTAATGATGCATGGGTATTTGCATTGTAGAGTTGATGATTAGGCTTGGAACCTAGAGTGGGACTGCTAGGACTTCCTGTAATAAGGTACGTAAGTACTGATTGAGATAAACAGCGGGTTTGCATGCTTATATGTTGCATTTGTGTGACATATTATTATGCAGCATGTGCATATCATATTGTGCCTGCCCATATTTTGAGATGATTCATGTAGAGCCGCTCAGCCCTGTTCGGACGATTGATGTCGAGCGCCCTGCGACCGATGGGTTGGCCGGCACTGACATCTGTAGGACACGGTCTACGTCTGGTAGGAATGAGCAGTGTACGCAGGGTTTGATCCCCGAGTTGTACCACTCATGTACTAGGCGCCATTCTGAGCAGTTATATATAGTTATCCCAGATATGGATACCCTGTCATTTGCATGCATCATATTTGTATGTTTTCCTGTGCCTTCGTATTGAACTTAGAGCTCACGTCCAGTATTTTCTGTATGTCTGGACTCCCCATTCGACGGGGCAGGTGTAGGTGCAGGATTGAGCACCAGGAGCTTGGAGTGGCCAGTGACCTTGGAGACATCAGGATTAGCTGTAGATTTTTGCCCTTAGGATTATTTATTCGATTGGGTTGTATAATTGAATTTGTTTAACCGGTTGTATTCCGCCGGTCTGCTTTTATTTAAGTCTTCCGCAACAATTTATTTAATGCATGCTTAATTATGCTCTTAAATCTGATTAGGTAGTGGATCCGGGTAGGGTCGCTACATTTATTGGTATCAGAGCACGCATGCAAGAGACTTGGGAGATAGTAATGAGAATTTGGGTTATCCTTGTAGGATTGATGAGATCTTGGAAGAGGTGATGATGCGGCGATTAGGTTGACCAAAGACTATCATCATCTTCAGGATTTCTAAAGATTTGGCTTATGGGATTCCAGCAAGTGCGGACAGGAGCAATGAATCGTGTCCAAGCTTTCGAGACTTTTACTCATGTGGATCCTAGCTTTGGATTAAGTACCGGATGCCAGAGGTAGTGGCAGAGGATTGGTGGGAACTTACTTGATGTTTGCATCTGTACAGTCCATACCATGATGACACTACTCTGAAGATTCTTCAGTCGTAGTTGGAGAGATTGTCATAAAGACCTTCACCAGAGAATGCCTCGAGTGGCTAAGGTATGACTGGTTTCGAAGGCAAGGTCTTTAAACTCATGCAGAACATGGTTTTGCCGGTATGAATGTATCGATGCGTTCGGTAGGCACACGGGAAACTTCATGTTCAAAAGCATGATATGAATGCAAGAAGAATGCTGACGGTAGGTCGTGATCAGAAGAGGTCTACTGACAGGCACTGATGCAAAGCATAGTTGGTTAGATAGCTCGAGTTATTTCTTCGGAAGTCTTGGCAAGACGAGATACCGAGAGAGTCGGGCAGGAGTACACTTGCATTGATGTGTGTGCCGATTAGAAACTTCATGCTCAAGAAACAAAGACTAGTACGATGATTTAAATACTGTATTGTTGTAGTTGTAAACAGTATTTCAGTTGTAATGAATCATCATACTTTTGTTGTATCATTTCAATTTGTTGGTTGTACATTTTCATTGTATTTTGGATACTGTATGTATTACATGAGATTGTAATAAAGAAATTGTACATAACTTAAAATAAATGATACGTGTATTATTATTTCAGCAATTCGTGGATGATTGCATGAATTCTACTAAGTTTTGGCATGACGTTAGTTGATTAGTGTTCAACTATTGTAACTCATGGGTTGAGTAAGACAATTGTAACTGTTTTACTTGTGGTTAAGTCTAGGCGTTTTCCTAGGATTGACCTAGTTAGTCAGTGACCTAAGATAGTGCCAGCAATGAGTGGATTCATCTAGAGGCACGAGATTATTGTTCGGTGAAGAACATTAGGTTTTGTTCTAGGTTGTTTCCTTAGAACAGTAAATATGCGGGACCTTCTTAGGTTGCGAAATTGTGATGATAGGTTTTCATCATGGAACCAGGTCCAGTATATGTCGAGAGTTGTGGACTATGACCATGACTAGACGTGATGGGGCGCGACCCTATGCTAGTGTTACTCTAGGAGTCTTTGTACTTCAGAGGTTGCCTGGGAGCCTTCGTGCTTCAGGATTGGCGGTGGGGAGGCTACTCAGTCTAGGGATTTGGTAGAAGTCACAATAGGCTATGACCGTGGTTTAGATATCAGGGTTGATATCAATGGTTCGATATCGTCTGGTGTGCCAGAGATATTAGTGTTCTGCTGTGAGAACAAGTCTTGGAGGATCTTCTTGAAAAGTGTGTACTCTGAGCAGATAGGTTTTGACCCCGGAGTTACTGCTAGACGTGTGGATCTAGTAGGTGGAGGGATTTCTACCAATGATGATTGGGGATATCATCTGACTAGTATCATATTAGATGATATGATTGGATTCTCTTGAGATAGGATTGATCCGCGAGATAAGATTGTGGACTTTCTGGGACGTTTACTCGAAGATGAGTATTTCCCAGCGATAATAATTTTCCTTAGTAATGGGATTATATCAGATTTTAAAGAATGTATGAGACTATTTAAGACGTGAGGGAAGCGTGGCCTATGCCCGAGAAGCCTTGGTGATTGTCCAGGTGGGTTATTGAGGTAAGCTACCTTAGACTTAATTTGTTGCGCAGTCTTTGCGAGGAATATAATCAGGATCGCGTCCGGAGATTGTGAGAATCACTGGGAATCAGTAGTTGTAATATTTTTGGACTTGACGAGCCGTGGCGTTCATTTTGAATGAACAAGGTAAGGTAGGATAAGTCCAAGGATAGCGATAAGTACCGTCTGATGTTTTCAGAGGTTGAGCGTAGGATTTTTCCATGGGATGAGAATGATCTAGATTGATAGATCACGAGAATTTCTTGGGTTTAGTTTGCCTTGATATTCGATTTCAGTGCATGAGATAGCTGTCAGTAGTAAGGCGCAAAATGGTGCCAATAGACTACTAATAGCTATTGTCTGACTATCGAGTATAGGTGAGTTGGAACCAAAACGAGTTGGGTGTTCCAAATGTTGGAAGTAATAGACTTGTGGCATCCAAGTCAAGATTATTGATTGAGCCACATTAGAATCTACGAGGTCGATTAGTTGAGCCCAATCATTGTTGATCAGGGTGTAACAATTAAGAAATACTTGAGGTAGTATTATGTCGCTTAGCGCTTAAAGGGATGAGTACATGGTACAATCTCAGAGCAGTCGGCGATTTGGGTAATTTAGAGCCTCTAGGATTGCCAGAGATGGATCTTTTGAGATTGCTATAATCGGGAACGATTGCAATTGGACTTGCGATGTCAAGTTAAGCGATAACTTGACGATAGAGACAAGAAAGGAAAATTGATTCCAGCAATTGCTTAGTATTAGCAATAGTATACTCAAGGATGAGTAGGGAAGGGACCAAGTATTGCTCCATGATGGTGGTGGACGGCAATTCTCAAAGATGGTCAACCGAAAATTTGAAGAAGTGTTCGTAAGATGATGTCTTAATTCACCGTTGGGTTTATGATTCAACGAGCTTTGGGCATTAGCAAAGGGACATCAGTTGTCTGAACGTGATATGTGACATTAGCTAGGACCTAGTTCTCGGGATCTAGCAGGATGTGTGAGACCTCGATTCTAAACAACTAATCTCGGATTAAACAACAAGTAAGCGAACAAGAATCCAAGACTAAAACAATTCAAAAGTTTTTTTTTTTTTTTTTTTAAAGGCTCGCGCCCGCGCGAGGTACCAAGCTCGCGCGCGCGCGGGCAAACGAATCAGAGGCCCAATGGAGGCCTCGCGCGCGCGCGAGGAACTCCTCGCCCGCGCGCGGAAGGCCTGGGCAGAAAATGCTCAGGCTGCAGAAAAAGAAAAAAAAAAAATTTCCGCGCTTGGTCCGACATGCCTTCAAATACAAATGCAATAACAGGGTGTAGGGAAACATGCCATAACAAGTCATGCTTTCAGAAGGCCTAAAAACATCCAGAAGTCTAAATCGATACAACAACAACATACTTCGATTTCAGATTACAATCCGAATACAAACTAATTCGAATAACAAAACATATCAAGTTCGAGTTCTAACATGCTTCAATCTTAAACTAGATAAACATGCTAATTCGACTTCTAAACCGAGTCTCACTTCTACTACTTGCCCTCGAAGCTAACCATGCCTCTTCTGACTTGTTCCTGCCCCACCTGTTGCCAAGTACACATACAAAACAAAGCAACAGCCGGATAACCGGTGAGAAAGATAATCCCAGTAAAAACAACATATCAAGTAATGAATATACAACATGCTATCAAACCACATATTCAAGTCGAAGTTAATGATATGCATGTCTTTAAAACCAGGATATCGATTCTGATAAACACGGGAGTATTGCTCTGCTTTTGGGATCCCGAGGATGAGATCACGTAACGACTCACCGACTCTCCCAATCGAGGTGGTGCCACGTATCCCACTCCTCTAGACTTTGAGCAACCATAATGAGTATGCTAGCACTAGGCGAAATACTACAACCTAGGCCACTCAATCATAGTTCCCAAACGTCTAACAAAAAGGGCGGTTCTGCCCGCTGAAATCAAAGTAGGCTAAAGATGAATGCATAACAGAAACATAAACATAAGCCACATAACAAAAACTCAATCAATCAACAATTACAAGTTCCACGTGCTAGAACAAGTATCAATGCAATATGTGATTTAAAAAGGGAAACTCGAGAACCAACAGTCCCGAGTATGCTATCCCGCTACGATGAATGCTTTTACCTTTCAATGCAGTAGTTCCAACTCCAGGAAAGCTACAACAAAAGATTGTATCAACAACTATACAATCTAAACAACAACTACGGATCAAGGTAAATCTCATTACCGATCTTCGTCCAACTCTGAAACGATCAATCAGCTGCTAACTCAGGGCTTGACAACTCCAAACGAATCTGTTCAGATACAAGAGATTGATCAACAACAAAGACCAACTTACAAGCCAAGTTCAACAACTCAAAAACGGTTCGAAACCCTCAAAACTCAAACCGACGGCATAACGGCTATAAACTGAAAAAACCGGCAACGCAGACAGCAGTTCAATACTGATATCAACTCAATTCAATGCTAAAACCACAACAACAAGACAAACCCAACAAATCTCAAAACCAAGATTTTCGAAAATGGCTTCCAAAAATCATAACAAATCCGAACGTCGCTCTAATTCAAAACCGACAGATAATAAACGATCAGAACTCTGTAGAGAACAACATACTCGAATCTCAAACGATTCTAACAACATCCAAAAACTAGAATGTATCCGATCGTAGAAAAACTTACGATATAACAGAGCTCTCACTGCTGTGATCGATAATCTGCCTTCAGAAGTAAATTCCAACGGACGGATCGAGCTCGGGAGGAAATCTGAAAGCTCAAAACTCCAAAGGGGCGGCTCTAATGGAGGCTCACGGTTGGAGAGGAAGATGGAGGCTTCTCCAAATTAAAATCCATGTGTAGATAATATATAAAAATCAAAATTTGCATTTTAGTCCCTGAAAAATCCAATTTTTGCAAAAAGGACCCTGATCAAAATCAAACCGGCTTGAGAACTCTGTAATCTCTTATTAACTCAAATAAATTCAATTAAGATAAAAATGGGGCGTTACAATTCTCCCCCAAGAAGAGATTTCGTCCTCGAAATCAACGAGAACCACAACTCAAAGATAGAATAAAGAACTAAAGACAGTAAGAAGAACTCAAGTCATCCGAATAGCTTTGGAAAACGCTGTCTCATGTCAGACTCTGTCTCCCAAGTCGCTTCCTCAACACCGTGACGGCTCCACTGCACCTTCACTAACGGAATCAACTTGGTCCTGAGTTGCTTTTCTTTCCGATCAAGGATCTGAATCGGTCGCTCAAAATAGCTCAGAGTCTCGTCTAACTCGGCTTCGTCAGGCTGAAGGATATGAGAAGGATCTGGATGATACTTTCGCATCATAGAGACGTGAAAAACGTCGTGAATACCAGATAAAGACGGAGGAAGTGCAAGTCTGTAGGCAAGATCGCCTATCTTCTCGAGAATCTCGTATGGACCGATGAATCTCGGAGATAACTTTCCTCTCTTACCGAATCTGACGGTGCCTCTGAACGGAGAAATCTTAAGGAATACACGGTCTCCCTGCTCAAAACTCAGAGGTCGACGTCTGACATTCGCATACTTCGCCTGTCTATCTTGAGCTGACTTCATTCTGGTCTGAATGATCTTAACCTGCTCTGCCATATCTCTAAGCATCTCCGGTCCCAAATCTGGTGACTCGGACAATTCATCCCAAAACAACGGAGATCGGCACTTTCTACCATACAAAGCCTCAAAAGTCGCCATACCGATACTCGCTTGGAAGCTGTTGTTGTAAGAAAACTCGACAAGAGGCAAAGAATCCTGCCAACTAGTGCCAAAGTCTAGCACTACCGCTCGCAGCATATCCTCCAACGTCTGGATAGTCCGCTCTGACTGTCCATCTGTCTGAGGATGATAAGCTGTACTCAGATGCAATCGAGTACCAAGTGCCCCCTGAAGACTGTGCCAGAAGTGAGAAGTGAATCTAGGATCTCTGTCTGAAACGATCGACTTCGGCACACCATGCAATCTCACAACATTGCTAACATACAACTCAGCCATCTGATCATGACGATACGTCATCCTGTAAGGAATAAAACACGCAGACTTCGTCAATCGGTCGATCACTACCCAAATAGCATCGCATCCTCGAACGGATCGTGGTAGCTTCGTGACAAAATCCATAGAAATGTGATCCCATTTCCATTCAGGAACAGATAGGCTGTGCAAAAGACCACCTGGTCGCTTCCGCTCTGCTTTCACTTGCTGACAATTCAAACACCGAGATACAAATCTCGCAACATCGTCCTTCATTCTCTTCCACCAGGACTGACTCTTCAGATCGTTGTACATTTTACGACCTCCAGGATGAACGTTAAACCGACTGCAATGAGCCTCTCGGAGAATACGTTGTCTCAACTCCGAAATATCAGGCACAACAATACGGTTATTCACAAACAAAACGTCATCTCTAACCTGGAATTCTGACTGATGCCCAGTTCTGACTTTCTCTACCGAAACCTGAATGCTCGGCTCAGACTTCTGTGCTTCTCTGATTGCAACAAACAACTCCGGCTCGGCTTGAATAGCAAACACTCTGATAGTCTCCCTATCTGTTTCAAACTCTAAACCAGAAGTGCAACAATCATCGACCAACTGAGAAACACCGATAGTTGAAAGAGATAACGAACAAAGCTTTCGGCTCAAGGCATCTGCAACTGCATTCGACTTCCCTGGATAATACTTGATCTCACAGTCAAAATCCTTCAACAGATCTAACCATCTTCTCTGCCTCATATTCAGCTCTGCCTGTGAAAACAAGTACTTAAGACTCTTATGATCAGAAAAGATCTCGAAAGACTCACCATAAAGATAGTGACGCCAGATCTTCAAAGCAAATACAATCGCTGCAAGTTCAAGATCATGAACAGGATAACGAGTCTCGTGCGGTTTCAGCTGCCTCGATGCATACGCTATCACATGCTTATGCTGCATAAGAACACAACCCAAACCTCGGTTAGAAGCATCACAATACACTGAGAAACCTCCAGTACCCTTCGGAATAGAAAGAATTGGAGAACTGGTCAGTCTCCTCTTCAGATCAACAAAGCTAGCCTCACAATCTGAAGTCCAGACAAAAGGCACATTCTTCTGAGTCAGCTGGGTAATAGGCTTGGCAATAGACGAGAAACCCTCGATGAAACGACGGTAATAACCAGCTAAACCCATGAAGCTTCGGATCTCAGGTACTGATGTCGGTCTAGGCCAATTCATAACCGCTTCGATTTTGCTGGGATCGACAGAAATCCCATCTTCAGAAATAATATGACCGAGAAAGACAACTCGATCTAACCAGAATTCGCATTTCGATAGCTTGGCAAACAACTGCTCAACTCGTAAAATCTGCAAGACGATTCTCAAGTGCTCTGCATGGTCAGTACGGTTCTTCGAGTAGATAAGAATATCATCGATGAAAATAATGACGAACTCATCTAAATAACGCTGAAAGATACGGTTCATCAAACCCATAAAAACAGCTGGAGCGTTAGTCAAACCGAACGGCATGACTATAAACTCAAAGTGACCATACCTCGTTCTGAATGCGGTCTTAGGAACATCTTCCTCTCGCACTCTCAGCTGATGGTAGCCTGACCTCAGATCAATCTTAGAGTAGACAGAAGAACCCTGCAGTTGATCAAACAAGTCATCTATTCGGGGTAAAGGATATCTGTTCTTAACTGTAGCCTGATTCAATTGGCGGTAGTCGATACAGAGCCGCATAGAACCATCCTTCTTCCGAACGAATAGAACAGGAGCACCCCAAGGCGATACACTAGGTCTGATGTATCCCTTGGCAATCAAATCCTCAAGATGCTCCTTCAACTCTCTCAATTCAACAAGTGCCATACGATAAGGAGCTTTTGAAATAGGTTGAGTACCTGGCACTAAGTCAATGCTGAATTCAACCTCTCGAATGGGTGGCAATCCAGGAACATCTTCCGGAAACACATCAGCAAAATCTCTAACCACTGGTAAGTCAACCAAAGCTGGGCTAGATTTCAGTACATCAACCGCATAAACCAAAAATCCTTCTGCACCTCTCTGTAACAAACGAGTCATAGATAACACTGAAATCAAAGGAATTCTAGATCGAGAACCCTTACCAAAGAATTTTCACTCTTCTGCCATTTCAGGTCTGAACCTGACAACCTTCAGAAAACAATCAACTGTCGCCCTGTACTTGGTCAAAGCATCTATACCGACAATACAATCAAAATCTGACAACCCAAGCACAATACAGTCGAATTCTAACAAATTCCCCTCGAAACAAAATTCACAGTTCCTGACTAGTCGGACAGAAACAATTCCTCCACCCAAAGGTAAAGTAACAGCTACTACTGTAGGCAACAATTCAGTTGGCAAAGCATGCAATAACACATATTTCTCAGAGATAAAGGAATGGGAAGCACCTGTATCTATTAAGACATGAGCAGAATGACCGAAAATCGAACAGTTACCTGCTATGACATCGTCAGGTGCTGCCTGAGCTTGATCCTCTGTCAATGCAAAGACTCGTGCTTGCTGTCTCGGAGGCTGATTTGCACTAGAGCTACCTCCCTGTCTGTTCTGTTGTTGCTGGGGTTGGAAAGAGTGCACTGCAGATGACTGCCTCTCTGGCTGAGCTGCAGGTCTAGACGAACTCCCACTCTGAGCTCTATCTCTATTACGTTGAGGGCACACTTTAGAGAAGTGTCCCGGTTGCTGACATGTGTTACAATTGCCGAAGACTCCCACACACTGATCCGGTGAGTGTCTTCCTCCACACTTGCTGCAGTACAAGGATGATGACCCAGAACTCGGTCCTAAACCGAATTGCTTCGAACCACTGGAACTGGACAAACTGTTCCCCTGTCTCTTGAACTGTTTACCTCTTGCCTTGTACTGATCATTTCTGTTTCCCCCACTGTTTCCACCTTCATACCTCTGCTGCTGGTTCTGATGTTGAGGTGGCTGATTCTGGTACTGAGATGGTTGGTTCTGATACTGCCTCTGCTGCTGAGGTGCCCCCTGATTACCTCTTTGCCTCCACAAGCCTGCTTCTGCTCCCTTTGCGTAATTCATGGCATCCGCAAAGTTGTTAGGCCTGTTGGTGTTAACCAACGTGAAGACATCGGGGTTCAACCCGTTGATGAACTGATCTGCCTTAGCTTCTTCATCTCCGGCAATTAGCGGTGCAAAACGCAACAGACTATCGAACTTAGCCACGTACTCTTCAATGTTCAGATTCCCTTGCCTCAGATTTGCAAACTCTGCTCCCTTATCCTTACGATACGAGATAGGGAAAAACCGCTTATAAAACTCAGATTTAAAAAGAGTCCAAGTAACCTCTGTACCTCTACTCTCAATTGCTTTCTTTGTCATGATCCACCAGCTCTTAGCACCACCACGCAGCTGATGAATTACTAACCTGATTCGGCGGTCATCTGTGTAGTCAATGGAATCAAACAACTGATCCATATCATCCAACCAACTCTCACAGTCAACTGGATTTTCTGAACCCATCAACAATGGCGGATTGAACGACTGAAACCTCTTCAGCAAGGTTTCCATAGGAGTCGCTGAAGCATCCAACTGATCAACCTCAGTGCTAGCTTGCTCAGTCGCAGGGATAACTGGTGGTGTGTTTCTGTTTATCACTCGACGAGGACCCATCTGATAATCAAAGGTTAGCACACGAGATATCTCAATCGCTACCATCAGTGCCCTTACAACCGCTTGGAATACCGAATACCAGTCGAGAACAGAAACAGTTATATCTCAAGTAGATCATGCTTTATTAATTTAAATCACACAACCATGTAATTCAATTAATGCTCAAACAATAAAGCATGCTCGCATGGAATTAAGTACACAATTAAATAATTCAAACACATGCGAGGAGTCATTACACACAGACTCGATCTACCCCGCTCACTCTAGTTCGACCAAGAATCTTAAGTCTCTGATACCACTTAATGTGAGACCTCGATTCTAAACAACTAATCTCGGATTAAACAACAAGTAAGCGAACAAGAATCCAAGACTAAAACAATTCAAAAGTTTTTTTTTTTTTTTTTAAAGGCTCGCGCCCGCGCGAGGTACCAAGCTTGCGCGCGCGCGGGCAAACGAATCAGAGGCCCAACGGAGGCCTCGCGCGCGCGCGAGGAACTCCTCGCCCGCGCGCGGAAGGCCTGGGCAGAAAATGCTCAGGCTGCAGAAAAAGAAAAAAAAAAAGAATTCCGCGCTTGGTCCGACATGCCTTCAAATACAAATGCAATAACAGGATGTAGGGAAACATGCCATAACAAGTCATGCTTTCAGAAGGCCTAAAAACATCCAGAAGTCTAAATCGATACAACAACAACATACTTCGATTTCAGATTACAATCCGAATACAAACTAATTCGAATAACAAAACATATCAAGTTCGAGTTCTAACATGCTTCAATCTTAAACTAGATAAACATGCTAATTCGACTTCTAAACCGAGTCTCACTTCTACTACTTGCCCTCGAAGCTAACCATGCCTCTTCTGACTTGTTCCTGCCCCACCTGTTGCCAAGTACACATACAAAACAAAGCAACAGCCGGATAACCGGTGAGAAAGATAATCCCAGTAAAAACAACATATCAAGTAATGAATATACAACATGCTATCAAACCACATATTCAAGTCGAAGTTAATGATATGCATGTCTTTAAAACCAGGATATCGATTCTGATAAACACGGGAGTATTGCTCTGCTTTTGGGATCCCGAGGATGAGATCACGTAACGACTCACCGACTCTCCCAATCGAGGTGGTGCCACGTATCCCACTCCTCTAGACTTTGAGCAACCATAATGAGTATGCTAGCACTAGGCGAAATACTACAACCTAGGCCACTCAATCATAGTTCCCAAACGTCTAACAAAAAGGGCGGTTCTGCCCGCTGAAATCAAAGTAGGCTCAAGATGAATGCATAACAGAAACATAAACATAAGCCACATAACAAAAACTCAATCAATCAACAATTACAAGTTCCACGTGCTAGAACAAGTATCAATGCAATATGTGATTTAAAAAGGGAAACTCGAGAACCAACAGTCCCGAGTATGCTATCCCGCTACGATGAATGCTTTTACCTTTCAATGCAGTAGTTCCAACTCCAGGAAAGCTACAACAAAAGATTGTATCAACAACTATACAATCTAAACAACAACTACGGATCAAGGTAAATCTCATTACCGATCTTCGTCCAACTCTGAAACGATCAATCAGCTGCTAACTCATGGCTTGACAACTCCAAACGAATCTGTTCAGATACAAGAGATTGATCAACAACAAAGACCAACTTACAAGCCAAGTTCAACAACTCAAAAACGGTTCGAAACCCTCAAAACTCAAACCGACGGCATAACGGCTATAACTGAACAAACCGGCAACGCAGACAGCAGTTCAATACTGATATCAACTCAATTCAATGCTAAAACCACAACAACAAGACAAACCCAACAAATCTCAAAACCAAGATTTTCGAAAATGGCTTCCAAAAATCATAACAAATCCGAACGTCGCTCTAATTCAAAACCGACAGATAATAAACGATCAGAACTCTGTAGAGAACAACATACTCGAATCTCAAACGATTCTAACAACATCCAAAAACTAGAATGTATCCGATCGTAGAAAAACTTACGATATAACAGAGCTCTCACTGCTGTGATCGATAATCTGCCTTCAGAAGTAAATTCCAACGGACGGATCGAGCTCGGGAGGAAATCTGAAAGCTCAAAACTCCAAAGGGGCGGCTCTAATGGAGGCTCACGGTTGGAGAGGAAGATGGAGGCTTCTCCAAATTAAAATCCATGTGTAGATAATATATAAAAATCAAAATTTGCATTTTAGTCCCTGAAAAATCCAATTTTTGCAAAAAGGACCCTGATCATAATCAAACCGGCTTGAGAACTCTGTAATCTCTGATTAACTCAAATAAATTCAATTAAGATAAAAATGGGGCATTACAGGATGTGTCACTAGTATTCCAGCGTGTGGTGCGCAATGTCATTAAGATGACTGAGA
Source organism: Henckelia pumila (assembly GCF_033568475.1). NCBI lineage: Eukaryota > Viridiplantae > Streptophyta > Magnoliopsida > Lamiales > Gesneriaceae > Henckelia > Henckelia pumila. The sequence goes on along the minus strand of NC_133123.1, from coordinate 18,568,882 downwards.
TAGTCGGTGGTCGACTTAGTAGCCAACGAGGTTTGCCTTGGGATTCAAGATTTCTCAAGATCGTGACAGATCGAATTAGTTCTTTCCAGTCAGTGAGTCACATCCGTGCAGACTGTTTGTCAAGGATATTGCGTTTTAGCAATGGACAATGGTCGGATGCGTGATAGGTAGCTAGTGATGATGGTGTCATCAGAGACTCCGAGGATAGTTATACCAGGCGCAAGTGACTGTCGATTTTCGAGACGAAATAGGAAGCGTTTCCATATGTCTGTGCACTATGGAATGTCCCAGTCGAGCATATTGGTGGGAGCTTGCCTTAGTCTTGATGTGCGTACATTGATTGTGAGTATGTATAACTATTAGGAGGATGTCCATCGATTCAATTCATGGGTGAATAACCTATGGTCGAGATGATGTAGATCATCAGAGGTGTGATTACTTCCATTGCAGTGTATGCGTGGCTTCGCAAACCAATGGTCAAGAAAGGATTTTGTGACATGTTTGTCATGAGATGAGAATTCCTTATGACACAGTGTTGAGTTATACTAAGAAACGTGAACTGTGATTCGCACTAGACATGGTAGGCTGAATTCCCAGTATTGCTTGGGAAGCTCATTTGCTTCGGTGGAGCATGGGAAGGATGACCAGTTTGGGAATCGTGTTAAGCAGTTATGTTGAAGTATGAATTTGTGGCAACTAAATTATCTTGGGGAGAATTCGGGCTTTGTTGTGTTAGCACAGTGTTGGGATTGGTGTTGCCTGACTAGAGGTGTTGTGCACTGAGAAATTTTTGAACCATTAGAGGGTTAGATCTAGTTTGATGATTCGATGAATGTCGTAAGCCAGTCAGGTTATGACTTGGTCTTCGTCAGTCCAAGAATTTTCCTTGGGATGATGATCTCGATTGAGCGGATGTTTCCATCCTTCGTGATCAAGGAGATCGTGGTCAGGATGGAAGATATATCAGTGTTGTGATACATCAGTGGTAAGGAAGTTGAATTTTGTCTAGTAGCGCAACAGCTTTCAGAACCAAACCAAGGGGTTTAAGAGGATGAAAGTAAATCAGCGTCAATGGAATTCGCAGGATCTTAGACAAGAGTCTGAGTGTGTCGGAAGCCATTTTGACCAGACACTCAAGCGAGTGTCTTTAGTACGTTCTCGAGGTTTATCTTAGATTTCAAGGACGAAATCTTTTAAGGCGAGGGGGAGAATGTAAAAACCCGTATCCAGAATTAATGATTAAGGAGTAATTAATCATGTGATCATGTTGAGATTAAGTAAAACATGACCAAGAGACAAATCAATCAGATAAGGCTTGCAACAGTTCGAAAGTCCCGATCAGGAGATCGGAAGCTCCGAATAGATCGGAAGCTCCGATCAGGGGTTCAGAGGTTCCGAACAGTGCCTGATTATTATGTCACGCGTGATGTCAGGCTGGACGATCGGAAGCACCGAAGTGGGATCGGAAGCTCCGATCGGACTGTCGGCAACCAGCTAGAGGTTGACACGTGGTTGGCCGTGAGGGATCGGAAGCACAAGATCGGAAGCTCCGATCGGATCAGAAGTTCCAATCATGCGATCGGAAGTTCCGATCGCTGTCTATAAATATAAGGTCCGAGGCTTTCATTTCTTGCCAATTCTGAATCCTCTCCTTCGCCCGCGTGGCTCTATTTTAGGGGTTTGTGTACTCTTATTTTAGATTTGGAGTATAAAATATACTTTAGTATAGTCAGACAGTGTCTGACATAGTAGCGGAGCAGTGCTCGTGTAGCGGAGCCGTGCTCCAGGCTGTGGAGCTGCAGCAGGGGTGTGCCCTTAGTTGCGGGATAGTCGCCATCAGCGGGCTGACGATGGACACAGGTATAGCTATGATCTCCTTAAATTATTTAAGAGTATGCAATAGCTTAGTTAAGGCTTTTAGAGCCTAATGAATTATGCATGAGTATTTGCATTGTAGAGTTGATTATTAGGCTTGGAACCTAGAGTAGGACTGCTAAGACTGCCTGTAATAAGGTACGTAAGTACTGACTGAGATAGCCAGCAGGTTTGCATGTTTATATGTTTCATTTGTGTGTCATATTATTATGCAGCATGTGCATATCATATTGTGTCTGCCCATCTTTTGAGATGAGTCATGTAGGGCTGCTCAGCCCTGTTCGGACGATCGATGTCGAGCGCCCTACGATCGACGGGTTGGCCGGCACTGACATCTGTAGGACACAGTCTACGTCCGGTAGGAATGAGCAGTGTACGCATGGTTTGTTCCCCGGGTTGTACCACTCATGTCCTAGGCGCCATTCTGAGCAGTTATATACAGTTATCCCAGATATGGATATCCTGTCATTTGCATGCATCATATTTGTATGTTTTACCCATGCTTTCGTATTGAGCTTAGAGCTCACGTCCAGTATTTTCTGTATGTCTGGACACCCTATTCGATGGGGGCAGGTGTAGGTGCAGGATTGAGCACCAGGAGCTTGGAGTGGCCAGTGACCTTGGAGACATCAGGATTAGCTGTAGATTTTTGCCCTTAGGCTTATTTATTCGATTGGGTTGTATAATCAAATTTGTTTAACCGGTTGTATTCTGCCGGTCTGCTTTTATTTAAATCTTCCGCAATAATTTATTTAATGCATGCTTAATTATTCTCTTAACTCTGATTAGGTAGTAGATCCGCGTAGGGTCGCTACAGTTGTCAACACCAGCCGCAACATTGTCTTTTCCTAATTTTTCGCTCGAGCCCATTGGAGTTTTCATGTTCTTAACATTCTCTTTACAAAAAAATTTCACCAAATTCTTCGCATACTTACTTTGACATAGAAAAATACCATCACTCAATTGCTTAACTTGAAATCCAAGAAAATAAGTTAATTCTTCTATCATGCTCATTTGAAAAGTAGAAGAGATGCATTCAACAAAACTATCAATATGATTTTGAGAGGAAGCACCAAAGATAATGTCATACACATAGACTTGACATATAAGTATTTAACCTTTGGCCTTTTTAATGAAAATAGTTTTGTCAACCTCACCTCGTTTGAAGCCAATTTCAAGCAAATATTTGGTCAACCTACCATACCATGCTCGTGGAGCTCGCTTTAAATCGTAAAGTGCTTTCTTCAAATTGTAAACATGATCCAAGTGGTGTGGATCCTCAAAGCCTTTTGGTTGCTTCACATACACTTCCTTACTTAAAATCCCATTTTAAAAAGCACTGTTCACATCCATTTGGTAAAGTTTTATACCCATATGACATGCAATATCAAGCAATAGTCGGACTGACTCAATGCGGGCAACAGGAGGGCAGGTCTCATAAAAATCAACCCCCTATACCTGTGTATACCCTTGAGCAACCAACCTTGATTTGTTCCTAATGATGTTTCTTGATTCATCGGTTTTGTTTTTGAAAATCCATTTTGTACCAATGACATTCCCATGATCAGGAGGTGGAACCAAAAACCACACATCATTTCGGACAAATTGCTCAAGTTCCTCATGCATGGAATTTACCCAAAATTCATCATTCAAAGCATCATTGATATTCTTAGGTTCAACATTGAAGACAAAACAAGAGTGCATTACCTGCGAGTACACGGAACTCATGCATACTAACTCAACCATCTTGCGATAGTCCACTTTGTCCTTAGTTCGTGTTTGCCTTGTTCCATGAACATCTCGAATAATCTGTGATGAAGGATGATTTTTTTGTATCTTACTTGGAATGTCCTTTTCAGTGATTAATTCAGTTTTCTCATCACTTTGATGATTATCCTCATGATCAGTTTCTGGTGGAACTGGTGCTGTGCTTGATTTTTTAACATCAGGGACAAAACTGGGTTCTTCAATAGTAAATTCCAGCAAGCCTTCAACATCATCTTCAACAGTTTTACCCTTGAAATCTGCAAAATCATAAAAAAAAACAACATTAATAGATTCCATTATTATCCTGGTTTTAAGGTTATACATCCTATATGCACGACTATTAGTCGAATAACCAAGGAACAAATACTTATCACTCTTGGAATCAATTTTTGCCAGGTGATTTCTATCATTTAAAACATAACACACACAACCAAAAATATGAAAGTAATTGAGATTTGGCCTCTTTCCCATAAGGATCTCATAGGATGTCATCGAAGAACCACTTCTCAAATAAACACGGTTGGAAATATGACAAGCTGTGTTTAATGCTTCTGCCAAAAATCTTTTGGAGATATTCTTTGAGATCATCATCACTCTAGCCATCTCCTGCAACGTTCTATTCTTTCTTTCAGCAATGTCGTTCTATTGAGGAGTTTTTGGAGCAGAGAACTCTTGAGATATACCCTTCTTGTCACACAAAGATGTAAAATATGAGTTCTCAAATTCCTTTCCATGATCGGTTCTGATCCTTGCTAATGTCAAGGAATGCAAGTTAGTGATCTTATTGAACAATTTCTTAAAAACATCAAAAGTTTCTGAATTTTCTCTAAGAAATCTTACCCATGTAAAACGAGAAAAATCATCTACACATACCAAAGAATACTTCTTACCTCCATAGCTTTCAACATCAATTGGATCAATTAAGTCCATATGCAAAAGTTCAAGACACGTGTTGTCCCATAGTGTTGTAATAATGGATGTGACACACGGGTTTGCTTATCTTTTTGGCATGCACCATAGATGTATGGAACACCAGACTTTAAATTTGGCAGTCCTATGACAACCTCAAACTTACTAAAATTCTTTAGAGTCTTGAAATTCACATGCCCAAGCTTTTGGTGCCATAGACTAAAATCATCAGCCTTTGAGTGTCTCCAAGCCAATTCCTCACCGATTTGGTAGCAATTATCTGCTAATATTGTACCTGTCATAAAACATCGATTAGCATTATCAAAAACTTCACAAGTATTCTTATCAAACTTCACATGTAATTCATCATCACACAATTGACTTATAGAGATTAAATTCGCATTAAGTCCTTCAATGTATAACACATTATGAAGCTTTAGAAACCCTTCCACATTGAGTGTTTTCTTGCCAACAATTATTCTTTTTGCACCACCACCATAGTTCACTCTACCACCTATTTGTTCGATGTGCTCCGTGAGGAGATCTTTCAAACCTGTCATGTGCCGGGAGCTTCCACTATCAAAGTACCAGTTTTCTGCAGTGTTGGATTTCAAGGAAGTATAAATAACAAAACACTTAACATCAGACTTTTGTACCCAAATTTTCTTCACAGTGGGTCCTTTTTTGTCAATGTTGCGCTTGGTGTTGTGAAAGAAGAAGGTCAACACCTGCTTAGATTCCCACAAAAGATAATCATTTTTGAGCTTGTGACAAAATGGCCTGATGTGACCATTTTTGAGATAGTAATGACAAACAAAAGGACGCTTCCATTGTTTTGGCTTTGTAGCAGGAACAGTTTTCTCAGGAATAGGTTTCTTACGTTGGGAATCAACTGAAGGATGGTTCATAGAATTGTTACCTTCCTTCACAAACACTGGTGATTTAAAAGATTCACCAATTTCAAAAACACTATTTTTAAAACCAAGTCCAAACTTATCATCTTTACTCATAGTCAAAAGATAATCAAGTTTGTCGAACTCGAGTTAAATCTGGAAAGATTTGTTTTCGCTTTTTCAAGCTCAGTATTCAGCAAACCCAATCCCAGGTCTTTTTTTCTCATGAGAACCTACAGCCTAGCCACAACAACTTTCAATTCAGCATTCTCTTTAGAGAGAGTTGTGTTTAACTTGTTCCTCTTGATCCACTCACTGTACAGTTCCACATAGAGTTTCTGGATACCTTTCAGAGTATATGCTTCATCTACCTGTTCTTCATGATCACTTCCAGCAAAGCAGTAAGAGATACAAGGTCTAACTGTTCACTCTTTTCCTGTTCTTCCTCAGAATCCTCATTTCTCAGGGAGGTGTTCATACCTTTTCGAAGACGATTGGCACATTCATTCGCATAATGCCCATATCTCTTACATTCCCTGCATTGAACATTATCAAAACTCTTACCGGAGGACTGATTCTTACCTTCATACCTTTGACAAGGTCCTCGAGTAGTAGCTTGTTTCTGAGGCTTCTCCAATGTAGGTAGGCTAGGAAATTTTAAGGTTGTGCATCTTTTTCACCTTTTTTATTTTCTCTCATCACCTTAAGGTAATCACCAAATTTCTTTGTGATTAAGGCGATTAAATCATCTCCAAATCAGATTTCTTCACTTCCTGCTTCATCTCAGAAAAATCATTGTAAGTATCATTAGACACTTGAAAAGCAATAGACTTGCCTTTATAGTCATCTTCTACTTCCATCTCCATCTCATACGTGCGAAGAGAATTTATTAACTCATCCAAACCCATTATAGACCTATCCTTAGATTCATATATAACAAAAACTTTAGTGTGAAACATTTTTGGGACATAACGAAGTACTTTGCACACTAGTCGTTCGTTGGAGATATGATCACCTCTTCAATCGAGTATTGTATTTCATGATGGTCTCATTTTCCTCCATTCTTAATTTCTCAAACATTGAAGTTAGGAGACGCATCCTTGTTTTCTTAACACTTGCTGAGCCTTCACAGTGAGTTTCAAGTTTCTCCAAAGCATCCCTTGCACAAACACAAGTACAAATAAGATTAAACATATTCATGTCAACAGAGGTAAAAATAGCATTAATAACTTTAGCATTAAAATTAGCAAATAAGATTTCATCGGTTGTCCATTGTGCTCTTGGTTTTGGTCCGGGAATCTCGTCGTCCCTCATTGGTGGTGACCAACCATCAAGAACACGTTGCCAAGCCCTGGAATCAATAGATTTTATGTATATGCTCATATTTAGTTTCCATGGGCCGTAATTTGTCCCATCCAAAATTGGTGGACGAATTGCAAAATTGAAGTACGGAGTATCCATAACAAACCTGTAACAATAACCATGAACTCACTTAGTAAAGTCAAGTGGTGGCTCTGATGCCGTGTGAAAGAAGCGGTGTACGCAATTTGTTATGTAAAACAAGCAGTGTTGTACTTGGTGTTGTAACACCAGAGACAACACAGTGCAGCGAAAATTAAAGCGTAAATAATACAAGTAAATAATTTTGCACGAGTATAAAAACTCGTGCGGTGCCTTAGAGCTAAATATCACTAGAAAAAAGTAAGACCAGTCTTAAAAAGCAATACTAGTGATTTTATGAAAAATCAATAAATCCTAAATTTCTCAACAAGTTGATAAATCAAATTTACATCCTAAATAAATCAGAGTAAAACAAATAGATGCAACTCCCGCGGCCTAAATTTGAAGAGACACAAAATATCTTCAAACAAAACTGTTCCCACAGTATTGTCTCCGATGTCTACAACACCAATGGCAACACGGGCACAAGCAAAAACAACGATTGCAAAATGTCTTCAGAAACCTTCAACTCTTCGATCAGAATTGTAACGCCCCAAAATTAGTCTAATCGAGATTATAAGATATTAGTATTGATAATTAGAGTTTATGAAATCCGAGGGTTGAATTGATATTTGACCAGGGACTGTTTTGCAATTTTTGAAGAATTCAGGGACCAAAGAGCGATTTCTTTATTTGACTTGGTCTTTATGTATATATATGGAAGTGTAGGCGTGTGACTCACCATTTCTTCCTCCCTTATTCTCCTCCTTCACGCCACCACCATTAACGCCACCTTTGAGCTTTCTTCTTCCTGTTTTTGCTCGATCCGTCCGATAGAATTTCAATCTAAAGGCGTCTTCACGATCACGGCTTCGAAGGATTCGTTCTACCGTAAGTTTATCTTCGATCAGTTATACTTCGATTTTTGGATGTTGTCAGAATTTGATGATTTTTGGATATGTTGTTCTTGAGCTAGCATAGATCGTATATTCGAAGTCGGGTCGGAAAAAAAACGATGTTCGGATTTGTTATGATTTTTGGGATCATAATTCAAAATAGAGGTTTTAAGTTGTTGTTGGAATTTGAATTTTTTTTATGGATTATTGATATTAGAAGTTGAATTGGATCGATATACTACTGTCTGTGGTTTTTCGGTTAGCCGTTTTATAGCCGTTATGCCGCCGGTTTGAGATTTTAGAATTTAGGAGTTTGATTGAGTTTTTGGGATTGATTGAATTGGATTGTTTGATATTGAGATCTTTTGTATCTCCGTACAGATTTGGTTGAAGATTTTTGAGTTCATATTCGTGGAATCCGAAGCGTGGCAGAATTGATCGAGATTTGGTAATGAGTTTACCTTAATCGTTGAATTACGATTGAATGGAATTTTGAAGCCCAATAACTCAATCCATTTGGATCTCATATTATTTATTTGGACACTTTATCAAGGCCCATAAATTCCTAAAAGCCCATAAGAGGCTCAAGCCCATGAAACTCTTCGACTATCTATAAATAGCTAAATTCCTCTCATTATTAAGGTACACTCTCTATAGTCACATGCTCTAGTTCTCTAGAACTTTTATTGGGCAAATATTGACTTGAGCGTCGGGGTGTCTTCGCCGGGCAACCCCCGGCGCCACTCACTTTGCTTTGTGATGCAGGTAACAACCCACGAATTTCGGTCTTTGGAATAGTTCGAGTATTAATCCGACTATCCATATCTTCGCAAATAACCAGATTTTCTCCAATCGGATAATATCAATTTTTTGCTACATCAGCTTGGCGCCGTCTGTGGGAACTTGTTCACTGCATCATTGAGATTGCATACTCCACCACAAACATCTCAAGGAAATAATCGCAATGGAGACCCACCTACAATCTCCAAACCACCGCTTGTATTTAGTTTTACAAAGGAAAATTTGACAGCCTTAATGGAAGGAACAGCCACACGCGCAGCAACTGAAGCGGTCGCTCAGTTTGTGGAAACCCGTCAACGCCGAAGCACCGACAAGAGAGCTCATAGAAGAGGGCACTCATCTCATGACCCCGATAACAAAGACCCAAAGAAAACTAAGTCTAAAGTGAATGACAAAGATCCTGTAATGTACTCATTGGCCTTTCTTGTTAGTCATTGGTATTGACTTAAGAAAACAGACTATGTAAAAATAATTGCCTAAGAATTTGGGTTTAATGTGAAATTCCTTTTAAGTTTGAGGCATTGTGCATTGTGCATTCTGCATTCTGCATTCCACTACGACTCTCTAATCCATCCCTGAGATTTTAACTTAAAGATAATAGAAAGCAATAAGGTGAACTTTGTAGGTTTTTCTTTACTGCAAAATATTCGAGAATTCTGATATGACTTTGGGTATAAATTTTGGTTGGACGATATGATTTGAAGGTTGATGTTAAAATGCCAAGTGATGCTGATTTGGGAAAGCATAGCAAAAAGAATTATTGAGTAATTATTGTTTTAAGATGTTTTTTTTTTATGTTTGATATCACAAAAGTGTGTGAGGTCACATCATTTTTAGAATTAAAAAAAACTCATACCAAGAAAATAAATAGATGCGACTTTGGTTTGATTTTTGTTTGTGTAGGCTGGCCATCCAAATGACCAGAAAATTGCAAAGCTATGTGAATATGCTGTCAAAAATCCATTCCGAATTCCAAAGGTGAATTAAGAGCTCTCATGTTATTGTCTGATGATGCCATCTTTCTTGGGAGGAACAATCCTATTTTTCATGACAGTTTCTATTCTTTAGATTGCTAAACATCTCGAAGAAAGGTGTTATAAAGAACTGCGAAATGGTCACTCACCTTATTTTTGTCAGTGTCGTTGCGGAAACAATAAATTACTTCAAGTTTGTACTGAGCAAGTGTAAGTATTTCTCTCATGGTATTACTTTTCATTGGTAATTAGTTTATTTTCTCTTATTCATGGATTCACCTCTTTATGTTTCAGAGCATATTTTGCTGTTAATTTGTTGATTGTTATAAATGAACTGCTGGATGATGCTAAACAAGACGATGTCCTAATAATTGGATGCCAAACACTGTCTACTTTTATATACCGTCAGGTGATTTATGAACTTCAATTATATATATATATATATATATACAAACATATTTACCTTAGTTAAAAGATGACTTTTGCCTATGATAGATCTTATTCAAGGCATTGAGTCATTATGACGCAATTACGTTATGAAGATTTACTTTCCATGCTTTATTTATGTATTACAACAGGTAGATGGAACTTACGCTCGTTATATTGAAAATTTGGGGGAAAAATATGCTTGCTGGCTCGTAAGAGTGATGATGTGCATCAAAAGCATAAGTTGAGGGAGCGAGCTTGCAGTGCCTTTCTGCCATGGGTAATATGAAAGCAAGGTTTCACCATGTCACTTACATCTATCATTGAGATTCCAATCTTTTGAGCTTTTGTTGGCTTTCATGACGACAATTCATACCATGATAGTCTGCCTTGCTTCTTCTATCTGCAGGTCTGGTTCATGGCAGAGTTCTCACAGATATTTGTTAATTTTGACAAGGTTAGTTTTCTGATCTGTTAATCTTACAGTATTTATTGCAAATTTGCTTTAAAGTTGGTTGTAGTTACTTATTCGGGGGACGTGGATACATGATTTTTTAATCATTTTCATCTCTTCCAACTGACCTTTGTTTTGTCCATGAAATCGTAAGTTTTCTCGTATAAATGCAGGGACTTATACCCTCCTTTCTCAGCTCTCACGGTTTATCCATTATTTTTCGTCATGGTTTATTTTTCTCTTGGCTTGTTCAATTCTGCATAAGTTAGGAAAGCATGTCCATTCGTCTGTTTGGTTTTAGAACATGTTAATATGTCCTTGCGTGAAAATAATTCAGATCTTAATATCTTTGTCCATGTAACAAGAATCTACTGTAGATTGTGCACGTTATTCTTGATAACTTTGAGATGGAACAAAATGAGGAAGATGATGAGGGAAGGAATGCACATCATTATTGGGTGGATGAGATGTCAAGATGTGAGGGAAGAGTTGCTCCTGGAGTTGGCGGCGACTTGAGTCCTAGTCACACGATCATAAGAGGGCGACTTGAGTCCTAGTCACACGATCATAAGAGCACGACCGGAGAAGAAAGATCCTTCTCTGCTAACAAGGTTTAGGGCTCTCTCTTTTTATGAACAAAATTGGTTGGTAATAGTTCTCCGCTCACTTGTTCTTTATTCTTGGATCTTCATGAACTTTAGAGATGAGGCTGAGATGCCAAAAATATGGGCACAAATGTGCATTCAGAGGTTGGTTGAACCGGCCAAGGAGAGTATGACAATGCGGCTAGTATTGGATCCAATGTTAATTTATTTTGACAATGGGAGGCACTTGGGACCGAATAATGGTTTGGCACTCAATGTTCTTTAAGATATGTCTTACTTCGTGGAAAGTCCAGGTGATTTTTGTCTTTTCCCTCGTCTCGTTTCTTCTCTTCCCATTTTCGTGTTCTTTTTCTTTTGGCCTGATTTTTTAGTTTCTTTTCTCGATTGGTCGAATGGTTTTATAGTTGATGTTCTTGCGACTCCTGCTCTGTATTTATCATCGACTATATCTTGTTGAAAATTTTGGTTTCAAATTAGTTTGCAGTTTCCGATGATTATTTATCTGATGGATGGTTTTCAGAAATTGTAAGATGTAACTGTTGATGCAAAATTTCAGAGTAGACTTGGTTTCACCAAACTCATGGAAACCTTATTTGTTTTTGTTTGGCTTTTACTTGAAAATTTTATACTTCTGGGCTCTGGCTTTTATTGCAACTTGGGAAATTGATGTAATCCATTTCCAGTTGACTCCGGTTTTTTTTATCTCTTTATGCGTGGACCTCTAGACCACTTCTTGTAATTATTACCGTTTATATCTGAATGAATATTCTTCGTTATCTGAAAGAAAAAAAAATTCCGGTTCTGGTGGGGGAGTTGACGTGAAAAGATATGAGGCTCGACTATTTTTAGTGTAATTTAGGAAAATAATATGATCGATGCAGTCATGATTTTTTGTGATGTTGGGAAGGATACATGAAAAAGTGTATGGACTACCTTGCACAAGTAATAACATATAGCGCATCTAAATTGACCTTAATTCAACCTGCATGTCTGTGTTTGATTTTTTAATGACTATTATATAGTTGGCGCTTAAAGCAAAGCTGATGAATTCTGATTTTAGATCATTCAAAAAAGTTTAGTTTCATGTTTGTTATAGGGAATCAACAATCTATTTTAGTTGGTGTGGTTCGACATTTAGACCACAAGAACATAGCACATGATCCCCTTACTAATGCCACGTTATCATATTACTCGAATAAATGAAGCAACGAACTTTTCCAGTCCCGTATGTGTCAAAATTTTAGTTCTGAGGAGTGTTTACCATCAGCTACATGACAGGTTTTTGAATTATGCAGGAACAATCTTTTTTGCACTGCAACGAGGACCAAATAGCACAATTGCTATCTGCTTTATGGATACAGCTTAATCTTCCGAATAATCTACCAGCAAATGTTTAAGTCATAGCTCATTCCTTTTATTTAATACTCGTTTCTTCATATCTCAAGGTTATAATTCAACCAACTACATTTCCATTTTCTGGTGTTTAGTACTTGAACACACACGCACACACAAAAGGAACATATGAATAAAGAAAATAAATATGTAACAACAATGTCAGATAAAAAAAAGTTGCTTAATGTATTTACATTGTCTTGGGGCCTATGCACATCTATTCTGTGTCTAAATTTTCATGTTTTTGTTCGAATGATACAATTATTTCTTGATTTATCTCTTTGGAGATTTCATAATTTAATTGATGTGTTTAATCTGTGACGGCCTCTCGCAATTCTAATTTTCAGAACCCCAAACAATACTAACAGTACTCCGATTCTTTCAGCTTCCCATGCCTCTCAGAAAGTTGTCCTTGGACTCCAATAATGGTACGTAGCTTGCTTAATTATTGAGTTTTTAAGTTCAAAAGAAGTAATTTATAATTGAATTTTTAATTCCTTCAGTTTGAATTTTCGACGGTTTTATTTAGGCGTTGGAAAAGCATTGGCAGAAAGATTTCCGACGGTTTTTATAAACAGTTGGAAAGACGATTTAACTATAAACCGTCGAAATATTGTTAAGATGGTTTTTTTAAAACTGTCGGAACAGTTTTGTAAAAACCGTCCGAAAAAATAATCGATTTTTTTTTTAAAAAATGGGTGTTATATATATATATATATATATATACTAGCGGTTTGTTGCACGCAATGCGTGCTAAATAATTTAATTTTATAATAAAATTATATTTCATTTAAAATTTTAAATTAAAATGAATGTATTATATATTAAATAAAAAAATTGAGATGAAAAAAAAAAGAAATAGTTAAATTTAAAAAAAGTATATCATAATGGTGGAAAAAAAAATTGAAATAGCAGAGAGAACAAATTTTTTTTTAAAATTTTTAAAATTTTAAATTATTGGCATACCATATCAAGAGACCATAAAACCTTTTTATTTAATATATAGGTATTAGATATATTTCAATAAACGATTTAATTTTAATATTATTAGTACTATTAAAACATAATTAATGACATACAAATAACAGATTAATAAGAGATTAATATGATTAAAATTTAGTTTGGTCTAATATTACAACAAATGCTATGACATAAATGGACTGAAATCTGGTGGAGTCTGTGTCTCGTCATCGTCTATCTTTATCATCCTCGTCATCCTGATCCCTGCCAAGCTGATGGGTGGGCTCCTCGATGCGCAATGTTGTGCTCCTCGTCTTCCTTTCGCTTTGTGGAGCACGGGTGTCGTTGGATGCCTTCTTCTGCTTATCCCTTTTAATGGCAGTCGTCAACGAAATCACAATTCGCCGCATTTCATCTCTGGCTGCCAGCCTCGCCTCCTCTCTGGCGGCACAAATCGCCTCCTCCTGTGTCGCAACCGTGGACCTCATCTGACTCGAACAACGTGGACGGTGAGTCATCTCATCCGGGTACATGGTCTGTGCGACAGATCCGAGACTGTATATGACTGACACCACCGACGACATCGAAAGAGATGTTCACTCCGAGGGGTGAACATCTCCACTCTGCGGATCATGATCCCGTCTGAACGAGTAGTTGTTCGCCGAGAGACGATGCTCCACCTCCGTCTATTCCTACAATATTTATGATTATAAAAACAAGTAACATTGTTTAAAACTTAATAATTAACGAAAATTATATATTTGAAGTCGTATGCACCGTAATCCGCCGGGATTTCTCGTCTGCGAATGTCCCGTCCCGTCAGGACGTCTGTGCGTAGCCATATGAAGCTCGTAGCTACTGGGATCTCGGTTCAGCTCCTTACGCTGCATTATATGTACATATAACTCAGCAGAGGCGGATCTAGAAATTTTATCAAAGGAGGACAGCTAAACATAATAATAGATTATGTATACATATATATATATATATATATATATATATCATATAACAAAAGTTAAATACAGTACTCTCATTTAAATAATATTTTTAGATTTCAAATTTCACTTACAATTTATCCCTATGACTTGAAATTTTCTCAAAATAATTAATAATAACTTCATTCGACAAATTAATATATATATATATATATATATATATATATATATATATTCAGTATAATTAATTAATATTCGTAATAATCTTCTCAGCAAAAAATTTTCTCTTCACTATAGTTATTGCGACTTGTAAATTAAATGTCAAATTCACAAGCTTGTTAGCTAACAATTATTGCTTCAAAAATTTAATTTTAGGTTTAAAAACTTAAAACTCATTTGTGTTTAAGTTTAAAAACATAGTGATTGGGCTACAATTTTTTTTTTTTTTACAGATTATGAGCCACAAATTTTCGGTTCACTTTAAATTTTTTGACCCTCTTTTATATTTCCGTGTTTGATTTCTATTTTTTTTTCCATAAATTACAATATTTTTTAAACTATAAATATATTACTAATTTATAAAAAAAAAATCAATTTGTTTTTCACGTAGCTTCGCAATAATTTTTGTCATCCCTCGGACAGACGTGTAGTCCCTGATGTAAATCCATAACTAAGAGGGCAAGGTCCATGATATGATGGGATGCGGCCCATGATCCCATAATATTGACAAGTCCAGACCCAGATGTATATAGTAAATATTTTGATAAACCCATATCCATTAATAATCACTAGATGTCAACCATCACTGATAACCTGCTTATGTTATCACAAATTTCGGTCTAAGTTCATGCGAAAAATAGATATATCCCGATATATCATCGAACGATATCTCGGGATATATCCCATGGCATCACTAGAATATAAAAAAGAAACATAAAAAAAACAATTAAATTATGTCCATTTAACAGAAATATTATGTATCGGACGAGGATTGTTGGTCTCAATCTTGGATAGATTTGGATCTAGTTCGATTACCAGGCATTAATGTAGTTTTCGCATGCTAACAAAATCACTTATATTTTAATTTGTTATGCTGAATTTTAAAAATTATTTTATGAATACAACAATTTTATATTTGATTTGGCACGAAGAATACACTTCTATGTTTCGAAAAAGAGGTTGAATTAAGAGTACACAACATGATGTTTTGTCTTTTATGTAATCTATAGTTTAAAAAAAAAATTAGTATTTATTTTTTATTTATTTTTTTTAAAAAAAACTTACCTAAATATTTGGAAAAATGTTAACTGATTGGATTAACAAATCTGCACCGTCACCATATAATTTGCATGAGGCTCAAAGTCAGATAAATTCCAAATTCAAATTCAAATCCAGACCAGAGCATGATGCATGGAAAATTTGTTTTTTAATAATCTGTTTGCTAGAACAAAGTCAATTAAGAACAAGAATATCAATATTAACTACATAAAATTGATCCACTCAACTCCAACCACTCCCACAAAATTAAAGGGATTCATGCTAAGAGCTGGTAATCGAGGGGAAAGCTTTTAAAAGAAAATAACGCAGAGAAATGCCCAATTCTGAAGTACCTTCCTCGATGTTTTCCTTTTGTTATGGACTTTCTTGAACTTAGGGGGCTTTATTTATTGAAAGTACTCTTAATCTTTGAATTCGTTGGATCCATCGATCAACTAACAGCCGCTGTCATAAGGTTTTGCATCTCCATTCCATTTCCGTTACACATTGTTAATCAAAGACTCCATGTGCTTCATAGTTTTTGGCATTGAACCAGTAAGCACCTACATAGAATAGTATGCGTCAAAATCACACCAACATATACTTTTGGCCAAGTGTGCTGTGGTATGGCCAAATAACGAACCTATGAAAAAACCATATGGAAGATTCCCCCTCTATGTTTGCGAAGAGTTTTTGTGATAGAATCTATGCTGTCTGATTATCATTACACTATAACTCTCATGAATTTTACCATTATACCTTTCTGTAACAATTAAGTAGTTTCTTGGCATTTTCTTCCCTAATACTTTTTAGTTTTTATCGTTCACAAACGGTATTTCAGTCAATTTTTCGAGGACAAAAAACTGGTGGGCATGTTCTACTTGATTCTTCTAAACAAGCAATTTTTTCCCAACATTTCCAGAAAACATTAGGAATACTTAACCTGACACTCATAGGGCTTTGCCAATACTTATAAGCATCCGGAAAACATGTGCTCACTAGTAGAATTTATGTCTTTTACTTCGCATATTAACTGAAGTCGTAGATAGATAAGTACCGAAGTAGATGCACGTGAAGTAATAGGTACCATTTTACTTCGCTTAATAACCGAAGTATTAGGCATGAAATTACCGAAGTAATAGGGTACCATTTTACTTCGCTTAATATTGGACCGGTTCTGAAGTAAAATCATGACTTTTACTTCAGCATTTACATTATGTGACGAAGTAATATAACATCTATAACTTCGCCATTTACGTTGACTGACGAATTAAATGCGCATATTTTACTTCGGCAGTTTTCTTAAGTGACGAAGTAATAGAACATATATGACTTCCGTTGATTCATTAAACGACGAAGTAATAGAACATATATGACTTCGGTATTTACATTGAGTGATGAAGTAAATGCTCTATTTAACTTCAAATGTTATGTAACTTGGCGAAGTAAAAACATGCCCTTACTGCAGCAGTTTCATTAATTGACGAAGTAATAAAGTACATATGGCTTCGGCTTTTACATTGATTGATGAAGTAAAAATATATGTATCACTAAATCAACATTAAACAATTTTATCTTTCAATGCATCCTCATCCTCATCCTCACAACATCTTCTGAATTCATCTTCTTCTTTGTCATGCTTGGCTTTAATTTCATTAACATCAGAATCATCAGCAACAACTCTCTGATCCTCCATCGCCATGTAATATTCCCCAGTTACTAAAAAATTTGAAGCAACTCAAAGTTAACGACTAATGAATTAGATTTCAAAATCCAACACATAAATTCCATTTGTTGCTCCTGAAATAGATCCTGCTTCCAAATGACCAGAATAAACCAACAAACCCTTTAAATAACCGTACCAAGAAAATGGAATCCCACTTCTCCACCTAATCATCACCAACACTTGCACTCATACACACAATTAATCAACAACATAAATCTAAATAAATACAAAGAACAAAAAATTTGGAGCAAAAAGAAAAAAAAATCAAGAACATGGTTGAAATAATTAATCACCTAACTTGTCTCCCACAAAGTTGAGAGCACTGATGATTCTTTAGTATTATAAATTACATGCATGTACGAAATTCCCAAATAAATAAATTGTTCGACCCACATGTGTCAAAATTATATACAATTGTTGCCTTTGAAGATCTCGACCAAATTCAATTCGTCATCATATCATACTTATTAAAATATATATGTATATAATTATCCAATTATCCATAACACTCGTTTGCAACTAGTTTCTTGGAATCCACTCGTCTCCACATTTCTCTTGTTAGATGACTACCTTATGATAAAACATAATTCATGAAAAACTTGAAAACAAAAGGAATTCAACTGAAGCTTATCAGCTATCGTCAGGCAATGATAATTTGTGAAATAATTTGAAATCAACCCCAAAAATGGCTAGTTATAAAAAAAAAGCTTGCTCGCATAAGATGCAACTAAAATTTTATATCTCGGCATACCTTTTATTTGCAGGTGCTATCCTAATATTAATACATAATTCAACAAACAAAAAGTGAGTGATATCTTTCTTGCCTTGGAAGGATACACCCCATTCAGAACTTCGACTCAAAATTGAGTTGAACCAAAACACATTCAGGCCATAACAACTTTATCCAAAAGAAATAATCAACAAATATTGTGAGACACGTGACACAAAAACACAATTAAAAGATTATGTACTTTGCACATAAAAAAAGTGTAGTAGTATAGTTGGTCACAAACCTGTGCAAGCCAAAGCAGTTATCAAACACGATATACTCCACAGATTTCCCACAATTTGGTTGTAATATTGCTTCGTGATGGATCCTGAAATTGAAATGTAAAAAATAAAATAGATCAAATTGAAATTCAAGATCGAGGATACATATTTGTCGGTTCACAAATAAGGGTAACAACGACATATGCGGGTACTGATCACATGTCATTGCAACAGCTGATTAAATTAAAACATTACCAAATTGAAAACACGCTCTGTCAAGGATACATATATATTTAAATTTCCACAAATAAGTCCAATAGCTAGCTAAATCCAAGGGAAAACAATGACACTCAGTTGATGTTAGCAATGCAGTGAACCATAGCTTGTCCAACAAAATCAAATGTTAGTTCACTAGAACGTCCATTACTGGAAAAAGCTAAAGAGACCATATTTTATTCATTAAATTCCTTGGCATCGGCGACATCAATGATCACAAGCATGAAAGTTTTGCTTCAAAAATACCATTGACCCAACCAAACTAGAAACTTATATCACCAAACATCATAGAGCAGTCGCACAAAATACCATTGACCCCAACCAAACTAGAAACTTAAATCACCAACATCATAGAGCGGTTGCAAGTAATCTCAGACAGTTTTAATTCCAACATTTATCAGCATGAAAGAATGCTCTTGTTCGTATGAGAAAATATGATATAAACCAACGAGCAAGTACAATATGTCAATATCTCTGAAAAAGAGTTGATTAAGAAATAAAACCCTATCACCCCTAACAGTGCTAAGACAAAAAGTTTGGCTATGAAATAATTTATTTGAAAGCAAGAACAGAAGCCTACCAAAAATGCCAACTTCAGATTCATTTCTGAGAAACTAAGCAGCAAATAAGGATGTAACCAGATTTTCACATAAACCAAAGCATAAAATGAAAATGAAACTCACCATCTTCTCCAAATGTATATTTTCACATTCAACTATCTCTTTCATATACTTCATCACACAAAATCGACATTCAACAGAACCACTTTGTTTTAGATTACCCTAAAATGAAATAAAAAATATTGCAACAATCACAATCCAAATAACAAGTTTTGAACTCAAAAAAACTGAATTAGGTAAGAACAAAAGAGTAAAGCTCTCAAATATAAGAAAATGGTCGTTCGATTTATTTTGAACAAATTGCAGAATAGACATGCACAATATTTGGTCAAGTCCATTTGTCTCACAAAACGTAACATTACACACTGAAAAAAGATGTATTCAAATTAAATCAGAAGGGAACACAACTCACATAAACATAAAGTACCTAGTTCTTCAACCTCCCATCCAGCAGGTCCAACACCAGGAACTCCTAGAGCATTTTCAGTTTGTTTTGTTTTAGAACAGAACTTTTTTTTAAGATTTTCAAATTCATCGTATATCTCACCATCATCCTGATATCATGGAAAGCAATTTGATTAATAGCCTCGATCCCATACCCCTGAATATCTAGGAGAAAGTTTTCACTACATCTTCGGCCACTCGTCGGCGCCGTTTGGTCTTTTATATTTCAATACAAGCAATCAATTATATATTCATCTCTATAACAAGATAATTCGACAAGAAATTTCGGAGTTTACTGTTAAAAACCTATTGCTTCAATATCAGAAAACCCATGTAGTGGTATAAAATTACAGAAGAACAAAAAGCAGACAGCCAAAAGGCTAAAAACATAATACATATACCTCACACACCCCTCGCTATGTCCAGGTTTGTTAGTGTCGCAGATGTAACATTTTAGGCGCTTTGCCCAATAAATGTTTCCACACCTGAGGAAAACAGGCACAAAGTTAATACTTTCAGTGTGCAAGAAAACATGCATGCCAACACATAAAACACAGAAAGAACCATCTTACTGCGAGAGTCAAAATTAGTTATTAGCCAAATCTTGTAGGCAATAATCCATTGCAGTACAAAATCTAACACTTGAATAATTCTCAACAACAACAGAATCTGGAATCTATACTAATGTCGAATAAAAAACAAACACTTAATTTATACATAAAAGAAAAGGAAATAACCAACAACCATCACAAGATTTCTAATCCTCCAGATGAAATGATTACTTGCATGTTTGATCTAAGTTTCTACAGAAGCTGAGAAAGAAGCCTGTGTGGTCTGCCGAATTGGACTTTTATAGACAGTACATGCAACAAGGTCAAAACCGAATTCCAGATTCGTCAGCCGATAGTGTAAAAATCATATTTAATTCATTTCTCATTCAAAACTAGTTCTATAAATTGGAAATGAAAGCTACTGATTTTGCTACATTTCATCTTCTTAAAGACTTTCCAAATAAAATCATCTAATAGGCTTGAATCTATCTGCAAGTACACACCTAAAACTCGGATATTCTGTTTTCCGCAGATTGGAGCAAGTTCAGTAGAAAATTCATATAAAATTCATTTTACATCCGAATGAGTTATAACTGGTGGCATATCAAAGAAAACACAATTATCTACAAGTTTCATGTGAATTTCAACCTTGAAATATGCCCTGAACAATACCAGATTTCGAAATGACAGCAGGTGCAAGAAATTATTCTTCATATAGTGCAGTTTCAAAAAAATGGGCATATCCCTTTAAATTTTAATGAAATGACATGTTTTCAGTGCCAAATCAAAGACAACACAGAGCACTACAAGTTTTCTTCATAATGCAGATTCAAAATTTGTACTATTCATTTTCATTCAACTCAATTTCTAAGCTACACACGCGTTAAACCTACTGTCAAAGCATGAGAGCAAACAGATGGAGACATGACAAAAAGAGACTTGGTGGTGTTATTGTAAAATTACTTCAGTAATGTATTTAAAAGGAAAATTCAAACTTTAGAATGAAAAACTTGAACTCGATTATTGAAAGAAAATGAAATACAATCAACATTTGATTTATTTACACTATGATGTATACACTTCAAAAAAACGATTGCTAATGAACTATAGGCAAAAGAGGAAAAAATGCTATGGATGAAGGGTGAAAATTCTCTCTATCAAATAAAAGAAACGTTTTGAATAAAACTCAGACTTGGGACTCCAAAAGCAAAAGGTCTCAACATTCTTCTAATCATAAGATTACATCATAAATATTGGTTAACTGTATCTAATCATAAAAAACATGCTACTCTACCATTATTTTAGGTATAAAGAAGTTCCATAAATAATCTTTCAGCCGCTGAAATAATTCTTCTACTTAAGACTGAAGAAAAAGCTACATTTGCCTACTGTGAATGACTAAGTAGAAGCAGACACATATAATGCCTAAGATTACAACAATCATGAATGATTTCCACTTCAAATACTAGTTACTACGACTTTCCAACCATTTAAGATGCTACATAAAAAATTAACAAAATAATATATACAAATTTCTGTAATAAAGTCTAAAATATTATTTAGAGAATGGATATTTAAATTACGGGCTCTTGAGAAATGAAATTAAAAAACTTCTTGCCAATACTTCATGAAAATATGTTGACGAAAAATAATATGTTTAAACTTCATGACAATTTCAGACGGCAAAAAATCTGTTTCAGATTTAAGTAAGCTAAGAACAAATTTTATACATAATTATGAACTAATTTAATTTTAAAAAGTATAATATCTATTTAATTCTTACTCTACAAATTTTAAATATTTACCAAACACAATAAATTTTACAATTAAAACCTCATGAACGATTGCAACCATTAGTTTCACCAATTTCGCATATGATTAAAGAAAATCACAACAAAAAGACATCACATGGAATTTTTAAAACATATTTGTTTTCGGACGAGGAGCAGGGTGTCAGGGGTGATCATGTGAGCGTGGATTTAAAAGAGACGGCTTCTGCTTCTTTTTCTTCACCGTTTTAGAATCAAAAAGTATTTATGGGATTGTACGTGTCGACAAACTGTATATAATTGAGAAAAATACATCTATACAGATTCTTGTATCTATATTTCTTGAACGCAATTGCTCACATGCTGATATTGTTGGCCACCATTCGTCATCTCATGTATGTGTCGCCTTCCAGCATTCGAAGAACCTATAGTTTCAAATGAAGCCCAATAAAACTCATGAAATTCGAAGCCTTTAAGTCGAGCTTTTGTAGCATAAAGCAGTTTAGTGTTCTTTTTTATTTTTTGACATGAGAAGTTCAGTATTCTTGGTTTTCCTCTAAATTAGTCACTTTTACCTGAGACATTCGAGGCCTTGACTCAGGGTCGCGTTGTATGCACAAGGAAGCAGCACGTATCATGCCCTGAACCTCAGTTTCTAAATAGCAGCCACTCAAACAACAAGAACAAAACATCTTCAGAAACACGTAAAACACAAATAAAAAGGGAAAATCTGAATTCATGTAAAAAAAAACAGGAACCCGAATTCACGTAAAAAAAAAAGGAAAACATCTTCCAAAACGCCGAAAAACCCAAATTGATACCAAAACAGAAGGATTCAGACCTTGGGCTTTCGAATTACGGCGTTGGCGAGCGATTCACGACAGTGGTGGATGGCTGGAGATGCAAATCGGCGGCCTCTTGGTTGAAGGAGAAAGGGGATCGCGAGCAGATGGGTGATGGATTTCTTTTTTTACGAAGTGTTAAAAGTGAAAGAAAGATACTTATAAAATCCCGGTTCAAGAAAGGGATCTAATTCATCTTTTTACTTCAGCACTTATAATTAAAATTTTTATTTTTTTACTTTTTACTTCGGCAAAAATAAAATGCCGAAGTAACATGCTACAAAAAATTATTAGTGAAGCCCGGGTTTTTAAAGTACCGAAGTAAAATGTGCAATTTTACCTCGCCGGTGTTATTACCGAAGTTGATTGTTACTTTTTACTTCGTAATTACTAATTGCCGAAGTAAAAAGTGCCGAATTAAAAGATAGAAATTCTACTAGTGGCTGCTGCTCATATGTTATCATCTATAAATGAAAAAATTATTGGTGTCGAGGGTAGCCTACTATTTCACAAAAGCTTAAGTTGTCATCGGGCTTAATTTGCATTTATTCAACAAACACCAAGGGTGTTTCCACCACTTCATTTTCAGATGGAACATTTGCTCTTTTAACATACCGCAGAGTAGATACACCATCCAGCCATAAATGATAAACATAATAGACTCCCGAATGATGGAGAACTAATCCACAAAGATTTACCTCATATCCTGATTCTGCGATGAGAACGTAGTCTTCTATCCTTATACCAATTCCTTGATACCTGCATATTATGCCCAACCTCATGAATAATTTGAAGTGATTACTGATGGCTTGGTTAAAAACTTAAAATGCAATCAAACAATCCTGTTTGCAGCTTTGGCAATTGCTTTGTTGTTTCAGTTTTATTGGACGGGAAGATATTCTGAGGTGAACTCAGTGATTTAGAGAACTTAACCAGTACAGCATGGTTGGAGAAGTAAGCATTTTCTACCAACACGAGAAAATATTAGGTGAGCGATATTTGACCACATAACGAGTGCCCTTTAGGTAGAAATTATTGGGATCATGTTGTGCTAGCATCAAAACTTTCATGGTTTCTTTTAATTGACTTGCTGAGACGTCTACTTAGATAATACAGGCAAAAGTTTATTTATTTTTCTGGAAGCATTTTCATGTCATCAGGCTCTAACATGTAGGTTTATCATTGAGCAAACCAAACAATTTCCTCCAAAAGGCTAACACAGCATTAGTACGACTCTGTTTTAGAATTTTGCAAAGGAACAGAGATTAATAAGATGAAGTGACAAAAGTACCTCCCAGGACAATCAAAATTAAAAGGAATATAAACTCCTGGTTCAATTGTGATTACCTGTCAAAGGCCAAAGTAGTATAAGAGTTACAAAAAAAAAAGAAAAAAAAAAAAAGGTCAAAAGACACAATACAAATTTACAAAGCAAGTGGAGTGAAAGGAATTTTATTCCTTGAATATTTCGGCCCTAATTAATTGAAAATTATAAGATTTTGCTTTCTAGACAAGTTAGAATATTTGGTAAATATTGTGTGTATATTTTCGAATATGTTAATGATATATTTGCCAAAATTTAAATTAGATCTTGATAAGGTGATTATTTGACATAATATAATTCGATATTATCAAGATATGATTTACAATATTTGATAGAGTTTATTTTCTACTAAAACTTTGTTACCTATTCTTGTAGGACTCTATCTAAGGAAATCTTCAAATCTTGGATGATTATCTATAAAAGAAGATTTCCACGCACAAGAAAAGTGACGCTTCAGACGATAATTCTCTGCGCAAAGACTGAAGAATTCCATTGAAGAATCTGAAGAATTCTGAAGCAAGGTTTGCAACCATTGTTGTTGCTTGTCCCCGTGTTGCCGTTCGTGTTGAAGACATCATAGACAACACTGTGGGAATAGTGTTGTTCGAAGATCTTTACTGTCTCTTCTATTTAGGCTACGGGAGTTGCATCCAGTTTCTTTTATACCTTGTCGTATTTTAGGATGCAAGTTTGATTTCTCAACGTGTTGAAGAATTTAGAATTTAATGACTTTTCGTAAAATCACTAGGATTATTTTGTAAGACTGTTCTTACGTTTACTAGTGATATTTAGCCCTAAGGCACCCGCACGAGTTTTTATACTCGTGCAAAAGTTATTACTTGAGTTTTATTTACGCTTTAAATTTCCGCTGCATTGTGTTGTCTTTGGTGTTATGACACGAAGTATAACACTGCCCTATTTTACATAAAAACCACGTACACCATTTATTTCACGTGGCATCAGAGCCACCACTTGACTTTACTAAGTGTGTTCCTGGTTTGTGTTACAGGTTAGTTATGGACACTCCGTACACAAGTGCAATTCGTCCACCTATTTTGGATGGAACGAATTACGGCCCTTGGAAATTGAAGATGAGCATGTATATTCAATCCATTGAGTCCAGGGCTTGGCAACGTGTTCTTGATGGCTGGACACCACCTATGAGAGATGATGATGTTCCAGGACCAAAGCCAAGATCACAATGGACAGTTGAAGAGAATACTGCGGCTATTTATAATGCTAAAGCACTTAATGCTATGTTCACTTCAGTTGATATGAACATGTTTAATTTAATTGGTACTTGTATTTGTGCTAGGGATGCTTGGGAGAAACTACAAACTCACTATGAAGGCTCGGCAAGTGTCAAGAAGACAAGGATGCGTCTCATAACTTCAAAATTTGAAAAATTGAGAATGGAGGAATCAGAGACCATCATGGAATATAATGGAAGATTGAAGAGTCTTGCAAATGAAGCATCTATTCTTGGCGATCCTATTTCGAACGAGAGACTTGTATCCAAAGTGCTTCGTTCGCTTCCCAAAAGATTTTACACCAAGGTTTGTGCTATAGATGAATCCAAAGATACATCTATAATGGGTTTGGATGAGTTAATTAGTTCTCTTCGCACCTATGAGATGGAGTTGGAAGCCGAAGATGACTCGAAATGTAAGTCTATTGCTTTTCAAGTATCTAATAATGTTTACAATGATTTTGCTGAAGTTCAACAGGAAGTAAAGGATTCTGATCTTGAGGAAAATTCTATTGCCTTGATCTTGAAGAAATTTACTGATTATCTCAAGGTAATGAAAGAAAAGAAGGATGTGAAAAGTGCACAATCCTCAAATTTTCCTAGACTGCCTACTTTAGAGAAGCCTCAAAAACCTGCTGCTACTCGAGGACCTCGTCAAAGGTATGATAGTAAGGTTCAGTCCTCAAGCAAAAATTTTGATAATGTTCAATGCAGGGAATGTAAGGGATATAGCCACTATGCTTATGAATGCGCAAATCGCCTTCGGAAAGGTATGAATGTTTCTCTGAGTGATGATGATTCTGAAAAAGAACAAGAAAAGTTTGAACAGGATGATCTAATATCTTTTACTGCTTTACTGGAGAGTAAGAAAAATTTTCAGATCAATCCTCTTGGTGTTGGCTCCGGTGTTGCCACACCTAGACGCAACACTGTTCAAAAATCTGTTTGTTTTGTTGCTTCTAACCTTGATAATTTCAGTAATCATGAAGAAAAGGTAGATGATCCTTATACTCTGGAAGGTATTCGAAAACTCTATGAAGAGTTGTACTGTGATTGGAACAAGAGGAATCAGTTGAACACAACTCTTACAAAAGAGAATACTAAATTGAAAGCTGCTATGGCTAGATTGGAAATTCTCTTGAGTAAGAAAGATCTAGAATTAGGGTTGCTGAATTCTGAACTTGAAAGAGCAAAAACAACACTTGATAAATTTAATTCCAGTTCGAGCAAACTTGATTCCATTTTGACTATGGGTAAGAATGATAAGTTTGGACTTGATTTTAAAGAAAGTGTTTTTGAAACTGGTGAATCTTCCAAAACACCAGTGTTTGTGAAGGAAGGTAATGATTTCTTGAACCATCCTTTAACTGCCTTGAAAGGTAAGAAACCCAATGCTGAGAAAAATATTTCTGTCCCAAAGCCGAAACAATGGAAACGTCATTTTGTGTGTCATTATTGTCTCAAACCTGGCCATATCAGGCCTTTTTGTCGAAAGTTGAAGAATGACTATGTTTTGTGGGAATCTAAGCAAGTGTTGTCCCCCGTGTTGCACAACACTAAGAGCAACACTGGCAAAAAGAGGCCCACTGTGAAGAAAGTTTGGGTTCAAAAGCCTGATGTCAGATGTTTTGTTATTTATACTTCTTTGAAAGCTAATACTGCAGGTAATTGGTATTTTGATAGTGGAAGTTCACGACACATGACAGGTTTGAAAGATCACCTCACTGACTACATTGAACAGAATGGTGGTAGAGTGACCTATGGAGGAGGTGCAAAAGGAAGGATTGTTGGCAAAGGAACACTCAATGTGGAAGGGTTTCCAAAGCTTCACAACGTCTTACATGTTGAAGGACTTAATGCAAATTTAATTTCAATTAGTCAACTGTGTGATGATGATTTGCATGTGAAGTTTGATAAAAATACTTGTGAAGTTTTTGATAATGCTAATCGTTGTGTTATCATAGGTACACGATCAGTGGATAACTGCTACCAACTAGGTGAAGAATTGGCATGTAGACACTCAAATATTGATGAGTTTAGTCTATGACACCAAAAACTTGGACATGTGAATTTCAAGACCCTAAAGAATCTGAGTAAGTTTGAAGCTATCAGAGGTCTTCCAAATCTAAAGACTGGTGTTCCATATGTTTGTGGTGCATGCCAAAAAGGTAAGCAAACCCGTGTTGCGCATCTTGTGTTACAACACTGTGGGACAACACGGTGTCTTGGACTTTTGCACATGGATTTGATGGGTCCTATGGAAGTCGAAAGTTATGGAGGTAAAAAGTATTCTTTGGTATGTGTTGATGATTTTTCATGTTTTACATGGGTAAGGTTTCTTAGAGAAAAATCAGATACTTTTGATGTGTTATGAAGTTTTTACCAAGATTACTAACATACATACTTTGACTGTAACAAGAATCAGAACTGATCATGGAAAGGAATTTGAGAACTCATCTTTTTCTTCTTTGTGTGATAAGAAGGGCATCTCACAGGAGTTCTCAGCCCCAAAAACTCCTCAACAGAATGGAATTGCTGAAAGAAAGAATAGGACGTTGCAGGAAATGGCTAGAGTGATGATGAGCTCAAAAAATATCTCCAAAGGATTTTGGGCAGAAGCATTGAACACAGCGTGCCATATTTCCAATCGGGTTTATTTGAGAAGTGGTTCTTCAATGACTTCCTATGAGATTCTCATGGGAAAGAGACCAAATCTTAACTATTTTCATATATTTGGCTGTGTGTGTTATGTTTTGAATGATAGAAATCACCTAGCAAAATTTGATTCCAAGAGTGATAAGTGTTTGTTCCTTGGTTATTCTACTAATAGTCATGCATATAGGATGTATAACCTTAGGACCAGAACAATGATGGAATCCATTAATGTTGTTTTTGATGATGGTGCAGATCTCAAAGGAAAAACTGCTGAAGATGATGTTGAAGGCTTGCTGGAAATTCCTCCCTAAGAACACAGTGTTGTCCTAGATGTTACAACACCAAACACAACACTGGTTCCTTCAGAAATTCATGAGGAAAATTCCCAAAATAATGAGGAAGCTGAAATGATTACTGAAAATAACCTTCCAAGCAAGATACAAAAGAATCATCCTTCATCATAGATTATTGGAGATGTGCATGGAACAAGGCAAACTCGAGGTAAGGACAAAGTTGACTACCGCAAGATGGTTGGTTTAGTATGCATGAGTTCCGTGTACTCTCAGGTAATGCATTCCTGTTTTGTCTCCAATATTGAACCCAAGAATGTCAATGATGCTTTGAATGATGAATTTTGGGTAAATTCCATGCATGAAGAACTTGAGCAATTTGTCCGAAATGATGTTTGGTTTTTGGTGTCACCACCTGATCATGGTAATGTTATTGGTACAAAATGGATTTTCAAAAATAAAACCGATGAATCAGGAAACATCATTAGGAACAAAGCAAGGTTGGTTGCTCAAGGGTATACGCAGGTTGAGGGGGTTGATTTTGATGAGACCTTCGCTCCTGTTGCCCGCATTGAGTTAGTCCGACTATTGCTAGATATTACATGTCATATGGGTATAAAACTTTATCAAATGGATGTGAAAAGTGCGTTTTTGAATGGTATTTTGAATGAGGAAGTGTATGTGAAGCAACCCAAAGGCTTTGAGGATCCACATCACTTGGATCATGTTTACAAGTTGAAGAAAACACTCTATGGTTTGAAGCAAACTCCACGAGCATGGTATGGTAGGTTGACCGAGTATTTACTCGAAATTGGCTTCAAACGAGGTGAAGTTGACAAAACCCTTTTTATTCAAAAGGCCAAAGGTAAAATTCTTATTTGTCAAGTATGTGTGGATGACATTATCTTTGGTGCGTCTTCTCAAAAGCATGTTGATAATTTTGTTGAATGCATGTCTTCTACTTTCGAGATGAGCATGGTAGGAGAGTTAACTTTTTTCCTTGGATTGCAAGTTAAGCAAACAAATGAAGGAATTTTTCTTTGTCAAAGTAAGTATGCAAAGAACTTGGTGAAAAAATTTTGCAAAGAGAATGTTAAGAACATGAAAACTCCTATGGGCTCGAGTGAAAAATTAGGAAAAGACAGTGTTGCGGCTGGTGTTAACAACACCATGTATCGCAGCATGATAGGGAGTCTTTTGTATTTAACTGCTAGTCGTCCTGATATCATGTTCAGTGTGTGTTTATGTGTTAGATACCAATCTGATCCAAAGGTAACCCATTTAAAAGCTATCATGAGAATTTTGAAATATATTTCGGGTACATTGGACTTGGTATTATGGTATACAAGGGAAACCAACACTAACCTTGTAGGTTTTAGTGATGCCGATTGGGCTGGTGATGTGAATGATAGAAAGAGCACTACGGGTGGGTGTTTTTACCTTGGCAATAATTTGGTCTCATGGTATAGTCGTAAGCAAAATTGTGTGTCACTTTCGACTGCTGAATCTGAATATGTGGCAGCCGGAAGTTGTTGTTCACAACTTCTTTGGATGAACCAAATGATTGAAAACTATGGTTTTAAGAGTGAACCCCCTATTGTTTATTGTGATAATTCGAGTGCTATTGATATATCAAAAAATCCAGTTCAACACTCACACACAAAACACATTGACATTCGTCATCACTTTATTCGAGATTTGGTAGAAAAAGGTATGATTCAAATGGAGTTTTTTGGAACCAATAACCAATTGGCAGACATCTTTACTAAAGCATTAGATCATGAGAGATTTTCAACTCTTCGAAGGTCTCTCAGCATGTGTGCATTATAATCCCTTGCATGTGTTGTCTTCGGTGTTACAACACTACAGACAACACTGTTGTTTTTCTTGTCATGCATTTTTAAGGTTTTTAGACATTCTGCACTCATTCTGTTTTGTGTGGTGTTTAAATCTCTGTTTCGTTGATTCAATCGATGCCAAGTTTTTCTGCAAACTGTTATTGAAACACACTGGCCCTTGCAAAATAGACTCTGACTAAACCACTAAGTAGTTGAGGGATGTACGTGTATTCCATGTTCTTGTTCCATGTGAAAGGTGGTTTCGCATATTCAGTGTCATAATCTTTTATGAAGTTTGTTGACCAATGTCATAAATACGAACTTTATCAAAATTGGAAAAAAATGGAAAAAGCTACCTAATTGAGTCCAATGAAGACTGTTCGATTAGTGTGAAAGCTACCACTTCTGAAATTTTCTTTATCAAGGGTAATCAAGTGTGTATGTCTCAAATGCTTTTTGAAAAACTATGGTGTTGGAGTTGATGTTGGCAACACGAGAGGCAACACTACACTCGTCAACATATTGTTTTGCTTGTGATTGCATTTTTATTTTATGTTACACTCTGTTTAGGCATAAAATAGGTCATGCATATGCATTTTTGCTCATAAGGTTCTGTTTTTGGGTAAGGTTCTACATAGACGAATTTTTGATGATTTACCCTATTTACTAAAAATTGAATTTTCGTGATTGATTTTTGGTTCAGTGGAGTTAGGCTGATGTGGAGGTAATTCTGGAATATTTGGATTGAAATATTTATCTCAGATTATTGCCTTAATTATGAGATTTTATCTCTTTAATCTCGGTTTTTAATTTTCGTCCGTTAGGAAAGTTACCGTTGTAACTGGAGAGAGATCAGGGATTAGGGTAATTATGGGTTTGTTAGGATTTTGTTACCGTTTAGATAAGGATTCTATAAATATGTTTTTTTTTATAATAATCGGGCATTATCATCTTCTCGAAATCCTTTGTTCCCGATTGAGTTTTTTTTGCAAACCCTAACCTTCTCTCACCCTCAAATTGCTTTTCAATGGCAGGCTTTGATCCACAAGACATCCGAAGTGAGATGGGTCATAAAGAACCCGATGTTGCTGCTGGTGTTACAACACCGAAAATACCATCCACGGTGTCCTCTCTGCCGATCGTTCCAGTTCCCATGGAACCTGTCCCTCTCGCTGTTCTCATGCCTGGAGAACCAGGGAACGCAATTAATGTAGAGAATCTTCCTGATTTCTCTGTTTTGAATAAGGTTAATCCTTCTCCACCGATGGCACGCCGATCTAAAAGGCAGGCAGGTTACAACCCTGACTTTACTCAGTCCAAGCGTTTTTACAAGGGTCCCCGCATATCCATGGCTGAAGAAGATCGCAGCTCGGGCGATGATTCTGATGATGCCAATTTTGAATTTGTGGCGAGGAAGAAACCCTCTAGACCAAGAGGATGTTTCTGCTGCTGCTGATGTCAGTGTTGCTGCTGGTGTCGTCAACACCACAAACAACACTATTGATGAGGACTATGACATGGATGCGGCTCATTCCCTCATGTTTTACTCTGGTGATGCTGCTGCAACTTGGCCTCTCCTTGCTCACAGAGGTCTACTGGATGAGGGGAACATTGATGTTCGCTCCTACGATAGGTACAATCTCATTGACTTTTTGAAGCTTCGACATCTATATTCTACTGTTGTTGCTGTAATACCCTACTGTAAGAGGGTGATTCTGGAATTCTACGCCAACTTGACTGCAAGCATTGAAGATCCAGAATCTGCAAAGTATGGATTGGTGTACCTTAGGGGTAGGCTGTTCGAGTTCACTCCAGCTGTTATCAACTCTTTTTATTCCACCCCAGATGTTGATGAAGGCAATCCTCCAGAAATCAACGAAGTGATTTCTGTTCTCACTGGTGGTATGATCAAAAAATTCTCTGACCATTTTTCTGCAGCTAAGCTCACCTCCTTTTATTCTGTGCTGCATAAGATAGCTGTCAGGAATTGGACTCCCTCTTCCTATTCAACAGTTATCACCAAACCGCAGGCGGTCATTTTATATGCCATTGGGACCGGGAGTCCTTTTAATTTTGGGAAGATGGTATTCAAGACTGTGCTCCAATTTGCTGATGGAGGACTCAAATCTACAAAGCTCCCTTTTCCCTCTTTGATTTATGGCATATTGGAATCTCAGGCTTTCATCCGCAATATTACAGAAGATCTCACTGATCAACCTGAGGTTTTAAAGTTAGCAGTTGGTCTTCTAAAGGGAAATCGTGTTCTGGATTTACCCTGGACTGCCACTCCTACTCCTGCTGCTGACATTGCTGGTGTTGCCCCCGATGTTGCAAACACGGGAGACAACACTGAAGAAACAGCGCCTACTCCTACCTCCCTGGAATTCACCACTACCACTATTCAGCTGCTGTTGACTCGTGCTGAGGAAAAGATTGCTCAAGCTCAGACAGATATTGCCTTCTATAGCACAGTCTTGGCTGATTGTCGGAGACATCTTGACATTTCTGGCCAAACAGGGGGAGATAGTGCACAAGCCAAAGCTGGTCCATCTGGGACTAAAGATGATGAGGATGAAGCTACTGATCCAGAGGGATCCGATAGTGATCAAAATTAGAATTTGCTTCCTCTATCATCTTTACTTAGTTGTTAATTTTGATTTCAATATAAGTGTTTTTGGTTGTTCTAGTTATGTGCCTCAATTGTTCTCACATGCTTAAACTAGACTAACATCTTCCACCCCACTTGTGCTCTGATATATGAATTATAGAATTCCATGTGTTATTGTCTATGTTATCCACCGTGTTACGACACGAGGGACAACACTTCAGGGGGAGACTTAAAATTCAGGGGGAGAAGAATTTTTGAACTCCGGGGGAGTTTATGATTATCTCACACTTGTGCAATGTGTTTTCCAGAAAGCAAAAAGGGAGAGATTGAAAGGAATTTTATTCCTTGAATATTTTGGCCCTAATTAATTGGAAATTATAAGATTTTGCTTTCTAGACAAGTTAGTATATTTGGTAAATATTGTGTGTATATTTTCGAATATGTTAATGATATATTTGCCAAAATTTAAATTAGATCTTGATAAGGTGATTATTTGACATAATATAATTCGATATTATCAAGATATGATTTACAATATTTGATAGAGTTTATTTCCTACTAAAACTTTGTTACCTATTCTTGTAGGACTCTATCTAAGAAAATCTTCAATGCTTGGATGATTATTTATAAAAGAAGATTTCCACGCACAAGAAAAGTGACGCTTCAGACGATAATTCTCTGCGCAAAGACTGAAGAATTCCATTGAAGAATCTGAAGAATTCTGAAGCAAGGTTTGCAACCATTGTTGTTGCTTGTCCCCGTGTTGCTGTTCATGTTGAAGACATCATAGACAACACCGTGGGAATAGTGTTGTTTGAAGATTTTTACTGTCTCTTCTATTTAGGTTACGGGAGTTGCATCCAGTTTCTTTTATACCTTGTCGTATTTTAGGATGCAAGTTTGATTTCTCAACGTGTTGAGGAATTTAGAATTTAATGACTTTTCGTAAAATCACTAGGATTATTTTGTAAGACTGTTCTTACGTTTACTAGTGATATTTAGCCCTAAGGCACCCGCACGAGTTTTTATACTCGTGCAAAAGTTATTACTTGAGTTTTATTTATGCTTTAAATTTCCGCTGCACTGTGTTGTCTTTGGTGTTACGACACGAAGTACAACACTGCCCTATTTTACATAACAACCACGTACACCGTTTATTTCATGGAGGTCTCTTTGTTACTTGACCATTTGTATACGACTACAAAGAACGGCAAGTCAGAGCTATCAAATTAACATTCCTTTCTCGATGGATAAATGTTAAAAATCGATCCTTCTTCCAATCACTACTCCTAATCAGTTTATAACAAAAAAGTTAAGACGCCAATTCACAATAAAACTTACAACACCAGGCTTCAAGGGGCGGCCATAGCTAATTTTTGAGCAATCATGAACATCCATTCCGAGATAGTGACCTAGGATACAATTAATGAATGCAAAATCAGGACAAATATCAAGGCACGATATATACATTGCTAATTTATCCATAGAACAAAATTTCTAATACATAAAATTTAAGTACAAAAGTGGGTGAAATAGTTGAAATAACCTATATTGGTAGGGTTTAGCGAATGGTAAATTTGAGGATTATCTTTTTTCAGTATTCCAATTTCTTTAAATCCTCTCTGCAATTTATTGCCCTAACCGAAAAGTACAAATCCTTTTAGTCAGTAAGCTGCTGCTCAATTGATGATTAGAGATAGCAAAATAAGCAAATTAGAGTTCGTGGTACACAGGTAAAACAGTAGAAGAAAATAAAATGAGAGGAACACATTGAAAACACAGAAGAATGCAATGGTAATTTCTCAAAAGAATAAAACCAATGTCCAAATGATTCCCAATGTAAGTGCATGTAAACATGAATATAAATAAATAAAGATAGAGGTACCTAGATATCAATTGTTTGACTACATCAACTCTAAAACAAGGGAAGACTAAACTTGAGAAACTAATTTCTATCCAAGGGTCTAATATAATTTAAGCAATAAGAACATAAGAAAAGACACGTTGGGTCCATTCAAGCTTTACCGAATAGTTGTGTATTTCTCGAATGCTTGTGCCTGGTCTACAGAGATTTACACATTCTTCATTTGTCTCCAATAAAGGTCATAAAGTTCTTCCTGAATAATTACAACAAAACATTACTCTAGATTAACATCAAAGAGCAAAGCATTTAAAGCTTTAAAGATGAAACTGTTTGACCCTTTGATTGGAGGACAATTAAAAGCCTCAAGCAACTTATCACAGCAGAAAAAACACAAAATTACTCACACAAGAACTGCAATTAATTGCCACCACATACATCTAAACCATTCTTTCCAATAGTCCATGTGGGACATCACAATCACTCGTTTGATGGATATTTGGCATCCTTGTTATGCTCTTTCACAATCTAGAACCAACATGAATGCTCACCCGATTTCCTTTCTGGGATTGGCTCTTACACCTTTCACAATCTGACCTAATGGGTAGGTGATTGCAAGGACTTGTTTAAATGTGATCAACCAAAAAGCTTCACATTTGTCGGCTTTTTATTCATTCATTTCATATCCATGCGGGATTGAGGCTCAAAATACCTACTTAAGAACATGACATCCTTATCGTGAACTGTGAAGTAACGAAATCCAAGATTAAGATATTATAGGTCTCATTGGCTCAAAAAAAAAAAAAAAGATATTATTGGTCTCACACACACCAGTGGTTCCAATTTGATAGCCAAAAGAGTAAATATTTTTGTTTGCGCTACATGGTTGGTTAGATTCATTTTAATATTTATTTGTTTATTCTTAAACAATAAAATTTTCCGACCATATATCTTTTACATGATCAAAATCTACATTCGAAATTAATAATCAACCAAGGAACCTGTTAAGGACCTATTATTGGTGGGCCTAGATCCAAATAGCCCAAGAGTCTTAGAAGAGTATAGATGGTGGGCCTACCCTAGATCTAAATAGCCCAAGAGTCTTATATAGGGCAATAGATTAATGGCCCAAGGAAGGGAGTTTTTTCATTCATTCGGTTGTTTTCTTTGAAGGTTGTAACTAGCATTTTGGCTAGTGTTTATGTACAGAGATACTATCTCTGGGAACAAGTTGTCGTTCTTCTTTCTGAAATTATCACTACATATTTCAATATTCTTGTGTTGGTGTTCTTATTTAATTCTGCTGCATATCGGTGGCCATTATCTTACCAGTAGTCATTATCTTACCAGTACCCTAACAGAACCTAACATGGTAGTATAATGGCTGCCACAAATATAATGGTGGCTACTGACAAAACACAAACACAAACCAGCAAGAAACATTCCAATGGAGACTTCAAATTCCATTTCTACATCCTTCAGTACATGCGCTATGAGTGAGCTCTTATTAGTGGGGGGTAAAGCCGTCTTCAAAATTCTTACCAAGAATTAAAATTTCTTTAGATGAAAATTCTGTAACATGTACAATTATAAGACAGGTGAAGAAAGGCTGACTAATTAGTTATAGTAATTAAGCTATAACAATGCAAAGATACCTGAGATGATGAGAATCTTCCACAAGGTGGCCACGTACGAGTAAGATCACTAACATAGCCATCGAGCTCACATCCAACATCCATGAGGCCGCCTTCCCGTATCTGTACATAAGTTACACGAGTTAATTATAAAAATTTAAATTGAATGGAAACATGAGAGGCGTCGAACTCACTCTCTGATCATTCCTTGCATAATGTACAATACTTCCATTGGGCCCTCCACCAACTACAGGATTGAATATGTGAAAAACAAAAATTGAATACGACATGAAAAATCATCAGCTTGCAACACAATAGGAAATCTCACAGTTTATATCCTTGTTAACAAGTGCAGGTAATGGATATAAAGATAAATTTTCAAATTAGAGAAACTTTTCAATCTACATCATCATGGAAGTTTAAATTTCTCCACTCTAACTTCTTGCGTCAAGGCAATATTTTCGTGTTGTAGAAAGGGACTTGGAAGCAAATTTGTGATTATCACTTTGCTCTGTCAGTTACCAATTTCTATAAGTATAAAAGAAAACATTTGCGCCATTCTTTGCGTGCCTCTCATTCTGCATTCATATTCAAACTTTGCCGACAACATTCCTTCATTAGGAAATAATTTTGAATGCATCATCATTTGGAGAAGAGCCTATCCAATATCAAATATGTAAAAAGGAAAATAGGATAACATTTGCAGGCAAATAACCATGTCAGAAAGTGGAGAGTGGGTTTAACATTTTTATCAACGCAAATGGCCCACAATGCATGATCTATCAGTTTAATGAGTCCTGCAATGCCGTTTAGTTGAATTATCCAAGCACATATCTAATTTAGAATGGCAAATCACAAAGCCTGAAAAAAAAGACAGCAGCAAGTCTGAAGAAACAAATGGTGAGCTTGGTTTTGTAGAAATTTAGAAGTTCCTACATTGGAAGATGTGATGGCTAGAGTGTTATGGATTATGTCGGAGCGAACATGACGATAATAATAGCGGAATAAAACAATCAATAAGAACATCAAAGATTTACGTGGTTCACCCAATATAGGCTACGTCCACGGAGCTGCTGCAATTTTTATAACCGGAGAAATATTACAAGTGTATACAAAACACTATATCTCTCACCAACCCAAACCCCGAGTATTACCGAGAAAATAATTTTCTGACTCACAAGAGATCTCCGAAAAAAAAACTCTCTTTTTTTCTCTCTTTTTATTTTCTTCTCTCTTTGTTAATACAAAAGAAGAGGAGAATGGGATGATTATAATCTGCCGAATGAGGAGCCTATTTATAGGCATTCGAATACGCGTGAATTAAATGCTTTTGCATTTAATCACGCCTCTCCACTCACCAACCCCCAACCACCATCTGACAACTAACTATTCTCCCACTTGAAGACTTGATATCAATCATGGCTTCACATGGTCAATGTAGCAGCTCATGCCTCCTCTCTTATACTTGCAGTTCAACTGAAGTTGAACATAACTTCAGTTTATCAGTGGTCACTACCTTTGTGAACATATCAGCTGGATTTTTGCTTCCAGAAATCTTCTCAAGCATCAAGATTCCATCCTCAAAAACTGATCTGATGAAATGGTACCGTACCTGTATATGCTTCGTCCTAGCATGATAAACAGGATTCTTTACCAAATGAATAGCACTCTGACTGTCACAGTATAATATTCTATCCTCAAGCTTCTGACCCAACTCCTCAAGGAATGATCTCAACCATATCATCTCCTTGCTAGCTTCTGTCACTGCAACATACTCAGCTTCAGTAGTCGAAAGTGCAACAATCTTTTGCAACTTGGATACCCAACTTACTGCCGTACCACCTAATGTGAACACATATCCAGTAGTACTCTTCCTGCCGTCTAGTTCACCACCTATGTTGGCATCTACATATCCTTGTAAGTCCTGATTAGTCCTCCTGAAGCACAGAGATGAACTGATAGTACCTTTCAAATATCTGAGAATCCACTTCACTGCTTCCCAGTGTTGTTTTCCTGGATTGCTCATAAATCTGCTCACAACTCCCACTGCATGTGCTATGTCTGGTCTGGTGCACACCATTGCATACATGAGGCTTCCGACAACAGATGCATAAGGAACCTTATTCATATAAGCATGCTCCTGCTCCGTCGATGGTGATTGGGCTTTGGTTAGTTTGAAATGACTAGCCAAAGGAGTACTCACCGGTTTAGCTTCATCCATGTTGAATATTATAAGCACCTTTTTCACGTACTCTGCCTGAGATAGCTTCAAGAATCCGTTCACCCTATCTCTCAAGATCCTCATACTAAGAATTTGTTTTGTAGCTCCCAAATCCTTCATATCAAATTCTTTTGATAACTCTCTCTTGAGCTTATCAATCTCTTCCAGACACGCTCTTGCTATTAATATGTCATCCACATATAGCAGTAGAATGATATATGAACCATCAATCTTCTTCACATAACAACAGTGATCCGCCTGGCACCTCAGGAAATCGTTGTTATTCATGAATCCGTCAAACTTCTTGTACCACTGTCTTGGAGCTTGATTGAGACCGTACAAGCTCTTCTGAAGTTTGCATACCATTTTTTTATTCCCTCGTACTTCGAATCCCTGTGGCTGTTTCATATAAATTTCTTCATCCAGATCACCATGAAGAAACGCCGTCTTTACATCCAACTGCTCCAGATGTAAATCTTCCTTAGCCACTAGTCCAAGTACTGTTCTGATAGTGGTT
The DNA here is from genome assembly GCF_033568475.1 of Henckelia pumila. NCBI lineage: Eukaryota > Viridiplantae > Streptophyta > Magnoliopsida > Lamiales > Gesneriaceae > Henckelia > Henckelia pumila. The sequence continues at coordinate 18,529,883 of NC_133123.1, read as the reverse complement.
AACTTAACCACTGGAGAGAAAATCTCAGTGTAATCAACGCCTTCTCTTTGTTGAAAGCCTTCTACAACAAGTCATGCCTTGTACCGTTTGATGCCATCAACTTCTTCTTTGATCCGGTACACCCACTTATTGTGTAATGCCTTCTTGTCTTTCGGAAGTTCCGTCAACTCCCATGTCTGATTGGATGACAGTGAATCCATCTCATCTTCCATGGCTAACTCCCACTTGATTGAATCATCATTTTGCATTGCTTCTTCAAAGGTCTCATGTTCACCTTTATCAGTCAGCAAAATATAGTGAAGTGCAGGGGAGTATTTCTGAGGTGGTCTGATTGTTTTTTACGATCTCTTGAGTTCAATAACCGGAGTTTGTGGATCAACTTCTTGTGCAGTTTCTTCTTCCTGGTTACTATCCTTCGACTCATTCATAGGAATATCCATCAATGGTACTTCATCTGTCTTCTTGACTTCAGGACATTTATCTCCAGCTGGAATGTCTGATTTGTCCTTGTACAAAACTTGCTCATTGAAAATGACATATCTTTTCCGAATGATCTTTAGATTTTGGTCATCCCATAACCGATAACCAAACTCATTTTCTCAATAACCAATAAAGAAACACTTCTTTGATTTCAGATCAAGTTTCGTTCTGCTGGCTGAATCGATGTGAACATATGAGAGACAACCAAACACTTTCAAGAACGAAAGGTTTACTCCTTTGCCGCTCCAGACCTCCTCTGGTATTTTGCAATCTAGTGGTACCGAAGGTCCTCTGTTGATCAGATACGCTGCAGTGTTAACTGCATCAGCCCAGAATGATTTCGGCAGTCCAGCGTGCAATCTCATGCTCCTGGCTCGCTCATTCAGGGTCCTGTTCATTCTTTCAGCCACGCCATTCTATTGAGGTATACCAGGAATGGTTTTCTCCATCTTGATCCCGTTCTGTGCACAATACTTCTTGAACTCAATATCTTCATATTCTCCACCATTATCAGACCGTAAACACTTTACTTTCAAGTTAGTCTCATTCTCCACCATGACTTTCCACCTCTTAAAGGTTTCATAAACATCAGATTTATTTTTCAAAAAATAAACCCAGACCTTCCTGCTCGAATTATCAATAAATGTGACATAATATCGTGAGCCGCCAAGGGATGTCACAGGAGATGGTCCCCACACGTCAGTATGAACCAGCTCCAACTTTGCTGCTTTCGGTTCTCTACCGCCTTTTGAAAAGCTCACCCTTTTCTGTTTTCCAAGAACACAACTTGCACACAATTTGTGTTCGACAGTTTTTAACTCTGGTAGCTTCCCTTTTGATATCAACATCTTCATTCCCTTCTCACTCATATGTCCAAGTTTATAGTGCCATAGACTTGAGTTAGCTCCAGCATCCACAGCTGCTAACATGTCTCTGCAACTGGAAGTCATGTACAGGGTTCCAGTTTTCGTTCCTCGAGCAATAATCATGGCTCCTTTGCTCACTTTCCAAGAGCCATCACCAAAGGTCACTTTATGTCCTTCATCATCGAGATGTCCCACTGAGATCAGATTCCGGGTCAACTTTGGTACATGCCTTACTTTGTTGAGATTCCAGATGGATCCGTTTGACAATTTCAAACTGATATCACCCATACCAGCTATTTCCAATGGTTTTCCATCAGCCAGAAAAACTTTTCCGTAATTACCAGCATTGTAATTACTGAATACCTCACGATCACCGGTGGTATGAAATGAAGCTCCCGAATCCATAACCCATGAATCAACCGGGCTTTCCATGGATAGTACTAAGGCATCATGTACATCCTCAGTAACAGCATTTGCATTATTCTTGGGGCTCTGCAGTCCTTTTTCATGTGGCCAGTTTCACCACAGCTCCAGCACTTCAATTTTTTTTCAAAGGTATTTTTGTCTTTTCCAGTTCTTGATTTAGATCTGCCATGCCATCGGTTAGAACCTTTTTCACTGTTCCTATCCCTACTTCTGTTTTCAAGATTTAGGGCAGATCTCGATGATGTTGCTTCTCCCGAATCCCTCCTGCGAACTTCTTCACCAAGGATTCGATCTCTGACATCATTGAATTGTAACTTTCCTTTTCCAGCAGAATTGCTAACCGCTGCCCGCATCGGCTCCCAAGCATTTGGTAAAGACGCCAAAAGAATAAGTGCTCGAATTTCATCATCAAATTTAATTTCAACCGATGTTAGCTGGGAAATTATCGTGTTGAATTCATTGATGTGTGCCGCCACCGAAGCACCTTCCTCCATCTTCAAGTTGAATAACTTTTTCATGAGGAACACTTTATTATTTGCTGATGGCTTCTCGTACATGTCCGAAAAAATGGACATCATCTCCTCCATGGTATTTGCCTCCGCCACGTTGTGGGCCACGTTCTTTGTTAGGGTCAATCGTATTACCCCTAACACTTGTCGGTCAAGAAGCTCCCACTCATCATCCTCCATCTTTTATGGCTTCACCCTGGATAGAGCTTGATGTAGCTTCTTGCTATACATATAATCTTTAATCTGTAACCGCCAAAACATGAAATCTGTACCGTCTAATTTATTGATTCCCGGTCCCGATCCGTCATTTCCGGCCATCGCTTCTACTGCCTTAATAAAATTTCAAAAAATCTTTTCTGATGTGGAAGATCAGACAAAGCTGCAACCACAGAGCATACTCAGAATTTTAAGAAATTTTTCACCAAGGCTCCCGGACACCGTAACAGCTTTGATACCAGTTGTTATGGATTATGCCGGAGCGAACATGACGATAATAATTGCGGAATAAAACAATCAATAAAAACACCAAAGATTTACGTGATTCACCCAATATAGGCTACGTCCACGGAGCTGCTGCAATATTTATAACCGGAGAAATATTACAAGTGTATACAAAACACTATATCTCTCACCAACCCAAACCCCGAGTATTACCGAGAAAATAATTTTCTGACTCACAAGATATCTCCGAAAAAAAACTCTCTTTTTTTTCTCTCTTTTTATTTTCTTCTCTCTTTGTTAATACAAAAGAAGAGGAGAATGGGATGATTATAATCTGCCGAATGAGGAGCCTATTTATAAGCATTCAAATACGCGTGAATTAAATTCTTTTGCATTTAATCACGCCTCTCCACTCACCAACCCCCAATCACCATCTGACAACTAACATAGAGAAGAAACAAAAAAATATATACTAAAACTATTAATCTCACTGATTCCAAAATTGAGTGTGTAATAAGATACTGCAATAAAATAAAATTACTCAACCTGATATTTACTAAGCTCACTTTACATGTCATTGTACCAAACCATCATGCCCTGTGTCTACCACTGGCTTTGAATCTTATCATTGCTCCAAATATCTTCTCGCAAAAACCTCATATCTCCAACCGAAGGACTTCGACGTTATCATTTTAACAAAAGTTATTTATAGACGACGGTAACAATAGAATTATAACCCTCTTAGAAAGCACGCTTGAAATGAAATAAATTGGATTATAATTTAATGATTGAAATCAAAACAGATAACATATACGCGATCTTATCCATTATAGTAAAGTGTTTCCAAGTGATGATGCTAGCTAGCTAGCTATTTGATATGGTCAGTCCAGTTATGCATGAGTTTGAATTTTGAGGGAGGATAAGTCCCAGACAAATAAATCCCTTTAGTTCGTACTTCCCAATAGCATGCTGTACCGGGACATAAATCTTGTACCGTTTCTGAATTAAAAATCTCGAATGCCGACTGGCTCGATCCCCAAAAGAAATGACAGAAGTAGAGACTCCTGTAAAAGAAGGAATTGCAGAAATCCCATCGGATGAATTAGGCTGGCTCTATAATGAGCTTGTGACCAATCTTGTAAGAAGCATAAGCATCAAGGCATGCATACGCAACCTGATATTTACTAAGCTCTCTTGATTCTCAATTACTCATGCAAACATGCTTAGGAACCTCCCTGGCCATGTAGAAAGAGCTGGAGGATCAAGCATTTCCCATCAATGCAGAGTTGAAGGGGGGCTGACTTGTTGCTCATCGATTGGACTGGATGTGGCCGCCATTCGATGCCGAGACAGACCAAAACACACTCACACCAAACTCACACATATATTAATTTTTAAAACCCCACTATGCTCGGGGGAAGCAGGACTTAGTCAATGACTCATTGCACCAAAATGCAAGTAAAACCTCAAAATTGAACTATTCAATTACACCAGTCTTGGTGATTTTTAAAGGTTCAAAACATTCTTTAAGAACTCCTTAAAAGTATGATGGTGAATCCAAGATGAAAATGCAAGGAATTAGGATACATTGTCAGATGCACTCTCGTCCATTCCTTTGTTTGCACTTATTTGATGTTCTCTTTGGTGACATGTAACTTTTGTATATAGTGCAAAAGGGAAGGTTTTGTTCAGAGAGGACAAGAAGAACAGGGTGAAGGATGTGGTATACATGGGTCTCTGGAGGTTAACAAAGTGGCTGGAAAATTTCAATTTTCCCCTGGTAAAAGCTTTCACATACCAGGCGGTATACATGGGTCCGAGTTGTATCTCCCTATCTTAAAGCATCAGAAAAAAAGACTTTAAAGTACTTAACTTGTGGGCTTGTAGGACCTGTACCAAAGAATCAGAAAACCTAAAATCTGTAACCAAAAATGAAACACAACATCATGCCCAAATTATTACATTTCTGTGACTCCTTCAAACCTTGCCTCACCAAGAACTGATCCCCATAAATTATACGATGTCCTTCTATTATGTCTAAGCACCTCAGCTTCCCCTGTTCTCCTCCATATTCATTGATCATAAAGCATTCAAATGGATACTTGAACAGGATCAGGTACTGCATGAATTTCCAATACTTTGGTATTGCATCCTTTGATAGAAAGTATCCCAAGAACAGGAAAAACGAGCCCATAATACCTAAGACCAGATACATTCCCATGATGAAATTTGGCACCAATGCGCTGAAGCACGCTAAAAAAGAGTTTGACATCAAGACAACCATCCAAACCACTAGAAATAAGTAGAGGAATCCATCAAGTTCTTGCCTCAACCCAATGAGCCAATACACGGGAGTTGCGTAGAGAATAGAGACTAAGAGCAGGAACTGGAAATACACCATGGTGTTTGCTATGATGTAAGAAGACACTCTGTATGCTCCTCTTGAAGTCTCTCTCATTAGAATTCTTTTTTCTTGCAAGAAAATTGAAAGAGCTTCTGTTGTTGATGACATTAAGAAATTAAGACTAAAGGAAAAGAATCCCAATTGGTTTTGCACCTTCGTTTTTTTGGAAGCACCGAAGGCATCGATGAAAATTTTTCCTAACACAATTCCCGCCAGTGATGCTTGAATCGTCCTTGCTGCGAAAAGCTGTGCGGTTCTTAAAATGTTCTGGGAAAATCTCTGGCTGAGAATCAGCACCTCTTTGAAAGGGGAATTGCAGTATGTTATTCGATTTCCTTCCGTAGTATTGGAGATACAGTCACTTTCGTCCGGCATTTTATATGGTCACGACTTAAAGATTTATAGCTCAGATAAGGGTGGTGTACAGGTTAGTCCACCACATAGAACTATGTATGCATTTCCAAGTTCTAAATTTTATGCTCTCCAAACTTCATTTCTTTGAATTTATTAGGATTATACTATTTAATTGTTCCAAGTATCATTCTCCATTTGTCAGATATAGCTCGGTCATGCCTTGTATGACCGCGAACTCTTGATTGTTACTGTTGTTGTGTATATATTGTTGGCAGATGTTAGCAGCTAAAGGACTTCTTGATTTAGAAGGACCATTAACACCTATCTTGGTCTGTATCCTTGTATCTAATGTGACTGTTTGTGATTATAAGTTTAGTCACACTGGTTTTTTCCTGTTTGTAAAGGTTTCACTTGTAATCAAGGATTCATCAATGTTGGATGGACTTTAAAATGCAAGTATTGAGATGGATGAAGCTAAGGTTTGTCTTTTGCCTCTATGCTTGTTTTTTTAGGGTGTTGGAAATTTTTGGTTATGCCTAAGAAAAAAACAGTTCCAACTCAAGGACACATCTTACACAAAATACATAATAGCCACAGCAGTCTCAGACTCAGTCATGAGCTTCTCGCTAGCTTGAGAAACATTTATGACATTGCTGGCTTGCGAAACAATAAATTACTAAAACATTTGTCAGCTGCATGCATCAAATTAGCAACGCATGATATCTGATATATATTTGGGGTAGAAAACAAGGTGGAGATTAATTTTCAGCGTAAACACAATTCTTCATTCACTTATATTAAAATTCGAATACAATCACACTGATTACATATATGTAGAGATCTTCTACCTCAAAAATTTTTTTCTAATACAATTACTCAACTCAATATACGTACATTGCATAGATCTTATTTCTATTTTTTCTAATACAATCACTCAACTCAATACCTACATTGTATAGATCTTATTTCTACCTCAATTTTTTTCTTCTAATACAACCACTGAACTCAATACGTACATTGTATAGATCTTATTTCAACTTCAATTTTTTTATTCTAATACTGAACTCAATACGGACATGTATACCTTCAATTTTCTACTCTGGATTGATCTTCTCTCGGAGCAATTGTTTCACTTCATCAATATCCTTTGCGTTCTGCTCCAACATTTGAATTGTGCGCTGCTCGTGGTGAAGAATGCGCCGCCCCGTGGCCTCAGCCTCGACAGCCTGCGCCTCAAGTTTCTTCACCATTTCTCTAGTCAGGTACATATCCCAAATTCCTTCTAGCATCCTCCCAATGTTGTTCGCATATGGCTTTAGTTTGCTGAGAACTGTTTTGTGCTCATTTTTTGAGAAATTCAGATAGATTGACGAAGAGATTGACGATTTTGAATTCCTGAAGTTGTCTGAAGAAGAGATTTTGGTCTGATCGTGTTAATATATTTTGAATTTTGCGGGCTGGGTAATTGTTTTTTGGGGTAGCCCAATTTAAATACTAGGCTGAGTTTGAAGTAAAAAGATCCGTTCCAAAAATTTGAGTTTGGTGAGCTTAACTATGAAAGATTTTAGAAAATTATTATATTTTTACACTTCATAAAGATTGAATTAACACCTCATTCAAATTTATCTTCTTAGTAGTTGTTAATTTTGAAATTTAAAAAATAAATTGTACATTCCCTGAAATTTCATTTACCTAATAATTTATTATTTTTAAAATGGTTAATATTTTAATGCGAAACAAAAAAATAATTAATGTTTTTTGGGCTGATCGTGTTAATATATTTTGAATTTCGCGGGCTGGGTAATTGTTTTTTGGACTAGCCCAATTTAAATACTAGGCTAAGTTTGAAGTAAAAAGATCCGTTCCAAAAATTTTAGTTTGGTGAGCTTAACTACGAAAGATTTGAGAAAATTATTATATTTTTACACTTCATAAAGATTGAATTAACACCTCATTCAAATTTAGTTTCTTAGTAGTTGTTAGTTTTGAAATTTAAAAAATAAATTGTACATTCCCTGAAATTTGATTTACCTAATAATTTATTATTTTTAAAATGGTTATGTTTTAATGTTTTATTATCTTGGTCGGTATCCTTATATCTAATGTGACTGTTTGTGACTGTAAGTTTAGTCACACTTGTTTTTTCCTGTTTGTAAAGGTTTCATTTGTAAGCAAGGATTCATCAATGTTGGATGAACTAGAAAAGGCAAGTATTGAGATGGATGAAGCTAAGGTTTGCCTTTTGCCTCTATGCATGTTTTTTCAGTGTGTTAGAACTTTTTGGTTATGCCTAAGAAAAAAACAGTTTCAACTCAAGGACACATCTTACACAAAATACATAATTGCCACAGCAGTCTCAGACTCAGTCATGATCTTCTCGCTGGCTTGAGAAACATTTATGACATTGTTGGCTTGCGAAACAATAAATTACTAAAACATTTGTCAGCTGCATGCTTCAAATTAGGAACGCAGGATATTTGATATATATTTGGGGCAGAAAATAAGGTGGAGATTAATTTTCAGCATAAACACAATTCTTCATTCACTTATATTAAAATTAGAATACAATCACACTGATTACAAGTATGTATAGATATTCTACCTCAATTTTTTTTTTTAATACAATCACTCAACTCAATATACGTACATTGCATAGATCTTATTTCTATTTTTTTCTAATACAATCACTCAACTCAATATCTACATTGTATAGATTTTATTTCTACCTCAATTTTTTTCTTCTAATACAACCACTGAACTCAATACGTACATTGTATAGATCTTATTTCTACTTCAATTTTTTTCTTCTAATACTGAACTCAATACGGACATGTATACCTTCAATTTTCTACTCTGGCTTGATATTCTCTCGGAGCAATTGTTTCACTTCATCAATATCCTTTGGGTTCTGCTCCAACATTTGAATTGTGCGCTGCTCGTGGTGAAGAATGCGTCGCCTGGTGGCCTTAGCCTAGACAGCCTGCTGCTACAACTTAAATTGTAATTCACCCAAGTGTAGGTTGTCTGCAAGTAATATACTCGTGAGTACGAGATCGATCCACGGAGAGGATGTTGTAAGTTTAATTTTAGAATGATATATTATAGATGGAAATATTATTATGAAACTTCAAATACACAAATTATAAAATTGTCAAGGTTTCAAAGGTTCATTTTGGTTTATTTAAGATTGCTTAATATAAATAAATAAAAGAAACTAAAATAAGAATAAACATAAAAAGAACAATTAAATATTTAAACAAGTATATCATATAATATAGTTCCCACTATATTAATATCAGCCGATATTTAATACATGGTACCCATAATATATATATAAATGCATAAATATAAATTGAGATAAAAGTAAATGTTAGATCAAATCACAATATTTCATTTAGAACAACCGGCAGAGCCACGCTATCGTCTAAATAAAATATATGACTTTATGTTAGATGCGATAAAGTAAATGTTAGTTGCGGAAAAATAAATGTTATATGCGAGAAAGTAAATGTTAGTTGCGGAAAAGTAAATGTCAGTTGCGATAAAGTAAAATTTAGATGCGAGAAAGTAAATGTTAGTTCAAATCACAATATATTATTTAGAACAACCGACAGTGTCACGCTATCGTCTAAATAATATATATGACTTTATTATAAATAGATACTTATATTTATAGTATATAATTATTATAGTATTTATTGTATCATATTTGACAACAAATCAAGGTAACCACATTCAAGGTACCAAGCATTTGATGTAAATAAATAACAACAAATCTTCCAAAATTATACCTACAAATAAGGATCAATTAGAAAAACAAAATAGAAATAGAAAAAGAGAAGAATATACAAAATATAAACAATCTTACTTGACCAACAATGAAACCTTTTTACCTTGACATAAAAAGATTTATCTTGCCATGAACATGAAACTCAAGAGTAAGGATAAAATAAATTTCATACTTGAACTTGAGAAATATGCACACTCAAACTTTTATTCTCACACACACAATAATTATTTTACAAATGAGGATTTCTCTACACTCTTGCACACTAAAAAGCTTATACAACACATCTATTTATAGGCCAAATGAGAGCAAGGGTCCAAGACTCATTAAATATGGAATAGTAAAGTTGGTGGGTGCTTGTCTCCTTGAATGTCAATACATTGACCCAACTTTAATTGGCATGTTTGATGCCTTAGACTTCCGATTTTGCTTCTGCACAAAACATATAACACGTAGTCCTTTGTCTGTAGATGTGTTTTGACAATTCATTCACCCCTTTTGGATAAAATATGAAATACTTATCATATTTTTACTCCAAGCTGGTCATAGTAAAAGTAAATCTGTCTCCATTTTGATGTTTGATTATTTTGATCATCTTAATGAAGTTTTTGGAATTTCTTGTCTTCTACAAAGTTGAAGATGCCTCTTTTTTGATTCTACAGGTTTTGAGATTACTCCATTATGACCTCTGTAGCTTGAGTAATTTTATTTTTATCAAACCTGCGCAAACCGTAAAATACAACATTTTAGTAAAATATTTAAATATAAACACATAACACTAAAATAATACAACTTCATAATTTTAATTAAACTTAAATTTTAAAACACACTTCTTAACATATAAATAATTAAAAATTTTAAGTTTCATCACACCCCAGACCGGCTAATTACTAGTCCCTTAGTAATAAAATTTCATAAAATCACAAGTTAGATTTTTATTCCTTAATATATATATTCAAATTTGCAAACTTTGAAATTTTAAAACATACTTGTAAGAATATCATATGTTTATTTATAAATCTTGATATCAACTAATATATTAATATATAATTGGATGGGGTATACATATATATTTCACACAATATCAAAATATTAAATATAAATAATTTTTTATATAAATATTTTCTAAAAACTTTGAGAATAATATAATCAAAATGATAATAGAAATCCTTTTCATAACATGTATATCTTCAGAAATTTTAATGTAAAAGTCTCAACTCCATATTCTCTCGGGTTATGATTTTTTTTTATATATATATATATATAACTAGTTTTCACTCATGGAGTTGGAATAAAATTATACACTCATTGAAAATGGTTAATATGTAAAGCAGACAATCAAATAACCTAATATTGAAAATAAGATAGGATAATTTACAAAGAATAAACCCATTTTGTTTTTATTTTGTTTTTTTTTTATTTTTTTTATTTTTTCTATTTTTCTCTTTTTTGCTTGGCTGCAAAATTGTTTTTACATAACCAAATACCTCCAATAAACTTTGAAAATGTAACATATTTTTTTTCCAAAGTTTATTTATTTGTTTATTTTTTATGAGGTAAATATATTACATTGATAATTATAGTAGAGATATTAATATTCTACATCTTTACAATCAAACTTCAAACAATCTTTGCAGCCAATTTTCATATGCACAATAATTTTTTTTTTAAAATGGGTTTAATCTAGTAATCAACCATTTCTTAATAATCAATAAAAGCTTATAAGTTATTTTCTCAATTCTCACCTCTCACTCACAAAATTTATGTGAGTAAATATTGCACTTTTACAAATTAATTCCCTCAATTATACATGTTATTATTCATTCAATCAATATCACTTTAATTATATACTCATAAAAGTTTTAAAAAATATGTTATTTGAAAACACACATATATATATTATTTATAACTTATATCCCATCAATTACATATTTTCTATTAAATTGATAAAAAGAAGAATAAATAAAAATCTATACAAAAAGACTTCATTTTCTTAGTAGTTTGCAATTTAAATATATACGGAATATTAAAATCTAATCTATTGTGATAATATGATAAATAAAAACGAATGCGTGTCAGGAGTTTTTGACTCCTTACTCTGCCATTGAAAAAGGAAAAATATATATTATTATAGAAATATATTTTTTTTTAAAATTTTAATTTTTTTTTTTAAATAAACCCTCCCTTAAACCTGAATATGACATTTTTTTAAAAAAAAAAATAAAGAGTACATGATGAAAGAGATATCACCTGGAATTTATTGAAGATGAGGAACAAACACAAACCATTTCTTGACATGTTGAATCAATGATCCAGTTTTCTTTTCTTACTGGTTGGTTGAGACCAATTGATCTTTGTTATAGCCGAATCAGGTTGATGAACAAAAGCTTGGAGATCATCAATTAATTTGTCTTCATTCGAAGCAGAGATGAGCATCCTTCGTGAATTTTCTGAAATAAAATTTTGTTCCACGGCTACATCAAGAAAAGTCAACAAACCATCATAATAGTTATTGATATTCAACAAGCCAACAGGTTTATTATGGATATTAAGTTGTGCCCAAGAAACAACATGAAAAATTTCTTCTAAAGTACCAAAACCACCAGGTAAGGCAATAAAAGCATCAGAATTTTCTATCATTTTAGTTATTCTCTCGTACATTGATGAAACTTTCAACTCTTCCCCAACCGTAACACCTGTAATATTTTCTTCAGCTAAAGCTGTAGGAATAATACCCAAAACCTGACTACCTCCAAGATGAGCTGCTGTTGAAATAGATCCCATTAACCCAATATTTCCTCCTCCGTAAACCAAGTGAATTTTTCTCTCTGCTAACTTTTTTCCAAGATTAATTGCTGCATCAACAAATATTTCATTCTTTCCAGTATTAGAACCACAAAAGACACAAATATTTTTTAATTTTTGTGAAGAAGATCCTGTCATGTTTTTTTTTTCTTTTCAAAAATATAGAGAGAGTTGAGTGATTTTATAAGGAAAACAAAGAATAAGACAGAAATAGGAATACAGATGTGAACAAATTGATGAAAATAGTAAAAAACAATAATATATAATAATAACATGCATGCGTATAAACAGTGATGTGATTGTGGCTCACAGTGTTCCTTCAATATTTATGAGTCGAGGGTTGGCTTACCATCCAATTTTCTTATAAATTGGCAAATAGGATCTTTTTTAGTCAGATTCCCAAGACCATTACCATGACGCTGCGCTTGGAATAGTTTCCATAAATGGAGAAGTTGACCTTGAACATTTTCACTAGAATGCATCTCAAGAGTCAATGAGATATCATCTAATGACTCTTTACTCAGCCCATTCTTAATGAAATCAATTTTATCTTCTCTATTTGTGGAAACATATCCCAAAGATCTGCATTGTCTATTACAAGTCCATTTGGCACAATTATGACAAACATCTAACCTTTTAGCCCTTCTTTTCTTCGCATAGGTACTTTTACCTAGTCCAGACATATTTCGAACAAATAAGAATTTTGGAACTTCAGCACCTAATCGAACCTTGGCTTCAATTATAAGACGAATATCCTCCGGGATTCCTTTTTGCATAAGCATTCTCAATCTTTCACATCTGCCTTCATAAATCATTCTCAGAACTTTTTTAGAAACAGATGGAAAATATTTACCAAGTTTTTTGATAGCTTCATCCATAATATATATTTATATATATATATATATATATATATATTCAATTATTTTGGGAAATTGAAATAAAACCGACTGAAAGTAGTCACGGAGTACCGTTATCCACCACTTAACCGGGAAGTGAACTCAATTCTGCAAAAATAAAATAAAAATATAAGTAACAATTAAGTTGGATCATATAAAGGCATAAAATCTTCATTAAGAACTTCATTTTCTATAAACGGTTTAAGTCTTTGCCCATTAACTTTAAATACATTATTATTTTTAGGATTTTCAACATCAACAGCACCATGAGGATAGATAAATTTAACAATAAATGGTCCAGACCATCGCGATCTAAGTTTTCCTGGAAACAAATGCAAGCGAGAATTATAAAGTAAAACTTTTTGTCCGATTTCAAAAGATTTTCTCATAATATTTTTATCATGAAATGCTTTTGTTTTATCTTTATAAATCTTTGCATTTTCATATGCATCATTTCTTAATTCTTCTAGTTCATTTAATTGCAATTTTCTTAATTTAGATGCATCATCTAAATTAGTATTAAACGCTTTAATTGCCCAATAAGCTTTATGTTCAATTTCAACAGGTAGATGACAATGCTTTCCAAAAACTAATCTATATGGTGACATGCCCAATGATGTTTTAAATGCAGTTCTATATGCCCATAATGCATCACTTAATCTTAAAGACCAATCTTTTCGATTTGGATTGACTGTTTTTTCCAAAATTTGTTTTATTTCTTTATTTGCAAGTTCAACCTGACCATTCGTTTGAGGGTGATATGGAGTAGAAACTTTATGTGTAATACCATATTTTCTTAACAACGAAGAAAATGATTTATTTATAAAATGACTTCCCCCATTACTTATTATAGCTCTAGGTATTCCAAATCGACTAAAAATATTTTCTTTCAAAAATTTTATCACAACTTTATGATCATTAGTTCTACATGCAATTGCTTCAATCCATTTTGAAACATAATCGACAGCCACTAAAATATAAGTGAATCCAAAAGATAATGGAAATGGACCCATAAAATCTATTCTCCAACTGTCAAATATTTCAATAATCATGATTGGATTTAAAGGCATCATGTTTCGTTTTGAAATTGAACCCATTTTCTGACAATTTTCACAAGATTTTCAAAATGAATGTGTATTTTTGAATAAAGAAGGCCAATAAAATCTACATTGAAAGATTTTTGCAGCTGTTTTCTTTGACGAAAAATGACCTCCACATGCCTCAGAATGACAAAATTTAATGACACTACTTACCTCATTGTCGGGTATGCATCGTCGAAAAATTTGATCAGGACAATAATTAAACAAATAAGGATCATCCCAATAAAATTTTTTGACCTCTTTCAAGAATTTATTTTTATCTTGTGAACTCCAATGAGAAGGAATTTTATTTGTCACAAGAAAATTTACAATATTAGCAAACCAAGGCATAGTAGTAGCATAAAATAGTTGATCATCCGGAAAATTTTCATTTATTGGTATTTCATTTTGAGATGATTCAGAAATTATTCTTGATAAATGATCGGCTACTACATTTTCTTTTCCTTTTTTATCTTTTATTACAAGATCAAATTCTTGTAACAACAAAATCCATCTTATTAATCTCGGTTTAGCATCTTGTTTATTTGATAAATATTTTATGGCAGAATGATCAGTGTAAACAATAGTAGTAGAACCAATTAAATAGGATCGAAATTTATCTAATGCAAACACTACTGAAAGTAATTCTTTTTCAGTTGTTGAATAATTGATTTGAGCACTATTTAAGGTTCTACTTGCATAATAGATCACATAAGGTTTACCTTCTTTTCTTTGTCCTAACACGGCTCCTACAGCATAATCACTTGCATCACACATTAATTCAAATGGTAAAGACCAATCAGGAGGTTGTAAAATAGGTGATGTAGTTAAAAGATTAATTATCTTTTAAAAGCAGTTTCACATTCTTAAGTCCATTCAAATTGTGCATCTTTTGTTAAAAGATTTGAAATTGGTTTCGATATTATGCTAAAATTTTTTATAAATCTTCTATAAAATCCCGCATGACCCAAAAATGATCGAATTTCTTTGATCGTGTTTGGTGATGGTAAATTAGCAATAACATCAACCTTAGCTTTATCAACTTCAATTCCTTTTTCAGATATGGCATGCCCTAACACAATTCCGGATTTAACCATGTAGTGACATTTTTCTCAATTTAAAACAAGATTTTTTTCTTCACATCTTTTTAAAACTTCTTCCAAATTTTTAAGACAGTTTTCAAATGATTTTCCAAAAACAGTTATATCATCCATAAAAACTTCCACAAATTCTTCAATCATGTCACTAAAAATACTTAGCATGCATCTTTGAAAAGTATCCGGGGCATTACATAAACCAAATGGCATTCTTTTAAAAGCAAAAGTTCCGAACGGACAAGTTAAAGTAGTTTTTTCTTGATCTTCTAATGATATTGGTATTTGATAATACCCCGAATACCCATCAAGAAAACAATAATAAGGATTATTCTACAATACCTCTAGGTATTTTGATTGACCTATCGGCTAGTAAAAGAGTAACAGATATAGGTTTTAAATCTCCCAACTTAAGCTTTTTATAAACTGAATAAGGAATTAAATTCACACTTGCTCCCAAATCTAACAAAGCTTTTTTAATTTTATTTTTTCCAATAATACATGAAATTGTTGGACAACCGGGATCTTTATATTTCAAGGTAGAATTATTTTGAATAATAGAGCTTACTTGCTCCGTTAAGAATGCTTTCTTCTTTACATGCAATTGTCTTTTCACAGTACATAAATCTTTTAAAAACTTTGCATAAGAAGGCACTTGTTTAATAGCATCTAATAATGGAATATTTATTTTTACTTGTTTAAAAACTTCATAAATATCATAATCATTTTTTTGTTTTTTATTATTAACTAATGCATGAGGGAAAGGAACATGTTTATTTGACTCACATATTATTTCAGATAATTTATCATCAACTTTTTTAATCTTAGGACTCAAAGTATCATCTTTCTCGAAAGTATCAAGATTTTCATCCTTACTCTTTGAGTTTGACTGATCTTTGTTTTCATCACTATATGGATCATTAACTATTTTACCACTTCTAAGAGTAATAACAGATTTTACTTGATCAAATTTTTCTTGATTTTGATTTTTAGGATTAGGTTGTGGTTGAGATGAAAATTTTCCTTTTTCATGAATATTAAGTGCAGATGCAAATTTTGCAAGAGTTTCTTTCAAATCATTCATAGATTGAATGTTTTGAATATTGATAGACTCTTGCTTTTGAATGTATGCATGAATTTCATCTTCAAAATGTTTTCTTGGAGGTGGGATATAAGGAGCATAACCTTGATGACTTTGGTTATTGTGAAAAGGTTGTTGTGAAGGTTGTGCATTATTATCGTTCCTCTAACTAAAATTAGGATGATTTCTCCAACCAGGATTATATGTTTGTGAAAAAGGATCTAATGTTGGTTTTTTAAAATTGTTAACATAATTGGCTTGTTCATGGAGACATTCTTTAAATGAAGGCAAAGTAGGACAATTTTTTGTAAGGTGATCATGTGTGTCACATATATGACAAACAATTTCTTGAACACTTTTTAATTGATCACTCTTTTTCATTTCTAATGACTCGATTTTTCTTGCTAAAGATGCAAGTTTAGCTTGAACATCTACATCATCTTTAAGATGATAAATACCACCCCCATTTGTTGAATTATTGGTTTTACTTTGTGGTTCAATTGAGCCTATATTATCCCAATTTTGAGCATTTTCTGCTAATGACTCCAAATATTCTATAGCTTCATTTGGGTTTTTATCTTCAAAAGTTTCATTACACATGAATTCTATCATTTGCCTATCTTTAGGTATTAAACCTTCATAAAAGTGAGAAACTATCCTCCATATTTCAAAACCATGATGTGGGCATGTATTAAGTAACTCTTTATATCTATCCCAACATTGATAAAATGTTTTCCCTTGTTTTTGAGAAAAAGTTGTAATTTGTCTTTTAAAAGAGTTTGTTCTATGGGAAGGAAAAAACTTTTTTAGAAATTGTTGTTGCATTTCTTCCCATGATCTTATTGAACTTGATCTCAAATTTTGCAACCATGTTTTAGCTTTATCTTTTAAGGAAAAAGGGAAAAGCTTTAATCGAACAGTATCCATGCTACAATTTTGATCATTATAAGTTTTGCAAACCTCCTCAAATTCTCTTAAATGCAAATATGGATTTTCAGAATCTAAGCCATGAAAATTTGGTAAAAGTTGAATGACTTGTGGCTAAAAATTGAAATTAGATGCATCAGGAGGAAAAACTAAACAAGATGGTGTACTAGTTCTTATTGGATTCATATGGTGCCTAAGTGTTCTTGGTTGTTCATGTTCTTGATTATTATTATTATTATTATTATTATCATCTTGATTATTATAATTATCCTCCATGTTTAAAATATTTTCAGTTACTCGAACAAGTCTACCACTTTGTTTACGACTCCAAACAATCATACAATTAAAAACAACCTACTATATACATAATAACATAAATAACAAAAATTAAACTTAATTTATACCTCCCCGGCAACGGCGCCAAAAACTTGCTACAACTTAAATTGTAATTCACCCAAGTGTAGGTTGTCTGCAAGTAATATACTCGTGAGTACGAGATTGATCCACGGAGAGGATGTTGTAAGTTTAATTTTAGAATGATATATTATAGATGGAAATATTTTTATGAAACTTCAAATACACAAATTATAAAATTGTCAAGGTTTCAAAGGTTCATTGTTGGTTTATTTAAGATTGCTTAATAAAAATAAATAAAAAAAACTAAAATAAGAATAAACATAAAAAGAACAATTAAATATTTAAACAAGTATATCATATAATATAGTTCCCACTATATTAATATCAGCCGATATTTAATACATGGTACCCATAATATATATATAAATGCATAAATATAAATTGACATAAAAGTAAATGTTAGATCAAATCACAATATTTCATTTAGAACAACCGGCAGAGCCACGCTATCGTCTAAATAAAATATATGACTTTATGTTAGATGCGATAAAGTAAATGTTAGTTGCGAAAAAATAAATGTTATATGCGAGAAAGTAAATGTTAGTTGCGGAAAAGTAAATGTCAGTTGCGATAAAGTAAAAGTTAGATGCGAGAAAGTAAATGTTAGTTCAAGTCACAATATATTATTTAGAACAACCGACAGTGTCACGCTATCGTCTAAATAATATATATGACTTTATTATAAATAGATACTTATATTTATAGTATATAATTATTGTAGTATTTATTGTATCATATTTGACAACAAATCAAGGTAACCACATTCAAGGTACCAAGCATTTGATGTAAATAGATAACAACAAATCTTCCAAAATTATACCTACAAATAAGGATCAATTAGAAAAACAAAATAGAAATAGAAAAAGAGAAGAATATACAAAATATAAACAATCTTACTTGACCAACAATGAAACCTTTTCACCTTGACATAAAAAGATTTATCTTGCCATGAACATGAAACTCAAGAGTAAGGATAAAATAAATTTCATACTTGAACTTGAGAAATATGCACACTCAAACTTTTATTCTCACACACACAATATTTATTTTACAAATGAGGACTTCTCTACACTCTTGCACACTACAAAGCTTATACAACACATCTATTTATAGGCCAAATGAGAGCAAGGGTCCAAGACTCATTAAATATGGAATAGTAAAGTTGGTGGGTGCTTGTCTCCTTGAATATCAATACATTGACCCAACTTTAATTGGCATGTTTGATGCCTTAGACTTCCGATTTTGCTTCTGCACAAAACATATAACACGTAGCCCTTTGTCTGTAGATGTGTTTTGACAACTTATTCACCCCTTTTGGATAAAATATGAAATACTTATGATATTTTTACTTCAAGCTGGTCATAGTAAAAGTAAATCTATCTCCATTTTGATGTTTGATTATTTTGATCATCTTAATGAAGTTTTTGGAATTTCTTTTTTTCTACAAAGTTGAAGATGCCTCTTTTGTGATTCTACAGGTTTTGAGATTACTCCATTATGACCTCTATAGCTTGAGTAATTTTATTTTTACCAAACCTGCGCAAACCATAAAATACAACATTTTAGTAAAACATTTAAATATAAACACATAACACTAAAATAATACAACTTCATAATTTTAATTAAACTTCAATTTTAAAACACACTTTTTAACATATAAATAATTACAAATTTTAAGTTTCATCACCTGCGCATCAAGTTTCTTCACCATTTCTCTAGTCAGGTACAGATCCAAAATTCCTTTTAGCATCCTCCCAATGTTGCTCGCATATGGCTTCAGTTTGCAGAGAACTGTTTTGTTGCTCATTTTTTGAGAGATTCAGAGAGATTGACGAAGAGATTGACGATTTTGAATTTCTGAAGTTGTCTGAAGAAGAGATTTTGGTCTGATCATGTTAATATATTTTGAATTTCGCGGGCTGGCTAATTCTTTTTTGGGCTAGCCAAATTTAAATACTAGGCTGAGTTTGAAGTAAAAAGATCCGATCCAAAAATTTGAGTTTGGTGAGCTTAACTACGAAAGATTTGAGAAAATTATTATATTTTTACACTTCATAAAGATTGAATTAACACCTCATTCAAATTTAGCTTCTTAGTAGTTGTTAGTTTTTAAATTTAAAAAATAAATTTTACATTCCCTTAAATTTCATTTACCTAATAATTTATTATTTTTAAAAATGTTAATGTTTTAATGCGAAACAGAAAAATAATTAATGTTTTTTGTGCTGATCGTGTTAATATATTTTGAATTTCGCGAGCTGGGTAATTGTTTTTTGGGATAGCCCAATTTAAATACTAGGCTGAGTTTGAAGTAAAAAGATCCGTTCCAAAAATTTGAGTTTGGTGAGCTCAACTACGAAAGATTTGAGAAAATTATTATATTTTTACACTTCATAAAGATTGAATTAACACCTCATTCAAATTTATCTTCTTAGTAGTTGTTAGTTTTGAAATTTAAAAAATAAATTGTACATTCTCTGAAATTTCATTTACCTAATAATTTATTATTTTTAAAATGTTTAATGTTTTAATGTTTTATTATCTTGGTCGGTATCCTTGTATCTAATGTGACTGTTTGTGACTATAAGTTTAGTCACACTGGTTTTCTCCTGTTTGTAAGGGTTTAATTTGTAAGCAAGGATTCATCAATGTTGGATGGACTTGAAAATGCAAGTATTGAGATGGATGAAGCTAAGGTTTGCCTTTTGCCTCTATGCTTGTTTTTTCAGTGTGTTGGAACTTTTTGGTTATGCCTAAGAAAAAAACAGTTCCAAACTCAAGGACACATCTTACAAAAAATACATAATTGCCACAGCAGTCTCAGACTCAGTCATGAGCTTCTCGCTGGCTTGAGAAACATTTATAACATTGCAGGCTTGCGAAACAATAAATTACTAAAACATTTGTTAGCTTCATGCATCAAACTAGCAACGCATGATATCTGATATATATTTGGGGCAGAAAACAAGGTGGAGATTAATTTTCAGCGTAAACACAATTCTTCATTCACTTATATTAAAATTCGAATACAATCACACTGATTACATATATGTATAGATCTTCTACCTCAAAATTTTTATTCTAATACAATCACTCAACTCAATATACGTACATTGCATAGATCTTATTTCTATTTTTTCTAATGCAATCACTCAACACAATACCTACATTGTATAGATCTTATTTCTATCTCAATTTTTTTCTTCTAATACAACCACTGAACTCAATACGTACATTGTATAGATCTTATTTCTACTTCAATGTTTTTCTTCTAATACTGTAGCGACCCTACCCGGATCCACTACCTAATCAGAGTTAATAGCATAATTAAACATGCATTAAATAATTCGCTGCGGAAGACTTAAATAAAAAAAGACCGGCAGAATACAACCGGTTAAATAAATTCGATTATACAACCCAATCGAATGAATAAACCCTAAAGGCAAAACCTACAGCTAATCCTGCTATCTTCACTGGTCACTGGCTACTCCATGCTCCGGGTGCTCAGTCCTGCACCTACACCTGCCCCGTCGAATGGGGTGTCCAAATACACAGAAAAGAATGGACGTGAGCTCTAAGCTCAATACGAAAGCACTGGGTGAAACATACAAATATGATGCATGCAAATGATAGGGTATCCATATCTAGGATAACTGTATATAACTGATCAGTAATGGCGCCTAGGACATGAGTGGTACAACCCGGGGAGCAAATCCTGCGTACACTGCTCATTCCTACAGGACGTGGACTGTGTCCCTAGATGCTAATCACCCATGACCCGTCAGTCACTGGGCACTAGACATCACCCGTCCAGACAGGGCTGAGCGACCCTACGTGGCTCATCTCACAAGATGGACATGCACAATATGATATGCACATGCTGCATAATAAATGACATACAAAATGCAACATATAAGCATGCAAAACCCGCTGACAATCTCAGTCTGTACTTGCGTACCTTACTACAGGCAGTTCCTAGCAGTCCCACTCTAGGTTCCAAGCCTATATCAGCTCTACAATGCAAATACCCATGCATCAATAATCAAGCTCTAAAAGCCTTAACTAAGCTATTGCATACTCCTAAATAATTTAAGGAGACCATAGCTATACCTGCGTCTGTCGTCAGCCCGCTGATGACAATTGCCTCAAAACTAGGCCACAGCTCCGCCTCGACGCCTGGATCGCTATGCCACTTCCGGATTCCCAATAGGATGCCTAGAACTCCCTAGATCTGAGTTAGAAGGCTTAGGAATCAGAGAGAAGAGAGGAAAAGGTGCACTTTGAAATAAAATCTCGGCCCCCTATTTATAGACGGAGTTCGGAGCCTCCGAACCCGATTTGAAACGTCCGAACACGATTGGATCCTCCGATCCCACCTTCGGAGCATGCGATCGCTCAATATTACGTCAGCCATGACGTCACTTTGCTGACGTCAGCAATGACACGTGCCCTGGTCCTTATCGGAACGTCCGATCTTACCGACGGAGCTTCCGATCCACTTTGGAGCCTCCGATCCTGAGTTCGGATCCTCCGATCCAGTTTGGAGCCTCCTGACTTGGTTCGGAGCTTCCGAACCCTCCGGACCTTCGGGACCTTTCCGGCTATTTTGAGTGTCCTGAATCCATTTCTGGACTCCGTTAACCCTTTTGGAATTTCCTTAATCATGTTTTACTTAATCTAAACATGATTACACGATTAATATACTCATTAATCGCTAATTCTGGATACGGGTTACTACATTCTCCCCCCCTTAAAAGATTTCGTCCTCGAAATCTAAGGTAATACCTCGAGAACGTATCAGAAACCCTTGCTCAAGTGTCTGGTCGAAATATC
This sequence comes from Henckelia pumila, assembly GCF_033568475.1. Lineage (NCBI taxonomy): Eukaryota > Viridiplantae > Streptophyta > Magnoliopsida > Lamiales > Gesneriaceae > Henckelia > Henckelia pumila. The sequence goes on along the minus strand of NC_133123.1, from coordinate 18,507,484 downwards.
CTCTGACATACTCAGACTCCCGTCGAATTCTCTGCAAGCTTTATTAATGCTGAACCGCATTAACATTTTCCAACTGAAAATTACTGCGCTACTGGTCGACAATCGAACTTCCCTTGCGCTAGCGTATCGTATCACTGATACCTCTTTCCCTCGAACCACAATCTTCCTGATCACGAAGGATACAATACCCGCTTGATCAAGATTATCGTCTCAAAGGAAATCTTATACTGACGAGGACCAAGTCATAACTTGACTGGCTTACGACAATCGTCGAATCACTAATCAAATTAACCATCTAATGGTTCCAAAAGTTCTCGGTGCTCAACATCTCTAGTCAGGAAACACTATTTCCAACACTGTGCCAACACAACAAAGCTCAAATTCTCTTCAAGAGAATCTAGTTGCTCAAGTCTATACTCCAACGTAACTGCTCACAATGTTCCCTAGACTGGTTACCCTCCCCACTCTCCCCGAAGCACAACCGGCTTCCCAAGGAATACTGGGAACTTAAACCATCATGTCTAGTACATTCTATTGTTCACGTTTCTTAGTATAACCTCAACACTGTGCCTTGATGATAACTATCATCACTTGCAATTTATGGCACTACGTCATCTCCTAGCCATTGACCTGCGAAGTCACGCATACGTTGCAATGGAAGTTATTACACTTCTAATGATCTAAATCACCTCATCCATAGGTTATTCACCCATGAATCTCAATCGTTAGACATCCTCCTGATAGTTATACATACTCGCAATCACTGTACACACATCAAGACTAAGGCAAACTCCCACCAATATGCTCGACTGGGACATTCCACAGTGCACAGACATATGGAAACGCTTCCTATTCCGTCTCAAAACTCGACAGTCATTGCACCTGGTATAACTCAACTCAGAGTCTCTGATAATACCATCAGCTCATACCAACCCCCCAAGGTTGAACATATTGATCCTGGAACTAAATCCCAACGGATTCTCAATAGTCAAATCGCTCTCTTGCCGAACGCATCAGTCTCAGCACTGAACGATCTAACTCGTCGATTCCCTAGTCAATCCTGGGAAATACTTGTTCTCAAAGTAACTTGCCACCCGACGCACATCCGAATATTGATTGTTGCTAACGCGCAATATTCTTGACAAAACAGTCCGCATAGGTGTGACTCACTGACTCGAAAGAACAATTTCGATCCATCACGATCTTGCGAAATCTTTGACCCCTAAGGCAAACCTCGTTGGCTAAGTCGACCCTTGACTATCTCTGTCATTTCAGAGACATCGTTCATCACATGCTAGAAGACTAGTGACACATCCTGCTAGATCTCGAGGATCAGATCCTATCTAATGTCACACAAATCAGACAATTGATGTTTTCTTACTAATGTCCATTAGCATTTCCAACTACTCGTTGGATACAACCACAACGGTACACATAGATGCCCTCACTTAACCGAAATGTCCGGTCAACAATCTTCACTATTGTTGTTCAATGAAAAACTCTTACATGAAACAACAACATGATCCTTTCCTGACCTATTGCTATCACTAAGCAATTGATTGGATCAATATCAGCTTCCTTCTTAACAAGAATGCACTATACTGAAAACTACCAACTCCCTTGCTTGTCTCCACTGTTAAGTTAGCACCTAACTTGATCATACAAGTCCACTTGCAATCGTTCCCGATTACAGCAATCCCAGAAGATTCATCTCTGGCGATCATTGAGACTAAATAACTCAAATCTCCGATTTCTCTGAGATGGTATTCAGTACTCTTCCCATAAGCATTATTCGACAAAATACTATCCCAAGTATTTGATACATCCTGATCAACCTTGATTGACTCAATCAATCGAATCCGTCGATCTACTTAAGCTCGCACTTATCAGATCAGGCCACCACTGATCATCCAACCTACATGGCTTGGTCAATAACTATGACTTAGTTGCCACAAAGAACCATTTCCAAACGGTGTCAGATCACGGTACATAAGTAGTTTACTTGGCACAAGTCCTGCGCCTTTTCAGCACTACTAACCGCTGCTTCATATTCTGAACTTAACCATCCTAACTCTGACAGAGTTACCCAATAACCACTAGTAGTCACTAGCACAGATCCCGTGCCACCTTAGCACTATTAATCGTTGTCTTGTTCACCCAAGGCAAACATCAAGATAAACTAAGCCCATTTCCATCCCATGGAAAATCCAACGCTCAACCTCTGAAAATATCAGACAGTACTTAGCGCAACCACTGGACTCACTATCCTTACCTCGTTCATTCAGAATGAACACCACGGCTCGTCAAGTCCAAGAAGAATAACTAACGAATCCCAAAGATTTCCACAATCTTCGAACACTCTCCTGATCATATCCCTTGTTAAGATTGTGCAACAGTTTGAGACTAAGGTAGCTTACCTCAATAACCCACCTGGACAACCACCAAGGTTTCACGGTCATAGGCCATGCTTCCCTCACATCTTAAATAGTCATGTACAATCCTCAACGTCTGATATAATCCAATACTGATGAAGCCAATCATTAAGGATTAGTCCTCGTATTCGAGTTAAAGTCTTAAAACAACATCCTATCCAAGTCCTTGGATAATTCCTATCATAAGGAAATTCTAACCACAACTCTGATGACAACCAATAGTCATCGCTGGTAGAATCAATCCACCTACTAGATCCGCACGTCTAGCAGTAACTTAAAGGTTAAAACCTATCTGCTCAGAGTATACACTTGTCAAGGAAATCCCTCCATGCCTGGTTCCCATAGCAGAACACTCAAACTATATCTCTGGTACACTAGACGATATCGTATCATCGATATCAAACCTGATATCTAATCCAAGGTCATACCTCGTCGTGACTGCTACCAAATCCCTAGACTGAGTAGCCTTCCCACCGCCAATCCTGAAGCACAAAGGCTCTCAGGTATCCTCTGAAGTACAAGGACTCCCAGAGTAATACTGGAATAGGGTCGCGCCCCATCACGTCTAGTCCTGGTCATAGTCCACAACTCTTGGCATATCTGGACCTAGTATCCCTAATGAAAAACCCATCATCTCAAGCCTCAACCTAACGAAGGTCAGACAGCTTACTATTCTAAGGAAACAACTTAGAATGAAGCCCAACATTCTAAACCGAACAATACCCTTAATGCCTCCAGATGAGTCCACTCATTGCTGACACTAACTTAGTCCACCGACTAACTAGGTCAATCCTAGGAAAACGCCTAGACTAACCACAAGTCAAACTGTCACAGTCGGCCCACTCAAATCCTATGAGTTACCACAGTTGAACACTAATCAACTAAAACAATGCCAATCCTAGCAAAATCATTCGCAATCATTCACGAATTGCTGGATAAATAAAACATGTATTATTGCTTCCATTTATGTACAATTTCTCAATTACAATCCCATGTAATACATACAGTATTCAAAATACAATGAAATGTACAATCGAACTTGAAATGATACAACCAAAGTATGATGATTCATTACAACTGAAATACTGTTTACAACTACAACAATACAGTATTAAAATCATCGTACTAGTCTTCGTTTCTTGAGCATGAAGCTTCTAATCGACACACGCATCGATACAAGCATACTCCCGACCAAGTCTCTCTACATGTCCTCTTGCGAAGAACTCTGGAGAAATGGCTCGTGATAGCTAACCAGCTATGCTCTGCGTCAGTGCATGTCAGTCGACCTCTTCTGCTCACGATTTACCATCAGCGTTCTTCTTGTAACCAAATCATGCTTTTGAACATGAAGTTTCCCGTGTGCCTACCGAAAGCATCGATATCAGCATACCGGCAAAACCATGTTCTGCATGAGGTTAAAGACCTCACGCTCGATACCTTGTCATGCTTTAGGCACTCGAGGCATTCTCTGGTGAAGGTCTATCTGACAATCTCTCCAACTACTAGTGGAGAATCTTCAGAGTAGTGTCATCATGGTATGGACGATACAGATGCAAGCATCAAGTGCATCCCATCCAATGCTCTGCCACTGCCTCTGACATCTGGTACTTGATCCAAAGCTAGGACCCACCTGAGTAGAAATCTTGAAAATTCGGACACGATCCATCACTTTTTTCCGCACTTGCTGGAATCCCATTAGCCAAATCTTCAGAAATCCTGCCGATGATGATAGTCTTCGGGCAACTTAATCGCCGCATCATCACGTCTTCCAAGGTCTCATCAATCCTATAAGGATAACCCAAAGTCTTAATACTATATCCCAAGTCTCTTGAATGTATATGCTCTGATACCAATAAATATAGCGACCCTACCCGGATCCACTACCTAATCAGAGTTAAGAGCATAACTAAACATGCATTAAATAATTCGCTGCGGAAGACTTAAATAAAAGCAGACTGGCAGAATACAACTGGTTAAATAAATTTGATTATACAACTCAATCGAATAAATAAACCCTAAAGGCAAAACCTACAGCTAATCCTGCTATCTTCACTGGTCACTGGCTACTCCATGCTCCGGGTGCTCAGTCCTGCACCTACACCTGCCCCGTCGAATGGGGTGTCCAAATACACAAAAAAGACTGGACGTGAGCTCTAAGCTCAATAAGAAAGCACTGGGTGAAACATACAAATATGATACATGCAAATGATAGGGTATCCATATCTGGGATAACTGTATATAACTGCTCAGTAATGGCGCCTAGGACATGAGTGGTACAACCCGGGGAGCAAACCCTGCGTACACTGCTCATTCCTACAGGACGTGGACTGTGTCCCTAGATGCTAATCACCCATGACCTGTCAGTCACTGGGCACTAGACATCACCCGTCCAGACAGGGCTGAGCGACCCTACGTGGCTCATCTCACAAGATGGACAGACACAATATGATATGCACATGCTGCATAATAAATGACATACAAAATGCAACATATAAGCATGCAAAACCCGCTGGCAATCTCAGTCTGTACTTGCGTACCTTACTACATGCAGTTCCTAGCAGTCCCACTCTAGGTTCCAAGCCTATATCAGCTCTACAATGCAAATACCCATGCATCAATAATCAAGCTCTAAAAGCCTTAACTAAGCTATTGCATACTCCTAAATAATTTAAGAAGACCATAGCTATACCTGCATCCGTCGTCAGCCCGCTGATGACAATTGTCTCAAAACTAGGCCACATCTCCGCCTCGACGCCTGGATCACTATGCCACTTTCGGATTCCCAATAGAATGCCTAGAACTCCCTAGATCTGAGTTAGAAGGCTTAGGAATCAGAGAGAAGAAAGGGAAAGGTGCACTTTGAAATGAAATCTCGGCCCCCTATTTATAGACGGAGTTCGGAGCCTCCGAACCTGGTTCGAAACATCCGAACACGATCGGATCCTCCGATCCCACCTTCGGAGCGTCCGATCGCTCAATATTACGTCAGCCATGACATCACTTTGCTGATGTCAGCGATGACACGTGCCCTGGTCCTGATCGAAACGTCCGATCTTACCGACGGAGCTTCCGATCCACTTCGGAGCCTTCGATCCTCAGTTCGGATCCTCCGATCCAGTTCGAAGCCTCCTGACTTGGTTCGGAGCTTCCGAACCCTTCGGACCTTAGGGACCTTCCCGGCTATTTTGAGTGTCCTGAATCCATTTTTGGAGTCCGTTAACCTTTTTGGAATTTCCTCAATCATGTTTTACTTAATCTAAACATGATTACACGATTAATATACTCATTAATAGCTAATTCTGGATACGGGTTACTACAAACACTGAACTCAATACGGACATGTATACCTTCAATTTTCTACTCTGGCTTGATATTCTCTCGGAGCAATTGTTTCACTTCATCAATATCCTTTGCGTTCTGCTCCAACATTTGAATTGTGTGCTGCTCGTGGTGAAGAATGCGCCGCCCGGTGGCCTCAGCCTCGACAGCCTGCGCCTCAAGTTTCTTCACCGTTTCTCTAGTCAGGTACAGATCCCGAATTCCTTCTAGCATCCTCCCAATGTTGCTCACATATGGCTTCAGTTTGCTGAGAACTGTTTTGTTGCTCATTTTTTGAGAGATTCGGAGAGATTGACGAAGAGATTGACGATTTTGAATTTCTGAAGTTGTCTGAAGAAGAGATTTTGGTCTGATCGTGTTAATATATTTTGAATTTCGCGGGCTGGGTAATTGTTTCTTGGGCTAGCCCAATTTAAATACTAGGCTGAATTTGAAGTAAAAAGATCCGTTCCAAAAATTTGAGTTTGGTGAGCTTAACTACGAAAGATTTGAGAAAATTATTATATTTTTACACTTCATAAAGATTGAGTTAACACCTCATTTAAATTTAGATTCTTATTAGTTTTTAGTTTTGAAATTTATAAAATAAATTGTACATTCCCTGAAATTTCATTTACCTAATAATTTATTAGTTTTAAAATGGTTAATGTTTTAATGCGAAACAAAAAAATAATTAATGTTTTTTGGGCTGATCGTGTTAATATATTTTGAATTTCGCGGGCTGGGTAATTGTTTTTTGGGCTAGCCCAATTTAAATACTAGGCTGAGTTTGAAGTAAAATGATCCATTCCAAAAATTTGAGTTTGGTGAGCTTAACTACGAAAGATTTGAGAAAATTATTATATTTTTACACTTCATAAAGATTGAATTAACACCTCATTCAAATTTAGCTTCTTAGTAGTTGTTAGTTATGAAATTTAAAAAATAAATTGTACATTCCCTGAAATTTCATTTACCTAATAATTTATTATTTTTAAAATTGTTAATGTTTTAATGTTTTATTATCTTGGTAGGTATCCTTGTATCTAATGTGACTGTTTGTGACTATAAGTTTAGTCACACTAGTTTTTTCCTGTTTGTAAAGGTTTAACTTGTAAGCAAGGATTCATCAATGTTGGATGGACTTGAAAATGCAAGTATTGAGATGGATGAAGCTAAGGTTTGCCTTTTTCCTCTATGCTTGTTTTTTCAGTGTATTGGAACTTTTTGGTTATGCCTAAGAAAAAAATAGTTCCAACTCAAGGACACATCTTACACAAAATACATAATTGCCACAGCAGTCTCAGACTCAATCATGAGCTTCTCGCTGGCTTGAGAAACATTTATGACATTGCTGGCTTGCGAAACAATGAATTACTAAAACATTTGTCAGTTGCATGCATCAAATTAGCAACGCAGGATATCTGATATATATTTGGGGCAGAAAACAAGGTGGAGATTAATTTTCAGCGTATACACAATTCTTCATTCACTTATATTAAAATTTGAATACAATCACACTGATTACATGTATGTATAGATCTTCTACCTCAAAATTGTTTTTCTAATACAATCACTCAACTCAATATACGTACATTGCATAGATCTTATTTCTATTTTTTCTAATACAATCACTCAACTCAATACCTATATTGTATAGATCTTATTTCTACCTCAATTTGTTTCTTTTAATACAACCACTGAACTCAATACGTACATTGTATAGATCTTATTTCTAATTTAATTTTTTTCTTCTAATACTGAACACAATACGGACATGTATACCTTCAATTTTCTACTATGACTTGATCTTCTCTCGGAGCAATTGTTTCACTTCTTCAATATCCTTTGCGTACTGCTCCAACATTTGAATTGTGCGCTGCTCGTGGTGAAGAATGCGCCGCCCGGTGGCCTCAGCCTCGACAGCCTGCGCCTCAAGTTTCTTCACCATTTCTCTAGTCAGGTACAGATCCCAAATTCCTTCTAGCATCCTCCCAATGTTGCTCGCATATGGCTTCAGTTTGCTGAGAACTGTTTTGTTGCTCATTTTTTGAGAGATTCGGAGAGATTGACGATTTTGAATTTCTGAAGTTGTCTAAAGAAGAGATTTTGGTCTGATCGTGTTAATATATTTTGAATTTCGCGGGCTGGGTAATTGTTTTTTGGGCTAGCCCAATTTAAATACTAGGCTGAGTTTGAAATAAAAAGACCCATTCCAAAAATTTGAGTTTGGTGAGCTTAACTACGAAAGATTTGAGAAAATTATTATATTTTTACATTTCATAAAGATTGAGTTAACATCTCATTTAAATTTAGCTTCTTAGTAGTTGTTAGTTTTGAAATTTAAAAAATAAATTGTACATTCCCTGAAATTTAATTTACCTAATAATTTATTATTTTTAAAATGGTTAATGTTTTAATGCAAAACAGAAAAATAATTAATGTTTTTTGGTTTGATCGTGTTAATATATTTTGAATTTCGCGGGCTGGGTAATTGTTTTTTGGGCTAGCCCAATTTAAATACTAGGCTGAGTTTGAAGTAAAAAGATCCGTTCCAAAAATTTGAGTTTGGTGAGTTTAACTACGAAAGATTTGAGAAAATTATTATATTTTTACACTTCATAAAGATTGAATTAACACCTCATTCAAATTTAGCTTCTTAGTAGTTGTTAGTTTTGAAATTTAAAAAATAGTTTGTACATTCCCTGAAATTTCATTTACCTAATAATTTATTATTTTTATAATGGTTAATGTTTTAATGTTTTATTATCTTGGTCGGTATCCTTGTATCTAATTTGACTGTTTGTGACTATAAGTTTAGTCACACTGGTTTTTTCCTGTTTGTAAAGGTTTCACTTGTAAGCAAGGATTCATCAATGTTGGATGGACTTGAAAATGAAAGTATTGAGATGGATGAAGCTAAGGTTTGCCTTTTGCCTCTATGCTTGTTTTTTCAGTGTGTTGGAACTTTTTGGTTATGCCTAAGAAAAAAACAGTTCCAACTCAAGGACACATCTTATACAAAATACATAATTTCCACAGCCGTCTCAGACTCAGTCATGATCTTCTCGCTGGCTTGAGAAACATTTATGACATTGCTGGCTTGCGAAACAATAAATTACTAAAACATTTGTCAGCTGCATGCATCAAATTAGCAACGCATGATATCTGATATATATTTGGGGCAGAAAACAAGGTGAAGATTAATTTTCAGCATAAACACAATTCTTCATTCACTTATATTAAAATTCGAATACAATCACACTGATTACATGTATGTATATATCTTCTACCTCAAATTTGTTTTCTAATACAATCACTCAACTCAATATACGTACATTGCATAGATCTTATTTCTATTTTTTCTAATACAATCACTCAACTCAATACCTACATTGTATAGATCTTATTTCTACCTCAATTTTTTTCTTCTAATACAACCTCTGAACTCAATACGTACATTGTATAGATCTTATTTATTCTTCAATTTTTTTCTTCTAATATTGAACTCAATAGAGACATGTATACCTTCAATTTTCTACTCTGGCTTGATCTTCTCTCGGAGAAATTGTTTCACTTCATCAATATCCTTTGCGTTATGCTCCAACATTTGAATTGTGCGCTGCTCGTGGTGAAGAATGCGTCGCCCGGTGGCCTCAGCCTCGACAGCCTGCGCATCAAGTTTCTTCACCGTTTCTCTAGTCAGGTACAGATCCCAAATTCCTTCTAGCATCCTCCCAATGTTGCTCGCATATGGATTCAGTTTGCTGAGAACTGTTTTGTTGCTCATTTTTTGAGAGATTCGGAGAGATTGACGAAGAGATTGACGATTTTGAATTTCTGAAGTTGTCTGAAGAAGAGATTTTGTTCTGATCGTGTTAATATATTTTGAATTTCGTGGGCTGGGTAATTCTTTTTTGGGCTAGCCCAATTTAAATACTAGGCTGAGTTTGAAGTAAAAAGATCCATTCCAAAAATTTGAGTTTGGTGAGCTTAACTACGAAAGATTTGAGAAAATTATTATATTTTTACACTTTCTAAAGATTGAATTAACACCTCATTCAAATTTATCTTCTTAGTAGTTGTTAGTTTGAAATTTAAAAAATAAATTGTACATTTCCTGAAATTTCATTTACCTAATAATTTATTATTTTTAAAATGGTTAATGTTTTAATGCGAAATAGAAAAATATTTAATGTTTTTTGGGCTGATCGTGTTAATATATTTTGAATTTTGCGAGCTAGATAATTGTTTTTTAGGCTAGCCCAATTTAAATACTAGGCTGAGTTTGAAGTAAAAAGATCCGTTCCAAAAATTTGAGTTTGGTGAGCTTAACTATGAAAGATTTGAGAAAATTATTATATTTTTACACTTCATAAAGATTGAATTAACACCTCATTCAAATTTAGCTTCTTAGTAGTTGTTAGTTTTGAAATTTAAAAAATAAATTGTACATTCCCTGAAATTTCATTTACCTAATAATTTATTATTTTTATAATGATTAATGTTTTAATGTTTTATTATCTTGGTCGGTATCCTTGTATCTAATGTGACTGTTTGTGACTATAAGTTTAGTCACACTGGTTTTTTCCTATTTGTAAAGGCTTCACTTGTAAGCAAGGATTCATCAATGTTGGATGGACTTGAAAATGCAAGTATTGAGATGGATGAAGCTAAGGTTTGCCTTTTGCCTCTATGCTTGTTTTTTCAGTATGTTGGAACTTTTTGGTTATGCCTAAGAAAAAAATAGTTCCAACTTAAGGACACATCTTACACAAAATACATAATTGCCACAGCAGTCTCAGACTCAGTCATGAGCTTCTCGCTGGCTTGAGAAACATTTATGACATTGCTGGCTTGCGAAACAATAAATTACTAAAACATTTTTCAGCTGCATGCATCAAATTAGCAATGCAGGATATCTGATATATATTTGGGGCAGAAAACAAGGTGGAGATTAATTTTCAGCGTAAACACAATTCTTCATTCACTTATATTAAAATTCGAATACAATCACACTGATTACATGTATGTATAGATCTTCTACCTCAAAAATTTTTTTCTAATACAATCACTCAACTCAATATACGTACATTGCATAGATCTTATTTCTATTTTTTCTAATACAATCACTCAACTCAATACCTACATTGTATAGATCTTATTTCTACCTCAATTTTTTTCTTCTAATACAACCACTGAACTCAATACGTACATTGTATAGATCTTATTTCTACTTCAATTTTTTTCTTCTAATACTGAACTCAATACGGACATGTATACCTTCAATTTTCTACTATGGCTTGATCTTCTCTCGTAGCAATTGTTTCACTTCATCAATATCCTTTGCGTTCTGCTCCAACATTTGAATTGTGCGCTGCTCGTGGTGAAGAATGCGCCGCCCGGTGGCCTCAGCCTCGACAGCCTGTGCCTCAAGTTTCTTCACCGTTTCTCTAGTCAGGTACAGATTCCAAATTCCTTCTAGCATCCTCCCAATGTTGCTCTTATATGGCTTCAGTTTGTTGAGAACTATTTTGTTGCTCATTTTTTGAGAGATTCGGAGAGATTGACGAAGAGATTGACGATTTTGAATTTCTGAATTTGTTTGAAGAAGAGATTTTGGTCTGATCGTGTTAATATATTTTGAATTTCGCGGGCTGGGTAATTGTTTTTTGGGCTAGCCCAATTTAAATACTAGGCTGAGTTTGAAGTAGAAAGATCCATTTCAAAAATTTGAGTTTGAGCTTAACTACGAATGATTTGAGAAAATTATTATATTTTTACACTTCATAAAGATTGAATTAACACTTCATTCAAATTTAGCTTCTTAGTAGTTGTTAGTTTTGAAATTTCAAAAATAAATTGTACATTCCCTGAAATTTCATTTACCTAATAATTTATTATTTTTAAAATGGTTAATGTTTTAATGCGAAACAGAAAAATAATTACGGTATAGATATAAACATTGTGATAATTTATGAGATTTGTTCATCACATTCAATTTTAAAATAAATAAATTAATATCTATGTTTATTAGATTGAAAACATGGAAAAGTGGTAATTTTGGTTGATTATATTTTTATGATATATTTTGGTTCGAAAAATTAAACTGCTAAAACTTGTTAAGTTTTGAAGTTTAACCATGAGATTTGACATGCATTTTGCTTTTTAGAACCTTGTATAAAAGTGACTGTGATATATTATATGTAATCAATAAGAATTTCGAAAAAGTTTTATGAGATGGTCTAACGAGTTAAATTTGTGAGACGAATCTCTTATTTTACTCGACACGTGAAAAAAATAATTATTTTTCGTTATAAATGAGTCGAATCGATATGTCTTACGGATATAAATCCTTAGACCTTGTCATAAGCGACCTACATATAAAAATATTATTCATGACCAGAACAATCTTGTTGCTATATTTGCTACATCTTATATTGCAACATTTTTTTAGGTAAATCACATAAATATTTTTTATAGAAAAAATTAGTGATCAAAATAAATTGACTTTATTTACAAATTTAAGTAAGAGTACATTTTGATTGAGTTCTTTGAAGTATACATTTTGATTGCTTCGGGAAATTTAATAGAAGTTAAAATGATTTCATATACCTATGATTTTTCTAATTTGAATTTCGTTCTTCATACCATGCATTACTAAATCATTAATGAATTTAAAAGTAATAAGCATTGATGGTTTTAAAAAAAAAAGGAATTTTATCCAAATAGTGACTGATTTTATTCATCTAACTAAACATAGATATTAAATTTGATTAAAGAATTACATTTTCTTATTGTTCGGTGTATATTCATTTATGAATTATGATTATCAAATATGAATTTTAACTTTGCTCAAAAGCAATCACAGTGATCATTATGATTATATATTTATCATCATTTAATTTATGATATAATTATCGGGCTGATTGTAGCTAGATTTGAATTTTGGCGGAGATCTTTGATTTAGAATCCAATTCGCTCGCTTCTCTTCTAGTCAATTTATGAATGGAAAATACTTATATAAAACCGTCTTACGGGTCATGTTTCTTGAGACAAATCCTAATTGGGTCGGATCTAACCCGCTTGTGTAACCCGAAATCTGACTCTCACCCTAATTTGATTTTTCTCCCGATTCTTTCACCTGTTTTCTCTAATTTCATCTCTGTTTTCACACTTCTTAATCGCTTCCAACCATCTCAAATCTTAGTCTACTAACCTGATTGAATCGCTGTCATCCATAGAATTGGGTTTGGCATAATTCTTGATTTCAACTATCGTCTATCGCTGCAAGATTATCAAGCAGGTGCCTTCTTTCTTTATTCAACTTCTTCCTTTGTTTTTTCACGCTTCCGTGGGTTTTGTTTAGGCTTTATTTTAAGTACATGAGATCAATTGGTTTTAAATTCAATTGGGTTTGGTATGTCGAACTTGGGCACTCCAGCAATTTACGCAATTGCACTTTAAAACCAATTGTTTACGCTTCCGTGGGGTTTGTTTATATTTATAATTGTTGTGATTTGTGCTATGAATTTGGTTGCGATTTGGTGATTCTTTGAATTTTTCATGCTGTGTTTGGATACAATTTTAAATCGATTTGCTACAATTAAATTTGCTGTATGATTTTTAGATGCTGGAACAACTTCAGTGGTTTGATTGGGCAGAAGGAATTGGGAGTGACATGGGATGTAGATTTGTATGGTGAATTGCTCAAAATTGGTGGAGGAAAGGAAAGGTACATTTGATATTGATATTTTTTTTTACTGTCTTATTTGATGCTACTTATATTGTTTGAGATTGTTCTCTTTTAATGCCTTTTCTATGTCAATTAAGCTTACTCGACAATAACCTTTGGTCCATCCAGCATACTTATACAAATATTCTGAAAGTGGAGTGATTGTTTTCTATTGAAGCTCTTCTGACTGAGAGTGTGTTTTGATGGAGAAGTTGTTTAATACGAAATTCCTATATTGTTGGACTTTGCTTTTAAAGAGTGTTTAAAGCAGAACCTAAAAGTCACAAGATGTGGCTTTTAGAATTTCGATTTGATACCCTTATTTTTGTCCAGATACAGAGCAGGAGTTTGAATGACACCTTCACTCAAACATGGGACATTGTTGTCAGTGCTTTTATATCGATTTCATTTGCTAAAATTAAATTTCCATGTCCACAGCGATCTCATGGCCACCATTAGATTCACTATGCAAAAGAGCATGATTTGATTCAGGATCTACACAGCACGTCACTGAGGAACAGATCAAACACATAAAGAATCTTCCATGACAACGAGAACAAACTTTACACTTGGGTACCTCTGATTTGGATTTATCCATCATTGTTCTACCACACGTGGTAAACTTGAATAAATCCTGTACCAGAGTATAATTCCTCAAGCCATATTTCAGCTTGTAATCCACGAGTTGTGTTTGTGAGAGAATTGAGCCCAAATCCCAATTCTTGTTTTTTTTTATGTCTAATATATGTTTGAGTTATTTTTTCATTTTGAATTGATGTGTTTGAATCACCTTTCTGGTGACTTAAGAACGTGAAATTGTTAAAAAGTGAGCGGCCAAATATATAGTATTTGAACTGATTGATTGTTTTTTTGACATTAGAAATGGCTAGATCATCTCAGTGTCTGTCATAATTTTTCTAGTTTTGCTGTTGGATAATTAAAATCGGATATGGAGAATGAAGCTGAAACTCATATTCAGAAAGGTAATTTTTTTCATTTTAACCAACTCTTCAACTTTTTCTAGTACAAATGTTGTTGTTTATATTGAAAATGTATTACTTTCATTTGTTAGATACAAAATGAATGATTTTTCTGGAGCATCGTTTCATATTAGTTTCCACACACGTTGCACAAAAAGTATTACGTTTTATATTATATTTTAATGCTATTTTTTTATTATTTTGTCACTGTAGATCAAAATTTAAATTCTATTGTCGTCGTTTCTAGCGAGGAAGATGATACAGAAATAAATCAAGGTAAGGTTGACATAACTTACGAAGTGTATTATGTTTATCATAAAAAAATAAAAAAGATTTTCATTTTAGTTGTTTCTTGTAATAATATTTGACACTTGATTGTTAATTGAGATGATATAAATGAATAATCCATGTTAGCGAGGTTTTGCAATGGAAAATCAGCTACATATATCAAGATAAATTGCTAAAATAATCATGTAAGTTGCATATTCTTGCTTTTGGTTCTCCAATTAAGTAGTAGTCAAAATCTATTATTTATTCTATAAGTTATTTAGATTTGCTTCGCAGGTGAGGAACTTTGTTTTTTATTTGATAATTATGAGTGAGGCCATTTTCTCTTAGTCGGGTGATTCTAGTTCTAGTTGACGTTGTTCGGTGCTCTCTGGGTCCATTAGCTTCTGAAGATCTCAGAAGACTCTTTTTTTACTCTACTTTGGGGCTGGTCTAGTGCAGAGATGTTGAGTACCTAACATTATGATGATATATGATGACTGTGTCAAATTGATAAACCGGAACCATGAGTAAAAGATGATTTGATATATTTTGGGATCATAAATCATAAGGCAATGTAAAAATTATTATTTGAGGGTGGTTGCTCCCTGTTGATTGTTGTATTTTCGTAGAAGCATTAACCTTGGAAAGTAGTAGGAAACATTTTAATTGTTATTTTTTTCCCTTCTTTCGGTAGATTTTCTTGTACAAGAGGAGTCGAGGAATTCTGAATTTGAGAAAGCACGACACGAAGGAGCAGAAGGTTCCAGTGATAAGGGTAAACATCATGATGCCTTAAAAAGACGATGAGGAGAGAGATTCACATCAAGAAGACCATGTCAAAGACGTGAAGTATAGATATAACAACACAAGATGAAATTTATGGAGATAAAAATGTCATGAAGATGACCTCAAATACGATAAGCAAAGGGATGAAAAATACCACAAAGAAACCAACAAGGATAATAAATATCGGGATGTCAAACATATGATAAATGGTGACCGATGTTGTCAAAATATAATTTTTTGTATTGCTTTTTATGCTAAAAGTATTAGTTTTCATAGTAAAAGTATTACTTTGTATATTAAAAATATTAATTTATAATATATATTTATTTGACTAAAAAGTATTACTTGTTAGCTCAAAAGTATTAGTTTTCACGACAAAAATATTACGTTTTATGTCAAAAGTATTATCTTTAATGTATGTTAATTTGACATAAAATTATTATTTTTTATGTTAAAAGTATTACTCTTAATGATAAAAGTATTAATATGTTTGTGAAAAATATTATTTCTAACGTGTGGTAATTAACATAAAAAATATTATTTTTTATATGAAAAGTTTTTTCGTCAAAAGTATTATTTTTATGTGAAAAGTATTACTTCTAACGTATGTTAATTTTACATAGTATTGCTTTTTTTGCGAAACATATTAGTTTTTATAAGAAAAGTATTAGTTGTTTTGTGAAAAGTATTAGTAAAAAATATTAGTTTTCTGTTAATAGTTACTTTTTTGATCAAAATTTATTTTTTATGTTAAAAATATTATTTCTAACATGTGTAATTTAAAATAAAAGTATTACTTATTCCCTGAAAAGTATTAGTTTTTATTATAAAATTATTGTTTTCATGTAAAAAATATTACTTTCTAACGTATGCAAGTTTGACATAAAAATATTATTTTTCTGTGAAAAGTATTAATTTTTATGTTAGAAATATTAGTTTTTATGTGAAAAATATTATTTTTAACGTATTTTGTTATGCAAATTTGACATAAGAAATATTTTTTTGTGAAACGTATTACTTTTCTGTTAAAAAATATTAGTTTTTATGATAAAAGTATTACTTTTAATATGTCAATTTGAAATAAAAAATATTTTTTATATGAAAAGTATTTTTTTATGTTAAAAGTATTAGTTTTTATAATAAACGTATTATTTTTTATGTGAAAAATATTATCTCTAACGTATGCAAGTTCGAAAAAAAAAATTACTTCTTTATATGAAAAGTAATATATTTTGATCAAAAGTATTAATTTTTCTATTAAAAATTTTACTTCTAACATACTCTAATTTTAAAGAGAAAAATCATGTGAAGGCCGACGAAGTTTTGCACAATATATATATGTTTGAAATGTCACTTTAAGTTGGCGAACAAAAAAGAAAGATGTTAGACATTGGCGTGTAATCGATGAATCATATAAAGTATTTTGAGTAATAACTAATACTTTTACTTGGAACAACTTTTAAAATGTTTCCACAATTGTTCGCGAAATTGATGTAGGTAATAACATTAACTAGATTGAAAAAATGAAGTAATACAAGTTAAAACTAACAAAATGATTTGTTCTTCCTTTAAAGCAGAATATATCATTGCACAATCATTGTGTACAGTGTACTACTTATTTACACACAAAAAAAAAGCAGTTTCCAAAAAAATGAAACTCTTTGCTATAGAACACTTTGAGCCTGGAGTCCTGGACAAAAGAATACTCATAAATAAAAGATCAACAAATTGCTAATTGATGCAATGCAAAAGTTAGAACTATGACACACACAACATTTTCATGTACCTCACAAACTAATAAGAGCCGTAGAAAGGGGGTACTACCCCCTTGACGGATATCATACAAATTCCACCATCTTCGAAAGTATTTTTGCGATCACGATACTCAGAATTAGTATTGATATGGTTGCAATCAGCACGTTTAACATGGTTGAGCATTACTTGGAATGCCCTGTACCTTTAGAAAATTCAGTTCTTTGAATCAGCAATGGAAGAAGATAGGCTGTTCACTACTATTGTGCCGGAAAAGGAACATCAGCAAGAATCACTGGTTCTTAAATGACTGCATAAAGGTAAAAGGGATCGTCCATCAAACATTTAACACAAATTCTACGTAAACATCGGGCGAAAAACAACCATTATACTCTGAACACCATACCTCAAAGTTCTTTGTTACGTCCTTCATTTGCTCAGCTAGTTCGTTCTTCTTTTGAGCAGCTGAAGTAAAACAGAATATGGTAACAGAGGAATCAGCCATAGAAACCCAAAAGAAACATAAGAATAAAGAAACAATACAATATCTAGATACCAATGTCGCAAAATTCCTCTATTAGCCTTGACGTCCTCACCGCAAACCTTTGGACACTAGGACTGGGGAGAAGTAGGATAGGAACTTGAGAACAATTTTTCACTCGAATATCAATGACATCCCAATAATAGAATAGGATGCAAGGATCTTTGTCATTCATTTTTTGTTCTTTTGGTGGACAAAAAACATTCACTTCTATAAAGTTCTAAAAACCCGGATGCTTAATTAACCATATCCAAGCATAAACGAGAGTAAATACCGGTTAAACTAGTTTAGAAACACTTAAATATATATACATAAACACAATAATGAGCCTCAGACCGATAAAATTTATAGACAAATAGCTGTCATTAGGATCACGGAAATTATTACAAGCCTACGTAACTCCCACCACCTTCCTTTCCATTTCTCCCCTGCCATGAAGAGTGAAACTGGAACATGGAGAGCATGTCATTATATTTTAGGTATTGATAACAACAATAATCTTGAAATCCCTCCAAAAATTATTTTGAAATTTCGTATATTTAGAAATCACTATCACCTGACCCTCGTCGGTTTTCTAGGAAAAGACGATGAAAGACTGAGCCTGCCACTAGCAACCAATCTTTCTATCTTAAGTCACCAAAAATTCCATTCTTTCCAACCCGAACTGCACCATCGCGTTCAATACCACCATTCACAGCATCCACAACTGCTATTTCCTTCACTTCATACGCACTAATCATCTTCTCTTTCTCATCTAAATTACATTACATTAAATAAACACACAAACTCAGAAATTACCATTACTAGTGATTGAAGTAGCAGGAACCTTACTGATCAGGAATCGCAAAGTTCTCGAATTCAGGACATGGGCATTGTTGACGGACGACCCGATGGCAGTATCGGACCTGTATCAACTCTATTTAAGGTGGGGTACGAATCCGGGAATAAGAACCCTAATTTTGTACGAAAATTAGGGAAAAAGAACCAGAAATCGACAAAAAAAAATATTCAAAAATAGAGAGTCGTTCAATTACCTTGAGCTTTGAATGAAAGAGGTGGGAGAAATGAAGAAAAAGAAATTGAAATCGTGATTAAATTAAACCCATGACTTCTGAAATTTTGTGCCCTAAACAAACCATCTAATCGTTAAATTGAAGAAAAAATCAAAATAAAAAAAAAATTCAAATGCATGAGAAGGAGCAGCAGCCAGAATTGATCGATGGACCACGATTTACCCTTCTGCAAAGCGTTTAGGCGGAGGCCATGAACCCAATTTGCTCTAATTAAGATCCAATTAAACCGGTGGGTATTTGTTTTTTTATGAGTTCACCCGTCTCACAAAATTAAGGATGTCACGGGAGTGTTACTCTTATTATAATTAGTGATCCGACATGTAATGGTATTAAATGGATTTTGCTAATATATTCTTCTTCTTTGCTCTAGTTTATAATAAATTCAGCCTTTAAAAATATCAATTTATACATAGCAAAATACCCTAACTTAGCAGTTTTGCATAATTTTTTTCCCCAGAACAGCTTCATTCAACGTTTGAATCGTCCAAGGAATATCTGATTTTTTGTTTTTTATTTTTGTTTTTTTTACGGAAGGAATAATATCTGAATTTTGTGCTTATGAAATTCAAAATTTTGATTTTTCTTAAAGAAGTCGTGAAATGTCTCGGTAAATTCAGGGGTTGGGCCTGCTGGAGTGTCTTGGAGGCCCAAAAAATCTTGAAAACTATTTAATACCGTGGTTGGAATTGGGGTTGGGTTCACTTGGGCATTCGTGATTAACAAGCTATAGGTATTATCAATAAATAAAATTATAAAATATAGGTTTTATGATCATCATCCAAATTCAAACCATAAAACAAATCCAGTAATTAAAATGCGTGTTAAATTCATTAATTTATACTAATTGATTTGAGACTTGCAAATATTTAAAATGTATATAATAACAATCTTCTCCATTTTAGAGACTACGAAATTTGGTAAACTTGACATGAGATTAAAAATTCATAGAGATGTATGATGTGATTTGAAATATTTAGAAGTGCACTTTATCCCCTTAAGCATGTCATGATGTAAGAAACATTTGAATTAAGACAATCCAACCATATGATGAGTCATATTTTGATTTAAAAAAAATTATAAAAGCTAATATAATATCGTGATTTTCTTGAAGCACGCATGATACAACTTTCGACATGCATGCGTAGTCTATTTGCTACTTTTGAGATGTATACGTTCTCCTCTTCTTGACATTAACGCTCTGTTATTAACTCATTGATGATATAAAAAATACATATAAATAGTACGTTTGAGGTGATCTCTAAGCAAACAGCCCTTAAAAACAATATCACATCTACACAAAGTTGAAGTGCTTAAAAACTTCAAACCATTGAACCAATATTGGTTTTTGCGTTATGGTAATAAATACTCTTATCCTAGCATGAAATCAACCGCAGATGACCTACAACTAATTATTTCAATGGTTGGAGTTAATACTCGGTCCACGTCCGTATATTTGTTCATCATATTGATTCAAGTTTAGAAATATGATTTTGAGAAAACTCTAACGACGAATATTTTTAAATTCAATTATCAAATTGCCGTCGATTTTGGATCGTTGATTGCTCGGGTTGACTAACCACATTATCATAAACCATCTAGCAAAGAAAAAAAAATGTATTACCACCCAAGAAATGAACACATGCATTCGCTTTGATTTTTAAGGTTCTTGAACACTTCAATAAAAAAAATATCACAATAAACTCCAAACACCTCCTTGATGTCCATTGGATTCGTGCAAAAATGATAGCGCAAAATCACAGCCTTCGTATTCTAGATTGGTAATGACAGCCCTAGGAGTAGAGGAGAATTAAGTACGCCCTCTCCAATAGTTTTAAATAGAGGATTGAGGAAATTACAAAAATTTGGATCAAATTAAGAATGATGAGATAGATGGATAGCCATGGGAGAATATTTGCAATCTGAAAAAAAAAAACGATTCTTGATTTTTTGCTTGAAAAAATTAGTTTTTTGTTGGTTTATGCTAAGTTTAATTGAAATCCAAAAATTAGTGACATGTTGATTCTATAAAACTATATATTCTGGTGTTAGTGTTGATAATTTATTTATACAAACTTCTTATTTTATCCCTATTTAATGTATTAAAAAATGATGACACAATTTTCAAGGTGTAGTTAACAGGGGTATATTAGTTAAGAAGTGTACTAAAAACATATTATAAATATGGTATATGACTATATATTTGAGAGAAACAAAAAAAAAAAGCGTGGATTATATAATTGACACGAAAGGAATATGATGATGTCGAAATTTTACCTCGGGTTCGATCTGGTAGAATGGATCCTCAAATTCCCCAATTGAAACAAATAGGGTCGGGTATCAATAATATCTGCACGAGCAACAACCAGCTCAGGTCAAAGTCCAACATAGCCCAAACTGGGCTAGACCTTGACATGTTGGGCTATATCGGATAGATCCATTAAAAACGGGTTGAAATATTTTTTCGGGGTAACAGAATATAAATATATATAAACATAATAAATTGACGAAAAAACGCAAAAGTCGTCTCAAAGTTACAATTATTTACAACTCTCGATATCCTACATTAATAATTATTTATTGGGCATACCAAATCAAAGCACCGTCCAACTCTTATCGGAGTTTGATTCAATCTCACTTTTTTCATTTCACTCATAACATGCGATCAATTTTGTGGATTTTATTTATGAGGCCAGGATTCATCCGTAGCAAATATTTTCAAATTGTTTAAAAGTTAATACGTCAATTTAGTCTAAAAAAATGGTCAATTTAAATATTTTATTATATTAAATAAAAAATTAATTATTATAATATGATAAAATTTTATTTTATTTAATAATATGTACGGTTAGACGGTGAAATTAAATGTTTGAAAATGGGTTAGGTTCGTCGGGTTGGCCCGTCCCACCATACAAAATTGATGGGTTGAGTTGTCATTTTCCCAACCCTCCTAAAAGGTAGGTCGTCCCGTCCCGTTTCGCCTAATGATGGGTTGCGGTTGGTCCGCCAAAATTCGTCAAATAACACGTAGGCCTACTGGATTGGCTCGTCCCTAACCTAAAATAGGTGGGTTAATTAGGTTAGTATTTTTTCAACCCGCCTAAAAGGTGGGTCGACCTCACCGCCCACCTAATAGTGGGTTGCGATGGGTTGTAGCCCAATCCGTTCTGACACCTCTAGATGAAACATGAATTCAGTTTGGTTTTATATATTTTGTTTTTTAATAATTTTTTTTATCTTTTATATTTTGAATTTTTAAATTTAGTTCGTGTATATTTTAATTTTTTTTGACAATATTAATCTTTTACATAGTGTCATGTATGTACCATGTCGCATCACATCGACACCACATCATTTATAAATATGAGATTAAAAAAGACTAAAATTATAAAAAATGAAAAAAAAAATCAAGTATAACTCAATATTAAAATGGAAATTTAACAACATAAATTATCAAAATTTCGAAACGAAAACCTTACAAGTTGATCACCAAATGCATTGTTTAATAAAATAATTTATTTTCTCCATGGTTAGTGATTCCCTATTATAATCACACTTGCAAAGGTGATATGTGGAGGACAAGTGTGTGAAAGCAGTGGGCCAAGATTACACGTATTGGATGCCTTTATTTTTATCCGTAACGTGCATGGTGTCTACAGTCTACATACATACATCCATACGTACTCAATTTGGCTGCATGCACGATGCAATGAATACGTACAAATAAAATGTGGTTCTTGATTTTTAAGTGGAAATTAATTAAATTTATATAATAATATATATATGGCCTAGATTGTGAAGTGCAAGTGTTACATCTTCATATGATCTACATACGTTCCCTGCATAACAAGGCAGATATAATTGAAGGTAATAAATAGGGGAGATAACAAGTTCTTAATTATTAACTTCGTGTGTTCAAATCATCTTTGAACTTATGTACACATGATAGCAACATTGTCGGACTCGAGAGTATGAGTCGAACAATCTTTTAGTCTTAGATAAATGAGAAAAACATAAATTTTCTGTCGTGATGATATTTTTGGAATATAATTTTCATACATCTTGAAATTTCGACTTCTAAATATATAGCATTTATAGTTATGCATAAATATGTTGGATATATATTAAGTGGAATGGATGGATGGAAACCACTTGGGTGTGCAATGTTGGACAAATTTGACAGATGATACAATCATCTAATAAACTATTACCATATAACATACCTAAATCCATCACGTCAAATCATCAAATTAAATATAGAACAGTAAAATGTGACAGTAACGTATCTGAAGCCAACGACGGGTTGATCTTCCAGATCTACGTGCACTTCCGTGAGAGTCTTTTGATTTTCTCTGTGGTTCTATATCTAATAATGAGATATAGATATAGTAGAATGTGATGCACGAGATCTAGAGATCATAGCCATAATAATAGATAATTCGATCTATTAATTATGATATTTCTATTTCAGTTCATCACAAAAATAAAAATTTACAATTTAGCCTAGCTATACACATTAAAATCTCTCATCCTATCAGATATACTAAAGTTCAATAACTGAAAACTTTAGTTGATCATTTTAATTTAGGCTTGATCTTACTAGATAGACCACAATACATAATTATTCACATATAATGTCATATATTTAATTTTAATTGACCTAACAATATCATCAATAAATTTAAACCAAAAAAAAGTGTGCCGGACCCATAATATTTGATAGTGTGTGATTTATAATCAAGATAAATCATCAAAAAACTTTAATGTGTAAACAAATTAAAAGCAAAGCATGTTCGAATCCATACTACTTTATAGTCTACCATGATTTGTGCTTGACCTTCAAGCTACGTACATATTACATATACATATTTTACTTTTTATAAACTTGTCTTATAAATATAAAAATTCTCATAAATTTCTACATAAAAGTCCACACTCTATGATCTGATAAATTGAACTCTAATAACACAAAACCTTAATGGATAATTTTTTTTTTATTTGTCTTTGAATATTAGCATGTTGTAAACTTTAATGTTAGTTTATGTAAATACATGCTTATCTATATATGCCTATTTGGAATTTATTGAGATATTCCAAGTTAAGTGGGAATTGAGCTAATTAATCTCATTTGACAGTAAGCAGAAAACATAATCATTTCCATGTAAATCCAATAAATAACAACACATCAAATTTTTTTTATACCAAAACTACTCCCAACTTCTTCTACTCAAATAGCACTCAAAAATTAGATAAAAGTCATAGTTTGATAAATTGCATTTTCTAATTCATTTTTACACTAATAAGTCTAATTGATGTATTGCTGATACAGATTAAAAATAATTATTTCCACAACTTACTACATATGAAAAATTAAATCTTATTTGAATGTAACTATTCTTATTTTTCAAAATAATCTCATTAGAGTTATTTAAGAAATTTTCATAATTATTTTTTTGAATATCTTCATGCATACACAATATGTATGTATGTATATATGTATGTATGGGTGTGTGCATGTATTTGGATATATAAACAAAATTTATTTTTGATTGCTTGTCATATTATAAATTGTTTAATTTTTCAAAATTTCTATATTGAAAATGACGTATGACAGTGGTAGGTATCTAGCTAATAGCCATCATCAAGTTTTCAACGACTCGATTTTGATGGATACAAATCTAATCTACATAAATAAATTTCCAGTCATTATCGTTATTACTCAAGCACTCCACTAGGTGTCACATTTTAAATCTATATATACAATATATATGTGTATTACAATTTCCATATTATATTTAATTATATTAGCTCCAAAAATTTGTATACTTCAATTCTATGTTCTGACAAGGGGGTTTTTCTACTTTTAATTTTAAAAAAAATAAAAATTTCAAAAATACTATAAATTGAAAATAATTTCAAAACTACTGTAAAACGCTGTCGGTGGGAGCGGCCGCTCGAAATTATTTTTGCCACATAGGCAGCGTCCGCTCCAACTGGAAGCGGACGCTGCCAATTGGCATGGGGACTTGCACCTGCAGGTCCCCATGCCTTATTATTATTTTTTTTTTACTTTTTATTTATTTAATTATTTTTTTATACTTTTAAAATTTGTAAATATTTTTATAAAAAGTTTAATTATTTAATTTGTTTTTTTTATAGTTTTTTTAATTTGTAAATTTTTTTTACCTCTTAAATTTCTAATTTTTTTCTTAATAATTTTTTTAACTCGTAATCAAATTGAAAATTAAAATTTGATTTTTTTGATAAAAAATTACCATAATTTCAATAACAAATACATAATCATTTTTTATAAAAAATTTTACAAATTAAAAAAATTATAAATAAACAAATTAAATAATTAAACTTTTTATAAAAATATTTAAAAATTATAAAAAAACAATTAAATAATTAAAAAAGTAAAAAAAGAAAAGAAAAGAAAAAAGGCACGGGGACCTGCAGGTGCGATTGCCTTTTTTCTTTTTTCTTTTTTCTTTTTCCATTTTTTACTTTTTTTTAATTATTTAATTATTTTTATACTTTTTTAATTTGTAAATATTTTTAAAAAATTTTAATTATTTAATTAGTTTTTTTATAATTTTTTAATTTGTAAGTAAACATATTTTGATTAAAATTTTTGATTTATATTACTATTACTATTAAGTGTTGTAAATTGTTATTTATTTATTTTGTAAAAAAATCAAATCGGATTGATCGGGTTAGTTGAGTTCGAGTTCATATTTTCAAGATGATTTAGATCCAACTCGAATTTTATAAATATAACTGATAATAATTTTATTAATACGGTATTTTTTTCAAAAAAATAAAATTTTAATTTTAATTTTAATTTTTGACTTGATTACCATCTAATAAGACACATTAGAAATTTAACATGTAAAAATTAAAATGATTAAATAAATTTTTAAATTTTTTTTACAAATTACATAATCATTTTTTATAAAAAAAATTTACTAATTAAAAACACTATAAAAAACAAATTAAATAATTAAACTTTTTATAAAAATATTTACAAATTTTAAAAGTATAAAAAACAATTAAATAAAAAAAAAGTAAAAAAAAAAAAAAAGAAAAAATGCCAATTGGCAGCGTCCGCTGTCAGTGGCAGCGTCCGCTGCAAAAATAATTCGAGCGTCCGCTGCCACCGACAGCGTTTTACGGTAGTTTTGAAATTATTTTCAGTTTCCAGAATTTTTGAAATTTTTATTTTTTAAAAAATTAAAAGTAAAAAAAACCCTCTGACAAGTAATTAGATTCATATGCATTTAGACACGATCGAATATATACACGCATTTGTTGATTGCAGTCATTCTCATTCACAAGCGTGATTGTAAAGATTTGCTCGATCTGATAGTAACTAATTCGTCTGTACTAATTATATATACAATAGTTTCCTTTTTGTTCATCCTAAATATAATATAGTTCACTTTATACATTAATTGATAAACTTATTTACTAATATATACCTTATTTAATCTATATTAGGGACAATGTACATACGTACATATATTGCTTGTGTAACGTATAATATATAAATAATATGCGTTGTATGTATAATATAATATTTGTTTTTAAAAATACTTTATTTTAATATAATATGTCTCTTTTTGTAATTTGATATATAGTTTTATAGGTTTGTTTTGTAATTTAACATTGAGCATATATTCCAAGAGTTATATAGTTTATGTATATGCCTCTTTTAAATAATAAATACATATAAGTGTGTTTAATGTGTTTTACCAATATCATTAAATAAGGGTATTTATTTATAATTCCTAGCATTCTTAATCTTTGTAAAAAAAAAAAAAACTCCATTAGTCCCGATTATATAGTTTTGTTTTTTTTTATTTCACACATATTAGGAAAAATAAACTACGTACAAACTTCTCATTTTATCCTCCTATTAATGTATTCAAAAAATATTTGTATAATTTTCAAGGTGCAGTTAATAAAAATATATATATAAATATATATATATATATATATATATTAGTAAAATAGTATAAAAAAATATTACTAAATATATTGTAAGCAGGGACGGAGTCACCCTTGGGCTAGGGTGGGCTCCAGCTCCACCTCAATTTTTTTTAAAAAAAGCAGTATGGATTTTTTTTTTAATTTTTGTTTTGTAGCCCTAGGTTAAAAAATAAAATTTGCATATAGCCCCTCCATCATTTGTAAAATAAACATAAATTCTCTAAATTGAATTAATAAGCTAATAAGACCTTCAT
This sequence comes from Henckelia pumila, assembly GCF_033568475.1. Classification (NCBI taxonomy): domain Eukaryota; kingdom Viridiplantae; phylum Streptophyta; class Magnoliopsida; order Lamiales; family Gesneriaceae; genus Henckelia; species Henckelia pumila. The sequence continues at coordinate 18,480,354 of NC_133123.1, read as the reverse complement.
TTTTCAAATTTCAAGTTGAGTACATATGTTTTGAAACATTTATTTGCTAGTTTTTTTTTTGTCAATTTATTCACATAATTGGACAGAAACCCCCTAAATTTTAATTGATTAGGCTTTATTTTTGCTTTATCAATAGAAGATTTTAAGCTACCAAACTATTAAAAATTGTTTTCAATAAAAAAAGATTTTAAAAATTTTAGAAGTTTAAATATATTTGATTAATTATTTATATCTTTTGGAACACAACGTGTTGCTTTTTTTTTAAATACACAATGTGGTGTATTTATAATTTTTCGAGTTTGAATTTTTAGCCTAAAAATATATTGTTGCGAATTTTGAGAAAATAATCTTTTGGTTACGATATTTGAGAATATTGATATAAAATTATTATTGACTTGTATTGCGATTTTTTAGTTTAAAATATCCGAAAGTTGAATAATTGTGAAATTTGAAAAATAATTATTCGTTGAAAATTTTAGAAATTATTGGAATTTACAGTTGGGTAAATCAGAGAATTAAGAGAAGAAAAACCATCAACTCAATTTTTAAATCAAAAGAGCATATATTGAATTTTTATTTAATTTATTGTATTAAATTATAGTTGAACGTTGGGCGAAGCCAGCACCATGTAATTTTAAATCTTGGCTCTGCCCCTGACTGTGAGCCTAGATATGGAGGGAGTAAAGTCATAACTGGGCATAAACTATTAAAGTTTATCATCCCATGCAATACACGTCCTTCAATATTTTGTTGCTTGAATTAGTCTAATTGTTTAATTTGAGCAGACACAAAAAATATTTGAATATTACAAAATTGATATTTTTCCCTTAAAAAAATGAATTCCTTAATGAAATCTCTCAATTGATTTTGGTGGACTTGGAGAGTATATAATCAGCATTCTGGAGAGTATATAATCAAACAATTTTTTAAGTATATAATTTAACTAAAATCATAAATAAGACAATCAACATGTAAAGAAAATAACGTTTATTTTGGGTTTTAGTCTAATAAATTTTCAAAGTTAATTTTAGTCACTAACTTTCATTTTATTAGTTTTTTTAGGATTTCAGTTTTATTGTGTTAGAGTGCTGAAATAACACGTGAAAATGTTGATCATGTGACACCAAAATATGCTAATGTGAAATCAAAAATTGCTGACTTGTCATATCTCACGTCAACAATTAATGAACCAGAATGACTAAAAATTAAAATTTAGAATATCAAAACCAAATTCGAAAACTCGTAAATGGACCAAAGGAAAAAAAGTTAACAAATAGTAGACCAAAAAATCTAATTTCACACATGCAAATCCACTATGTTACAATATATTTATTTTCTTATTTCACATATATATAGACGAACATTTAATTTGCATGGCATGCAACAACCAAATTACATATTACATATAAATTGCATTATAATTTTTGTTATACGCCAACTCACTCACATGCATGCTAGTAAATTAAATTCCCCATTACATGTTAATTCTCATACTGATCAGGCCAAAGGAATGCCCCCATGGCAAAGCTCTTCTTGTGGTTCACATCTCCGGAGGTGGGAAGGCCGTACTCGCCGAGGAGTCGGTCGAGTTGCCACTCCGGCATTGCCTCATAGTCGGATTTCGAGTACCTCGGATAGTGAAGAGGCATCTGAAACTCAGGCGCCGCACAATATTGTTGTGGGCTGGTAATTGTTTCTTGTTGGTTGTGGCCATTGGGCGTGCTTCCGCCGTCGGAGGCGGCGCGTGGAGAAGGGACAGGGCTTGAAGTTCCTGTATTCATTGTTATAATTTTGTATGATGATTCTTGAGTGGGTTTTATGTTGAAGTGGATGTGCCTTTTTATAGAGGGAAGATTGAATGATATTTGCATAGGTGGTGGTTGAGAGGAGTATTTACATTTAATATATGAATATTCTACATATTTCTTTATTCTTCCCTAGTGTATGTAAGCTAACGTTTTAATTTTTTGTTCTCAAATTTGATTAGTTTAGAAGGGGTCCAGTTTTTAAAATTATTTTTATTTCAAATATGAATGATATATATATATATATATATATATATATATATATATATATATAGAGTAAAATACCTATAAAACATCTAATCGATTTGATACTTTTTCTATTTTAAACAACACTTATTCGATTCAGCGAACACAAATTTAGTTATATAAAAAATCAGTGTATTTAACTAATATATATATGCGTCAGATTCTTTGAATTTATATATATATATATATATATATATATATAAAATTCATTTCACAAATATATATCTAAAAATAAGCAAGTGATAAATAATATTTAGTATATCGATTAACCAAATAAAAATAAAATTCAGTATTGCATGATGTGAACTCAAAGTCACTTGCATGTGATCTATGGTTTATTGAATAAGCTTCAAAAATATTGAATTAGATTATATTAAAACTAATTAACTTCAAATGAAATTTACATTAGTATATCCGATGGGTTGAGCTTTTTTCTTGTAGTGATACATGTACCCGACGAGTAGGTCCATCATATGTTTGAGCCCAATGGAGGCCCATAAAGCATAGACGACGACTAAGACTTGGGTCCAGCTCTGAGTGGTGAGATCGGCCCATGAGGGTAGGTGATAGAGGCGAGACAGATTGGAGTTAGAGTTGAAGTTGTAGCCAATAGAGATGACAAGGGTGAAGATGAACTAAGAGGTGTGCTAAGGAGTTGGAGATGAACTTGGTAGTTGGAAAGCCAAGGATGAGCCTAGGAGTTGAGGATTATGCTGATGGACAAGAGTATCTAGGGTAGAGCATATTTGAGATGAGTGGACCCTTAACCTAAGCTTCGTCTCAAGGGCGAGGTCTCTTAGTCTCAGTCTCACCTCAAGGGCGAGGTAACACTTTGAACTGCCCCGAAAGAGCGAGTCTCGGATGAGCAAGCATATGAATCTCACTCACGTGGTCTTCTACGGAATATGTGTGATCCCCTACCTTCTCTCCTATAAATATCGGGTTTGCTCACTTCATTTGTAACTTATTACTTTCATTTTGAGGGGATGCCCAAGCTCTCCGATCCTCTCTTCACTTATTTATTTTTCGACTCTGACTTGAGCGTCGTAGGAGCTACGCCGGGAGTTCGGGACACCCTCCCAGCCCTCTCTAACACTCTTTGCTTGATTTCAGGTTCACTCCGAACTTGAAGCTTTGGACTTAGCTTGAACTCGGATATTGACCCTCTAATTTTAGTGATATCAATACACTTGACTATCTCTCGGTCTCAAAATCAATTTGATGATTCAGCCCAATTTCTATATATCTAATAATTTCTCCGGTCCAATATTTTGTTTAATATGTTTTGGCCACATGAATGAAGCCCAAAAATTATTTGAATATCTATGAATAACTCAAGTCTCATTGTTCTTAGGGTACACATTTTTTTTAACACCATTATGTTTTTCTCTCGATTGATATTCTCTGGATAATCGCTGATTTGAGGGTTGGAGTGCCTTCGCCAGGAACTCCCAACACCTTTGATTTGCTTTGTGACGTAGAAACAACCCGCTAAGGATTATGCTTGAGATCTTTCACATGATTGTCGAGACTCCGCAATCTACATAAGCACTCGTGCAAGTATGTTTATTTTATGGCTACATCATATGGGTTATGAAATGACTATCTCTCAGATCCAAGCCTAATTTGATGATCGAGCTCAGTTTCTATGTAATAATATCTATGGGACTCATGTTAAATTAATAACTAAAATTCAAAAAAAAAGGTCCATAGTCCATGAACCTCCTAAAAATAATACGCTCTCATTTTGTAAATTACACTCCATTTTCATTACAGCTCTTCTTTTAGCAGTTGTTGACTCGACGTCGGAGTGTCTTTGAGAATCCACCCGACGCCGCCTCTGATTTTACCTTTTCATGATGTACCAACGAACCCGCCAAAAAGTGATCAAATGATCGTTCGATCAAGCACTGATTTACTTCATGATATAGATCAGAAGTCCTTAGTCGAGTAATTTTACTTTTCGGCTACAAAATATCAAACTAAGGATGATTGATATTTTGCCAAATCAATGTGTTTTAATATGCATCACATGTAATCCTTGATTTAAAAAAAAATAGTGTTCAAGTATTATATATCCTCACTTGCATATCAAACTGGAATCCTTAGCTTGGCCTTAGACCACATATTGGTGATATGTGGTGGACAAGTGTGTGAAAAATAGTGGGCCAAGAATTACACGTACAATTGAATAGGATGCCTCTTTATCCGTAACATGGCGTCTACATACATAGATTTATACGTATTCAATTGGGCAGCTCGCACGTTGCAAAGGATACGTACAAACAAATGTGGTTCTTGTTTTTTTTTTTAAAAAATATAAAAATGTAGAATTAAATTTATATAAATTAATAGTCATTTTATATGGATCATATTTTATTATATATTTCACTAAAAACGAGTAATGTTAAGCAGCAAGAACTAAAATTCAAGTTTACTTAAAACTTCTATTGGTTAAAAAATCGATTTCATGTTTCTCATATGTATAGATTTGGATTGACATTTAAAATCATACTCATTCGGAATAAGAACCTCATTCAAAGCGACAATTATTCTTTTTGTCATATGTAAACACGTTGAATATCCATTATCCACCAATATGAGGACTTTATGACAGTGTTCGAGAGAGCTTCTATGAAGCATGCACTTTTCAGTTTTTCCTTAATAAAATTTTAAAATTTTGTTAAATTTTGTTAAGGAAAAGCTAAAAAGTGCTTCCTAAAAACTCTCTCAAACACAACCTATATGTTCGTGGCTTTCACATGTATAGCATTTTGTCTCATAAGTTTAAATGATGCAGTGCTTTTAAAAACAAAGATTAAGCGACAATAAAGTGTGATTAAGCATGGAGTTGAATTTATTTTATTTTTTAAAAAAATACAAAGTTTCATTTATAAACCTCAAATAAAAATCTATTGAAATTCATCTTTCCTCGTTCATCTATACAACTCGGAAAAATTAGAAGTTTGATCATATAAAGTTGACATATTTTAGATTTTAATCATATAACTTGTTAAAGTTTGGTTTTCATCCTGTAATTTGGATAATTTTGTTAGTTTTGGTCTCTTTTTTCCCGAAATCACTTATTACAATTACTTATTTGACATTGATGTTCTCCTAGTAATTCATGCGATAATAAAACTTATATTCCACATATCAGAATCTACCAAAATGAAAAGCTTATTTTTTCTTCTCATTATGAAATATTAATTGAGTGTCGTTATGGTTTAATATTTTCCTTTATTTTTGCTTATATATATATGGATTTTAATAATGTATAATAATGGATTTTATTTGCACCATATGAGTCAAGTAAGAGAGATCGGTATCAAACAAGTAATATTCGATGAGTTTATTGACTTCCGACAAAAAAAAAACCAGAAAAAGTATAAACAACCGAATGAAATTCAAATTTTGTTAAGTTACATGACCAAAATATTAAAAATTTAAAACAAACCCACTTACAAAACCAAAATCTTAATTTCTCCATAAAACTCCAATTCATAGGGACAAAAACATCATGTCCGTCATTATTGCAGCCTGAAGCAGTGATTACAAAATCGGACCGGGCGGTTCGAGCGGAAACCGTGTTAGGATCGAAAATAGGTGTAGAGGGGGGGGGGGGGGGAGGGGGGGGTTGAATAAACTATTTAAAATTTTAAGTTTAAGTATTCTTCGATCTGATTTGTGAAAATCAGACAGAATTTTTGTTGCTTAAAAACTTTGATCTGCTCGAATGATCTGAAGTGATCAGGCGAAAGAAATCTTCCTCGCAGATTTGAATTGTCAGAAAGAAAACTAAGAGAGATAAAATGATGTAAATGAAGTATGTAAAGAGGGACATAATTTTTATGGATGTTCAGAGATGAATTCTCCTAAGTCATCCCTTCTTCTGTTTTCAGAAGGATTCCACTAGAAGACTTTGATTTATACAACGCTTCGTACAAATCCAATCAATCCTTTGAGAGGAATTCCTAGCAATACTCTCTCTCAAAGCAGAACAAACACTCTGCTTTGAGTTACAAAGTGAAGCCACAAAATATGCTTTGGTATTTTGATCTGGAAGGCTACAAATGACTTTGATCTGGATCGTTCTTGTATGTATTTCTTGAGCTCGATCAATCTTTGAAATACTCTCTAACTCAGTGCTTCGAAACTTTGATATGATAGTATGAGTTTTTGATTAGGGTGTTGAGTGAAGGATTTTTGGCTTTTCAGATGAACGTGATAATCTTAGATTTCAGTAGCTTGTGTTATTCACTCTTGGTTTTGAATCTTTCGAATCACTGAGTATTTATATTCTTCAAAAACTAGCCAGTGAGCCGCCAACAATTTCTGAAATTGAGCCGCCAACATATCTCATAAATTGGCTCACAAATCTTGACTATAGAGAGAAGCCAACTAACGTTCAAAATCCCATTAAATGCTTTTGTCTTTTAGTTCAGCAACCTTAGCAACGGATACTTCAAAATGAAACTTTGATCTGGTTGATGGCTTACTTGATCTGGTTTGAACGATCTGGATTGTTCTAGTATATTTGATCTGTTGAAGTAAGTTGTCGTGAGGACATATGGATCAAATACTCGATTTATCCGAAACTTAAATTTCAACGGACATTTGATCTGGCAGCTTTGTAAATCTTTGATCTGGATGAGTCCGATTTGATCTGTCCTTAAATTCTTGTTAACTTTATTACTTGATTTTGTTTGACTCGTTATCACCAAAACTTTAGAGTTTGATCTCCAACAATTTTTCCCTTTTGGTGATGTCAAAACCAAGTCAATATCCGGATCAATTTAAGATAAGGATGGTAGATCAAATATTTTCCAAAAATATTCTTACATAGATCGAATAATAATTTTTAGACAAAATAAATGTCAAAAATTAGTTTCCTTGGAAAATATGACTTTGATCTGATGCTTCTCTTTGATCTGATTCTTTTCATTTCTTCCCTTTGCTTTTAGCCTTTAATGAGGTAGCTTTTTCCTCATTTTTGGCATCACCATTCTTGGATAAGAGGTCCAGAATAACCATGAGTTGGGTGCCAAAAGTATCATTAATCTGCTTGTTGTGAGCTTCTGTGGAGGCTTGTAGACTTTCGATTTTCCAAAGAATGTTCACATATTCCGTTGTATGATTCCTTCGAACATGTAATACAGATTCACTGATATTACTGACCATTGTCAGCATGTGTGGCTTGAAATCGCGAAGCTCTATAGAGGTCTGAATTTGATTGATTTGCATCTCAGATACTAGATTGAACAGCTGAGTAAGAGATTCAGATAAAAATTTATCTGGTCTGACACCGACCGGATGAGAGGTAGAAGGAGCAGCATCTTCAGAATGAGTAGAGTCACAGATTTGAAGCAGTGGAGCAGTAACGACAAGAGGCTCAAAAACAACATCTTCCATATCTTTAGATGAATCAAGTTGATCTGAAATGGATATCTCCAATAGAGTTGCAGAAGGGAGAGCCAACTTGTCTTTGAACATGACCATAATAGGCCTGAATAAACTGTGGATTAGGTCAGTCCTAACTATTTTGAAAATAGAAGGAAGATCCATTACCACATATTCTGGCGAGACTGTTTCCACTGATTCTGTAGATGATACTTGAGTTTGTTTTGCAACTGGAATAAATGGAACAATTGCTGTATTCAGATCAAAATGGTTTCCAACAATGTTAAAGGCCAGCATCTGTTCTGGTGGTTCAGTCAAAACTTCTTCAGCTAAGGAGTCTTCAAGAACAGGAATGTCCAACTGTGGTTCATACATAGCTTGATTTGCTGATGGAACTTGATGATCAATCAGTGGTTCCTCAATTGTAACTTCTGCAATCAAAGTTTCTTGAGAAGCAGGTGTTTCAATCTGTTGTTCCATGGTTGGATCATTGGATGGATCTTCATTTTGAGGGGTAGTAATAAGTTCTTCAATAAATGATCCTACCTCCAAAGGTTCTTCAGGAGAAAAGTCAATAACAGGGGCTTCCTTTGGGGGAGATGAAGAACAAATCAAGGAGACAGGTGGTGATGTTTGGTTATCAGGTAGACTGATTTCATCTGAAATATCTGCATCAGACAAAGTTTCAGATATAGTTGGCTGTGCTTTCTTGTTGGATGAAGCCTCAGAAGGAAACTCTTGTCTTATCATTTGAGCAGAGGAGGTCATAAGATGAGCATCATTCTTCAGTTGGCTAAGTGCGGCAGTTTGATAAAAAAAATCTACACTTGCTGGATTGAACTTTGCTCTCTGTAATCTCAGATGATCTCGAAGGAGACTTTCATTTAATCTGAGCTTGAAAAACTCTCTTCTTTCCAGTGCTCGAGAAATAACTTGAGTCTCAGCCCACTCAAGTATTCTATTTTCAAGATTTGCAATATTCTCAAGCTTTACTAATGTCTTGATTTTTGAAAAATGGTTCTCGGTGTGGTAAAATACCCATCTGTAAAAAATTTTCATATTTTCTTATGCACTTTTGATGATATAATCAGTAGTCATATCAATTATCCTTTGAGCATTGGAGGATGGATCAGATACATCATCGGGCTTTTTGAAGAATCTAGAGTGAAGAGTAGTGATGTTCATCTGGGTCACTGAAGGAACAACACTTTCCACCATTGATATAGGAATAACTAGAACAGGTGCAGATTGAATATCTTGAGGAATATGAGGAGGAGGTCTAATTGATCTCATTTTCTTCTGTGGATGAGGCTCAATAATCTATGCCAGAGTCACTTGATCTGATTCTGAAGCTTTTGATTCAAAAAAATAGATCAATATTTTTCTTTTCGCTGAAGTCTTTCTTCTCGGTGCAGCTGGCTTTTGAGATTTAATGGCTGTAGCAGCTTCAATTTCCAGAGGCTTGGATTCATCTGGTAAGGTCAAGTTCTCTTCGATCTCATCTGGATTGGGTCTACCATGCTTCAATACTATCAGTTGCTTCCCCTTGTACACCTCAAGTGCTCTTTCATTCAAAGTTTTGTGTGGATGAAGATTTGAAGAGGGTCCCAGATTAACATTCAAGTCAGTCAGGATCTCTCCGATCTGAATAGAGAAGCCTTGAGATTGAACGGTTGGTGCAGTGATCATAACAGATAAAATATCGAACAAAAAAGTAGACCAATTTACAGTAATACCAGCAGAAATTGCAACCATAATTTCAAATTTTTCAGATGTAATTGCATCGAAAGAACCTGCTTTGGCCAGAAGAGATTTGGCCACAATGTCATGTAATATTCTAAATTCCACCTTAAGTTCCTTCTTTTGCAAGGGATTTTGATTGGCTTGTCTGTCAAAGAGTACATACTCTTCATTTGTTTCTTCGTTTCAGCAGAGATCTCCGAGAAATCAGTGATCCCCTGTCTGGGCAGATCAAAAGAGGAAGTGAATAGAGCAGATGTAATCCTCACTGATTCTCCACCCAGAGTAGCAGAAATAACACCATCTTCAAACTTCGTTGTCTGAAAGAATTTGGGAAGTGCTTGCTTGTAAATCGATTTCCTTCCTTCGAGAAATTTCCGCAGCCCAGAAGCTTCAATCGTTCTAAACATGTCCACCATTCCTTGATCTGGAAGATCGAACACTTTGTGGAAATCAATGAGAAGAACATTTTGGGTGATTGGCGTCATCTTGTTCCTATAAAATGAAGAAAGATAGGATGCGAGTAATTTGTTCTTTTAGAAGAATTCTTAGGGCTCAAAAAAATGTTAAGTGTTGAAGAAGGAAATTTCAGATAAGTTTTAAAAGATTTTTCCCAAATACGTGGCTATATGACGTAAGCAATGTTTCAAATTCAAAAAAATGTGGCCGATAATTATTAAGTCCAAACACGCAGTAAAAATAATAATATTTTAATGTGGTCTCGGGAACACAAAGCAACAAGTATCCTCTATAAATAGGACACTCGGATGAGAAGTTTGATTAAATTCTCATTTGCTAAACAGAGCTTCAGATAAGTTCACTATGAGTGCAAATCAATCTGTCGAAGAGTTTAAGGAGGAACTTCAAGAGTTCATCCTTAAATGGGTGATGAGGCTTTGGTTCAAGGTCGAGGAGATTCAGATGTATCATCAAGCTCTGTTTCCTCCACGCAAGCAAGAGGATGTATGGGAACTTGAAGACCGCAAAGACAAGTATCTAGAGTTGTTGGGGTCTGAGAAGGTTGAGGACATCCTCTCTGACAAGGGGTTGTCTTTTTTGATGTACAGAAAGGAAGAGCGAGTCCTCACTCATCTGATAAATGCAGATGAATACAAGGACAAATGCTTCGATCCACCGCTGTGAGAGTGGTTGATCAAGTGGCGTATTGAGACGGATGTAAGGAAGAGGGGAGTAGCCCTGAGAGGAGTCATGCTGATGAGTTTTAAAAGTGATTAAATTATGTAATAGAAGTGTAATATGAATCATGCACCTGTTTCAAGTTTCTGAAATGAAGTATTTTGCCTTACCTTCTGTTTTTGTGTATGTATGAAATTGTGTTGTGTAGATGAAAATAATATATGTGTGCACAAAATTTTGATGCAGATGAGACATGACTAATCAGAAAAGTTTAAGATCAAATATGTTCAGATAAATCAGATAAGATTAAGGCGCATGAAAGTTTCAAATAATCAGATGAAAGATTATCCTAGAAATTTGAACATATAATAATTTTATTGTATAGTCAAATAATAATGATGAGATTTGATATGTTCAAGACTAGATTTGATAGATAAATGCATATATGCAGAAAGCAAAAAAAATAGCAGTGATTGGACATGTTGTCTGTGAAATAGATTCGTGACTGATTCACTTCTTCCATAAAACATGAAATAGAATTAAAGTCAAAATAAAGCTGATATATTTTGAGAATCTCAAGGAGGATTGATGGAATCCATATGTGAGATATGCAGATCAAATTTAATTAGCCTCATTAAATAAGCAAACATTGATTGGACGTCTGTGAGGCTGAGGTATCTCATGACCTTTTATCTTCTTGATATATTCCTATAAAACATAGCTAAGTGAAAGAATTTAGTATACAAAAATAAGCAAGTATTATGACAAATATAAATGGTAATGAAATAATTCCATCTGATGAACAACAGTACGAGATCCGAAAGGAGAAATATAGAATAAGAGTGATTGAAAGAGGTATGAGAATGTGGAACTTCCTAGATGCTCTCCGTCGTCATCTGTCATTCAACGGGCCTCCATGTTCTCCTAAAATGCGTCACCGTTTTGCTGTAGGAATGCGACAATGTAAAAGGAAACTGAAAACAAATAGGAATCAAGATGTGTTAAAGACTTCTGGTGTCCTGCTCTTCATACTTCTTACAGAACAAGATGAGATGCAGAACATATGCTTTGAAGATGACGTCTGCAATGGTCAGGGTTCCCTAAGTGTGTGGATGATCAATTGGAGTCATGAAATGCGTAGAATAATAGCCACTTTCCCGTGTATCTTATAATACAGATCAATAAGTGAAATGCAATGAATTTATGCTTTTTATCTGTTCGTGTGCATGTGAACAAACATATATTAAGCAAATATTCCCCCTAGATATGTGCATAATTAATCAATATCAATTAAACCAAGAACATTTCGAAAATAAGAAAACTTAGCGTTGGGTAATGGCTTGGTGAAAATATCACCCATTTGCAGATCAGTTGATATATGTTCCAGACGAACATATTTCTTTTGAACATTATCTTGGATGAAATGGTGACGAATGTCAATATTCTTTGTTCTGGAATGTAGGACAAGGTTGTATGTGATAGCAATATCAATTGTATTGTCACAAAAAATTGGTGATTCAGATGAATCAACACCATAATCTCTGAGTTGCTGTTGAATCCAAAGTAATTGTGCACAACAAATTCCTTCGGCTAAGTATTTTGATTCAGCTGTAGATGTAGCAATAGATGTTTGTTTCTTACTGAACCAAGAGATAAGCTTGTCTCCAAGAAATTGACAAGTCCCACTTGTGCTTTTACGATCGATTCTGCAACCTGCATAATCTGCATTTGAGTATCCAATCAGATTAAAACTTGAGTCCTTTGGATACCACAATCCAACATTCTGATTCCCTTTAGATACATTAGAATCCTTTTGGAAGCAATAAAGTGAGATTGTTTTGGATCATATTGAAATCTTGCGCACAGACCGACTGAGAACATAATATCCGGTCTGCTTGCTGTCAGATAAAGTAAGGATCCTATTAGTCCCCTGACTAGAGTTTGATCTACTGAAGGTCCAGCTTCATCTTTGTTCAGTTTGATTAAAGCACTAATTGGAGTACTAGCGGCAGAACAATTATCCATTCCAAATTTCTTCAGAATTTCTTTTGTGTATTTGACCTAATTTATGAATATTCCTTTATCCATCTGTCTGACTTGTAATCCCAGGAAGAGTGTCAATTCTCCCATCATACTCATCTCGAATTTATCCTGCATCATCTTAGAAATTTTTTTGCATAATTTGGGGTTAGTTGACCCGAATATGATATCATCAACATATATTTGAACTAATAAAGTATGATCTCCTTTGATAAATTTAAAAAGAGTTTTATCTACAGAACCAATAATAAAACCATGATCACTCAGAAAAAGTGAAAGAGTATCATACCAAGCTCGTGGAGCTTGTTTCAACCCATAAAGAGCTTTATCCAGTTTGAACACATGATCTGGATAAGTTTGACTTTCAAATCCTTGGGGCTGTTCAACAAACACTTCTTCTTAAAGAAGACCATTGAGAAATGCGCTTTTAAAATTCATCTGAAATACTTTAAAATCCTTGAAGGCAGCATAAGCAAGAAATATTCTAATAGCTTCAAGTTTAGCTAAGGAGCAAAGGTTTCATCAAAGTCAATATCTTCTTATTGTCTGTAACCTTGTGCTACTAAGCGAGTCTTATTTCTTACTGCACTACCACTTTTATTGAGTTTATTTTTAAATACCAATCTAGTTCCTATTATAGATTTATCTGAGGATCTAGGAACTAAATGCCAGACATAATTTCTTTCAAATTGGTTCAGTTCATCTTTCATAGCTTCTATCCAATTAGTGTCGAGTAAAGCTTCTTCTACTTTCTTATGTTCTATCTGAGAAATAAAAGCAGCATGCATTAATTCATTTATCATCTGACCTTTGGTTCTCAAAGGTGCAGATGGATTACCTATTACCAAGTTTGGTGGATGAATTTTGGACCATCTGTAACTTGGGCCAAGTTTATCCGTGTTTCCTTGTTGATCTTGATCATCTTGATTTTCAATATGACCTGTGTTTATTGGAATCTCATTATCAATTGATGGTTCTTCTGGTCTCTGTTCTTCAACTTGATCTGGTTCACATTGAATTTCTCTATTCCGTCTGATCTGGATCTCTTCTTCATCATATGTATCAAGCTTAGAATCTTCTATTCTGTTACTAATATCATTTAAGCTTGGAGATTCATTAGTGACAGATGTTTCATCAAAAACAACGTGAACCGATTCTTCAACTGTTAGAGTTTTATTATTGAATACTCTATAAGCTTTACTAACAGATGAATATCCGAGAAACAAACCAGGATCTGATCTGACATCAAGGGCAGTCAGATGAGTCTTTCCATTGTTGTGAATGAAGCATTTACAACCAAATACCTTGAAGTATGATATTACTGGAACTTTACCATACCAGATCTCATAAAATGTTTTTTTTTGATTTTCTTATTAATCATTGATCTGTTCTGAGTATAACAAGCTGTTTTTACAGCTTCTGCCCAAAATTTTTGTGAAATACCTGAATCATCAATCATTGTTCTAGCAGCTTCTTTTATAGTTCTATTCCTCCTTTCTGCAACACCATTTTGTTTTGGCGTTTTAGCTGCAGAATAATCATGCTTGATTCTATAACTTTCCAGATAAGTAGACAGAGTTTTATTTGTAAACTCGGTTCCTCTGTCACTTCTAATTTTATCTATCGTTTGAGACTTCTCATTTTGAAGTCTTAAAAGAAGTTTAATCAATTGGGTGCCAGTTTGATCTTTGGATTTTAAAAATATCACCCAAGTAAATCTTGAAAAATCATCAACAATAACCAATGTGTACTTCATTCCCCCTAAGCTCATTACTGGTATAGGACCAAAAAGATCCATGTGCAATATGTCTAAGCTTTTGGAAGAAGATTTAAAACCTTTGTTTTTAAAATTTGATCTGATCTGTTTACCCAGTTGGCAAGCAGTGCAAACTTTATATTTTGAAAATTCGATTTTAGGCAGACCTATAACCAATTCATGTTTACTCAGATTGGCTAAAGCTTTGAAGTTCAAGTGATTTAGTCTCTTGTTCCATAACCAATTTTGGTTCATATTTGTTGCTACCAGACATATTGAGTTGAGTGGTTGATCCGACCAGTTTACTTTTTAGGTATTTCCATTTCTTTCTCCTGTTATAATAATTAGTCCAGATTGATCTTTTACTGCGCAAGTGTGCTTTTGGAATTATACACAATAGTCATAGTCACACAATTGACCAATACTAATCAGATTATATTTCAAATTTCTACAAGTAAAACATCTTTAATGCTAATATTTTCATGGACAAGCTTACCCTTACCCATGGTTGTACCTTTAGAGTTATCTGCAAAAGTAATCTTAGGTCCTGGTCCTGGTATGTATTCAGACAACATTCTTTTGTTTCCTGTCATATGCCTTGAGCATCCACTGCCCAAATACCAGACTGCTTGTTTAATAAGTTCACTCTTGTTTACCTGCAAAAATAAAGTAAAATAACTCTGGTCCCCATTCCTACTTGGGTCTACGCTGGATTAATCCCTTCGGAATCCATACTTGGATTATCCTTACAAACTAATGCAATCATGGGTGGCTCGCATGTTGATCAAGTGACTAAGGATCCCTTGGAAATGCCACGTGGACCAATTACAAGAGGTCAAGGCAAGAAATTCAAGGAAGCACTTCAATCATTGATGATAAATTCACAAGAGGGTGTTGGAGTATTTGATATTCAATTTGGAGGATGTTATAATCTTATTGAGGTTAAAAGAGGTCAAGAAAGTGAAGAAATTTAAGACCAAGTTCGAAGCTGCGGCGCACCCGCATCTATATATCAGCGCGCCTGCACCTTGTTCTACGAAATAGATGCGCGTCCGCGCCTTGAAGACCGCGCGCCCGCGCGTATGAGTGCTGATTTGCAAATATTTTGCGAGGCTTCAGCGCGCTCGTGCCTTGCCTGCGCAACCCATGCACGCCCGCGCTACTGACTTTTATACACACCAAAGGTGTTTGTGTGTGCGCGAAATATTAAGCTTATTTTTGATATTTTATGCTATTTTTGAGTCTTTTATTCCTACTAGGATATTTTTAGGAGATATTATTATATCTTTACATATATTTTGCGATATCTTTTATTTATTTGTAGTTGTATTATAAATACAACAAACATTCATTATTGAATAGAATTAAGAATTCATATTTTGATATTAATCAATTAAAATTCTCTCTAGAATTTTATCAAGCTTTTTTGCTAACCCAAAAATAAAACTTATCAAAGTTTTCAACTTTGTGGCGTTTTTCGATTGTTCTTCTTCGAGGATTGTCAGAAACAAGTTTTTTGAAGGTTCAGTTAAGAATAATTGTTTTCGTTCGTGATTATTTGTTGCTTGTTTCAAGTAAACTAGAGGTGAATAATCCACAGTTTTACTTGTTTCAAGATTGGGAAATTTATTTGATTTTTTTTTGTTTATTGGATTGAGGGTATGATTCGTTTATAATCGTGTTTGTCTTCCATACAACGAGAATTCATATCAGTTGGTATCAGAGCTAAGGTTTTAAATCAAGTAAGTATCTTATCTTCATCTATACCGTTCTTCGTGTTATTCGTGTTCTTCGTTCTTCATCTTTCGTTCTTCATCTACGTCTATTATTTTTCAAATTTCTAAGTCGTTTCTGTGTCAATCTTGTCGCCCAAGTTTTCATGTCTTGTGCTACAAGTTATCTCGAAAAATAAAAAAATTCAAAAAAATTCAAAAAAAAAAAAAAGTGAAAAGTCGATCAAAAAAATAGAAAGACCAAAAGCTTCAAAAAAATATATATAGAAGAAGCAAGATAGCTTGTGGTCAATTATTTTGTTATTGTTCATCCTTGAGTGCAAGTCAATTATTCGAGTGTCCATAAAATTCTTCTTCTTGTTCTTGTCAATCTTTGAGAGTCAATCTTCAAGTATCTACAAGTTGTGAACTTGAGAGTTTGATTCACTTCCACACAAAGTAAAAAGCCTTCTACACAAATTTTGAGTGAAAAAAAGAGAGTGATTGAGTGAATTCCTTTGGAGTGACTTGTGGGATTTCGGGTGAGGAATTTTATTACTAACATTTTCTTCCAGGTACAATGATTTCTTCTAGACAAAATTTTATCAAGGTCAAATAGATGAATTGACCAAGATGATGATTGCGGATTTGGGACCAATACATGAGAAGTTGGATAAGCTTTAAATTATTGGGGGTGGTAAGAGTAAAACTAAAATATTTGAAGAAGAGGATGATGGTGGTGAGGATGAAGAGAGTTTGGGTGAAAATTGGGGTAGAAATAGGAAGGATAATGAGAGTGAAATAAATAGAAGGGGAGCGGTGAGAGGAAGATACATTGAAGGGGGTCGAGAGGATGTAAAGTGGGATTAAAATGAAAATTTCTTCATTCCATTGGAAATATGATCCGGAGGCTTATTTTGAGTGGGAGATGAGAGTGGAGTCCATATTTGACTGCCACAACTACAGTGATTCAAAAAAAAATAAAATTGGCGGTTGTTGAGTTTGTGGATTATGCTCTTATTTGGTGGGATCATCTTGTATGTCTAGAAGGAGGAATCGAGAGCATCCTATTGAGACATGAGATGAGATGAAGCAAATATTGCGGAAGAGATTTGTGCCGAATTACTACTATCGTGACATTTTTAGGCGTCTACAAAATTTAAAGCAAGCTTCGAAGAGTGTTGAGAATTACTTCAAGGAGTTGGAGGTCACAATGATTCGAGCTAACATTGAGGAGGATCGTGAAGCAACTATGGCTCGTTTCTTATGTGCTTTGAATAGGGAGATTCAAGATCAAGTGGAGCTTAGACATTGCATGGATCTTGAGGAGATGGTGCAAATTGCCATGAAAGTGGAACAACAACTCAAAAGAAGAGGCATGGGTCGAAACACTACTGTTGGAGGTTCTTCTACTCCTTGGCGTTCAAACGTTGGTAAACGAGAGGATGTCAAGCCGGTAGCCAAACCAAAAATCGACACTAAGCAAGAGACACCAAAGCAAGGAGCGCAAGGTAAATATGAAACTCCTATTAATCGTTCTAGAGATATCAAATGCTTTAGATGTCAAGGTATTGATCATATTGCTAGTCAGTGTCCAAATAAAAAAATTATGATTATGAATGCTTGTGGTGAGTTAGAGTCGGAGAGTGAGGAGGAGAATTATGATGATATGCCTGCGTTGGAGGATCCTGATGATGAGGGATGTGATGCAGTTGTTGGAGAGTTGTTGGTGTCTAGAAGAGTGTTGAATGTGTAACAAAAGGAGGAGGAAGAAAATCAAAGAGAAAATTTGTTTCATACTAGGTGTTTTGTGAAAAACAAAGTATGTAGTGTCATCATTGATGGGGAGGGAGTTGTACTAATGTGGCGAGTAGTGAGATTGTTGAAAAGTTGAGTTTGTCTACTTTAAAGCATCCTCAACCATATAGATTGCAGTGGTTTAATGATAGTTCGGAGGTGAGAGTGAATAAGCAAGTTTTGGTGCCTTTTTCAATTGGGAAGTATGAGGATGAAGTGTTGTGTGATGTGGTGCCTATGCAAGCTTGTCATGTTTTGTTGGGTAGACCATGACAATATGATAGGAGAGTGACGCATGATGGTTTCAAAAATAAATATTCCTTTGTAATGAAAAAAGAATCTATTTTATTGTTGCTTATGACTCCAAAGCAAGTGTTGGAAGATCATTTGAGAAAGAAAAATAAAGAAGAGGCCGAAAAAAAAGAGTGAACAAAAAAGTGAGGTGACCTTAGAAAAAAAAATGAAAAAAAAAGATGAAAAAAAATTGAGAAAAAAGAGGCCGATAAAAAAATATATATGACCCAAAAGAGTGAGTTGCGAGAGATTTTACATGTGCATACTCCACTTTTGTTGATTTTCTATAAGAAAATTCTCCTTAACACAAGTGATATAGCCGGAAATCTTCCGAGCATTGTTGTTTCTCTCTTGCAGGAATTTGAAGATTTATTTCCGGAGGATCTACCTCAAGGATTACCACCTTTGAGGGGAATTGAGCATCAAATTGATCTTGTGCTCGAAAGTGCATTGCCGAATCATCCAGCTTATAGGAGTAATCCGGAGGAGACTAAAGAGCTACAAAGGCAGGTAAGTGAACTTTTAGACAAAGGTTTTGTGCGTGAATCCATGTCTCCTGGTGATGTGCCTGTTTTATTAGTTCCTAATAAAGACGATTCATAGAGAATGTGTGTGGATTGTAGAGTCATTAACAACATTACCATCAAGTATAGGCATCCTATTCCTAGACTAGATGATATGTTGGATGAGTTTTATGGTTCTAGTATTTTTAGTAAAATTGATCTTAAAAGTGGTTATCACCAAATTCGAATGAGAGAAGGTGATGAGTGGAAAACGGCTTTCAAAACTAAGTATGGGTTGTATTAGTGGTTCGTTATGCCTTTTGGGTTAACAAATGCACCTAGTACTTTTATGAGGTTGATGAATCATGTTTTGCGTGCTTATATTGGAAATTTTGTTATGGTTTATTTTGATGATATTTTAGTGTATAGTAAGAATTTGAATGAGCGTATTGAACATTTGATAATTGTGCTAATCATACTAAAAGCTGAACACTTGTATGCTAACTTGAAAAAGTGCGTGTTTTGAACAAAAGAACTTATGTTTCTTGGATTTGTTGTGAGTGCTCAAGGTTTCAAAGTTGATAAGGACAAGGTAAGTGCAATTCGAGATTGGCCAACGCCTACTTCTATTGGTCTAGTTCAAAGTTTTCATGGTCTTGAAAGTTTCTATAGGATATTTGTAAAAGATTTTAGCACTTTGGCGGCTCCTATGACTGCGGTGATCAAGAAGAAAGTTTTATTCCATTTGGGCGAGGAGCAAGATAAGTCCTTTAATATTATTAAAAAAAATTAATTAATGCTCATTTACTTGTATTGCCTGATTTTATTAATACTTTTGAAATTGAATGTGATGCATCAGGCGTAGGAATTGGAGGTGTCTTGATGCAAGGAGGACGACCAATTGCATATTTCAGCGAGAAACTTAGTGATGCGTCTCTGAATTATCCTACCTAAGACAAGGAATTTTATGCCTTGGTTAGAGTGCTTGAAACATGGCAGCATTACTTGAGGCAAAGGAATTTGTGATTCATATGGATCATGAGTTTTTGAAGCATCTCAAAGGACAACAAAATCTGAACAAGAGGCATGCCAAGTGGGTAGAGTTTGTGGAAACTTTTCCCTACGTTATCAAGTACAAGAAAAGGAAGGAAAACGTGGTAACAGATGCTCTATCACGAAGGTATGTGCTTTTATCTACTCTAAATTATAAGTTTTTAGGATTTGAGTATGTGAAAGATTTTTTTGCTAGTGATCTTGATTTTGGTGAGATTTATACGTCATGTTTGCAAGGTCCGAAAGATAAATTTTTCGTGCATGATGGTTATTTGTTTAAGGAAGATAAGTTATGTGTGCCTAAATCATCTATTCGTGAATTGCTTGTTAGGGAATCACATGGGGTGATTTGATGTGACATTTTGGTGTGGCTAAAATTTATGACGCTTTGCATGAACATTTTTATTGGCCACATATGAAGCATGATGTTGAGAATATTTGTGAGAGGTGTGTGACTTGTAAGAAGGCTAAGTCTAAAACACAACCACATGGATTGTATACTCCACTTCCTGTTTCTAATGAACCATGAGTAGATATTTCTATTGATTTTGTTTTAGGACTACCAAGGTCTAAGAAGGGGAGGGACTCTATTTTTGTTGTGATTGATAGATTTTTTAAAATGACTCATTTTATTGCGTGTCATAAATCTGATGATGCTTCTCATGTTGCGAATTTGTTCTTTAATGAAATTGGGAGATTGCACGGCATGCCTAGGAGTATTGTAGTGACCCTTATCGAGATCACCTACTAAACAGAACTTAGACATGCAATTAACTTAATCAAAACAATAATCAGAATTAAACTGCGGAAACTAAAAACATTATACAATCCCAAGAAAATGAATCTGTAAATACCCAAATATTATACAACCAGATCGAACAGTGTATAAACCCAATACAACAGAATAAAAACCTAGACGAAACTCCAGCTGGCCAAACACTGCCTAGCCCCTCTTGCATCCACCTGCCTCGTCCAATCGCAAACCTGCCCCAAGGAAAATAGGGTATCCAAAAAAACAGAGTACGAGACGTGAGCATAAAACGCTCAGCACGAGAGTATGAATATACATGCATGCAAGTGAACTCCCTAAAACTCAAGGTCAAGGATCATATACAAAGATAGACCGGACCCTGGTATGTAGCACGCTGTGCCGTCGCTTCAGGAGGTGGCTCACATAACGAAATACCAGTGGATATGCGGGACCCAAATCGATGGAAGTCCATCCACTAACAGGATAGGGTAAACCCTACTAACAGACATCTCAATAGAGATAGCTCAAGATGTAAATGTATGCAGCATAAAATCATGGCATATAAATCATGCAGTCACATAATACATGCATACTCAGTCAGGATATCTCGAACAGTACTTTCGTACCTCAAATACTAGGCGCGCTCTACCAGCTCTAGGTCTACGCCTATAATCCGCACTACACTGCCAAATGATACTAATATCATTAAAGTGCTCTAAAAGCCTTAACTAGGCTATTGCATACTCCTAAATATTTTTAGGAAGCAAAAGCTATACCTTCGTTCGTTGTTAGCCCTTTGCTGTCGATTGCCTCAAAACTAGGCCACAGCTCCGCTATGACGCCTGGATCGCTAGGCCACTTCCGGATTCCCAATGGGACGCCTTTAATTCCCTAGATCTGAGTTAGAAGGCTAAGGAATCGAGAGAGAAGAGGTGAAAGGTGTGCTCAAATGAGAACCTCGGCACCCCTATTTATAGACAACGAACGTTGCGTCCGTTCCTTCATCGTTGCATCCGTTCTGTCTGACGAACGTTGCGTCCGTTCACCATCGTCGCTTCCGATGGTGCCAATGTCACATCAAGTACGTAAGTAGTGACGCATTTTTGATGGAACGAACGTTGCATCCGTTCTTAGAACGTTGCTTCCGTTCTTCCTGACCCTCCGAACCATTACTGATCATTTTGGGTCTAATACCGGGCTCCGTTAATCCATTAGAAGTCTTCTTAATCCAGTTTATCGGTTTAATTAGCAATTACTTACTAAAACTTGGTACGGGCTACTACATTCTCCCCCACTTAAGATATTTCGTCCTCGAAATCAGATCTTAAGTACCGAATGTAAAACAAGGTACAGAAACATTCTCTTATTCAAATTGCAAATTTTACAAAGTTTACAACTGAATACAATTCGAAAATGAAATCAAAATAACTCAGGATGTTCTGTGCGCATCCTGCTTTCGAGCTCCCAAGTGGCTTCTTCAGTGCCTCGGCGCTGCCACTGAACTAATACCAGGGGAATGACTTTATTCCGTAAGACCTTATCCTTATGATCTAGGATAGAAATAGGTTTCTCAACATAGGTCAAATTCTTATCCACTGAACCTCAGACCGCTGTAGAATATGAGACGGATCTGCCACATACCGTTGCAACAGAGATACGTGGAACACGTTGTGAATACTTGACAGATACGATGGCAAGGCTAGCCAGTAAGCCAAATCGCCAATGCTCTCCAAGATCTCAAACGGACCGATAAACCTGGGAGACAACTTTCCCTTAAGGCCAAATCTGAGAATCCTGCGGAAAGGTGACACTCTCAGAAACACTTTCTCCCCAACATCAAACTGTAGAGGCCTACGCTTAGTGTTAGCATAGCTGGCCTGACGATCCTGTGCAGTCTTAATCCGTTTCTTGATCTGATCAACAACATCTACTGCCTGCTGGATAAACTCCGGTCCCTCAGCCTGCCTCTCCCCCAATTCTTCCCAGAAGAGTGGAGTACGAAAACTTTGCCCATACAACGCCTCAAAAGGTGCCATCCCAATGCTAGTATGATAGCTGTTGTTGTACGCGAACTCAATCAATGACAAATGATCCTGCCAGGCTGTACCAAAGTCCATAGTGCAAGTTCGAAGCATATCCTCCAAAGTACGGATGGTGCGTTCTAACTGACTATCTGTTTCCGGATGATAGGCAGTACTCAAGCTGAGAGTAGTGCCCATCGCACGCTGAACACTCCCCCAGAACCTAGAAGTGAACCTGGGGTCTCGATCACTGACAATGCTCACAGGCACTCCATGAAGTCGAACGATCTCTTGAACATACAAACGGGCCATACGATCCATGGTGTACTCTCGGCTATAGGCAATAAAATGCGCTGACTTGGTGAGTCGGTCCACCACAACCCAGATAGCATCACAATTCCTCGAGGACATCGGCAAATGGGTCACAAAATCCATCGTGATAAACTCCCATTTCCACTTCGGAATAGACAGACTGTGAAGCAAACCTCCAGGTCGTCGGTGCTCTGCCTTGACCTGCTGACACACCAAACATCTCGAAACATACTGATACACGTTGTGTTTCATCCCTTTCCACCAAAACCGAGTACGTAGATCCTTTTACATCTTTTTGCTTCCCGGATGAATACTCAACTTGGTGCGATGTGCCTGAGACAAGATCTCCTCTCACAACTCTTCATCCTGCGGAATCACAATTCTACCAAACAAACACAGAAAACCATCTGACTGATAGTGAAATCCAGACGTACTACCCTCGTTGGCTAGACGAGCCAAATGCTGGGTCTTTGAATCCGACATCTGAGTATCTCGAATTCAGGAATACAAAGCTGGCTCGGATAATATCGCAAACATCTGGATACTCTGCATACCTTTCTTGTGCTTGAAGGTAAACCCTGAAGAACAACAATCACTGATCGCACTAGACATCAAACAAGTCTGAATTGCGGACAGTCGCACCTTGCGACTCAAGGCATCACCAGTGAGATTAGCAGCTCCCGGATGGTACTTAATATCACAATCATAGTCCTTAAGCAAGTCCATCCAACGTCTCTGCCTCATGTTCAACTCCGCCTGAGTGAACAAATACTTGAGACTCTTGTGGTCGGTGAAGATCTCAAATTTCTCGCCATACAGATAATGACGTCATATCTTCAAAGAAAAAACAATAGCTGCCAACTCCAAATCATGAACTGGATAGTTGTCCTCGTGCAACTTTAACTGTCTAGAAGCGTATGCTATCACATGCCCATTTTGAGTCAAGAAACAACCTAACCCCTGAAGAAAAGCATCTGTGTAAACCACATACCCTCCAGATCCTGACGGTAATGCCAACACCGGCGCAGAAGTCAACCGCCGTCGAAGCTCACAAAAATTCTCCTCGCACTCGGAGGACCACTCGAAATCAACACATTTGCGGGTAAGCTGCGTCAATGGTCGAGCTAGCTGAGAGAAGTTTAGAATGAAACAACGATAATAACCTGCTAGACCCAGAAAACTACGGATCTCAGCGACCGTCGTTGGACGCGACCAATTAAGCACAGCTTCAATATTGCTCGAATCAACAGAAATCCCATCCCTGGATATGATATGGACAAGAAAAACCACTCGATCCATCCAGAACTCACACTTGCTCAGTTTGGCGTACAACTGCTAATCCCGAAGAGTCTGCAGTACCAGTTGCAGGTGAGAAACATGCTCTTCTGTATTACGCGAATACACCAAGATGTCGTCAATGAAAACCACGACAAACTTGTCTAAATACTCCCTGAAGACACGGTTCATCAGATCCATAAATATAGCCGGCGCATTAGTCAATCCAAATGGCATCACTAGAAACTCGTAATGCCCATAGCGAGTACGGAATACAGTCTTGGATATATCCTAATCTCGGACTCTCAACTGATGATACAAAGATCTCAAGTCAATCTTGGAGTAAACCTAAGTGCCCTGCAGCTGATCAAACAAGTCATCAATACGAGGCAAAGGATACTTGTTCTTCACAGTAACTCGGTTCAGCTGCCTATAGTCAATGCACAACCGCATAGACCCATCCTTCTTCTTCACAAAAAGAACAGGAGCTCACCAAGGAAATACACTAGGACGAATGTACCCCTTGTCCAACAGATCCTATAACTGATTCTTCAACTCGCGCATCTCTGACGGAGCCAGACGATACGGTGCTCGAGAAATAGGATAAGTACCAGGCATCAACTCTATGCCAAACTCAACTTCCCTAACATGAGGAAAACCCGGAATCTCATCTGGAAATACATCTGGAAATTCATCCACAACAAGAATGCTCTCTATCCCAATGCTCTCAGCGGACAAATCAACTGCATAGATAAGGTAGCCTTCCCCGCCAGACTCTAGAGCTCGACATGCTCTCAAAGCTGATACTAAAGGCATCGGGGGTCGTGCTCCCTCACCATAGAAAAACCAGCTATCGCTCTAATCCGGATGAAAGCGTACTAATCTCTGATAGCAGTCCATTGAAGCTCGATAGGTAGTCAGCATGTCTATCCCTAGAATACAATCGAAGTCATCCATCGCAAGAACCATGAGATTCGCTATCAAAATGTTCCCTTCGAACTCTAAAGGGCAACCCATCACTAGACGCTTAGCCAAAGCAGATTGACCCGTCGGAGTAGAAACAGAAACTACTACGTCTAGTGCAATGCATGGTAACTTATGCCTTTTAACAAAACGTGCAAAAATGAAGGAATGAGATGCACCAGTGTCAATAAGTACGATAGCAGGTATATCATAAAGTAGAAATGTACCTGCGATGACCTTCTCATTCTCCTCCACAGCCTGATCATGCCTCAAGGAAAACACCTAGCCAGAAGCCCGCGGTCTCAAATGAGAACTCCCAGCAGGCTGACCCTGCGACCTCTGCTGAACGGTAGCCTAAGAACCAGATCCTGAACCAAAACCGCCTCCCCCAGACTGTGGACAATCCCTCCGAAGATGACCAACCTCTCCACATCGAAAACAAGCTCCAGAAGTTTTGCGGCATCGGTTGGTCGGATGGTTCTTCCCACAATGATCGCAATTGTCCTTCTTCCCAAAACGAACAACACCAGCAGAACCAGAGGAAGAAGAAGTAGATCCGGACTTCTTGAAAGTCTGAGCACGGGGACCCAAAGAACTCGCAGGCCTAGACTGAGAGAAAGACATGTTCCGCCGAATGCTATCCTCCGCCTGGTGACAACGGCTCACCAAACCCTCGTAGGTTATGTCATCGCCAACCGCCACACGGTCATGGATCTCAGGGTTAAGGCACTGAAGGAACAGATTATACTTCATCTCAGAGCTGTCGGCAATCTCAGGGCTATAAGACAACATATCAAAGAACTTCTGCTGATACTCGTCAATAGACATGGCTCCCTGTTGCAGACTCAGTAGCTCTCCCGCCTTCGACTGTTGGAGTGCAGGAGGAAAATACAGCTTCTGAAAATCTGTGCGGAACTCAGCCCAGGTGGCCACTCCTCTCGCCGTAACAAAGGGTGCAGAAGTAAACCTACACCACCTACGGGCTCGCCCATCCAGAAAGTAACCCAGTGTCTCCATCTTCTGTTCCTCAGTGCAGTGGAAAGTCTGGAAAGTCGTCTCCATGCGGTCTAACCAGTTATCCGCATCCTCTGGAGACTCGCCTCCAACCAAGGGCTTAGGACCCATCTTAAAGAACTGACGCACACTGAAACGATCCTCATCACGTCGACAATGATGATGCTCCCGACGACGCTCATGGTCATCGTCTCCCCAACGTCCACCTCCACTACCATAGCTACTCTGATCATTGTAGTTCGCCATCTACAAAAGTACCTCACGGTTATCTTATGCAGAATCTAAATTCCCAAGAATACTATTCATGCTCTGATACCATATATGTAGTGACCCTTACCGAGATCACCTACTAAACAGAACTTAGGCATGCAATTAACTTAATCAAAACAGTAATCAGAATTAAACTGCGGAAACTAAAAACATTATACAATCCCAAGGAAATGAATCTGTAAATACCCAAATATTATACAACCAGATCGAACAGTGCATAAACCCAATACAACAGAATAAAAACCTAGATGAAGCTCCAGCTGGCCAAACACTGCCTAGCCCCTCTTGGATCCACCTGCCTCGTCAAATCGCAAACCTGCCCCAAGGAAAATAGGGTATCCAGAAACATAGAGTACGAGACATGAGCATAAAACGCTCAGCACGAGAGTATAAGTATACATTCATGCAAGTGAACTCCCTAAAACTCGAGGTCAAGGATAAGATAACAAAGACAGACCGGGCCCTGGTATGTAGCACACTGTGCCGTCGCTTCAGGAGGTGGCTCACATACCAAAATACCAATGGATACGCGAGACCCAAATCGATGGAAGTTCATCCACTAACAGGATAGGGTAAACCCTACTAACAGACATCTCAATAGAGATAGCACAAGATGTAAATTTATACAGCATAAAATCATGGCATATAAATCATGCAGTCACATAATACATGCATACTTAGTCAGGATATCTCGAACAGTACTTTCGTACCTCAAATACGAGGCACGCTCTACCAGCTCTAGGTCTAAGCCTATAATCCGCACTACACTGCCAAATGATACTAATATCATTAAAGTGCTCTAAAAGCCTTAACTAGGCTATTGCATACTCCTAAATATTTTTAGGAAGCAAAAGCTATACCTTCGTCCTTCGTTAGCCATTTGATGTCGATTGCCTCAAAACTAGGCCACAGCTCCGCTACGACGCCTGGATCGCTAGGACACTTCCGGATTCCCAATGGGACGCCTAGATTTCCCTAGATCTGAGTTAGAAGGCTAAGGAATCGAGAGAGAAGAGGTGAAAGGTGTGCTCAAATATGAGCCTCGGAACCCCTATTTATAGACAACGAACGTTGCGTCCGTTCCTCCATCGTTGCGTCCATTCTGCCTGACAAACGTTGCGTCCGTTCACCATCATCGCTTCCGATGGTGCCAATGTCACATCAAGTACGTAAGCAGTGACGCATTTTTGATAGCACGAACGTTGCATCCGTTCCTAGAACATTGCTTCCATTCTGCCTGACCCTTAGGACCATTTCTGATCATTCTGGGTCTAATCCCGGGCTCCGTTAATCCATTAGAAGTCTTCTTAATCCAGTTTATCGATTTAATTAGCAATTACTTACTAAAATTGGGTACGAGCTACTACATGTATTGTGTCTGATAGAGATACTCGTTTCTTGAGTTACTTTTGGAAAACGTTATGGTGCAAACTTGGTACTAAACTACTGTTTTCGACTACATGTCATCCTCAAACGGATGGTCAAACTGAATTTGTTAATAGAACGTTAGGGACTTTGTTGCGTGCTATAATAAAAAATAATTTGAAAAGTTGGGAGGAATGTTTGCCATTTGTTGAGTTTGCATATAATCGTAGTGTGCATTCGACTACAAATTTTTCGCCATTTGAAATTGTGTATGGTTTTAATCCTTTAACGCCATTGAATTTGATGTTTTTGCCTATGAGTGAAAGGGTTATCATGGATGGTAAGAAAAAGGCTGAATTTGTGAGAACTTTGCATGAGAAGGTGAAAGCGAATATCGAGAAAAAGAACTTGCAATACACAAATCAAGCAAATAAAGGTAAAAAGAAGGTTGTATTTGAGCCCGATGATTGGATGTAGTTGCATTTGAGGAAGGAGCGGTTTTCGGAGAAGCGGCATTCTAAGTTATTACCTAAAGACGATGGACCTTTCCAAGTCTTGGGGCGGATTAATGACAACGCCTACAAATTAGATTTGCCAGGTGAGTATAACGTCAATACTACTTTCAATGTTTCTGACTTGTCTTTATTTGACGTAGGTGATGATAAAGATTTGAGGACAAATCATTTTCAAGAAAGGGAGGATGATGCGATCATGGATGGCTCGCATGTTGATCAAGTAACTAAAGATCCCTTGGAAATGCCACGTGGATCAATTACGAGAGGTCGAGGCAAGAAATTCAAGGAAGCACTTCAATCATTGATGATAAATTCACAAGAGGACGCTGGAATATTTGATATTCAATTTGGAGGATGTTATAATATTATTGAGGTCAAAGGAGGCCAAGAAAGTGAAGAAATTGAAGACCAAGTTCGAAGCTGCGGTGCGTCCGCGCCTTGTTCTGCGAAATAGACGCGCGCCCATGCGTACGAGTGCTGATTTGCAAAGATTTTGCAAGGCTTCAGCGCGCCCGCACCTCAATCCCTGCGCGCCCGCGCCTTGCCTGCGCAACCCATGCGCGCCCGTGCTACTGACTTTTACACACACCGAAGGTGTTTGTGTGTGTGCGAGATATTAAGCTTATTTTTGATATTTTATGCTATTTTTGAGTCTTTTATTCCTATTAGGAAACTTTTAGGATATATTATATATCTTTAGATATATTTTGCGATATATTTTATTATTTTGTAGTTGTATTATAAATACAACAAATATTCATTATTGAATAGAATTAAGAATTTAGATTTTGATATTAATCAATTAAAATTCTCTCTAGAATTTTATCAAGCTTTTTTGCTTGCCCAAAAATCAAATTTATCAAAGTATTCAATTTTGTGGCGTTTGTTGATTGTTCTTCTTCGAGGATTGTCAGAAACAAGTTTTTTGAAGGTTCAGTTGAGAATAATTGTTTTCGTTTGTGATTATTTGTTGCTAGTTTCAAGTAAACTAGAGGTGAATAATCCACAGTTTTACTTGTTTCAAGATTGGGAAATTTATTTGATTTCTTTTTGTTCATTGGATTGAGGGTACGATTCGTTTATAATCGTGTTTGTCTTCCATACAACGAGAATTCATATCAGTTGGTATCTTCACTTTCACTTGACGATGTCTCTGAGTCAGATGAAGTAAAGTCTGATCAGCCCATTTGATGTTTCTTTCATCTGCTACCAGAGCCTTTGGTTCTTTCTTTCTTTTTGAATTGCTTCCTTTCTTCTCTGGAGATCTTTTTGTGTGATGTTATTTTCTCATCTTTCCTAGGTTTGGTACAGTTAGCTATGAAATGTCCTTCTTTTCCACAGTTGTAGCAAGCTCGATTTTCTTCAGCTGGTTCTTTTAGTTTAAAGATTGATATGTTTGTTCTTTGGAAATTCTTGTGATTCTTCCTCATGAATCTTCCAAAATTCTTGAAAAATAGTGACATTGCATCACTAGTAATTTGTTCTGCGGTTTTGGTTACTGGGATTTCATTTGCTGCAGTGAGAGCCTTGGTAACTTGTGGTGTTGATGTCTCTTCCTCTGTTCGAACTCCCAGCTCGAATTCATAGGCTTTGAGATCTGCAAATAGATCATGTAATTCGATCTTATCGAGATCTTTGGATTCTCTCATAGCTACTATCTTCACATCACATCCACGTGGTAGAGCTCTCATGACTTTGAGTGCTACTTCACGGTTCCTATAACTCTTTCCAAGTGCATTCAGCTCGATCATAATGTTGTTGAATCTTTCGTCAAATTCATTCATTGTCTCTCCCGATTTCATCTTTATGTTGTCAAACTTTTGGATGACCACCATGAGTTTGTTTTCCTTTGTTTGATCATTTTCTTCACATAGTTGAGTGAGCTTCTCCCATATTTCTTTGGCAGTGGAACAACTTTTGATTTTGCTAAACATGTTTTTATCTAGAGTCTTGTATAGTATATCTCTGGCTACATTGTCCAGATTGGATTTTCTCTTATCTTCAGAAGTTCATTAAGCTCGAGGCTTTTCTATCATTTGAGGAGCACCATCAGTAATGGCAATGACAGTGTTAATTTTCATAATCTTCATTGGTCCATATGTTACCCCGAATCACATATCATCATTCAGTGCTGAGAAATGTGCCTGCATACGAATTTTTCAGTCATTATAATCTTCTTTTGAGAACATATGAATTTTACTAAAAGATTCCATAGCTAAGGATGCCATAGTTAAGAGACGATTCAGGTGATAAGCAAGAACCTCTCTGATACCACTTATTAGGATCGAAAATAGGTGTAGAGGGGGTGGGGGTGAATACACTATTTAAAATTTTAAGGATTCTTCGATCCGATTTGTGAAAATCAGACAGAAGTTTTATTGCTTAAAAATTTTGATCTGCTCGAAAGATCTGAAGTGATCAGGCGGAAGAAATCTTCCGCATAGATTTGAATTGTCAGAAAGAAAACTAAGACAGATAAAATAATGTAAATGCAGTATGTAAAGAGGGACATAATTTTTATGGATGTTCGGAGATGAATTCTCCTACGTCACCCCTTCTTCTTTTTCTAGAAGGATTCCACTAAAAGACTTTTATTTATACAACGCTTTGTACAAATCCAATCCAATCAATCCTTTGAGAGTAACTCCTAGCAATACTCTCTCTCGAAGCAGAACAAACACTCTGCTTTGAGTTTTAAAGTAAAGCCACAAAATATGCTTCGGTATTTTGATCTGGAAGGCTACAAATGACTTTGATCTGGATCGTTCTTGTATGTATTTCTTGAGCTTGATCAATATTTGAAATACTCTCTAACTCAGTGCTTCGAAACTTTGATCTGATAGTATGAGTTTCTGAGTTAGGGTATTGAGTGAAGGCTTTTTGGCATTTCAGATGAACGTGATAATCTTAGATTTGAATAGCTTGTGTTATTCACTCTTGCATGGTTTTGAATCTTTCGAATCACTGAGTATTTATAGTCTTCAAAAACTAGCCAGTGAGCCGCCAACAATTTCTAAAATTGAGCCGCCAATATATCTCATAAATTGGCTCACAAATCTTAACTTTAGAGAGAAGCCAACTAACGTTCAAAATCTCATTCAATGCTTTTGTCTTTTAGTTCAGCAACCTTAGCAACGGATACTTCAAAGTGAAACTTTGATCTGGTTGATGGCTTACTTGATCTGGTTTGAACGATCTGGATTGTTCTAGTATATTTGATCTGTTGAAGTAAGTTGTCGTGATGACATATGGATCAAATACTCGATTTATCCAAAACTTAAATTTCATCGAACATTTGATCTGGCAGCTTCGGAATTTTTTTGATCTGGATGAGTTCGATTTGATCTGTCCTTAAATTCTTGTTTACTTTATTACTTGGTTTTGATTTGACTCGATATCACCAAAACTTTAGAGTTTGATCTCCAACAAACCGGTCACTGTTAAGGTCCGGAACACCCCAAAAAACCGTTTTAATGGTTGAACCGTTCAGAACCGATCAAGAACCGGTCAAAACCGATCGAACCGGTCAAGAACCGACCCCAAGAACCGGCCAAGAATCGGTTCAACCGGAATTTCAAATTTTTTTATTTATTTTTTGAAAAATTTGTTTTTTTTTAATTTTAATACCTTAATTTAATATTTTATTATATATATACATCATTATTTGGAATTTGTACATCGTTAAAAATATTATTTTAATATTATTAGAGTTTTTTAATTAATAAATTTATTTTCAAAAATATATATATAACTATAAATAATATTTTGAATATATTTATATCATTATTTATTTTTAAAACTATGATAAATATATATTTTTGTCTATTTATATATATTTTTCAGGTTTTTAAATTTTAAAATATATTATTAATTATATTATATTATATAAACGGTTTTACGGTCCGACCGTTCGGTTAAAACGGTCGAACCGATTGGACTATTTTTCAAGGTAGACCGGTTCGATCACCGGTCCGATTATGAAAACATTGGTCTGAAGTTTGTATTAATTATTAAATTTATGGATTATTTTGAAATTATTAAATTTTTAATGAAAATCCGAAACTCGAACCTTTTAAGGGAGTGTTTGCAAAAGATTATGCTTTTGTAGAAGTGATTAAATTTATAAATTATAAAAAATTTAAAAAAATCAAAAGTTGGTAGTGTTTGGAAACAAATTTGAAAATCTAAAAATCAAAGTTGTGTAGTATTTGATAAATAAGTGATTAGAGTGATTTTAACATTGACCTTTTTTATTAGAATCACTTTGGAGAATCATGATCACCATATGACTAGTTTTTGAATTTCAATTAAGTTAATCATAAGCTAACACATAATTTAGGTTTAAAAAACACACACAAGTGATTTTTTTTAAAGCCAAAATCTAACAATCACTTTTTTTTAATGCTTGCAAAAATTCCCTAACACATTTACCAGACCATAAAGGCTTAAAAAACCCATAAATTAAATCTTGAAACTCGACCTCGACATGTTAATCATTTTGCCTGTCTTTTTATATTAATGATCTTGATCCTAATTTTCGACATTTTTATCATTTTTGTCGCTAACAAAAACATGATCATGATCAAGTATAACATGCTCTGCCAATTAACACTTTCTTAACGCTCATTTAAATCGATCGATGTAAGATAATATAATATTTATAGGACCGAGAGTACTGCGGCTAAGTTCTGCATCAAATATATTATTTAATGCGACGAAGTACAACTTTAATGTCAAATGAAATTAATTAAATTGAAGAGTGAACAATTTTTATTTTGGTGAGTGAGCTAACGTGTGAAATATTGTACACATAAAATAAGCCATTCTGAAAAAAGAGACAAACTACGAAGCAATCAACAAAATTTTATAATAAACTTATTCTCTCTTATTTTACATATATATATATATATATATATATATATATATATATATATATAGTGGGTGACAACAGCAAACACATGACACACGTAACACATCGATCGATCAACTTTTCATACAACATAATATATATTATCCAACTCAAGTAACATAATAGATTCTCTAAAGGGATTACACTCAATCCTGATTCTGATCGGGCCAAAGGAATGCTCCCATGGCGAATCGCTTCTTCTGGTTCACATCTCCGCGTTTCGGCAGGCAGTACTCGTCGAGAAGGCGGTCGAGTTGCCACTCCGGCATGGTCTCGTAGTCGGATTTCGAGTACTTTGGGTAGTGAAGAGGCATCTGAAACTCGCGCGCCGTGGCCGCGCATTGGTTCACGCCGTGGTGCCCGTTGGGCGGCGTGGTTCCGCCATCAGAGGTGGCGCGTGGTGACGGGTTAGGGCTTGAAGTTCCTGTATTCATTGTTATCTTTGTAAGATCAAAGATGATTGATGATTCTTGAGCGAATGAGATGTTCGAGTGGTTGCCTTTTTATAGAGGGAAAGATGAATAATATTTTGTACAGGTGGAGGTTGAGTGGAGTATTATATAAATATATATATTCTGAATGTTTCTTTATTCTTCCTTTGGATAGTCTCACATCTTTAATATTATCTTCTTCTTATTTATCGTATTTTATGGTTAGTATTATTATGCAAAATAATTTAATTGTAAGTATTGGAAATACGTACATAGAGTTAACATTGAAATTTAATAAATTGAAGTATAAGGTTGAGTGTTTACTAATAATTTTTGGCATATATATATATGTCACGTCCTAAAACCGCGGCGTACAAACCGCGAGAATTGTTAACAATTTACAAATGCTAGGCACAGTCGCTGGTACTCATTAGCATGTCATGCAATGCTTCAACTAACTCCTCTTGTGAAAAATTATTGGAGTTAAAGTCAAATACATGTCTACTCGTGGAGAGTTGTCCTGAAGGTTGTTATCTGATGGATGACTGATCATCATGAGCCATGAAGCAGTTTTCATCACTTACACTCGTGGCTTTTCTGAGCAGCAGGGTTCTTCAAATGAACTCGATTAGTGAACTCCTGCTCTCTTTAGTCTTTATCTCGTCATTTCCTAGCTCGATCAACTGCTGCCAAAGATTCTTGGTTGTAGAGCATGCCTCAACAGTTATGGCGGTGTAGTTGTCAACAGTTGTGTATCAGAATCTCTTAGCGATTTCTCCAAATACATCCATTTTGAGATAAGTTCAGAAACTAAAAGAGATCTCGCTCTAATACCACTTGATGGGGATCGGTTGAGGGTGGTAGAACTGCTTTCTTGATATCACTGTATCAGTCGGCCCCTGAAACTTCAAGATTGTGTTCAGTACTTCAGTTGAGGTTGGTAAACTGAAATTTTTTCTTATCGTGTGTCGATATTCATTGTCAAACAAATATTATGTGTGAAATGATGCCAACTAATAAAATACAACTTTTGATCAAATGGTTGTATCGGATTAGTGAGTGAGTGAGAGTGCTCGACTGAAAGTCAGATAACTCAAATGTTTGCTTCTGGATTTTCGAAGATTTCAATACTCTTACGTCACATCTTCTTCCATCTTGGAAGGATTCACTCTAGAAGACTTTGATTATTATAACACTTTGAAACAACCCACTCTAAGACTAGGACTTACACAATCGCCTATCCCAGAACTCCTACACTCAATAAATCAGCTCTCGATTGATTCCTTTTACAACGAAGTTTGCAGTACTCAACTGTTTTGCTAACACAACTCGGCTGGTCAGTTTTAAACTGACTTTACAACACTTGTGTCATAACTCAACACTTGAGAATAATTCGATTCTACTGATATGATCTACTAATATATTTGTGATTGTGTTATTCGGCTTCTTGATATATACTTTGAAGAATCGTAAGTTCCTTGACTTGAACGCTTGTGAGTAAACTGAAGGTGTTCAGTCTACCTCTGATAACTTGAATATTTGTGCGAGTATTTTGCTTAAGAAGATGGATGCATTTTTAAGCACCCCTTGATATGTATTTATATTTGACGGGCAACGGCTCTTTCAAATTCAAATAGAGGTCTTTAGCTTGTCTTTTTCTCGTACATTCTCTGAAGTTATCGTACACTGTTGTGCTATGGCTTCTGCGATGTTGGTTATGTATGGAAAAATATATTCACAAGAGTTAGGTTGATTCAGTCTTGATCACGCAGTCTCTTGGATGATTCAGTCTATCAATCGTTGATCTTTGATTTGTCTTTGAGACAGTTTGACTCCGAGAAACTGATTAGTTTAGCTTATGTGAAACTGATTCAGTTTAGTTCCCTAAACTGAATGCAGTTTACCTCATTTCTTTGGTTGAGCTTCAGTCAAGTCAACTTAGTTAACATCTTCAGTTTAGCTCTGAGACTCGTTCATTTTTCTCCTTTGGTTCTGCTCATTGAGTGCGTGCAGTTTAATTCTGATTTTGCTTGTTCAATTTCGTAAATATCAAAACTATATAATGTTCCAACAATTTCTCCCTTTGTGATATTATCGAAACTCTTGTTTTGACTACGTTGATCTTTGTGTTACTTGACTTCTTATACACTTTTTTTGTCAATCCTTGATTCAGGATTTTATTTCTTGTAATATCTCGACTTCTCTTTGGTTTGTGCCTTGTGGTTGCTATCTTTTGAGTCTGTCGTTCTCCCTTAATTAATGATGTTCTTCAATTAGGACAGCTGGACTGATATGATCCATTTAGCTCATTGTCTTTCCTTGAGATGAATCTCAACTGACATTACTTGTTATGGTTTGATATACTTGATTTGCTTTATTAGTTGACCACTGCAATACTTCATCGTTCCCTCTCAATTAATGATTTCGCTACAAGAGTAGTGTTGGGAATCGTGTTGTCTCTTTATATTCTTAAGAGTACTTCAGTTTTCCTACAAAACTATTTTCTTTTAGTTCTTTTCAACTTCAGTTTGGGGTATGATGTCAGTTTGGCTCTCATGTCAAACTAATTCTTTAACTTCTTCAGTTCTGTCACCTACAAACACAAAAACAAACCACAAAATGGTACCCCAATTCTATGTGGATCCTTGATGAATTAGTCTTTTAGGAATCCAGACTTTGATTAACCGGACTGGTCTATCATTGACTGTATCCCATAAAGTTTGTGATTTGTGTCTTGTGTGCTTGTGAGGTAAATAATGTGTATTAAACTGAAAATGATGTGTATGATGAGTGTTGTTCTATGGGTGATGTGTTCGTGAATATTCTTGTGATGCAGTGTGTGATTTCATCTTTTCCACATCATGAATCTCTCTGTATCCTTTTGGTTCAAGCTTTCTGTAAGGTCTAAGGTACTATTGTTCCGTCATAAAGATGTGTTTGGTTTAACTGGATTTCTAGTCTTGCTTTGCCCAAGATCTCTCTGGTGCATATCCAATTCCAAACTTACGGACATTGTTCCAAGTTTCATCATTTTGTTGAGAAAGACTACTGTGGGACCCCGGGTGCAACATACGAAAGGACAACGCAAAACGGTTCCGCGAATATTTTTTTTCCAAGACATTTGGCGACGCGAAACCTTACATTTGGCGATGCAAAAACACGTGGCCAAAAAGTTTTCCTTTTTTTAAATCTAAAACTTACCTTGCGCTTCTGCGCATGAGAAAAATGCTCACGCGCAAAAGCGCATGCCTCATGCGCTTCTGCGCATGAGCAAATCTACTCATGCGCAGAGGCGCATGCATTTGCGCCTCTGTTCTTGCCAAAGCATTCTTGCGCATAAGAGAATATTTGTACGCTTTTTCTTAACTAAAAAATCTCATCCTGCTGTCTTTGAGCGCTTATGCGAGAAAAATAGGCTTCTGCTTTTCTTGAAAAATGGCAGTTACTGCCTGTTTTCTCAAAATCTGCTCAAAAAATCTAAAAACCCGAAAATTTAAAATCTCGATACATGGTTACAACGTACAATCCAAAAAGAGTTCAAAACTATAAAAATGATATTAAAATGCAACATCTCAAAATACAAATATTTGACTCCTCGGGGTAAAATCAACACAACCCGCTAAAATAACCCAAAAGTCCACTTTTATACTCAACACAAGCTCTCATGGACCTCGATGACTCGGTTTTGGGTTACCTGTTGCAATGCACACACAGAGAAAAAGCAACAGCCGGAAAATCGGTAAGTATAAAAACTTAGTATGAAAAACGGAAGCATATAATCATCAAACATCCCAAAATAAATGCATTTCAAAATCGATAAAATTAAATCGATGGTATTTCAAAATAAATAATATTTATGAAATTCATGTTCAATAATATGCTGGCTTGCAACAACAGGCATCAATCATCGAGGTTCGTATCCGACCCCGACATCAAGATTCGTATCCGATCTCGGTATAGGTATATCAACTCCTCGTGGTTCGTATCCGACCCAAAATCAAGATTCGTATCCTATCTCGACATCAATGCTATCAATTTTGAAATAAAGTTGGCTCAATATGAATGAGATGATGCAATATACGTATATCAACATAGCTTGCTCTCGCTAATGCTTGTTTCAAAAACCATCTCAATCATATGCATGTAAACCGATTCATGTAAATGGCATAGCAGCAAATATCGGCAATCACCGAACAATATCAAAATATAATTATGTCATCAATCAAAATACAAGAATCGAATCACATAATCCAAGTAATAAAATTTAACGAGTAAAATGTGTGATTTTTCTCGGGACTCGAGAATTCAACTCATCTCGAGGTTCAATCCCATTATTTCCTCGTATGCTTATACCTTCAAATCTTGGTTTTTCGAAATGCTCAACTGCAAAGCTACACGATACGAGCTCATATAATTTTCCATTCGATCAATCATCAATATTTTCCATACAAAATCAAACCAAACCTTGATCGAATTCTCAACGACTCAAATTCTTGCAACTCGAATTCGATAATCTCCAATTCAAATCTGAAATAGATAATATACATGCTCAATATAATCTTCATCAATATCAACTCAAAATCATCCTCAAACCATAATCATAATTTCGAAATTCAACAGCCCATTTGATGGATTTTTCGAAAATCATTCCAAAAATGGAAAACATGCTCAAACAATGGCATTTTCTCAAACCGTCATAGATATACCATCTCTATCAACTCAAGAACATGTTTATCAATTCAATTCTCGAATCCAACAACACACAAAAAATAGAACTTGGTAGAATTTCATAATACTTACGTAAAAACATAGCTCTCGTCGCAAGGATCACAAATATGTGATTATCTTTGAAATCTACAAGTCGGATGATGCGGATCAAAGTTTGAAGTGAACGAAAATGGCTTCCCTTTTCTTCCTTGACTTCTTCTTCTCGGTAGATGATGATGATAATGATTTGAAGACAACACTTAATTCTAATTAACTGTAATGTCTAGCCAATTTGCATTTTAGTCCTTGAAACTCTCCAGATTGCAATTTAGTCTCTGCTCAATTTTTCAAACTTCAATCCAGTCATTCAATTTATGAAACTTAGGAATTTAATTCCAATTCCCGTAAATCATTAAATTGAGTATTTTTCGGGGCATTACAACTACTCTGTTCATGTACCAAACTGGGTTTGACAATGTGAATATAATTCCCTTTGCACATATTCAGTTTTGGTTTAGTACTAGTCTCAGTTGGTCAGTAGTTCTTGTCACTAATCCCGAGACCAGTTTTGTCTCCAATATGCTTTTGTGACTCTTGAAATTCTGTCAAAAAAACTGAGGAGTTATTCCAAGTTTGAATCAGTTCAGTCATCCTCAGATTCTCTGATTTTAACTGCTGACTCTCAACTTGTAGCTTATCATTTTCATCCTTGAACTTAGCAATCTTTGCCTCTAGACTGATCTTCTCAACCGATATATCCCAGTTAAGTCCAGTTGAGCAGTCTGGCAAGTCATTTTGACTTGCTTTGACTTCCTCAAATGCTAGGCACAGTTGCTGGTACTCATTAGCATGTCATGCAGTGCTTCAACTAACTCATCTTGTGAAAAATTATTGGAGTTAAAGTCAAATACATGTCTACTCGTGGAGGGTTGTCCTGAAGATTGTTATCTTATGGATGACTGATCATCATGAGCCATAAAGCAGTTTTCTTCACTTACACCCGTGGATTTTTCTGAGCAGCAGGATTCTTCAATGAACTCGATTAGTGAACTTCTGCTCTCTTTAGTCTTTATCTCTTCATTTCCTAGCTCGAGCAACTGCTGCCAAAGATTCTTGGTTGTAGAGCATGCCTCAACAGTCTTGGCGGTGCAGTTGTCAACATTTGTGTACCAAAATCTCTTAGCTATTTCTCCAAATGCATCTATTTTAAGATAAGTTCAGAAACGAGAAGAGACCTTGCTCTAATACCACTTGATGGGGATCAGTTGAGGATGGTAGAACTGCTTTCTTGATATCACTGTAGCAGTTGACCCCTGAAACTTCAATATTGTGTTCTGTTGAGGTTGGTTAACTGAAATTTTTCCTTCTCGCGTGTCGATGTTATTTGTCAAACAAATATTATGTGCGGAATGATTCCAACTAATAGATTACAACTTGTGATCAAATGGTTGTATCGGATTAGTGAGTGAGTGAGAGTGCTCGATTGAAAGTCAGATAGCTCAAATGTTTGTTTCTGGATTTTTGAAGATTTCAATACTCCTACGTCACCCCTTCTTTCATCTCGGAAGGATTCACTCTAGAAGACTTTGATTATTATAACACTTTGCAACAGCCCACTCTAAGACTAGGATTTACACACAATCGCCTATCCCAGAACTCCTACACTCAATAAATCATCTCTTGATTGATTCTTTTTACAACGAAGTTTGCAGTACTCAACTGTTTTGCTAACACAACTCGACTGGTCAGTTTTAAACTGACTTTACAACACTTGTGTAATAACTCAACACTTAAGCACAATTCGATTCTACTTATATGATCTACTAATATATGTGTGCTTGTGTTCTTCGGCTTCTTGATATATACTTTAAGGTATCGTAAGTTCCTCGACTTGAACGTTTGTGGGTAAACTGAAGGTGTTCAGTTTACCTCTGATAACTTGAATATTTGCGCGAGCATTTTTCTTAAGGAGCCGGATGAATTTTCAAGCACCCTTGATATGTATTTATACTTGATGGACAACGACTCTTTAAAATTCAAATAGAGGTCGTTAGCTTGTCTTTTCCTCGTACATTCTCTGACGTGGTCGTACATTATTGTTCTCTGAATTCGCGATTTTGGCTACATACGAAAAGTCTATCCATAAGAGTTAGGTTGATTCAGTCCTGATCACGCAGTCTCTTGGATGATTCATTCTAGCAATCATTGAGCTTTGATTTGGCTTTGAGACAGTTTGACTCCGACAAACTTATTAGTTTAGCATATGTGAAACTGATTCGGTTTAGTTCCCTAAACTGAATGCAGTTTACCTTATTTCTTTGGTAGAGCTTCAATCAAGTTAACTTAGTTAACATCTTCATTTTAGCTCCGAGACTCGTCCATTTTTTTTCCTTTGGTTCCGCTCGTTGAGTGCGTGCAGTTTACTTCTGATTTTGTTTGTTTACTTTCGTAAATATCAAAACTATCTAATGTTCCAACATTATTTCTAGCCCGTGATTTGTGAGCACATTTTAAAAACAGTAAAGATGCAATCTTTATTGCTCAAACAATATCTTTTATCATTAATATTAACAAAACTTTAATGCATTCCCAAATATGAATTTTCGGTAAAACACTCTGCAAATGAGAGTTGATCGTACACATGAATATATAGCAGAATATTTATATTTACATTAAAATATTTAGAAAAAGGCAAGTCTTGTACAAACTGTAGCAGAACATAAAACATATTTGAACATGACTGAAACAAATCATAGACATGGCCTAAACACATATATCATATAAAACACTAAAATTCATTTTTCATCCATAGTCTACTAATCTACAATTTCATATATATTATT
The DNA here is from genome assembly GCF_033568475.1 of Henckelia pumila. NCBI lineage: Eukaryota > Viridiplantae > Streptophyta > Magnoliopsida > Lamiales > Gesneriaceae > Henckelia > Henckelia pumila. Next base: position 18,439,495 of record NC_133123.1, on the reverse strand, counting down.
CCTCTAACGGGTGAGGCCATATAAGGGCCACATCAAATGTAATCAAATTAAGGAAGTTCTTCTACTTCAAGAATCGGATTAGTATCTTTATAATTGAAGCATAAATAATGATTTAATTTTTAATCATAAACATATTCATTAAAAAAAATATAACCTAACGTATTGAAATTGATTAAAATACGCGCAAAGGGTGTTGATTGCAAATGCCGATTGGAAATTGCTTCAAGTAGCTCGGACGCGGCTCAATCATGAGTCGAATTCCTTGGACCATATTTGGATCCTATATTAATCGAATAAAAGTAGGAGTTTGAGAAGAATAACTCCTTGATTAATGCTTTGTTGCTACCCCAAAATCACCTCGTTTGGCATGATTTTGGCAACACTGAATGGTTTGAAATTTGGATAGGTTTTTGAAGGGTTTTTCAGTATTATCTGCTTTAAATGAGTATTATAGGCAAGGATACTCAAGGAAATTGGCTGCATGGGTGCTTGTCCCTTTGTGTTTTTTAGTGCATCCAAAATTCCTCAATTATGGCGATCAAAGCTGATACCCCATGAGTAGGCTCATCACATGCTTGAGTCCAATAAAGACCCATAAACCAAGTACTAAGTCTCGTTCTAAGGGGTAGATTCGGCCCATGGAGGTAAGTGTTGAAAAAGAAACATGTTGGCTCCGAATGTGACGTCCCGTATTTTTGGATATTTTCAAGAATTATGATGCGAAAAAATTCGAAATACTCTTTTTTTTTTGGTAAAACATGCATCGTGCTCGTAAGTATAAAATAACATGTGTAATTAATTTCAATGAAAAGACTCAAAATCTCATGACTCAAAACTTGTTTAAACTATCATTGAACAAAAATGATGCTGACTCATACGGGAACGCCAAAAATTCCTCACATGCAAACCTTGAAACTGTAAAATATGAGATAACATAATAACGTATTTAAAACTTGATTTGCTATTAAATTAACCTGCTAAAACATGAGTTCAATAAACATGCATAACATTAATAAAATTCTCAAGCTTTCGTGGTCATGCAAGACATAAGGTTCTCGGACGTCCGTGCCATGCAAATTCTTCTCGTCTCTTTGACTACTCGGTCGTATAAACAACCTTTAAATTATTAACTTATTCTTTTACATTTGCACCCAAGTATAGTGAGTCTAAAGACTCAGCAAGAAACCTGCATTATATTGCTAATACATAATAAAAATCATCATGCTTTGGACGTGCAAGACTTGAACATAAACATTATGCATATAAAATCTTGGGCATAAAAATCCTTCATTTCGTGGGATAAAATACATTCAATTATGATAATCATATCTTATGAGCACATGGGGTTCCCGTGACCGCGATCGTTGTACAACAAGCATATAGATGTATCGTCCATACTAGTCTTGGCTAATATGCTTACCATGTCTATACCGTCCATACTGGCCTTGGCCAATATGTGCACCTTCATTCTTTGGAAAGGCCCCTTCTGAACTCATCCTGGAATACATATCACGTACTGCTACCACAAGAACACATACAATATCAAAATATTTTATCATGCATCATCGAAACATCATCATAATCAGGGGCGGATCCACCATAGGACCCGGAGGGGGGGGGGCACGGCCCCCCCGAAAATTAAATTTTTTTTTATTACTATATAACTAATATTTTTATGAAACTAAATATATATCAACGGCCCCATTTAACAACAACGAAAGTTTTGTAGCTTAGTGGTAAAAGACTCCTTAAATATTCCTTACCTATCAAGGTTCGAATCATCCTCCCCTCAAATTTTCTTGTCTTTTTTCTCTCTTTTGTTTTCCTTCCTCTCTCTCACATCCTATTTTGTTTTCTTATTTCCTTTCCTTTTTTAATGTCACCAAATATCTAAATTATTATTATTAATATTTAACCAATAATTTTCTTATTTCCTTCTTCTTTTTTAAAGCCACCAAATATCTAAATTGTTATTATTATTTCACTAATAATAAATTATTTATTTACTTAAAATTTATTCTCAAAAATTATGTAAAATATAATGACATTATAATAACAAATAAAATAAAAAAAAGATATCATATTAATCGAAAAACAAATTCTAAATATCTAAAATATTTATATATTTATTGATATCTTTAAAATTTATCTTCTAAAATTACACTATGTTTCTTATATAATCAATTTTTTTATATTTTTTTTCTAAAATATATAAACTTGTACGATAATTAATAATATTTTCCGCTTTTTTTCATTAAAATGCTCGTATAATTAATTAGACTTTCATTAAATATATAGATTACTTTCAATAATTTTTTACACCATATAAGTATTCATTAAATTAAGCTTGAAAAGTTATTTACAAAAAATATTGTTGATATTTATGAAAAAGAAATAAATATATATATGGGACGAATTGAGTATAAAATAAAATGATATATATATATATTTAAAAAGCAATAAAAAGCATATTTGAAATAAATAAAACGAGGATGATTTTCTCTTGGATGCATTGATGATATGTATTGAACGAGAAATTGCTAAAAAAAATTTGTATTGATGTTATCATCGAAACTTTAAAAATTCTAATGAATGTCGAATTCCTTTAATTTTATAAATATTTTGTTCAAAACATACATTTGATACTTAATTAGATGAATATAACCGATACTGTAATTTGTATTTTCTGTTTAATCTTGTGTCTAGCTTGTTGGCGGCCCCCCCATGACCGAAATCCTGGATCCGCTTCTGATCATAATCATAAACTTCGTCATAATTTCTCATCATAAACATCATCATCATAAACTTTCTCATAACTTCACCATTCTCATCATAAAACATTTCCATCATAAAACTTCTTATCGTTCATGAAACATACTTAAAACATCTTAAAATCATCATGGCATCATGAATCTTGAAAATAACTTGAAACTTGATATGTCATGCTCTTTGAATTCTTTCGTGCTTGAAAATCATGCATGCTAAATAAAATAAAATAAATATAAACATATCAATGAAAATTTCACAACATTTCATTCTTTTCATAAAGAATATAATTTTCATGATAACATACTAGCTTATAATGCATTACATAACTAAACTGATCTACGTGATTCGTTATTTTTGTTCTTGACATTAAAACTTGAAATTTTTTGCATAGGAACTCTTAAAAACAATTAAAACACCTTAAAAAGGTCATAAACATGAATTTAGAATTTAAAATAGCCAAAAAAAACATAATTTGGGCAAACCCTGGGACGTTGGGGCGTGCATTTTCACGCGCCCTTGTGCAGCCTTGGGCACGGGGGTGCCCAAAGGAAGCGCCCCTGTGCTGCCCTCAAGCACGGGGGCGCTAACAGGGAGTGCCCTTGCACTGTCCCAGGGCACGGGGGCACCCAATATAGGCGTCTCTACGCTTGGTCTGCTGCCTGTGAACACAATAATGGTACAGGGTGCAGAAAGTCATTTTCTTCATCTCTTTTTCGGTTCTTTTTTTATCTTAATTCAAACATACTCACTCAACCATTGAAACTTATGATCAAACATATGAAAAACTTCAAAAACTTGAAAGAATTCGTCCAAAAACAACCATCTTAAAAATATTTGCATCAAAACTTTTCATATCACAAACACACACCAGGATTCTCAGATTCACATATCCTTTCTTATCAAATCTCAAAAATCTTTACACAAAAGATCAAGAACGATTCAAGTTTCACAGTTCTACATCATTCTCTTCAAATTCTCTTTAAAATCAATGCAATATACATACATACATTCATACACATCAACACATAGAATTTTCATATCAAAATACCTCTATTATTGAATGGTAGTTTCAAAAGCGTTTAAAACTTGCCTGATCATTGTAGGTTGGGGATAATCAATACTTTGATAGTGATTTTAGTCTTGCACAGACGAGATTGAGAGTTTTTCTTCTTCCTTGGTGCAGGGTTTTGAACTAGAGAAGGGAGAATGGAGAAGGGAGGTGGAGTAGGCAGCGGCTAAGACAGAAAGGATTGAGAAAGAAGAAAATAAAGTTGGCGCCTACTCAATTGTAACTAATGGATTTGAAAGTCAGCTCATTAGTTGTAAATATTGATTTTTAAAAAAAATTTTCTCAATTTTAAAATAAAACTGCACCAATATTAAACTTAAAATAAATATAAAAATATTTGCTTAATCTCGTTCGTATGCTAGTCTCGTTTTTCTCAGTTCAGAATTAATTCCAAATTGGAACGGAAGTTCCGATCTCCGGCTGCCAGCTTTGCTCGATGACTCAGCCGCGAGTTTTGACAAGTGTTGGACGTAGAGCAGATCGGAAGCTCCGATCGGGCGATCGGAAGTTCCGATCCTGGCGTGTCCTGCATGCACGCAATGAGCTGGATCGGAAGCTCCGATCCCGAAATCGGAAGTTCCGATCCTTGCCGGGAATTTTTCTTATAAATAGGGCTTCGCAGATTCATTTCTGAATTACGAATTCCCGAGTTTCTTTTTTCAGTTATATAGTGTGAGATATACACTTGAGGGCCCTATCGGTTATAATAGAGGTTCTGGAATAACCAAGGTGTGGTTATAGTCATCCGGGACTAGCGACTCCAAAGGGCTAACTACGGACGAAGGTATAGTCCGGGAATCTATTTAAGTTTTGGGAGTACTTATTAGCTTAGTTAAGGCTTATAGAATTTATGTAGTGATACGGTGAACTTTTGAATATAGGCTTGGAACCTAGGATCCTATTTTACTTGAACTAGCCTAGAGGTACGTACACATTGACTGAGATTGCCAGTAAGTATACATGTTTATATGTTGCATTTATTTGGCATTATTATATGGCATGATATATGATTTATCGCTTTCTATATTCATATGTCATGTGCATATACACGTTGAGCCTATACCTTGTTATACCTGACTATAGAGCCGCTCAGCTCTATACTCGATAGTCTGTCACTGAGAGTACCGCGACCGCGGGGGCATTTATGTCTGTCTACTCTGGTGTACTAGACGAGTGTGGTTGCACCCAGATGTTGATCCGTGCGGTGGCAGCAATCATGTGGCGCCGGTACTGAGCATGATTTTCGGATGACCCGTTACCAGTCATCATGTTGCATGCATCATATATTTACGTGTACTCATGTCTATGTACTGGGCGTTAGCGCTCACGTCCTAGTTGTTATCTTGGACACCCTATTCCATGGGGCAGGTCGCAGGATGGACGGAGCTGGTAGTTCAAGGCAGGACTAGGGAGCAGGAGCCTTGAGGATTTTATTATACAGCAGGATTCGTTATAGCTGTATAATGGTTACTGTTTAAATCTTCGATATGGTTGTATCATTACAGATTTAAGCCTGGATTATGTTACTAAGCTGATATGTAAATTATGGTTTTGTTTTCGCATATTTTACTCTGTTAAGTTATTTTGCTGTATTAAATTTAATGCATGCTATTAATTACCAGTTAGTAGGTGATTCCATGCAGGGTCACTACACTATTACCCAGTTGACCCAGAAGAATGCACCGTTTGTTTGGTCCGAGGAGTGCGAGGCCAGTTTTATTGATTTGAAGAAGAGATTGATCAGGGCTCCGATCTTGTCTATTCCATCAGGTACGGGAGGTTATTCCGTTTACTGTGATGCTTCTCACCGTGGTCTTGGATACATTCTTATGCAGATGAATCATGTCATAGCTTATGCTTCGAGACAGCTGAAGCCGCATGAGACTCGTTATCCAATCCATGACCTTGAGCTTGCGGCGATTGTGTTTGCTTTGAAGACCTGGCGCCATTATCTTTATGGCGAGTCGTTTGAGATATTTTCTGACCATAAGAGTCTGAAATACTTGTTTTCCCAGTCTGAGCTTAACATGAGACAGAGGAGAGGGATGGATTTGCTTAAGGATTTCGACTGTGAGATCAAGTATTTTCCTGGAAAGTCGAATGCAGCTGCAGACGCTCTTAGTCGGAAGCTTTGTTCCTTATCTCTTGCTACGATTTGTTGGAAAATGGTGTTCAGATCAATTAGAATTGATACCCGGTGCAGCGAAAGTTTAAAATTTTATTTTTATTAATATGAAACGATTCCATATCTGGGTATCAAAACTTTTACGATTAAATTCATACAAGTAAAACAAATAATCACAATTAATGTTTTACCTTAAATCTCGAAACGAGATTATGGACTCTAACAGAATTTAATCTGCTCTTCTTGTAAATCCCGGGAACTGATGGCGTCACGATCAATCACCGGAATAAGGTCCACGAACAGAAAACAGAAACCCTCTGATTGACTGCACTAGAAATCAATCAGAATTTTTGCGTAGAGAATAAACAGATATGATCTGTTAATTCAGAATTGTAATTTTTCACAAAAATCACAATCCGAATTTTCTCAAAAAGGGCAAGGAATTTTCGAAAAATCCCTTATAATTATTTATGCAGTTTTCGAAAATTTGAAGACTGAATCACACACAATTTTCAAACCCACTACATGTATTTATAGATAATTTCTAGTTATAATTGTATCAGGACTCTAACTCCTTAAAGCCCACAATCCATAACTTAAGCCCAACAAGCCAAGCCCGTTGTTATAGAAATTAATATAAAATTCATCGTGACTCCGATTGATAAACTGATTTCACCAATGTGCACAGAAACCATTTCTGCATCTTTTAGAGTCAAGATAATTTTTCTGAATCCGAATTCAGTGATTTCCAAAAATGACCATCCCTATGTCATTTTAGGAAATCTCACTCCCTTTAGTTAAGAAGTCCAACTTCTCTTTCATTAAATTTAACTCTTTAAATTTAACTATCTCTACGGGGTTTTAGTAATCCATTACTTGTGTAACCCTCAATGGTTCAGGAATACAGCTAGCCGTGGGCTCACAACTCCTTGTGACTCGGAACAACAATTTCCGACTTACCCATCGAATCATGGTAAGAGCGCCTAGCAATATCGCCCCATGATTCCCTAGGTATTACTGATAGTGCCTGCAAGAACCAGTAGATTTTGGTTAGCGTACAGTACGGTCCCTTCATCGATATATCCCGATCGAATCAACAACCATTGGTATATCGAGAGTCGTTCGAGATTCGATAACTATGCATTACATCTTGGAGATCAAATAGTGACATCGCATGTGTTACTAGGATAACCCATTAACCTAAAACACATCATGTACTCTGGCCAAAGATTCGTCACACTAATATCTCCTCAGATCGCATAGGATATCCACACTCGCAAGTATATGGTGAATCCTTGACAACAAAGCATCGACTCCTATATGTGTCGTAACTGTATCCAATCCCGACACCTGATGACCCCAATAGAGTCGGTAAACGAGTCAAAGTACAGTACTAGCATATAGAGTCTCAATGATGTTTCAAGTAATAAGGACTAATGGTGTACAACCAAAACCGCGGACTTTATCCACTCGATAAGTGATAACCACTTGGAAAGTTCGAATAGGGTAGTTCGATCATTCATCAAATGAATTTCCATTTGCATGCTTTGAACATCTCTATGTTCCATACCAATTAAACGTGGTACTCGGCATCGCAAATGCTAGTCTCAATCTCGAGCGATCTTTATCCCCTTTTTGCGGACGGCTCAATTGACTAGGAACAGTTTAGAATATACAGTGACTATAAGATGTGTTTCATGATAGCCATCCCCATGTGCTACCACATCGTACATACACTATAGTATATTCAAGTTCTTTATCAAAACAACAATATTATATCATAATATAACAATATGAAGAAAGATAAAGTCAATACCATTATAAAAGTGTAAATTATATTAAACAAAAGATTGTTTTACATAGAGTCATAAAAGCCCTTAGCCACAAGTTGGCTAACCGGGCACCCACTCTTTCAATCTCCCACTTGCCCTAAAGCCAACTAGTCATACTACGTAATCTCATTGCTTCGCGATGTTTGTCAAACAATGGTCCTGGCAAGGGCTTAGTAAGCGGATCAGCGATATTGTCTGTAGAGGCCACTCTCTCGACACTGATGTCTCCTCTTTCCACAATCTCCCGGATGATATGGTATTTCCTCAGTACGTGTTTGGACTTCTGATGAGACCATGGCTCCTTTGCCTGAGCAACGGCACCCGTGTTGTCACAGTACACCGGGACTGGACCAACAGCTTCAGGAATTACACCCAACTCTTGGATGAATTTCCTTATCCAAACCGCCTCTTTAGCAGCAGCTGATGCTGCAATGTATTCTGCCTCAGTGGTGGAATCCGCTGTGGTGTCTTGCTTGGAACTCTTCCAAGAGACAGCACCACCATTGAGCACGAATACAAATCCAGAGGTTGATTTCGAGTCATCCACGTAACATTGGAAGCTAGAGTCGGTGTAGCCTTCCAATTTCAATTCTCTTCCTCCATAAAACATGAACACATTCTTAGTCCTTCGCAAGTACTTAAGAATATCCTTCACGGCTTTCCAATGCATTTGACCGGGATTGGCTTGATATCTGCTCGTGACGCTCAGAGCATAGGCCACATCCGGTCTGGTAGATATCATCCCATACATGATACTACCTATGGCTGATGCATATGGCACGTGTGTCATCTTCTCTATCTCTTCGTCAGTCTTGGGACACATAGACTTGGATAAAGAAACTCCATGACACATAGGTAGATGTCCTCTCTTGGACCCATCCATTGAAAACCTTTTCAATATGGTTTCGATGTAGGTTGATTGAGTAAGTCCTATCATTCTCTTAGATCTATCTCTATAGATCTGAATTCCTAGAATATAGGAGGCCTCACCCAAATCCTTCATCGAGAATCTACCTGATAACCATATCTTTGTTGACTGCAACATCCCTACGTCATTCCCCATGAGTAGAATGTCATCAACATAAAGTACTAAGAATGTTACCGCATCCTTAACTACTTTTTTGTACACGCATGGTTCCTCCGGGTTCTTGATGAAAGCAAAATCCTTTATTGTTTCATCAAATTTCTGGTTCCAACTTCTTGATGCTTGTTTGAGACCATAGATTGATCTCTGAAGCTTGCATACCTTATGCTCGCTTCCCATGGATGTGTATCCCTCAGGCTGCATCATATAGATCTCTTCCTTAATGTTTCCATTAAGAAAAGCAGTCTTTACATCCATTTTCCATATCTCATAGTCATACCATGCTGCTATGGCAATAAGGATTCTTATGGACTTGAACATTGCGACTGGTGAAAAGGTTTCATCATAGTCAACTCCTTGTCTTTGAGTATAACCTTTTGCCACCAATCGTGCCTTGTAGGTCAATACCTTTCTATCAAGCCCAAGCTTTCTCTTGTAGATCCATTTGCACCCAATTGGAACAATTCCATCGGGAGGATCTACTAAAGACCAAACTTGGTCAGAATTCCGATTGCATAGCTTCAAGCTATAAATTTGAATCCGCATCAGAAATTGCTTCCTTGAAGTTTCTTGGATCATATCCAATGTCGGGTTCACTTTGATCCCCTTCAAGAAGAAGACCATATCTAATAGGAGGCCTAGAATTCCTCTCGGATCTCCTAGTAGTAGGCGTGTCTTGTGATGATTCTTGATGTGTAGGATCGCTATTTTGTATCTCGGGTTCTTCTCGAATTTCTTCGAGTTCCATCATCTTGCCTTTCTTATCCAATAAGAACTCCTTCTCCAAGAAGGTGGCATTCCTTGAAACAAACACTTTTGTTTCATTAGGATGATAGAAATAATATCCGATTGAATTCTTCGGATACCCCACAAAATAACATAAGGAGGATCGACTATCTAACTTATCTCCCACTGTCTGCTTCACGTAAGCAGGACATCCCCAAATCCTCAAGTACGAATACTTAGGAGCTTTGCCATTCCGTAACTCGTATGGTGTTTTATTTACTGCTTTAGTGTGGACGTTGTTTAACAACAATAGCACCGTTTCAAGCGCGTAGCCCCAAAACGAAGGTGGGAGATCAGTGAAGCTCATCATGGATCGAACCATGTCCAACAAAGTTCGATTGCGACGCTCCGAAACACCATTAAGCTGAGGTGTCATAGGAGGAGTCCACTGAGAGAGAATCTCATTCTCTTTTAGATAGTCCAAAAACTCGGTACTTAAGTATTCTCCACCTCGATCCGATCGAAGTGCCTTAATACTTTTACCTAGTTTGTTTTCTACTTCAGCCTTGAATTCTTTGAACCTTTCAAATGCTTCAGACTTATATTTCATTAAATATAAATACCCATACCTAGAATGATCATCAGTAAAGGTAATGAAGTAGGTGTTGCCACATTTAGTACCAATCCTAAATGGACCGCAAACATCTGTATGGATCAAATCCAACAGATTTTGACTACGCTCAGGTTTCCCTTTGAAAGGAGATTTAGTCATTTTTCCCTTTAGGCAGGACTCACAAGTAGGTAGAGAGTTAATATCAGACATATCAAACATGCCCTCTCCCACTAGCTTGTTCATCCTCCTTGAGGAAATATGACCTAGCCTAGCATGCCAAAGGTTTGCCGGGTTTTGACTATCGTCCTTCCTTTTAATTGTTGTTACCGGTTTATCAACATAATTAATTGGAACGTCTTTTAATTTTAAGCTATATAGATCGTTTTCAAGTTGTCCATTTCCAATCAAACATTCATTCTTGAAAATATTGCAAATCTCATTCACAAAATTGCAAAAAAAACCATCTCTATCAAGCATAGAAATAGATATAATGTTTTTGACCAAATCCGGAACATATAAAACATCTCTCAAAAATAACTTAAATTTTTTCTGCAAAACTAAATAAATTTCTCCTATAGCTTTGGCTTCGACTCTAGAACCATTCCCGAGCCTTAGCTGGGTCTCACCCATCCTTAGCTTACGACTTCTTGTCATCACCTGCAAATCATTGCAAATGTGAGATCCACATCCGGTATCCAATACCCAAGAAGAAGTATTAAGCGAAACATTTATTTCAATGTAAAACATACCCTTTGCAGTTCGCAACTGTTCGAGGTATTCCTTGCAGTTACGTTTCCAATGACCGGGTTTCTTGCAGTAATGGCAAACGTTTTCATCTTTTATTCCAATTGAAGCCTTAGCATTTCCCTTCTTATTTGGTACAATCTTCTTGGGCGGGGCAGAACGTTTCTTACCCTTTCCACTTGGTCCTTTCTTAGAGTTAGAAGAGGAGCCAACCAAGAGTACCGGTTTATCCTTCTTTAGTGTGGCTTCATAAGTCACAAGCATATTGACCATCTCTTCAAGGGTGGCCTCTATCTTGTTCATATTGAAGTTCATCACAAAGCCGTCAAATGATGAAGGAAGTGAAAGAAGCAACAAGTCCGCGCTACGTTCATGCTCTAAAGTCAAGTCGAGTGTTACCAACTTTTCAATGAGCCCAATCATGCGCACCCCATGCTCACGGACCGAAGTTCCATCTCGCATGCGGCTCGTCATGAGCTTTCTGACGGTGGAATACCTCTCTGACCTTGACTGAGCTCCAAAGAGTTCCTTGAGTTTCTTGTGAATGTCAGCAGCATTCACGGCATCCTCGAATTTCCTTTGAAGCTCATCAGACATCGAAGCCAGCATGTAGCATTTGGCCTTGATATCATGGTCCCACCATAAATCAAGTTTGACCAACTCTTTCGGACTTGTATTAGCCGGGGCTTCCTTCGGAGGCAGCTTCTCTAACACGTAGAAAGCTTTTTCCGAAGTAAGAATAATCTTTAACTTACGGAACCATTCCGTATAGTTTGCGCCAGTTAATTTGTTTTGTTCGAGAATTGAAAATAGTGGATTGCGTGGATTCATCGTAATATAATACTGAAAAGGAAACAGACAATAATCAGTGATTTGTTTAATTAATTTACTAAGACATAAAATATGGCGAATTTCATTTTATGAATTATACTCCCACTATTTTGACGATTTCACTACCCTCTAGTGAAAACGAGAAACATTTTCTTTAGTGGAAACATGGAGTCCAATTGACAAACTATAGTCCCGAATAATATCAGCCAACTATAATTTTCAAAAGGTAGAGCCCAATTGCTTCCAAAGCAACCTCCATGTTTTTACCTCATGTCCAATAAGGGCCCAATAATATGACGCCGTTTATTGTGACATGTCAAGATGACCCATCAATATTAAGTTGTGATGGACGGTCGCCATGTGGATCCCCAATAATATGAGCCAATCCCATGGGAGTTTCACCCAACTTACAACATGTGTCGATCCAATGTACAGCTTTCCGACGAACGGGCCCCCCCAATAATATGAGCCAGACCATATCCGCGGGTAGCATCACATACATTGATCGTTGATGGAAGGTAGGAATATTTAAACAATATTTAAAATTCCCTTTTGTTTATCTTGATATCAATTTTAAATCATATTTAAAATGAGGGATTTTATTTTGAAAATTTGTCTCATCATGCAATTTATGTATGCTTGCGGGATTCATACAATTTATGTCTAAACATGCATACATCAATAATATCATATATTATTTAAGGATGATCGATCCCATTTACTAATCGACCCGTGGTTGCCAATCACGAGTCTAAGTCCAATCCTAGGTGTTATGCAAGTATGCAATGCAATCCTATTACATTGTGCTTCCAATTTACATTTCTTCGGTCTTCATTGTCTTCTGGGCCCACCATTTCTTCAAAACTTTGTCTCCCACTAAGTCTAATAAATTTACAATAAATTTCGATGACAAATATGGGATACATTTTTAGGGGTGGGAACGGGCCATAAACCAGGCCCACTTTTATTACATATGACAATCATATTGGGCTATAAACCAAGCCCATTAATAAACACCAACAACAATAAGACAAATGTAAATCACCTAACATACACCTAAAATATTGTTCATGGCAATCGATCATCCTTTTATCCAATAATTAATTCAATAATTAAAATAATTGGATAAACATGCAATGGCATCATAATTAAAAGATAAAATCATATTTTATCTTATTCGTCCATAAGATCATATCTTATCATCAATTGTACCAAAATAATTAATTTTATAAAATTTAATTTAACGGATAAAATTTATAAATTTTCCAAAAATTCAAATTTATCCAAAAATCAATTTTAAAAATTTCGGACTCGAACAATTCGATCCGATGCCTCGTGATCTAATCAAAAAAAATTTTCGATCGGATCAAACACTCGAATTTCAAAATTTCAAAATTTTTAAAAAATTAAAATTTTAATTTTTCGGGCTGCTCGGGACAATCCCGGGCAGCCCGTGCCCCGACCGGGGCTCGGGCTGGGCAGCCCGTCGCTGCCCATTGGGCAGCGCCGTGCGCTGCCCTGCGCAGCGCCCAGCGCTGCGCTGGGCAGCGATCCAATCGCTGCCCGTGTTTTGCCCGTCAAAAATTTAATTTTAAAAATTTGTTTTGTTTTAAAAAACCAAGGCATAAAAATTTTGTACAATCGATTAATTTAATCGTTTGATCTGAGCAACCTGGCTCTGATACCACTGTTGGAAAACGGTGTTCAGATCAATTAGAATTGATACACGGTGCAGCGAAAGTTTAAAAATTTATTTTTATTAATATGGAACGATTCCATATCTGGGTATCAAAACTTTTACGATTAAATTCATACAAGTAAAACAAATAATCACAATTAATGTTTTACCTTAAATCTCGAAACGAGATTATGGACTCCAACAGAATTTAATCTTCTCTTCTTGTAAATCCCGGGAACTGATGGTGTCACGATCAATCACCGAAATAAGGTCCACGAACAGAAAACAGAAACCCTCTGATTGACTGCACTAGAAATCAATCAGAAGTTTTGCGTAGAGAATAAACAGATATGATCTGTTAATTCAGAATTGTAATTTTTCACAAAAATCACAATCCGAATTTTCTCAAAAAGGGCAAGGAATTTTGGAAAAATCTCTTATAATTATTTATGCAGTGTTCAAAAATTTGAAGACTGAATCACACACAATTTTCGAACCCACTACATGTATTTATATATAATTTCTAGTTATAATTGTATCAGGACTCTAACTCCTTAAAGCCCACAATCCATAACTTAAGCCCAACAAGCCAAGCCCGTTGTTATAGAAATTAATATAAAATTCATCGTGACTCCGATTGATAAACTGATTTCACCAATGTGCACAGAAACCATTTCTGCATCTTTTAGAGTCAAGATAATTTTTCTGAATCCGAATTCAGTGATTTCCAAAAATGCCCATCCCTATGTCATTTTAGGAAATCTCACTCTCTTTAGTTAAGAAGTCCAACTTCTCTTTCATTAAATTTAACTCTTTAAATTTAACTATCTCTATGGGGTTTTAGTAATCCATTACTTGTGTAACCCTCAATGGTTCAGGAATACAGCTAGCCGTGGGCTCACAACTCCTTGTGACTCGGAACAACAATTTCCGACTTACCCATCGAATCATGGTAAGAGCGCCTAGCAACATCGCCCCATGATTCCCTAGGTATTACTGATAGTGCCTGCAAGAACCAGTAGATTTTGGTTAGCGTACAGTACGGTCCCTTCATCCATATATCCCGATCGAATCAACAACCATTGGTATATCGAGAGTCGTTCGAGATTCGATAACTATGCATTACATTTTGGAGATCAAATAGTGACATCGCATGTGTTACTAGGATAACTCATTAACCTAAAACACATCATGTACTCTGGCCAGAGATTCGTCACACTAATATCTCCTCAGATCGCATAGGATATCCACACTCGCAAGTATGTGGTGAATCCTTGACAACAAAGCATCGACTCCTATATGTGTCGTAACTGTACCCAATCCCAACACCTGATGACCCTAATAGAGTCGGTAAACGAGTCAAAGTACAGTACTAGCATATAGAGTCTCAATGATGTTTCAAGTAATAAGGACTAATGGTGTACAACCAAAACCGCGGACTTTATCCACTCGATAAGTGATAACCACTTGGAAAGTCCGAATAGGGTAGTTCGATCATTCATCATATGAATATCCATTTGCATGCTTTGAACATCTCTATGTTTCATACCAATGAAACGTGGTACTCGGCATCGCAAATGCTAGTCTCAATCTCGAGCGATCCTTATCCCCTTTTTGCGGACGGCTCAATTGACTAGGAACAGTTTAGAATATACAGTGACTATAAGATGTGTTTCATGATAGCCATCCCCATGTGCTACCACATCGTACATACACTATAGTATATTCAAGGTCTTTATCAAAACAACAATATTATATCATAATATAACAATATGAAGAAAGATAAAGTCAATACCATTATAAAAGTGTAAATTATATTAAACAAAAGATTGTTTTACATAGAGTCATAAAAGCCCTTAGCCACAAGTTGGCTAATCGGGCACCCACTCTTTCACGATTGGTGTTTCTCAGTTGATTGAAGACTGTTGTACTTCTGGTTTGGAGTTTGAGACCGATAGGAGATCTATCAGAGTTTTTGCAATTCAGGCCGAGCCAGAGTTGTTTCAGTTGATCAGAGAGGCACAGAGTTCAGATCCGAGCATTCAGAGTTCGATAGAGAGGGTCCGATCAGGTCGCCAGTCAGAGTTTCAAGTCAGGGATGATGTTCTATTCGTGAATAACCATATTGTTGTGCCCGATGTTTCTGAGTTGAGACAGTGTATTATTTGAGAGGTGCATTGCAGTCGGTTCAGTGTTCATCCTAGAGGCCAAAAGATGTATAACGACTTGAAGACTCAGTTTTGGTGGAAGCAGTTGAAGGGAGATGTCACGAGATTTGTGTCCCGTTGTCTGAATTTTCAATAGGTGCAAGCCGAGAGGAAGAAACCAGGTGGCTTATTGCACAGTTTGCCAGTTCCGGAATGAAGTGGGATCATATCTCTATGGATTTTGTCACGAAGTTACCGCGTTCAGTCAGAGGTTGTGATGCGATTTGGGTAGTGATTGACCGGTTGACGAAATCTTCTTGTTTCATTCCATACCGTATGACATACCGTCACGATCAGATGGCCAATTTGTATGTCAGAGAGGTTGTGAGATTGCACGGCGTGCCGAAGTCTATAGTATCCGACAGAGATCCGAGATTCACTTCTCACTTTTGGCACAGTCTACAGGAGGCATTGGGTACTCGTTTGCACTTGAGCACAGCGTATCACCCTCAGACCGACGGTCAGTCCGAGCGTGCGATCCAGACTTTGGAGGATATGCTTCGCGCGGTAGTGCTTGACTTTGGCTCAGGTTGGCAGGATTCTTTGCCTCTAGTGGCGTTTTCGTACAATAACAGCTTTCAGGCGAGTATTGGAATGACACCTTTCGAGGCTTTGTACGGGAATAAGTGCAGATCTTCGTTATTTTGGGATGAGATTTCAGAGTCACCTGAGTTGGGTCCAGATATGATTCGCGATATGGCCGAGCAAGTGAAGTTGATTCGAATCAGGATGAAGACAGCCCAAGATCGGCAGGCCAAGTATGCGAATGTCAGACGCAGACCACTGTCTTTTGATCAAGGAGACCTTGTGTTTCTAAAGATTTCTCCGTTCAGAGGCACTGTCAGATTCGGAAAGAAAGGAAAGTTGTCGCCAAGATTCATTGGTCCGTATGAGATTTTGGACAAGATAGGCGATCTTGCCTATAGGATTGCTCTTTCTCCGTCTCTTTTAGGAATCCACGATGTGTTTCACGTTTTGATATTGCGGAAATATCATCCGGATCCATCGTATGTTCTTCAGCCAGACGAGGCCGAACTTTATGAGACTCTGAGTTACTTCGAGCGAGCGATTCAGATTCTCGACAGAAAAGAGAAACAGCTCAGAAGCAAGTCGATTCCGTTGGTGAAGATTCAGTGGAGTCATCACGGAGTCGAAGAAGCGACTTGGGTGACTGAATCTGATATGAGACAGCGATTTCCAGAATTTTTCGATTGAGGTGAGTTCGTCTTCAGTGTGATTCTTTCTTGTTCAGTCTGTGATCTGTCAGATTTCGAGGACGAAATCGAATCTTAGAAGAGGATAATTGTAAGGCCCTGAAATTACTTTTCTGGATTATTGGAATTGATTATTATTTTATTTTGGAGATTTATTGAGCTGGGATTGAATCGAATTAAATTGGGAGTTTCAGGGACCGGAACGCAAAACTTGGATTTTATATATTATTCTTTTCAACTTGCCCAATCATTCACCATCTCCTTCCTCCCTACCCTCTCTCTCTCGATCTCTCTCTCCTCCGAAAGCCATAACCAACGATTCTTCAAGCTTTTCTTCCGCCCGATTCGCACGATCCGACCGTTAGATTTTCATTCCGAGTTGAGTTCCACGATCACCGCAACGAGGGCTTCATCTTGACGTAAGTTTTGCTACGATCCTCGAACTTTGATTTTTTGTTGGGTCGTCAGAAATTGATAATCTTGGAGTATGTTGTTCTTGAGCTAGCGTAGATCGTGTATTCGAAGTCGATTTGGAAAAAAAACGAAGTTTGGATTTTATATGAATTTTGGAGCCTATTTTCAAAAATGGGGTTGTTGGATTTTGTTGAAGTTTGGTTGATTTTGGATTGTTTTGTTGATTGAGAAGTTGATATGGATGGTTTGATGATGTTGATGATTTTTGGTTTGAACAATCTAGACGTTATGTCGTCGAAATCGAGTTTTGGTTTATCGGTTGTTTGTTTGGTTCATTTCCGGGTTTGTTTGAGTTGTTGGATTGACACCGAATCCGTATATTCTTTATTTCAGACTTGGATTGGAGTTTTGGGTTGGATCGAACTTGGGAGTTGAATCGAATCGAAAGTTGAAGACGGTATATTGATTGAGATTCTTTGTATTGAATTGTTGCGATTCGATGGATTATTTATTTGAGTTCGTTGTTGTTTTTCAGATTTGAATCCTCGACGGACTCGAAAGATAAAAGACGTCATTGAAATGAATGGGATTGAATACTCGAGTTTGAATTGATCCTCGAGTCCCGAATATCACATACTGCATATTATTTGCTTGTGTGGACTTGATTGATTAATTATTTACACTTGCATTCATATTGAGCCGACTATTTGATTCGTTTTGAATATAGACGATTTAGGGAGCTATATTGAAGTGGCTTTGGATTTCAAGTTTTTCCAAGTGTCAGAATACTTCTTATAGTTGCTCTGAAGTCTAGGGGTTTGAGTTGTGCGATATCCACCCCAAAAAGGAGTGTAGGTGTGTTGTTGTATCAACTTGGCCTCGGGATCCCACCCGAGCACCGAGTTATACATCGATTATCTGATTTGATAGTCCTGAGTTTTGAAGTCATGCATACATCCATGTCATTTTGAGTTACTATTGATTGTTACATTTTGATATGAGATGCTTAACTGATATTGTATGTCTGTATCTTTTACTTAGAAATTATATTTCTAACCGGTTTATCCGGCTGTTGTTTTTGTTTGTATGTGTACTTGGCAACAGGAGGATCAGGAGCTGGATCTAGTCGTTTGGGTTAGCTCGGGATGAGAGGATAGAAGTGAGACACCGCGTTGTAGGGTCGAGTCTGTTGAACCTGTTCTAGTTTTGTTGAGTCGTTTGAACTCCTTCATAGAACTCGACTTGTTGTATTTTGGAAGAACTTAGACTATTGCATGTTCTACTCTCCTTTTGTATTTTGAATATCTCGTTGTTGTAGAATTGATAGTTGGATCTTGTCGGAGCCTTTTCGGGTGTTAGTTTGCACTTTTGGAGTCTTTTTGGGAGTGATTTCAGCAGGCTATGCGCGCTCACTCAGCCGGGAGGCGCGCCCACGCGTTCCGGACAGGACGCTATGCGCGCCCGCGCGTCCCTCTTTAAAAAAGAAAAAAAAATTATTCGATTTTTCCGCGGCTCTTTGTGATTGATTTTATTTGAAAAAATCGAGATTAGAAGATTAGAAACGGGGT